>NC_138097.1:13775157-14975157 GCF_964212035.1 Myotis nattereri
CTGCCTTCTCCCACCCTATTCGACTTTTTCTGCATAGAACTCATTACTGTCTGATTTTCTTCTCTTCCTTCCTCCCTCTATATGTCCCTCCCTCCCTCTCTTTCTCTCTCTTTTCCTCCCTTTCTTCCTTATTTGCTTCCTTTCTCCCTTTTTTAAAAAAATATATTAAGGGAGAGGAAGGGAGAGAGAGATAGAAACGTCAATGATGAGAGAGAATCACTGATCGGCTGCCTCCTGTGCGCCCCCTACTGGGGATCAAGTGCACAACCCAAGCATGTGCCCTTGACGGGGAATCAAACCGTGATCTCCTGGTTCATAGGTCGAAGCTCAACCACTGAGCCAGGCGGGCTGGGCTCTAACTGACATCTTACACAGTTGAGTGTCTGCAAAATTACGCTCTCCAAAAACTGATCAGCTGTCTGAGGTCTATAGCTTATGCCGGGGGGGGGGGGTAGTGAGGGGGCAGCTCTAGCTCTACGTGACCCTAGACATGCGATCAAGGCTCATGAACCCCATACACTGATAACCATACAGTGGTTTCTCCAGTAACAGGGAGTGGAAGCCAGCTCTGCCCGGGAAGCCTCCTCTGGCTTCCCCATTCCATGCAACGACCCCCTGGGGCGTCAGAGCCTGAACAGGCGGAAGGCAAATTGGAGACGTCTCTTGAAAAGCATTTTCCCCTCCGTGGCTCCTGCCCTGTCAATTGCATCCTGGCGTAACTCCGCTGTCAAGATCGGCAAATTATTTCCTCATCGTTCTCCCTACAGTGCTGCCGAGAGGTGGGAACGCTGGGAATAAAGTCCTCGAGGAGGTCTGGGATTGGTGACGCGGACAGAGGTGTTCTCGGAGAAGGGGCGGCATTTGGAAGAGGACACTGAATATGACAGCCAGGTGGGGTCTTGTAATTCCCTTTGCCATGCACCCCTCTCTCTCCAAACTCTCCATATGGAGAGAGAGGGGAGCTCTGTCCACCAGGGACGTATAGGAAGGGGATGCTGCAAAGAAGTAAAATAACCAATGCACGCCCTGCAGCGTGAAGTACGAGGAAGTGATTGATGCGTGACAGTACTCAGAGGCCGGCTCTCCCTCGGGGATGTTAACTAGCAGACTGCAGGGGAGACCCTGTGGAGGATGCTCACAGATCAGAACATAATGAAAAAAAACAACCTATGAAACTTGCTGAGGAGAGGGGGCTGTGGGCAAAAAGAAAGCAGGAAGCCAACTATAAAATGCTGAAATGTTGATGCAGCCTGAAGGGAGGATGGCTATATATCCTATATAATAAAAGCCCAGCAACCGAACAGCGGAACGACCAGAAAGACCGGTCGACCAGTCGCTATGATGTGCACTGACCACCAGGGGGAAGATGCTCAATGCAGGAGCTGCCCCCTGGTGGTCAGTGTGCTCCCACAGTGGGAGCACCACTCGGCTGACCAGGATGAGCGGCACTCCCACTGCAGGCCGATCCCTGCAGGCCACGCCCCCACCAGTGCACGAAACTGTGCACCGGGCCTCTAGTATACTGGTATATATATATCACATCTGGAAAGCTTATTCTGTGATCATTACTGGGCCTGGCAGCTTCTGTCACCTGTCTCTATCGCCACTATGTGACAGGTTTGAACCAAGGAAGCTCTCTACCTTCATTAGGTCTAAGCTAGGCACATCTTGTTGGTGGAGGGGTTCCTTGTTCTACGCTGGGTGAAGAGTGAGCTAGACATCTTCTAGGAAACTCGGTGCTGCAAACCACAGGGAGTATTGGAGACCCTGAGTGAGGAGGCAGGCATGGTGACTATTCCACACACAGATCTGGAATGGACCAGGCGTTCTGAACTCAAGTAGGTTCCAGAAAGAGGAGTCCAGCGTAGCAAAGAGTGTCCTTGAAGGGAGACGTTAGTTCAGCTACTACCTTTTCCAGCTTGGAAAGAGAACAGCTTACAGGTTGTTATTCTATCTCAAGTACAAATTCTAAGGCTTTGCCCATTTATATTTGATTGATGGTTCTTTGCTGTGACTTTGAAAGAAAATTGAACCCGATTTACTAAACGTTTATTGAGCACCAACTAAGTTTCTAGCATTAGGGTCGGCTCAGGGAATACAATGGTGAATATAATGTGTGTGTTTTAAAGTATTTTTATTGATTTCAGAGAGGAAGGGAGAGGGAAAGAGAGAGAGAAACATCAATGATGAGAGAGAACCATGAATCGGCTGCCTCCTGCACGCCCCACATTGGGGATCGAGCCCATAACCTAGGCATGTGACTTGACCGGGGATCGAACCTGGGACCCTTCAGTCTGCAGGCCGACGCTCTAGCCACTGAGCCAAACTGGCTGGGGCTGCCTGGCACAGATCTGACATGAGTATGTGCCCTATTGGTGTTAGCTGCACGCCAAGACGGCTGTTCATGTTTACATCAAACAAAACAATAACTGTAAGTGACCTCCTGGTTCATAGGTCGATGCTCAACCACTGAGCCACACCAGCTGGGCGAAGCAGTATCTTTTTGATGGTGAAATAATCCACTGTATAATACTGTGCTAATATACCAGGGAAGCCAGTGTCCAGGGCGTGGGGCTCTATCTTACACCCTGAGGAGCAGCAGGGACCACGGGACAAAAGGGGACCGTAGTTATCCGCGCCCGGGGCCCTGGGCCCTCACCCCGAGTCTCCCCAGGGACTGAGTGGGTCCCTCTTAGCAAAGGATAACATCATCGTGAGCCACTTTAGGGAAGTAAACTCAGAAGAGAAGCAGGCGTGTTCTGTTGACATCATCACAAGAATGTCCATCGAAACCTCTTGAGAAATGACCACAACGGGTGACAGGACAAACCACTCAAATGATGAGTCTAAACAAACAAAGCCAAACCAGACGCGCCAATCCGCGAGCGTGAATGGCATCGCCGCAGGAATTGGGGTCCCGCGAGGTGGCAGCAGCTTGCCAAGCAGTCGGACTCCATGCCCCGAGGCCCCCCGATCTGAGGCTGGTGCTCTAGATCGGGGACTCCTCTGTCCAGGACACAGTCTAGAAAGGGGGTGCTGTGTTCAGGCTGGCTGGCCTGGGAAGCCACATTCCTAACCCTCCAGTCACCGACACGTCGGCTATAGCAGAAGTTCAGCCGTGGCCTTTCACTGATTGGATCGCCATAGGCCAGGGGTGGGGAACCCCTGGCACGCGTGCCAAACATGGCACGCCAGTAACTTTTGCTGGCACGCGAAACCCTCTCTTACAATCTTTCATTTACAATTTTTTTCTTAATATCGACTTTTTTACTTTTCAGATAAATTCAGTGTAGGTGCATCTTAGATAAATAAATAATTTTACATAACATGCATACATGAAAAAAATAAATGTATTTTTCATCATCATCTACTGTGTTTTTGTCGCTCGAATGAATTTTATTATTCCTTCAAGGTTCTTCACATACGTACACCTTAAGAGATATCAAGTAGGCGTTAACATGTTCTCAAAAAATTAGGGTCGGCACGCAGAAGAATTTTGAGTCAGAGATTTTGCTGGTTTTGGCACGCACTCACCAAAAGGTTGCCCACCCCTGCCCTAGGCCCCTGCCTTCAACTCCGGTCATTTCTAGCCCTCAAGTCCTGGGTGGTTCTTAAGCAGACTGTTTAAGTCATGTGCCATTTACAGGACACCAGGCAAAGCAGGGCTCGTCTGATCCCTAAAGGGAACGGAGGAGGCGGGCCCTTTAACGAATGCTTGAGTCTGATGTGTATCATTTCAGAAAGCAAATCTATGGAGGCTCATCTTCTGCAAGAAATGCCTCCTTGAGTCTAGGTCAGTGGTTCTCAACCTTCCTAATGCCGCGACCCTTTCATACAGTTCCTCATGTTGTGGTGACCCCCAACCATTAAATTATTTTCGTTGCTACTTCATCACTGTCATGTTGCTACTGTTATGAATCGTCATGTAAATATCTGATAGGCAGGATGTATTTTCATTGTGACAAATTGAACATAATTAAAGCATCGTGATTAATCACAAAAACAATATGTAATTATCTATGTGTTTTCCGATGGTCTTAGGCGACCCCTGTGAAAGGGTCGTTTGACCCCCAAAGGGGTCGTGACCCACAGGTTGAGAACCGCTGATGTAGAGGAATAGTTACATGGAAACAGTGACTTTAATAATAAGATTTTAAAAATCTAAATTCGAATAATCGTTCTAAACGAATCCTTTAAGTTTTTCTCCTATTCCTCTTCTTTTGTCAAATCTGCCTTTTTCTTAGACTTATTTTAATTTCTACACATTCTCTCATTTGCTGAACATTTCTTTAAAATCAATCTTTATTCATGGAAGCAGCATCTTCTCTTATAGCCCCAATCATATCTATATCTATCTATCTATCTATCTATCTATCTATCTATCTATCTACCTATCTTCCTACACACATATATGACACTATATATATATATACATATATATATACACACACATATATATATTTAAATATATTTTTATTGATTTCAGAGATGAAAAGAGAGAGAGAAACATCAATGATGAGAGAGAATCATGGATCAGCTGCCTCCTATACACCCCTTACTGGGTATGGAGCCAGCAACCTGGGTATGTGCCCTGACCGGGAATCAAACAGTGACTTCCTGGTTCATATGCCGATGCTCCACCATTGAGCCACACCAGCTGGGCCAGACAATATATTTTTAATGATAAAATAATTCATGGTATAATATTGTGCTAATATGCCAATAATCCTAGTGATGAAACATGCCCAGGTTTATTTTTCTTTTGTATGCTTTGATTTTCAAACATTTTCTTAAGAGAGATAGGAGGCCCCGAGGACAACCTGCCAATCCTAACGCGGCATCTGGCACCTTCAGTGGATCAAAGTATTTGTTGAATGAATGCATGAGAGGAAAGGTGGCCGAGGACTGGAGAACAGGCCCAGAAAGGGGGAATGTTGGAGGGAGTGGCCACGAGAAGCGACGCGGTGACTGGGATTTCAGAGACAAATCCACCCATCTTTACAATATGTTCCTGAGCTGGAAAAAAAAATTAACCAAAGAACAAAAGAAAACTAATTTTTAAAATCGCCATCTGAAGAATTTTTATCCATATTCCTCCAGAAAAGGACAATGGCAGAATTCCTCCACCCCCTAGCCTGTGGGGAGGTGGAGACCAATAGATAAGACAAGGCCCAAAGTCAATGCCACTGAGCATCCAGGAAAGCAAGGCGGCCAAGGATGCGCCCGCATGGCCGTCCCCGTTAACCCATTTACAAACCGATGGGAGGAAAAATTCGATCATCACTTTCAGATCAACTTCCCGCCAGGCCGTGAGAGAGCCTCAGATTTGATCCCATCTCCAGCGGGCTGCGTGGAAAGACACAGAGCTCCTTTGTCTCGCAAAATCAGATCCAGGCCCTTCAGACAGATGACGCAAGAGGCAATGTCGTGCACGCCAACTGCTCCCACAGCTCGGAGGAGCGGCTGGTGACTGACCCAGCAGCAGTGCCTTGCAAAGAACGCCCCGCCCCAACCGTATCGGATTGTGCAGGGCCTCCTCCCACACCCATAGATTTTCTTTAAACAGGGACCCT
Source organism: Myotis nattereri (assembly GCF_964212035.1). Taxonomy (NCBI): domain Eukaryota; kingdom Metazoa; phylum Chordata; class Mammalia; order Chiroptera; family Vespertilionidae; genus Myotis; species Myotis nattereri. The sequence goes on from NC_138097.1 coordinate 13,780,731, forward strand.
GCCAGTCGGGGCAGGTGAAGGCAGGCTTTTGGATGAGCGACCCAGTTGTGACTTGGGCACACACAGCTCAGGCGTGGTAAACGCAGATGCAGTGGCAGGCGGTGCTAAGGAGATTTGGCCCCTGGTGCCTTTTCAAATACTTCTACCAGGTTTGCAGGGCGAGTGAGGTCTGCTGCCAATCACAGGGACTCACTGGGGAGGACCGCTAAGAGGGGGAATAAATCAGATGCTAATTCCCTACATCGGAGGGAGGCAGGGAGGTCAAGGAAATAGATTCCTAAATAAGTACATTTCCTAGAAAGTGAAGTGTACAGACTAGTTATCTGTACGGGTTTCCAGGTTTTTCCCCTCCTGCTAACCATCTCTCTAACATCCTTATTTCCTAAAGTAAATGAGCAAAACAGAAGTTCTCTGAAATGAGCTCGGCCTGCAGAGCAGAGACAACCCAGGGCTGCTCGACAGGAGTCAGAGATTTGGAAAGACTCAGAGCTATGCAGATCATTGTTAGTCTCGTACAGGCTCTGCACAAGGGCTCCTGTCCACCCAGCGTCGGAAATGATCTGCCCAGTCATGTGTAGCAAGACAAGACAAAGGCTTGACCACAGGCCTACTTGGGAATAGGTTAAGCTGATTCTGGAACACAGTCTCTGCTTTCTTTTTTTAAATATATTTTTATTGATTTCAGAGAGGAAGGGAGAGGGAGAAATAGAAACACCCATGATGAGAGAGAACCATGGATCGGCTGCCTCCTGCACGCCCCCTACTGGGGATCGAGCCTGCAACCCGGGCATGTGCCCCGACCGGGAATCGAACCAACTGGAATTGAACCATGACCTCCTGGTTCATAGGTCAACGCTGAACCACTGAGCCACACCCATGGGGCCCTGTCTACTCTTGTAGTCCTCTGAGGCTCCCACTTGGAATTCCGTAACTGGACTCTCTGCTTCCACTTTTCCCATCTCCAGTGAAGTCAGGTGTGAATGCTGTGGGCAAGGGGCCCGCGTGGCCAGTGGGGGCATGGATGTGTGCAGAGGAGCGAGCACAGCTGTCTTCACAAAGGAGCCAGTTGGAGCCAACTCTTGGAGAGAACTCATCACAAAGGAGATGACCCAAGACAGAGGGGACAGGGTGTACCCAGGCATAAGGAGGGAAGGTACGGCTCAGGATGGAAACCATGGGTAACCCAGCACGGCCGGGAGGGAAGGGGTGTGCGAGGAGGGGAGAGAGGGGGGAGGGGAGAGGGGGGAGAAGCAGGAGGCACCACCAGGAGCCAGATCCTAGGAAGCTTTGTCTGTTTGCTAAGCAGCTCGGAATTCACCCTGAAGGCAGTGGTGACTCTCTGAGGGCTTTCAAACTTGGGGATGACATGATCAGTAAAGACTAACATTTGGGGGAGAATGTGCCAAGCAATGGTCTAAGTCCGTGGTCGGCAAACTGTGGCTCGCGAGCCGCATGCGGCTCTTTGGCCCCTTGAGTGTGGCTCTTCCTAAGCCTTAGGAGGACCCTAATGAAGTGAATAGCAATGTACCCACCTATATAGTTTAAGTTTAAAAAATTTGGCTCTCAAAAGAAATTTCAGCCGAGGCCGGTTTGGCTCAGTGGATAGAGCATCGGCCTGTGGACTGGGAGGTCCCAGGTTCGATTCCGGTCGGGGGCATGTACCTGGGTTGCGGGCACATCCCCAGTGGAGGATATGCAGGAGGCAGCTGATCAATGTTTCTCTCTCATCGATGTTTCTAACTCTCTATCTCTCTCCCTTCCTCTCTGTAAAAAATCAATAAAATATATTTAAAAAAAAAAAAGAAATTTCAATCGTTGTACTGTTGATATTTGGCTCTGTTGACTAATGAGTTTGCCGACCACTGGCCTAAGTGCTTCACATGGATTAGGTCATGTAATCCTCATGACAATCTGATGAGGCAGATGCTATGAATATTCTCAATTTTCCAGTAAGTTCCTCGAGGACTGGTTCTTCATCTCTTTACCGATGGGTCCCAAGGCGTTATCGTTGGGTCTGGAATGATGAGCGAATGAAGGAGTGAATGAATGAAGGAGTGAATGAAGGAATGAGTGAAGGAGTGAATGAAGGAGTGGATGGAGGAGCGAATGAATGAATGAGGCACAGAGGTTATATTCCCAGGGAAGGGCAGAACCAGGATTTGAAAAGGGGTGGCCTGACCCCAGAGCCCTCACATGTAACCATATGACAAAGAAAAAAGATAATGGGGGGGGTAGAATAGCATGGAATGTGAAATGCCTGGCAAGTCTTTTGAGACATGCCTTAAAATATGCATCGCTCACCACTTTCAAGAGAAGCTAAACTAATAGCTTGCATCCATTATGAAGAATGAAAAGCATCCTTCTCATCGGTAATGAGTGACTGAGCTGCAGGGTGAACTGCCACCTTCCTACACTGAAGACTCTACACATGACATTTCCTAAGGTGTGGTCCAAGGCTCATCTGCTTCTGAGGCCCCCTGATTAAAGGCACATATTCCTGGACTCATCTTTATTTATTTATTTATTTTTAATATATTTTATTGATTTTTTACAGAGAGGAAGGGAGAGAGATAGAGAGTTAGAAACATCGATGAGAGAGAAACATCGACCAGCTGCCTCCTGCACATCTCCCACTGGGGATGTGCCTGCAACCCAGGCACATGCCCTTGACCGGAATCGAACCTGGGACCCTTCAGTCCGTAAGCCGACGCTCTATCCACTGAGCCAAACCGGTTTCGGCCTGGACTCATCTTTAACGTGCTAATTCTGGGAATGTGACGAGGGAGTCTGAAGTGTCATCAATCTCTATGAGATGCTTATAAAAATAAATCTTGAGATCACGTGGTCTTCCATCTTTGATCTTCTGAATGTTCTGCAGGGAAGTGCCGTGTGTGTGTGTGTGTGTGTGTGTGTGTGTGTTAAGGTATTTTGAAGAATTTTTCATTTACTCTATTGCAAGAGATGCCACCTGTCCAATAAAAATTTTAGATGCATTTGGCTAATTTTTTAAAATGTCACATTTTATGGATCTTCCAGAAGTTACCTAAGTCTTAAGCAATAGTAAATATATTTCACCCACATGTAAGGAATTTCACGATCCACAAAATAGTGGATATAGGAACTATACAACTATGTGCATGAAACTGTAACATTTCATGCCTTTCCCGCTAGGCTAGCAATCGCCAAATCTGATATTCATCATATGAGAAAAATTGACTAATGTATTTGGGTATATTTCCAATAAAAATAACTTTTCAGACATTGCTTTAAACATGCATCACCCAACACTTTCAAGAGAAGCTAAACGAATAGTTTGCATCGATTATGAAATATGGGAATGACCTTTTTTTTTTTAGCTCAGTTTCTTCTTAAAGGCAAAGCTCGAGACAAGCACTTCTTAGATACAGTGTGGAGAACTGAACTGGTAGGTTCTCGAAATGGCTGTACTAAGCACAGCAGGGGCTGGACCCCAGTAGGAACACTCTGATGAGATTAACAGAATAAATGCTTTTCCAAACCGCCATCCAGTTGGACAGGAGAGGGAGGCATCGAGCCACCAGTCCTGGGTTTTGATCAAGGGTTGTCTAATGGTTCGTTAACCCCTGGCACTTCCGGGAATGTGCCTGGTCAGAATGGCTGAATGGGTCTTTGTACCCACTCCATGCAGTGGTGGCCAGCTGACCCTGGACAAGTGGCTGAGTTTCCACCTGTACACAGCTGTTGCTATAATAATGACTTCTGTAAAAAGGTGGGCAAACCCAGCCGGCATGGCTCAGTGGTTGAGTGTCGACCTATGAACCGGGAGGTCACGGTTCCATTCCCGGTCAGGGCACATGCCTGGATTGCAGGCTCAATTCCCAATGGGGGGCGTGCAGGAGGCAACTGATCACTGATCACTGATTCTCTCTGCTCACTGATGTTTCTATCTCTCTCTCCCTCTCCTTTCCCTTCTGAAATCAATAAAAAAATATATATTTTTGCCCTGACCAGTTTGGCTCAGTGGATAGAGTGTCAGCCTGCGGACTCAAGGGCCCCAGGTTCGATTCCGACCAAGGGCATGTACCTTGGTTGCGGGCACATCCCCAATTAGGGGGTGTGCAGGAGGCAGCTGATCGATGTTTCTCTCTCATCGATGTTTCTAACTCTCTAGCCCTCTCCCTTCCTCTCTGTAAAAAAATCAACAAAATATATATTTTTAAATATATATATATATATATATATATATATATATATATATATATATTTACAAGGTGGACAAAATATGACGTACATTCCAAGAGGAGTCTAATAATTCCTTTTTTAGATATTTAATAATTATCACAAATGATTCCTGAGGCCAAGGAGTGTGGGGTTTTTCAAATGCATGAATTATAAATATTTTCTCTCCAGAGATGCCTTGGGAGTTTTAGTCTGGATGATGTTTATGCCCCATTTCTTCTCCTCCTGGCCTGATGAGAAACATTTGTCCCTCCGCAGGCAACATGCAAGACCTGGAAAGCACCCACGAAATAAAAGCAGGTTAAAATAAATTCCCTGTGAGCTCTGCCTGGAGATTGTTTACTTGGTAACTGAAGAGAGTCTTGTTGGACACTGAGCAGATTATGAAGTTGCCACCGAAACGACTTCTAAGCCTACGTTGCTTTTAAATCACTCGGATGGTAACATAAGCTACGGCGGGCTGGGGCCATTTGATAAAGTGCAATACACATCCCCTCCCACTTTCTTACGGTAAGCCCAGTGAGTCACCTTCCTTCTCTGGATGGTCTCAAAGTCCTCCGAATCGGTTTCTCCTCCAGCTCTCCCTGTGTTTCTCTCGGCCCCTACCATGCTCTCTCCCTGTTTTCCACTATTTTTTTTTTTAAGCAGGAAAGAAGGGAAGAACATTCTCAATCTTTCTATTTTTTTTCTGCTAGCGTAGATCCACTTTTATTTACTCATATTCACCCTGTATTCTTTCAGAAACGATTGATGTTGTGGAAGCTGGTTTACAATCTGGCTCTTGGATTCTGGTGAGAACATAACGCCTGGGGTTTGTCAACCCTGAGTTTGAATTCTGGCTCCACCTCTTATAAACTGTGTGAATTTGAAATGTCCTGTAACTTATTTGGATTTCATGCTTTCTTCTGGGAAATGAGGCTAATAATATCATCGCTCTTATAGGATGACTAGAGGCCCGGTGCATGGTTTTGTGCACTGGTGGGGATGGGCCCACTGTGGGAGCGCACTGACCACCAGGGGGAAGCTCCTGTGTTGAGCGTCTGCCCCCTGGTGGTTGGTGTGTGTCATAGCGACTGGTCGACCGGTTGTTCTGGTCGTTCTGCCATTAGGTCACTGGGCTTTTATTATATAGGATTATGCAACATAAATGAGGTCATAGGTGAGAGAGGGGGGCATGGTGTCTGACACAGAGCAAACATTTGACAAAGCATCATCATCATTCTTTCGTGCTGTCCAGAGTTTGTGTTTCCATCTGCATCCCCAGATGTGGTCGACGAGTTTAACAATAAACGTATAGACGAGCGCTGGCCTCGGCAGTCACTGTGCTATCAGTACATCTGACGTTCGTTGCTATACCTGGCGGATATCATATTCTGATCTGTAAGCCTAGGAAATGCCTCCATTTTTATTGCTGGGATGGATGCCTAACCTTGGGTCTTCATGAAATGATGGCCACGAAGAAATGGTCTGTGGTGGCTGACACTCGGCTGCCCTGGGAGGTCGTCTGATGGTTCGGCGTTGGGACCCGCTCACAACAGCTCATTGTGTCGGTCACCGTTGGGCTTTCTTGTGTGCTCCGTGTTTGCAGCAGCAATTACGGTCCAGGGTCAGGCACTTTTAGGCAGTTAATAACCAGTTTGACTCCAAGTCCATCAGCTCCTTCAGCCATTCATTAAATGCTGGGAAATGCCTTACCCCAAGGTCAATACTGCTTAGCTCAGTCATACTTCATGATTGAAAGAAAGAACGCTTTCCTCTGCATCGTCAATAGTATTGATTGGCACTTCTGTGGGTGGCCCTGGTCATTTTTAGTTGCCCCCCTTTTGTTCTCAACTGCCAAGGAGGTGACATCATCTTTCCTTTCACAATATGGACATTATGGCAACGCTTAAGAGCTAGCACAAGGAGATCCCCTGTCAGACACTGGACCTCACCTCTAGATTATGACTGAAAGTGACTCACGGGGGGGAAGGAAACTCAGAAGAACAAGGAGACCACGCCGTGAACTCCCCAAGTCACCAGCCTGATAAACTCTCATCCTTACCGCCAGCCACAATGCCCCCATTAAACGCAAAGAAGAAGGGTAGGTCTGACTAATTCCTCCCTTTACCCGCCAAAAATAAATCACAGCACGGAGCTGGAATGGGACACAGACTTTTCCAGGAGGAAGAGTTGAGGTGGAGGCTGAGACACTGGAAATATTTTGAACGTGAGCCAGCTGGCCCGAGCCGGGGATGGTGGAACACACTCCCCAGACCAGGTCCTTCCCCGAAGCTGTGTTGTCAGAGGCAGCTGCAGTGACTTGGAGGATATGGTGGCATTGATGGAATTCCATGAGATATTGGATATGTATGCACTGATCTTTCAACAGGGCCCTCAATTCATTGACACGAGTTTCTGTCCTTCAAAGACCTTCCCAAATGACTCATGTTTACGGATCCTTCCAGATCCTTCCAAAAGCCATGCATCTAAAATGCACAGCAGCTTATAGACAAATGTTTTGTTCGCAGCTGATTTCACTGAAGTTCAACTACATGACTAAATGCGAGCAATGCCTCGGACATAAGAGGTAACATAAAGAACTTGGGTACTGGGGCCAGACACATGGCAGATCGGACTCTAATTATTTCATTTTGTGTTTGGATTCTCCATCTATGAAACGGGAGCATTAATAGATATTTTGGAGGATACACTACACAGAGGACCTATTAACAGTGCTGGTACCTTACAGATGTCATCATAGTGACTGGGGTTAGCCCACGGTGGAAAAAAACATGGCCGAAGCTTTTTATTCCTTTTAATCAGAATCAATATATTTACGTGGCTGGTTTAGTGTCTGACACATGAAGGACCGAGTAACTATATACAGGTGCCAACTACTGGGTTACATCATGAAAAACACTATCCCATAATCCACGCAACAACAAAAACATAGATTGATATTGTTATTCTGTTTTATTTTACATTTTAAAATTGTGGCAAAATACACATTGAAAAAGTTACCAAATCAACCATGTTTAAGTAAAAGGGTCAGTGGCAGAACTTATATTCACATTGTTGTGCAATTACCAACACCACCCATTTCCAGAACTCTTCTCATCTCCAATCTATATATATATAAAAGCCTAGGTGACTGTCTGACCGGTAGCTATGATGCGAACTGACCACCAGGGGGCAGACACTTGACATAGTAGTGGAAACCACAGGCATGGAAACATAGAATAGACTGATGAATCTCAGAGGGAAGAGGGGAGGGGGAGGGCAGGAAGAGATTAACCAAAGATCTTTTTTTTAAAAAAAAAATATATTTTATTGATTTTTCACAGAGAGGAAGGGAGAGAGATAGAGAGCCAGAAACATCGACGAGAGAGAAACATCAACCAGCTGCCTCCTGCACATCTCCCACTGGGGATATGCCCGCAACCCAGGTACATGCCCTTGACCGGAATCGAACCTGGGACCCTTCAGTCTGCAGGCCGACGCTCTATCCACTGAGCCAAACCGGTTTCGGCCCAAAGATCTTATATGCATACTAGAGGCCCTCGGCCTGGGGTCCCTAGGCCTGGCTTGTGTCCTTTCACAATCCGGGACCCCATGTGGGATGTTGGAGAGCCAGTTTCAGCCTGATCCCTGCAGGCCAGGCCGAGGGACCCCACTGGTGCATGAATCTGTGCACTGAGCCTCTAGTATCTAATAAAATTCCATCAATGCCACCATACCCTCCAACCACTGCAGCTGCCTCTGACAACTCAGTTTTCATGGAAGGATCTGGGAGAAGGAGGAGGAGGAGGAGGAGGAGGAGGAGAATGGAGGGAGGGAGGGAGGGAGGGAGGGAGGGAGGGAGGGAGGGAGGGAAGATGATCTCCTAAGTCACTGAGGTGGTTGGGTACCTGTCAGGTTAGGGTCCACACCCAGCTGGGGCTACCTAAGGTCAGGCAGCACGGATTTTTCTCGAAGGGCTGGTTCAGTTTGCTTCTTCAGCTCCCTTGCACTATCCCTGCAAATTTGGCCACACTTCCTGGCCTCCTGATCTCAACTATTCCAGTTTTTAATTAGTTCCAGGCCAGGCGATGTGACTGCCCCATCTGCGCAACACACATGTGCCAATTCAAAGTCTGAAGCCATGAACTAATCGAGCCAGCTGAAGACCTGCTGAAGGAGGCGGGCGGAGCCACCCTGAGGCTGGAAAATTCGCCCGGGCGCCTGCCAGCACCGGCCCCTTCCAGGCACGCTGACCCTCGGGGCCTGTTAGGAAAGGCCTGCTGAGCTCCATGCTCTGGCCCTGGCTCTCCAGAACCCAAAGGATGACTGCAGTGTGGGGTGCAAACTCCCCCTAATCTAGGGGATGGGACCCAGGATCAGTACCATCCTTGGCAGAGCGCATAGTAGCAGAGGTCATGGCCAAAATCCAGCCAGGGCCAGCAGGCGGAGAAAGAAAATGGATGCGGGTACAGTTTCTTTGCAATGTGCAGCCTCATTTGCCCTTGAAATACAGCCAAGCCCTTGAGCCCGCAGCTCAGACTCACCTGGCCCTTTTGGGTTTGATAGTTTTAGGGATTTTGTGTTCAATATTGTTCCTTTACAGTATTCCTTTCCCTTCTCAACTATAAATAAGGGGAAAAGCGTATATACACATAATACACACATACACATACACACACACACACGTACTAGTATATATGATGTAGTCTTATGTGTATTTGTGTATTTATACACATATATATTTATATAACATTTGAGTATGAATTAATGCATTTAAATCCAGTGTGTTCCTCCATAATACAAATGCTTAAATCGTAATTCCAGAAATAAAATAATATTCGTCTAGGAAAACTTTCTATCGCAAGGATAATGTTTGGTAGAGTTCAATGTAGATTTGACATGGGATGGATGCTACATTTTCCCATCTTAAGTGCCCTCTGCAAACATACTTTTTATTAATTAATTTATTCAGTGTGTATATATTGAGTATCTCCTATGTCTCAGGCTAAATCTACTATCTAGCACTGAACAATAAAAACAAACAGATAAAACTGCTTATTTTATGAACTTGTATTTTCAGGATGTCATTTACCTTCTACTTTCTTTCTTTTTTTTTTTCTGGTTCATCTTTACCTGAGGATATTTTTCTAAAGAGATTGGAAGGGAGGGGGAGAACAGAGAGAGAGAGAGAAACTTTAATGTGAGAGAGACATACAGATTATCTGCCTCCCCCACACACCCTGACCAGGGCCGGGGATCGAGCCTGCAACCGAGGTATGCAGGTGCCCCTGACTGGAATTGAACCCAAGATCGTTCATTCCAGTTTGGCTCTATCCACTGAGCAAACTGGCCAGGGCTATTTTCTCTAAAAGAAAAATAAAAAAGGAAAAAGAAAATGAATATATCCTGAATAGTTAAGATTCTCAGATGATTCCTGCCGGCTCATTGTCATAGCCACTTCTCTTAGCTTTAACACAGTGGTTCTCAACCTTCCTAATGCCCCGACCCTTTCATACAGCTCCTCATGTTGTGGTGACCCCCAACCATAAAATTATTTTCGTGGCTACTTCATAACTGTCATGTTGCTGCTGTTATGAATCGTCATGTCAATACCTGATAGGCAGGATGTATTTTCATTGTGACAAATTGCACATCATGAAAGCATAGTGATGAATCACAAAAACAGTATGTGATTATCTATGTGTTTTCCGATGGTCTTAGGCGACCCCTGTGAAAGGGTCGTTCGACCCCCAAAGGGGTCGCGACCCACAGGTTGAGAATCGCTGAGATGGGGGGGGGGGGGAGAGTCACTTTGCACTGAATTCAACAGCGGGCACAGGATGGCTCACGGCACACACCCCTTAGGGGGAAACATAATAAAAACTCCTTGAGTCCCGGTGACACTGGTGCGCAGACATCAGTGTCACCTCTGGTTGGCAGTTCCCCTGCCACTGGCTCTTGAGTGTCCCACTGAATTGCTCCTGAACCACCCAGGTCCCCGTTCAAGTTGGAAAATATCATGTGACATCTCTCAGGGTTGCTGACACTAACCACCTGCTCCATTCCCAGGGAGCCACCACTCCCTGTCACTAACCCCGCAGGGCCCTCCCCATGCCTCCACATTGGTTTCTGAAGGGCGTCATCGCAAATTAGCAAGGGCTGATGGAAGAGAATCGGGCGAAGGCCGGGATGTTTGATCCGGGATGAACCTGCAGAGGCAGGAAGGGGAGCGCGAGAAACTTGGGGAGGGAGCCCACCTTGGACTTGGCTTTTCCTAGGAGGGATCAGCCAGCTTCCCTACGACCTGTGGCGCTGACCCGGCCTGTCGCTTTAAACTAAACACGGCTCCCCGTGGCGGCCAGCCAGAAACATAAATTCTGCCCCAAACTAAACACTGCCGCGGGCCTGCCTCGTTTCAGAACAGCCATGCCAGCTGCGCAGTACACCGTGTGCTGGGGGGTGGGGGGTGGGGGATGGGGGGGAGGGAAGGGGGATTCTGCAGAGGCGGTGGCCTGGCGGTCTGCATTCAGGGGGGCCGGCTCCTGAGGCCACCAGCTCCCTAATCTTTGGAAGGGTGTCAGGATTTGTCTTTACCTCCTATGAAATCATTGAGGCTGGGTGTGGGGAAATGGCTAATAAAAAGGACCATTTAACCTGGTAATACGCTTACTGAGTAACTTCCAGAAAGGAAGTTCATGGAGATTCCCAGGGGCCCCGAGGGTGGGGGGGAGGATTGTGGGGAGGGGCAGGGAGTCTGTGTGGGTCACTCCTGGACGATATTCGAGGTTACAACTAAGGGCAGAGTCCAGGGATGTAAGAAAGTTGCACTTAAGGAAACGAGGGCTGTTGTTTCAATTGTCCTTAGATTAGTATTTCTTTGTAATATATTTTACTGATTTTTTACAGAGAGGAAGGGAGAGGGATAGAGTTAGAAACATCGATGAGAGAGAAACATCGATCAGCTGCCTCCTGCACACCCCCTACTGGGAATCGAGCCCACAACCATGGTTCATGCCCTTGACCAGCACTGAACCTGGGACCCTTCAGTCCGCAGGCCGACACTGTATCCACTGAGCCAAACTGTTTAGGGCCGTAGTTTAGTATTTTTTAAAATATATGTATTTCTATGGATTTTAGAGAGGAAGCGAGAGGGAGACATAGCAGCATCAATGATGAGAGAGAATCATTGATCAGCTGCCTCCTGCACACCCCCTACTGGGAATCGAGTCCACAGTCCAGGAATGTGCCCTGATCGGGAATCGAACTGTGACTTCCAGGTTCATAGGTGGACACTCAACTGCTGAGCCACACCAGCCGGGCCATAGTTTAATTTTTTATTTTTATTTTTATTTTTTATTTATTTTATTTTTTTTAAATATATTTTATTGATTTTTTACAGAGAGGAAGGGAGAGAGATAGAGAGTCAGAAACATCGATGAGAGAGAAACATTGATCAGCCGCCTCCTGCACATCTCCCACTGGGGATATGCCCGCAACCCAGGCACATGCCCCCGACCAGAACCGAACCCGGGACCCCTCAGTCCACAGGCCGACACTCTATCCACTGAGCCAAACCGGTTTCGGCAATTTTTTATTTTTAAATATATTTCTTTATTGATTTCAGAGAGGAAGGGAGAGAGAGACAGAGAGAGAAACATCAATGATGAGAATCATTGATGGGCTGCCTCCAGCACGTCCACTACTGGGGATCGAGCCCACAACCCAGGCATGTGCCCTTGGCCGGAATCAAACCTGGGACCCCTCAGTCCGCAGGCCAATGCTCTATCCACTGAGCCAAACCAGCTAGGGCAGTTTCATATTTTTATGGATTGTTTATGGTGATTTCTAGTGGGTTGTGGTTTGTTCCTTAAAAGCAGTTATTTATGTGAAACCAATGTCGATGACAAGGCATGTGTTATGTTGCTTTTGTCATGTTGACATTCGGGGGAGAATCAAGCAATGGTGATGATGGCAAGAATGTCCCCTTTCTGAAATAAAAAGCAATTCCTGCCACATAATTGGGAACAATTCACCGCCTTAATTGGGGAAACAGAGTTGAAATGCAGAAATTTCCCTGGGAGACAAGGATTCTAATGAGCCCAACTTGGCCTGTGAATAATGACCCCAGATGTCAAAAGACATCTGAGATCTGTCCGATCGCTGACACATTCTTGTGGACCAGTGGTAGGCAAACTCATTAGTCAACAGAGCCAAATATCAACAGTACAACGATTGAAATTTCTTCTGAGAGCCACATTTTTTAAACGTAAACTATATAGGTAGGTCCATTGTTATTCACTTCATTAGGGTCCTCCTAAGGCTTAGGAAGAACCACGCTCAAGGGGCCAAAGAGCCGCATGCGGCTCGCGAGCCGCAGTTTGCCGACCACGGTTGTGACCACGCTTCCCTCCTTACCCCCACCCGCCTCATTTTCAAATCCGTTCTCCTGGGAGAAGTTCCCTCTGCAGTGGTTCTCAACCTTCCTAATGCCGCGGCCCTTTCATACAGCTCCTCATGTGGTGGGGACCCCCAACCATAAAATTAGTTTCGTTGCTACTTCATCACTGTCATGTTGCTGCTGTGATGAATCGTCATGTAAATATCTGATATGCAGGATGTATTTTCATTGTTCGCGACCCACAGGTTGAGAACCGCTGAAAAAAACAGCAGGTCGGGCCCTCTTTTCTCGTTTCCTCGTGCAGTTGTGTCTGCGTTTCTCTTTACAGTGGTCTCAATCCGAACAGCTCTCGGTGTGTTAGCAGGTAGCATCCCAGGAAGAGTCTCAGGTGAACAAAACTAAACAAAAAGCAGGTGATGGCCCTAACCGGTTTGGCTCAGTGGATAGAGCGTTGGCCTGCGGACTGAAGGGTCCCGGGTTCGATTCCGGTCAAGGGCATGTACCTTGGCTGCGGGCACATCCCCAGTGGGGAGTGTGCAGGAGGCAGCTGATCAATGTTTCTCTCTCATCGATGTTTCTAACTCTCTATCCCTCTCCCTTCCTCTCTGTAAAAAATCAATAAAATATATTAAATAAAAGAAAGCAGGTGATATAAAAGCTGCGAAAGGAGCAGCGGCATCTTGAAGAATTTCCGAGTTAAAGGGAGGAGGTCGGGCCGCCTCGCTTTGGCAGGTTCATCAGTAGAGCTGCCAGCGAGCCCCCCTGGCGGACATCTGCGCTGAAGCACAAAGACCTCTCCCTGGGCTCACGGAGAACAGGAAACATCTCGTCTCCAGCAAATCAAGGAGCAGGACGTTGCCAAGATTCGTGGCTCAGGGAGCTGAGGACCCCTCCGTTATCTGCAGCGGCGCCCGTTCTCCCAGGAACAGCTGCACATCCATGTCCGCAAGGCATCGGTGAAGGGCACTTCATTGACCTTTGGCACAGCCCACAGTGCCAGGCCCCGAGAAACCTCAGAGCTCAGCTGTTCAAGTACTTGGTTTTAAACTGCCAGAGGAGAATGGGGCATTCAGAAAAGTATCTCGGTGATTCTGAAACTTCAAAGGCATGGGAGGAGGGGGTATTTCATCATTCATGTCCATCTTTTCACTTTTTTCTTTTTAAAAAATATTTGTATTGATTTCAGAGAGGAAGGGAGAAGGAGAGAGAGAGAAACATCAATGGTGAGAGAGAATCATCCATCGGCTGCCTCCCACACGCCCCCAGCTGGGGATCAAACCCGAAACCCAAGCATGTGCCCTTGACCGGAATCAAACCCGGGACCCTTCAGTCCGCAGGCCAACGCTCTATCCACTGAGCCAAACCTGCTAGGGCCATCTTTCCACTTTAGATAATGCTCTCTGCATAAAAAAAAGGCTACCAGTTTTTTTATAAATTGCTTACAGCAATCCAGGTCTTAAGCAATTTATATTCCAACCAATGATTTTTTTCACAGCCCACTGTTAAGGAAGTCCAGAATTTTGTGTAGTGTGCTAACATCCATACCATCTGCGCATGATAAGGCCGTAGCCCAGTGAAAATGTTAACACGTTATGTCTAGTAGCATTTATCTTTTAATATTTACAAAATTATTCCAACGGCTGGTAGCAAAACAAAGAGTCTTTCCATAGATGGGTGTTTTGTAAATTTTAATCACTGCCAGGTTCTATTATTTGAGTGATAAGTACTGAATAGTTTAATCTGTGTATATAGTTTGCATATGTGCATATATATATGTGTGTGCATGTGTATATGTGATGTGTGTTGTATGTGCATATATATTATATATTATGCTATATGTTATATATGTGTATTTTCTTCTCAAGCAGAACTTAGATTTTGAAATCAGACAAAAAGGGTCTAAATTAGACCCTTTCTCTTTAAATGTTTTTATTAATTTCAAAGAGAGGAAGGGAGAGGGAAAGAGGGATAGAAACATCAATGATGAGACAGAATCATGGATCGGTTGCCTCCTGCACACCCTCTACTGGGAATCGAGCCTGAAATCTGGGCATGTGCCCTGACCAGGAATCGAACCAGTGACCTCCTAGTTCATAGTTGACACTCAACCACTGGGCCACGCTGGCCGGGCTAAATTAGACCCTTTCCAAAGGCCCCCACCGGCCACCTGACCCCAGTCACTGGGTTTCTCTCTGATTTACATTGCTGGACCCACGTCTACAACAACACTGTTCCGTGGTATTGCGTGGCACCAAGTCTAGGGCAATATAAATTCTCTTTGAGTCTGTGAACTGTGTCCTTGTGTTACCATGAAGGTGAAGGATGTGCCCATGGAGACTGTCCTGGGCACTTCGATGGCACCTCCGAAGGGCTCGTGGCTCCTCTTTGCAGATGGGAGAGACCGTGCTAGCCTTTGTGGCTAAACGTGCCGCCCTCCTGGTAATTTTGTGTTTCCTGGATGTACCAGGCGTGGGACTGGAATACCCGATCGTAGCGTTTAAACTCCCCACATCGTCAGCAGGACCTGCAGGGTGTCTTGAATGTGAGTTTTCAAATGGAACTTTCTTGGCGGTGCCAGGACACACTCTTCAAGGTCAAAGTTGACAGGATGGGAGAGGCGTGCTTCATGCAATCGACTTTCCAGCGAAGCGTCGGTTCCACCGCACAGGCCAAAGTCAGCAGAGCCGGGAGCCATAAACAGGAGGCCTGGATCAGCCCCCTCAGGCTGAGGCAGCTGGAACCTGGCAGGCCGGGTCTGACAGGCCCTTCAAAAAGGCCCCCCCGCACATCTGGGGGAGCCAGGAAGGATCTAGCAGAGCTAAGTCAAAACCAGCAGGGGGTGCAGAGAGGAAAGGCTGAAAATTGGCCTCTTGGCACAAAATTTAACCAACAATGTGTGTCAAATGCCCGAGGCGCATGCAGGAAGGGAAGGTGGGGTGAGCCTTAGACTGAGCCTTACAGAGCTTCCATCTAATCCAGTGGTCGGCAAAGTGCGGCTCGCGAGCCACATGTGGCTCTTTGGCCCCTTGAGTGTGGCTCTTCCACAAAATACCGACTTCTGCGCATGGGCCACGAAGTTTCAATCGCACTGTATGTGTGCGCCAGCACGTGGTATTTTGTGGAAGAGCCACACTCAAGGGGCCAAAGAGCCGCATGTGGCCTGCGAGCCGCAGTTTGCCGACCACGGAATCGCTTTGGGAGATGAGGGGAAGTCGAGGCCACACACGTCACCTGGGACTTTCCTGTCACGCTGATCCTTCTGACACTGTATTTCCTCATAAACAGTATGAGCTTCAAAGGCTTGATTTGCGGTCAAATCGTAGCTAATAAGAATTTGCAAACCTCGGTCTCTTATCATGCTTAAAGATTATCGGAGGAGGCCAAGGGGGTGCTCAAAATAAAAAAGACAAGGGCAAAGATGGTTAAAAGTTGCAATGTTTTCATTAAAAGAGTGAAAGCATTAAGTCAGACCAGTGTGGCTCAGTGGTTGAGCATCGGCCCATGAACCAAGAGGTTGTCCCCAGTTCAATTCCCAGTCAGGACACATGCCGGGGTTGTGGGCTCGATCCCCAGTAGGGGGCGTGCAGGAGGCAACTGACTGATGTGTCTCTCTCATCGATGTTTCTATTTCTCGCTCCCTCTCACTTCCGCTCTTAAATCAATAAAAATATATTTTAAAAAATGTGCCTGAAGCTTACCCAACCTCCGGACGTCGTCCTTGCATAAGCCCATAAACACCCTGTAATATTTGAGTGACTTTAGGCTATTTTTTTTCTCTTTCACCCTGAACCATGTCACTGCCACTCAGGATGTGACACTGGGGTCTGGGAAGCGCATCGGTCGCTCAGCCTTGGGAGGAGGAGTCAGCATTTGCTCCTGGTCCTCCCTGCATGTCCCTCCCCCAGGGCAGACAGGAGTACCGCTCCCTCCTTCCAGCATCCTTCTCCCATGGTCGCTTCTTGTCCCCAACGCTGCACAGTCCCTCTACGTGTTGTCCAGATAATCACTCAGTCTCCCTTCGGAATAAGAGGGGAAGGAGTGGGAGGCGATAGGGCGGGAGGACCAGCCAGCTGCATTTTTTGACAATTAACAGACACATCTGAGCAGCGCAGATCCGGCCCTTTCCTGTTACAGAACGCTGGCCGACGACGTATGTTAGTTTTCTTCTTGCGACATATGCTTCTAATAATAACGATGATGAGATGAAATCCCCCCTCCCACTCCCAAAGTTGATAGCACATAGAAAAATGCTAGTACCGACCGGGATTATTGTCCCCTTAAAGCCGGAGATCGCATTCTGAGGACGACCTAGGGTCAACCCCCATCACAAAATCTTGCTATTCTGCACACTTCTCTTCTGAAGACATTTCTTTTAGTGAATAGAGGGTCATCCACTTAAAACCCCTCCTCTGAGCCTTTGCTTCTGACTGCAACCACCACAGTGTAGAGACGCTCTTATTGGGGACATCTTTTCCCCACCGTTTGTATTTCTTATCGCGTTGTTCAGAGCCTGTTTCTGTATCTGATTATTCTTCCCGCAGATGAAGAGCTCTGTCAGCGGTCAGACAGAGGAAAGCTGTGGCCACACTGAGACAGGTGGCTTAGCCCTCGCCGGTTTGGCTCAGTGGGTGGAGCGTCGGCCCTGGGACTGAAGGGTCCTGGGTTCGATTCTGGTCAAGGGCACATAACTCGATTGCAGGCTTGGTCCCGGGCCGCCATCCCCCACCCAGGTCATGGTGCACATGGGAGGCAACCAATCGATGTCTGTCTCTCACATCGATGTTTCTCTCTTTCTCTCCCTCTCCCTTCCGCTCTCTAAAAATCATTGGGAAGATATCCTCAGGTGAGGATTAACAGCAACATAAAAAAGACAGATGGCTTAATTACAGGGGCAGCTGAAGCTAGGCCTTTATTTCAAAAGAGTGGCCTACCGCACAGCCTTGCTCTATCTTTTTAAAAACATATTTTTATTGATTTCAGAGAGGAAGAGAGAGAGAGAGAAACATTGATGATGAGAGAAAATCATGGATCGGCTGCTTCCTGCATGCCCTCCACTGGGGATGGAGCCTGCAACCCGGGCATGTGCCCTGACCGGGAATCGAACCGTGACCTCCTGGTTCCTAGATCAACGCTCAACCCACTGAGCCACACTGGCTGGGCCACACAGCCTTGCGCTTGACACGGCAGTGGAAGTGGTGATCTCTGATGCTCTACCTCCTCATTCTGTAATGTCTCTACTTCTGAGCATGTCCCCAGCCTGCACTGTCACCCATCCCTCCCATTCTGGCTGCTGTCCCAGCCCAACCACGTGGGACCTGGCCTGCCCTCTGTAATCTGCCAGCTCTGGGGGCAGGCCCGGCTCTAGTTAGAAGCCACCCTTCAGCTCTGCATCTGATCTGTACCTCTCACCTACATTCTTCAGCCAAACAGCTGCGGTATAACAATAACTTACATTAACTTAAATATTTATAAACTGGAGGGGTTTTTACTCACAGTGCATGTTCAGTGCAGAAAATGTCAATTAGAGAAAAAAAAATCCCCAAATCTCACATATTCCAAAGATAACTGCTACAAACATTTGATGTACATATTTCCAGATTTCTTTGCATATGCATATCCGACAACGTGTGTTAAATCTTAATCCATCTATCTATGTGAACTGGATAGATATATTTTAAATAATATGAATATAAATTAGATCCCAATGTGAGGTCTATGTGATTATACGATGCATACATTTGCTAGTTACTTTTTCATTTGTCACAAATAGGTCAGATTTTTGTTCCAGTAAATAGACATGAGCTTCATCACAGCTAATGACTATGGGACAATCAGTCTTATTAATATAACAATTTATTTACCTGCAATAAATGCCATTTCCTATAATCCCAGGGTTGTTTTTTGAATCATGAATGTTGCTGGCATGAATGTTTGAGTGCTTTATTGCCTGGAATGCATTCATAGAAGTGCATTTTCAATGTCAAAGGATATGGATTATTTTTAGAGCTTTTGATCCATATCCATATTTTGCTCCAGAAATGTTGTACAAATGCATGCTTGTAGCGGTTGCCAGGTTAAGCCTTGCCTATAGCTGAGTGTTGTTACCCGGGTAAATGATTAGAGGGATCATGAAGATTTGTTGTTGCTGTTATGAGTCAATTACTATTCAAACTGATCAATGGTGGTCAGTACCATTAATCTGACCAATGCCTTGGACAGAAAATAGAATTTTTTACTTTATCAGGGACCTGAAGTACTTAATAAAATTAAATAAATTAGTACGAAATGACCACGAACTTAAAATAACTCAGAGGATTCAAAACATATTCATAGAGCAAAAAAATCACTTTGGCAAAAATGGAAAATTATATTTACTTCATATAATTCTTGTGTCAGAGATAAGCACGTATATCCAATATACTCAGGCAAGCTCCCCATAGGTAGGTCTTGCCTAAATTTCCTCTATCGTGCCAGGCCTCCATTTTTCTCCCAGCACAGAATCATTTATTTAATCTACAGAGTTATAGAATTCAGTACCTCCAAGTCCCATTTCCAATTTTTAAAAAAATATTTTTATTGATTTTTTTTACAGAGAGGAAGGGAGAGGGATAGAGAGTTAGAAACACTGATCAGCTGCCTCCTGCACACCCCCTACTGCAACCAAGGTACATGCCCTTGACCGGAATGGAACCTGGGACCCTTCAGTCCGCAGGCCGACGCTCTATCCACCGAGCCAAACCGGTTAGGACTCCAATTTTATTATTTCTGGAGTAAGTGCCATCTAATCTGTTTTCCCAGCTCAATGTGCTCTCCGAGCTGTCGTTAGCACATTAAAATCATCAATTCTGCCGAAACCGGTTTGGCTCAGTGGATAGAGCGTCGGCCTGCGGACTGAGGGGTCCCAGGTTCGATTCCGGTCAAGGGCATGTACCTGGGTTGCGGGCACATCCCCAGTGGGAGATGTGCAGGAGGCAGCTGATCGATGTTTCTCTCTCATCGATGTTTCTAACTCTCTGTCTCTCTCCCTTCCTCTCTGTGAAAAATCAATAAAAAATATATTTTAAAAAAAATAATAAAATCATCAATTCTCTTCACTGTCCCCCACTTTCCTATCTCCCCCAAACAAAATCCGGGCCTGGCACGCTTCTCTGAACACCAGATAATCGCTGATCTGCTTCCTCCCTGGGATTTTCCCATTTCTCACTCACTTGCTATTTATGACTAATTGGGTATTTTTCCCTAAGTTGCAACTGTGACTCAGTTACTCCAACATCAGACGCTGTAACTGACTCCCGCCTGCTTACTGATGACGCCCAAATCCCATAACCTGGAAGGGGATATGCACACTTCCGCCTAATTCAGCGATCCAGAAATGCTGCACATTCCCTCCTACCTCTTCACACACTCTCCAGTCCCACTGAATCAGACTGTCATGTTGTCTACGCTTTTCTGCTCCAAAGTTTTCTTGCGTTATTTCTTGTCCTGGACGCTTCCCCTACCCATCTTGTACATCCAAGCCTTCACTCTCTCTTCTACCTTTAGCATTTCCTTATTGTTTGTTTCTGTTGGTGAATGTCCACTATGCTTTGTTTAGGCCCCTTGGCCTTAATCATTATTTTTCTTATCTGATCCCTGTGTTCGGTCTCTCCAATTGTTCATGGGCTTGGGCTAGGACTGGTTCTTCTAAAAATCTCCTGCCATTCCCTGATGTCTCAAATACAGTATTTGCTCTATAATGGCTGTTGGGTACCAGGAAGATAGGAAAGGCGAGGTGGGGAATTCAGGGGGCTGGTGTATATGAAAACATGCTTTAATTACAGAAAGAGTTTAAAAGGAGTTTTCTTCACAATTGATGGAACTAAAGTTACACGAGACACTCCAAATTACATGATATAGTACAAGATTTTAGAAATCCCATCATCTAGGAAGTGATCGTGAATTTCCCACAAGATAGGTGAACTCTGTGATAGAAACTTTTTATTCTAAATGGCTGTGTTTTCAAAGGCCAGTATCATACTATGAGCTGACCTGGTTATCCTTTACAATGATTGATAACACTGTCCAAACTCCCCACCCTCCAAGAGATAGCATGACTATCATTAGCTTAGCTTTGATTTTTCCAAAAGAAAGACAAAATAAAAAGAAAACTTCCCTTTTAATTTCATTTATTTTTTTCTCTAGATCTCATTTGTTGGAAACCTGCAATACCTTGCCTTTGATAACTACCATGCCCCAAATTAGATAAATCTAGGAGGAAAAGCAACTTCCATTACTGGCCAAGCTTCTCCTCCAGTCCCCAGCCCCCAGCCCCCAGCCAATAAGAGAAAAACAAGAGATACGATAGCTAAAAACGATAGGACTTTACTTTATTTTCATATTTTTACTCTAATTTTGAAAAAGCATAAAAATTAGTATTTTAGCCTGGCGGTGTGGCTCAGTGGTTGAGCATCAACCTATGAACCAGGAGGTCATGGTTCGATTCCCGGTCAGGGCACATGCCCGGGTTGTGAGATGGATCCCCAGTGTGGGGTGTGCAGGAGGCAGCCGATCCATGATTCTCTCTCATCATTGATGTTTCTGTCTCTCTCTCCCTCTCCCTTCCTTCCTAAAATCAATAAAAATATTGTTAAAATTAGCATTTTACTGATAATTTACATACCTATCAATCACTAAAGTGAGATGAATCCATTAGGCCAGTCAGCGCCTCAAAACCTTCAGGGGTTCCCTCTGTCCCTGAGATACAGACCATGCCTAACCTGCTCGCCCCTCTTACAGTTCAAGCCCCAGGATAACTCCCCATTATTATTTCTCCGTCAGAGCGCCCAGGCCTGCAATGCCAGGCTGCAGCATTTAGTTTAATGCAATAAGCAGTGGGGGTCATTTACAGCCCTGAGTATGGGGAGGCGGGTAGCCTGAGAGTCACAACCTGGAAAGATTCATTAGGCAGGAAGTAGGGAACAGGAGTCCGCCTTAAAGGAACATGGGCGCGTTCACACCTTCTCTTCTCCACTGTTTTGTTTTCCTTGTCTCTAACCCCCACGCATCCTGCAAGGTCCCTATGATGTGCACGAAGCATTTCCAGTTTATTTCACCTCAGAGGGACACGTCATTCCCTTCTCGGGCGCTCGTTAGCACAAATGGTCTGAGCCGTCCACGAGACATTCAATTTGCCATTGCTTTGCTATACATCATTGTCATGCATTATCATTTAATGGGTTTTTAATGCCTGTTATGTGTGCCTTCCATTAGATTACACGTTTCTTGAAGCCTGAAATTACATTGTACACATCTTTGGAGCCAACTAACAACTTTACATAACAACGTATTTACTGCAGATCCGTTATTGGTATTTGGCAAATAGGGATAATGCATAATGAGGTTTGGGAAAGATGGCTGCTCAGTCACCTCTGGCTCCCTCTAGTGGTGGCCAAAATATAACATGTGGCCACACCTCACTTCACCCCTACTGTTCTAGTTTTACAACCATCCGGTATGACTCAGAGAACACATTCAGCTACCACAAATGAACAGCAATTATTATAGCCCACGTGTACCAGTCTCCTCTTGTATGCCAAGAGTTATGAAAGGCGTTACACAAATTATCTCACCCGCACAAACATCAGGGGAGAGGCTGTGACTGCTCTCCAGGTTCTAGATTGTTCTCCCTGTCTCTCAGGTGAAGAGACAGAGGCACCGTGAAGGTCAAGGGATTTGCCTAAGGTCAAGTGCTGCGATCTTCTCTCACTTTATTGTATTTTCCAGCTTTACTGAGATCTTGACATATAAGACCGTATAAGTTTAAGGTGTACAACATGATGATTTATTATATATTATGGCAAAATGATTACCACAATAAGATTAGCTCATCCATCCATCACCTCCCATAGTTACCATTTGTGTGTGCAGATTTTTTTTAATACCTACTCTCAAAGATACAACACAGTGTTGTTAACTGTACAAGGTACCATGGTGCACATTAGAGTTTTAGGATTTATTCATCTTATAATGTATCCTCAGGCCACCTTGAAACATTTCCCTCACTGCTCCCTCCCCCCCCCGAATCTACTCTCTATTTCTATGAGTTTGATTATTTTAGATTCCTCATGGAAGAGATCATACAGTATTGGTCTTTCTCTGTCTGACTTATTTTGCCTAGCATAATGCCCTCAATTTTCATTCATGTTGTTGCAAGTAGCAGGACTTTCTTTTTATCACTGAATAATATTCCTGTGTGTGTGTGTGTGTGTTCCACATTTTCTTTATTTCTCAACTAGAGGCCCAATGCATGAAAATTCATGCAAGAGTAGGCCTTCCTTCCCCCGGCTGCTGGCACTGGCTTCCATCCGGCACCCGGGACCCAGGCTCTTCCCTCCAGCCCCGGCTTCATCCAGAAGGACGTCCGGAATGGTGCCAGGAAGGATGTCCGGTCGAATTAGCATATTACCCTTTTATTATTATAGATGGGCACTTAGGTTGTTTCCATGTCTTGGCCATTGTACCTTCATTTTAGATAAGGTATTCTGGAATATTGAGGCTATTGAATAATTGGGTTATCTGGCTGATGTGCTTTATTTCTCAATCTTACATGACTTAACCAAGAGCCCATGGTTCTGACAAACACATGAGCATAGCAGGCAGGACTTAGTTCACTTAGAAAATAATTGAACAACTGCATATGGAAATGGAGACGAGGCAGGGGAAAGCACGGTTCCAATGGCCAATGTATTCCTAAATCTCCCAGAGGAAACTATTTTAGAATAGGCCGCACTTTGTATTGCTTTGCATATAAATAGGGTTCATTTAAAAACTAATTCTTTATTATCACTTGTAAATAGTCTCCTTTTGAATGTCCAATTTTAAATTAGTGACCTATTCATTACAAGAATTGGTTATAATGGATAATGTTTTGACACAGTAATAATAAGATTGAAATGCATGATTTTTATTTGCAATTAAGTAATTTGCATAGTACAACTATCTCATCTATTCGTTTCACAATTTATATGGAATTAAGATTGAGAAAGTGCCATTTTAAGTGGGAAAAGCAATATACAATGTTGACATTAGTACTGATCTCCTATTTCGGAGGGAGGGAATCATATCAATAAACAACAAACAAAATATATAAATAGAAATAACTTTCCAATGGTATGTTACCTCCTTCACAGGGAGGTAAATGATGCAGGTGCCTTATCTGAATAATGGTCAATTTCCAGCATAAATATATTTTGAAATTTTACATTGTCTCTAGCTAGACAGGGGAAAACAAAACCAAACCTAAAAATAGCTCTCTTGCTCCCCTTCTCCCTCACCCCCCACCTCCCCCAGCATACACTATTATTAACAAGAGGCAGCTGGCTCCCATTAACACGGAGAGAAGGGATCTAGCTCAGGAATTATGATTTCAGTTGAGTCGTAGGCCAGGAGAACTAGCCGGCCCTTCTGCGTCACATGCATTTGTAGTCATGCTAATCACCAGCAGGAAACAGATGTAAAGGTCTTTCACTGAACTGTGGGGTGAGTCATACCTGCATGTGAGATTCAGAGCCTGTGTGTGTGTGTGTGCGTATGTGTATGTGTGAGTGTGCGAGTGCGTGTGTGTGTGTGTGTGTGTGTGTGAGTGTGAGAGAAAGTGTGTGTGTGTGAGAGAGAGAGAGAGAGAGAGAGAGAGAGAGAGAGAGAGAGAGAGAGGAAAGGAGACAGGAAGACATTGCAAATAAACTATCATGCCATTCACAGCAGGCATTCCATCTCCTACAAGCTCAGGTCATATAACTTCTCTATGGTCTTATAAAAACGACCTTTACATATTACCTAGATGTTTGGAAATGCAGTTTAGAACTAAGTGTTTTCTCATCTTTAAAAATGTGGAATGGGCCCTACCTGGTGTGGCTCAGTGGATAGAGCGTCGGCCTGCAGACTGAAGGGTCCCGGGTTCGATTCCAGTCAAGGGCACATGCTAGGGTTGTAGGCTCGATCCCCAATGGCGGATGTGCAGGAGGCAGCCAATCAATGATTCTCTCTCATCATTGATGTTTCTCTCTCTCCCTCTCTCCCACTCTCCCTCTCCCTTCCTCTCTGAAATCAATAAAATATATTTTATAAAAATGTGGAATTTTAAGGTCTGAACAAGAGGTGTCTGGGGGGGGGGGGGATGGGATAGCCACACTATAAAGTGAGTGGTGACAGAGCTGTTTTGTGTCCAGAGCCCTGAAGCCTAAGCCGACAGACCTAGATTTGCAGCCCATCCCTGCCAAGCACCTGCTGTGTGACCCTGGAGAAATTACTCAGCCTTTCTGAGCCTCCTTGTCCTCACCTGTAAATTACTGATGCTTATTTCACAGAACTGGAGTGAGGATTAACCTAAATCAGACCTTCCCTCTGAAATAACTTTAAGAATGTCAGACCCACAGTATGTCAGTGTGCTCGCAATATAAGTTTGTTTTCTATTTTGGTGCCTTTTAATACCATGGGAAGGCCCCGGGTTTATCACCTGCTTAAAATAGCTGCCCGCAGCCAGGTTATTCTCACACAAAGCAGAACCCGCATATCTTTGCTGTAGTAAGATAAACAGATTAGAACAGCGGTTCTCAACCTGTGGGTCTCGACCCCTTTGGCGGTCGAACGACCCTTTCACAGGGGTCGCCTAAGACCATCCTGCATATCAGATATTTACATGACGATTCATCACAGGAGCAACATGACAGTGATGAAGTAGCCACGGAAATCATTTTATGGTGGGGTCACAACATGAGGAACTGTATTTAAAGGGCCAGAAGGTTGAGAGCCACTGGATTAGAAGCTTCAGTTCTGCCTGAATAAAATAATGGTTTACTCATCGACAATTTGGTCCCTGAGCCAGATGGGAGTCAAATACATCGGCCTAGCCATTCCTTATAAAGACGCTCAGTTACGATTGTTGCTGAAGAAGGATGAGCAAAGTTAATGCCTAGTTCCTGTTTTTATGGCCCTGAGTCCAAGAATTTGATTATAGAAAAGGCCCGCTAATTCCACGTGTTAAGAGAATACACACAAAACCTAACTGGAGGGGAAACGTTTTGAGAAACTAGGCCTCTTGTACGACAACCTTGCTTATGAAGCGGAAGTCTTCAAAACAACGCACTGAACGTCTTGCAACAACGAACTGAGTGTCCCGGAGCAAGGAGTCTAAGGTAGAGGCCGCAGGAGGAGGAGGCTGCTCCTCAGAGGCCCATTCGATATCCCCACGGGCAAACCGTGATGGTCTCATCACTACCCGCCATTGAAACCAGCAGCGGGGTGATGAAATAAGACTCGTTTCACGCTCTTGCTTCATTCGATTTTGGGTTATGATATGCGATCGGCCGGGCTAGGGAAGCAGTCGAAGGAGGAAAAGAGGCCTCAAGGAGAGGTGAGATGTGCAGAGTGAGAGACTTCCCACACAAGCAAATGGAAACGCAAGTGATGCCATGGCGGATGCACCAGGGACCTAATAAGCCTTGATCCGTCCATGTCCACGCGGTAAAAGAACTGTCACATCCGCCCAGCCGGTGTGGCTCAGTGGCTGAGCATCAACGCAGGAACCAAGAGGTCCCGGTTTGATTCCCGGTCAGGGCCCAGGCCCGAGTTGTGGGCTCGATCCCCAGCAGGGGGCGTGCAGGCAGCAGCTGATCAATGTTTCTCTCTCATCGATGTTTCTCTCTATCCCTTTCCCTTCTTCGCTCTCTAAAAATCAATAAAAACGTGTGTGTGTGTTTTAAACGAGAACTGTTACATCCTGTGCCCGGCAGGTCCTGTTTGTGAGACGGTCCTTGGATAAGGGCCATTGACAAGGGTTGTCTTTAGACCAGTGATGGCGAACCTATGACACGCCTGTCAGAGGTGACACGCGAACTCATTTTTTTTGGTTGATTTTTCTTTGTTAAATGGCATTTAGATATATAAAATCAATATCAAAAATATAAGTCTTTGTTTAACTATGATTGCAGATATCAAAAAATTTCTATATGTGACACGGCACCAGAGTTAAGTTAGGGTTTTTCAAAATGCTGACACGCTGAGCTCAAAAGGTTCGCCATCACTGCTTTAGAAAGTACCTTCGGTAGTCCAGGGAGGGGACGCAGGCCCTAACTGAGTTGCTGCAGGAGAAAGAAAAGGAATGATCCTTGACTGAACGCCAACTGTCTGCCAAGCACTATGCTAAATCGTGCTCAATCCTTTCCATTTCGCTCAATCCTCGCCAACCATTCAATACTTTTGAAGTGTTTTATCCCCTCTTTCACAGCTGAAGTAGCCGAGTCCTGGTGCTACTAAATAATGTGTCCAAGAAAGCATGGCTGGTGAGTGACGGAGATGGGATTTTAACCCAAATCGGGCTGAATGTCATGCTTATATAGCGAGCTGTGTCCTGAAGGAAAGAATAGAGATTTGTGTGGAATCAGAGATGGGTTTCCAGGGAGAGTTCTAGGGAACACTAGTCTTAGGATGTATTCTCCTCAAAATTATTTGTTGGTTGTTGGTAAATAAATGTGTGTATTTTTTATATTCAATGGTGCCTTTTCAGAGATTCAAATGTATATTAGCTTGTTGCAATCTCTGACAACTCCTATGCTAGGAGAA
Organism: Myotis nattereri; assembly: GCF_964212035.1. Taxonomy (NCBI): domain Eukaryota; kingdom Metazoa; phylum Chordata; class Mammalia; order Chiroptera; family Vespertilionidae; genus Myotis; species Myotis nattereri. The sequence continues at coordinate 13,807,927 of NC_138097.1, forward strand.
ATAAAACTATTTAACTCGGTTTAACTAAGCTTCAAAATTTTCTTTTGACAAAGGTGTAGGTCTCTGATGAAATTAGTGCTCTATCCAATATAGTTTTTTAAAAATATATTTTTATTGATTTCAGAGAGGAAGGGAAAGAGAGTGAGATAGAAACATCAATGATGACAGAGAATCATTGATCGCCTGCCTCCTGCAAGTCCCCATCTGGGGAATGAGCTAGCAACCCAGGCATGTGCCCTGACCTGGAATCAAACCTTGACCTCCTCCAGTCCTCAGGCCAACGCTTTATCCACTGAGCCAGACCAGCTAGGGCTCTGTTTCTGTAAATAATATCATTTTTCCTTCATGTGTCTTTCCTCTGACTGGTTAAGATAAGAGGTGAAGCCAGTCCCAGGCCTCTACAGACATTTACTATCGGGTCAGCAGGACAGTAAGACACTTCCTCAATTTGCTAAGGATTCTTGACCTAAATTCAAGTCATCATCAGGCCTAACACTGAAACACTGGACTCGAGGAATTCTCACTAAAACCTGCAACAAGATTGCCATTATTACTATTGTCATTTAGTTCTGTTCAGAAAATTCTGGACGACACGGAGGTTGAATTAGATGAAATTGTTTTTGTAGGTAAAAAATGGGCTGATGTCAGCAATTTCCTATTGTTCTACCTAAAACATCGCTGAATACCCTTCTTTGGACAAATGGAAGGGTCCTCGCGATTCACATTTCTGGAGTAAGTAAGTAACTGGGAAAAGGTACAATCTGTCAAATTCGAAACTTATAGATTTCTTCTTCATGAAATTTTGACGATATACTTAAGACTATACAGGGAACTGGACCTTCACGGAAGACATGGCATGACTTCCTCAAAGAAAGGCAGACCTAGCCTGACCTTCTGCTCACGTAGAAGGTTGAAAAGAAGATGGAGATTTTCATTCACTGCCCTGCCCACTGTCTGAATTTGTTAATGAAGTTGTTAAATGAACAGACAATTATAATAATCCCAGTGTGAATACTGTAGGTATTTATATCCAGCAAGGTCAAAGCTCCTCATACGTTTGATACTGCCCATGCCAACTCAAGTGTCTCAGCCTACCTCAGTCACTAACTACATGGCAATGCTCCCCTTGCTTTCCCAGTCCACTGAGACTCTTGGCTTCTGTTGTCTTTGTGACTTGGATTTATAATTATTACAACACTAGAGGCCTAGTGCACGAAATCCGTGCACTGATATGGTCCCTAGTGGCTGCCTGCTGCCAGCCAGGTACTCCCTCCCTCCCTGCAGCTGGCCCTGCCCCCTGGTCGAACTCCCATACAACTCCCTACCGAGGGGGCAATTTGCATACTACGCTTTTATTATATAGGATGTGCAAGTATTTAAAAAGTTGTCCCACATGTAGACTGTAAGGCCTCTGGGACAGAGATGGTTGGCAGAGGTGTTTGTAAGACCCTTGGCAGATGGTTGTTAGATTGAACTTGTGTGCCTCCAGGGGTCCGTGCAGCACCTCACTGATGCCTAACAGGGTAGGAGGCATGCGGTCTAGGATCTCTTCAATCAGAACCTCAGAGGCCCCGGGCACGAGGCAGAATCAGCTTCCATATCACGCATGGGCCTTGGCCTCAGGGATCTGCTCCTCGGATACAAAAGAATTACTAAGCAGATGTCGATGATGACCTACTTTGTGTTTGGGAAAGAAACTTTGGACACTTGCGCACAAAATCAGCCCAGACGCCCAGCTCATGACAGGCCTGCCAATTCCGTCCTCCTGCCTCCTGTATCCATCCACCCCGTTTAGGTTTTGGAATAATCGGAGGGAGCCTAGAGATTCCAAATGAATTCCCAGTGCAAAGCAACTCAAGTGCCAGCAACGTCTCTTCTCTCTTCCAATTAGGTCATTCTCTTTATATTTATTTTTAGGTTCCATGTAGAAAGTGGATTGAATACCCAGGGAAAGTAAGTTTGGAGGTACAGAGCCCCAGCTGACCTGGTGGATAGAGGTTAGTTCTAGAGTTGAGTGAAGGGGGAAGGGATAGAGGTGTGGGGAAAGGAAATTGATCGAAGTTGACCCTTTTATATTCAGATTTGATTCTGACCAGAGATACAAAATCCAGATACTTTTTCACACCTCAGCTCTTGGGACCTAGCTTGGATTATTGTTTCTAAGGTTATTCTGAAACTTTTGTGTGGCTCCTAAAAGAATCTGTGATATTCATTAATATTCTCTCTCTCTCTTTCCCCCTCCCCTCCCCTCCCCTCCCCTCCCCTCCCCTCCCCTCCCCTCCCCTCCCCTCCCCTCTTCTCTTCTCTTCTCTTCTCTTCTCTCTCTCTCTCTCTCTCTCTCTCTCTCTCTCCTTCCATCCATATCCTCAATTCACTTCTTTCCATTCTTGCCATCCTGAAATTGGTGTATAAATGTTATGGCAGAGACTACAGACTGGCTAAGTCAAACATTTTCTCACAAAAAAATAAATCACTAGCACATAATCCCCCAAATGCCCCCTTTCAGCCTGAACTGGACTCCCCAGGAGCAAGTACGACTGTCCAGTATCTGAGAGGAATGTTTGAGGACAATTGACCAGAAGCAGTGAATCTTGGGAGCCTCGAAGGTTCCCATAAAGTCAAGTTCTCAGTCGAATACAAAGGCGAATGAAAGGCATTTCATGCAGACAGAATGGGGGGAAAGTCCCATTTTTCTCTTGCCTTCTGCTCCCTGTGAGAATCAGAGTGAGCTCAAAGCCTTGCATACAATAGGCCCAGCTGCAGGGGCAATAAGGCAATTTATTAGCGAGATGACATTTTTAATGAGAAACACTTGCTGGAAGAGAACAAAAGGGCTTGTTTGGTCAGAAGGATGCTCTCGGATCTCCTCTGAAGTGCATGAAAAAGTCATTTCATTTACGCATCCTACCCCGAGCGGGGGCATTTCCTCAGCTCCAGATGTTGTCCGACACAGATGCTGAACAAATGGAGCAAATGTCCTGAGATTTCACCAAAATAAGTAACTCAGGGGAATTTTATGAGTTTTGTAGCCAAGAAAAGCATTAGCAAATAATGAACTTATGAGAGGGAAAAAAAAAAAAAAAGCTGAGGTTGGCAATAGGTTGCTGGCTATCCAAAATTATTCCTAGTCATCTGAAATCGAATACGGAGCTCAGTTGTCAACTAAGAAAAAGAGAAATGGTGGGTGTAGCTGCTGTCGTGTGCACTTGGTCGGTGGCCTTCTGAAAACGATTTGGGGACGATTGTTTAGGCTGCATTCTCAAAATGATTAAAAGTCAGATACTGATAGTTTGAGACTTGACAATGTGAAACACAAAGACTGTTTGCCTTATAGTAGTCATTCAGATGCCTCCAGAAGGGGCAAAGCTCCCAATTCGGCTTGAATTTCCCTTTGAGAAGCATTCACTGTGTCCTAAGTCCTAAAAGCAGCACACACACACACACACACACACACACACACACACACACACGGGTGACACAGATGCACCCAGTGGCAGCTTTCTAGAACAACAAGAGCCTGATCACGTGCCCTCTGAACTCACTGCAGGGCCTGCGCCTGCACGAACATGAGCCAGCATTGCCTCAAGAGCCACAGGGAATTCTATGTGGCGTTTTCCAGGCTGGCTTTTCCCGCACCAGCTCGGGCAGAGGCCTGTGTGCGTGTCTTGGGAAGACCATGGTTCACATAGAGTGTGTTACGTCATGATCGAAGGACCAACTGTGTTTGAACATTCAGAACAAAATAAGCCTCCTAGTCAAGTGTTAAATCAATTCATAGGACCCACGTCATGAGAGCAACTTCAGTTGGGAGGGACCTGTTAGGAGAGTTAACAAGGACCCGGGTATGTGCGGTTGATGGGGCAGCCCGGGGCACGAAGGTAAAAGGAGCCAAAGATAGTTACTGCTGTCCCTGGGCTGCAAGGGCCAAATGTCCTCCAAATGTCCCAGCAACCCCTGCGTAAGAGGACTGGTTCAGGTGTGGCTCAGTGGCTGAGCGTCGACCTATGAGCCAGGAGGTCACGGTTCGATTCCCGGTCAGGGCACAAGCCCGGGTGGCAGGCTTGATCCCCAGTGTGGGGCGTGCAGGGGGCAGCCGATCCATGATTCTCTCTCATCACTGATGTTTCTATCTCTCTCTCCCTTTCCCTTCCTCTCTGAAATCAATAAAAAAAATACATTTTTTTTTTTTAAAAAGAGGGTTGGTTCTAAGGTCCTTGCCATCACCACTCTGACTGCCATTTCACCACCACGGCCACAGCTATGTGCTTCTCAGCACTTACCAGGCACTAGTTGCTATCTATAACGAAAATAATCCTGAATCTTCCGCAGTCCTCCCCAAAGCAAACTCTATGATCCATCCTCAGATTTTAGAAAGATTAGGGAGGTTGTCCCAGGTCCCACATGCAATCAGTGACAGGGAAGGAGGGCTTATGAGTCCTCATCAGTTGATAATCCAAACAAACATACGATCAGGGGCCACAGTTATAGTATTTGGGCCGAGCAAGGAGCATCTGTCAACACAGGCCAGTATTTGGAAATCCAGCCGGAGTTGCACCACAGCGTGGCTCTCCTGGCCCCGGGAAGTGGTTTTAAAATAAACCTCTTGGAAGCAGTAAATCATCTTCCATCTCGTGAGCAGATGGGTGATAAACAAAGTCAGTGAAGTAATGCCCGCACATATATTAACCTCGCGCTGAAACCTGTGTGATCTTTCATCTGGCCGTGAGCTGGGTAGGAATGCAGCCAGCCAAGGCCACGGCTCTTTGTTATCCTCCGTCAGGAAGCTCTCACTGTCGTCTGCTGACGTGTGCCCACCTGGCTTTGGCTCAGTAACGCGGCAGAAAGTGAGGAGGATCAAGACCAATTAGCACGTGCCCGGCAGATGTTCGCTGCTATCTGCCGTGAAGACAGCATCTGAGGAGTTCCCGGCAGCTGCTGCTTTTACAAGCAAGAGGCAGCCTCCAGCGCAGAAAGCAGGCTGGCCTCAAGCCAGCGAGGGTGATAGCGCTTTCAAGGATGAAGGACCATGAGAGTTCTAATCCGAAAAATGAGTGAATTCTTGAGCAGTGCTTTTGAACTCAGGAAATTGGCCAAAAATTACGATTCCATTGGTCTCCATCTACCTAGCGCTTATGAAAGGGCAGAGAGAGTGACGATTATACAACCCAAATCCAGAAAGACAATTTCCAACTAAAACTGACTATAATATCAGTGGCTACTCGACAGCCCTACAGAGTAGAGGGTTCCTATTGTTTTTCTACATTGAAATTGCGGATGAAACAGACAGTATGTTCAAGGTGACAAAGCTAGTCGGATATGGAATCGGAACTGGCCCCAGATCTGTCTGAACCCAAAGATAGTAATCTCAACCACTTCGTAATAAAATTAAGACCAATAATCAACCAAAATAACCAATGACCACCCACAAAGAGCAGTTGAACGCAGAGGCTAAGCATTTGAGCTTGGGGATGAGAATAGGGTTGTTTTGTGAAGGGTATAGTAAGCTTTGGATAAAGTAATGCAAAAATCACTCAATATAGGTCAAGCAACAGATGGGGAGGCATCCAGGCTTGTTTTTGGTACCAAAAGGCAGGAAGTGACTTTGACCTTCAAAGGCAGTTGCAGTTAGATATAGAAAGCCATGGGCATCTTCCTTCATCCTTTCTTCCCTTTGTCACCTGGTCTCACCTCTGCCTCTTTCTGACTCTCTGTGCCAGTGTCACTTCCTCTCCAGACCAGCTTCCCCACTTGGCTGCTGACACCTCCACAGTGTCCCCTCCCAGTTCACACAGCCAGTCCAGAGAGGCAAAAATCACATCACAGCTTAGCAATCAGAATCTCCCAGAAGAGAATCTGATTGGATCAGCTTGAGTTAGGTGCCCATGACACCCTGGGACTCCTCCCTGATTTCATCCAGCTCAAGGGCCCACCAACCTGGTGACCAAGGTCCCTTCTCCTGAGATGGGGGTGTACACTACAGAAAATAAAAATTTCTCACACTTATGGAGCCTTCGCTGTGATTTTGAACTAGTCCACTGTCTCATCTGAGCAGAAGTCCTAATGGTTAAAAGCTTGCAAATTAGAGTCAGACTGAATAGAATGTGTGGCTCTTACCAATGTTCTCGCCAGCTGGGCCACATTATCCTATACAATAAAAGGGTAATATGCAAATTGACCAAATGGCAGAACGACTGGTCGCTACGATGCACATTGACCACCAGGGAGCAGACGCTCAATGCAGGAGCTGCCCCCTGGTGGTCAGTGCACTCCCACAGGGGGAGCACCACTTAGCCAGAAGCCCTGAGCCAGGCTCACAGCTGATGAGTGCAGCATCGATGGCGGGAGCCTCTCCCACCTCTGCAGTAGTGCTAAGGATGTCCGACTGATGGCTTAGGCCACCCGTCAGTCAGACATCCCCTGAGGACTCCCGGACTGAGGGAACCGCCCCCCCCTGAGTGCATGAATTTTGTACACGGGGCCTCTAGTTTTTTAATAAGGTTTTTGACTCTATAGAGACATCACAGATCGCCATTTCCTTTTCTCCACCTCTAACAAGATTGGAAAATGTAAACCTTGGGGAAATCTCAAGCTGGATCTTTGGGTTGATAATGAAGCTGTCTGAGATCAAGGGGGAAAAAAGGAAAGATTTATATAGTCAAAGTCTCGGGGAAATTCATGCATTTAGCAATGTTTCAGTGTTATGTATCTTTAAAACATAAGCATACATAGCAGGTTTACTTTTTAAGTCAAGTATTTGTTCCTTTTTTCTAGATTCTAGATCACTGTCTGATAGGATCTCAGTGGTCCAGGGCTCTATAAATGGATTAGCAGAGGACATCTGGATGGTCCAATATGATTTCCTCAAACGATGCAGGCAGCCAGCCTTGCTGTGGATGTTTCCATTATCCATAGTGTCTCTCTTGCTCACTGATATGCAGCTGAAGGAAGTATTGGGGGAAAATGAGACCTTAGGGCGAGCTAGAGGAAATTCACATTGTAAATTAAGCAGCAGTCATAGTTTTTCCAACCAATCAGAGCAAGATAAACAGGGTCATGATGCAACCATAAGAATCTGCCTGGAGTATCCCGTGTATTCCCAGAAATTTCCTTTTCTTCCCTAAGACTGATGAACTACGTCTCCAACATAGTAACGGACATAAATATAGAACTTCACAGAATTACATGTATTTCCTAGGTCTTAAAGGAGATAGAGACTTGTAAGCAATACATATTGGTAAATGAGAAATGATAAAGGTATATGTAAAGAGAATAAAAAGTGGGGTAAAACACTTTCAGAGAAAGACACTGTAAGCAGAGAAAAAACTTTCATTACTTCTTTGGTTGTTGTTAGACGAGAGAACTGGCAGCTGTATTGTAAGATGTGAGATATCAGTAGCAGGAGTCCTATATTTTATTATTATTTTTATTTTGCATCTCCTCCATTTAAACTATCTTTAAAATAATTGATCACTGATGGCTAGTGAAGACAAATGTAATATTCTCAGGGACATCCTATATAATAAAAGCCTAATATGCAAATGGACCGAATGGCGGAATGACTGGGGGCAGACGCTCAACGCAGGAGCTGCCCCCAGCCCACAGGCCCCAGGCCGGCCAAGGCGGGTGCCAGCAGGGGCCCCCCAATTACCCTGCTGGTCACCCCACAGATCAGCCCTGATTGCCAGGCAGGCCTAGGGACCCTACCTGTGCACGAATTTCGTGCACCAGGCCTCTAGTATTGAGTATAAAAAGTTTACTGAGCTGCCCGGCCGGCATGGCTCAGTGGTTGAGCATTGACCTGTGAATCAGGAGGTCACGTTCGATTCCCAGTCAGGGCATATGCTCGATTGGGGCCTCGATCTCCAGTGTGGGGTGTGCAGGAAGCAGCCGATCGATGGTTCTCTCTCATCACTCATGTTTCTTTCTCTGCCCCTCTCCCTTTCTCTCTGAAATTAAAAAAAAACCTTACTGAGTTTGGAGATAAGTACACACCTCTGAACCCATCACTACAATCATGCCATAAACATGTCCATCCCCTCTGCAAGTTTCCTCCTGCCCTCTTTCATTATTATTACAATTATGATTTTATGTGTGTGATAAAAACACAACATAGGATCTACCATTTTAGCAAAATTTAGAGGAGATGATACGGTATTGTTTACTAGAGACCCTGTTCTGTGCCGTAGGCCTTCGGGACTTTCTCATTTTGTGTAAGTCCTCACATTGTACCTTTTTTGCTCCCTCCAGCCTCTGGCAAACACCAGTCTTCTCTGACTTCTCATACAAGTGATAACATGAATTTATCTTTTGGTTTCTGACTTACTCCATCGAGCACAATGCCTTTCAGGTTCATCCACAGTGTTGCAAATATCAGGATTTCCTTGTTCTTTTTTTAAAATACATTTTTATTTATTTCAGAGAGGAAGGGAGAGGGAGAGAGAGACAGAAACATCAATGATGAAAGAGAATCACTGATCTGCTGCCTCCTGCATGCCCCCCACAGGGGAGTGAGCCCACAACCCGAGCATGTGCCCCTGACCGGAATCGAACCTGGGACCCTTCAGTCTGCAGGCCGACGCTCTATCCACTGAGCCAAACCAGCCAGGGTTGAAGGCTGGATTATAGTCCATTGTAAATAGCGGCCACATTTTGTTTATTTACTCATCCTTCCATGTCTTGGCTATCGTGACTAATGCTGCCATGAACATGGTGCTGCAGATGTCTGTTCAAGATGCTGATTTTAATTCCTTTGGATATATCATCAGAAGTGGCCCTGGTAGATTGTATAACAATTCTATTTTTAATTTGTTTGAGGAAGCTCCATGCTGTTTTACTTGTGTGGCTGTACCAATTTACATTCCCACCAACAATGTACGAGGGTTCCCTTTTCTCCACATCCTCGCCACCTATTTTTTTATATAATAGCCATTCTAACAGGTGTAAGGTGACATCTCATTGTGGTTTTGATTTGCATTTCCCTGATAAATAGTGATGTTGAGAATTTCTGTGCTCCTAGCAAAAGCCAAATTATCACAGACATAACGATATTGCTCTTATAGTTTTCTCTCTACCAGTAGCAAAGAAACTTCCTCTTACTTTCCCTATTTTAAAAAATCAAAACAAAAACTTTTGACCCCACTTCTTCCTTCAATGACTGTGCCATTCCTCTGCCCCCCTCTATAATAACACACAAAATGTGCCTTTACTTGATATTCCTAATTCCTTCTTCCCATTATCTCTTAGTAAATCCAATCAGGGCTTTGCCCCCCAAACTCCACTGAAAATGCTCTTGTCTAAGGCATGCCTACATGGGTTGGTTAACTCCTGTCCTCACCTTCCCTGGCCCATCAGCACATTGGACAGTGTCCCTCGGTCTCTGCTCCTCACAGCTTTCCTCCACCACCTCTCTCTACTGCTTTTCCTTCAGTTCACCATCTGCTCCCCTCCGTCATGTTTCCTTTCTCTGCTTGTGTTGCTGACCTTCGATCTGCAGAACATCCTGGGGTGCAAACTTTGGGCTTCATCTCTCCTCTCCCTAAAACAATGACCTGAGTGAACTCATTCATTCCATGACTTCAAATTCCATCAAAGTGCCACCGTGGTTGGGGTGCTGGTGAGGGCCCTCTTTCCGGCTTACAGTCGGCCACCTTTGTGCTGCACACATGAAGAACAATCTCGCCTTCTTCCTCTTTTTTTTAACATTAAAAAAATATGTATTTTTATTGATTTCAGAGAGGAATGAAGAGGGAGAGAAAGCTAGAAACATCAATGTTGAGAGAGAATCACTGATCAGCTGCTTCCTGCACACCCTCTACTGGAGATCGAGCCTGCAACTCGGGCATGTGCCCTGACCAGGAATCAACCGTGACCTCCTGGTTCATAGGTCCACGCTCAACCACTGAGCTGAGCCTTCCTCTTCTGATAAGGCCACCAATTCTATTAGCGAGGACCTCCTCCTCATGCCCTCATTCAACCATAAAATTGCCTCCTCAAAGCCCTATCTCCACAACTGTCCCGTCGGGGGCTTAGGGCTTCCACCTGTGGATTTGGGGAGGACAAAATTCAGCCCATAACAGGGGTGTCTAATCCCAGATTCTCCCTGCTGCCTGATATGCAGCCAAGAGTCAGCCTCCCTCTCTTCTCTCCTTTCCCAGGGACTGGAGGAACACGGGTCCCTCTGCTGGGACTCAGCCATGGAGACAGAGTCTGCCATCAGGGAACTGGTTGGGGCTGCCAGGGTTGAGGCCTAAAGGTACGAGTGTCGCCTCGCCACTGCAGCCCTGACCTCCGGTTTTCCTTCCCAGCCTGGACACTGGAGGTCAGACGCCAGACCTGTGAGAGCTGAAGACTGTGGGAGGGTGAAGAGTTGCTGGGAGCTGCTCAACGGCCTTCCAGTCCACGGCCAGGACCCCCGCCCTCCGGCTGACACACACAATTCTGACTCTAAGAAATCCCCTTTCAGTTCAAAGCAATAAATCTCCCTTTGTTTGAGAAGCAGTCCCCTGGGATTTCTGCTTCTGCTCGCAGCGAACTCGTATGAGGGAAATTGAATCCACATGCCAGAGAGAAGGCAACAGGCTGAGTAACGAGATGAGTCCCCATAGTCTGATCTCCTCGCAGCCAGGCTAATGATAGGAATGGAGGAGGCTGGTGTTTTGTGCTAGAAACCTCCTTGAGTCAGGACTACTGAAGACCCAAAGGTGGTCCATTCTTCCCTACCCGGGTCTCTCCCCAGGCACGGCCATGCCTCTTTCCCAGAGCCACTGGACCTGGGTTTGATGACCCCAGGGTCACTTGGCAAATGACTCATCCCAGGGTTAACCACCCGAGGTGTCATGTAAGTGCATCCTCCATCAGTAGAGGGGACAGCACTCTATGGAAATTAATTTCTAATAGCAGGTAAATACAAAAAAATTGAATGTAAGTGAATATATATGAATATGTATTTTTTTAATTTTAATTTTTTGTTAATCCTCATCAATGTGAGGGGCACATCGATTGGTCGCCTCCCGCACGTGCCCCGGGGATCAAGCCTGCAGCCAAGGTATGTGCTCTTGACCAGACTCGAACCCAGGACCTTGCAGTCCGCAGGCTGACAGTCTATCCACTGAGCCAAACCCACTAGGGCGGAATATGTGTTTTTTTAAACCCAAGACCACTTTTTTGTGTTCCATGTATCACACTACCACAGCTTCTTTTCCTCACTTAAAATCTGACCTACATTTGGGCTCATTAAATATTGAGTCAAGTCCTCTCTCTCCCGGCAGTTCAGCAAAACGGTGAACGTGCAAGACATCCATAATGTTATCAGGGTCAGAGCCTCCACTGCTTCTGGAACATCAGACAATTAACACCACTGCGTCTAGGCCTCCTGGTCTATAAAGCAGACAACATGTTAGCCCTTCACTAGTACGTGTCCTCAGACACTTGGAGGTCATTCATATGGAGCAACGATCATGGCGCCTGCTACGTAATAAATGCTCAATAAATGTTATTATTTTCACATCTCCACTGAACCATTTCAGAGCTGCAAGATAGGGTGATATTCATAGTCACATCACAGGATGCTGTCTGATTACATGAGCGCATGTACAGACATGAACAAGGATCTAAAACATTTTCTGACTCCTAGATACATATTCTCTTAAAATGAGATTTTTCTCCTGCTTCACCTGTTCCTGGCCAGACAATTCATTCGCTCTTAACATACTCTGTTTGTCTTAAATAGTTTTAAAGGATAAATGCTTTTCTTCATAGTTAAAGGACCTCTTGGGTTTCTTTTCCCAGATCTTTTCAAAGCGGTATCCACCCTAAGGAGTACCAACTAATACAGGGGTCCTCAAACTACGGCCCGCGGGCCACATGCAAATACAAATATTGTATTTGTTCCTGTTTTGTTTTTTGACTTCAAAATAAGATATGTGCAGTGTGCATAGGAATTTGTTCATAGTTTTTTTTTTAAACTATAGTCCGGCCCTCCAACGGTCTGAGGGACAGTGAACTGGCCCCCTGTTTAAAAAGTTTGAGGACCCCTGAACTAATAATAGGAATGACTACTTCTTGCTCTGAGCATAATTTGGAAAAATTAATCCCACCCCTCACTTTCACTCTCAAATGTTCATATTGGGCAATGCCCCTCTCAGGCAAACAGGTTATACTAAAATTAAAATGACTTTTCACGGCTTGAAGACAATTCACCAATAAGAAAGATGATTTTAAAAATCATTAAGGGCAGTCTACTTCCCTGTTACAATCTCTATATTTCAAAAATTAAAAGTGTCTTGCAAAAAAAAAAAAAGTGTTCCAGTGTCTCAAGAACAAGAACCAACTTTATTTAATCTCTGGAACATAACTGGCCTTGTACTACTAATTCGTGGATTCTGTGACCAATTGGTTTTGAATGGATAAAGCTTAGGCAGGCAAATTGGTTATTATTTCTCCTGGAAGGCAAATATGGCAGGATGGACTAGATATGACAGATGGAGTCTATTAAATTTACAAGTCTTAGTCAAACTGGCTGGTTACAATGGAAAGCCTTAATGACTTGAATCATAACTGATACTTCCACCAACCGTGTGTGAAAAGGAATTTAGAATATAAACCGTCTTAAAAGACCACCATCTGAAGTGCCATGGACCAGTGCATTGGTATGTTACAACATCCATTCTAAACATATTCCCTTCAGATAAACCACAGTTTTTCAAGCATCTTGATTCTGTATGAGTTTTTGAATGCACCTTGACGGACAGAGTTAGGGTAGGGTGGTGGCCAGTTTGTCACATGGTCCTCAGAGTCAAGGCTAGGGCCATGTCTGACATAAAACCATGGGCAATTCTTCAAAATTGAGAATCAAGAAGGAAGCTGGTCAATAAGCCAGTCAGAAAATCTGAATGGATCACTTAAGAACAATGATGGATCTGATAAGGTGGAAGTATTTAACCCTAAAATACAGAGCCAGGGGTCATGCCTTGAGGGAGCTGAAGAAATGGGGAGCAACATTCCAGGCAGGGCGACTGGGATGGATGAAACATGAGATGTGCTATCGCTGTGTTTGGCTTCTGGTATTGTACATGACTCTCACATGTTTAATAAATCAGAAATGGACCGGAGACCATCTTGTAACATAATCCTCTGAATGGTGGACATAGTGTATCCATGTTCTAACCAGGAGCTACTAGAACCATATCTCTTAATTATGTTCAGTTCTACTGCATATAGTAAGAGTTGAGTATGGACATAAAAAGGAAGAAAAGATAAAATTATACATATTATCAATAACCCCTCCTGCCATCTTTTTAAAAAAATAATTTATTGATTTCAGAGAGGAAGGGAGAAAGAGAAAGAGAAAGAGACAGAAACATCCATGATGGGAGAGAATCATTGATTGGCTGCCTCCTGCACGCCCCCTACTGGGGATCAAGCCCACAACCCCAGGCATGTGCCCTGACCGGGAATCGAATCTTGACCTCCTGATTCATAGTCTGACGCTCAACCACTGAGCAACACCAGCCGGGCTGCCATCTTTACTTCAGAAATCATTCCTTCCTCAAACTCCTTGAAAATAGAAACTATGGTTTAGTCACCTATGTAAGTGACACAGTGCTAAACAGTATCTGAATTATACTTAGCAAATGAAAAAATAGTTATAGATGGTATACATGAGTTATCAGTGCCAATGGACAGGGTATGTCCATTCCTTATTGTGCAAGTTATTATTATTTTTTATTGTGGGTAGGGAGTGTGTACTAGAATCTTTGCATATGAAACACATAGCATATGAAAAATCAATGTATATAAAATACATACAGCCCTAGCTGGTGTGGTTCAGTGGATAGAGCGTCAGCCTGTGAACTGAAGGGTCCTGGGTTTCGATTTCAGCCAACGGCACATGCCTGGGTTGTGGTCCCCAGTGGGGGGGCATGCAGGAGGCAGCCCATCAATGATTCTCTCTCATCATTGATGTCTCTCTCTTCCCCTCTCCTCTCTAAAATCAATAAAATATATTAAAAAAATATATACAAATAAATTCTTTTAAGAAAGAACTTGAGAATATTGTTTATCAAGAAGACTATTTTTACTTCCCATGAAAGTCCCTCCATAAGCCTATATATGGGAGACTGCGAGTAGCATCTGGCAGACCAAACCTTTCCGTGGTCCTCGCTGGCTGGGCCAGGAGAAAGTTTTTCTGACTTGACATGGGAAAGCTTTCACCAGGACGGCAACAGTAACATGAGTCCATGACTGAGTGAGATTCCCATGCAAAGGAAAGAGACATAAGGAGGAAGTGACAAGTTATACAGGAAACTGAGTTAACTGATTCTACTCATATGGGCCAGGGTCTAAACTAAATTTATTTGGAAAAATAAAAATTCAAATTTTAATGATAGCCACGAGAATAAACATTTAGCTGCTAACTTTCTATTGCCATTTTTAAAAAAATATTCCTCTTGTTTATGTATAAATGTCCTTTTACCCTAAAACCGGTAAAACTATTTTTCTCTTCATTTATTTATTTATTTATTTTTTAAAAATATATTTCTTTATTGATTTCAGAGAGGAAGGGAGAAGGAGAGAGAGACAGAAACGTCAATGATGAGAGAGAATCACTGATCGGCTGCCTCCTGCACACCCCCTACTGGGGAACGAGCCCGCAACCCAGGCACGCGCCCCGGCCGGAATCGAACTTGGGACCCTTCAGTCAGCAGGCCGACGCTCTATCCATTGAACCAAGCCGGTCAGGCCTCTCTCCATTTATTACTAGAGACCTGGATTCTCTGTGGGTTAATGGGATCCTACTCTTCCGATCAAATGAAGCAAAGAGGGAGAAGGAGAAATGGGGACCCTTTTCCTTCATTTTTCAGTTCCATCTGAGACCAGAACTCCATGACCTTTCTTCTTGTCAGTGTTTGTCTTATCAGAAACGCCACCTACAAATGGCTGATCTCATTTTCCACTGGAAATTATTTCCACCAAAGAAACTGAAGTGACTAATTCCTCATGCTACTCCCCTCCCTTCTAGTAGGCCTTTGGATTCAACCCTGACCTTTGAAAACACGTGGGATCTTTGGACTTAATTACCCCTTCATTTTACTCCATAAATGTTGTTTTCCGCCCACTTTTCTACTTTTTTAAAATTAACCAAGTCCAATTTATTGAATTCTTTTCTTTTTTAAAAATGTTTTTTATTGATTTTTGGAGAGAGAAGGATAGGGAGAAACATCTATGTGAGAGTGAATCATTAATTGGCTGCCTCCTGCACACCCCCTACTGGGGATCGAGCCTGCAACCCAGGCTTGTGCTTTGACCGGGAATCAAACCCTGACCTCCTGGTTCATAGATTGACACTCAGCCACTGAGCCATGCCGGCTGGACCATTTCTTCTTCTTCTTTTTTTAAAAAATATATTTTTATTGATTTCAGAGAGGAAGAGAGAGGGAGAGAGACAGAAACATCAATGATGGGAGAGAATCATTGATTGGCTGCCTCTTGCACCCCCTCCCACTGGGGATTAAGCCCACAACCTGGGCATATTTCCTTGACCAGAATCGAACCTGGGACCCTTCAACCCGCAGACCGACGCTAGCCACAGAGTCAAACCGGCTAGGGCTTGAGTATCCATTTTTGATACATCTTCAGTTGGGAGAGATCCTAGAGTCGTAGGGTCCAGACATGTATGCTTGGGATAGCAACGAGGGCAGAGAAACGTACCACCAAATAGTACATCAGTCTGGGATTTCAGGACCAGGCACCTTAAGCAGCTAGTGGGTGAAGCAGGGAACAGCTACACCTTTCCCAGCGTGCAGACCAGAGAGGGAGCCAGGCTGTAATGTGATCAGATCTGACAACAGTACAGACGAAGTGCCAAGAGCAATTACCTCCTCCACCCAGGCAGATAAACAGCCCCCTGCCCTCGGGGTTGGATGCAGGCCTCAGGACAGGGAGATGCTGAAGGAAGTGTGGTACTAAAGTGTCACATCCAGACACTGTGGTTTCTTAAGACAATAATGAAACGGCTCTTGTTAAAGAATGAAACCAACATTATGTTGGGATAATTATAGTAAGTAAATCTCCCTTTCCATTGAGATATCCATGAACATCATTTTACAGAGAATGGAAAATATAATTGCAGATTTGATCTGGACTGGGGATGTGAAGTAGCTAATGGGAAAGAAAAGATGGGCTTATTTGGATAAAGTTACATTGTTTATGGGTGAGAGTTAATAACTATGAGGTGTTTTTGTGTCCTCTGTAATATCAATTATTTTAAAACTAGAGACCTGGTGCACAGATTCGTGCACCGGTGGGATCCCTCAGCCTGGCCTGTGGGGATTGGGCCGAAACGGGCTCTCCAACATCCCCCGAGGGGGTCCCAGATTGGGAGAGGGCGGTTCTTGGGTGATGCACCCCGGAATCCGGATTCCTCCACTATGGTTCCAGGTACGTCACCCATGAACTGCAGCTGCCAAGTCATCGCAGCTCGGCAGCTACTGCATTGAGCGTCTGTCCCCTGGTGGTCAGTGCGTCTCATAGCGACCGATCAGACGGTCAGATGGCCACTTAGGCTTTTATATATAGAGATAACAGTGGAACATTCGTTGAATGCAATCTAAACTTCTTAAGGGATTGACCTGCTTAATATGCTTATTCTCACCATTGTGGGTTTTATTTTAAAAATTGAAAACACTTCCGGAGATAGATAGAAAGAGATGATAGACAGGTAGGTAGGTAGGTGGATAGATTGATAGATTGACAGATACATGAATGTTTCAAGCCTCTTTTCCTTGCACTAAGACGAATATCCTTTTTTACACTCAACCTCCCTCCTCTGACTCTTTCCAGGACGCCTTTGGCAGGTCAGCTCCTGGGATCCTTTTAGATTCCAAAAGGTAAAAGCTGGATGTAGAAAGATCAGGAAGCCATTGGCAGGATAGGTAACATGTTTATGGAAGGAACTGGATGGGACTCGGGGAGGAGGATTGGGGCAGGGAGAAGGGAGGGACTTTTGGGTCGTGATAAATGCATGTCAGAGTCAGCACGTGGAATCCGTACGCCACGCTGCTGTAAACCCTGTGCATGCCAGGCACTGAGCAATAAACGAGAAAAAGTCACTGTGACAAATCACATAAAAACACAACCACCATCTTATGTGATGTTATAATCACAGATGCTCACAAGTAGGGGCTGGAGAGGAGTCATATTGTGGCTGATCTACTTGATCACTTTCAACTTTCATAATATTACGATTTTTACAAACAAAAGCACAAAAGCGAGGTAATGAAATGCAAATTTAAAAGCCTATTCCGATTATTTGCATTTCCTCCGTCTGTTTAATTTTATGTACTTATTTCAACATGTTTTTCCTTGCTGCTTTTCCCCTTTTAAGATACTGTCACATACATCTTTCCTGATAGGATTTTTAAAGATGATAATTAAATCCACATATAAACATATGGTTATGTCTAGTTACACAATTAATGTTAATATATGGCATGTAATCACCATCTAATTTGAATTATATAGCATGTGGCGACATCATTATCACATGCCATGATGGAAGGGCCCTGACTTAAGCCGAGTGAAATGACTGTAGGTTGCACTGGGTGATTCTTAAATGACAATTTCTTAGTTGCTGTAAGGGCCCCCGGGGGACAGGGACCGCTGAGCCCTGCCTATTGTTAGGAGGAAACAATAAAACAATTTAAATACAGAAGAAAAGAAGGGGATGAGAAATGGGAGGTTTCTTGTTTTGGATCAGACAGAAAAGGAAGAGATCTGCCAGAGGTTATGTTCAGACTATTTGTTAAACAGAAAAGACTTTCAAGCTGAGACGAGAAATATATTATTTCAGATGCCATTTCAGGTTCACTCCATCGGTCCATGGAGAGCTCACCCATTAATCACAGACGGGGCGCAGGATGAATCTCCCACAATCTGGTTATCTCCCCCCCACTTCATGCCGCTCCCGTCCCCCAACCCCCTTCACTCTGGTCCCTCAGGACCGCTTTTCTGGGCCAGGCGTCTTGTTACAGATGCCTGGTCCTCTGCAGAAATGCCTGCTTCTGGAAAGGGCCGAAGCGGACATCCCACCTCAGAGCCGTCGCTGAAAGGAGGGACGTGAACTTGCCCTTGCTCTGGAGAACGTGATGAATTCCGGAGGCTCCGGCTAATGATAGGAAACGCGTAAGTGGACGAAGGATCAGGTATCAGAATATGAGTCTGGGAGTAAGGAGACAAATTAGGAGGGAAAATGTAAGCTCCACGTGGAGGTGTCCCCTCGAGCCGGCTTGGATTAAGCTGTGGAATGCCTGCCAGGAAGGTTCTGAGCCTCCACGTTTAATAATTGAAAACCCCCCAGGTTTAGACCCTGGAGATGAGATGCAGAATGACCTGAACAGTGACCCTTACACTTGCAGGCGATGGGATAGTTTTGCTTTGATTTCATTTCTTAAAACCTCGGGCACTGCCTCAGCGAGGGGGCCTGGAGGCTGGCAATAGAAGGGAGGGGGAGAGGCAGAGAGAGAAACATCGATGTGAGAGAGACACTTCGATCGGTTGCCTCCCACACTCGTCCTGACCGGGGCTACAACCGAGGCACGTGCCCTTGATCGGAATTGAACCCGGAACCCTTCAGTTCACGGGCGACGCTCTATCCACTGAGACAAACTGGCCAGGGCTGTTTCTTTCTTTAAATGAGTGGCCAGAAACGCGTTCAGGAAGCCCGTGGGTCTTGCAGAGTCCCGTTTAGGAACCCCAGGCGAGACCTGGGCCTTCTCGCAGGGTATCGGCCCCAGAGCCCGAGCGGTGAGGGGGACCCCATGTCCCCCACGTGCTGGAACCCTGGCTCCATCCCCGGCCTTCTCTGTGATGGTGGGTGAGTCACTTCATCCCACTAGATTTTTTCCTCCCGTGTCACATGGAGCATGAACCAGGCAAGCTCCACGTGACCTCAGAGCAAGACAGGCCTTTGCTGGTAGAAGCCCCTCTGGTTCAAGTGCACGGCCATCCAGAAGGTCAGCTTCCATGTCATCCTGGGAGCTCCCTCCTCTGACTATATTCAGCTCCTCACAACATCATTCACTCGCCCAGCAGATTGAGGCCAAACCAGCACTAGCATTAACTCTGAAGAATACAGTGGGATGGGACTTGAGACCGTGCTAGGAAGAAACCGGCCTGATCTCAGATCCAGGGGAGTGAGTCCCAGTTGGGGGCTCTGTGGGCCCAAGCCCACCCAGGACCAATTCAAACCCTGGGGCGTGCAATGATTATCTGTCATTTTCTCCTTCTGGTGGGTGCCTCAAAGGGTGGCCCCTGACCACGGAAAGTCCTCCCTGAGTCCTTTAAGGCTAGAACAGCCATAGGGTCCTCAGGCTCTTCTGTGAGTGAGCAGGGAGGCAGAAGGGGCTGTCGTCCAGGCTCCCAGGGGTGCACGGCTGAAGGATCAGGGGCTCCAGGCATTCCTGGGGGGCTGCTGTTCCCTGTTCTGCCATGAAGGTGACCCCCTCGAGACATGGGGTGAATGGGGCCTGAGAGGGTGAGAGGAGGGTGGGAACGGTAGAGCTGGCCTCTTGTTTACTGGGGCACCCAGTTACACCAGTCCTAGTGCAATGGTGATTCCCCATTGACCTGCCCCATGACCAACATCCCCCCCCCCCCCCCCCCCCGCCTGGAGTGGTTAGTTAGTTACAGCTGATGAACCTACACGGGGAACACACCACAACCACCCAAGTCCACCGTTTACATGAGGGTCTCCTTGTACAGTGGGGCCTTGACTTACGAGTTTAATTCATTCCGTGACGGAGCTCGTAACTCAAATTACTCATATGTCAAATCAAAAAGTGAACGAGTGAGACACGTGATGCTGGGCTGATGTTGTGGCGTTCACCGTGACGTTCGCTGCGCCAACTAGCGGTGGGGTATCTGAAGATGGCTCGTAACCTGAATTTTAGCTTGCAACTCAAAGCAAAAAATCGGCTGAGAGACGGCTCGTATCTCGAAAAACTCGTTAGCCGGGACACTCGTAAGTCAAGGCCCCACTGTATTCTAGGAGTCTGCATCCTAGGGGTCTGGACACATGTATGACACGTTTCCACCATTAGAGAATCATACAGAATAGTATTGCTGCCCTAAAAGTCCTCTGTGCCTCCACCTGTCCATCCCTCCCCCTTCCCCTCAACCCCAGCGACCACTCATCTTGGTCCCGTCTTTAAAATTCTGCCTTTTCCAGAATGCCCTGTCGTTAAAACCATACAGTCTGCAGCCTCTTCAGATGGGCCGCTATCACTGAGGAGTATGAATGGAAGGCTCCTTCAGGTCCTTTCGCGGCTTGAAAGCTCATTTCCTTTTAGTGCTGAATACATCCCATTCTCTGGAGGGACCACAGTTTGTTTATGTTTTACCCCCGAAGCACATCTTGGCAGCTCCCCACTTTGGGCAATTAGGAATACAAGGGCTCTAAACACCCATGACCAGAGCTTTCTGTGGACGTGAGCTCCCAGCTCCACCGCTGTGAGACTGTCTGATAGGGACATGCCTAGCTTTGTAAGAAACTAAGTCCAGACTGTCTCCTGAGGAGGCTGTGCCATTTTGTTACATCAAGTTTGGATCGTCGGAACTTTTGCGACCAGAAGTGACCTGCCTGGCTGTCTCTTACCCAAGAAGAGAGTGAGTCCGGGTCCTGCCAAGGCAGCGAAATGTTAATGAAGTTGTGAGACAGACTGAACTTGGCCTGCTCCTGCTTGTGAAGTCTCTACCTTGAAAAGCGGGCGGCAGCCGCCAGACACCACATGCTCCCCTTGTCACGTGACTGAGTGAGCCCAGGGAAGAGACCCTGCGGTTTGCATTCTGCCCTTACTGTCCTTAGAAAAATGTCTCACCTTTCTCAGTGTCTCCATCTATCACACAGAGATCACAACAGCTGTTGTGTAGGGTCATGAGTCCAATCAGCAAAGGGAAGACACTTAACCCAACATAGGTAGTCAGTAAATGCTAGTTCTAGTTCCTTTTAAAAAATATGTATATATATATTTTTTATTTCAGAGAGGAAGGGAGAGGGAGAGAAAGATTGAAAAATCAATGATGAATGAGAATCATGGATTGGCTGTCTCCTGCACGCCCCACACTGGGGATCAAGCCCCCAACCCGGGCGTGTGCCCTGACCAGGAATCGATCCTCAAGCTCCTGCTTCATAGGTTGATGCTCAACCACTGAGCCACACCGGCTGGGCTATTTCCTTTTTTATTATAAAGAGAGCGGGAACATTTTCGCATAAAAGCCAAACCACAGGAAAGCTTTAGGACCAAAGATTGTATTGGAGAGGAATTCATCATCGGGTTTCTTAGAAAAACGAAAGCTTAGGATCCATTTCATTATGTGGAACAATTGGATTGAACATGTGACTGAGAATGTGAAATACTAGGTGAAAGCCCAGCTTTGTGGGAAAAGATATACGTCCTCAGAGGGGTCCCCAGTAAGGGAAGCGGCCATCTCAGAACTTCCGTTTAAAATCAGATTAACAGCCCTGGCTGGTGTGGCCCAGTGGATAGAGCGTCGGCCTGCGGACTGAAAGGTCCCAAGTTCGATTCCGGCCAAGGGCATGTACCTTGGTTGCGGGCACATCCCCGGTGGGGGGTGTACAGGAGGCAGCTGATCAATGTTTCTCTCTCATTGATATTTCTAACTCTCTGTCCCTTCTCCTTTCCTCTTTGTGAAAAATCAATAAAATATATTTTAAAAAATAAGTAAATAAAATCAGATTAACAGCCCTGGCTGGTGTTGCTCAGTGGATAGAACATCGGCCTGCAGACTGAAGGGTCCCAGGTTCGATTCTGGTTAAGGGCACATGCCCGGGCTGCCGGCTTATTCCGTAGTGTGGGGCGTGCAGGAGGCAGCCAATCAATAATTCCCTCTCATCATTGATGTTTCTATCTCTTTCCCTCTCCCTTCCTCTCTGAAATCAATAAAAACATATTTTTTTTTTAAAGAAAGAAAAAAGCAGATAATAATAGCTCTGCTTTATGGAGCACTTGCCATATCCACGATATGTTCTAATCCTATGATTTCCAGGAGGCGTGATTTCCCCCACCACCACCACCAAGGAGGAGACTGAGGCTCAGAGCAGCCCAGCCCCTTGCCCAAGGCAGAAACTGACAAAAGCAGGTTTCGCATGGAGATCAGCCTGCGCTCTGATCAATAAGGTGTAGACCTAGGACTGACTCTTCCTCAAGCATCAGATGAGCGAAGCCCTGGGAAACGGTTTAGCAGGGCCGGTCACGTCTCAGGAACAGCTGCTGCTTGGAAACAGAGGCAGCCAGACAGCTGCTTCCTGATTGGACGGCCTCCCTTTCTCAAGGCCTGGCTCCCGCATCTATTACATGGATCACATCGGAAAGCAGGGCCGTGTTTCTCCTGGATCCAGGCAGCTACCTTGAGCACAGAAAACACGCGGCCATTCATTGCCGGTGTAAATGACTCCTGGCGAGTCGTGAAAGGCTGAGGGTTTCACCAAGCAGGAACCTGTCCATTCAGTCAAGAGCCCCGCACCCCATCCCATCCCCAATCTGTTCACTGATCATTTCTATGACGCCAGGAAAAAGTAACATTTTAAACGAAACTTAAAAATGAAGTCCAATGCTGCCCACTAAGTACATACACACCTAAGTGTGTTTAATATATTAATTTATAGTCAAAAGCCCGAGTCTGTGTCTTCAATCAAACAGTAATGTGTCCCTGTAGGAATAACTGATACTTACTCATGGCTGCCCACGGAACAGCAGCATTTGCAATATGACTGTGTTACATGTAATTTGGGTCATTTATGAAACAAATACATAAAATATATTAAAACCAACCAGCAACAACGCGTGTTTCCTAATGGTATCAGAAGCCAGCATCTGTGAGTTATACGACTCATTTTAAAAGGCTAAATGGTTGGCTGGCGAGTTAAGGACGTTACGTCCTTCATGGAAACATTTGC
Source organism: Myotis nattereri (assembly GCF_964212035.1). NCBI lineage: Eukaryota > Metazoa > Chordata > Mammalia > Chiroptera > Vespertilionidae > Myotis > Myotis nattereri. The sequence continues at coordinate 13,830,899 of NC_138097.1, forward strand.
TTTGGGTGGTTAATCAGGATTTTATGTTTGAACCCTATACCACATTAGCATGTTAAACATTTTGATCAGTCTAATTCAAATATCATTGAATATCATAATCACTCACTAATGTATTTTCCAATATTTATCTATTTAGATAAAGAATTCAACAATATGCCTTTCAAAAGCAGGCTTTCTTTCTTATGCTTTTGATAAAATGTTTTATTGTGTGATTCTTACTACATTACATACAAAACTAATGATGCTTATGGATTCACTCATTGATTCATTCATTAAACGGACATTAAGCTAGAAATCCATGCCAGGATCTGTGTTAGCTACAGGGGGATAAAATGATGAGCCACACCAACACCCTCCCTCTTTGGATGGAGCCTGAGGTCTTGAGTAAGAGTCGGCAAACTGCCTGGCCGGCGTGGCTCAGTGGTTGAGCATCGACCTATGAACCTGGAGGTCACGGTTCGAGTCCCAGTCAGGGCACATGCCCGGGTTGCAGGCTCGATCCCCAGGGTGGGCTTGCAGCCAATCAATGATTCTCTCATCTCTGATGTTTCTGTCTCTCTCTCTCCCTCTCCCTTCCTCTCTGAAATCAGTAAAAATATATTTAATTAAAAAAAAAGACTTGGCAAACTTTTTCTCTAATGAGCGAGATGGTGTAGGTTTCGGAGGCCACACAATCTCTGTTGCAGCTACATAACTCTGCTGTCACAGTGTGAAAGCAGCCATGCCAACACCCAAATGAATGAGTCCCCCACAGGGCCGCGGTCCCATCCGAGGCACCAGGTAGGTACCAGAAGTAACTCCGTGAACTCTGAGCTGTAAATTGTGGTTGAGAATTGCAAAGTGGAATGTCTTGCACACCTAACTCAGCTATTATTTCCTCTCCTCTTCTCCCAAGTGTGGCTCTGGGGTTCGATGCTCAAAGTCAGAAAAGCCCTATGATCTTAACACAAACGCTATTGATGTCAACTAGGTCCCTTCTTATCCGGCTCCTGGCTCCACTGGGATTCATGCTGTCCCGGCACATCATGGGTGGCATCTCATCACGACTCCCCCCTGCTTCCTTTGGATCGAGCGCCTTGCAACCAGACCCCTTGCCTTTGGCTGCACAGACAGACCTGCAAAGTCTTGCCTCCGCTGGTTCATGCCAGCATCAGGCCAACTCTGGCGCATAAAGGACCACGCGCTCTGATTCCTGAGGTCGGGCTCAGCTGCACTAAACCCGGTCCATTCCCATTTGGAAATGGACTGAATCTCCCTCCAGGTCCCTCTGTCCTCGTCTCTTGACCTCTACGGGCAAATATCCAATCGAACCAGCAGCAAACAGCTCTGACTTTGCCAAGCTCTTCTGGCTAGAAACTGGCCTGGAGCAGCGACTGCCAAAGCAGATAGGTGGGCCCTTGATTTCAGCCGCTTGGCACTTTAAATGCAGACGGCCTCATTCTCCAGCTCCTCTGCTGAGCATCTGGGAGACAGACAGAAGATGCCCTAATAGCCCATCAGTAACATCCCCGTCTGTGTGAGCTCACAAAGGACCTTGTCTCTGTGTTAAGCCGGGCCCTGCCTCTCAGCGTTGCTGTTGGCAGCGAGACAACGATGGGTGCCTGCAGCTGGTCCTCAAATGTGCTGAGCTCTCTCCCTCGGCCGGAAAATTGGAAAGCGGTCACGATCGAGAGCATCTGCTCTTTGGATTCCCATGAGGCAGTATCATAAAATATGTGCTTGTCAGAGTTTACGTCGGCTGATTCTACGTGTACCCATTACGCCCCCACTGCCCTGAAAAGGGTCAAAAACAAAAGAAGTCTAGTGAGTTTCAAGAGGACTGGCCATATGGGTGTCCTTTCCAAGTTTATGAAACTAATTTCCAATATGAGCGCTTTAGAGTAAGGAGGATAAAGACCTAGAACAGAAAGAAGCACAATGAAAACTGCACCCTGAAGAATTTTTTTAACCTGCCGCCATGGGAGAAGTAAAATGAGGCAAGTGAATTTTTTTTAAAAAAGCATGTTTTTGAGATTGATCTTTAAAGAGAGAGACTTCTAATGGCTGCAGAAATGTGTATTCCCGAGACAGAAAAAAACAGATTGATTTATTAATTGTGTGATAATGTATCATTTTCTACCAGCTTCAAACTCTAATGTGAAGGTGAGCATTGAGATTCTATCTCACCAGGGAAGGTTTTAGTATGGCTCTTGGTGCAATGAGGTGTGAGAAGGTAGAGAGGGAAATTCACAAGGGGCTTGCTAATGCTTCCCCATCAAGATGCCACCTGGAGCAGAGCAAAGAGCCTGAATTAATTTTAAAAATCAGTGTACCAAGCACTTCGTGTGCATTCTCAAAATATTAGAAAGGTGTGTTAAGTCAACTTAGAATAGCTCATGACAGTTGATTTTTAATTTTCAGGAACTTTGCAAAATAGCTGTTAAACACAGCCATTATTTTTAAAAAAAATAATGAATATAAGTGTACTATTACATGAATTAAAATAAAAAGGCAATACTCAAAACTTACCAATTCCTATTTTACTACATTTTATGCTCAGAAGATTATTTGCAACTATTATAACTGTATGTTGTAAAGACTGGTGTGATAAAATGTATCTCCTCCCACCTCCCCATATAGTGGGATCATCTTGTTGCTTGAAATAGACCACACTAGAAATATTTACACCAGAGAAATCGGCAGTTGCTACAAACAACAGTGTAACTTATTATTTTGTTGCTTGTCTAGACCCAAGAAGTTTATGGAGAAAATAATAATGATTCCAATTAAATTTAAAAGAATACGGTGCCATCAGATCATAAGTAACACACAAATTAATAAACTATTCTTTCAGGACTCCAAAATGATCATCATTCAATTCTGCAAAAAATGTGACTTATGTCACCGATGAGCAAGGGACATCCTTGCGTATGTCTCTGGCTTCACTTTCATCTCACTTGTAAATGCAAACTAAATTATCATCCACCCTTGACTTCAGAACTATACCTGCTAAACAACTGCAACCTCAGGTTGGCTATGGGTATAAGAATTTGGCAAAAATCAATGAAAGTATTTCGTGATAAACTGGCTAGAGAAAATTTATAAGAAAGGGTGTTATATATTTATTATTATTTACAAAATGCATGCTGCACATCTTTTATGTCAGTAAAATTAATAATCAATTTCCTTATGCATATACGTGTGTATATTTTTTTAACATTCACCAGCACACAAGGCTCAGAGAGACTATCTTAGCCAACATCACATGGTGAGCAAGGTTACGGGACTGTGTTTGGGGAGTCGAGAAAAACCTGTCGGAGAAGGTGAGATATTTCTAGGCCCCACGTGGCTTCGCTTTCATTCTCTCTGGCTCTCCAAGGCCTGACTTTTGAGATCTCACCTCTATTTTTTTAATGCAATTTCCTGTTCGTTTGGGGGTTTTCTGATGGTTCCTGGGAAGGGTTGGTCTCATAAAACACATCCCCACCTCCATCGAAACTCCCCCTCCCCCGTTCTTCAGATTTTATAATTAAACTAGAGGTCCGTTGCACGAAGAGATTTGTGCAATACGCCTTCCCTTCCCCCTGGCTGCCGGCACCGGTTTTCCTCCAGCACCCGGGACCCAGGCCTACGCTGCTCCGGCTAGAGCCTTCAGTCTTTGCTCTGCTGCTTTGTGCCTACATATGCAAATTCACTGCCATCTTTGTTGGGTTAATTTGCATACTCTCCTGATTGGCTGGTGAGCGCAGTGGAGGGACGGTCAATTTACATGTTTGTCTATTATTAGGTAAGATATGCACAAGCCTCACCAAATCTGGTATAAGTGGGTCTTACAACTGATATTCCCAAGAGCCATCACTGTCAGCCTTCTGACTCTCTCTTTCCTATAAAGTTTAACAAGGTATAGACACAGATGTTCAATCAGTCATTTTCTGGCTCTTTTGAAAGGACTAAACAGGTTCTTCCAGTCCTTTACTGGGGGAGGTAGCAATCAGGACTGACGGGTGATCACTTTTATCTATGTCTTCTTCCTTATCTTATCTCAGCAATAAAGTAAGGAAAAGAGCTTATTATCTGTTGTAATCCTCACCTGAGGTCATATTTTTATTTATTTTAGAAAACACAAAGAGGAAGAGAAGGAGAGAGGGAGAGCTGGAGGGAGGAAGGAAGGGAGGAACATCAACTGGTTGCCTGCCGCGCCCACCCCAACTGGGGAATCGAACCCACAACCTTTCCAAACACAGGACAATGCTCCAACCAGCTGAGCCACCCGGCCAGGGCAAGAGCTTATATTTTTATAGAACTTTAAGCTGCATAATGTACTTGACTGCCATCGTATCTACTGGTGCTGATAACAGAGGTAAGATATGCAGGACAGGTCTCATTTAACTTAAGAGGAAATTGAGGCTCAAAGAGATGAAAGACATCTCCATGGTTATAGCCTTATTACATGATAATTCAGGTCTTACTTTCCATCGTCGCAGCACCACGTGCCCCTGTAGTGGGAATGTGACCAGAATCCCTCAGGTTTATTGAGCGAAGCAAGGCAATAAAGAGAGATTATGCAGTCCAAATAAATGGAGCAGCAAACAGCCCATCAGTCCCTCACTGTAGAAACAGGGCATTAGGAAGGGAGAGAAAAGACATCGGAGGTAAAGTTTTGATCCTTCCAAGTGCTTTTTCTATAATATATTTTTATTGATTTCAGAGAGGAAAGGAGAGGGAGAGAGAGATAAAAGCCTCAATGATGAGAGAGAATCATGGATCTGCTGCCTCCTGCACGTCCCACACTGGGGATCGAGCCCACAACCCAGGCATATGGCCCGACCAGGAATTGAATCTTGACCTCCTGGTCCATAGGTCAACACTCAACCACCGAACCACACTGGCCCACCCCAAGAGCTTTTTCTCACAGAAATAAAGGACTCAACTAACTGTGAAAGTCTCATCAAATTCAAATCACACATCAGCTGGTTCTTCCATGGTAGGAGCAGTAGCATGGGAAGTCATGGAAAAAATAACATGTAAGATTGTGTCTGTGAGCAGCTACCATGTGCTACATGTTCCACCTAGTGTTTGAGGTCCATCAGCATTGATTACTGAAATATTTCTTGGAGGGGTCACTATGATCATTCTAGTTTAGAGGTGCAGAAACTGAATGATTTTCCACAAGTCACTCGGGTAGCAAGTCTCAAAACTCACATTCAAACCCAGGTTTGCCTACCTCTATTACCTGCAATTTTTTGATTTTTTTAAAAAGAGATAGAAACATCAATGAGAGAGAAGCATCATCAATCAGCTGCCTCCTGCACGGCCCCTCCTGGGGATAGCGCCCACAACCCGACTGGGAATCCAACCAGCGACCTCCTGGTTCATGGCTTGATCCTCAACCACAGGACAACACCAGCCGGGCCATTTCCTGCACTTTTATTTTTATTTTATTTTATTTTTTAAAATATATTTTATTGATTTTTTTACAGAGAGGAAGGGAGAGAGATAGAGAGCTAGAAACATCGATGAGAGAGAAACATCGATCAGCTGCCTCCTGCACATCTCCCACTGGGGATATGCCCGCAACCCAGGTACATGCCCTTGACCGGAATCGAACCTGGGACCTTTTAGTCCGCAGGCCGACGCTCTATCCACTGAGCCAAACCGGTTTCGGCTCCTGCACTTTTAAACCCTCTGTGCGAATCAGAAAGCAAGTGAACTGCTCGCTGGGTGCATCCCTTCCATGCAAACTCCTACTCTCTGCACCCTGTTTGTGGACGCAGCTCCAGGAAAGACAGTCCCTGTCAGAGGGCTGGGACCGGCCCCAGAAACACTTCCATCCGCCTCTGACTCAGGCTGGAAACAGATGTTGCCAAGACAGCTGTGGAGAAAATAGGAAGAAAAACCCAACGTTGCAAAAGGAAACGCCTACGATTTAAATGAGAGTGAATCAACTAGTTGCGTTTGGATAGAAATTGAGGTTCCTGTGTCGAAAAAGCAACATGCTTGCCCAACACCACCAGCAAGTCGGTTCCCAATGCCGAAAGCCCCAGAGACGGACTCGGCCGGCTCTGCTGGTGAGTCTGAGGGACAGCCACGGGGTTCATTACCTCTTGTCATGCAGTAACTGTCCTCCCACTCCAAGATTTCAGTGACTTAGCATTCATTCAACAAACAGTCACTGACTTCCTGCACTAGTTATTGGGAAAATATAGTGTTAACGGAGACACTGTTCTAATTCATTCATTTCTTTAAAAAAAAAAAAAAATATATATATATATATATATATATATATATATATATATTCATTTACTTCAGAGTGGAAGGGAAAGGGAGAGAGAGAGAGAGACAGAAACATCAATGATGAGAGAAAATCATTGATCACACGCCCCCCTACGGGGATCAAGCTCGCAACCCAGGCGTGTGCCCTTGACCTGAATCGAACCTGGAACCCTTCAGTCCCAGGTTCTTGATTAAAGAACTGTTTGCTAAATACCAAATATAGTCATGGGTCCAGATGTTAGAGAACAAGGAACAAAATGGAAGTGGTACTTGTTTTGTAGAAATACATGCTTCATGGGCAGACAGAAGATAAACGCTGAGCAAAGCAAAGGCGTCCTACAGTGTCAGGAAGTGACTAGGGCTATGGGGAAACCACAGGGTGAGGGGAAGACCTGGAGGATGAGTGGAATTTAAACGAAGACAAGGGAGAAGTGAGGGAGTGAAGCATGTAGCTATCTGAAAGAGAGCACTGTGCAGCACATTACAGTCCAGAGAGGGATACGGATATAAGCCTGTAGGAGAAAGAGCCAGAGCAAGGCCGCAGAAGCAAGGACATACTCGTGATATGGCCTAGGAAGAGCAAGCCGTCAAAAGTGGCTGTGGGCACAGGTATGGTGGAGGAGACACAGCTGGAAAGTGGATGGGAATCACATTAGGGTGAACTTGAATGTCAGAGATCGTCCTGAGGTAGTAAAAGTTCTCTAATGTTTAGTTTATAATTTAAATTCTAATCTACAATAATAAAAGTGTAATATGCTAATTAGACCAGATGTCCTTCTGGATGAAGCTGGGGCTGTGAGGGAAGCCCAGGTCCTGGGTGCCAGAGGGAAGCCCAGGTCCTGGGTGCCAGAGGGAAGCTGGTGCCGGAGCCGGGGGAAGGAAGGCCTACTCTTGCACGAATTCCGTGCATCGGGCCTTTAGTGAGGTTATAAAGTAAGTGATGTTTAGAACTCAGGAGCCATAAATGTGTTTCTAATAATGAGTAGTACTGATGAACAACTGATAGTCAGCGTAGAATTAAGAAGAATCCTAAGACTGCTGAGACAATAGGTTTCGATGAAGAGAGCCCGAATCATCATCGATCACCTTACATGTCGCCATTCAATTAAAACACTTTTTAAAAAATGGATTTTTTTTTTTTTTATTGATCTCAGAGAGGAAAGGAGAGGGAGAGAGAGAGAAAAACATCAATGATGAGAATCATTGATCAGCTGCCTCTTGCACGCCCCCTACTGGGGATGGAGCCTGCAACTCAGACATGTGCCCTAACCGGAAATGGAACGGTGACTTCCTGGTTCATAGGTGGACACTCCACCACTAAGCCACACCGGTGGGCCTTAAAACACTTCTGATACATATTTTATCGCGTTTTCAAATGGGCCATCTTGAGAAATGTCGCAATTCTAGGCATAGTCTTACGTCTCTATGAGCACTTTGTGAGTGTTGGGTACGGTCTTCCTTGAGAGTGTAGTGAAAGGACCCTAGACTCTGTGCGGAAAATGTGTCTCCTCAGACAGATGGCCTTTGTTCCGCCTTTACATTTGTCACTCCAGGATTAATTTTTTAATGGACTTCACGAACTTTCAACAGTGCGAATTCTCCTCTGCTGTTAATCATCACGCAGATGAATGTGAGCTTTGACTTCAGTAACTATTTTTCATCTCTGGGAAAAAGAATACAAGGGGAACGGAGAGCGTGAAGGGCAAAGACATAGTTAGAAGGAGGAATTCTGAATTTTTATAAGAAAGGCAATGCTCCAAATGTTAGATTAGGAAACCCCTGTATTTGCGTTATAAAAAGCATGATAAAATTAGCAAGTAAATTTTCTGTGGTAGTGTTTGTGCCCGTCTCATACGTCCATGGAATGGAGACAAGTACAAATCCTGAGAATTATACGTTATTACTGAATTCTGCACTCCTTGCTATTCTCCATTTTGTAGAAAACCTCTTAGTAATCAAAATAGGACAATGCTCGGTTGATTAATTTTAAAATTGGATTAGAGAAAGAAATCATTTTAAAAATGACATGCATGTCACACAGAATGTATTTTAAATTAATAACTTATATGATGTACTCATTTGCACAATACAATGCGGGACCAGAGTCTATGTGTGTGTGTGTGTGTGTGTGTGTGTGTGTGTGTGTGTGTGTTTACTATGGATGGAGTCTGCTATGTGAATATTTCTGTCATCATTTTTGTACAAATTATATCCATGATTCATTATTTAAGATCTCCAATTTTCGTTTCTTTAAAGGATGTCTGGAACTGAGAGATAAGGCAAAGCTACATAAGTGCAGAATTCTTCTAAATTTTTAATTTTTCCCCTTAATCATTCTTATTTAATAAGATTTTTAAATGGATTGCCTTTGTCAAGTTCTTTTCTAAAGCTTTTAAGTTAGCTGCAGAAAAACAAATTTCTTTTCGTGTTCGCATTTTATCACTTTGAGTACTTCCTATTTGAATCAAGTCATTAAATAACAAATATATCCTACACAAATAACCTTGGAAGGGAGAAAAAAACAAAAGCCATTTCTTATGTGAGGAGTTTATGGACATTCAGTGTACTGTGAGCATCCCTGAGGGGCCAGTGCCCTCCTGGAAGTAGGTTAAGTAAAGGTCACTTACAGAGAACTTTCTATCATAATTTATGAAGAGTAAGACATTTTTAAACGTTTCAAAGGGGCAAACGTTGTAAAGGACAATTAAGAATTTTTTCCTTTCACCTGGCAGTGTGCCTCAGTGGTTGAGCATCAACCTATGAACCAGGAGGTCACGGTTCAATTCCTGGTCAGGGCACATGCCCGGGTTGTGGGCTCGATCCCCAGTAGGGGGCATGCAGGAGGCAGCCAATCAATGATTCTCTCTCATCATTGATGTTTCTCTGTTGCCCTCTCCCTTCCTCTCTGAGATTAATAAAAACATATTTTTAAAAATAGTTATTTCCTTTAAAGACTTTATCACAACCTTCAAAATTAGACTGTAATTAATTAACTGCTAATAATAGAGAGTGGATAAAATCAAACATTATTGCAAGAATGTATGACAAGGTGACAGCATGCCAATTTAGGAGATAATTCATCTGAAGTAATCTTGAAAGGGCAGCAGGCAACTTACTACTTTATGTCAAATATATTGTCTTTATAGCATAAAATCCAGATTTATCTAACAGCAGTGCTCACTTTTCATCAAACTATAAATTCTTATTAATGGCAAAGTGCAACCCCAATATAAAGAGAGGTTGATATAATGATATGAAGTAGGCTTAAAATATGCTAACACCAAGTTGGGGCAAAAGTGAGGAAAAATGGCCAGAGGCACTGAGTATTAATGGAGCATAAGCTGATAATTGTCCCTCGAGGAAAATCTAGGACAGTTTGTTTTAAATGTTTTTAGCCCTGGCGGGTTTGGCTCAGTGGATAGGATGCCAGCCTGTGGACTGAGGGGTCCTGGATTCGATTCTGGTCAAGGGCACATGCCCAGGTTGTGGGCTCAGTCCCCAGTGGGGGACGTGCAGGAGGCAGCGGATCAATGATTCTCTCTCATCATTGATGTTTCTCTCTCTCTCTCCCTCCCTCTCTGAAATCAATAAAAATATATTAAAAATAAAATAAAATGTTTTTAAATGCACACACCCATTACTTAGTATCTCTAATTCTTAAAATTTCAAGTAAATAACCAATCAGAAAGAAAAAATATGTATTAAAAGTTCTCAACAGAACAATATATACAAACAAAGAAAGTAAGGAAAGAAGAAAACAAGTAAATGTTATTACCATGTGCTTTGTTTTGCAGAATCCTGTTTTCAAAATGCCTTTCTATATATTTTAATATATTTCTATTGACTTCAGAGAGGAAGGGAGGAAGGGAGGGAGGGAGTGAGGGAGGGAGAGAGAGGGAAGGAATGAGAGGGAGGGGGGAGAGAAAGAGAGAGAGAGATCAATGATGAGAGATAATCATTGATCGGCTGCCTCCTGCACGCCCCCCACGGGGGATCAAGCCTGCAACCCGGACATGTGCCCCGTCTGGGAATTGAACTGGGATCTCCTGGTTCATAGGTCGATGCTCAACCACTGAACCACACAGGCCGGGCGCCTTTTTATATTTTGCATAAACAAACAAGCACAGAGAACCTGCAAAGTGCTGGCTCTGCTGGGATTCCTGCTGAGTCTAGTCCAGCCCGCCTTCCCGTTCGTCTCTCGTGACTCAAACTAGAAACTCCACTGAAGGCTACTGCGGAGAAGGGAGTGGAGAATGGGGCCAGCCTGGAGCAGGAAAGACAATTAGGAACCTGTCTCCTAACAGGGACAAATGGTAACGGCTGGCATCAAAGTGGTAAGAGCAAAAATCGATCGAAGGGGAGAGATTCAGGAAACACGTAGAGCTAGAAATGACGGCACTTGGTGACTAGCTGGACTTATTTGAGAAGTGTGGGTCAGAGGCAGATATGTGAAGGCTACATCTGAGATTACTTTTTGGTTCTTTGAGAATCTGTAAACGGGCTGAAAATGGGCCACTCTGTTCATTGCAGGCTGATCAGGCTGAGCTGCCTGATGAGCAGTCAACTGGAAAAGCCTCAATAGCAGCTGGATTATAGTCCAGGAGAGAAACGGTGTTGGAAAGACAAATTTGTTTTTGTAGGTTTTTTGTTCATCCTCATCGGAGGATAGTTTTCCATTTTTAGGGAGAGTGGGAGAGAGAGGGAAAGAGAGAGAAACATCGATGTGAGAGAAACACAGTGATGGGCTGCCTCCTGCATGAGCCCCAATCAGGGCCTGGGCCAGGGAGGAGCCTGAAACTGAGGTACATGCCCTTGACTGGAATCGAACCTGGTGCCCTTTGGTCTGCAGGCTGACGCTCTATCCACTGAGCCAAACTGGCTAGGGCTGGAAAGACAAGTTTGAATGAACATGTAAGAGAAGCGAATGGATCACCCAAGGGGAGTTTGTGTGGTAGCTGAGGCGAGGACCAAAAAAACCCCAGTGCTGTAAACACCCAGTGCCTGGCACACAGCTGCCGGTTGACAAGTGCATGACATAATGCTGTTGTTCTTGTTGTTGCTCAATGCATGAAATAATTTAACTAATAAAAGAAGGAATAGACACAGAGACCGATCTCTTTCTAATGAACGGGGAGATGTGCAAACCAGTGATGATCACTCCATGTGTTATAAATAAAGTGCTATGGGAATAAAATTAAATGCCTCCTACAAGAATTCCTTCATCTTTACAATAAATAGAGTGGGTTAAGCCCGGAAGATATTATTCTTATTTTCATCCCAATGCAATTTAGGCTAAGAAGAGTGTTTTCTCCGAGTCTGCAAGGATGCCATGCATAATGGCAGACCCAGGAGTGAATCCATGAACAAATACCCAATGAGGAATTATTAAAGTAACAGTTTGATTAATTTCACTGGACTCAGAAGAGAGGAGGGGGGGTGAAGGATGGAGAATTTGCCCCTTGGACTATGATGCAGAATCAGAAGCGTCTGAAGGCAGCTGCGCACATTGAAGCCACTGAAGGTCATGGATGAAGACGGGAGAGTTCTGCCTTCTCAAAGCCAGCAGCGCGCCCCTCAGAGCCCCTCCCAGAGGTTCCAGAATGAACTCCTTTCCAGCTGGGTTTACAGACCCCTGGGTCTGGCTCCCGTCACTGCTGGCACGGCAAGATTTGTATTAATAATCCTGGTCCACAGACGGATGTCCTGAAATTCCTTTTCGATATTCAGGCTGTTGATGGGAGTTTTGCTTGGAATTTGAAATGCATTACAAACCGAGGGCCCCTGTGCCCTCTTACATCAGAGAGCCTCTCTGGAGTGGTTTGAATTCTCTGAATTGCACGAATGGGTGTTTTAACATGTCGCGAAGGCAAATATTCTTAATGTGGGTAATTATTCTCTTTTCATCCATCAACTACGGACTCATTCCCAAACACGTTTGCTTGGAGGGTATGTGCCTCTCTCCACCTACCTGAAGGCTGTGGGAGTAGGTGGAGGGGGAGGGGCAATCTCTCTCTCAGTCCAATCAATCATCAGGCCAGGAACCCTAAGGAGTTAGGTTACATGGGACTTGAGAGCACATTTCTCTTCGGTTGCCAGGGAGAGTCCCATGTTTATATTGAGCAGGGCCCAATGACTGTCAGTGCAGACTCACCGCATTTTGCAGGACAGGGTATAGCACTGCCTCTCAGCATAGCACTCACTCTAAGGGAGGGGTTCTCACGTACAACATCGAACAAAGTAATGCTAATTTCATAATCCTTTGGGGAAAGAATCTCGAACATGGAGTGCTGTCATTGACACAGTTCTCTAGTGGTTCTGGCCATGGGACAGGTGCTCAGATGTGGGGACCTCCTCTCAATTACTCAGAACAAAAAATCAGGAGGTATTTATTCAGGGAGCTTAGCTATGGGGATATTCCTTAACAACATCCATTCCCCCACCCCTTTTTAAAAAATATATTTTATTGATTTTTTACGGAGAGGAAGGGAGAGGGATAGAGAGTCAGAAACATCGATGAGAGAGAAACATCGATCAGCTGCCTCCTGCACACCCCCTACTGGGTATGTGCCCACAACCAAGGTACATGCCCTTGACCGGAATCGAACCTGGGACCCTTGAGTCCGCAACCTGATGCTCTATCCACTGAGCCAAACCGGTTAGGGCCATTCCCCCTTTTATCTAGTTCTTTTTTTTTTTTTTAAATTAATCCTCACCGAGGACATTTTCCCATTGATTTTTAGAGAGTGGAAGGGAGGGGGAGAGACACACACAGAGAGAAATACCAGTGTGAGAGAGACATATAGATTGTTTGCCTCCTGAATGCGCCCCAACCTGGGCTGGGGATCCGAGCCTGCAACCCAGGTATATGTCTCCGACTGGAATCGAACACATGACCCTTCAGTCTGCAGGCCAACGCTCTATCCACTGAGCCAAATCAAGTAGGGCCTTTCATTTAGTTCTTGGTGTGACATGCCACCCTCTAACATCGCCCTGAAGGAGTGCAGTTTCTCTTGCCTGCCTCTTGGGATGCAGCCCCTGTGTGAAAAGGGAAACTTCCTTGAAGCGTCTATGCTGCAAGATGCTAAGCCCGGTGGAGAAACCCCGAAGAAGCCACCTGAGGACGACCCGGGAGCTCTGAGACCCCAGACATGCGTGTGAAGAAGGCATCCGAGAAGATGCTTCCACTCGAGCTGATGCAAAGGACTGATCAACAACAGCCACCCAACAGAGCCTGCGCTGCGCCCTGACTCACAAAATCACGATCGAGATGACAATGGGCACTTCAAGTTCCTATCCTTGAAGGCACTAAGATCATTAATAACATGAGCGTGTTGCACAACACATCCAGGAAGTCATCTGCAAGCCAGCTGCTGAAGGCAAGAGTGGGGCAGAAGAGCATCATGGGAAGTGGGAAATTCTTGGTGTGCCCTGGTAAAGCTAGTTAGGGAAAGGTGGGCGTTGCCAACTCTTCCAATTGGCAGAGTGACATACGTTGATTTGTGATTAGATATGGTCAGGTCAGGGGAAATGTGGACGATGGGCAACAGAGAGGAAAGGCTAGAGGAAGGCAGAACCACTTAGATTTCTCGACACTGACCATACAAGAATGATGAGCCCAGCCGGTGCGGCTCAGTGGTTGAGCATCAACCTGTGAACCAGGAGGTTGCGGTTCGATTCCTGGTCAGGGCACATGCCCGGGTTGTGGGCTCAATCCCCAGTAGGGGGCGTGCAGGAGGCAGCCAACCAATGATTCTCTCTGATCATTGATATTTCTTTCTCTCTCTCTCTCTCTCTCTCCCTCTCTCTCTCTCCCCCTCTCCCTTCCTCTCTGAAATCAATATAAATATATATATATTTTTAAAAAGAATGATGAAGACAGATGTATGAAATATCCTGTCATAGGGAGGAGCAGACACCATCAGAAACATTTAGTGATTACACCTCTTTTATTGGAAGGAAGAAGCTAGAAACAATGGTTACCGATGATTCCAGAATGCCTAGCCATTATCTAAGACAGCAAACACAGAGAAGTAGCAGTTATGGGGGACGAGGTGTAGCTAATGAGTTTGGGTTTGGTTATGTTGAATTTGCGTGCCTGTGGGACTTTGAATGATTGTGGTCAAGTCCTGGAAAAGTGATTGTACTGTGCTTTCATTCCACCCTAATTTCCACCTTTCTCTCAAATTTCCCAATTACTTTTAATAGAGGACAGCAGTCCAAGAGATGCTGGTCGCTGCTGTATTCCCACTAACAGCTCCACACAGATCCTTACATTATACTGGTCCCAGCAGCCCACCAACCCACTTTTTCCATGTGGTATATTTGATGATCTCTAATTATAGGCATAAGATCCAAGTAATGGCTGGGTTACATTTTCTGCTAGACAAATTATGTACATAATTATAGGCACATGTTCACTGAGATATTGGAGCATCTGATGCTTCTATAGAGAAGATAATTGTCAACCTTTGCACTGTAATTAAGTCTAAATGGGAAGCCTAATCATTTTTCAAATGAGCCAACGGTGAGCCCGTCTTGATCGGCTATGTCATGGCAGCAAATAAAATGGATTTGTTGCACAGGTTAATTAGTCATCTCTGAATGTCACAACCCCCAGGAAACCTCACATTAGATCTAAGCACTAGAGCTAATCAGCAGTGCATTGCTGAAAGTCTGTATGATTTTTACCTGGCTTATCCTTGGAATTCTAGCTTTTCCCAGTTCTCCCCGCCAAACCTCCTCCCTGAATCTTTCTTTTCATCATGATTCATATCAAGTCATTTAAATTTTCTACCCATTCATTCCAGTACAGGCAGGAGAGAATGGAAGAACAAGGATATAGAGCAGTGGTCGGCAAACTCATTAGTCAACAGAGCCAAATATCAACAGTACTTCTTCAAAATAGACTCTCCCAGGCCGAAAACTGACTTCTGCGCATGGGCCACGAAGTTTCAATCTCACTGTACGTGCGCCCGCACGTGGTATTTTGTGGAAGAGCCACACTCAAGGGGCCAAAGAGCCGCATGTGGCTCGCAAGCCGCAGTTTGCCGACCACAGACATAGAGTGAAACACAACTGGGATCAAATGCCACCCAGTTTCATTCTTACTAGTGAAAATTTGGACAATTTGTTAACCTCTCTCAATTTCAGTAGTTTATCTGTGACTCATCTCATTTTGATGCATCTCCAGGGAAACTGCAGACATACGTTTTGCAGCATACACAGCGTTAAGACAGTGCAGTGCTTGTTTACAGCTGTTCTTTAGGTGTGAAATTCATACCCAAGAAAGGGCACAAAATAACTATACATTTGCTGACTTTGTAAAATGCATAACCTGTGCACCTTAAACTTCTATCAAGATAGAGGACATTAAGATAGCTCCAGAAGAGAAAGTACAGATGATGTTTAGTTCTTTCATTCCAGAGATAAGGAACGGGAGGCCAAGAGCACTCAAGTGATGTTTCTAGTGTCGAAGAGCTACAAAGGGCTAGAGCACGCCAAGTCCGGGGGCTTTGAAATATCGCTCATGACCATAAACAAAAAGTCGACTAGGTATTCTGTCTGCAAAAAGAGTTCATTAGTGAAAAAGAAAGGATTCCAATCCGGTATGTTCAGCACTTGCAAGAAGAGAGAGCAAGAAGAAGGAAGTTCCTTATGGAGGGCAGAGGAAGTTAAGGGGTGGGGTTGGTATAACCATAGAGTTTGTCCTGCAGGGCTTTGGCCGCCCACCTACCTGTGATAGCTCCTCCTACTGGCCTTTGTAATTTCTGCTCTGGTCAAGGCCCCTGTCATAGAATTTGACATACATATAGCCAACCCCTGCACTGGGCCTGCCTTGATTCCTGGTTGACAATCACTAGTTGGGCAGACTCTATTTAGGGGTCACCTATCACAATGCTCTCAGTTTCCACCTGAATGCTGATGTTCCATCAACCAACTATCTCCCTGAAATGATCACATCTACTTTGCCTTTGCCAAATAGTTTTTCCTTTTCAAGTCTCCCCAACACCTGTTTAGCAGAGGCCAAAGGCCTTTGACAAAACTATTTCCTCGTTCAATGGCGTGGAGTCACTGGTTTGTCTGCTCACGTGTCCATTGCAATCGGAAGGGTGTTCTGCCTCAAGAACCAGCCTGTCACATTTACTAACTTTGTTTTTCTTTTCTGTGAAAAGATCTATCTGGCTCGGTACTGGCCACATGGAATTACTGCAAATATGTTCTCTTCATAACTGTGTCTTTTCTTTGCTATAATAAAGGTGATAAACGGGCGTAGGTTAGGTAACCCCTACATACCAAATGTTTCTGCCAAGAAAATAAAATATCTTTGGAAGGCAAGGCGTGACATTGCTTCTGTGTTTTCCTGGTTGGGGGCTTTGTACACACCAAAATGGAGCCCCCTGGGGTTCGCACCTGTGAAGATATGGATCTAAGTGGTGAGAGTAAAAAGGGAAGAGAAAGATTTGGCCAATAAAGACCAATGATGTACACTCCACGAGCCAGTCGACAAAGCACTTTCGGGAGACGGCACTTGCGGAAGCGCTGTGTAATTTGTGGGAAGCCACTAATTACAACTTAAATAATGGAGCTTTACGTCCTTTCAGAAAAGTAGGCTGTGTGTCAATGGGACGCATTTCCAAGCTGCCAAGCTGCCAGAAGCTCTCGTCCGAGGGGACTGACATCCCCCATCCTTGCAGAGGAAGAATTGGTTGAAACTGCTTCTATTGAGAACTGGCCCTAAGTGGCCCACGGGGTTAGTGGGGAAGCTGGCCAACACTGAAATGAAGCTTCAGACCCTCCCTCCCTGCAGGGAGAAGGCTCTGCTGGGTGTCCTTCGGAAAAAAGAAAAAAATTAAGAAACAAGAGTTCTAAAGTGCTTAATGTAGAGACTACCACTCACTTCCCAGAAGCCAACGGTTCTTGTCTGACATCTCATCACGCTGTCAATCTTATTACAAAGAATAAGTAAATCTTCATCTGAAGCTGACTAATGAGCAAGTGTGTAAATAGGAAAGCGCACAGCTGCTCAAGAAGCCAGTCTCTCCGAGTTCAAGACCAGAGATCAAGTCCAAAGGCGTGCAGAGTCCCTTCAGTGTGACCCAGGCTCTCCATGACACGGCTCACATCCATGTATTTCATTATAAACCCAAAATATGGTGTTACCCCAACACATGGAGGGTGTGGCCCAATGGTAACTTGAGCAACCAATTGAGCAAGAAGTGGGACTCCAGGGGGACTTGTTGGGCCAAAGATGAGAGCGATGGAACAGGAAATGGGCAAGACTGGAAGGCAGGGACAAAGGATTATAGGAGGAGCATCAAGTCCATGGCCAGGAACTAATTTTGTTCATGTATTCAATAAACACACACGACACATTTTATAAGCCGGTTTCAGGGACATTGCTAAATCCCGGGAATATGCAGAAACAATTTCACAAGGTAATGAATGCATTCTTTTTCTCCAGACAATCTCCTAGTTTAACGAAAACTCCGGTTCTGTGGAGAGACGCTTATATTATTAGCAGAGAGGAATTCACACGATGCTATATGGATGCACCAACCCGCCAAGTGGAGGACTTCTGAAAGTTCTTATGCAAGCAAAGTGACCCTAGAGAAATATTATTCTGAACGTTAGTTATGTAAGACGTTGGAACAGGCCAGTGCTGAAGAGAGGAAAATATCCTGAATTGCTCTTGTAGCAATTCAGGTTCCAGTGGGGCAATGTTAGAAGAAATAATATTTGGCATATGAATTAGACTTCATGAGGTTGCAAGAAGAAATCTGCTTTCCTGTCCATCCCGTGCAGGGCTCACCCCCTCTCATGGTCTGTGAGCACCTCAGAACCCAAGGTGCTCAGAGCCATGGTTCTAGTTCCATCCATCCATGCTCATCCAACAACTATTTTTAAAATATATTTTTATTGCCCTAACTGGTTTGGCTCAGTGGATAGAGCATCGGCCTGCGGACTGAAGGGTCCCAGATCTGATTCCAGTCAAGGGCATGTGCCTTGGTTGTGGGCACATCCCTAGGTGGGAGTGTGCAGGAGGCAGCTGATGGATGTTTCTCTCTCATCGATATTTCTAACCCTCTATTCCTTTCCCTTCCTCTCTGTAAAAAAATCAATAATATAGAGAGGAAGGGAGAGGGAGAGAGAAACATCAAGGATGAGAGAGAATCATATATCGGCTGCCTCTTGTACGTCCCATACTGGGGATCGAGCCCACAACCTGGGTATGTGCCCTGAGTGAGAATCAAACTGTGACCTCCTGGTTTATAGGTCGATACTCAACCACTGAGCCACACCAGCCAGGCTCAACAACTATTTATTAATCATTTATTCTTCCAGGACCGGATCTAAGAACTACCAGGGCAAAAGTAGATAATATAAGGTCTCTGTACAAGAGGTAAAAATAGTTGAATGTCTGTTACCTACCTAAAATGCTACCCTACAATGACCAAAGCCTGACTCTGGTATGACATCACTACGGGGAGCGCCATGATGCAGTGGAAGGGCGTGGCCTCACTATACAATGGGTCTTAAACTTGAAAGTGGACGGATCGCCGGGAAGGTGGACACAAGGACCCCCAGACCTACTCCAGCGTGACTGATTCGCGAAGGCTGGGAGGATGCCCAGGGGAGGCTGCTGGCCCAGGGACCACACTTGCAGAACCCCAGGAACCAGACGGCTTTCCCATTTCTTCTCTCCCCCCACTCTCGCCCAAGGAGGCTGTCCTTCTTGCCAATGCCAGTCACACCACAGATGGACTTTTCTAAGTCTAGCTCTCTCTCTGCTGAATATGTGGACTTAACTCTCCACAGGACTGATAGGAACCTGCTAGATTTCTTTGACTTTCCCTCTCGCTGAGTGGTAGATATTCATTAAACAGTAGGTGATACAGGAAATGTCATGGCTTCTAGACCCAGAGGAAGAGAGGCAGCCGCTTGGATGAGGGTTTAGAGCAGTGGTTCTCAACCTTCCTAATGCCGCGACCCTTTAATACAGTTCTTCATGTTGTGGTGGCCCCCAATTTCACTGTTATAAATTGAACATAATTAAAGCATAGTGATTAATGACAAAAACAATATGTAATTACATATGTGTTTTCCGATGGTCTTAGGCGACCCCTGTGAAAGGGTCGTTCAACCCCCAAAGGGGTCTTGACCCACAGGTTGAGAACCGCTGGTAGAGTTTGGGCAGCAAACCTTCATTGAGCACTCGCCAGCTCACAGCTCTGCACTGTGACCGGGACACATGTACCCTGGGCAAGAAAACATCTTGTACCCGCATGGAATCAAAAAAAAGTTTTCAGTGTTCAGAATGTAATAAAACTTAGGCCAACAGAAAATCTATTCATTATGGAAGAAAACAAAATTTAAGTCTGCAGTTTACCTAAATACCCGCTAAAAAGAAAGACCTGCCTTCAACCTTAGCATAATCACTAATGACCTACATGCATCTCTATATGCCCTTAGTCAGGTGACAAGCTGGGGCCCAAGGAGTGGCCTCCCCTAGCCAGGCTTAACTCACATAACTGGGGAGCTTGCAAGGAGAGACTCACTGCATTCATTTGCATGCATTTGCATATTGAGGTCAAAAGTTGAATCTGTAAACTGGTAAGAAATTAATTAATTAGCACAATTTCCTGCAGGCCTATTTCGCTTGGAAACAATAGCAGTTTCGGCTCAATTTAAGTGTGCATTGGTGTTCTCTCTCAGTTCAAGTCTGTCTGGATCCACAAAACCCTGTCCTGCTCCCACATGGGGCAAATCATCCTCTATGCCAATACATGTCCTAGGACCCGTTTGCTGCATGTGCCCAAACCTGAGGCATTGTGGGAAGTGGGGGCATTTCATCTGGCTGAACTCTGCAACGGTGGAGAAATTGCTGGGAGCACTTTGCAAAAGCGAGAGTGAGGATGCACAGGTTCCCACTTGAATTATCTGTCTTCATCCCAGTGCTGGGCTCATGGAGGCAGTCCACAAGTACTTTTTAAAAATATGTGTATTTTTTCATTGATTTTAGAGAGAGAGTAGGGGAAAGGCATAGAGAGATACAAACATCAATGAAAGAGAAACATCCACTGGCTGCCTCTCGCACGCCCCCTACTGGGGATCGAGCCCGCAACCCTGGCATGTGCGCTTACTGGAAATTGAATCAGTGGCCTCTTGTTTCATGGGTTGACGCTCAACCACTGAGCCACACTGGCCGGGCCATAACTACTTATAAATATGGACGATAGTGGAGCAGTAAAAAGCCCAGGTGAGTTGGGTTTTACTCATGAACCTGCAGTTCATTTGGCCTTAAAATATTCTCCCGTAAGAAGTCTTGGCCATTCATGCATAAATGTCTTAATCTTCCATGATGAGTCCTTCGCAGTGTAAAGCTATAGAAAGGTGAGTGTTGTGGTGTCCTGCAGAGGAAATGTCTTAAATAAGAGGTCACTGACCAAGATGCTTAGGGCCCCTGAGCCTCAGCAGCCCATCAAACCTTCTTTTCCAGATGGTGCGTGGATGTGAACATTTTTATAAGCCCTTCTCGTCCAAATATTAAAGAACTTTGATTTTTTCTTGTTATAAAATGCTGATGCTCCAGCCATTAAAAATAGTGCAATATGAAAACTTGCTGATCTGCTTTTTGTCAAGAGAAGAAAACAACGTGTTTGGCAAAAGTCATTGATTTTCCAGCAAAATGAGCACTGAAGGGACTAAATTCTTAGAAAAGTTCCAAATTCAACCCCACCTGCCTAATGTTTCCAGCAGATCCTGGACATTTAGCTCAGAATCTGGAAACATTTATAATTTGTAGTTCTTAATGAGCTGATGGGAAGAGGAAGGAAGATGTTGATAATTTCTACATTTTACAAGCTATAGCTATAGCCGCCACTCTTAAGCAATTAGGAACAAAATATTTAAACGCTTGGCCTGGATCTGCCCACCTATAAAGTAGGTGAGCCAAACTAGCTGCTTCTCCAAGAGTCTTAACAGGTAAGGATGGTGATAATAACTCCTATTTTTTAAATATATTTTATTGATTTTTTTTACAGAGAGGAAGGGAGCGGGATAGAGAGTTAGAAACATCAGTGAGAGAGAAACATCAATCAGCTGCCGCCTGCACACTCCCTACCGGGGATGTGCCCACAACCAAGGTACATGCCCTTGACCGGAATCTAACCTGGGACCCTTCAGTCTGCAGGCTGATGCTCTATCCACTGAGCCAAACTGGTTAGGGCAATAACTCCTATTTTTTAATGTTAGCATTTCCTACATGTTAGGAATTATGCTAAAATTCCTATTTGCATGAGCTCATTTGCTTCTTACTACAAGTCTAAAACATGTTCTATAACCTTCACTTTACAGATGAAAAACAAGACTGAGGCTTTTAGAGAATAAACAACATCTCCAAGTCAATCAAATGGATGTAACATAAAAATTTAAGTCTATCTCACTACAAGACTAGTGTTCATAAACACTTCGTAAATGAAATACAGACTCTCAAATTAAAATCATTATTTCCCTTCTTACAAGACCTCTATATAATCACATATTAGCAATTAAATACAGATAGATAGCATACACACACACACACACACACACACACAGTTTATTTTCAATCCCAATTGTCTACTCTGATTATTTCTATGACCCAGAATAGATGTTTTCTTCCTGTGATTCTGGATAGATGGATCAATTTCATAGCTCAGGGGGAAAAAGAAAAAAAAGAAAAGATGATAAAATGAGTTTTTAAAAAATTAATATGTCCAGTTAAATAATAAAAATTAAAACTTGTTTCACACTTAAGACGTTCCCTTCCCCCAGCCAGGACCAAATTTAGCTGTTGGGGTAGAAACTATTTACAAAAAGGATACACAATTTTAAATATAAAATTAAGCACGAAAATGAATAAAAATTGTAACATCATCTCCTGGCTGGTGTGGCTCAGAGGTTGAACGTCAACCTATGAACCAGGAGGTCACGGTTTGATTCTCAGTCAGGGCACATGCCCAGGTTGCAGGCTTGATCCCCAGTGTGGGGCATGCAGGAGGCAACCGATCCATGATTCTTTCTCATCATTGACACTTCCATCTTCCTCCCCTCCTTCCTCTCTAAAATCAATTTTTAAAAAAATATTTTAAAAGGGAATTTTTTTAAAAAGGGAATCCCTCCCAGTTCTTCCTTCACAAATGTGTGAAAACGTCTAAACTATTGTGATATCCTCAAGATGGTGAACTCGTATGCTCCCGGTCCTCATTCCCCCAAGGAAATATCAAATAAACAGCTAGAAACAAATAGCTTTATGAGGCTCTGGAAATGATCAGAAATCTGTAACAACCATGCAGACACCCAAACAAGAAGAAGTTGCATGCAGCCCGGCCAGAGTGGCTCAGTTGGTTGGGCATCTGTGCACTGAAAGGTTGCAAGTTCAATTCCCAATCACGGCACATTATCTGGGTTCCAGGTTTGATCCCTAGTTGGGGAGCATTCAAAAGGCAACCTATCAATGTTTCTCAATCACATCAATGTTTCTCTTTCTCTCCCTTCCTTTCTCTAAGCATGTCCTCGGGTGAGGATTAAGAAGGAAGGAAGGAAGGAAGGAAGGAAGGAAGGAAGGAAGGAAGGAAGGAAGGAAGGAAGGAAAGGTCAAGTTGCATTCCAAATGGTAAGAAATTGTCTGGCATTTCTATTCATCCTCGCCCCATCTCTTGCTTGGGATGGCATGGTTGGGAGGAATTGGCCCAATTCTGTTTCTTCCCTTGAGTTGAACAAGATCTTTTGTTCTTGATCTTTGCAGCTTCAGGCAAACCTGAGAGGGAAGGGCCTATTTCACATCCCATCCCAGAGCGCAAAATGGTAGAATAGGGAGCAAAATGCCACTGGATCAAAACTACTCATTTCATATAAGCAAATCAATAACGGTGGTGTCAAGAGGGGTTGACATGGACTCTGCTATCCAAAAAGAGGCCGGTCCTACTTCACAGTAAAAGATTTCATATGGCCATCACCGCCACACATTCTTCATCATCGTAAGACATTTAATAATTTCCTGGCTGAGCAAAATCATTATCAACAATTCTGGACCCAAAAGCAGTGTCATCATTCCAAGACTTGCAAAATAATGAGAGACAGAGAGAGAGAAGGATTGGCAGGAAGTCCAGCGGATGGCCAGGCCCCGGGGAAAGCTGGTAACATGAATCACTCATCCCAGCAGCGTACCATGGCAGCGAGCCTCACCAAGGTGGGTCAAGAGAGATGGCACCCCTATTCTTGTTCCTCCCCCCCACCTCCAAAGACTACAAGGGGAAAATAAGACACAGGCAGAAGTCTTTCCTTAAAATAGATGGTAGCTACTTCAAGCACTAAATATTTTGAAAGTACTTGACATAATATTCACATCTGGAAACTGGCTCCTTGCCATAAGTACTGCAATATTTTAAAAATAGAACCATCGACAACAAAGGATAGCCAAACTGACAGCAAATATTTATGTCTCCTGGAAGGCCATCTCCAACACAGCAGAGAATAAATCAATATTGGGTGTTGGAGATTTCAAATGTGTGAGGAAGGGCTCGGAGCTAGAGAAGGGTGGCTTCCGCATACATTTAAAGCAACAGAGAAATTTCCAGTAGAATAGACTCGGCAGGCTGTGAAATCAGTGACACTCAGGCCAAGGAGAGCTGGCTCCGGCCACTGCTGACAATGACTCCCAACCTAAACGCACGTTGTAAAAACTTATGGTCCTTTACATATGCTGGATCCCACCTCCAGAGCTTCTCACGTGTAAGTCTACCACAACTGTGGGCAAACTACGGCCCGCGGGCCAGATCCGGCCTGTTTGAAATGAATAAAACTAAAAAAAAAAAAAAAAAGACCGTACCCTTTTATGTAATCATGTTTACTTTGAATTTATATTAGTTCACACAAACACTCCATCCATGCTTTTGTTCCGGCCCTCCGGTCCAGTTTAAGAACCCATTGTGGCCCTCAAAAAGTTTGCCCACCCCTGGTCTAGCATGAGGCCGGGCTTGAGCGGCTGGGAATGAACCTAGGTTTGAACTTGCATAACTAGATAACTGGATGGACAGTCATTCCACCCACTGAGCAAGAGTTCACTGATGAATCGAAGTTAGGTTTTAGGAAATGGGAGGAGAATTACAAATTTTGTTTTAGTCATGTTTAGTTTAGTTGAGTCATAGAAGTATGACTGACATGTCCAGAGAGAAGATGGTTATGTGGATCTGGTGCCTATAGGAGATGGCAATGCTACTTATAAATTATCTGTGTGATGGTGGTAAACCAAGGCATGAGAATGAATGAGCTCACCTAAAGAGAGTAGAGGAATGGGTCTCATCTTGGGGTGATGTTGCCCCACCTCCTGGGATATCTGGCAATGTCTGAAGACTTCTTTTGATTGTCATGACGTAGGGGATGCATCTTGTGGTTAGAGGTCAAATATTCTGCTAAACATCCCAAAATGCACAGGATATTCTTCCATTGATTTTTAGAGAGAGTGGAAGAGAGGGGGAGAGACAGAGAGAGGGAAACATCCATGTGAGAGAGACACATCAATTGGTTGCCTCCTGCATGTGCCCCGACCAGGACCTTGGACCAAGCCTGCAACGGAGGTACATGCCCTTGACCGGAATCGAACCCAGGATCCTTCAGTCTGTGGGCTGATGCTCTATCCACTGAGCCAAAGCAGCTAGGGCTAACACTTCCTTTTATAATGCTAAGCTCCACAGGGGCCAAACAATGGCTGTCAATATGGTCTCCAACGCCAGGAAACAAATAGTGGTTTAAAATGAACCAGAAGACCATACATGATAATCAAAACAAGTTCCCAAGTGTGCGGCCCAGATGCAAAGGACGCTGGGAGCCTGGACAGGGGAACGAGGTCAGAGTGTCCTAAAGGCCTCGGGCAGGATTCCTGGAGGAAGAGGAGGAAGACGGGGTGGGAGCTGAGAACTATTTAGACAGCTGGGGGAAGGCGGCCACGGAGCTGCTCCTTGGCTAAGCAGGTCTGTGACACGGCAGATCTTGTTCAATCTGGAGATGATGAGATTAGGTTGCTGTTTCCTTCCTGCCTGCCAGGGGGAGTGTATGGCGAGAGGGGCTCCTGCTTCTTCTCAGGGTGCACGATTCTGCACAGGCCCTGCCTGGACCACTGACAACTCCAGGGAAAACTCAGAGTGGTGAGTGAAGGCCGTTTGATGTTAGGAAAACGAACACATGCGCTTTAGCGGTGAAGAGTGGATTTCTTACAGCTGAATGCATTTATTGGTTTTATTTAAAATTTCCCCACCAATCTGTGTTACTTTGGGAAGAGACACGGGGATTGACAGACTCGAGCTTTGAAGCCAGGCAGGATGAATGATAGTGCACTGGGCACTGTGCTGGGTGGGCACGAGCCTTCCAAGGTATCCCACATGACACAGTGGCAATTCCGGGTTCCAATAGGCTGAGTGGAAACCTGTTACAAATTCTCAACGTGATTGCAGACACCAATGCCATAAGCGAGTGAGGCCACTGGGCTTCCTTCTGCCATCTGCACAGTGGAGACCGGGAGAGCTTCCGGAATGACGGGGAGGATCCCATGAGAAAATATGTTCAAGGCCCCTCTCGTCCAGTTACCTGCTCACACATACTTACTGAGGAGGCACCAAATTTTCCTCTCATCATCCCCTTCTCCTGCACTGAGCAGACTCCCTGCTGCCCAGTCGAAGCCCTCAGAGCATGGGATCTTCTTTTGTTCTAAACCCAGTGGGCGCCCCAAAAAAGAGAGAGTTGCTCTGACATGGTATTTCTTTAAGTAAAAACAATGACTATCAACTACAGCAATATCAAGTAGGGGAGCTGGTAGGCCCTTTCTATGAGCTTCTATTTCTATCAGATCCTCATGCTTTTATGTTATGTATTTATTTAATATATTTTTATTGACTTTGAAGAGGAAGGGAGAGGGAGAGAGAGATAGAAACATCAATGAGGAGACAGAATCATTGATCGGCTGCCTACTGCACGCCCCCTCCTGGGGATGGAGCCCACAACCTGGGCATGTGCCCTGACCGGGAATGGAACCATGACTTCCTGGTTGATAGGTCAATGCTCAACCACTGAGCCACACTGGCCGGGCAGATTCTCATGTTTTTCAGATTGGTCCCTAAAATGCGAGGTTTGAAACTTCATCAACCCCTCAGCCCCGTACTCATCAAGGTTCCTAAAGACCATTCCTTCCGGGAGTTAATCACTGATTTTGAAACTGCATCGCTCATTTGTGCACTATGGGAGACGGAAGAGAAAAGGCCCAATTCTTTTTTTTTTTTTTTTAAGAACAGCTGTCTCCCTGCCCCACTGGCAGCTGCTTTACAAATTGCCCAGACATTAAGTCATTATTTCCTCATTATAAGAGCAGCTGGGAGAAATCGCCTGCATCCCTCCCTCCCCACCCCGACCCCCACTTCCTTCTGTCTCCTCCTCCACCTGCCGTGAAATGGGCCAGGCCTAGAAGAGGATGGTATTGGTTTTCTTCTTTAATGGAAGGTTGTGACGAAGCATTCTGAGCCCTGGTTATTTTCAACAGCCCTTAGCAGAGGTTCTCAACCTGTGGGTCGCGACCCCTTTGGCGGTCGAACGACGTTTTCACAGGGGTCGCCTAAGACCATCCTGCATATCAGGTATTTACATGACGATTCATCACAGTAGCAACATGACAGTGATGAAGTAGCCACGAAAATAATTTTATGGTTGGGTCACAACATGAGGAACTGTGTTTAAAGGACCAGAAGGTTGAGAACCACTGCCTTAAAGACTTCGCGGTATGAGATGCTCAATCTCGAAGCAACATGGAATATTGTCTAGGATGCTTCCCTTATTTTGTTGGCAAGGAACTTAACACATTGCAGACCAGTAGTTTTACATAAATGTTAAAGGCACGCTTTAAAATTCAATACCCATTGCATTTTGAAGTTATTGATAACATGTTCTTGCAAGCTAATATCTTTTGAAAGTAGGATACTTTGTAAAACACTGTGTACTAGGAAGTGAGAATTCTCGTGATTCGTCCGCGATGTCGTAAGTGCAGAGCAGTGGTTTGGTCAAGGTCCTGCCTACAGGTGGCAGAGCTGAGTCTCAGATCCATGTCTTACCACATGTGGTCCAGTGGAAATGGGTCTGGACCATGAACTTGCCTGGTTTTCCTAATAGTTGTCTAGTGTCCGTTGTGAGAAGAAACATATGCAATGAGATACATTCTCTCTTTATGTTCAAAGGAGAATAACTTTGGAATTTTAGCGACCTACATATACCTTTTTTGGGATAGTTGACACAGAACATTATATTAGTTTCAGGTGTATAACCTATTGATTTGTATATATTGTGAAATGACCACACGATAAATCTACTTAACATCCATCACCACTGGTAATTACAATTTTTTACTCGTCATGAGAGCTTTTAATATTTACTCTCTAAGGAAGTTTCAAATGTGCAATGCAGTATTTTGATTTTCATTTTGTATTAGGCAAGCAAAGCTTGACCAGGCTTGGTATATCCCAGTGGTCGGCAAACCGTAGCGCTCGAGCCACATGCGGCTCTTTGGCCCCTTGAGTGTGGCTCTTCCACAAAATACCACATGCGGGCGCGCACGTACAGTGCGAAGTTGACTTAAAACTTTAAGTAAAGTTTATTAAGTTAATTTTAGGAACGCTGTGGAGTGAAAGAAGATGTAGTGTCGAAGATGGAGAAAGGTGTGTGGAGATGGTTTGGACATACAGAGAGGATGAACGAAAGGAGATAGACGAAACAAGTATACAAGACGCGTGTGGATGGGAGAGTTGGAAGGGGTCGACCTCAGAGAACGTACCTCCATCAGATTGAGGACGCTTTTAGCAAAGGCCAGCTGAGGAGCACCCTAATGAAGTTAATGATAATGTACCTACCTATATAGTTTAAGTTTAAAAAATTTGGCTCTCAAAAGAGATTTCAATCCTTGTACTGTTGATATTTGGCTCTGGTGACTAATGAGTTTGCCGACCACTGGTATATCCAGGCTACTGCTGGTAAGATATTGATATATTTATATACCAGTGGCAAGTCTGACACGCTCCTGTACTCTGGCTGCTACAGGCCCTACCCTGGGTTACCTCCCTCCCTCTCCCGCCCCTTTGACCCTCTTTGACCCCTTCCACCGCTGCTTTCCCATGATTCAGTGACTCCCAGGTTAATATCTGCCGCTGGGTTACGCTGCCATCTGTTCGTGCCTCCCTCATTTTACAAATTTTGATGATCACTCCTGAGTAAAAGTAAATTTTCCAGCTACTAAGTGGTGAGCTAGAATTTGAACGGAGGCAGACAGATAACAAGCAAAAATAAAGGGCAGATGGAATATGTCATCCAAAAGAATTAAAAAAAAAAAAGAATTTAAAAAGAATCTTTAAAATGGTCATGTGATGAATTATTATAAAAAGAGACAGAGGGTCAGGTAGGAACTAGAAAATGAACAGGGAGGGCCCCATTTCAGCCAGTGAGAAAACAGATTCCACGATTTTTCCCATCATCCCACGGGGTATGCCCAGGCTGGAGATGGTCAGACTTCCCGTCTCTGCTCTCTCCAGCCTTGCGAGGAGCATGACATTCTTTTTCATACTGTGTCGACAGCCATGGCAGAAACCATGACAGTAACATACTAACCAAACAGAGAAACTGCAAAAACTGCAAGTGTAGCAGATGTGCTTAAATTAAGAAAATGGCAATAAACAGTTGAGGTAGGCCATATTACACCTTAGTTATAGCACCAAACAACTTACATACCTCCCATCAACTCACAAATCCAGGTCATTTAGTGTGAGAAATACATCTTGCAGGCCTGATAATGAAAATCTATATTCCACCATTTGCAGCCTGCTGACTACATTACGCCCAGTGCATGTTAAACAAGGTAGCCTTTAACTTCATTGCAGGTGATTGCTCCACATTCAAATTCTATTATGAAAATACATCGTTCTATCTCACTCATGCACACCCAGATCACACTGCCTTTTCCCCTAAAGCACAGCAGCAAAATAAAACAAAACTGGTGAGTTTTTAATTTGCTAGGCACCCAGGAATCCCAAGTAACAGTATAATGAAGACGGTGTGTGTGTGTGTGTGTGTGTGTGTGTGTGTGTGTGTGTGTGTATTCAGATGTTGGGATCCGTTATTTGTTTCCAAGGTTACAATTGCAAACAACAGCAATCTGGCTCCCAAAGATAAATGTTTCAGGCAGTGGGTCTCAACCAAGGGCAATTCTGCCCACCTTTCCAGAGGGCATTTGGCAACATCGGGGGGCATTTCTGCTATCACCATGGGGAGAAGGCTTCTGGCATGGGGTGGGTAGAGGCCAGAGATGCTGTCAAATAGTATACAATGCTCAGGACAGCCCCCCACAGAAAATAAATAGTCTACCCAAAACATTTAATAGTCACCCGGTCAGCGTGGCTCAGGGGTTGAGTGTCAACCTATGAACCAGGAGGTCAGGGTTCGATTCCCGGTCAGGGCACATGCCCAGGTTTCGGGCTCCCCAGTAGGGGACGTGCAGGAGGCAACGATCAATGATTTTTCTCTCATTATTGATGTTTCTCTCTCGCTCCCTTCCTCTCTGAAATCAATAAAAATGAGTATTTTTAAAAACCCATTAATAGTAAAGTAATAGTGCCAAAGCTGAGAAACCCTCACATAAAGTAATATTACAGGCCAATCAATTAAACGCATCCATCATGACGCACTGCTTACATCCTTGTCCATGAAAAGGCAAAGAGTTTTATTTAACAAAACCACTGGCCCATGTGAAGGGGATGCATAGGGTGTGCTCGTCTCTGGGAACCAAGGCTGAGTCCACAAGGGCCCCTGCCACGTGACCCGCAGCCTCAGAGACCACGGAGGTCTCCTCCCCCTGGAAGGCTGACCATGACCAGCACCCTAACAGGAGGCTGGAGGCCAGGCCAAGACAAGGACGGGCTCGTCAAGTCCACCATCAACAGAAAGACGCACAGTGTGGCAGCAACATCCTTAGAGAGCCTCGGGGAAGAGCTGGCTTCTCAAATCCAAAAGAGTTCAGGAAACTTGTCTTTCTCGGACTGGCTCGTTTCGCTTAGCAGAATACTCGCCAGCTCCCTCCACGCTGTCTCAAATAGTAAGAGACCCTTCTTTTTCACAGCTGTATAGTACTCCACGGTATACATGCACCACATGACCTCACTCAATAGGTGGAATCTGATGAACAAAATAAATGAATGGATCCAGAGACATAGAAGCATGAACAGACGGCAGAATCTCAGAGGGAGGGTGGGGGAGGATAGGTGGGTGGGAAGGGACCCACCAAAGAACTTGTACGAATTTATGTATAACCCAGGGACACAGACAATAGGGTGATGAAGGTCTGGGGCAGGGGAAGAGGGTGGGCTAGAAGGGGTCAATGGGAGAAAAGGGGACATATGTAAGACTTTTAGCAATAAAGATATAATTTTTTTAGAAAAGAGCAGGAATATTCAAAGATGGGTAGAGAGGTGGCAATGTCAAGCATAACACCATTGGCTTAAACAGTGGTCGACAAACTCATTAGTCAACAGGGCCAAATATCAACAGTACAATGATTGAAATTTCTTTTGAGAGCCACATTTTTTAAACTTAAGCTATATAGGTAGGTACATTGTTACTAATTTAATGAGGGTCCTCCTAAGGCTTAGGAAGAGCCACACTCAAGGGGCCAAAGAGCTGGATGTGGCTCGCGAGCCGCAGTTTGCCGACCATGTGCTTAATGTGTTGCCTCTTTAGTGAATGATGATAGCAAAGATGATACGGTGGACAGTTGACCGAGTGTAAAATCTATGTGAGCACCAGAGTTCAGCTCCCACGGGATTGTTCTGCAGCCTGGCACTCCGCTCACTGCGTCTCTACTTCCACGAAAGGTCACGCTTTGGCCAAATGGGGTGCTAGTGGCACAGAGAAGGCAGCTCACTGACGTCAGGCTTGCCATCACTGCTCTTTTTTTGGGGGGAAGGCACTCCCTGCCAGCCATGCCCCTCACTGCCTCTGGGTTCCAGGAGAGAGAGGGCTGTCTTAGTCACAAAGGCAAGTCGGTGCCTGTGAGCTGGGATTTGTGCTCCCCATTTGGGTCCTTGGGGTTGAAGTGGAGCCAGACACGGTGGAGTGAACCCTAATCCCTCAGCGTTTGGGTGGCTGTGCCTGGAGAATCCAGTGCTGACTCAACAGACAGGTTCTGACATGTTGCCTAAGGGGCGGCGGCGAGTGGGGGTGGAGGGAGAAGACAAAAAAACCGAACCAAGCCCTTACAAGAAACTTTGAAGAGTGTCCTCCTTTCGGCAAGAATATACCATAGAAAACCAATATAAGTCCAACATATTTCTCCAAACAAGTATTACAAATGATTTCCAAACTTTTAAAAATGTTTTTATTCATTTCAGAAAGAGGAAAAGAGAAGGAGAGAGAGATGGAAACATCAATGGTGAGAAAATCATGGATCGGCTGCCTCCTGCACGGCCCCTGCTGGGGATCGAGCCCGCAACCCGGACATGTGCCCTGACCGGGAAACTGAACTGTGACCTCCTGGTTCATGGGTTGACGCCCAACCACTGAGCCACACCGGCCAGGCTGATTTCCAAACTTTTAATGAAAGCACTTCTCTCTGCATTTTCTGAGATGATGAACAACTCTATTTTTCCTTGGCATGTGTATTTTCCAAATCTTCTTCAATGATCTTACGTCCAGGAGGATGAGAGAGGAGGAAGGTAACTGGAGGACAATCAGGTGACTTCAAACCTCGCTACCTAGGACTCCTCAGTTCTATCTGGGTGGCTGCAGCTGGACACCCACTGGTGTATTTCCTGAAGATCTCTGGGTTGAGGAGACCAAATTTTAAATGAATGAATGAATGCATGAATAGTAATGAAATTTTGCTCTTCAAATTTTTATAGAAACAAGAAAAACAAGGTCTTAAGCAAACGGAAGAGTATAAATGCCAGCTGAGAGTGAGAGAATGAATCCCAGAAAGGGCCTAGGGCAGTGGTCAGCAAACTGTGGCTCGTGAGCCACATGTGGCTCTTTGGCCCCTTCAGTGTGGCTCTTCCACAAAATATCACGTGCAGGCATGCACGTACAGTGCGATTGAAACTTCGTGGCCCATGCGCAGAAGTTGGTATTTTGTGGAAGAGCCGGTATCTTGTGGAAGAGCCGGTATCTTGTGGAAGAGCCACACTGAAGGGGCCAAAGAGCCGCATGTGGCTCGCGAGCCGCAGTTTGCCGACCACGGGCCTAGGGGGAAATGGTGCTTGAGTCACGGATATGCCTAAGCAGATCATGGCGGATCTGGAACGGGTCTCTAACCCAATTCTGCCCCAAGAGCTGGGAGTCTGCCAGCCCGAGGGGGAGGCTCGCGCGCTGGCTGGCAGAGCAGAGATGCATAAAGAGCTGGATGACAGCAACAAGCCCTGTTGCGTGAAATAATGCCTGTCATCATTGTGGGAGCCCTAGTAAGGTGTGTTCTCCGTCGCTTCCTGCCCAGACAGCCCTGTGGGCATGAATGCTAAAGCCAACTTCTTCACCATTTCACTTAAAGAACGGACTTACCACGTCATCCCCTGTATCTTGATAATTTGTCCCCACTTTCGTTTATTAACTTGTTATTCTTCTTCAAGATCATTTCGCTTCCTGGTCTTTTTATGTCTGGGCACTGCACATTGTGAAAACATAACACTGTGATTTATTG
Source organism: Myotis nattereri (assembly GCF_964212035.1). Taxonomy (NCBI): domain Eukaryota; kingdom Metazoa; phylum Chordata; class Mammalia; order Chiroptera; family Vespertilionidae; genus Myotis; species Myotis nattereri. The sequence goes on from NC_138097.1 coordinate 13,863,900, forward strand.
CCATTAGCTAAAGGATTATGTACTTAAACCACCTATTAGCATGTTAACCTATTTTGACTAATTGAGTCATTGAAGTGGGAATTTTCATTCATTTGAAGGATTATGTGTCAGTCTTGCTCTGGGGAAAAAAAAAAATACCGGCATGCAATCTTAACAATAAGGAAATATACACACACCACAGTTGGTACTTTTTCACGGTTTCTATGCCATTTCTAAAATTTTTGAATTATTTAATGAAAAACCAAAAAGAAAGCATAGAGAACAATGTAAAATTGACTTGTGGACTCAGATTAACAAATCTTAACATTTTGCCAATTTTGATTTAAAGTGTTTCACATTAAAAAAAAATAGGGGGTTAAAAAAAAATAGGGGATTAAGTATAAAACTGAAATTTCTTACTCCCTGGACTCATTTCTCTATCTTCCTTACCAAAGTAACCATCATAAATTATTTCTTAAAATATTTTAATATAAATATGTCCCTACAAATAAATTATAGTATGATTTGTTTCTCTTTTTAAATTGTTGTATAAAAGTTCTATATCCCTGGCGAGTTTGGCTCATTGGTTGGAGCATCAATCCACGGACTGAAGGGATGCAGGTTCGATTCCCAGTCAAGGGCATACACCTCCGTTGCAGGCTTGATCCCCAGCCTCGTCAGGGTGTGTACAGGAGGCAATCAACCAAGGTGTCTCTCTCACACTGATGTTTCTCTCTCTCTGTTGCCCCATGTTCTCCCTCCCCTCCACTCTCTCTAAAAAAATCAAGGGAAAATATATCCTCATGGGAGGATTTTAAAAAAATGTTCTTTAATGTAAATACCAACCTTCAATCTACTATATCAGTTGTACATATATTCTCCCAATTTGTAGCTATTTTTCAAGTTCGATTAGTGCTTTACTTCCCTTCCTTCCCTCCTCCTGTCTCTGTAGAGATACCTTTCATTTGAGTTATTAAACTTATTTATGTTTTAATTTGTAGCTTGGGGTCATTTTGTCTTGTCTAAGGAATCCTTTCCTATTCTCAAAATCAAACAGACTTTCATATTTTCTTATCAATTTTTAAAGTATTTCTTTTGGGATATGTGTATATGTGTGTGCTTATTCCAAATGCTTTCTGAAAAGTTATCGTTTTCGTACCTATTTCTAATGTAACAGAATTGTTAGCAAAGCATATAATGTGCATGATACTGATACTTGGAATCGGGATAAAGTTTTATCAAACAAGATAAAATTAATGACCATCCCACAGATGCAGAAAATATGAAACTGCTTTTAAAGCCCTTTACTTTCAATCCATTTTCTCCAATATTATTGCTATGCCAGCTTTTCTTCAGTTAGTGTTTGTTTAGTATAGACTTCCCTACCACTATATCTTCAACTGTCTACATTGTTTTGCTTTAAGGATGTTTCTCGTCAGCGATTATATATTTGACTCAGATCTTGCCACTTGTCATGCTATTTGTTCACTAGTATTTTAATGAGCCCGTTTTCCTCTCTCAGAAGTCATTAGCTTTTATAATTATTACTAGAGGCCCAGTGTACAAAAATTCGTGCACTCGGGGGAGTCTCTCAGCCCAGCCTGTGCCCTCTTGCAGTCCAGACCCCTTGGGGATGTCCACCTGCTGGCTTACCCCGCTCCCTGGGGGGATGGGGCCTAAGCTGGCAGTCAGACATCCCTCTGGCAGCCCGGGAGACCTGGGGCATGTCCAACTAACAGCCTAGGCCTGGGGGAGCAGGCCTAGACCATTAGTCGGACATCCTTAGTGCTGCCGCGGAGGTGGGAGAGGCTCCCACCACTGCCACTGCGCTGGCCAGCCATGAGCCGGCTTGTGGCTGAGCAGAGCTCCCCCTGTGGAAGCGAACTGACCACCAGGGGGCAGCTCCTGTGTTGAGCGTCTGCCCCCTGGCGGTCAGTGCACATCATAGCGAATGGTCGTTCTGCTGTTAGGGTCAATTTGCATATTACCCTTTTATTATATAGGATTATTTAATAATTTATCTGTTCATTTTTTCGTATGCCACTCTTCTATGTTGATTTTTTTCTTTCAAGAATTATATTTCACTGATTAAAAAAGTCATTCTTTTTCTCATCCTGTTGCTGGCTTTGTAATTCTAAGTTGAGAGTTATTGATCTTCAATTCTTGCATATACTATTAGCCTGCTGGCTCTGAATTATCAGTATCCCAGCAGGCACTTAAAAATATAAGTAAAGAAAAAAAAATATATATGTAGTTGACTTCAGAGAGGAAGGGAGAGGGGGAGAGAGATAGAAACATCAATGATGAGAGAAAATCATGGATCAGCTACCTCCTGCATGCCTCCCACTGGGGATGGAGCCAAACCCAGACACATGCCCTGACTGGAATCAAACTATGACCTCCTGGTTCAGTGGGCGATGCTCAACCATTGAGCCATGCCAATTGGGCCCAGCAGGCACTTTTAAATGTGCCCCAACCTCGGCCCTATTAAACCAAGAGCCTTCTATTTCATTTTTTTGGCTCGGGGTCACTGCCGTATTAGTCGCCTGAATTCAGAATTCACACCTCCTTATGGTCCTGGCCGGCTGACTCTTTTTCCACCCCGGCCTTGGGAGGCTTCAGGTTCTTTGCCAAGGACAAGAGTCTCACCTTGGGCAGCAGTGAGGGCCCTCCCCCCTCCCCTGGAACCCCCCGCCCCCCTTCCTGCCGTTGCAGCCTGTGCCATTCCCTGCTTTCCCCAGGAGATCGTTAGCTTCCGTTGCCAGGCACCAGAGGCTTGGGGTTCCCTCTCTAAACCTTGCCCCTGGGGGTTGCCTTAGGTGGGGGATTTAAACCCCAGACATTTAACAATTTTCACTTATTTCTTTTTTCAGTATTTCCCTGTGATTGAGATGCGATGGGGGATTTCTCCTGGCAGCTCAGTCTACCTCACTGACCACATGTCCCTGCAGCGTCCTACGTATTAGAACAGAACTCTCCAAGAAACTGACTCTTAATAGGGTCCAACTAAACAGCTGGAGAAGGGGGAGATCCTTATCACCCACCAATGTGTGTGTGACTTTCGCTCTCCCACGCACTGAGGAAGGCGGGCACAAAATGATCAATCAAGCCTGGCCTAGTGTTCCTGCTGGACACCCCTGCCCCGTGGGTTCCAGCAACAGCCACCAGAAGGAGAGAGAAAGGTTTTGATTCCCCCCGGCTCTCCCTGGTCCACTCCTCCTGTTCACCTAATTATGTCCTTTAGCCTCAGGGCGGGCTGAGATGCTCAGCAGAACAGAAGGCCAGGATGCTGGCAGGGGTCCCTGTGTGCCCTGATCCAGCCCCTTCATTGACAGGTTAACCCCTTCCGAGCGAGCGTCATGCCTACTGTCCCGTGAGCCTCATCTCGGGAGCCTCCTCCCAGTTACTTTGAGCCTCGAGGGAATGGCCTGGCTTCCTCCTCTGAGGACACTTGCCATCGGATTGAGGGCCCTCGTAGGTAATCCGGGATGACCGCCTCAGGTCAGGGTCCTTAATTGTGGCTGCAAATACCCTCATTCCACCCAGCCATTAAAGAGTTCTGCTCCTTAATATAGGTCTTTTTTTTTTTTTTTAACATGTATTTTATTGATTTTTACAGAGAGGAAGAGAGAGGGATAGAGAGTTAGAAACATTGTTGAGAGACATTGATCAGCTGCCTCCTGCACACCCCCCACTGGGGATGTGCCCACAACCAAGGTACATGCCCTTGACCGGAATCGAACCTGGGACCCTTCATTCCCCAGGCTGATGCTCTATCCACTGAGCCAAACCGGTCAGGGCAATATAAGTCATTCTTTTTAAAAAAGGAGGCTCTGCTCCACAGTGACACAGGGAGTGGGAGGCAGAAGGAACAGCAAGAGCACAGGCCACAGAGAGTGAGGTGGAGTAGCATTCCTGGGCTGAGAGGGAGCAAGAATTCTCCTGCCCGCTGATTCGATCTGAGAACCAAGATCAAGGAGCCTGCAGCAGCGATGAACTTGACTCTAATTTGGATGGTCTGTGGTTCTTTTACTTTTTAAAAAATATATCGTTATTGATTTCAGAGAGGAAGGGAGAGGGAGAGAGAGAGAAACATCAATGATGAGAGAGAACCACCAATCAGTTGTCTCCTGCACGCCTCCTACTGGGAATCGAGCCCCGCAACCCGGGCATGTGCCCTGACCTGGAATCAAACTGTGACCTCCTGGTTCATAGGTCAATGCTCAACCACTGAGCCATGCTGGCCGGGTGGACTGCAGTTCTTTTAACCTTGATAATGTAACGCACATGTCTCCATATAAGACTGATGAGGACTTGGGTCTGTCAATATTTTGGAAATTAGAGCCACTCATTCAAGAGATAAAATGAAACTCAAATTAGCTGGAGAAACACTTTCTTTGAAGTATCCATGTGCCTCTGGGTTCTGTCTGCGTGGATTCCTTTTGGGCAGCTCAGAACCAATGCGATAGGGCAGTCTTGGTTTGCAGGAGTTTCATCACGCAAAGAGGACCTCAGATTTAAAATCGAGCTGTAACACTTAAAACTAATGGGTCACTGCTGTTAGCAGCTGGGAGGCCTCTGTGAAGTTGGCACGAGTCATCTCAATCATTCCCATCAATAACCGTCCCTGTGGGGTGACTCCCGCTGTCCCTGCAGATGCTGTCACCATGTGGGAGGATTAACCATCCATTCGGATGCTTAGCGTGCATGGAGCTGCTCTTGAACATGTGAAAGAAATCAAAAAAGGATTTAGTTTGCAGATAAAGTGCAGATTCTCGCAAGACTGTCAGCTTTCGGAGTCTTGGAAGGCATTAGGTAGGCACTGAATTTAGGCTCACAAAATATTTCTAGGACCTTCTATGAAGTCACACGTAGTAATATTTTTGTTTTTATTATCTAACTAGAGGCCCGATGCACGAAAATTCGTGCAAGAGTAGGCCTTCCTTCCCCCGGCTGCCGGCACTGGCTTCCCTCTGGCACCCAGAATCTGGGCTGCCTCACTGGCTTCCCTCCGGCACCCAGGACCCAGGCTTCCCTCCTCCGGCCACCTGCAGGCATCTGGGACCCAGGCTGGCTTCCCTCCTGCCCAGCTTAATCAGGAAGGACATCTGGAATGATGTCTGGTCTAATTAGAATATTACCCTTTTACCAGTATTATTATTATTATTATTATTGATAATAAAGCATGTAGCAAATAAAGGAGAAGTAACTTCAGCCCCTGTGACTGCCAATGTCTCTGAGGTGAGCTAGAAGCTGATTGGAAGGGGATTGAAAATATTATTCTTAGGAGGGGAATGGGAGCTATCTTTAATACTATGAACAATAAAAATATCTATTTAAAAATAAAAATAAATAAAATAATTCTTTCACTGATGGGCCATAAGTGGAACAGCAACACTGGGCCTGATCCCTTCTATTTTGTGATGGGGGTGATACTCGTACAATATTCAGCTGCTGCATTTCATTCTGGGACGCCCCAGGCCCTGGGTTTCCTGGGAACTAGTCTGAAGTTCTCCAATCATATGCGTTCGAGGGAGAGGCCCTGAGCTGTCCTGCCCTAAAGGACACAGTGTTTCTGAGCATCGTCGCCGAACTGACTGGAAGGAAGAAGAGGAAAGTCTGCCCTGCTGATGCTGAATGTGTGAAAGGAAGAGAGGCAGAGAGAGGAAATCAAGTGGTCCTCTGTCCTCACCCCAAGTGACTAATAAATCGCGGAGCCTATGCATTTTTTATCAAAACCTAGGCCTTGTAGCCAATGTGACTTTCCTTACCCCTTCTCTACTTCAACAACTGTGTGTGTGTGTGTGTGTGTGTGTGTGTGAATCCTCACCCCAGGATATTTTTCCATTGGCTTTTACAAAGAGTGGAAGGGAGGGGGAGAGAAACATCGATGTGAGAGAGACACATCAATTGGTTGCCTTCCGCCCGCATGCCCTTGACTGGAATCGAACCGAAGACCCTTCAGTCTGTGGGCCAACACTCTATCCACTGAGCCAAACCAGCCAGGGCTCAAACACTTTTTTAACTTTAAAAGAGATCTAGAAACACTAATTTCATTGTGGCTGTTGAGAATTCAGTGCAAAGTGCCTATAAACAGGCTCAAGACTATGGGTGATACTGGTGAGTTCACTATTTCATCCAGGAAAAAAAAGATCAACTATCTTGTTTTGAAATAAACACTCAAAATACGGGGTGAGGCAAAAGTAGGTTTACAGTTGTGAGTCTATAAAACAGAGTTCATTCTTATAGTATTTACTAATTATTGTATTTTCCATATGAACATCTGTAAACCTACGTTTGCCCCACCCTGTATGGAACCCACATATGAACATTTCCATGTCCCCAGGGCCTTGCCCTGTCATACATCTGGGGGTGGGGAGGTCTCTGCTTGGCTGTATGGGCTTCACATTGTAGCTTCTCTCACCTTCCCATTCACCTTCCCATGAGCCCTCACTCATCTTTCCCTGGAAAGCAGTTGGGTCCGTTCTCCCAAGTGCCACCAAACCAAACTGTATGCAGCTTCGGTAATGTACTGTAAGACTGGGATGCCTAGAAAGATTGAGGGGGGAGGATGCTTAAGCATTTTATCAGAAGCCTGTTTACATTCACACACACACCGTGAAATATGAGCATTACATCTCTTTGTTGAAATATCTCCTTTTTTGAGTATCTATATGTATCTATATCTATAAAATAGAGAAATATGCTAATTGACCGAGACACCGTAACGGGTTGGCCAGATAGGAAGTTGTGCACGCAGCGTTGGGGGCGGGGCAGCAGGGGCCTCTGCGTGCCTGTGCTGGGGGAGGGCCTGATCAGCAGTGGCCACAGCTGCTTCAAGGGCTGGAGAGGGAGGCAGGGCTGGACTGGAGGGTGGGTGGCGCCATGCAATTTCAAATCGCGCTCTGGGCTCCTAGTAGTCAATAATATTCTAATAACTATGCCTGGTGTCAGGTGGGTACTAGACTTAGAAGGGTGATCATTTCATAAGGAATAGAGATGTCTAATCGCTATGTTGTACACCTGAAACTAATCTAATATTGAATGTCAATTGTAATTGAAAAAAATTAAAAATTAATTTTAAAATAATAAAATCCACCCTGCCTCACTCTCTAGCAGAGATCCATGTTCTTCAAATTTTAATTGTAGGATTTCTTACCCTGTTTAGAACATTTCCATCCCATATCCAGAGAGAGGATTTTTTTCTAGGACCCATTTCATTCTCCCAATGGAGGAATCTTGGGCACGCAAATTCCCTGAAATACGTTTCCCCAATTACAAATGATTCAGCTCGTTTTAATAGAAGGCGCAGAGTGCTGGCCATGATAAATGCATTAGCACTCCAAGCCCAGCGGCACCTTCCAGGAAAATGTTCCTATTCTGGGCTTATGTCTCTCACGACGGTAATGGGGACAGACTCCCCTCCATGCTGTCTTCAGGAATGCCTCCGTTTCCCCCCTTCATTTCTAGGTAAAGTACAACCTATACACGTACACTCAACTGTACCCACATTGGTTCCTCTCGCCAATTCCTGGAACAACACCCAACACACCCACACACTTTCCAAGGACAAACAACAACGCGTAGAGAGAAACTCAATGTCCAGTTAGGATGTGATGAATGCAAAGGACTTGTACGTCCATGCTGGAACAAGAAACAGGAGGAGAAGAACAGTCCCAGTTTTCTACAGGACTCGGGGAGAGAGAGGACTGGAGGAAGACTTGAAGAATTTCGGAGGACAAGCCTTTCTTAGGCAAAAAGACACACGGAAGTTGCCACAACGGGGGGCAGGAGTCAGCTGTGCCCTAGCCAAAAACTGAAACCAAGCCACATACCATTGGCAGGAGAGTGTATAAACACACTGGCACAAGCATACAATGGATTATTATTTGGCAGTTAAAAATGAAGTATTGGTACATGTGATGATATAAGTAAATTTCAAAACCATTATGCTGAATGAAAGGAGTCAGACCTAAAAAGGTACTCATTGTCTGATTCCATTTTTATGAAATTTTGGCCTTTTATGTTGGCAAAAATCAGAAGAAAGCCTGTCTCTGTGACATGGGAGTGGACTGGAAGGACGTCTACAGAAATGTTCTGGATCAATATATTTTGTAATATTTGGGGGGGGTTCACTGACACATGTTTAATTTATCAAAATGTATCAAGTTGTACTTAAGATCTGTACATGTTGCTATCTTAGTTATGCCTCGATTAGAACAAACACACAGATATGTATCAAAATGCATGTGTAATATTTGTATACACGTCCATTTCACTGTAAGTTAATGTTAAATGTGGTACATAATGGAACACTGCTCAGCCATAAGAAAGGATGAAAAAATAGCATCATTTGCAACAATATGGGTAGATCTTGAGAACATTATGTGAAGTGAAATAAATCAGTCAGAAAAAGCTAAGAACTATACGGCTTCACTCATATGTGGGATATAAAACTGGAATTTATGAACACAAACAGCAAAGTGATGGTTGCCAGCGGGAAGGGGCTGGGTTAATAAGGGGGTCCTAATATGAGGTGACAGGAGAAGATCTGACTTGGGGTGGTGAGCACACGGTGCCATATACAGATCTTGTAACAGAAACCCACACCTGAAACCTGCATGTTCATGTGGACCAATGTCACCTCAATCGATTTAATTTAAAAAGGGGGAAAAGATATTTTTAAAATCCATAATTTTTCCTTATATTTACAACATCCTCTAAATTAAGGAACCTTATTATCCAGGATACCTTCTGCAGTGTTGTGAAAGGCCTGTTATAAATACTTATCAGATGCGCGCACGTGAGCACACACACACACACACACACACACAGCCAGCAGCCGTTCTGGTCCACCCTCCCCTCAAGGCAGCTCTGACCCCTGCCCTTCCCCAGTGGCCCTGTGTGATGAGCCCAGTGGTGACAGTTTCAGAACCACAGACCTGGGGACGGCTGTTGTCTGAGATGACACCTGGTCACCTACTGCGGCCACTTCCCTCGGTGCCCCTGTCTACTCATTATGGCAACCAGGGCTTACGGGGTAGAAGATTTTCACTACTTCAAGTTTGAGTGACAGCTAACTTCCCCACATACTAGCTTCCTGATTAAAGACACGAGGTTGCCCAGCTGGCATGGCTCAGTGGTTGAGCATCAACCTATGAACTAGGAGGTCACGGTTTGATTCCCGGTCAGGGCTTACTGGTATACCCCGGATGCAGGCTCCATTCCCAGTAGGGGGCGTGCAGGAGGCAGCCGATCCATGATTCTCTCTCATCATTAATATTTTTATCTCTCTTTCCCTCTCCCTTCCTCTCTGACATCAATGAAAACATATTAAGAGAAAGAGAGAGACGAGAGAGAGAGAGAGAGAGAGAGAGAGAGAGAGAGAGAGAGAGAGAGAGAGTCATCAGGAGCTCAGATGTACCAATGGCCCAGGGACACCCACTGGTTCTGTAAACCTCTGACACTGACACACAGTGAAACTGGGAAAAGCCAGAAAGCTGGCTGCTCCGTGACCAGCAGCACTAGACGCCCTAACTCTTCCCCGCACGGCCTCCCAGAGGTGGGACAGGAGCTCCCAGCAGACGATCAGGAGAGAATTCGTCAGGCTGTGCGCCTGCCTGGCTAGTCGGGCGAGGCTGCTCTGGTCCACGGACTCACTGTTTCCTCTGTGAGAAGCGGCGCACAGATGTCATAAATCTCCCCTTAATCCACCGACAAGGGGCTGACTCTGAACTTCGGGTTTCAGACTCCCAAACAAAAGAAAAGTTCCTGGAATTCCACTCGGTCTGAAGGAGAAAGAACAGCAGGCAGGCGGGAGGTGAGAAGACGTTTGCAGGGAATGTTTTTCCTGACTTGTCTGAGAGATTTTCCAGAAGTGACGCTCTCCAACGCTCGGGACATCCAAATGCACAAATATGGGCTGGAAAGGCAGGAGCTGTGCGCTCAGCGAGAGGCTGGTGCCGGCATAGGGAGGAGGACACAGCCCGGAGCAGCCCAGGGAAACGGGACCAGAACCACTGGTCTGAGTGCACCTCCAGGCCCGCTTTTCTTCTGGGTCTCCAATCACGTGAGCCAGAAAGGTGCCTAGTAGCCATGGGGCTCAGTGGTTGAGCGTCGACCTATGAACCAGGGGGTCACGGTTCAATTCCCTGCCAGGGCGCATGCCCGGGTTGTGGGCTCGGTCCCCAGCCGTGGACGTGCAGGAGGCAGCTGGTCAGTGATTACCTTTTGAGAAAGATTGGTCAAAACTGTCATATGTACGGTCTGCGGGGAGCTCAAATCAGCGTATCTGGTTGAAATAACCTGATATTCAGAGTAAGCCGAAGAAAGAATGTGAGGGTTACTCCTTAAGCAGCTTATATTCACTGTATGAGGACTTTGCTAATGAGTTTGCCAGAATGACCTACAAGGGTACTAGTGACAGCTGGTCATTGATGCTGGTTCTGGGAAAACCCTTCCAGGTTGTGTGAGCTGGTCACGCACTGGCTGGACTTACACGGTCTCTCTGAGTGACAGTTGCTCTTACAGATCCTGTGAGAACGGAGACGGAGCGGGGATCAGGAAAAGCCATCACGGTGTGCACATGGCAGCCATCCCAGGCGCCCACTGCTCCTCACAGCCTGAGTTCACTTCCCTTCCCCACACGCCTGCCCTCCAGAATCATGTGGAGGAAGCACACTTAGGCACGTAAAGACAGACCATCTGTTTTCCTTTTCTGCCAAGAGAGAAATTCCTTATTAAAATGAAAGCCTTGGGTCATCGTAGGAAGCAGAAAGCGAAGATAAATGTCTTTCCTCCCCTTCCCCACCCCACCCCCCCAGCACATGCACAAAACGTTTCCCATGGCCACTCAGTGAAACAGGTGGATGCAGTTAACGCTCTCACACAAGCCATCCCTCAATGCAAAGCCACAGCCCGAGATTCTGTAAGAGAAAGGCGATCCGGCGGATAGAACAATAGAAACAAAAGCTGAAATGTTAGAATTCTGGGTCAACAGAGCAAGAATTTCTGGAGGTGAGACCTTTAGGGCAAAAGTCTCTATATTCCTCAATCCTAGCCCTGCGGGCTTGGAGCAGGTACAGTAAATATTTTCCAAATGCATAAAAGTTAAAGGACCCATATTGCAAGGCCAGTGATTCCAACCACTGGACTTTAAAATCACCTGAGTCATTGCTGAAACATACCGGTGGTTAATATTCTCCCCAGATGAAGGCGGAACCGTCTCTCCCCAAATCAGTCTGATGAAGTGAGCATCTGCATATTTAACTTATACGGAAGAAAAATGTTTAAAAACGATTTCTGAGGTCCATCTCCTTCTCGGAGCTCAGCACGGTGCTTTAGTTGTTGGGGACATTTATGGAGTTATCTTGGAAAAGGGAGGAGCTTAACAATTGAGCCAGATGTGCTTGTGTCTCATGCATAATGAGGAAAATTTTGGGTTAGGTCAATGGTCGGCAAACTCATTAGTCAACAGAGCCAAATATCAACAGTACAATGATTGAAATTTCTTTTGAGAGCCAATTTTTTTAAACTTAAACTATATAGGTAGGTACATTGTTATTAACTTAATTATGGTCCTCCTAAGGCTTAGGAAGAGCCACACTCAAGGGGCCAAAGAGCCGCATGCGGCTTGAGAGCCGCAGTTTGCTGACCACGGGGTTAGGTAATAGAACCAAACCTCAATTTAAATCAAGTTGGGATATGGTGCTAGAAGTGTGAGAAATAATTTTGAAGTTTAGGGATTTCTAAAAAATGATCTTTCCTAAATAAATGTCAGCAAAACTCAGGAACGCTGTAAAAATCAATTGATTCCCAACCTCTCAGATTAGGCCAAACTGCAAACAGAAGATATGTCATGAAAATAATTGGTTTTGTAGGGTTTCCAGATGAGGAATGTTAACTCTTGGAGACTTTGTAGGCCTTCAAATTGTTGAGTTTAACCCATCCTGAAAATTGTTCTTTTTACTAAGACCTTTGAGAATAGCCCAGCCAGTGCGGCTCAGTGGTTGAGTGTCGACCTATGAACCAGGAGGTCACAGTTCAACTCCAATTAGGGCACATGCCCGGGCTGCGGGCTCCATCCCCAGTAGGGGGCATGGAAGGGGCAGTAGATCAATGATTCTCATCATTGATATTTCTATTTCTCTCTCTCTCCCTTCCTTTCTGAAATCAATAGGAATATTTTTAAAGGACCTTTGGGAATAAACTCTGCTTTTATTACATGATACCAAACATTATATCAACTAGATCATGCTGTCCTTTACCCTGAAAATAAAGCTTGACTCCTGGTAGGCATGCTGTGTGCTAAGCCACACCCACCGCATTAGAGCCCACATTTTAATAAGATCTGGGGCTGGCCCTGTGCACATGCGCAGTCTGCGGAGTGCTGGCCCAGGCTAAGTGGATCCAGACCGCTCCCCTCTGAGGACCTCCACAGCCCCGATTCTGTGCACGGAGGGACTGTGGCCATATGAACTGCTTGGAACTCAGCACAAGCCGCATTCTTAAACAGAGGCCCTTGAAAAAAATAAAAATCTTTGCCTTTACATCATCTGCCTGAAGACCGGGCTTTCTGGCGGAGGCTCACAGTCTCAAAATATTTTGTATCTTTGGAGAAAAAGACATCTTTTTCCATTTTGCTTTTGGCTCGGGAGTGAGGTTATGTTGTGTGCGGGTCCAGCTTGGATGGACCGGACAGAGAGCACAGCCCATGCCCCAGGCCCCAGCTGCTCTAAAATGAGGATTAACCCCACCCCCCCCCCCAAATTTTTTTTTTTAAATCTCTAAGCCTCTATTACTCATTTGGAAAAGAAAATGGGATTATAAGAATGATCAATCCCTACTTCATAAGGATGCTGAGAGGATAATATTAGATGGTATATATAAAACCAGCATTCGAATAAATCTTTGGGGAGGCAGAACCAGTACCCTCATCACTAAAATAATTTCCCAGCTTGCCTGCTCTTTGCAAGCTCCCTTTCCCAGCGAGATAAAAGCATCCGGTCCCTCCCAGAGAGCATCAGTGCAGCCAACATCATCTGGTTTGATTAAATGAGCAACTTTCAACAATGTGAACCTCCGCAGGACACAAATTCCAAGGGACATTTCCGCTTCACTCACAAAGAGGGGGGGCTTGCCTGGAGGAAAAGGGGTTCTGCGGTAGGAAGAACTTCATTTAAACAACCCCCAAAACAGTGCTCAGTGAGAGAACTCCACGGACATCCGCACTAACCCGTGGCTTTGGGGCGAACAGGACGGACTGGTTTCTCCATGAGCTTTTCACATTTTGCCAAACCCAGGGAGTAAGATGGATTCAAACAAAATGAAAGCATGCGTGGGGGGGTGGAGGGGTCCCTGGGATGCTGGGTTGGGAGCTCAGCGCAGTGCCTTAGCTGTTGGTGACATGGATGGAGAGGCCTGGGGGAAGGGAGAAGCTTAGCAACTGAGCCAGATGTGCTTGCGCCCCTCCCACTCGGGCTGCATCTGGGGCCTGCGCACAGAGGGGTGACTGGGTGCACACACATGCCCCGCACGGGCACACTCGGGGAGCACAGTGCAGAATCGCGTGCCAGGTGCTCCCAGTGAGTGCTCTCTGCTTGGCTGCTGGGGCCCAGACCAGAGCCAGGCCCGGCCGCGTTCAGATGGCTTTTCCTTCAGCGCGAGCAGCAATCCCTCCTAAATGAAACGCCAGGTGCGAACCAGGTTTTCCTCTTCACGCTCCTCGACTGTGAAGAAACAGAAATGCCTGTGCAAGTGCAAGATGATCCCTGCATAATTCATCCCGGGGCTTCGTTTTCCAGATGTGCGGGCCCCGGCCCATGCCTGGAGACGGCCGCGCAGCCGGCTCTGACTCCGGCTCCCCAGCCTTCCCCCGGCCCGGCCTGAGCTCCCCCGTGTGCTGCTGTCTGGACCCTCTGTTCTTTGGCTTATGTTCACTTTTCAGACTTTGATTTTTATCCGTCAGAGCCGAAATGGATTGCACCTTTACAAAGAAAACGTTTCTTTTGTTTAATGGGGAGGATTTTTGGTTTCCTGTGGAAGGCCTCTTTCAAGAAGAAACTTCAGAAGTTTTAAAGGTTATTTTTTGCCCGGCCGGTATGGATCAGTGGTTGAGTGTCAACCTATGGACCAGGAGGTCATGGTTCGGTTCTGGTCAGGGCACATGCATGGGTTGCAGGCTCGATCCCCAGTAGGGGGTGTGCAGGAGGCAGCCGATCAATGATTCTCTTTCATCATTGATGTTTCTATCTTTCCCTCTCCCTCCCTCTCTGAAATCAAGGTTATTTTTATTGTAAATGACAGGAGCTGTAGAAACTGGCTTTTCCCAACAGTATTTTTGTGCTTACCGTGTGCCAGGCACAGCTAAATGCGTTGCACATGTCATTTACATGTAACCTTTCAGGAAGACAAACATCACATGCTTACGCAGTGCTATTCAGCATCCTATCCATCTCTCTAGAGCAGTGGTCGGCAAACTGCGGCTCGCGAGCCACATGAGGCTCTTTGACCCCTTGAGTGTGGCTCTTCCACAAAATACCATGTGCAGGCACGCATGTACAGTGTGATTGAAACTTCGTGGCCCATGTGCAGAAGTCGGTATTTTGTGGAAGAGCCACACTCAAGGGGCCAAAGAGCCGCATGTGGCTCGCGAGCCGCAGTTTGCCGACCACTGCTCTAGTAAATGTACTTTGGAGAGGAACACAGCTTTGCTGGGGGCTGTGTGGGTTTATATGCCTGCCCCTGAGTTCCCAAGCTGTGTGTCTTCAGGAAGTTAACCTATCTGTGCTTTTCTCCTTGCCTATAACTTGAGAGCTGCTAGGGTTGTTATGAAGGTCAAAAGAATATGAACATGCTTAGAGCAGTGCCTGGCATGATAACGATTTCGTAAATGTTCTCTATTGCTATTGTGTTCTATGTTAGTCAGCACTGCAAACCGTCCTTTATATCCTTATACTTACCCAAGAAGAATCCTTGACTCTGGGAGCGGCTTTTTTTTTTAAATATACTTTTACTGATTTCAGAGAGGGAGAGAGAGAGAGAGAAACACCAATGATGGCAGAGAACCATTGATCGGCTGCCTACTGCACGCTTCCCACTGGAGATCGCGCCCGCAACCCGGGCATGTGCCCTGACCGGGAATCAAACCATGACCTCCTGGTTCATAGGTCAATGCTCAACCACTGAGCCACACCGGTTAGGCGTGCCTGCACCTTAACCATGACCCTACCCTCTGGGCTTGAGTACATCTTAGAGGTATGTACGTTCTCTGCATCTCTGGTACAGCTAATTCATCGCCTCAATATTAACTTTGCCCTGGACACAAAGTTTCAAGGGGAGACAGCTAAGAAGGCAGATGGGGGAAGGGATGACATGACAAACTACACAGAGCTGACTTCTTGTTGAAAAGGTGGCCCTGGAGGGAAATTTTAGACAGAAATCTATAGTCTGGCATCAAAGTGAACATACATCATTTTGCAATTCATTTGGAGGGTTGAGAAGAAACATTAGCTATTGATTCCAATTTGCTTTGGGGTCTAAATTAATTGTTTTCTTACTTGAAAATTCCTCAACTAATGGCGGGCGGGGGGGAGGGGGAGGAGGGTGGCGGGGAACTATGCTCTGAGCTCGTCGTGTGGAAGCAGAAGAGCAGCTCAGAAGATTCCTCTGTCTGATTTTGCAACCGCTCTTCTGACCACCAACCCACTCAATGCTATTCCTTCAGGAAGGACGAGGAGTCGGGTCTTCAGCCACGTTGCGGCCATAGTCACCGCCAAACACACAGTCATTTAGAATGTAGTCGGCTTCGCCATTGATAAAACGTTGGCATGTGGATGTTAGAGGTCACTACAGCCAGGGGCTCCTGGAACGCCCTTTCTTACTTCCTAGTCTCTTCGGGAAAACCACTCTATCTGTGAGAAGATCCAGGTGTCCGGAGTCTTGAGGGCTGATGTACTTGGTTCCGGGCGTGAAATTCACCTGCCCGCTGAGGCCCCTCCAGTGTTACTGACTATAAATCCTTAAGCCCAGGGACCTTCACATCTATCTCTGTGAGCCTCTTCCAATGGCCTTTATTTATGCTTTCAAATGCATTCATCTCTCCTTCCCATTAACCCGTCAGGGATCTTATCCAATTCTTGGTTGACAAGATACTAAATTGGCCCAGACACAGCAGATAATCAGATATCGACATGCTGATCACTTGCAAATACTTAGCTTTGTTGAGGGGGAGATGGTGTTTCTTAGTACTTGTACGACCGACGTTGTTGTTGTTAATCCTCAACTGAGGATATTTTTCCATTGATTCTTAGAGAGAGTGGAAGAGAGGGGGAGAGACAGAGAGAGAGAAACATCAGTGTGATAGAGACACATCGATTGGTTGCCTCCTGCACATGCCCCGACCAGGGCTGGGGATCGAGCCTGCAACCGAGGCATGTGCCCTTGACCGGAATCGAACCTGGGACCTTTCAGTCTGAGGGATGATGCTCTAACCACTGGACCACACCAGCTAGGGTTAAACTGATCTCTTAATATTCGGAGCCAAGACCAGAAAACTGGAACAAAGAGGGTTTGTGTATTCATAAATAAATACAATCTGAGGGATGGGAGGTTAGATGCCTGTCACATCTGGGAAAACCCTTCATGATGCACAAAGGAACGCAGGTCAGAGAAAGAGAAAGAGGGAACCGTTCCCACCCCGTGTGCTGGCTTCCCCTTAGAACAGGAGCACGGCGGGCAAGGGCCTGGCCCCTCTGAGCATGCGCTGCCGGTGGGTGGAGACAGGCTCCCAGGGAAGGCCAAGGTCGACCTCCGACAGGGTGCCCAGTGACATGACAATGGCTGATGGAGTTTCTTGGGCGGGTGGTGCTGAAGCAGAAACACAGGGGTCTGCTTGTTCTTCTATGTGACCCGGAGTTACTGAGACCCCCCAGGATAAACCCGGGACCAAGCAGGCTGTGGACAGGGAGGGGCTGGGGTTGGTCCACAGGCTGGTTCACAGGGTGCAGCACCTTCAATACCCACATACATGGGGATCTAAGATAACATGGCAGGGAAGCCGTATCGTTCCTCTCCAGGTCTCCTTGGGTTCGGGCCACTCGGCTTTCAAGAAAAGTATTCAATGATTTTCCCCAGAGAAGCAACACGGAAAGGACAAGTGAAGAAATACCTAGATTTTTTTTTTCTAAAAGTGGACAGTGTCATTAAGGGGGAAAGTATGATATGGAGAAAGGAAGTATCCAAGTGACAGGTTTATGTTTCCTCCCGAATGATAAAATGGATAAAATTCAAAAGGATACTATATGTCTTAATGTATCGAATTGTTTAACTTTGCTGACTAATAACCATGCCGGGGATGTAAGGGTCCACCTGTGGAACTGACCAGGGCAACCGACCAGGGCAAGTAAGACCCCTGGACTGAGTGACAGGCTAGGAGCAGGGCTGTGCCAGGGATGCCACCCCCTCCCTGGAACCCACCTGTCCACTCACACATATACCTCTCTCTACAGTGACACAATATTATTTACTATTATTTTGGCCCGGTGCACAAAATTCGTGCATGGGGGAGGGGTGTCCCTCAGCCCGGCCTGCAACAATGCCAGTGTCCCTCGCCCTGATCTCCGGTCTAAGGCCCCTCCCCTCCCTTCACGTGGCCAGGGCGCGGACGCTGAGCTCGCATTGCTGGGGCGACGCCGCCAGCATCCCGCCCCAGCCACTATGGGCGCCACCATCTTTGTCGCAGAGTGACGGTTAATTTACATATTACTCTTTTATTAGCTAGGATTGGTTCACATCATCGAAAGAAACAGCAGTAAAATGGATGAGCTGCTATTAGGCACGTTTTTTCTAAAAGCAGCAGACACTGAAGCCATTTCTCGAACTCTCACACATACCTGGGGCTGACAATTCAGCTCCGAGTAAATGCCAGGAAATTGGAAAGGTACCTATCTGGCTTTTCCACACTATGCATTTCGGGGCATTATAGTCAGCATGCTGGACTGAGACAGAAAAATGTCCCCAGCAGCACAAATGAAGAATAGCGTGTGATTGTGTGCTAAAAGTTATATGCCATATCTCTGAGATATGCATTGTATTTTTGCTGGAAGGGACGCGGGGCAATCATTTCATACAGTAGGAAAAAAATGATACTCTGCCTTTTTTTCTAGTATCACTAAATCCTTTGTATGCCATGATCAAGAAAACTAACAAAAAATACTTTGCCCTCTGAGAACTCTAGGATTTAAACCAAAAATAAGAGAGTCACCCTGTTTCTGCTCCCCCAAATAAAGCCTGGACTATTTCCCATGAACCCACACTCAGTCATCATGCAAATCAATTGCTCTTTTCTAACTATGAACAGACTCATATCAATGTAATAACCTTGGGAATTTAAGTTTTTTTCATTAAATACTTGTGGTTTTCATTTGATGACGGAAGATTTCAGTCTTTCCAACATTCTACTCATGGACACACACTGGAAATGGACTTTCTTAATATTTCTAACTGGGAGTCTTCCTTGTACAGTAATTCCTGGAAGTTCCAGTGAGATGAAGTCCACATGAGCCCAATGGGTAATAATTTATCCTCTTCCCCATCAGAATATAACGGGATAAGTGTGATTTATACATATAAGCAAGCACAAACATTATTTCAGTAAGTCAGGCACGCTTACTATTAAGGAGTAGAAAGTCGGTTTCATGTACAGAAATTATGTCTACCAAGTACTCACAGGAAAAATGGACTGAATGTTGTCCCATGATTATGAAATGTCCTCACCACAGGTAAAGAATGTCACCTCCTGGCTGGCCAGGGCAATTAACACAGGTGTGGAGGTCACAGAGAACAATGACACCCCTTGCTTAGAGGTACACAGGTGCAATCTACAGAGGTCCATGAACAGGTTCTTGGGTCCCAATCTCAATAAAGCTGACATGTACAGCAAAAGACTTCTGACATCAAAGTAAATTACAGCCCAGCCGGTGTGGCTCAGTGGTTGAGTGTCAACCCAGGAATCAAGAGGTCACTGGTTTGATTCCCTGTCAGGGCACATGCCCAGGTTGCTGGCTCAGTCTCCAGTGAGGAGCCTGCAGGAGGCAACCAATCGATAATATTCCTCTCTCTTCAATGTTTCTATCCCTCCATTCCTCTCCCTTCCCCTCTCTCTAAAAATCAGTAAAAATAGAAAAAAATTAAAGTAAATTACAAATCCAGGTCTTTTTCAACTTTCAGACAAAAATTAACTTTTAAGTTTAATATCACATGTCTCTAGTTTTGTGAATGATACAAAAGAAAAGTATGTAGGTATTAATCCTACTTTGTTATTCCTATATTAACAAACTATTCGAAAACCACAGTATCAAATGAATGATACAAAATGAGAAAATTTCTAAGCAACTTTTGCAGTCAAATCAACATCTTGATAACAGGAAATTAACTATGAGAAGGGATTATGGAAAGAAAAAAGTGATACTTGTACCACGTCCAATATGACTAAGAACTCCATAAACCACAGGTAGACATAAAATAAAACATCTTGTACTTGACAGAAACCAAACACAGTGGAGTCACCCTGACTTGGTCTGGATTGCAAATAACAAAACCTCCACTGTTTCCTGTGAATCTGAACTTTGCAAAAGCATTTTTACTCCTGATGTTTGCTGTGCTGATGTCGAAAGAGACATCTTGACACTTTCAAATACGATAATCATGTGAGAAAACTGGTTTTGTTTGGTTTTCTTTTGCCTTGGACAAATGAATATAACTTGGAAACCATGTTTGTGTTTTTCTTTTCATTTCTGATTGCATTTCTTTTTGCTGAGCTGCTTCCTTCTGAATTCTGACTCCTTTACACTCATTTCCTTCATCAATGTTTCTGTCTCTGCGTCTCCCTTTGACAATACACAGTATAAGTTCTTTCCTTTTTTGTTGTTGTTAATCCTCACCAGAGGGTACTTTTTCCATTGATTTTAGGGAGAGTGAAAGAGAGAGAAGGGGAGTGAATGAGTGAATGAGAGAGAGAAAGACATCGATGTGAGAGAGACACGTCGATTGGTTGCCTCCCACACACACCCTGACCAGGGCTGGGGAACAAACCTGCAACCCCAGGTACGTGCCCTTGACCAGGAATTGAACCAAGACTCTCAGTCCACAGGCCAATGCTCTGAGCCCTCAGTCACGCTGGCCAGGGCAAGTATTCCTTAAATGATGTTTTAAATGGGATGCCACCAGTTATCCACGATCTATAACAGTTACCTAAAATGGTTTTAGATTAGACTATATTTTTATAATGGGAAAACCTTTATTTTTCTAATTTAAAGTGGATTGCATGCAGCCTCTCTTTTCACTCCCACTTTCTCTAGACATCGATGGAGAAAATATCCACGGGTGAGAATGAAAAAATAAAAATAAATAAATAAAGTGAATTGCATGTACATTTTCAATTAGAGAATACAAAATCTTTTTTTTTTTTCAAAAAATTATAAACCAAAACCAGAAAAAAAACACTGGTATATAGGATATACACTATACACACACACACACACACACACACACACACATATATATATATATATATATATATAGAGAGAGAGAGAGAGAGAGAGAGAGAGAGAAAGAGAGAGAGAGGGAGAGTGAAACTTTATATGTAATATATATTCTCTTCAGCAAATTCATACTGGGGGACATTTATGTTGTGTTTACAATTCAGTATAATAGATTAGGCTGTTATTAATTCTCATGTATCTGAAACTTTCCTCCAACTCTTTATTATTTTCTTAAGTTAACTTTCTAGAAATAGGATCGCTGATACAGATAGGATCACAGAACTAAGCATTTGAAACATATTGCTAATTTTTCCTGCATAAAAATAAAGGTTGTGCCAATTTACACAATTTAGGAAATATTGTTTCTCCTATCTGTCTCATAAGTATTATAAATGCAACTTATTTTTTCCAGTAATGGAATCTGTTTAAAATAATTATGGCATTAACTTGTTAATGCTAGTATTTGGCAATATTGTAATAAAATAAAAAGCATATTTATATTTGGTTTTACTTACACATCTATTATAAAAATTTACTACAAATACATTATCATGCAGTGACTGTCAGTGTTAGCACTTAAATATCTTGACTGTTTAATAAATGTTCAAGATTTTGTATTTTCATGCACACCCACAGAAATTTCAATATATTTGTCAAAAAAGCTATAGCTCCTAGTATGCATATTAAGTTGTGGTGACTGTTATTTAAGAAACAATTATCTTTTGAAATATTAGTTTTAATCAGAACCACATGTGTGAATTTGCAAGTTATTATTTCCTACTGTGTAGAGCAATTGCCACGGGAGGTTTATCCCTGACACATATGAAGCCATGTATACAGCCCACGTATAAACACACAAATCACAGTCACGGTAATACCAATTCAACCCTCAATTTTGATTCTCGGGGGAGTCGGCTTTGTAGTTGGAGTCCGTATTGTGTTAAAGGTCAGACGAGTTATGGGATTGAGTAATAAATATTAACTCAATTTCCTGGTCGCCCCTCTTGTACTAAAGACCTGTTGATAACTGGTCCACACAAAGGCACCTTGAGCTTCTAATATTTCAGTGAGGCCTGGTCGCCGTTCACTCATCCACACCAACACGCACAAACCACTTTAAGAGGAACCAGATGCGGGGTGCTTCATGGGGTGCCTCACGGCTTTCGAAGGGGCAATTAATTTCCTCCCAGCACGAGGCCAAACACCACGGAATGCCAGGGACCCGGCTGGTTTTCCTGCTGTAATACTGCATTCACACGTGTTGTAAAATACGACTTTAATATAAAGCAGGACAGTGTGACAGCAATGGTCAGGAAGTCATCCATGTGGTACGCGGGTCACTCCGATTCCACGCTGCGAACGCATGTGGCCAGGGCCGTGGCCTGGTGTGCGTGAGCCAGCTCGCCGAGAAGCAGGGGGGGGGGGCAAGCCTGTGGTGTCCTCATTTACCACCGCCGCTTGGATTTTTTCTCAAACTCCCCTAAGTGGTTTCTTAAAAATGCAAATTAAGTCTCCAAATGAAATGTGAGAACCCCAGAGACACACTGAGAAGCCAGATTACAGTATCGCATGTGGCTTATAGATGCCTCACACTGATTCATTAACAGCAGAGAAAGAAAACCTGGTAACAGGCACAAATATGCTGCCACTTTAATACACAAAGGGCATTTCTTAAAAAACAGGATTCTATGCTCCTAACGGATAGGATTTTTAAAAAATTGTTATTTGTATTCCTTTTTTAAAAAAATTATTTTCCTTTTATTTTTTAAATATATTTTTATTGATTTCAGAGAGGAAGGGAGAGGGACAGAGAGATAGAAACATCCATGATGAGAATCATTGGTCGGCTGCCTCCTGCACGCCCCCTGCTGGGGATGGAACCCACAACCCAGACATGTGCCCTGGCCAGGAATTAAACCGTGACCTCCTGGTTCATAGGTCGATGCTCAACCACTGAGCCACACCTTTTATTTTTACTGCATGGCACGTTCTGGGTAAGGAATACACTCTTTCCTTCTAGGTTTGGCTGAGCTCTTCCTTCCGCTCTACAAGGATCAGTTAAGTACTGTTTCTTGCTTTTGAAGACAGTGACCATCATGCTTCCTATGGGCCGAGACAGGGAGCCTCTGAAACAGCTCTCACACACACACACACACACACACACACACACACACACACACACAGGCTCACACACACACACACATACTCACAGACACATGTTCACGCACACACACAGAGGCTCACACATGCTCACACAGTCCTTTATCTCTACATGACATTGAGTTGGAAAGCATTAGACATGTTCACTCTTACACATCGGACAAGATGAACCAAGTAAGGTTTTTACAAGTTCACCGAACAGCCCCAGTTTAGGTGAGGTTACCAGGTCAGGATGTGACCCATCCAGGTTAGGTTATTAAGCCTCATACCCAGATGGAGCCCAACCACATTTCAAGCACCATCTGACCAGATGGTCCAATGGTCTCAGGTACCTGCACACCACCCTGCTGGTCTCGCTCCCATCACTCCTCCTCAGGGACTGTTGTCCGCCCTAAGCCTGGAGGAGGTACCCTCCCACCTGTTTCTCCTTCTCTGTGGGACTCAGCCCAGTTCCCCACTTGTCCAAACTTCAGTTTCTTCATCTTCAATGAGAGGCAGCAACCTCTCGCGAAGATGGGGTTTCTATAAAGCACCTAGCATCTTTCCCGGCACAAGGCAGACACTGACTACACCACAGTGAGTTTCACTCTTGGCTTCAAAGGGCCACCGTAGAGCATTTAGTGCAGCCACTCTGGCTGATCCCCAACTGAGCAAAGTGTCCTGGGGACTCACGTAAGGGCTGTTGAGAAAAACCAATGCTAGGGGACATATATTTTCCCTGTGACAATGGCAGGATTTGTCCTACTTTCGCGGACCTGCAGTGTGTGGAGTAGCACCCGATGTGAGTGTGTTAGGCGAACACATGCACGTGTGTGTGCATGCGTGTGCATATGTGCATGTGTGTGCATGCACATTAATACCCAGGCATCATCCTCTCCCTCTTCCGAAGCTGCTTCCACACTCCCCTCAGCTTTTAACCTGAACATGGGGAGAAATCGGGGCCAATACTAAGAAAAAGTTCACCCACATTAGAAACATCTGACCCCATCATTCCATCAGCAAAATTAAAAGAAAAAACACGCACGCACAAGGCCAGCCCACTGCATGCCCTCTCTCCGGAGCCCCAGACGATCTGAGTGTGGCAAGAAAACATGATAAAAATTGACAGCACGCCCCCAGCTATGATTGCTTGGAGAAATCACCCCTTTCATAATAATCTTATTAGGGGAGGAGAGTGGGTGTTTTTGTCTCTCCTTTGTGAGGGGCGATTTATTTTTATGGAGAGAAGAGGAAATACATTTTCCTGCAATGGCGCCTTGGTGGATCAGGATCCCCGAGGCTCATTCTGCATTTATGATAAGCGAAAGGTCAGCTGAATGTTATGTCTTCTACGTGAGGCTCCGTTAGACGCTGCGCCACGAGGCATGGGGAGGGAGCTAGTGGGCAGATTCAACTGATTCGAGTCCCCTGCAGAGGCTGGTTTGAGGGGAGATTTCTGTGCCAGGGGCTGTCAGGGGAGATGCCTATCAATCTCCACTCACCAGGCATTTGTTTTGCTGGCGGGATTTAATATTCTGTAGGGGAAGCGAATGTGTTGCTTTTGTCACTGCGCAAAGTACACAGATAATTTTTCAGGCATGCGTGTGACAGGTTTCCAAGGACTGGCATATGTGTGTCTGATGAATGGCTTCCTCCCGAGTTCCCGAGGCATTGAGACATTTCATTAAAATATACAAATGGGGACCTGTTTGGAGATAGTGGAGAGAATTTGGGTCCAGAGCCTGTTCTGGGAGAAACTGGGAGTTTCCGACTCAATCCCTCTCCAGACACAAATGCAATCAGAATCAGCTCTTACTTGGGAGTGACCTCGCTTTCCTAACCATATTTCCCATTTTTTCAACAAATTTTTAATTATTAGACACCAAGCACAGGGCTCTACATGCCAGACCCAGAGAGGGCCCTGCCGTTAAAATGTTTCATTTCTGCCCAGCCTGCATGGCTCAGTGGCTGAGCGTTGACCTATGAACCAGGCGGTCGCTGGTTCAATTCCCGGTCAGGGCACATGCCCGGGTTGTGGCTCAATCCCCAGTAGGAGGCGTGCAGGAGGCAGCCGATCAATGATTCTCATCATTGATGTTTCTCTCTCCTTCTCCCTTCCTTTCTGAAATCAATAAAAAAATATTTTTTAAATGTTTAATTCCAGAGAGAGAGAGAGAGAGAGAGAGAGAGAGAGAGGAGAATTAATTCAATGAGCTCTGAGTGTCTTGTAAGTGAACACACCAGCTACTGGAAATATAAAAGGAAAGAAAGGTCACTGATATTTAGTGAGCACCTGGACCCATCTAGACCAGCAGTCGCCAACCTTTCGGACCTCATGGACCACCAGCGGTCCATGGACTACCGGATGGCGACCGCTGGTCTAGACCAGTGATGGCGAACCTATGACACGTGTGTCAGAGGTGACATGCAAACTAATTTTTGGTTGATTTTTCTTTGTTAAATGGCATTTAAATATATAAAATAAATATCAAACATATAAGTCTTTGTTTTACTATGGTTGCCAATATCAAAAAATTTCTATATGTGACACGGCACCAGAGTTAAGTTAGGGTTTTTCAAAATGCTGACACGCCGAGCTCAAAAGGTTCGCCATCACTGGCATAGACAATATGTGAGGCATTTGTACAAGAGTTTCCTCATTTCATCCTTGTAAATAGTATCTCCATCTTCTTGGGTACAAAGAACTGAGACACAAAGAGATCTTGGCAATCACAGGTCGTATCAGAATCCAAACCCGGATGATCTGCCCGCCACTGAGAGAGAAGGCTGGAGTGGGTGAGGGTGGCAGGTGGGTGCGCACAGAAAACGTCAGTATTTCCCTGCATACTTCCTGGGAGGCGCTCCTTTTCTCCACGGTAGACACCATGAGGACCAGCACCCACAGCGTATCTGTGCCCCCGATGTGCCCTGCACCAGTGCGAGGCTGAGTAAGGCTCTCACGATCCCATCGCCTTCTGGAACTTACTACAGATAACTCTTCAAATGCACCCTTTCCTCCTCGCGTGAGTCAGACTCCAATCATCATTCCACACGCACACACACAACGCAAGTCAGCTCGGATCCTGCGAGCCAAGCCGTGGCCAGGCTTCCCCGAGGTGCCCTGTCTGCGGGCTCATACCTGCCTGGGGAGAAAAGGGCTGGGCGTGTGCATTTCAGGGGCAGGTTTAGCGATGCAGGGGCCGGCGATTCAGTTACAGCGCTGGACACCGGTAATGGGAGCCACTTGCTTTTTTGAAGTGAATTTTGGGAAACAAAAAGCAGCCTTCTTACAATCAGACGTTCCCGCTGAGTCAGTTCTTGGCCCCCTTTGCGTCTGTCCTTCTGCTTCATGAGGAAATTCATTCTCTGCCGGTGAGACATTCTGGCCCAGAGAGTAAATGGCTGATGCTAGGACATGGTGCTGGGAGCTGGTACATGGCTTTTCTGAGCTGAATTAAATATCTGCTTGGAGGGATGACCGCCAAGCAGGGGCTGAGGCCTGAAATCCTACCCCCTTGCTTTTGCCTGCTCCCTGCACCTGAATGGCCTGCCGAAACGCCCAGAGAAAGAGGCTGTTGTTGTGAAATGAGGCTGCATTACCTGCCCATCCAGTGGGGGTGAGGGGTGGGGGTGGAGGGGGGGCCTCTTGGTGGAAATCTCCAGCTGAGCGAGGTTCTGGAAGCCTCACAAAGGTGAGCGGGAAGTCGCAATGACTTTGCAAAGCAGTATCTGCCCTGAACTCTGACACGGAGCCAAGTCCCCTCTGAATGGAATGAGAGAGGAGCTCAGGATTAGGGGAGAGGGTGGGATTTCTTTCTTTCTTTTTTTTTTAAAATATATTTTATTGATTTTTGTACAGAGAGGAAGGGAGAGAGATAGAGAGCTAGAAACATTGATGAGAGAGAGAAACATCGATCAGCTGCCTCCTGCACATCTCCCACTGGGGATGTGCCCGCAACCCAGGTACATGCCCTTGACCGGAATCGAACCTGGGACCCTTCAATCCGCAGGCCGACGCTCTATTCACTGAGCCAAACCGGCTTTGGCAAGAGGGTGGGATTTCTATCGCAGCCACTTTTAACGCTTCGGAACCGGGCAGAGTTTCCCCCAGACAATGACCTTGTACTTCAGAGCCTCATCTATGTACCAGTTTGCTCGTCTATCAAGTATTTTCAGGGGCATGTGCAGTTTGCCAGTTAAAGGGACAGTATCTGATCTTCCATGTCTATTCACTTTCCGCTCCAACTGGCCGCTGACAGCACCCTGGTCATCACGTCATTCCCAGGGTGACACACAGAACTTGCTACCTGAAGGTGGAGCAATTCAAGTGAATATTAAGGTCTATATTCACAACTGGAAGGCGCTGTGTAATTGTGGTGCTATTTCTAAATGAGAAGTACTTTCATTCACATTTCAAGTGGCTCTGAATCTTGCCTGATGGGCAAGTCTGTGATGCGCAAATCCATCTCTCATATCCGCCTTTTTAAAAATATATTTGTATTGGTTTCAGAGAGGAAGGGAGAGAGAGAGATGAGAGAGAATCCTTGACCGGCTGCTCCTACACACCCCACAGTGGGGATGGAGCCCATAATCGGGCATGTGCCCTGATTGGAATCAAACCATGACTGCCTTGTTCATAGATTGATGCTCAACCACTGAGCACACTGGTCAGGCATACTTTTACTGATGGCTCAATGATAGCGGGGGCAAAGGTCATGGCATGTGGGATCAGATGAACAGGAGTTTGAATCCTACACATGAGACTTTGGGGAAGTCCCTTGATGTCTGTTTCCTCCTCTATAAAGAGGGGAGACAATACCTGGTTCCCAGGACTGTGGTGAAGATTAAGGGAGACAATCGTTTCAAAGTGCTCTGTACCATGCCTATCACATAGCAGGTATTAAATAAATGGTACGATTTTGTTCTTTCTCTTGTAGCAATGAATTAAATGGGATTCATGTAATGACAAAGGAACTGGTTACTTTAGTCTGTAAATACTTTAATAATTTACACCAATGAATAAGGAAAAACTATGGCCTGCCTACTGGTGTCTCATACAGCTTAGAGCACAATCAATCACTGAACTGTTGTCTGGTTATGGCTGTCATATCAGGAAGCAATTATTAGTGAGTCCCAGCTTGGTGGAAACAGATTGAAGAAATAAGAGAGACTGCTAATAAAAAAATAAAATCTTTGGCTAGGTCAGCATGGCTCAGGGGCTGAGCATCGACCTATGAACCAAGAGGTCACAGTTCGATTCCAGGTCAGGGCACATGCCCAGGTTGCGGGCTCGATCTCCAGTGTGGGATGTGCAGGAGGCAGCCGATCCATGATCCTCTCTCATCACTGATGTTTCTATCTCTCTCTCCCTCTCCCTTCCTCTCTGAAATCAATAAAAAAATATATTAAACATTTTTTGGGGGAAAAAAATATGTAAAAGCTTTGCATTGAGTCCCTTTTTTTGATTGAAGAAACTGGTGTTTGCTCAATGGGTGCACACCTGTGTTTATTTCCCGCCTTTCTTAGTTTCATCGCATCTGTCTTTCTCAATTGCTCAGCTGCAACACAGCCTCAAATGTTTTATGATACTTAATCTCAAGAAATTGTTTTACCATGGTAACAAAATAACAGCAAATGTGAGGGGAAATTTATTAAATGTAACTCCCTACTACACAGAACATTATATTAGTAAGTGCCATCTATACTTATATGACATGTAAGTGGAAAATCAAAGATCCCTGAGGCTGAGGCAGGGGGTGTATACATGCAGGGTCCCTTCGTCATAAGGGAATTTTCTCTACTTAGACTAGAGAAAACTCTTCTGGGATGTTACTTAATAGAACATTTTAGAACATGTCTGAAAAATTCCGCACTAATCTAAATACATCCCATTTTTCTCATTAGATCAGTTATTTTTTTAATATATTTGTATTGATTTCAGAGAGGAAGGGAAAGGGAGAGAGGGATAGAAACATCAATGATGAGAGATCATCACTGATTGGCTACTTACTGCACCCTGCCCCCCCCCACCCCCCCTGCACTGGGGATGGAGCCTGCAACCGGGGCATGTGCCCTGACCAGGAATCAAACCATGACTTCCTGGTTCATAGGTTGATGCTCAACCACTGAGCCACACTGGCCAGGCTCAATTATTTTTATTTACCCTCTTAAAACAAGATTGCCTTTGGCCACATCACGGTGGTATGACAAACATAACAATAGGAAAGAAACGGGGGTCAGACCAAAGATTAAGACATTGTATACAGGTTTGCAATTTTCATCATCAGAGAGGACTCATCGTGTAGAAACGGGTTTAAAGCTTTGGGGAGTCATAGTGAGCCAGCAGGGTCCCTTTCTAGGATAGCTATGGAGAGTCCAGCCTCATTGCCATGTGATAATGTCTTTGAAATCTACAACACAGGAAAACGTGTTATTCTGATAATGTAACAACCTGCCATTGCTATACTGGCCAGAGCCAAAAAGTGGCTGAATCAGAGCTCAAACAGATCCCTGTACCAGCGCCTCTCAGAATTATTGAAATTTACTCCCTCTGGACAAAAGGTCCCCAGACAGCTGCTGGTGGTTTGTTTTCCCAGAAGGTGCTCCAGACATGGTTTTAAAAAGCAAGTCCAGCTGGTGTGGCTCAGTGGTTGAGCATCAACCTATGAACCAGGAGGTCATAGCTCCATTCCCAGCCAGGGCGCATGCACGGGTTTTGAGCTTGATCCCCAGTGTGGAGCGTGTAGGAGGCAGCCGATCAATGATTCTCTCCCCTCATTGGTGTTTCTCTCTCCCTCTCCCTCTCTATTCCTCTCTGAAGTCAATAAAAACATTTTTTAAAAAAGCAAAAATGGCCGGAACCGGTTTGGCTCAGTGGATAGAGAGTCGGCCTGCGGACTGAAGGGTCCCAGGTTCGATTCCGGTCAAGGGCATGTACCTGGGTTGCGGGCACATCCCCAGTAGGAGATGTGCAGGAGGCAGCTGATCGATGTTTCTAACTATCTCTCTCCCTTCCTCTCTGTAAAAAATCAATAAAATATATTTTTTTAAAAAAAGCAAAAATGCATTTATCAAAGTGATGTTACACACAATGTTTTTATGTTGGAAAAGAAAACTACAACATGCTGAATCCAAGTCAAACGGACTCAAGTCTGGACTCATTTGTCTCCCTGGTCCTGGTTGAAATCTTTCTCCTCCACAGAGGAAAATTGAGAGGAGGCTGTGTGTGAACTCCGCGGCCACGCGTTTTCGATAACAGCATCTTCTGAAAGAGGAATCTCACGGACTCTTGCTGCTGACGGCCTTTTAGTCTCAGAACTAGCACCTCAATCTCAATCGTTGCCAGAACAAGGAAGAGGAAGATAAGGCTGACTCTGGGGGAAGAGGTCATCCCAGTGCTGCCAGGAGCTGAGCTAGCAGGCAGCGCTCATAAACAAGCGCTGTTACTCGCTGCCTCCCTGCACAGCTGGCTCATCCACCACGTGATGTTCCCATCGCCAGATGTGCCGACTCCCCGGCGCAGGGCACGGCTCCCAGTTTATCTGACACACATGTATCCAGTCCCGAGGGTCCCCACTCTCCCAGGTCAGCCTTTTCCTCGCTTCTCAAGTAAATCAGGCCTGACACACCAGTGTGTCATCTGCGCTGTTCTCTCTCCCAAACACTCTATTCAATCAATACCAGTTCCCAGTGGTTACAAAGGAGAGTGTTGTCTTTTTTAAAAAATATATTGTTATTGATGTCAGAGAGGAAGAGAGAGAAACATCAATGATGAGAGAGAATCATGGCTGGCTGGCTCCTGCACAACTCCTACTGGGGATCGAGCCAGCAACCCGGGCATGTGCCCTGACCAGGAATTGAACCGTGACCTCCTGGTTCACAGGTTGATGCTCAACCACTGAGCCACACTGGCCAGGCTGAGAGTGTCTTCACTCCTAGCTGGTATGCTCCCAGCCTGGCGGCCTCAGGGTGGCCGAACAACATTGAATGGACACGTTAGAAGTAACACCCCACCCAGTGTGAAACGCTCGGAAATGCTCACCTTCCTTCAAGTACTACAGCCCAGGAATGTCAAAGTTATAAAACTTTCCCCCATCTCCCCTGTCACCAGCCCTCAGAAATCTTTCTCAACAATCAGACTGTAAGGTAACATTTTTCCAAGTAGATGGCACAACAGAATATCGGCTTGAAATTCTGTGAGTTGAACATAACTGAGTTACATCTATATGAGAATCCCGATTGCCGAGGTCCACTCATAATTGCCTCTGAAAATATCGGTAGTGTAAATGGTTATCTATTAGCAAATGGCTTATTAAATCATCAAAACAGTCAGAGATTTCGACTTTATACCTGAAAACGAGTCTCAGGTTCTGTCTTTTGAGAGAAACTGAAAATGGGCAAGGGGTCCCTTTCACAAGGAAGTCCTTTATCATTAGATGTCCTTGTTATGGCCAGGATGCTTGTTTGTTCGTTTGGACAACATCAGCTTGGAGCTGGTGGGGCTTTGCCTGTTTCTTTGGTGAGTGTACCCCAGGGGTAGGAATGATGCTCAGCATTTGTACAATGAATGAGCTACTGAAGGTCCCCAGTGACAGAATTGTGCCTTTCAGCCTCGACTTTAGCCGTTTATGATAATCCGACACTCACTGAGGTTGCTATACATGCTGTCCGGCCTACCCCCTCCTCTGTCTTGGTCACCCCCTTATCGCTAGCCTGTGTTCCCACCAATGGTAGTCTCTCTCCCTCTGGAGATGCTGCCTCCAATCCTCTTATTTAAAAGTTTATACACTATATGCCCAACCAGCAAGGCTCAGTGGTTCAGCATGGACCTATGAACCAGGAGGTCATGGTTCAATTCCTGGTCACCCAGGTTGTGGGCTTGATGCCCAGTAGAGGGCGCAAAGGAGGCAACCTATCAATGATTCTCTGTCATCATTGATGTTTCTATCTCTCTTTCCCTCTCCCTTCCTCTTTGAAGTCAATAATAACAACAACAAATATATATATGTACATATATATACATATATATACACACACACACACACATATATTTAAAGTTTATATGCTGTAAGTATATGTGTGCATCTGGAGCTATTTGCTGAATTCAAATCCCCTCCTGTATTTGTGCATAATGTTACACATATCCTCAAATGCTTCAAAGTATGATTTTTGATGCTTTTCGTTTTCAATCCATTGTATCATTACATTTTAATCTGCTGGAAGGGTTCAGAATCTCCGGGAAGTAAAAGGGCACATCAAGGGAAATAAGCCTCAGAACCTAGGGAGGCTTGCCGCTCCGATCACCCCATAACACTCCAGTCTCAGCGTAATGCAGCTAAGCCTTTATCAATGCTTTTTCAGGATTTTTCAGTTTGAGCATCATCTCCCTGGAAGGTTCTGAATCTTATCCTTCACACGACCTTGCAAGAAAGCAGAGTACGCAGAGATTCAACCTGGGAAGTGCTGGGTGATCTGTTTCAAAAGCTCCAGGTAAAAGTTGACAAGGATTCGAACAAGGGGGTGACTTTGAATTCTAAGGGTTACATTGCCCTTGGAAGATGGTTTCTTAAGGATCAAGACACCATGTCTATTTCACTAGAAATAATCCTATCTGGTGTCTCACAAACTAGAGCTAAAACCTTAGATTTTCAGTGCGGAGACTTTCTATTCCAAAAGAGAGCTCCATCCATGCCTGTCTCAAGCTACAGGACCTATGAACCAGGAGGTCACGGTTTGATTCCTGGTCAGGGCACATGCCCGGGTTGCGGGCTCCATCCCCAGTAGGAGGCAGCCAATCAATGATTCTTCATGGACTTTCTTCCCAGCTCTAGGAACTTGATCTAGTTACAATCTCTATTTCTCAGCTTCCTCACGGATAAAATGAGGTTCATAACAGCATTCACTTCATACAGTTGTCAGAAATAAATGAGAGAAAATACACAAGTGCTTTACACATAGTGAGTCTGCAAGGGGCACACAGTGAGTCTTCAATAAACTCAAACCTTTGCGCTTGTGACAAAAAAGTTTCCCTCTTCTCAAAGAAATAATTTCAGGGGTTGGGATGAGGAAAGTAGGTTTCAAGGGGAGAATAACCTGGAAACTAGATGTGATTAAAAATCTAAAAGTAATAATGTGGTGGTGAAATATTCTGGACAAGGAGGCATGAGGGTTGGATAGAGTTTGGGCTCGGGGGCTAATTAACTGCGTGACTTGGGCTGGATGAGTATTTTCTGAGCATCTACCGTTTGCCAGGTACTGAGGACTCAGAGGCCAATTAAACACTGTCCCTGTTCTCCAGCCTTTCACAGGTTTGTGAGGGGAGGTTGTGAACACAGAAATAAAGTACCACGTGATTCACACAATAAAGCA
This sequence comes from Myotis nattereri, assembly GCF_964212035.1. Taxonomy (NCBI): domain Eukaryota; kingdom Metazoa; phylum Chordata; class Mammalia; order Chiroptera; family Vespertilionidae; genus Myotis; species Myotis nattereri. The sequence continues at coordinate 13,896,926 of NC_138097.1, forward strand.
ATTACAGAAAGGGGACTCGTTTACATTCTCTGGAGCGTCAAGGAAGGGTTCTCTGGTTGGCAACGACACTGGAGGGGGAGTCACGCACACTGGGGTTAAAAACTCAAACCAGCCCGGCCGGCATGGCTCAGTGGTTGAACGTCGACCTATGAACCAGAAGGTCATGGTTCATTTCCCGGTCAAGCCACAAGCCCAGGTTGCAGGTTCGATCCCCAGTAAGTGAGCGTGAAGGAAGCAGTCAATCAATGATTCTCTCTCATCATTGATGTTTCTCTCTCTTTCCCTCTCCCTTCCTCTCTAAAATCATATATATATATATATATATATATACACACACACACACACACACACACACACACACACACACACACTAGAGGCCTGATGTATGAAATTTGTGCAAGAATAGGCCTTCCTTCCCCCGGCTGCCAGCACCGGCTTCCCTCTGGTACCCAGGATCCAGGCTGGCTTTCCTCCAGCCCTGGCTTCGTCCAGAATGATGTTTGGAAGAACGTCCGGTCTAATTAGCATATTACTCTTTTATTATTATAGATATATTTTTAAACAAACCAGCACGTTAGGCATGAGTGAACCTGGGTAAGTTATATACGCTGCTCTGAGCCTCAGATCCTTTCCTGTAAAGCACCTCCTGTTTCGCAGGGTTCTTAGGAAGATTAGAACTAACACATATTAAGCGCCCAGCTGGCATCAGTAACATAGTCTCAGCGCTGGGCACATGGCAGTGGCACAGCTGTGTGTCCCGTCCTCTCTGAAGCCCTTCTCAGCCCTCGCACTCCAGGCCTCGATGCCTCAGACCCAAAGGAATGTTATGTTGTCACCTCCAAGTGCCATTTTAGAAGCTGCTGTGAACTTTACTGGAACTGAAGGTTTAATATGGAAACTTTCATGAATAGCTGTTAGTTCAGGTAGAGAGCCTGGGTGCGTAAAGACACGCATATATTTCTAAATTTCACCAGCTTGTCTACTAGGGCGAGGCACGGCTTAGTCATTCCCTCTGCCTTTCGCTTCTCCTCCATTTCTTGTGGGAAGTTATTCCGACCAACAAATGATCATCAACCCTATTTTCTCCTGCCCGGTGGGCTGGACATACCATCTGGCAGCCTAAGCCTCCCAAGAAAACATCTTCTGGCTCCAAGGAAATTCCAAGTCCCTCACCCCACCCAAACCAAGAGAGAAAGTCCCTTCCCGGACTGGGAAGCCCAACCATCACACTGCAGTCTTAGTCATAAACCCTTCCCGTTGGAAAACTCAACAGGGTTGCAGAAAATGAGCCCACATCCAACATCATAGAATTGTAAAGGGGGAGGATGCTCAGAGACCATCCGGTCCCTTATATCCTACACTAGAGGCCCAGTGCACGAAATTCGTGCAAGGGTAGGCCCTCGCAACCCCAGCTGCCTCGGCCCTCACAACCCCCACAACCCCTGCTTTGTCTGGACGGTCGTTGCGCTATTCAGCCATTCGGTCTATTTGCATATTTCATTTTTATTATTATAGATGAGATTTTAGACGAGAAAGTAAAAACGGAGAAAATCTGAGTTAAGTATGGACTTTAACTAATGAACATATATCAACATTAGTTCATGTACTGTGTCAAAAGTATCACACTATTTTTTTAAATATATTTTTTATTGATTTCAGAGAAGAAGGGAGAAGGGGAGAGGGAGGGAGGGAGGGAGGCAGGGAGGGAGGGAGGGAGGGAGGGAGGGAGAGAGAGAGAGAGAGAGAGAGAGAGAGAGAGAGAGAGGGAGGAACATCAATGGGGAAAGAGAATCATTGATCGGCTGCATTCTGCACGCCCCCCACTGGGGATCAAGCCTGCAACCCAGGCATGTGTCCTGAATGGGAATCGAATCATGACCTCCTGGTTCATATGTCGCTGCTCAACCACTGAGCCACCCCAGCCAGTGCCTATCACACTAAGTTTAATGTGAGATGTTAATAATAGGGAAAGCTGTGCATAAGCTGTGTGGAAACTGACCCCTCCCGGCACATTTTCTATAACTCTAACACTATTCTAAAACTGGGAAGAATTAAATATGATTGGCACATCAGCTATTGACATTTCTACCGGATGAATCACAGGGTGGAGGCTTTGCAGAGTGGGCGACAGGGGAGTCTAAATGGTCTGTACAACGCGGGTCTCCAAACTGGACTTCGCCGGTGACTAATGTTGGATCAGGACTGTGCGTTTCAACTTTTTCCACACTCGGCCAATGGCCCCCCTCTGGCCCCTAAGAGGCTGCTAGATCTGACCAAACAGATCCCTAAGAAAACGCATGCATTTAGAGAGAATGTCCGGTAGAAAGCCACGTCTGGGGCCCATGGAATAAAACGTTAAGCCTTATTTTCTAAAGGAAACGGATGTGGTAGGATACATCGCATGCAATCGTTGCTCTAGGCATGGGCTGAATAGAAAAACCAAGGAGTACAGCTTCCGGGTTAAAGTACCTGGTGCTATGTTACTACAGAGGAGCGGGGAGGGGGATGAGGGGAGGGGAGGGGGATGAGAGGAGGGGAGGTAAAAAATAAAATAAAATATGTGAAAGAACAGACCTGGGCAGGCTTCCTAGCCTTAGCTTTTTAAAAGCTCAGAAAATACGGTTCGCTAAGGATAACTTTTTTCATGCACACACTGAAGTGAAATTGTTTCTTCAAACTGTTCCGATCTTGACAGTGAGCAGCAGGCCCCTCCGTGCCATTCTGGCTCTGAAGAGCCCTATGGTGGGTGGCGAACCCATGGCTGGCAGCATGCATTATTCATGGGGCCTGGAGAGAACCTGATCATCCACTCTTTGCTAACGGCCTGTAAATAGCTAGTTTTGACACCAGCAAGGAGGGAAGTTCGGGGAGGGAGGAGGGCACAAAACTTGAACTAACAGGGCTGAGAGACAGTTCGGAGCTTACTTATCATGACAGCTGGAGGCTGGGGCTCCAAAGGCAGCCTCTTAGCCTAAAGCTCTTGGCACATGAGGAGTCCTTGAACTTCGGAGAGAGTTAACCGAACCACTTGGTAGGAAGTGAGGATGTGTCTGTAGTGATGCCTCCCGGGGGAACAGGAGCAGAAAGCACACAAGGCACTGGGGAGAGACAGCCCAGGCTTCCTCTCACACGCTCCCTGAGACTGCCCCTCCCTCTTTGCTCCTCTCTCCTTCTTGCCTCCCCAGAGTTCCTCAAGAACAGACCCTTTGCCTGGCCCGTATGACTCAGGGGTTGAGCATGGACCTATGAACCAGAAGGCCATGGTTCAATTCCCGGTCAAGGCACATGCCCGGGTTGCAGGCTCCATCCCCAGTAGGGGGCGTGCAGGAGGCAGCTGATCAGTGATTCTCTCTCATCACTGAAGTTTCTCTCTCTCTCCTTCTCCCTTCATCTCTGAAATCAATAAAAAAAATATATTAAAAAAAGAAACATCATTTATCCCTTTTGCATTTCCCCATCCTTGGCCAGTGGTCCCCACCCCCCCCCAGCACCTCTGTGTGGTCAGCAGGATGCCAAGACCACCTGGCTGGCCTCCAGAGCCACCGTTGGCCAGTCCATCTCAGAAAACGTGTCTCTGAGCTTCAGTTTCCACTTCTGGTCGTCAGCAAAAAGAGTACCTGCCTCTCAAGGTGGTGATGAGACCACCATGGGGAAACGTACGTGAAATTCCCGATACGGTGCCCAAGAATGCATTCAGTCCTCAATGCATGTGAAAGTCCTTACCCTTTCCCCTCACTGGCACGTCGGAAATTACAGCACCTGTCGGAGGTGTCCGGGATGATGTCTGAGAGAGCAGCACGGAGTTTTGTCTAGCTAGAGTCATTTTTTTAGTAAGTCTAGACATTTGTTAGAAATGGAGTTCTCTGTATTTATGTCTCTAAAAATGGAAAAAGCCGATGGTTGGAAATAGAGACTTAACAAGTGGCACAGGAAGTCCTGGCGAGAGAGCAGAGCGGTAGCCAGCCATTTCCAGCGTGGCCCCTCGTGGGCAGCATTAACGGGTCATTCACGGTCCCTGAGGGAGGCTCCTGCCTTCACATTGCGTGATTTCCAGCTCCTCCTCTTCATTCCCTAGAGGCTCTCTTGGTATTCTCCATAGATCACAGGTCTTCGGCCCCAGGCCACTGGCTGCTGTCACTTCCTGAGATCCTAGGGTCTTTCCTGAGGAAACTCACTTTCAGGCTAAATGTTCTACTTCCTTGTTTGGTTGATGTGGCTCAGGGGTTGAGCATCGACCTATGAACCAGGTCACGGTTCGATTCCCAGCCACGGCACATGCCCGAGTTGTGGGCTCAACCACCGGGGCGGGATGTGCAGGAAGCAGCTGATCAGCGATTCTCTCTCATCATGGATGTTTCTGTATCTTTTCTATCTCTCTTTCCCTCTCCCTTCCTCTCTGAAATGATGTTTCTATCTCTCCCTCTCCCTTCCTCACTTAAATCAATAAAAATATTTAGAATTTACATCCATTTGCTTCATCACCACTCCTACGTCCTTGGTGCATAGTATTGGATACACACCTGGCTGCCTTCCTGTCTCCACTGCTCTCTCTCTCCTCACCTGCGTGACAGGTTGCTTCACCTTTTCTTCTTTCTTTTCTTTCTTGCAATACCTGTCCTGGGAGAAGCGTTTCTCCGTGGCATGTCCTTTCCAGGTTGCATCCGGGCATTTAAATGGAGGACACTTCATGGAACAAAGGCAGGAGCTGTGTTCTGCACATTTTCCCCTCCAAACAATGTACATTTTCTCTTTCTCCCACCTTCAGTTTCAGTAATTGGAGAATAAATATTTCCCTTTTTAAAGGGGGAGTCTCAATTGGCCTTTCATGGGGAAAACTTGCCTCTGGGAAGACTTTACAATAAAAATCACAGGATAACAGAGATCTGAGATGAGAAAGAGACATGTCCTTATGTGGCCCTCTCGCTGAGGCAAATGCTATTTCATCTTTTCTGACTCTCAAATGTTGGGGCTTGTGTCCTTGGCCTCCATAAACAAGTTCTCAGTTGACAAGTAAACCTGGACAGGAAAATCACATTTTTTTATTGTGCTAAATGCAGACTACATAAAATTTACCATTTTCACTATTTTTAATGTATTTGTACTGATTTTAGAGAGGGAGAGGGAGGGAGAGATAAAAACATCAGTGATGAGAGAGAATCATTGATCGGCTGCCTCCTGCACATCCCACACTGGGGATCGAGCCCACAACCCAGGCATGTGCCCTGACCAGGAATTGAACCGTGACCTCCTGGTTCCTAGGTTGACGCTCAACCACTAAGCCTCACTGGGCTTAACTATTTTTAAGTGTACAGTTCAATGGCATGAATACATACACAGTGTTGTGCAACCAATACCACCCTCCATCCCAGAATGTTTTTATCTTCCAAAACTGAAACCCTGAAGCTATTAAACTATAGCTCCCTGTTCTCCACCCTCCCAACTCCAGCAGCCGCCATCCTACTTTCTGTCTCTATGAGTTTGATGACTCCAGGTACCTCATATAAGTAGAATCACACAGTATTTGTCTTTTTTCCTCTGGCTTATTTTAAGACAATTTTTAAATCAAGGGTAACACAGGTAGAAGATAGTTGATATTTTTAAAGACCCAGCCCTGAGTTTAAATCCTACCTCTGCCTCTTACTTTGTCTGTATTCGGGGAAATCACTCTATGCATATTTTACTATCAGCCCCAAATGACGGTATTAATAATGGGTTGTGTGACTATCAAAAAGACTAGTGCACCCACAGTGTGACATAGGATAGAGAGTGAATACTCAACAGATATTATTTCTTCTTCCAGCTACTAAGCCGAAGAAATTTGAGATAAATCCGGCTGTCTAACTTCCAAGTTAAACTACCACTTCAGTGCCTATCAGACTTACACTGAAATTGACTCTCTTTAAAATGGAAATGAGTAAGAATATCCTCCTCAAAGGTGTGCTGTGGTAATGAAATGGGATTAAATATGAGAGCTCAATGTATAAGATTCAATAACGGTTGGTCCAATCTCCATGGGAGGGGGTCCAGAATGGCATCCGATGACTTGTGACCCATCTGATAGGAATGATGCAGTTGCCAGCATCCCCAAGACAGGAGAAAGAAAAAGATAGCACAGTATTTGTGGCTTAAAAGCAAAGGGTATGACTCATTAAACACACACACACACACACACACACACACACAACAACAACAACAACAAAAAACCACCTGTATTTCCTGCAATAAAAATACTGTTGATTAGAAGCATATGTTTGACATAATCTTTTCATTTTATTGTTGGAATAAACGCTAAAGATCATCGACATCAATGTTATTGCTTCACACACGGGGAAGGGGTCTTTGCCCTACGTCTCCAGCTCTGCTCTGCCTTTCCTGCGATGGCTCCATCTCCAGGAGATGAGGCTGACCTGGACAATCAGCAGAACCTAGCAGCTAGCTGTGGGGTGGAGAGATTTTGGCCCTTTTCCCCATGGCAGGGAAAGGCGAGCTATCTGAGTTTTCAGCTTGTGTACTGGTGAAAACTTAGCTACCACGAAGGCTGCATTGAATCCAATCAAGCATAATGTTTACTTTTATATATATTTGAAAGTTTAAAATGTTATCATTGAAAACTTCAGAGGCTGCCTTATTCACCTTCGGATCATCCAAAAATACGTCATGTAATAGGAGCTCTAATGTTTGTTGAATTGGGCTGCTCTAACCATAGTCATTAAAATAAACTCTTCTAAACATGTATTTGGGTGTTTTAAGTATTTGATTTAAATAGTCATATATAGTGTATACAACCCCTGTATGTACAAGTATGTACATCCATAAAGTTTCCCAATGAAAAATGAAATAAAATAAAATGGCCCAGAAAAATCACAGAATAAATAGATAAGCATATAGGCATATGTACAACTTCAATCTAAGACAGGAGCTGGGAAGTCAGCAGTGTGGGAGGCCGAATAATGTCCTCTTAAAACATTAGGTGCAAACTTCTGGAATCTGTAGATGTTACTTTATTTGGGAAAAGGATCTTTGCAGATGTGATTAAAGATATTAAGACAGAGAGATTATCCTGGAAATATACCTTTTACCATATTCTCATAGTGAAAGGTAAGGCCACTGTTATAGCTCAAACAACAGAAAATGAATTGATTTCCGTTAGAGCAAATATTGCATTTCTCTCCAAGCAGAGTATTTATTTGGGAGTAATTTTACAGCTACGTGTAGTCATAAACTTTCTTCAAAATGATGAATTTCCAAGGCCAAGATGTGCATGATAAAATCCCACTGTATAATTTAATAACCTAGAAGAATGGTTTGACCATCCCTGGATTTATAGACTCTGTGTGGTAAGGAGCAGACATGACTCAGACTTCGCTAATGATGAATAGGTCCGAGGGCATGAACGTAACCATTCATCTAAGGCCAGGGTCTCCTCAAGCCATTCCATCTTTGGGTCAAGATGTCCACAGGCTATTGCAAATTCTCTCAACACCTATTAGAAATGGAAACACTATGAGGTGCGAGGACCAGGGCTGAAAAGCAAGGAGGTTTCATGGCGTCTTGCCCTTCGCCAGCAGAGGTCTCATGCTATGATGTCATCCTGGGCACAAACTGGTTTTTTAATGTTTTTCACGTTTGCAGGTCCCACTCTGTGGACAGCCAAGGGCACAGGGTCTGGGACAGCTTTCACTGCAGGAGCTGGGTTCAAAGTTCACGGTGTGACCAGCATGCAGTGGGGGCTTTGGGACAGAACAGCGGGCCACGAGCAAGAGCACCTGAGAGCTACAGATCCAGGAGTGCTGCGCTTGGTGCTTGGAAAGAGTCAGTTCTAGTCTTTTTTATTCCATGATGTCTTTCTGTTGTTTGTTTCTGGAAACTGCTCTAAGAACAGGGCAGACACCAGGAAATGTAGCATGGCATCAAGAGAAGCAGCGTATAGCCCGGCCGATGTGGCTCAGTGGTTGAGCATCGACCTATGAACCAGGAGATGATGGTTCAATTCCCCGTCAAAGGCACACGCCCGGGGTGCAGGCTCAATCCCTGGTGTAGGGCGTGCAGGAGGCAGCTGACCCATGATTCTCTCTCCTCATTGATGTTTCTATCTCTCTCTCCCTTTCTCTCTAAAATCAATATAATATATATTAAATTATATATATAATACGCAGCTTATAGAAGAAAAATATCAATAAATTAGTTGCATTTACTCAAGGCCAAATGGCAAAGCAGGTGACTCTCACCACTGGATGTATCTCATGCATCACTGCCTTTCCCCCCCACATTTCCTCTTTGATGGCTCACAGGTACCACCTGTGAATTCTTCCCAGAATCCCTTGCTGCTCAGTGATGCTTCTGCAGAGCACAGTCAGAGAGGAGTCAGGGTGCGGTGAGGTTACACGAAGAATTTACCGACATTCAACACACCCCGAATGGGCTACAACTAAACACATGTTTTCATGTGTACAAAAGAAAGCCCCAAATATTTCAAGTTTAGTAAGAAACAAACTTAAAGGACACAATCCTTGGAGATAAAATATAATAACCTATTCTTAGAAGAAGAAAAAAAGCTTTAAGCATTTGCATTTTCTGACAAATTAACCAAAAATTCTGTAAAGCAAGAATTTTTTAAACTTAATTCTGTAAAGCAAGATTTATTTAAACTTAAAGGAATGCACCAAAACGTTAATAGTTTTTTTCTCTACATAAAAAAAATCTATGATTTCTTTTTTTGCTTAATCCTCACCCGAGGGTATTTTCCCATTGATTTTTTTTTTCTTTAAAGAGAGTGGGAGAGAGGGGGAGAGACAGAGAGAGAGAGAGAAGCATCGATGTGCAAGAGACACATCAATTGGTTGCCTCCTGCATGCACCTGGACCAGGGTCGGGATTGAGCCTGCAACCCTGGTACGTGCCCTTGACCGGAACTGAACCCAGGACCCTCAGTCCACAGGCCGACTCTCTCTATCCACTGAGCCAAACCGGCTAGGGCAAGTCTGTTACTTTTAAATGGAAAAACAGAAACAAAAAGGAAAGTTCAGCGTTAAAAAAAGCAGCGGGGGGGAAAAGTTTCTGCTCTGACAAGCTCACCTTGAAAGTTCTTATTGGGGGTTTTGTGATAGAAACACCACGCGATATGGCTTTTAAGATTATCTCTGACGTAGATCGAGTTACTTTCGTCAATAAATTTCAGTTCAGGACGGAATTTTCCTCAAGGCTTCTTGGCAAGAATCTTGCATGCTTTTCCCCTTTCCCCGGAGTCCTGGACGGGTCTCTCCCCGATTGGCTCCTACCTACCAAGTTCCCATGTTTGACAGAGATGCCACCCAGACGAGAATTCAGCTGCTTCCAACCCACCCTGCTCCAAGCCTTTTAAACAGTTCCTTTTACATCACAGAAAGATGTCTGGAAAACTTAAGAAGAATTCAAATGAAGGTCCTACGAGGGAATCAGCCGGATAGCAATTTAATGAGCTGCTGTGATGTGTCAATCATATGTAATTCTTCATTTTAAAATATAGTTGTATTGATTTCAGAGAGGAAGGGAAAGGGAGAGAGAGATAGAAGCATCAATGATGAGAGAGAATCACTGATTGGTTGCCTCCTGCACACCCCCAACTGGGGATCGAGCCTATAACCCGGGCATGTGCCCTAACTGGGAATCGAACTGTGACCTCCTGGTTCATAGGTCGATGTTCAACCACTGAGCCATGCTAGCTGGGCAATTTTTCTTCATTTTAGAATAGTTCTAGTTTTATAGGAAAAGTGCCAAGAGGGGACAGTTTCCATATAGTCTACACTAGTTTTCCCTATTATTAACATCAGTGTGGTACATTTGACACAATCCAGGAATTAATATTGATACGTTATCATTAGCTAAAGTCCATACTTAATTCATATTTCCTCAATTTTCACATAATGTCCCTTTTAGATGTCATCCATGATCCACAATTACATTTAGTCATCATCTCCTTAGGCTCCGCTTAGCTGGGACAGTTTGTCAATTACATTTTAATCTTTTGAAACCTGGAAGAGATAAAGGGATGCTCTTATTCTAACACTTCATGAACTTAATATGGTTAGCTATTCCCAGGAAGGTATCTTAATCATATATATATATATGTGTGTGTGTGTATATATATATACACACACACACACACACACACATACACACACACACCATATATATACACACACACATATCTATACATCTACATATATATCTATACATCTATACAGCTACTAGTATATATCTGTATCTATCTATCTAACCAAGATTTATCCAACTGCTAAGCAAAATAGAAAATAAAAATATTTGCCAGCATATTTACAGAAGAATGAGAGTCCCTTACTTCATGCAAGTGTCTGATGAATTGTAGGGTGGGGTGAGCCCAGCTGGCTGACACCCACTGCTATTTAGCAAGTAGAATTCAAAGGCAGGGTCCACCGCACGGGAGAAAACAGAACCAGCCTCATGCCTGATGTGATCAAGGCTTCAGCCTCGGCAGTGCCACCTGGCACACAGCACCGAGCCTCGTGCCAGGCACATGTGTCGGATGTAGGAGTGTGAGTGAGGGAACAGCGTCCGAGAGGTGACTGTGGATAGGCCCCGGGGGCAGAACTGCATTTCCAAGGGTGGGGCCATTTATGCGCAAGGTGAAATCTGCCATCAGCTCCAGAACAGAAACCTAAGTGGGAGCACTGTGACTTTTTTTTCAGATCCGAGCTTATGATTTCAAAAAGATATACTAGTACACCATGGAGTACAAAGGGCGTATCACGAATTGCTTCTTTTATTAGCTGTGGAGCCTTGAAGGGAGTTACTGAAACTCCCTGAGAGTACGTTTCCTCATCTGTGTAATGCAGACGGTAACAGCTCCTCTGGAGATTTGCTGAGAGAACTAAATAAGACCATGTCTGACAGAAGAGTAGCTGGCCTGATAGAAACTCAGCAAATGGTGATAAAACATCATCATCTTTATCATCATCACTGACGTCATCATCAGACGTGAGAAAACACGTTCATTTTTACTGCTTCCCAAGGATGTCCTCTGCAAAGTAGCATCTCTTCTAATTCCTTGCGCCTCCCCGCCACCTCTCTCCAGCGTTCTTATAAGGGCACCAGTCGTGTTGGAGTAAATGCCCACCCTGTTTCATCATGACCTGATTTCAATTTGCATCCTAATTACAGCTACACAGACCCTATTTCCACATAAGGTCACATTTACAGATACTAGGGGTTAAGACTTCAACGTATCTACTTCAGGGACAATTCAACCCATACACGGCCCCACACACAGTAGATGCCCTAGGGTGTCCTGATCAGGAAATAAAAGGATCGATGACTAAATAAACGATTTCTACTCTCCCGGGAACCAGGTGAACACACACGGGTGGTAGGCTCATTCTTCTGTGACCACAGCTATGCTCCACAATCTTGTGGTTTCTTGGCAAACACGGGATTCTGCTTCTCTCAATCTATGATTAAATAATCCCATGCTAAGTCTCACAGCAATTCCCTTCCAGAGCTTCGTATTTGTATCCAATTATGGAAAACCCAAGCCAGAGCCTCCGAGGCCTCCCTTTCAGACTATTTCCCCTCCTCAGTGAGCTGCCGGAGCCAGCACACGCATGGCAACAGGCTCCTCTCACCTGTATGCTAATAACTTCGGGGCAAAACACATCTTTGCAACTACATCTGATTTATGGGAGCAGACAAACAGACAATGTTTGAGGACAGAAGTCTGCTGCTAGTTTTCCTCAATCCTTGACTTTATAATATATATATTAATACACACACACACACACACACACACACATATATATACATATACACTAGAGACCCAGTGCAAGAAATTCATGCAAGGGGCTCGGCCCTCACAAACCCAGCTTCGTCGGGAAGGTCGTCCGGCTGTCCGGTCTAATTAGCATATTATGCTTTTATTATTATAGATATTTTTTAAATTGATTTCAGAGAGGAAGAGAGAGGGAGAGAGAGAGAGAGAAAATTTAAAGATGAGAGACAATCACTGCTGGGCTGCCTCCTGCACGACCCCTACTGGGGATTAAGCCTGCAACCCGGGCATGTGCCCTGACTGGGAATCCAACCATGATATTCTGGTTCCTAGGTTGATGCTCAACCACTGAGCCATGCTGTCCAGGCAATCTTCTGACTTTCTAACATACGTAATCAGCAGCTTAACTTTCTTATCTTCTCTTCTATGTTCGAGCAAAATGAAAAGAAATACTACAGAATACCCTAGCCCAGTGGTTGGCAAACTGCGGCCCCTCGAGTGTGGCTCTTCCACAAAATACCACATGCGGGCGCGCACGTACAGTGCGATTGAAACTTCGTGGCGACACTCAAGGGGCCAAAGAGCCGCATGTGGCTCGCGAGCCACGGTTTGCCGACCACGGCCCTAGACCTAAGCTTCCTGGTACAGTGGATTCTAACTTGTACATTTCCCCAGTTTTTTCATCTTGCTTCAAAATCAGAGATGAAAGTAGCTTCCAGGGTACTGAGCTCTCAGTAGGTGTTCCACTTTCTTTTTAAAAGTATTTTTATTGACTGACTTGAGAAAGAGAGAGAGATTCCACTTATTTATCCATTAATTGGTTGATTATTGTGTGTGCCCTGACTGGGGATCAAACCTGCAACCCTGGCATATAGGGATAATGCTCTAACCAGCTGAGCTACCCAGCCAGGGGACATCAGTCCTTTTCTTAACCCTCAATGACTGGCCTAACGACAACAACAAAAAAGTAAGTGACTTTTTCTCCTCCAGCAAATGAAGAACACAGCAAGCCCACTTGCTAATTCTCCTGGTTCCTCATGCCACTTAGCTGGCGTGTTATGCTAAATGAGATGATCTCCTTGCAGCCTGGGGAGACATGAATACAAAATGAAGGGGGTGGGGGGAGACGCCAGAACTGCGATGAAAGAAATGATAAGCCACAGGCAACGGGACACCTTGGAAATGTCTGCAATGCTTTTCCTACTGAGCAGGAGAAACGCAGGTGGGGATACATATTTTAATATTCACTATATGTCTTTATCATCACCAAATTTTGCTCTCTCTTAATGCGAGATGCCATGAACTTACAAGACTTTAATGGGAGAGCCACACATAAATGCATCATTAATCTGAGACCTGCTGTCTAGGTATAAGGTTAAGTGCAGGCCACCTCCTGATTAGGCTGTTACTATTCAACAGCGTAATCCATTCATGTGTCGCCGGGTGAAAGAATGAGTTTAATTGGCCATTTTCCACTCTGTGTTTTAGCTTTTACTATTCAAGGTGAAAAAGAGGGCTTCTTCCTATTCTACACTTTTTATACTTATATTCATGTTTAGAATTAGCTCCTTTTAGATTTTCTACACATTCCAACCCTATCATCTATGAATGACAGTTTTATTTTACAAATGATTAGAGTTACTAAGGGAATTTTTCACGCTTGCTAGATACAACTTTGATAGACAAAATCCAATTCTGTTTTAAAGTCATCAACAATAAATTAGGAAAAAAATGTGCTCTTCCAATTTAGAGTACAATTTATAGACGCATCCAGAATATCCAATAAATACGTGTTTTCTAATCCTGATGTTATTTCAACTTTGATTCATGCGTTATTTGGAGTGTATTTGTTAATTTACAAAATTTAGTATCTTCTTTTTATTGTTGACCCATATAGTTTATTTCCTCTGTAAGAAGGTAAAATAATCTGATTAAATTCTTGGTTATTGAAACTTGTTTTTAATGTCTCAATATTGTTTATTTATTGGTAAGTATCCTCTCAGCTCTTGAAAAGACTATACGTTCTACAGTTATTGGTTGCAGTATTTTATGTATGCAAATTATATCCTGTCTTATATTCATGTTACTTATATATCTATACCTTAATGGGTTGGTTTTTTCTATCAATTACTAAGAAAACAGTGTTAAAATCTCCCCAAATGATTATGAGTTAGTATGTTTACTTCTAGTTATGTATGCTGAATATATTTTGAGGCTATGTCATTAAGAGCATATAAATTTAGAATGTTTAGGCCTTTCTAGTAAATTGAATCTTTATTACTATGAAATACCACTCTCAATCTTCAAAAATATTTGTTTCCTAAAATTGATATTATGTTATTAATATTGTTACACTGCCTTTCTTTTCATTAGGATTTGCATAACATATTTTTCCATGTCTTTACTTTCTGAGTTCTTAAATTTAATGTGTTTCTTATAAGCCACATACAATTGTGTTTGTCTACTTTTTTCTTTTTAACTGAAACATTGAGTCTATCTTCATTTTATAAATTGAGTACATAAATATAAAAAACCCCAAAAAGAATAAGATACTTTACTCAGTGTCTCCCAAGTACCTAGAACAGTGCCTGGCACGTGGGAGACAGGCACTCATTACAAATTTTTAATGTGGATAATGAGCATTCAGAATAAAGGATCTGAATTATATTAAGAACACGAGGGAGGATGAAATAAAGAAACACACGCAGGCAGGCACACCACCCTTTCCATTTTAAGATATTTGTTATTTGCGTTAACATGCCCCACAGAACAAGTACAAAAGCATGACCACTGATCCATGGAAGAGAACTTCACTTCTAAAGGCATCAAAGGAAAAGAAAAAAAAAGTGTATTTCTAATACTGTGTTGCCACAGGGGATCCCCAAAACCCAGCTTGAATGAATCAAAAATCAAATTTCAGCAGCACAACCATAATTCTCAGGACATAGGGATGTTTAAGACAAACTAATTTGATACGAGCCACTATTTGGAAGAGTCCTCACTAACTAATGTTCCAACACATTACCCGTAACTCTTCACTTTTTCACAAAGGATGTTTCTCGATTGCATGTTCCAATTTCCTAAAGGTTTTTCTTCCTATATTTCCCCCCTCTCCAAAACCTCTGGCCAGAATAGCAAGAACCACACATAAAATAGGGACTTTAAAATTCAAAGAACACATCAAAATGTCATGTGCCTGTTTAGTCATCTGAATAGCCAACCTCTCCTATCAGACCAGCAGCTCTGGAAATGGGAGAACTAGAGCCTGCCGTGTGGGGCCCTGAGTCACCAGGTGGATGGGTCCCTGCGTCACCAGGCCGCCAGCCCTGCGGCCCTCCCACTGAGGGCTTCCTCAAGGCCACTGCTCAGAAGTCTCACGTCTTCCTCCTGGGTATCTGCACCAAGAGAACGTTAGATAGGGGCTCAGGAACACAACCTGGATGCAGGTGATGTGTGGCAGATCCCCCACTGCCGCTGTACTGCCCCCTAGTGCCCCAGCCCCGCAGGTCAGCCAGGTCTAGGGGGCTGCTGGAGACATGGACTCTGCAGGTTGCACTTGAGATCATTCAGTCCTCTTCCTCTCCGGCTCTTAGCCAAGTGGGGACCCGTTTGCTATCCCAGAGAGAGGGAAGGAAGGAGGAAGGGAGACCACAGTTCACTAGGTCTCTTCATTAGACTTTCAAATGCTTACAGAGCAGAGCTGAGCCTCTGCTTTGCCGACGCTGGGAAGACACTCGTTCATCCCTCGGAGTTGAACCTACTGCTCCCCCTTGAAGTCGACAGCGGCACCGGAAATCATCATCGCTATTAAGGCTTCTGTGGGGTTACATGCTATCAAGTGATGGACACCAAAGATATCTGGCACAATCACTCTGTCTTCATCTTTTTTTTTTTTTTAAAGCAAATCATATTTACTTTTAATTTTTTTAAAAAATATATTTTATTGATTTTTTTACAGAGATGAAGGGAGAGGGATAGGGAGTTAGACACATCGATGAGAGAGAAACATCGATCAGCTGCCTCCTGCACACTCCCTACTGGGGATGTGCCCGCAACCAAGGTACATGCCCTTGACCGGACTCGAACCTGGGACCCTTCAGTCTGCAGGCCGATGCTCTATCCACTGAGCCAAACCGGTTAGGGCTACTTTTCATTTTTAAAAATATGTTTTTATTGATTTCAAAGAGAGGAAGTGAGAAGGAGAGAGAGATAGAAACATCAATGATGAGAGAGAACCATGCATCGGCTGCCTCCTGCACGCCCCCTGCTGGGGATGGAGCCCAAAAGCCTGGCATGTGCCCAGACGGGGAATAGAACCGTGACCTCCTGGTTCATGGGTTTATGCTCAAACACTGAGCCACACCTGCTGGGTTCTTCTTATTCTTTTTTTAAAATCTCAGTTTATTTTGCTTTCATAATATCCGCATGAGACCCAAAAGCCTGGAAAAAGTGTGCAGCTGCACATCTGGACATCAATCAGCTAGATAACTGAGGTTTAAAAAATGGGCTTTGGACCTCGCCAAATCAATCAATAACTGAGCCTCGAGGTATGCCTTGGAACCATTTGTCGGGGTAATTCTAGCAGAAACAACAAAATCTAAACAGATTGCAAGGAAGTTAATAAAGAGTCCAAAATGGGCATATTCATGCACCACAGAGCCAATCAAAACAAAACCAAAAATAAATAAATAAATAAATAAATAAATAAATAAATAAATAAAATAAAGGCAAGAACTCCAGCTCCAACACAGAACAACATCTCAGGATTCTGGGTATCGCTCCCCTATTTTTCCCCACTTTAAAAAACTGGCTTTGTAGGGTCTACATTGCTTCAGAACTCCTTGGACTTTGCTGTGCATTTCCTGCCATAAAATTGGTTCATTCACTTGAAGACCAAAGTTAGTGTTCCCAGCGTTGGCCTTTGGTACACCTTAGCTGTAGCCTTTTCACATGCTCTAGACCAGTGGTCGGCAAACTCATTAGTCAACAGAGCCAAACATCAACAGGACAACGACTGAAATTTCTTTTGAGAGCCACATTTTTAAAACTTGAACTATATAGGTAGGTACATTGTTATTAACTTCATTAGGGTCCTCCTAAGGCTTAGGAAGAGCCACACTCCAGGGGCCAAAGAGCCACATGTGGCTCGCGAGCCGCAGTTTGCCGACCATGGCTCTAGACACCCCAGTAACTACCCATCTGACCTAGAGCCCTCCAATCCAGGAATCCCCGGGGGATCACCTCCTGGACCCATGTGCCCTGATCAAGTCCCTGTCAAGCCACAGTCTAGCCTTTAGTTTCACCACTTATCCATAACATGGAAGGAATCAAGCTGCTTAAAATAATGTAGAGCTTTGCCCGGCTGGCGTGGCTCAGAGGTTGAGCATCGACCTATGAACCAGGAGGTCACAGTTTGATTCCTGGTCAGGGCACATGCACAGGTTGCAGGCTCGATCCCCAGTGGGAGGCGTGCAGGAGGCAGCCGATCAGTGATTCTCTCTCATCACTGATGTTCCTCTCTCTCTCTCCCTCTTCCTTCCTCTCTGAAATCAATACAAATATATATTTTTAAAATAATGTAGAGCTTAGGTACCTGCGGGGTTTGTGAATGATTTATGAAGCATAGTAAGATCATGGTATATTCAAATCTAGCCTTTGGATCCTGTTTGTCAGTCAAGAAGTTTCCCCATTCATTCCAAGTGCCCACTGTAATTTCTGGACACCACGGGAAACTTGGGCTTTGCTAGAGTATATGTACCCCCTAAAGATGCCAGAACATTTGACGCAGCGTCAGCCATGGCTGCAGTAACCCACTGTGTCTCAAGAAACCCTTAAGACCACCTTACACGGCGCTATTCCGAAAGCCTGGCACCGATACTCCGTGCAGCCTCTGCCTCAAATCTCACGCAAGGCACTGAGCAAATCGGTATTGCACCAGGCACGCCTCGAGCAGGAATCACGTTGCGTGGTCCGCTCTGAGGAAGACACTGAACCTGCAGAGCCGCTTGGAAAAAGCAGATCTAATTGGGAGACCTGGAGCGGGGCCAGGTCCCCTGAACCCTGGCTTCACTCTCACCAACTGGCATCAGCTCAGAGAGCTCAGCCCCTGACCAGCAAATCAAGGTGCAGGCTTCCTCTCCCTGTTCAGAGGGGACCCGCTGCACCTGAGCAAATGTACAGGGTTACGTTCACCGGCAGCTGATGAAAACCCTCCTAACACAGACCGGAGACAAATGGAAGCCAGGTTTTCTGGCCTTTGGCCCGCTGCCCGGGGTCCCTGCACCCAGCGCCCTAAGCCTCATCACTTAGCTGTCACAACCAGGCCCGCGTGGGGACCGGAAAGGGACCCGCTCGCATCTCTCTCGCTGCATCCACACCAGTTCCTTCTGCACCTGGGCTCTCCTTGGGGGCCTCTTAATCGCAGTCTGACTAAACCTGACCTTGGCTTGGTTTATGGGGGTAATGAAATCACAGCCCCAGGTGGGATGGCCAGGTGCGCGCTGGGCCACTCGGAGACTTGTTATTCCTGTAATTTGTCACAGGCTGCCTCCCGCTTGGGGTTGTCCTTACAACCTAATGAATGCGTTCTCTGACGAAGGCAAACCTGGCCCGTGCCAATCCAATTACATCTATAAAATTAGCCTGGAAACTTTCGAGAAATGGGCTGCCATGGAGTGGGGTGTTTTTCTTTCTTTCTTTCTTTTTCCATTGTAAGTGGCTGGCCCGGGACTAATTATGATTTGGGGAAGGCAAGGGAGTTGGTGGTAAGATCTGCTAGTCGATGTCAGAAGGCCTGCGTTTCATTCCAGCTCTGTTATGTGATCTGGAGTAGTTATTCTTCAGCTAAAATAATGAATTGTCAAATAGTTGTGTTTGGCAATCTAGTCTTGGTTAGATTTCAGGGCAGCTGCCTCTGATTTTCTGACTTGATAAATACCCTGTTCTTTCAGGGGGCTTCTGCAGATACCGCCTCTCACAGATTATTTACCCTCTAATTCAGGAATTAGCAGACATTTTATGGAAAGAGCTGAAAAGTAAATATTTTTGGCTTCTCAGGCCTGATGGTCTCCGTGGAAACCACTGAGTAGTGTAAAAGCAGAGACAGAACCCTGAAAATGATGGGGCATGTGTGTCCCAATAAAACTTTATTTACAAAAACAGGAGGCGGGCTGAATTGGATCTGTAGGTCACCGTTTGTCACACCCTGGCCTAACTTGTTCGTAGAAGTTCCAACTCAAGTTTTATAAATTTCTATGCAGAAGTGTTCTTTCCTATTATATGCACTTCACAAGTGAGGGGAATGGCACCGCTTCTCCTCCATCAGAATAAATTATATATTTGGATAAACAGATCAATCATTTAATACAATTTTAGCAGAAAAGTAACCCACGAGCCCTGGACGGTGCGGCTCAGTGGATAGAGCGTTGGCTTACAGACCCAAGAGTCCCCGGGTTCGATTCTGGTCAAGCGCACGTACCTTGGTTGCAGGCTCCTCCCCGATCCGGGCCCTTGTCGGGGCACGTTCAGGAGGCAACCAATCGATGTTTCTCTCACATTGATGTTTCTGTCTTTCCCTCCCTCTTCCACTCTCCCTAAAAATCAATGGAAAAATATCCTCGGGTGAGGGTTAAAAAATAAGAATTTTTTTAAGAAAAAAAAAAGTAACCCATGAAATTGGCAGACACAATTTGAACCCCAACACTGCACTGGAATTTGGAATTTTTCCAGTGACTACAGTGGCCTTAAGTTTAAGAGAGTGTGCATGTGGAATCACAGCTCTGAAGCAAGCAGCTCCTCACACCTGTTTCCTGTGTGTGCTGCTGGCCCTGCATGTGTCAGTCTCAACAGGAAGTCTCTGAGGCCTATCACATTCTCGTGAGGCTTTCAGCCTGCCCGCTCTGGGCAGTAGCCCACCTTGCATACCTGCAGATGCCCCTTCTACTGGACCCCAGAGCTGGTCAGAATACCCCCGAGAGTGCTGTTTCTGTTGGGTGCTAATTCTAAACGTTTAAACAGACGTGTCCCAAGGCTGAAATGAGGTCAATGAAATCTTCTGAGGCTCATTCCCTTCTGATGGACGAGCTGAGATAAAAACCATTGCAGAGCCTACCTTCAGCAGAATAATGAGTCCTGTGCTTCCAGTCATTAAAGCGGAAATCCTCACAGATAGCACTCTGCCCCACTGTCCCGGAGGTTTAACTCTCCAGAGGTCATAGGAGATACGAGATACGCCCTATTAAATAATGCAGGCCAGACAATGCTGACTTCATAAAACTGAACTGCCACTTTGGGTTTGAATTGATTTTCTTACCCGAGGACCTTTCAGGCTTACAAATCAGAACTGCCTTGTGGCTGCCCGTCCGAAGGGGGCCGGTGTGCCCAGGGTTAGCTTAAAGCATGCGGATGGATGGGCCAGGTCTGGGCTGGGTCAGTGTTGAGTAGCCTCTCTGAGGGGCGGGAATTATTCACGAGCATCCATGTGTTTTGTGTTTCTTGCTTCACACTGTGGAAGGTGGGGACAGGAGGAGAATGTAGCCAGCTGCTAACACAGATTCATTCCTTCTTGAACAGGGTTAGCAGTGAGGGGAGGCTGGGGGTGGACAAGGGTGTAAGCTGGATCTAATTTTACAGGAATTTGAATCAATAAACCTTGAAACTAAACAACTAGCCAACAGCTGAGGATGCCCAAGTTTGATGTTAGCCACGGCTCATTTTTGACAAGCTGTACACTCTCTAAGCAAAAGCAACAAGCCATAAAACCAAGTGTCTATATTCTGGTTGTGAATATGGCTGGTCTTGGCTGTCTCTAATAATGACTATAGCTTTTGTTTTGAATATATTTTTATTGCTTTCAGAGAGGAAGGGAGAGGGAGAGATAGAAACATCAATGATGAGAGAGAATCATGGATCGGCTGCCTCCTGCACGCCCCCTACTGGGGATTGAGCCCGCAACCAGGGCATGTGCCCTTGACTGGAATGAAACCCAGGACGCTTCAGTCCGCAGGCTGATGCTGTATCCAGTAAGCCACACCCGCTAGGGCATGACTATAGCTTTTGTAGACGGGTAAGTGTGCAATTGGCATAGGGATATAAGACTTGGCTTCCTCTTAGCTCTGTGACTCTGAGTACGTCATCTACCATTTCTGAGATAAGGTGCCACTAAAACTATAGAAGGAAGTCTTTTAGGCCTCTCCAGGAGTTTCCAATCTTCTTGCGATACAGAGCACTTTCTTCGAACAGAACACTCCCTATGAGCCATATAAACAGAAGCGACACAGAACTAAAGCGGGGGGAGGGGGGGCAGATGGGGACACGGGGGAGGAGAGGCTAACCCTCTCGTTTTCTCTATTTGGTGGGATTGATTTAGGTATTTTTGCCCCAAATATCAAGCCTGGGAAGTCAGGAGAGAGCCAGAGCCGGCTCCCCCTCAGTCCTGCCGGCACCCCTTCCTGTTCCTCGTCCGTCCTTCTTCCCAGGGGCCCGCACTTTAGGGCTTACAACAGCCTCAGCTGAAGGACTAGGAGGGGCCTGCCTTCAAGGGAAGGCATGAGCCACGCTGAAAGGGCATTGTTTTCAGGGCCTGCTTTCCCGACTTCCTGCTTCCGGTGTGTGCATACTATTTCCTTTCAAAATATATTTTTACTCATTTCAGAGAGGAAGGGAGAGGGAGTGAGAGAGAAACATCAATGATGAGAGATGATCATTGATCAGTAGCCCGCAACCCGGGCATGTGCCCCAACCAGGAATCGAACCGTGACTCCTGACTTCAGAGGTCTTCGCTCAATCACTGAGCCACACCAGCCGGGCTGTGCATAGCAGTTTTGAGAGCAGAGACAGAGGGAAGGAAGAATGGTGAGAAAAGGAACAGAAGATTCTTGGATTAATGCTAGAGTGCTGGACCTGGAGGGTGACAGCTAAGACTAACATCTTCATTTGCAAGAAAAATGGACCACATGGGTCACACCAACATCTGAGAGCTTGAAGCCAAGTTCCTTATCAATGAATGCCTCTGAGGAACCACAGTGCACCCCTGGGCTAAGGGGGACCTTTCCTTTGTCATCTGGACTTTTATTTCTCCCCCCGGACAATAAGACAGTTATATAATGATTGTTTCTGACAAAAAGAAAATATGCCACCTTTTACCAGAATACACACTTCATCTAGACAAGGGGTTCAAGAAAAATATCCAGAGAAAAACCTGCCAAGGCCTCAAAATTTTGTGGCCGCAATGCTAAATGCGAAAAAAAGGACCTAAAACCAAAACAGAAATGTCTGAGGTTCCACTCATTTTTTTCTTGCTGTTCATTAAGGCAATGAGGACATTGACCTTAAGAGTGTAACATTCCTTTCGCCGGGGAAGGAATAATAACCAGCCCTCAAGATCACCACTGAATGGACAAAATATGCATTGACTATGCATGCAATTACCCCAAACTTTGTTATTTTACAAAATTGAATTCTTTCCTGCTGAAGTCCAGTGCTGAGTAATTAAATGCAGACTGTGCTTAATTTTGTCAGAGAGCAAATAACAGAGGTTATGGAAAGTGTTATGGCTCCACAGTCATGAATATTCCACTGGTGTGGGGATGGATTAGCAAGTGAAGGGCACGGCAGGTTGGGATTATATGCATCTATTCAAATCCCATAGAATGCACGTGGAGAAGAACTATTTGAATGTCTAATATCAGCCACTCAGCAGGAAAAATATATTCTCACCCGGCTGGTGTGGCCCAGTGGTGTTGACCTATGAACCCGGAGGTCATGGTTCAATTCGTGGTCAGGGCACATGCCCGGGTTGCAGGCTCAATCTCCAGTAGGGGGCCTGCAGGAGGCGGCCGATCAGTGATTCTCATCATGGATGTTTCTATCTCTCCCTCTCCCTTCCTCTCTGAAATCAATAAAAATATATTTTTATAAAAGAAAAGATTATCAGACTCACTCCCAGAGCTTTTGAAAGCTCTTTTTGAAAGAGCTTTTTTTTTTTTTTGGTAAATTTTTACTCACTATTATAACCAGACCTACTTAAATAAATTGCTAATAACTGTCAAGCAAACTATATTTTTTTCTAGAAAATTTCTAAATTCCCCATGATGCCCTAAGAATTCCTATTTTGTATGTCTTTTACCTCTAAGGATTTAGAGCAGCTTCCAGCAAAGGGGATTCAGATGTGCCTCCGTTTTAACGCTTCCCTACACTCACCCCTACAGGCCCACGATCATCCTGTACCTCAAGAATTCAACAGCCAGATGTGCTCATGTTCGCTTTCCAGCGGAGATGGCTAAAATGCATCACCTTTTATGTCCCATCTCTCCCAACTGGTTTGGGTACAATCCAGGGTGAAAGAGAAATTTCCCAAATCACAGCTGAAAGAGCAACTTCTATCTAGACCACACACCCCACCACCCCCCACCATGGTCAGGGCAGGGACTCAAACACTAAACTGTGGGGGAAGAGGTGGCAGAAAACAGCACATGTAACAAGGAGCCCTGGAGAGGGGGGAGGGTGAGGGGAGGCTGCAGAACCATCCTGGGGGGGGGGGGGGGAGAGCGCAGCCGCATGAAGACCCCGCAGCATCTCCCCTGCGGTGTCGGGAGATGTCTTTCCAAGAATATGATGGACCATCCTTACAGGGAAATAAAAGCCGCTTTGCTGGTAATTTAGGCAAGACTTTGAAGGGGCTTGACAACCGCCATCATTTCTACCCATCAAAGCCGTACACCGCCCTGGGATGCGACTACAGGCAGCACGAGAAACAGGGACATTGGGGACAAAGGTTTCTTTCAAAATAGGCGTCACTCCTTTTAAATGTTTCCAATGCCTTGGCGTCACCAATGGATAAAAGTAAAACCTTTTTCCTGTATCTATGGGACGACAGCAGCAAGTAAAAGTCCCTTGTATAACAGAAACAGGAATTCCAGAGTCCAGTAATAATTTGAAAAGAGAGGTGTGGGAGGAGGAAAATTGCCCGGAGTTTCCTGTAAGTCCACCCCCGAGAGCACAGATGAGCACCGGCTTCCAATACAGACTTTACTGGCTCTCGCTTCTTCCTGCTCAGACAAGGAACTCCAGTCCCTGCACATCCAGCCAGCGAGGGTTCCTGGGGGTCCCGACAGGATATGCCCATGCACCTAGGAACGTGTCCCTCAGCACCCAGGGCCCCGCACTGCCGATGGTACCTGCCAGGCACCACTGCTACTGCCACCCACTGGACGCCACCACCAGGGGTGCTGCCTGCGCACTTGCCACGCACGGCCACGCACGGCCACGACTATGAGCTCTTTAGGGCTAGGAAATTCCTCCCGTCATCCTCCGCGTGTTTCGGAGTTCCACTGGAGGTGGCTGCCACTTCCTTCACCTCCCATCCAACACCTCCTCCGTCCACGGAATCCCTATGGTACCCAGCTGGACAGTGGTCCGAGGGAGTATCTTTGCCTTTCCTCTTGATGTCCTGGAATGGCAATGTTGGCTTCCCCTAACTTACATATGTTTGATGGAAGAGCAGTGCCAGTTTTTATTTTACTTTATTTTTTATCCTCACCTGAGGATATTTTTTCCATTGACTTTTTAAAGAGAGAGTGGAGGGAGGAAAAGAGGGAGAGAGAAAGAAAGAGAGAGAGAGAGAGAGAAACATCGATGTGAGAGAGACACATAGATTGCCTGCCTCCTGCACACGCCCCACCAAGCCAGAGATTGAGCCTGCAACCAAGGTATATACCCCTTGACCAGGAATTGAACCCAAGACCCTTTGGTTCATGGGCCTACGCTCTAACCACTGAGAGAACCGGTCAGGGCACCAGTGTTTAGTTGAAATGTTTTTCTCCTTATGATGAAGACAACAGTCCCTCCTTGGTGGCTGAGCTGGATTCTACTGAGAATCCAAGTTACTTATTCATCACTCAGTACTAAGGACGTCACTAGGCTCCGCCCCTCCGGCCACCAGGTTGTGCCTGACTCCTCCTTCCTTGAAAGAAGTGATAACTAGGAGACTCTCATTGCAAGCAGATTCCTGAAGGACCTGCCCCACAAGCTCAGCAGACCTGCCGGCCTGACTCCAGGTGGGGAGACAAGGTAGACCCCCCCCACCCTGAGATCCTATGATAAACATTTAGGAAAATCTCCCCACATCCGTCTAGAGTATTTACCTTTAAAAAATACATGTCGGCGTTATTCTCCCTTAATCCTGCCCCACTGAACATGCACGGAGTTGCAAGCGCTGGAACACACCTAGAGACCGAGCCTCCCAGAATGCCTCTGGCCACCTGAGCAAACAGAATCCAGTGTCAAAGCAAGAAGTGATCCGCAAGCTGGAGCTTTTTAAACGCAGTTCCCAGGAACAAGTTCAGTTAGCATTCTATGGCTGCTGAAGAACATTTTTCTTTCTTTTTTTCTTTTCTTTTTTTACTTTCAATACATTTAAAAAAAATTTTTAAATCTTTATTGTTGGAAGTATTACGTATGTTCCCTTTTCTCCTCATGGACCTCTCTGGCCCGCCCCGAACCCCCAACCCAAGCCTTTAGAATAATTTTTTTTTCTTTCTTTTCTTGCAAGGTGAGAACACTAAAACCCCCATCCAATCCAGCCGTGGGCTGGTGAGCAGCAAGGAGAGGAAACTCGGAGTTCCCATGTGTATGTTACTGTATGACAATTTCTTTTTGATTCATTTCTATTCCCCACCAGCTCAAGGCTAGTGTCCCTCTTGTTCACGTGGTATCCTCAGAACGTAGCCCAGTACCTGACATAGGATTTTCACAGTAAATATTTTTAAATGAATGACTTTAACATTTTCTGAAGTTTGAATTATGACTCTCATCCATTATTTTTTTTTTTTTTACTTGCACCTTCTTCCTTCTGTCAAAACCTAAAAATACTGAGGGCTAAATAAATGATCATTAAATTCTCTGGATCCGACACAAGGTAAGAAAAATAAATTGATTTACATCTCCATTGGATTGATAACATAAAGATACTCATCTACCTTACACAGATAGCTTCAATTCCCCAACAAAATACGCCTTCAGAGTCTGGGAACAAGATGACTAACCAGCATGCTTTCGATATTTAACATGAAGTCTGAAACCCAAAACGGGTGAGTGTTGCCGTAAGCAGAGTGGGCCCACCTGCAACACAGTGTTTAAGTGAGTTATGCCGGGACTGGGGAACTTCTCAACCCACTATTTACAAAGTCAAGGTCTAACACTGATCTAACCATGGGGCTCTTTCGGGGAAAAATATGTCCCTGATTAGAATGAAGCTGTAAATGTAATCAAATAGGAAGTACCCTTTGCAAATGACCAGGCTGGCTACCCTTCCAGACACTCTGGAGTCCAGCTGCCTCTGAGTCACCTTCTCAGAGCAGGTAGGACACCCAGGAGGGTGCTGCGCCCCCATGATGCTCGGGAGTAATGGCCAGCCTCTCATCTTTGTGGCTTCAGACTTCTTCCTTTTGTTAATGATGCCTTTCTTTTTCTCAAGGGTATGACCTCAGGCCACGCTCATCTCTACAACCTCAATGTCCTCACTGAAGAACAGCGGTTGCACTTACAGGGGTGGGGAAGGTCTGGCCCGTGGGCCCTACAGGGCCCTGCCGAGGCATCAGGGACGAGTTAATGAAATGTTTGACCAAAAAGAGCAGGCTAGTTTTTAAGGTGATCATTTTGTGTGGCCCGCCAATGATGTTATAAACACCCACATGGCCCTGGGCAGGAAAGAGGCTCCCCACCCCTGCCTTGTTGCCTAAATTTGTGCACTGTGCTCAATCTCTCCTTGGAAATTCTCTTCCTTGGCTCAATTAGCCAAATCTCACTTGACAATTCTATGACGTCATCCAATACTGAAATGGAAGTCCCCTGCCAACGCTTCCCCCATATCCATCGAGCCCACCAATCCCTTGGTCTGGAGGAGTTCTGAGCGTGAGTGCTGGCCTCTCTGAGTCCCTAGGTGCTGCTGGCCAGCAGTGTCAGAAACTGACATCCCACGAGACACCCATAACCAATGACTCAAGAGTCGGTGTATAAATCCCTCAGCTGCTTGCCCTTCAGCTGGGTGAATGCCATGACTTGTATTCTACACTATGACCGAGAGTCCAGTGATGATGAACCTTTTGAGCTCAGCGTGTCAGCATTTTGAAAAACCCCAACTTAACTCTGGTGCCGTGTCACATATAGAAATTTTTTGATCTTTGCAACCATAGTAAAACAAAGGCTTATATTTTTGGTATTTATTTTATATATTTAAATGCCATTTAACAAAGAAAAATCAACCAAAAAATGAGTTCGCGTGTCACCTCTGACACGCGTGTCATAGGTTCGCCATCATTGACCTAGACTTTGCTTCGGGATCAAATACCAATCACCCCTGGTGGCAGCTGGCTTAACAGAGCACCTTCTATCTGCCACCTTCCCTTCCCTGTGTCTCTCCCCTCCCCCACCCTCTGCCCAGCCCAGATAAACTATTTGCCCTTAAATCCTCTCCTGGGGTCAGCTTCTGGGGGAATCTGAACTGAGACACAGATAGATATTAAACTAAATTGAAGGTATGATTTCAGGTATCTGAGTCTCCTACATTTTCTCTCTTCTTTTAACCCGCAGAGAATCATGGACGAAGTGTCAATATCCCCGGGAGGCGCCTGCCTCAATTGGCTGCCATTACTTGGCTGCCTTCTCTGCAGAGTAAATGGCTCGATGCGCCAGTGGGTAGAACCACACAGCCCTGCAGCTGCCTCACGCGCCCAGCAGTCTTCTGCCTACATTCACATCGCGGTCTGCTGTGCATTCAGGAAGCCCTCAGCAGAGCCACGGGTGGGGATTAATACAAAACAAGTCGAGTCCCAAAGAGCTGGGAGAAGTGCACAGCAAAGAGAAACGTCCAGAAATTAAAGATAAAGAAAGCAGACTGCTGAACCCTCAAAGGGAAGGCAGGGAAGGGTGGTGGGAAGAGATCAACCACTGAACATGTATGCATGTATGCATAACCCATGGATACAGACAATGGGGTGGTGACGGCTGGGGGTGGGGGAACGGGAGAAAAAATATATAAAATTAAAAATTAAACAATAAAGATAAAGAAAGCATTGTTTAACCCTGTAAAAAGTGATAAATTCCAGGACCCTGAATCATAATTGATTTAGAAATGTATGCTTATGCAATTTATAGATTTAAATGACAATGGTATCAGTCATTTACACCTTGACAAGAGCCACTTATGAGATGATTGTCAGGTGAGGAAAAGAGCCCGAGGTTGAGGAACTGGGAAGAAAAATGATACATTAGAAGCCAGAAAACAAACTTGCCTCAATGCTCAATTACTCCTACCAGAGTCCTGTGCATTGATGGATATCTCAGGTGAGCAAAATGAGATCAAATGTCACCTCATGCAGGCCAGAGAGAGCTGCTCAGACAGGACACACGCAGTGAAGTCAACACACACTAGGATCTATGATGAGGGAGATTTTTGTTGGAACAGTCAGAGCGGCTATCTCTCCGGAACAAGGTCACATTTAAACAGAATTCCAACATATTAATTTAAGATGGGAACACTGCCAGTCTCAACTAGGACTCACAAACTCACCCCCTTAGTACAAGAAAAGAATACTAAATGGAAAACCATTGTGCCTTAGCCGGGTTTGCTCAGTGGTTAGACTGTCAGCCTGCGGACTGAAGGGTGGCGGCTTCTATTCCAGTCAAGGGCATGTACCTCGGTTGCAAGCTCACCCCCTCCCCTGCCCCAGTCTGGGCGAGTGCAGGAGGCAACCAATCCATGTGTCTCTCTCACATCGATGTTTCTCTCTGTCTCTACTCCTCCCTTCCACTCTCTCTAAAAAATCAATGAAAAAATATCCTCGAGTGAGGATTAACATAAAAAAGAAAGAAAATCACTGTTACTGGGTGAAAGGAAATTTAAGCAAGAAATGCCAGCTGATCTCAAGAATTACTCCTTAGGTAGGGAGGCGTGAGGAAGGCCCGCAGTGTGTAGGAATACGTGGGCGAAGGAGATCATGGTGCTAAGCCTCCTTGGCCTAGCCCAGTGGTCGGCAAACTGCGGCTCGCGAGCCACATGCGGCTCTTTGGCCCCTTGAGTGTGCCTCTTCCACAAAATACCACGTGCGGGCGCGCATGTACAGTGCGATGGAAACTTCGTGGCCCATGCGCAGAAGTCGGTATTTTGTGGAAGAGCCACACTCAAGGGGCCAAAGAGCCGCCTGTGGCTCGCGAGCCGCAGTGTGCCGACCACTGGCCTAGACCAGCCGTCTGCTGCACACAGAGTGCTTCCCATGGCCTGGTGTTCCTCTTAGGATGTGCTTCCTGACTGAGCCATCTGCTTCCCATGGGCTGCTCCACGGACAGCAAGCATAGGGCTGAGATTTCAGAGGGCTGAGCTGCATGTACACCCCCTGCACACGGCCTCTCGGAGACAACTTCCAGAAAGCTTCATTACAGCTTCAGATGTTCCCACCCCCGTTCAGCACATCCCCACACCCATCCTGTGCAACTGTCTGCCAGTGTCGTTCTCGGAGGACACTCACATTTGTTCTCAGGACCATCTCTCTGTGGCCCCCATAAAACGGAATGCTGGCCAATCTGGATGACCGCCCCACCTCATCTTTCTAGGGCAGATGCTGCTGCACTGACGTAAAAGTTTTGATATTCAGACAGGACACGGAAAATGGAAAACTATCCCAATAATTGAGACTACATAAAAGACCTAATCAAGCCAACGATCAGCCTTTAACTCAAAATTAATTCATAAAGATGGGTTTCCTTTCAAGATTCTTTTTCAAATGCTAATTCATTTTCACTGAAAGATGCTAAGATTCTATCTACAAAGAATAAATTTGTCAAATGTTTCATCAGGAATATCTAATGCATACATCTAGAAGCATATATATATATATATATATATATATATATATATACACACACACACACACACACACACACACACACACACACACACTGAGTGGCCAGATTATTATGAACAGCCCATCAGTGCTTCATTGACACTTCCAAAAATACTGAATATTGAAAACTTCCTAAGCAAATGCTCTCAAGGTTTTATTATTATTATTATTATCTGCATAACTAATTCACTTCATTGTACTGATAGAGTGGTCATAATAATCTGGCCAGTCATAGTAATCTGGCCACTCAGTGTATGTGTGTATGTGTGTGTGTGTGTGTGTGTGTGTGTGTGTGTGTGTGTGTATAGAGAGAGAGAGAGGGAGGGAGGGAGGGAGGGAGGGAGGGAGGGAGAGAGAGAGAGAGAGAGAGAGAGAGAGAGAGAGAGAGAGAAATCTGCTACTAGTGAGAAGTTTTCAACGTGATGTGAGAGGCAGGTCAGCATGATCCCCTATTACATTGGACGGATCAACAGCATTCATGTTTACAGATAAAAACAGATGGCTTATCACGCTGCATAGTTCCAAAACTGATAGATTTTTCTCCCTAGAAAAGAAATATACCTGTGGCTCCAGTTCAGCCGTCCTTGACATTCCACTCTTCTAATATTTGTGGGAGGTTAGAGTTGAAGGTATCTTAGGGGTCCAGTTGCAGTCTCAACTTTCTGGGTTAAGTAATGCCCTTCGCAGGCCTTCCAATTCAAAAACACAAGTGATACTAAGACTGGGAGCACAACTCAAAGGCTAACACGGGCCAAATAAACGAGGCATGTGGCCCGCAGGCCGCGAGTATGACATGCTTGCCCTACCGCTTAGAAGGGACACAGGTCATAAGCACACAAATGCATACATAAGAAGGTAGATACGAACTTAGGAAAGACAGCTCGTGCGGTGACAAGTGCGCTAAGGGAAATGAAAGAGGGCAATGAGACGAAGGGTGCCTGGGGTGGGGAATTCTATTTCGATGTGTTAGATCAGGAAAGCCCGTGCTGAGGCAGTGGCATTTGGATGACGTTTTGCATGGAAGACAGGCCAGGCACAACCTAGAGGAAGCGAGGTCCCGGCAAGTGGGACAGGCCACAAGGGGAAACGTGCCAGGGATTTTGAGGAACAAGAAGAAGAATGACGTGGAAAGCAGAGGCTGAAGTGCACAGCACCTCCCAGGCCACAGTGGGGAGGGTGGGTTTATCCTAAACGCCGTGTGGATCGCGCAGTCACACTCTCTGCCCTCCTGTCTTCCAGTCTAGACACTAAACAGAGAGTCACAAAATAAAAGTAGAACTACAGATTGAGACACACTGTAGAGGAAGACTCTAGCTCAACCGGGGTCTTTATAACCAGAGAACCTGACTTCATTTGGTAGGGAGGGCTTCTTAGAGCAAATAGCCTTTAAGGAGAAACTGGAAGAGGACTTGCATAACCAGTTATATGAAATCTATTGTTTCGAGTATATATAAATAAATAACGCTATAGATAGATAGATGGATGGCTAGATTTATAGAATTCCTTCATTTAATTTTAATTAAGTTAAAAACTGGTGACCCTAATGCAGCTTCTGATGAAAAGAATGACACATTTTCCATCCAAGAGAATATATCCCATCAGACATGGACATCTTATTACCTTTGCAATGACAGATTGATTCACTATGCAGGCCTTCATGCTACTTGAAATTAGGAACATGGCATGGCAGTTCACGAACTGATCACCATAATTATACTTCATTTGATCTTGATTGCTTTTGGAGGGGCTCCTGATTAAATCTGTCTGCCCTTGTCATTTCTAAAGCTTGTTTCTTGCAAAGCTGAAAATTTCTTGGGGTAATAATTCAGTGTTTCCCTTTCAGCCTTCCCCTCCTCCCAAACCATATTGTGATTGTATGTGTATATGTTTATATGTGTGTGTGTGTGTATATTTACATATATAGTTATCATATATACAAATATAGTTATATATATAAATGTTATATAATGTATATATTTAAATGTGGTGTTGTAATAGTTCTTTATGGTTTGCACAGATTTCACTAACAGTATTCAGAGACTCCAAACCACCTGGGGAAGGCAAGCGTTATTGGTTCCATCTACAGAGGACACTGGAGACCAGCAAGGGGAAGTGAGCTGTCCTGAGCCACACCATCCCTTTCTGTGTTATTTCCTCTCCTTCCAGTTGCCAGAGAACTCGAGGATGTTGGACCCACGCAGGCAGGGAGCCTGCATTCTGTGAGAGTCTTTTTGCGTCTTGGCCAAAGGGCGGTAGAGCGGATGTGATGAAGCCGAAGGGCAGAGACACGTTCCCATTGCAATGCGCAGGTCTCCTGATCAGCCTCCCACCTTCTGAGCTCAGCCGACGCCTTGGGCTGAGATAGTGGCAGCCAATAAGGAACTGTTGCCTGCTCCCTGGGCTAAGGGAAGAAGCTGAAGGGGAGGAGGGCTGGTCCTTCTGCAGACATTAACCTCTGAAGAGGATTTCTGTAATTGAAAGCCCCACTCCATTTATGGAGTGATTTGGCCAAGAGGGCTTGGGGAGGTGAAGGGGCTTAAGAGACCTCTCAGGAAACCAAGGCCGCCATTGGGGGGGGGGGGGGGGTAGTAGATGGTGGTGCTGTTTTGGAAGACTTGGCTGTGGGAGGTGAAAGGCAGACCCATCTGTGGGAGAGAGACTTTCTGGGAAATGAGACTTTCCGTTTCTACAAATTGCCCCCGGACAGCAGCGATAGCAGCCTTTCCCCTCTTCCTCCACAAGCCAGCACACAAGGGCTCGCCCCGCCCCGCCCTCCGGAATGAACCATCTTGTGGGATTTGCGGAATAAAAGAGAGATAGGTTGTTCAAGTCTTTACAAAATCCCTTGGCACCGACGGGGAAGATTCTGGAAGAAGGAAATCATGATGTAATGGTGATTCTTTTGAACAATCTCACCCTTGACATTCTGCTATTTCCTTTTCTTTCTTTCTTTCTTTTTTTTTTGGTATTTAGAATTATAGACACTGTGGTCGTACAGTTCTCAACTTGCTTTGGTTATAGTTTAGGCTTTAAAAAGGCACAGAAAAGCATTCAAAGGCGACATGCTGAGTGAGAACTGAAAGGAGAGAAGGAGTTATTGAAAGCTCTGGGGGCCCAGGCCCTGAAGTGACACAGCCGCCCCAAGCACCCCACCCTCAGCGCTCCAAGCAGAACAAATACCAGGGTGCACAGCCAGATGGGGCCTTTCCCTTTAAATCTCCTGAAAGGCTTCCTGAGATGTGCAAACCCACAGACTGATGCAGGGTGGCTCGTCCCCTCTGGAAGGGGGAGCCCTTCTCATGCCCTTGACCCGCTGACCTTAATCATTCGGAATCAGACGAATCAGCAAGCCCATCACTTGGAGATTTCATTACCTTTTCTTTAATCAAATCTTATAATGAACGATTCCAGCGGGTTATTAATTTTTCATTCCACATGAAGGCTACCGAGCACGGAGTTTTGGAAAATTCCATTCATGCCTTGGGTCTGTGCTGTGAATGGCCTGCATTCTCCTGATTAACACACTGAATCACACTGCATCTTACTGACAAGGGCCCTGGAACATTCTTCGTGCTAACAGGGGCTGCAGCAGGTGCTAGAACAGCTCCTGGGATGACACGGCAAGGCCCCTTCCCCAGCGACTCGGAGTCCATCAGCAACACATCCATCCCCACAGCCAAGATGACACGACTTCCTCAGTCAGACTTCCTTTCTTGGGATAAATCTTGGGGGTTATTAATCTGACGTCTGATCCCCGCTAACAACAGAGCATTGGATGAAGCAGCAAAGGGACCCTGTCAGTGTCTCACACATTACAATAAGCCCGTGGTCGGCAAACCGCGGCTCGCGAGCCACATGCGGCTCTTTGGCCCCTTGAGTGTGGCTCTTCCACAAAATACCACGTGTGGGCGCGCACGCACAGTGCGATTGAAACTTTGTGGCCCATGCGCAGAAGTCGGTATTTTGTGGAAGAGCCACACTCAAGGGGCCAAAGAGCCGCAGGTGGCTTGCGAGCCGCGGTTTGCCGACCACTGCAATAAGCCCTTGAGGGCAGCCATTTCTGCAACTGTAGGACGGGGAGTGTTGTCTGAAGATAAAAACAGGCTAACGGGCAGCGATCAGCCCGATCCGTTTCATTTCACACATGTACAGTCGCTGATGTGTCTGCAATGAGATCAGGCAATGCCCCTGTTGGCAAACTTGTAACTTTTCTTGAATAACAAACCTCTCATTAGTTTCTATGTGGCTTTGGTGCAACTCAGTAGAAGAAGGAAGAACAAACAGTCCTCGATCCCTGAGGAGCGCGGTGTTTACAAAAGCCTGCCCCCTTAAGAAGGCAAATGCCAGACAGCAGTGCACACAGAGAAGGGTTTACGGTTCTTTTGTTTTAAAACAGTTGAAGGTGTGGATAAGCCGATCAGACTGAGAGCTGTGGCCTGACTTTTTCTCTTTTCTGCGTCCAGAGCTGAAAGGAAACCCTAAGTGTGTTACAGGCTCCGCACTAAAGCATTTTGTATGTTTCCCGCACAATGTGAAACCTCGAGCTGAGGACTGCATTTCTCTGTACCGCTCAGGACAGAAGCCTGGTCTGAAACAGCCCGGCTGGATACCACCTGTGATTCTGATGCTATTTCAAAGCCAAGGCGCAGAGAGACCAAGGCCAGAAACACACTGCGACAAGCAGAATACACTCCTGCTTCTTAGCAAAAAAAAAAAAAAGGAGGGGCAGCTCATGGCTGGTGAAACCACCAGATTGGAGGGTGGATGTCCTATCACAAGTCTGGGTACGCAGGCGATGCCTCGGGAAGAAAAGATGGGACCTACTGGGCACAGGAAAACAGAACCCCAATGCACTTCTGAGGACTCCGTGCAAGGACAGAATGGCTGAGCGGGACCAGAGGGGAAGGAGGGAGAAAGGGAAGGGTTTAAGGCTGAGAACACTTCAGTCTCGTCACAGAAGGGCAGGAGCGCGTCAAAAAATTCACACGGCCTGGCCAGCGTGGCTCAGTGGTTGAGCACTGATCTGTGAACCAGGAGGTCACGGTTCGATTCCTGGTCAGGGCACATGCCCAGGTGGCAGGCTCGATCCCTGGTAGGGGACATGCAGGATTCTCTTTCATCTGAGATGTTTCTATCTCTCTCTCCCTCTCCTTTCGTCTCTGAACTCAACAAAAATACATTTTTTAAAAAGTCACATAGGTCCCACTCTATGCATTTCTGCGCTCCACTGTGAAATGAGTTTCTCTTTGATATAGTGGAAGAAAGAGCAGCTCCTGAGAGGCGCAGTTATTTTCGTTGTTTTAATGCTGGGATGCTTGAATATGGTGTGTTTGCTAATGGGATGCTAAGCGTTGCTGCGTATCCGCCATGAAGTCAGAGGCAATGGCATGCAGGTACGGCAGGGGATGGTACCACGCCCTCCCACTGTGACGTGCCTGCTTTTACCACAGCCTGCGTTTCATGCTGGCCGAGAGCACCCCCATGTCTAAAGGGAGCAGGGCAATGAATTCTGAACGCCGCATTATCTTGCTTTATAACTGTGTTGCCTGATACCAGAAAGAGGGCTTTGGGCCATAATTAATAGCCATCCTTACAGATCTTTGAACTCTCTGCCATCTCCAAGGAGCTTGCTTTCCATGAACATCTCCAGAAATAGCTCACTTTACATTATTAAAGTGCTTTGAGTGATGGTGCCCAAATTACCCCTCAGCTAATTATTAGAAAATGATTGCTCAGAAAGCTTTTCCCTCTCTACG
This sequence comes from Myotis nattereri, assembly GCF_964212035.1. NCBI lineage: Eukaryota > Metazoa > Chordata > Mammalia > Chiroptera > Vespertilionidae > Myotis > Myotis nattereri. The sequence continues at coordinate 13,932,357 of NC_138097.1, forward strand.
CTGTACCGTTAAGTGCCTTGCCGTAAATATGAAGCCAGATCTGTAGCCCTTTGGAAGGATCTCTGCTTGTGACATAGGCAATCACACTGAGTTGATCTCTAGTGCACCTTAAATGTGTTTTCATTACAAGTTATGGCACTAAGTACCATGGGAAAAGATATGCAAATCTGCAGTACCATCTACGCCAGTTAAGACGAGCCAAACTAAACTAATGAAGGGATATAGCCACCATAAAGCTATGTGTTGCTTTTTTTTTTTAAAGGTTAATTAGACTCCCTAATTACCCCAGACTGAGAGCGTATTGTGCTCTTGGAAAAGCAGGAATAATTAACTTCGGCTTTCCCCACCAGCAAAACAAGTAAATAGGAAAGCTCTAACCCAAGGGGGTTTGTGTCTATTGAAATGCAAAGGGTAGCTTGATGCTTATGTAAACACGCGTGCATATGTGTGGGCACAAGAGCGAGCGCGCGCACGCGCGCGCACACACACACACACACGCGCACACACACACAATAGCTGCTAAATGTGGCCATCCTATAAGTTTATAAGATATAAGGAAGTGCTATCTGCAAATACACATTCATAATTTATAATCCATATAATATATGCTTCTTCTCAAGAAGAAAAAAAAATACTTCCCAGGAAATCTGCAAATATGGGACATCTGTTGCTCTGGGCCTAGGAACAATCCCCCTATTTGTTGCTAACCCCCCTGCCCCGAGTTTCCTTTTGGGGAATTACCATCACACCTTCCTTGCAGTTCAACCCCGCCCCGCCCAATCCCACTTTCCTCACCCCCTTACAGGCAATTTCCCGAGAAAACTCCCCAAGAAACCAACTGCACGCAATGCCCATTCAGAGTCTCAGGGAAGAGGGCCTTTGCCAGGGGAGACAGAATATGGCCTGGGTGCCGGGGTGGGTGGGTCCTAGGAGGCAGGAACGAAAATGGCATTTTGGAGTTTTATCACTTGTCTACTCCACCTTTATCCCATTGCACAAGCTGTCACATAACCCCCAACACTCTGTGGCTCCCTAGTAAATGACGAGGAAAAAATACGGAAATTAATTCTTAGCCTGAGCTTCTCCATCATCAGCCTGTAATAGAGAGGACCCCGAGGGGGGAGCCTGAAGTGCAAGCCCTCTGATTAAGGGTGGCTGCTCTCCGACTGCAAAGGCAGCCCTGGCTCTGGGTCTGAGATGCTGGCAAAGATGCACATGGCAACATGGCAACATGGCAACATGGCAACATGGCAACATGGCTAGGCCAGGCGAGAAGAGGCTGGAGGGAAGACCTCAAGCACTGAGGTGGACTCAGAGCCTCAGTTTCCTCACCTGAAGGAAGGGGTGGTTCTCCTGGAAGTTCTGTCTGCTCCCGCCCGGGACTCCGCCAGGGTCCGTGGCCACACCAAGGGGAAGATGCAAGTGTTCATCGCTCCCAGCCAGGAAGCGACAGCTCCACCAAGAGTCAGCAAAGCGTCATTCCCAGCATCCTTGTGGCTCTCACACGGGCCGGAAGTATCACGAAATCCCCGATCAGCACTACGGCCCTCTCCTCTCCTCACCAGAGTGCCATTTCTCAACTGGCAGAATTCTCTCCTTCACGTGCAGCTTGCCCTCTGCTTCCTCTTCCCTTAGAGCAGGGGGTGGGGAACCTTTTCCTGCCAAGGGCCATTTGGATATTTCTAACACCACTCATGGACTACATAAAATTATCCACTTAAAAATGAGCTTTCTGTATCTGGTCACACATTTAATTAACTCACTCCTAATGCCTTGGCAGGGCCAGACCACACGATTTCACGAGCTTCTTACGGCCCGCGGGCCGGACGTTCCCCACCCTTGCTGTAAACTAGAAAAGACATCAGAAATTAACAAACAAATGGCCATCTCCACTAGCAGAGGTCAGAAGCTGCTCCTGGCCCAATGCTGCAGGGGCGTTGGAGGTCAAGAAACAGCAAGTTACTTCTCACCACGTTTTCTCAGAGAGTCGAGTGTAGTCGCCTCTTCTATTTTCCCCCAGGGAGGGGGTGCCCTCGGCGAGGACAGGGGACAGTGTCCTCCTGCTCACAGAAAGCAGACACAGCCCTGACCTGCACCCGCGGTTCCCCACCTTACGATCCCCTGGAAAGTTCGTGCAAACATAAATCCTGAGTGTCTGACTCAGTCATTCGGGGAGGGGCCTAAGGGTCTGAATTTCTAGCAAATTCCCAGGTGATGCTGACCAGGCTGGCCCAGGCCCTCCGCGCCCCCGCCACCCCCCGCCCCCCGCTGTGTGAAGCACTGTTTGTACCACAAACGGATGTTTGGCAAAACCCTGACCCTAAGATACTGGCTTTTCTGGTCTCACCCCTGATCCCCATGAAACCAATGAGGAGATTTCAATGGCAGTCGTCGGTGGAGAAGAAAACCTCCAATTAGTATCTGTAACAAGAGGTATGTTCTCTGAGAAACATTTTTTTTGTTCAATAATCTTATCAGCCAGGCCCTGGAAGCCCAGCCAGTGAAAGGCTGGTAATTGTTTTTATTCACCCGGAAAACCAAACGCTGGTGCAGAAGAGAATGCAATTGATTTGCAAACGGTGTTTACTCCTTTCTTGTCATCACACAGCCAGCCAATTAATGACATTAAAGATTCAGTAACGGGGAAGCCTGTGCAAAGACAAGATTACACTCGGAGTTCTGTGTTTCTTCCTGGAGAAGAAAACAGCCCCAGGTAATTAAGGCTCAGCCGCCGCCTTTGTTCTGGGTACTGAGTCTACCCAAGTCAGGTTAAGAAACGTTTCTTGGCCCTAGCGGGTTTGGCCCAATGGACAGAGCGTCAGCCTGCGGACAGAAGGGTCCCAGGTTCGATTCCGGTCAAGGACACATGCCCAGATATTGTGGGTGCCCAGGAGACACATAATGCCATAGTAGGAATGGGTGATGTATTTACTAAGATGAATTTCCTACATGTGCCCGTCCAGGAAAAATTATTCAATTAAAAACTGTTTTTAGAAATTACTGGAAGAGCCATATAATCGTAAGGGAATGAGGAAATGTCCGTTGAAGCACTGAAGAAAATTTTATGGAGGGAGTGACATTTAAGTTCAACTTTGAAGGACAATCTATAGCAAGATAAAGAAAAAGCATTGTGAAGTGAAGGGAATTGCCTGAACCAGTAATAAACCAAGGGAATATTATGGAGGTAAGAATGTCATGTTATCCGGGGGAACAGTAACTAGTCCTGACTTTAATGGCTAGTTTTATGTGTTTTTTCTAATTTAGTTTTTTCCTCCTTAATAGTAAATGAATACAGATTCCACAGTAAGCTTAACAACCTACAATGTTATCTTATTTAGCATGAACAATGTCCCCAAGAAGTTAAATAAATATTTATGACGTTGTAATTTATTTCAGATTAAAGATAAAATTTGCTTTAAGTAATATCCAACATAAGAATTAAAATGGTAATTTAAAAGGCCATTGCTTGCAATGCTTGATAACATTGGATGTAATTACTGCAAAGGTTACTGAGCCAGCAGAAGACACTGCAAATGAGTGAAAGCCTAGGAATGAAATGACTCCGAACTGATAACTACAGTTCTGGGAACAAATTCAAGAATAAATGCATCTATTCAAACCAACAGATAACATTGCTTTTCTCGTGCAGCGAAATGTTCAATTTGACATACTTCATTCTTCACTCAAGTTCATCTGCAGGTAGACAGGGGGTCGTGATGAGATAAGCAGGCTGGGTTTCTATGCCTTTGCGATTTCCTGATGCTAAGAACGCATCCCAGGGATGTTGATTTATAGGCATAAAGGAGAACTCAGAAGAATCTTTAAATATTCACCCAATGTATATTGGATGAATGCAGCAATTAATAAGTTAATAAATCCAACACAATGCTGAAGGAGAGCCCAGAAACCACCACAATTCTCTATGGTGACTTGATTTACTGTGGGGATAGGGTGTTTTTTTTCTACATGAGGTATTGAATGAATTGAAAGCCATTTGGGACAAAATAAATTTTGACCCCCATCTACTACTAGATTCAAAAATCAATTCCAGCTCTAGCCGGTGTTGTTCAGTGGATAGAGCACCAGCCTGCGGACTGAAGGGTCCCAGGTTTGATTCTGGTCAAGAGCACATGCCCAGGCTGCAGGCTCGATCCCCAGTAGGGGGCCAGCAGCCTTGGAAAGACCCCTGGGCCCTCTGATTTCTCCCCAGGCCTCTCAGTGCACAGCCTCTGATGCTGGCTCCATCCCTGGGAGCCCAGCACTTGAGAGAGAGCCGGCTTTGAACTCTCCTGAGAACAAAGAACTGTTAAGGTGCATGTGCGCTTGGAGTAACTCAATATTTGTATTTGATGCAGGCAAAGTGCATCTGTTCAAAGCTCCTTTCATGTTCTGTACGGAGGCCTGTGGCTCCTTCCACTGATACTCACCGTGGCCTTGGCTTGGCTTTGGCTAGCTCTTAAAGGAGATGCTTTAATTGCTCAGAGGCAAAAAGCAAACTCCCCAGGTTGAGCCGTGAAAACTCTACTTCAGCGGTTCTCAACCTGTGGGTCGCGACCCCTTTGGCGGTCGAACGATCCTTTCACAGGGGTCGCCTAAGACCATCCTGCAGATCAGATATTTACATGATGATTCATAACAGTAGCAACATTACAGTTAGGAAGTAGCCACAAAAATAATTTTATGGTTGGGCCACAACATGAGGAACTGTATTTAAAGGGCCAGAAGGTTGAGAACCACTGGTCTACTTGTAAAGAACTAAGGGGGCTGAGTTTCTACACCACACAGATCCCGTCCGAAGCTGCTTCTCTGCTCCTCTGGTTTGGTCTGTGTGCTGGGTTAGGCTAATGCTGCGTCCACAGCTCTCCCTGCAACTCGTATGCTCTCTTTACGAAGGGTCCTGAGACAATGTGCTGGGCCCGTCGGCTCATCCCAAGCACAATCTGAAAACCACTCGCATAGATCAAAGACAGTATTTTACAGATGCAGGCACTTAGATACGATGTCAGCAAACATGTACCAAATGCCCCTGTACTAGGGTGTCTACGGGGAGCACGGCTAAGGAGAGATGTGAGCAGGGAACTCAGCGTCACGCACTAAGTGGGCTATGGCACAGACACTTGAACTCAGGGCTCTGGCCCTCCAGTCAGGGCTGTGTCCCGTGCCCCTGCCCCCCTCTCGTCCACACCTCGGAAAGGTGGGGTACCTTCTTCAGATGCTTAAAACCGTTAAACACAAAGGAAAGTGTTCAGGGGAAAAGTCATCTGGTTGCCAAAATGACAGATAGTCGGACAAGATAGAAGCCAGATGTTACAGCGAGAACTTATTTGTTCTTCTTTAGCAATAGGGAGAAGGTGAAAAAAGTTTTCGCCACCATCTGTTACCTCCAAAATGGAGATTGGACCTGTATCATCCGCACCAGGAGAGAATCAAAGAAGTGGGTGTCCCCCTTAAAGGAAAAATTAGTAGGAAAGCTGTAATATTAAATATTCCCTCTCAGGCTCTTTCTCCCAATGAGACAAATTTGTTTTCTGATCAACAGTCAAGTCTCGAGGAGGTGTTCTCATCTGGATAATTAGGTCATTAGAATGCACGGGGCACACTTGGCAAAGACGATGTATTGTCACCTTGGCGGACCTTCCCATCACACAAGCTCTCTAACACACTTGACAAGTGAGCAGGACACTGTTACACAAAACTGATGTCATAACAGTGCTCTACCCAATTCAGCCGAATGTCCCTCCCTGCGATTTCTGTCCTCATTCTGGATTTTGCCTCTGGGGGAAGCATACTAGTTTAATCCCTCTTTACCTTGACAGTTCTTTAAGGATTGAAAAAGCCTTTTATCCACCCCCAGCTTTTCTTGTCAAAATTAGAACCTTATTCCCTATGATTACATTTAATTTTCCAGTCAGTGTAATTTTTTTCAAAGGCCAGTAAAATGATAAAAGACCTAACCTTTATCTTTAGATTACAAAATCAATATACTAGTATGTTCACTATAAAAATAATTGTAAAATCCAGATGAATATGCGACATAATAAAAATCGGGCTTAATTTCCTCACTCTAAAAAAATGCTAATTGTATATTTCTTTGAACCATTTTTATGCATATTTATAAGTATCATTCGTATATTTTAACATAGGTCAATATTATGCATACTGTTCCCTACCTTACAAGTTCACTTAGAACAGAATGAACTTTCCAAAAGTGTCACATTGGATAGACATCCAGTTCTGAGAAAGATGACATAGCCTCATCTGTTTCTGTTCTAAGTTTGATCAAATACCCTGGAAATTATTCAACAGACAATGATAAGCGGACTTGCAAAGCTGACAGGAGGAGGACTGGCTAGGAATCCTAGGACTTGAGGAACAAGGGTGTGGTGAGTTTGCTGGGTTATCGTCTTCTGTCCCATCTACTCCAGGCTGGGTTCTGGAGAGACCCACAGCCCAGAACCGCCACCGACAAACACACAGAATAAGCAAGGCCTGCGTGCCCTGGCTGAAGCACCGAACAAGAGAAGCCCACCTCCCTCTCTTTCCACAACCAGCAAGCGGTCCGGTCCACCTGCCGCACAGCAGCCAACCCCCGGCCAACCACCTCCCACCCTGGGCCCAGGCCGGGCGGGCAGCCCCATCTGTGGACAGCAGTACCAGCAGGAAGCTCTGCGTCTCCCTGAGCTCCATCCAGAGACCTAAGGACACTCAGGTCCACTGGCTTCTGTCCCCAACAGCCCCCCCACACACACACACAAGGGGGCCCAGTGACACCAGGTAACCCTGGGAGATGTCACCATCAGGGATTGAGGAGGGGTTCCATCAGCACCAGGAAAAAAACACACAAAAAAACAACAACCAGCATTGTAAGAGCTCTGAACACTACAGTGTCAGTGCAAATAAAGCTCACAAAAGTTGGCTAGAAGTTATGCACTAAATCTAAGCAAAGCTACTGCTTGCTAAAAGAGAAGCTTTAAATAGAATCAAGGGTCTCCTAACATAATAACCAATGTGTCTGAATAAAATAAAACATAAGTTGTCCAAGGAACCAAGAAAGCCACAATTTGAATTAGAAAAGACAAGCACACAATGTCAACATTGAGATGAATCAGATGGTAGAATTGTCTGCTTAGGATTTTAAAATGAGCCGTCAAGAACGTTTCAACAATCAATTACAAATTCTCCTGGAAAAAAAAGGAGCAAATCTCAGCAAAGAAAGAGAAATTATAAAGAGGCACCAAATGGAAATGATAGAATTACAATAATGGAATAAGCAACATTTAAACGTGGGTGGAGAGATTCAATCATAGCAGAGTGAAAAGAACAGAATCAGCGAAACTGAAAACATCAGCAGAACAACAGAGAGAAAACAGACTGGAAAAGAAAATGAACAGCTTCAGCGACCTGTGGGACAACAGCAAAAAGATCTAATATCTGCAGCATTCAAGTTCCAGAAGGAGAATCTAGGATTGAAAAAAAATATTTTAAAAAATAAAAGGCTGGCTTGGCTGGCACAGCTCAGTGGCTGAGCACCGACCTATGAACCAGAAGTTACAGTTCGATTCCTGGTCAGGGCACATGCCCAGGTTGCGGGCTTGAATCCCAGTAGGGGGTGTGCAGGAGGCAGCCGATCTATGATTCTCTCTCATCATTGATGTCTCTGTGTCTCTCTTGATCTCCCTTCCTTTCTGAAATATAAATATATATATGCCTCAAAGGATCACAAAAAATCACATGAGAAATTATAAGCATGAGGTCCTGGCACTCAGCAGATCCTGGACAAACTCTGCCCACTTTCTCTCCCACTTAAGTCCTTCTACCCTCAGAGGCTGATACTTAATCTTTGGCCGCGTGTCAACTGTGTTCCTCACCGGGACAGGTACTCAGTCCCTTGCTAGATGATCGAATCATTATTATGTACATTATACCCTCTGAATTTCCTTTTTAAATAACGGAAACTGTGTGTTTAAAGCAGTCCAAGCTTCCCTTTATAAAGTAGTATCTATAACGTGTTCAGCCCTTCGAAGGTACCAACATCTGGAGAATACAATCACATGCGTGATTATAAAAGGTAAGAATTTCAGCCCAGGTAAGAATGTTCCGTCCCAGGTGTCTTTGTCAGGCAATAACTTCCCCCAGTTCTTCTCACGTGACCCCTTTGTTCAGCAGTGAGGTTTGCATTTTTACTCTGAGTCCTGGGGACCTCTTCTCCTCCTAGCCCTGAGCTGTTCAAGATGTCTGGCAGCAAGACTTCCAAGGGTAGGTGTGTGTAATTAGGATCAGGTGAGCGATCCTCTTTTCTCAGCCCTTTTTCCATCTGTTCAGGTCCTCGCTTGTCATCTATCATGCCAAGTAATCGGTTCCAGACTGAAGCCGTTTTCTCTTGCATCTATCTCCCCAACCATGAGCAGAAACTCAGAAACTAGCTATTTTGTATGATGACCATGGCACTACCTTTTGGGATAAATCCGCTGTAATTAAAAATAGGACTTTCACGAAATGGCAACGGGGAACTTGGGACCAGGGGAGCGCATGATGGGAAATATGAGCACATGAGCAGCAGGCCAGTTGGAGAATGTTGCCTGGCGCCAGTCAGCCAAGTTGAAGGGCACTGATGAAGGGGTTCCAACTGGCCAGCCTGCTCCTGGAATCCATAAAAATTTAAAATGACATTTTGCGCCTGAGCGGACAAATCCACAAAAGATGGGTTTGCCAGTGCAGTGTTTTGGGGCGGCAGAGTTACGGCTCTTGGGAGTCCATGCTGGAGAATGACTACAATGTGGCTTTGCTGTGATGGAAGAAGCCAAATGCACACAGCCCTGGGGAGAAGGGGTTGAGGCGAGAGATCCTGCCGAAGCCCTTACCCCTCGTTTCTCCACACTAACTATGGCGCTCGTATGACCCTACTAACACAGCAGACGTTTCAGAGAATACCATAGAGTGTAAGCCGATTTCCAAATAGCAAGTGACTGTGTAACTCTAAGGCATTTTTATGACAGGATGATTTAAATTGCTTAGTCTTTAATTAAATGGCTATTTAGTCATTAGTCCTTACTAAATTGGGAAATGTCAACATTGAGTTAAGCGTTACCTTTTTGAGCCTGAGTCATCATTAAGCTAAAGTCAAGTCCAACAGGTCCAGTTACTTCTCTCTAGGATAACACAGTCTAAACTGAACCCAGTAGCACATGGAGACATGTAATTAAGACCAATAACCATATAAATAGCTGCAGTTACATAACTAATGAAGTACGTGCAAATCTGTTTCCATTTTAACAGTATGTTCTGAACTACAGCAACCTGCTATTCTTCCTACCCACCCACCTCACCTCCATCAACCCCTGAGCTCAAATCTTAAGTGAGGAAATGTCACATAGGGATTGGTGATAAGCAACTTAGCTTCTGGGTCCTGCCATCTTATGCTGGCACTGTTAAAAGCATCTGTAATTAATGGGTCCGGTACAGCATGAAGATAGGCAAAGGAGGAGGAATTTATATCTGCACTGATGTTGTATTGGCTGAAACTAGCCAATCATCTCCTGTTCGCTTCTATCGTGGCCCTTCACCTTTTATATGTCACCTTCAAATTAATGCAAACAGGTGTGCAAGGGCCACACTGCCTCCAAACTGCTGGCCAACTGTCCCTTTTCTGCCTTCTGCATTCCTCAAAGTTGGGTATGGCTGGTCTCACAACTGAGGGGCAGCTGCTTCTAGAAACCCCTTGAAAGTTCTCGCCAATGAACGAGAAGGGTCCCATGTACAGACAGGATCCCAATAATTAAGCGTTTCTTGCTCTCCACTATCCACCAGTGTTGTCTTTAAAAATAATCAGATCATGGCACCCTTTGCTTTGATGTTCTTTGCTAGTTTTAAGAAAGGGTTCCAGGTACTCAGCACAGATGCAAAGCCCTTAAAAAAACATATTCTTACTGATTTCAGAGAAGGGAGAGGGAGAAAAAGATAGAAACATCAACGATGAGAGAGAATCATTGACTGGCTGCCTCCTGCACAGCCCCTACTGGGGATCGAGCCCAGAACCCGGGCATGGGCCTGAATCGGGCTGTGCCCTCCTGGTTCATAGGTTGACGCTCAACCACTGAGCCATCCCGGCCGGGCGCCAAGCCCTTCTGACTTGCATCCCACTCTGCCGCTATCCCAGCTCTCTATTAAATCAAACATGTTATTACCTGAATCTTCTTCTATCCAATGAGAGAATGGATGAAAAAAAAAAGAGAGAGAGGGAAAATCTGACATTTCTGAGGACAGCTTTTAAGTAGAACCTTAAATGGGCTTATTGTCAGGTTCTGAAACCGCGTTTCCCTCTGACCTCAGCTCAGCCAGTCACGCCCTCTCTGGCTTCCTCACAAAGTGCTTATTGCAAGAATCTATACTTTTTCTATCCAGAGTCCTCACAGGTCAGAAGAACTGGAACCTTAATGGCTTTCTTATAAGCTTTCCCACACTCTTTGCCTTGGCTCCAACCTCAATATGGTATCACTTATCATAAGTTAACTATTTGACCTTCAAGTTTAAACCAGGACCTGGTAATGCAGCCAAGTGCCATGGCGAGGAGAGCCGAGAAGCCAGCGTCTCTCTTTAAAAGGCTCATTTCCAAAGGTGCTTAAGTTTCTTTCTAAGCAGGCTCAGACATTGGTTTTAATTTTACTGGCATTAGATATCTTCTCCAGAACAATGACTAGAGTGGCTGAATTCCTGTGGCTGTGTTGTGTTCACTGAACATTTCTGCATTTTCAAAAAAAGAAGGCTTGCCCTGGCCGGTTTGGCTCAGTGGATAGAGCACCAGCCTGCAGACCGAAGGGTCCCAGGTTTGATTCTGGTCAAGGGCACATGCCTGGGTTGTGGGCTCAGTCCAGCAGGAGGCAGCCAATCAATGATTCCCTCTTGTCACTGATGTTATATCTCTCTCTTCCTTTCCCTTCCTCTCTGAAATCAATAAAAATATATATATTTTTTTTTTAAAAAAAAAGAAGGCTTACCCATTTTCCAGATGCCTGATCAAGCATACTCCAGATATAAAATAAATAAATGCAACCTTTAGCATGGGTTCTTCCTGAGAGAGGATTGAGAAATAAATGAGGTGACCTGCAGCAGGGTCTACATCCCATAACCCCATCACAGGGAGGGGTGGCAGCGGCAACACTGGAGGGCGACCCAGGCCATCCCAGCTGAGGACGGAGCCGGTGATGACAGCCCAGGTGCCAGGAAGGGAGAGAGCGACTCTTCACTAAGCAGCACGGTTAGTCTGACAGGACTGAAGAGCCCAATACCCGGGCATAAGAGCCTCAGGATCATCTTTGTCCTGGCAGCTCCAAGTAGAGAGGATCTTTGCTACTTGCCCCTTCCCCCAGGCAGCCTCCTTCGCTCCTGTGAGCTTCCTGATTGGCTGAGGACAGAAACAGTCATGGTAATGACCTCCTCAAGGGTTGCTGTGCAAATCCAATCAGCTACTGTGTGTTGTATCAGAGTAGTGACCCAGGGCACCTATGTAACTGTTAGTTTTCCTCCTTGCAAAGACATTATACATCTTCTGCTGTTTTAACAGAAGGTAAAGTGCAAAAGATTGTATTTCTGAGAGGTCCCTGAGGATAACGTTAATACATAGCAAATTCCAAAAAGTGTATCATTTTAGACCATTTATTTTAACTCTGACTATTCCTGCTTTCAAAGAAATCGCTTTTATATATCTAACTTCAATAGTACAGAGGATACATAACCCAGAAGTCAGTGAATAGCTTCATTTTTTTCTTTTCCATCATATTGCTAATCCACCCAGATATTCACGCACCCAGAATAAATTAAGCTAAAAAAATAGAAGTCACAATTAAACTGAATAAAGATAAAAGGAAGCCTGCTAATGAAAGCCTAATTTACATACTGTTCTGTATGGCATTCAGATGAAGGGAAGAACAATGGATGGAAAAGAAAGATTACACCAAGGATTGAGTTTCACATGGACCATTTGATATTCTACCTGTGCTGTGAGCACGTCATGTTGCATTAGATCAAATCCTGATTACCTTCCCTTGCTGCATATCCCACTGTGTGTGCGTATTTCACACTCTGCCATTGTCAGGAGATGCTCTGGTTAATAAGAAGATAATGGGATATGCAAATTGCATGGACCTGATGAGGAAGGGAAAACATGGCTTCTCACCTCTGCCTACATACCAGCTGGCTTCCTGGTGACCACGGTGGTTTATGAGACATTCTGTTCAGGCAGCAAGCAATGCCCTTTTGCCTTGGGAAAGACAGGTCATGGAACAGTGTTCTTGCCATTTACAGAACTTGGGGTGTGGGCCTCTCAGAAAGGTCAGAGGATGGAAGGATCTTCCAACAGGGGACACAATAGACCATAAAATAAAGTAAGCCCCATACTGCCAAGTGTTTTCAACCAGACCCAGAAGAGAGAAATATGACCAGAAGGTCTGATCATGTCTCCGCAATGCTTATAAGAGGTCAACTTGATACTGAAACTCACCAGAGGCAGGAACTGTGGTAATTCGCCCAGGTACCAAAAAGGATAAGGAGGTGATTTAGAGATTTTTAAATATATATTTTTATTGATTTCAGAGAAGAAGGGAGAGGAAGAGAAATAGAAACATCAATGATGAGAGAGAATCATGGATCGGCTGCCTCTTGCACACCCCCACTGGGGATCGAGCCCATAATCCGGGCATGTGCCCTGACTGGGAATCGAACCATGACCTCCCGGTTCACAGGTCAACGCTCAACCACTGAGCCCCGCCTACTGGGGAAAAATAAATATTTTTAACTATGTGCCCCTTTTCCTCTAACACCCTTCACTGGGTCCTTACTCCCTTGCTCTGCTGACTCCCATTGGATAAGGTTCTTCTGTTTTGATCCTCATTAATCCACCCCAAACACCACTGACTCCAAGCCCAGGAGCTGGGGATAGGAGGACCTCTATTAGAAATTGAAGAAAGTGGGGAGCACCTTCCATTTGTTGAGTAAGGTTGATCATAAGACAAGGGAACAGAGTCTTAAATCATGACCGCCTTTGGAAACTCCCGGCTTCCTGAATACAGATGCCTGGTGATATTCCAGTGTGCTTCCGCAATCATGCGACAACATTGGTTGTTAATGGAAAGGTAGATGATCAGATCGCAGCAACAACAACAAAAGCTGAACGGGCCTACACTGAACTCTTGTTACGGAATAATGCAGATATCAGCCTGGGTTTTCTAGAGAAATTGCCATTGCGACACCAGACCTTTATTAAACTAGAAGGGACTACTTATCCACCCCCTCCACCAGCGTAATGAATACAGATGGTTCACCTGGAGTCTGAAACGGCAAGCAGTGATCGCCCGCCAACAAGATGGACAGCTCCGCAGAGCTGCTCTGTGCTGTTTGTCAAAAAGAGGCATCAGGCCCTGGCTGGTTTGGCTCAGTGGATAGAGCGTCAGCCTGCAGACTGAAGGGTCCCAGGTTCGATTCCAGCCAATGGCACCTGCCCGGATTGCGGGCTCAGTCCCCGATGCGGGGCGTGCAGGAAGCAGCCAATCAATGATTCTCCCTCATCATTGATGTTTCTATCTCTCTCTCCCTCTCCCTTCCTCTCTGAAATCAACAAAAATGTATTAAAAAAAAAAAAAGAGAGAGACATCAGCATTCACCGAAGATACCGAGGTTCCTCCACCTCCCCATTTTTTCTAAGGTGAACCCAATTCTTTGGTGATGCTTCAGTCCTCAGCATTCAAGGATTCCCTAGCACATGCTCTGCTTTCAGGATGATGACTTGGATTCATTGCCAAATTGGTGGGAGGTTAATTCCATGATGTCAATGGAGGAGAGAAATTATTCCATGATGGTATCTGACAGAGGACATATCTCTCAGCTACTGTTGCCCAACTCTTATCAAAATCCTTGCCAAGATCATTGCTATTGATACTGCGTGGCCTGAAAACCAACCAGATAATCCACTTCTCAATGAATTCCATGCTTCATCTATCGTGTAAGCCAGAGAATGAGAAAGCGACATCAGTTTGTACAAAACTGCCCGGGCTCTCGTGTTACTAGGACGCACACTTGTATCAGACTTCAGTGCTCCCTGGAAAGGCTACAGATTCAGGGTTATTAAAATCTGTATCCATTTTATTATAAAGCCACCGCCTTACCCACTGCATGACACCTGAATCCTACGCTATGTAGAATCAGAGGTGGTAGCTTCCAGAACAAATGCCAGAACTTTTTACTTTTCTAGAGAAGCTGGTATGTGTTCTCTGTGTGGTCAACTGAAGATGATTCTCTGATGCTCTGCCCATTAGCCAGATTTTCAGTTCAACATTCACAACAGTGTGCGAGTCTATGGTGTTGCCTGTATCGTGAGCCTACGTAATGCTCTTCTGATTTTTTTTTATTCTTTATGTTTGTCTATCAGTGGTTGGCAAACTGCAGCTCGCAAGCCACATGCAGCTCTTTGGCCCCTTGAGTGTGGCTCTTCCACAAAATACCGACTTCTGCGCATGGACCACGAAGTTTCAATTGCACTGTACGTGCGCGCCCGCACGTGGTATTTTGTGGAAGAGCCACACTCAAGGGGCCAAAGAGCCGCAGTTTGCAGACCACGGGTCTAAGTGAAGGAAGAGAGGAAAGGAGGAAGGAAGAAGAGGGAAGAAAGAGAGAAAATGTTGATATGGGATTAGACTACTCAAGGAATCAAGAATGATCAGCATATTCTTTTCCCTGCTTGATGTCACTTGCGAACAAACAAATATGACAATTTTCATTAGCACCAAATTCTTCTTAAATAGAAACAACTCTTTAACACAAGCTATATGGCTTATTTTAAAAAAATATTTTTGTATGGCTTCAGTGAGGAAGGGAGAGAGAGAGATAGAAACATCAATGATGAGAGAGAATCATGGATCGGCTGCCTCCTGCACATCCCACACTGGGGATCGAGCCCGCAACCCGGGCATGTATCCTGACCAGGAATCAAACCATGACTTCCTGGTTCATAGGTCGACACTCAACCACTCAACCATGCCGGCCGGGCTACCTGGCTTATTTTAACCAAAGAGTACAAATAGCACCAGCAGGCTCCATCCGCACAGAAGAGAAATTGCAAGCTGGATGACCAGGAGAGGGAAGGTTGGCCAAGGGAACAGGAGTTCTCAGGTCTAAGCAGAGGTGACTGTAAAGCTCTCCAGTTCGCAATGGAGTGAGACAGCAATGGACGATGCTGTCCTTCAGGGCCCATCTCCTCGGAGCTGCCCACCACACCCCTCAGATGGGATCTAGAACGCCATGTGCCCCAGCGCCACCCTGCTGTGCGGCTGTCTCTCTGGGCAATCCTGCTCTGATAGCCTTGCAAGTTTGTTTATTTTTTCATTTTGTTAAATCCTCACCCGTGGATATGATTTTTCAATTGATTTTAGAGAGAGAGGAAGGGAGGGAGAGAAACATGGATGTGAGAGAGAAATACTGACTGGTTGTGTCCCTTATGTGGCCTGAATGGGGACTGAACCTGCAACGTAGGCTGTGCCCTGACCTAGAAGTGAACCCACAACCCTGTGGTACACGGGACAACGCTCCAACCAACTGAGCCACCCGGCCAGGGCCAGCCTCATGAGTTTAAATGACAGCAACAGGACCCAGCAGAGCATAATAAAACACAGATTCAGAGACATATCAGGGTGAATGAAATATTAGTAGGTTCCTGAGAGACATGAACAGGGTCGATACTATGGTTTCCTTCCTCCCTTTCTTTTTTTTTTTTCCTTCCAGAGTCCGAGTTGAGAGGGGCATGAAAATCCCCCCGGAATTCGAATCATATTCCTTTGTATGTAAGATTTCATGGGAACATTCCCACAGTTGTTAGGGTCCGATCCAGATTATAAACTCATCTAATAAATTAAATTTTCAAACAAGAGAGAAAGAAGAGCCACAGTCCCTGGGTACCGCTGATTGCTACCATTTTGCAAAGGCAGCCACAGCTGCAGGAGGCGAAAGCCAAGAGAAGACTCAGACCAACAACAAGGCTACTCCCAGGGGTCTGCATTTGCTTGCTCCTTCAGCTGGTGTGTTATCTCCCTCCGACAGGGACATAAATAAATGTTGCCTCAGACAGGAACCGCAGGCTCGGATGTAAAAGCTGTGTATTTGAAATTAATTGTTTTCTGGCACTGTCCCGTAAAAAAACATAAAAAAATGATATGCTTTCGGTTGAAGCACTTCCATGCAAAGCCAATTAAGCCGGAGAAGCAACAATTGGGCTGAAGTCAGCGAAGGATGCTGGTTCTTGTCCAACTCAGAGGCAGGCTGTGCTGGTCACGATCTGTGGGCACGAGGTAGCACACCATTGCCAACACAGGTCGCTGGGACCCACTGGGAGCCAGGTAACCAGTTGAAGGGAGTAGACGTTCACAAGGAAATCTCCCCTTCCTTCTAGCTCTACCTCTTCATTCCTCAGGGAGTCACAGACACCTTTATTCTGAACATCCTATTCTTTTTTAAAAAATATATTTTTTTATTGACTTCAGAGAAGAAGGGAGTGGGAGAGAGAGAGAGAAACATCAATGAGTAGAGAGAATCATGGATCGGCTGCCTCCTACACGCCCCACACTGGGGATCCTAGTCTTGGTGAAGGATTGCCATTGGACAGACACATACCTCGCAAGAGGGTAGCTCTGGCTCTTTCCGCCCAGGAATAGCTGTCTCACTAAGCCATACTTGATGTGAACAGCTTAATTGAAGTATAATGTGCAGATCCCAGAATTCATTCATTTTAAATGTACAATTCAATCACTGTGACATCTCTACAGTCCACGGTTAGCACATTTCTGTGTCCGCCAAAGATCCCGCATGCCCACTGCAGTTTCAATTCCTGCTCCTACTCCCAGTGCCAGGCAGCCACCAATGTCCTTCCTGTATCGATGCATTTACAGGGAATCTGGACATTTAGTACAAAAGGAATCGTGCGGGGAAGGAAGGTAACTAGCACATTTCCAGGGGGCCAGATAAAGAAATCAAACTTATTTTAAAAATGACTTTCCCTCCTAGAATTATAACGAATTTTATTTTTCACAGTTAAATCTCTGATCCATTTAAAATTTATTCAGAGTGAAGTTCCAACTTTTCAGTCTTTCCAGATGGTGACCCAATTGTTTCAATTCCCTGTTTATTCCATAGCCAATAGTTTATCTACTAGTTTGAGATGCTACCTTTATGGACTAGTAACTTTCTATAAGTTTTTGCCTTTGGTTTCCTATCAATTCCATCTATTGCCATCACCACACTTCTACATTTGCTTTCATATCTCTAGTGTTTGTTCTTCTTTTAAAAAACTTCCCTTGTCTTTTTATTTATTTAATTTTTTGTCTGTTTTTTCCCCCAAGAAACTTTATCTTTGGTGAGGAAGATCTTTAGAACTCCAACTCAAATTCAGAAACTACTAAAAGACTGGTCTATCGGTCTGCATATATGACAACTGGGCTGAGGTCGACTTGCTGGTATTTAGTAAGTTCTTCTGAAAGACAAAGCAAAAGAAATAAATAAAAGCATATACGCAGTGAACAGACAAATGGCCAATGGGGGGATGAATACTGGCAACTCACATAAGAGAAAATGGGTTAATTCCCCTAATGTATAAGGAGTTCCTAGAAACAGAAACACTAACAACACAAGGGAAAACAGGCAAAAGATATGAACATCCACGGAAAAGGACTGCTATCACCCACTTTTATTTTTTTAAGATATATTTTTATTGATTTCAGAGAAGAAGGGAGAGGGAGACAGATAGAAACATCCATGATGAGAGAGAATCATGGATCAGCTGCCTCCTACACGGCCCCTACTGGGGATGGAGCCCCCAACCTGGGCATGCACCCTGATCAGGAATCTAACCATGACCTCTTGGTTTATTGGTTGACACTCAACCACTGAGCCACGCCAGCCGGGCTATAACCCACTTTTAAATAGCCCCATAGTCTTGTTCTGTTCTTTCCTTCTCATCCAGAGGTGACCACAACAGTGAGAATAGCAAACAAACTCAACATACTTTGGGGAAACACTTCTTTTCCCCAAATTAAAGCTGGGCTTAGAAGGATACTGCATAAAAGAGAAAAAAAAAAGGGCAAAACAATTTCTTCCCTCAAAGGGTGCCTAGTAGTCATTGAAGCCCAGAAACAAAGACCACTAGAGAAACCTATTGATCCAACAGTTCCAGAAGTGTCTCAGAATGGGAATGTAGAAGGGAAGTTATAGGCTGGTTTTTTTAAATATATATCTTTTTTTTAATTGATTTCAGAGAGGAAGGGAGAGGGAGAGAGAGATAGAAACATCAATGATGAGAGAGAATCATGGATCAGCTGCCTCCTGCACGGCCCCTACTGGGGATTGAACCCACAAACCAGGCAAGTGCCCTGACCGGGAATCGAACCTGGAACCTTTCAGTCCTCAGGCCAACGCTCTATCCACTGAGCCAAACCGGCTAGGGCTAGGACACTTATCAAGACCTGGGCAGGGGCTGATCAGGACTTAAAAACTGGGTGATTTGCTGGAATCCTCAGCGGTCTTATCTCTGAAACACCTGGGACCATGCAGAGTTACTGGGAAAACGGGTTTTCAGGGTCCAATCTCAGAACATGCAGGTCAGAAGGAGCTGGTACTTGAACAACTTGAGTTTTGACAGTTTCGCTGTGTGGCATCGTGTGAGACATTTTATCTGTTTGGTGAGTTACAGGACAGGATTACAAGCTGTGATTTTCCTGTTTTCCTTTCTCATGGTTTATATGGCACTTCCATATCCACCATAACTAATGCATTCGATGCGTACTATAATATTCATTTTATAGATGGGGAAACTGATGCATTATGATTTTCAGTATTTGGTCTAAATTCCCACAGTTATTAAGTAGCAGAACTGAGTTTCAAAACCGTGTCTCTCTAGCTCCAAAGCCTGGGCTTTGAGACTTCCGCCACGTGCCTGAAAAGCAAAAATTCTTTGTTCGTGTACATGAAATGTCTTCAGGATGACTCCTAACTCCTGTATGTCGTCTGCGAAATTTTTGATGTGTTTAGGGGCGAGGGAAGAGCTTGCATATACCCGTCTGATTCTCAATGGGTAGGTTAAAATCTCTCCCCTAGAGAAATTGTCTCCCTCGACCTAGGCCTAGAGTGAGGAGAGGAATCTATGTATTTTATAAACAAAATGGGCAGGGTGACCTCTTTCAGAGCCACTGTATGACTTGGGGTTCGCATTTGTAGCTTCTCTAGGATTAACATGAAGAGCAAAAGGAAGCAGACAATGACCTTGGATGAGAATCCATGGAATACAGAATCCACGGGTCCCATCTCGCCAGGGCGATTGCCTTGGGAAAGCCACACAGTCCATCTGAAGGTCATCGAGTATCCCTGGCTTTCTAAACCACGCCCATTTATCCCACTTAGATCCAAGAGGGAAGTGAGCTCAAAAAAAAAAAAAAACAAAACTCCATTCTCTCTGTAGTTCATGCAAATTTCAGATACAAATTAGACTTTCAGTTTCTTCCCAACAAGATCTCATCTCAGAAGGTCGTCTTTTTTAAATGGAAGAAAAAAAAGAAAGAATGACATTAAATTCATAGCACAATAGATGAGTTTGTTTTCCCAAGAGCAAGAAAACTTGCTTTAACTCATTTGTTCACGTGACCGGTTATTCAAGAACAAATAGCAAAGGCGTTTGGGAATTAACCGAAGAAAAGATTGTGGCTCATGAAAAGAAGAGACAAACTCTGTGAGTTTCTCCCTTATGGCTTGCTGCAAACTTTGCTCTCCAAAACAGAATAAAATGTCTTGAGGAGAAAGATTATAAGCTCACAGGAACAGCAAAAATCCCCCTACAGACAGAAGGATTTAGCATCGTATTTTGAAAAGGGACAGGAGACAAAACAACCAAGCCGCTCGCAAGACACAGCCGAAGTAATTGCCTGTACTTTTCCCTCTGTTTCCGAAGGCTTCATTCACATCAGGCATTTTTTTTTTTCATATGCTTATCACATTATTGCACCCGACCTGCAGCTGTTGTGCACATTTCTGAATAAATGTTAATTTATAATAATGTATTGTTTGTCACAGAAGACAAGGGGGAATTGAATGCTTTCTGTCCATCTGGGGATGGGGAACAGCTGGTTAAAATCAGGGATTTGACATAATTCATTTCCTAAGTATCTCACCACCTTCACACACCAGCCCAGCCATCGCTCTCTGCCTGGAATGTAGGTTGGTCTGTCGTCTAACGCCATCATTCTTCAGCCATCTGCCTGGGGGTCTGCCCTCGCCCCTGGAAGTTTAGTCTCCTCTGAAACAAGTGTCTAAGAATTCATGAGAAGAGAGTGAGGTGCCACGCCAAGGCGGAGGGTCTTCCATGGGCAGACTCTGAAATGAACCATGACCAGACGGCACGCATGCCGAAGCCCAATTATTCATATTGCAGGACTCACACAGCAGCCAGTTTGGGGCTGAGAAAGATGGCCTCCATCACGCCTGTGGCAAAACCATTAACACGCGTAAGAAACAAACAAGCAAAAAGGCCAACGCGAATGTGCTTTTAATCCCTCAGCTGGGAGGGTCGGTCACACCTGGATCACAGGCCACTGAGGAACATGGAGGTGGACCTTCACCAGAAATTGAGTCAAAAGATGAACTAGTCGCTCAGATATGTGCAAATGTGCACTGAATGAGAGCATCCTGAATCCTGTCGCAGGGAAACTTCTTAACCAGTTAACTGCCATGATATTTTGAATTTAATTTAAAAAAAGCTCCACTGCTGGCATCTATAGGCGTTTATGGCATACAAATGGTGAGATTGTCCCAAAGCTTTATCGTACGCAGTTAGCGCACTTACATGACTGTACTGTCACACTAACATATATAATTGGCGCTTCCGGCAGTGGTTCTCAACCTTCCTAATGCCGCGACCCTTTCATACAGTTCCTCATGTTGTGGTGACCCCCAACCATAAAATCATTTTCGTTGCTACTCCATAACTGTCATTTTGCTACTGTTATGAATCGTCATGTAAATATCTGATATGCAGGATATATTTTCATTGTTGCAAATTGAACATAATTAAAGCATAGTGATTAATCACAAAAACAATATGTAATTATATATGTGTTTTCCGATGGTCTTAGGCGATCCCTGTGAAAGGGTTGTTCGACCCCCAAGGGGGTCGCGACCCACAGGTTGAGAACCGCTGCTCTAGACCCACTAGCCAAAGGGGGGAAGTTAGTGAATCTGGATATAAGAGGTGGTGCTAGCTTGGTTCCTCACCAACAAACTTATGCCATTGTTAGTCCATAAATTGCCAGGTCAGGTTTTCAAAGTTATGTTTTCATGGCCATTTCGGCTTCCAGCTTGGCTTTGCTCAGGTTTGGAATCCCAGTAAGTGGAAAGATAAAGCAGTAGATAAATTAGCCTGAAGCACAGAGAAAGTAGATGGGGAGATTCAGAAAGGAGTATTAAAATATATGAGACAATGAAAAGTTCTGATGTACGTGTAATTAAAGAACCAGAAAGATGGAGGATAGTGAGGCAGTATTTGAAGAGACAACAGCTAAGAAGTTTCCAAAGCAGACATCAGACATCAAGCCATAAATTCAAAAAACTGCAAAACAAATGAAGAAAAATGTTAAAAACTAAAAACTAAAAAAAAAAAGCACTTAGAAACTTGGTAGCAAAAATTTTCAAATCAGAAATAAAAAGAAAATCTCAAAAGCAGCCTGATTATGCATTTTTATCAAAGCCTTCAGATATCAATCAAACTAAAGGAGGAACAAATAAAGTGAGGAACAAAACTAAAAGGTCTTGGGCTCAATTCCTGGTCAGGGCACAAGCCCAGGTTGTGGGTTTGATCCCCAGTGTGGGGCTTGCAGGAGGCAGCCGATGGATGCTTCTCTCTCATCATTGATGTTTCTCTCTCTCTCCCCCTCTTCCTTCCTCTCTATCTAAAAATCAATAAAAACACATTTAGAAAAATAAACAAAACCCATTGTGGAAAAATAACACACACACACACACACACACACACACACACACACACACTTCAATTTCAAATAAATCCCTTTATTTTCAAGAAGGTAAAAAAAAAATTCTTCAAAACCAAGTATGTAGTAAAAGTCTGAAACCAAAAGGCAAGCACCCTCTGAGTGTAGTGCTTATCCTGGGTTCATCTATCTTGATGAAGCCTGGTTTTATTTCCATGCGTCCATGCAGCATGGAGACTAGCACGGGCATGGGTTTTTCCCCAGGATGACATTCAAGAAGTGCCTGCCACGGCCAGGACCCCACAGGCCGAGTCCCCCGAGTTCTGGAGAACGAGGGAACAGTCACAGAGCAAACAGGAGAGCAAAAGAGTTGCCCAACTCTCTCTTGGAGTTGGGTAGAGGGAGGAAAACATTCCCCTGTGGATTTGTAAACCTGAGCCAGGCTTTACGAGAAGTTGAGGGCAGAGCCACACCGTACGTGTCCACGACACCTCCAGCCAAGCATTTACACTCACGCTGTCCTCAGCTGTTGCTGGTCGTGTATCTACAACAAAATATAATTACTCTCTGGAGGAGAAGGCGCCAGCAGAAAGTAAATAAGAATCTGTAAAAACAAAAAGAGCAGCGCAAGGAACAACTTAAGATGTTACAGTTATCAGACACAGAATATAAGATGTGTGCTTGGTCACTCTCAAAAAATAATCGGAACTGAAAATATTTTAAAAACATGAAAATAATACTTTTAGCCATAGCCCATGGGCATGGACAATAGGGTAATGAAGACATGGGGGTGGACTGGGTAGGGGCTGGGAGGAGAGGGGTAACGGAGGAAAAAAGGGGAGATATTTGTAATACTATCAACAATAAAAAGTATATTAAAATACAAAATTAAATTTAAAAAAGGAAACTAAACATGAGACTGTAAAGTATGACCAAGATGTTCAGAAATCAAATGACCGCTTGGTGGGGAGGAACCGCATTACAGAATCAGATTCAGGTCCCAGGCCTCTCTCACTCTTACTGTGATCCCGTGAGCTCACGTCAGAGGCAGTCAATGAGATCACACGCAGTGAGTAAATCCTGCTGCAAACCCTGGTTCCACCACTCAGCCTGGGACCTTAGGAATGCACTTAACTGCTTTCAGACATAGCACCTTCATAATGAAATTAGCATCAGTACCTTCTTTAAGGAGATGATCAATATCACGGTATGATCAGCAGCTAATACTTGCTGCTATTATTTAGAAATGAATGGTGATGCCGAAGCAATCCAGCTGACCTGTATTATGCAGATTCTGGCAATGGTGGTGAGGTTCTCCTGTGTGGACACAGACTAGAAATATGAAACTACCATGTCATCTAATATGTGGTCTGGGAAAGGGAAAATTCATCATTGGTCAGTAATTAATTTCAGGAGCGATTGCCAATCTGTCCCCATAAGCAATAATGATTAGCAAAATAAGCTAAAGGAGAAAAGCCATTTTAAAAGTCAGCGCACAAAATATGATTTTGGAAGAAAAATTTTCTTCAGTGACATTCTTTTTTGGGGGGCAGGGGGGTTAATCCTAACCTGAGGATATTTTGCCATTGATTTTTAGAGAGAGTGGAAAGGAGAGAGACACAGAGAGAGAGACACATCCATGTGTCTCATCGACTGGCTGCCTTTGCACACGCCTCAACTAGGGCCAGGAATTGAGCCTGCAACCAAGGTACATGCCCTTGACCAGAATCAAACCTGGAACCCTTCAGTCCTAAGGCTCTTTCCACTGAGCCAAACTGACCAGGGCTCTTCAATGACATTATTAAAAACAGAAGTCATATCAGAATTCCTGGATCAGGAGAGAGAGGCAGACGGAGGTGAACTTGTCTGGATATCACAGCAGACCAGGAGAGGAGAACTAAGACCTGGAACTGGAGGCAGTGAGGTACAGCAGGAAAAGCACGTGACCTGAACCTGTACTAATGTGTTTTAGACTCAGTTCTGCCCCAAAATATTATTGTTTCTCAAGAAAATTGCCAGGCAAATCCAGGCTATCTCCGTTAATCCCTTGGAGTCTTCATTCCATCCCCTACGACAACATACTACAACATAAAACTGCGCAGCCCGCGGGCACCCAGCATCTCTTCTGGCTCCCCGTCCATAAAACTATAAACCACAACAAATCACCCTTAAGTTTCCAATTTTGCAGGAATTTAACTTGTGCGAGGAACAACCTATAACATTCCAGCAAAAGAAGCGTGTCTTTCTTTCTGTTTCTGACAGACTGGTTGGCACTATCCTGGAAACATCATGGGCAAAAATATGTGTGAAATTGAATCCCTCCTGCATGGGAAGATAGATTATAGGAATGTCCCAAGGGGGGGAGGGGGGAACTCGGATGCTGGGTAAGGAGCCTTCAATATACTCCGACACCTTATCAATTGCTTACAATTAGATGGTAAATAATTTCTGCTTATTTATATTTTCCTTCTCAAATGGATCTTCCATTCTCTAATTTTGGTTGAACTAATTTGGGGCGCATTCAAATTTAATTATTGTAAATAAAAATGCCAGAACTGGGGACTCTTATTTTTAAAAATTACTACTATAGTATGACTTCATTTTTGGCTTCTGTTGTCATTTTCGACATCTGAAGCTATAACTGTTGAAGAGTACATGCTGTGTCATGATCCCCTGTGGTCTCCGTAGTAACGGGTCACACCGAGAGGGAGGGCTGCTGCTCAGTGACTTGATTTTTCTGGAAACAGTAGGTGATACATCGTTGTTATGAATGAGAGGTGCCTCTTCTGCTTGGGCTCTGGTCATGGCTACCCTCGGGGAGATCTGACTCATATCCGAGCCCTTCTTTCACCAGTTAACGCTGTTTGTGTGAAAGCCAATCACCCTGTGATAATTAAATTTCAAAAGCAGAATGATTTATTCAGACTTCATGAAGTTGTCATGAATATTAAGTGACGATTTCATCAAAATGATTAGATCACTATAAGTCAGGCTATAAAATTAAAATGGTGCTCTTCTTTTGCATACATTCATTTTATTATTTGGCATAAAGAATGGTATGCAAAGAAGCACAATGCCCTGACGCCTTCCCAAACTCCGGTTTAGAGACTTATCGTGTGTGTTCCAGAGGTTGCTGCAGACATCACGTTGGAATTTTCTGGAAGTGAGCTTGTTGATTTCACTTGAGTTTCATGTCTAGGTATATGATACTGGGAAGGCCACTTAAGTTTCTACCTCGACTCAAATGAAAATGTGGAAGTTGGACGCAGCACTGATGCCTGTGATCCGGGAATCCCATAAATCACTCTGCCTGTAAGATGTCCTTTCTCGCCGAAACCGGTTTGGCTCAGTGGATAGAGCGTCGGCCTGCGGACTGAAAGGTCCCGAGTTTGATTCCGGTCAAGGGCATGTACCTGGGTTGCGGGCACATCCCCAGTAGGAGATGTGCAGGAGGCAGCTAATCGATGTTTCTCTCTCATCGATATTTCTAACTATCTCTCTCCCTTCCTCTCTGTAAAAAATCAATAAAATATATTTTTAAAAAAAAAGATGTCCTTTCTCCACTTGCTTTTTTCAGTTCTTCCCTTCGAAGGGGAGGGTTGTGAGGAGAGAAACAGGCCTGGCTGAAGGGGGAAGCCGACAGCTTCCCAGAACCTTCTCCTTGTTGCTCTCCTCAGCCAACTCACCTAGGTCTGGCCATCTGTTCTGAATGTGAGGCAGAAGTTCTAGTCACAACGCAAACATCTAGTATTGAGTTGGCTGGCTTGGGCTGCGGGGGGCATCCGTGGAAAGGGGTACATGTGTCAAGGTTTGTTAACAGAAATAAAATGTAGACGTAAGTACAGATTAAAGTAACAGACGAAGCTGAGGGACAGGGGTGATTTGCATAATTGCAACCACGGGGGGAGGACGCATGCCCAGAACACAATGGGACCGTGGTCACGTTTCTCAGTGGCCCAGACAGTAGTCTCCTCGCCTTCTGACAATGAAGTGAAGGCCAGGACCGGCATGGAAATGGAAGAAACAGCATTGAATCACACAGCCACCTCACCTAGGGCTGGTTCTACCTCAGAGGAAGTCTGGGAATCAGGCCAGACAAAGGATGAGGTTATGAGGACAAGGACCTGAGTTTCGTATGAAATTATTAAATTGAGGATAGACGTGGTCAAGAGCAAGCCTGCTCTTTCTTCCTCTGGCTTCATGGCCCAGGTGTATACTGAATCACCTGTGTGTGTAATGCCCACATGGTCCTGCTGCTGCAATCAGTGGCCTCCGAGCCACTGAATGGGAGAAGGCTCCGTCTCATGGGGACCGAGGTGCCTGTCATGAGTGAAGTGGCCTCAGCACAGATGTCCTCCTGGCCTTGCAGTGACCCCATGACAGCAGATGCTGAACATGCCGAAATGTCACCCTGTTTTTCTAAAACTGTACACACTTTTGTAAAGATTGTATTGAAATATAGATAATTTTTGTGTGTGATATGAGGTATTTTTTCAAGTAGATAAGCAATTGGCCCCAATATATTTATATCAATCTATTATTTTTCTGTCTTTGCAGAATGCTATTCTCCCAGTACATCCAATCCCCATAGACCGATCTATGGCTTCATTTCAGGGCCACAGTGCAAGGAGCCGGAGACATCTGAAAAGGTACAGAAATTCAGTGGAATAAAAGTGCATAAGCAACTACTTTATTCCACAACATTATTAAAATCAAAAATATGACATGCTTCATCTGCTGGAATTTTCTGTCCCTGCTGACGGAATACATAAAGGTCCCTTGAGTAGCACAGCCCAGCCATGGAAAAGGCCGATTCCCCAGGAACAACACTGAGTCCCAACAGTGAGCCGGCAGCCGAGGGCACGCAGATGTGCGTAAGGCTGCTGAAAAGCTGGTGTTGCATTTAGGAGGGTCAGGAGGCCTTTCTCGCTCCGTAGCCTGGAGACTGGCATCTCTGCTGAGAGCCCACCTGTACCTGCAGGTCTGCAGGTACAAGCCGACGCCGTCCTGCTCACACACTTTGGAAAGTGATGTGCAACTTCCCACGCCAGGCCTTTCCCGTCCGGTTCTAAATGGAGAACTGAGCCAACGGGGTTGGGACCTCCTGTGTCATCCAGGGTGACACAGACAGACACGGATGAATGTGGCATTGGGAACCTACCCCTTGTTACAGCAAAGGCAGCCCCAGCCCGGGCATGTGCAGTCAGCGTGGGCTGCAGGAGCGGAGAGGGTAAGCGTGTGTCTTTACCTACCACCTTCTGAGTCAGGCTTCAGGATTGCTCTGGCTTAGCAAGGCTGTGCGGCCAACAGAGGGCTTTTATGTTACAAGATAAACATGCGCTTGTTCAGGTCACAGCATGTTCAGGATATCCTCCCAGTGCAGGGCACTCGCCCAGCGAGGATTTGCTGCTTCCTGGTGACTCAGGGGACCACGCCAACATCCTTGGCCTCATGATGGCTCCCCTGCGCCCAGAGGAAGGCAGGACCCTGTGCAAGGGTGAAGCGAGGCTGAGAACGAGCCGGCCCTGTTCACCTGGCCTCCCTCAGTGCCAGCTAAGACACCTCACCAATTCCGGAGGCTACCGACGGCCTCCTCCTACACTGAAGCCAACCCAACCCTGCCAGGTGTGTGCTTGTGGGCGGGTGGGAGTGTATGTTGAGTATGAAAAATGCAGCGTTAATACCTGCCATGACTTTGACTTTCCTTCACTCCCACATTCAATCACTCACTTCCGTGGTGTTGGTGGTGTTCTGTCCACATGCCCAACAGCCTAGTTCACAGTCAAGACCAGGGGTCCTCAAACTACGGCCCACGGGCCACATGCAAATACAAATATTGTATCTGTTCCCGTTTTGTTTTTTTACTTCAAAATAAGATATGTGCAGTGTGCATAGGAATTTGTTCATAGTTTTTTTTTAAACTATAGTCCGGCCCTCCAAGGGTCTGAGGGACAGTGAACTGGCCCCTGTTTAAAAAGTTTGAGGACCCCTGGTCAAGACAGTCCAATACGGCAGTCACATGGGGCTATTCCAACTTAAATTTAAATGGAATATTATTTAAAACTCTTTGTGTATAATAAGCCCGGAAAGCAGTTTGGGGCCAGAGTACATAGGGCCTAAGTCAAATAATTTAGCTTTTATAAATAGCAGGGAATGGCGGAAAATTTGGTTCTTCTTTAAAATTATTCTTTATTGGCTTTCATTTCCATTATAAGGCTATACATGTGCATTACTAAAAGTCTATAAATTACAGAAAACTGTAAAGTGTAAAGAAGAAAATACAAATCACCTTATTCAATGGTTATCCTTGGGAGAGAGAGAAAAAATGTTATTGCTAAATCCTTTGGTGGTATTTTGATTCTGTTTTTCCTTTGCCATGTACATTTATTTTAATACTACTAATAATAAAGTTTAGAAATACATAGAAAATACTAAGCACATTGACATAACTGTTCTTTTATGCAAAGGCTTGCCTTTGAAAAATAGAACTGCATATTTGGGTTGGTCAGGTGACCAGTGAGAGCTCCCCACTGCTAGAATACATGAAATTTGAGCTACACATTTATATGGTACAATATTTGCTCATCTTTATTATGTATCTTGTCCTGTAATTTCAACCTATAGTTGTAACATTTTTTTCCTTTTAATATAATAAAATTATTTAATTTAAAAAAAAAAAAAAAAAAAAAACTCTATGCCTCAGTCACGCTGGCCAATTTCACAAACTCAATACGTGGCTAAGCCACGGAGGATGGCAGAGAAAAAACATCTACGTTATTGCAGAAGGTTCTATGGGATGCACAGCGAGTCTGGATGGGATTCCTTCTGCTTTGTCCCGCCTTCAAGGAGCAAATACATAACTAAATACATAACAGGAAGAAGGTGAGTTAAACGTACAGAGAGATTCTGCTCTCTGATTGGTCCTGCTCCCTGCCATGTCCCCAGGCTCCCAATCACAATTCGGTCCTACCCCAGACAACCCAGACTAGGAAAAAATAACTAGTGATTCCAGAATTCAAATTCAATAAAAACTGCCCACCTTTGCACATCTGGGGGGAAAAGGCAGGCTCGACTTGCTAACTGCCCCCCTGGCTGAGGAAGGAAGGCAAAGGCAGCTGGCACCTGCGTGGGGGAGTCTTGGTGGAGTCGCAGAGAGAAGCATGGCGTCGGCAGTGACCTATGGCTACATGGAGGGAGGAAAGGGAACGCTATAAAAAACCCCAATGTTCTCTGGGAAGAGGAAAGGGACCGGAGAAAGGACACAAAACACAACTGAGATTAATTAAACAGAATTTGTGCAACGTGGCTGTAGAATGAGGCTGAGCTGGCAGTTTTCATCTGAATATTATTTGTGGAATTATTTTATGACTTACTTGTTTCCTCCATACACAGATGTTTCAAGAACAAAATTGCAAGGGAAGGCCAGCATTTACAACAAAATTTCCAAATAATATGCTAGTTTGCCTAATTGAAAAAAATAAATCTGAGGGTAGAACTGAATATCTAATTTTAATAAGCAAGTGACTCGAGTTGGAAAGCAGCTACTATTCAATATTCCTTTACAAAGCAGTGGAATGGAAATGAACTTGAAGCTAATGATAGAAACAAAGAAATGATTAAAAGGGGGTTATTAAAATAATCCAGACTTTGTTTTCATCCTTGATTTAGGAGAGACCTACACAGAAATTACTAAGCGAGAAAAGCAAGAAAAAGAATATATAATGTGGCTTTTTTTTTAAAGCGAACAATGAGAAAACCCTTACATAAATAGAGAAAAATTACAAAAAAATAGGTACCAGTTCAGGATAATAAGTAAAATACAATTCTCTTTTGGTAAAATCAAATAGAAGTCGTGTGTGTGTGTGTGTGTGTGTGTGTGTGTGTGTGTGTGTGTGTGGCTGGCTTAGGCAATATTCATGTGTCCTACATTACATGCCCACACACTTCTGTGTCATTATCTGTGTGTAGCTGGTATTTTCTGAGCCCAGGCCAGTTCCCTCACCTGTGTATTCCCAGTACCCGACTGCAGGCTCTAGCACACATCAGGCAGGGGGTGAATTGTTGCTTACATGACACCAACTAGACCAAACAGTTGGGGGAGCCTGCAGGGGAGAAGCAGAAAAGCGAGGGTTGAGGGTCACGGGCAGTGACCAGCATGTTCTATCAGGGAGGTGGCTATGAAGGCTCTTTACAGGACTTGGATTCTACACCAAAGACAGGACCAGCCGCATAATCTGCAGGGTCCAGTGCAAAATAACATTTTAGGCCCAGCTGGTGTGGCTCAGTGGATTAAGCATCGTCCTATGGACCAAGAGGTCCCAGGTTCAATTCCTGGTGAAGGCACATGCCCGGGTTGCGGGCTCCATCTCCAGTAAGGGGCCTGCAGGAGGCAGCCAATCAGTGATTCTCATCATGGATGTTTCTATCTCTCTCTCCCTCTCCCTTCCTCTCTGAAATCAATAAAAATACATTTTAAAAGTAAAATAAAATGTTAGGTCCCCTAGGTTAAAAATCATTAAGAAGTCCAAGATAGGGACCACAAGAGCATTAACCCAAACATGGGGCGCTGGGCTCTGCACAGGTCGCCCTGTGAAGCCTGCCCTTTAAAGACTTGAAATCAAGGATCCTTGACCGATTTTAAGCAGAGGCAAGCTGGTCAGATTCCAGAAAGATCTTTGAGAGAGACCGCAAATGCATTGTAGACAATTGTTAGCGGGAGACCTGGGGAAACTCAGAAGAAGACAGACTAGCCGTGAAGGAAGGGGAGGGCCTGGCAACGCATCCACTGGCCGGAGGCTGGAGAGGTGCAGCGGGTGCAAGAGGAGATGAAGGAATTAGAAGCCAGGGTCCTGGCAGCACTGAGGCGGGGAGTGGAGGGCTGATGAACACGGAAGGGAAGCAGGTAAAACTTGCCCGTTCCTGCCTCTGGCTCCCAGGCCGATTGAGCTGCAGCGGAGCCAGTCCACAGGCACACCTTACGTGCTCCTGAGATGGTAACAGAATGGAGGCAGTGGTCAGTCACACGGATGTTACCAGGAAAGAACAGAGAGAACATGTGAATGGGCTCAGGGGAGGCAGACATGACTTCCTTCCCAGAACCTGGGAGAACAGGAACTGTCCCGGGGCAAAGCTGGCATGCGGCAGCACCTCACAGTATTGTTACGTTTTGCGTAACAAGTGGCAGGTGGAGAGTCCAGGAGGCGCTGGGCGCGTGAGGAGGTACAGGGTGTACAGAGAGAATCACCAGTATTTTAGATCACAGAGCTTCTGGGAGCCAGGTAAGTCCTGTTTACAGGTGAGAAAAGGAAGCCAGGTTTCCCAAGATCCCAAAGGGAACATGGCCAGATTCCTCAGCCAGGGTTCCCTCCAACTGACCACACTTTCTCCCCAGTAAGCCTTCTGTGGCTTAGACCAGTGATGGTGAACCTATGACACGTGTGTCAGAGGTGACACGCGAACTCATTTTTTTGGTTGATTTTTCTTTGTTAAATGGCATTTAAATATATAAAATAAATATCAAAAATGTAAGTCTTTGTTTTACTATGGTTGCAAATATCAAAAAATTTCTATATGTGACGCGGCACCAGGGTTTTTCAAAATGCTGACACGCCGAGCTCAAAAGGTTCGCCATCACTGGCTTACACTCTGTTGATCACCAGTTGAATTATCAACGCGGCACATGGCAAATTCAACAGGCGGCAGAACAGACACCGGGCATTAAGACCACCAAGGATCTTAATGGTAAACAGTCGGGTGGGTGGAAACGAGCTGGGCTCCGGGTTAACGTAGTCTAACAACAATAAGCTTCTGGCACTCCTGGTTTTGATCAAGCGAAGCGCTGAGCCAAATTCATCGCACAAGTGCGCACAAATCCATGGACGGATTCCTTTTTTTTTTTTCCCCCGGTTATGCCTGAATGCCCTGTATTGTCATGAGAAAGTGCTTGTTGGAACAGTTGCTTCTTTCTTATTGATGAGCAGCTGTGGGTGACGGAAACATAAGCCTCGGGAGTTTCTGTCCTTAGCCATTCAGGCCGTTCTGGTTTAAGATGATTACATAGCTGTTGGATACAAGAGCCAGTCGAATGGGAGAGACGAATGGTTTTATTTCTCGTACCAGCCTCATCAAGGATTGCTCAAAGCATCGTCTCACCCATCTTTGCACAACTGTATTCTCTTAACAGGTTGGAAATGGGAAGTCCTTTATCCTAAGGCTGATTTTTCACTAGGTTAGCAATGGGACTGTTCGCACTGGTGCCCCCTGAGAAAGTGGACATTCACTATCTGGTTCCTTCTGGCCTCAATCGCCCATTCATTTCCATTCATCATAACAAACCCTCCGACAGCTGGGCTCTGCTGTTCCCAAGGCCTCACAAGGAATCCCAGGGCGTGAAAAGGAAATGGTCAAGAAGAGCATTTTCCAGAATCTTTCAAAAGGAGCCACAAAACCACTGTGTCTGAGGGAAGCCCATGTAATACGTCCCCCAAACACTTTCTGCAGCTCCTGGAACACTTCTGAAAGTAAGAAAGGTTTTACTAATAAGTACATCAAGTCAATAAATATAAATCAAGCCTAAATAAAAAACACACACAAAAAATATATCTTCACTCTACCTCTTATCGATGTAGTAAATTCAAAGCTAAGCCAGCAAACCTTTCCTTCTGGGATAAGAACCTTGCATCGTACATAAATACACATCCACCAAACGTAGAAATAAATCATATCAGTCAACTGACAACAGAATCGTATGTTAGTTTTTTCCCCTCCATGTGTTTTGAATCAGTTGACTCTCAGAGATAGGCCCTGTATGTTCAGAAATCTAGACTTTTTTTTTTTACTTAAAATCCAAAGAACTTAAGTCTCAGGACTAAAGAAATTATTATAGCAAGTAAGGCATTCTACTTTGGCTCACTATGTCTGGAATTAATAAGTGTTACTGAATAAATAAATGAGGTAATATATTAATTTCATCAAAAGCTCATCTGGTTGCCTCTGATGTTCTCAAAGTGTTATGTTGAAGAATAAGTTGGCAATGATAGTTAGCATGAGCACTGTAATGTAGCAAAGAGAGAAGAGCATGACTATTTCAATGCTTAGTACATGCCAAGCTGTATTCAAGGCTCTTTATGCAAATTCTCTATTTTAATCAGTTAGTTAATTCAAATTAGTGAACTAACTAAACAGATCAATTATAGATCCCAAACTCATGGCTTTCTGGAATCCACAAACTAACCCTTTTCCTTTTCATTATGGATAATATCCACTTTTGCATGGAACACCCAAAGGAAAACTCTTAGTATTAATTACAAAAGAGGTAAGGGAATTAAAATTGTAGGAGGAGAATAGAAATGAATTAAAAATTATATATGCAGTCCAGCTGGTATAGCTCAGTGGTTGAGTGTCAAACCATGAGCCAGGAGGTCACGGTTCGATTTCCGGTCAGGGCACATGCCCGGGTTGTGGGCTCGATCCCCAATGGGGGCCATGCAGGAGGCAGCCGATCAGTGATTCTCTCATCATTGATATTTCTCTCTCTCTCTCCTGTTCCCTTCCTCTCTGAAATCAATAAAAATACATATTTTAAAAATTATATCTGTAAATTCACAAAACATAAGACAACTTTCTCATCATGATAAGGTCTTACAAATGTATGTCCCCCACTATAATGAGTTATCCTCATCAAAGAGCATCTGTTAAGTGTGAGTTTTGGGAGGATTTTCTGTGTCACTCACAAAAGGAGCTCTTCATTCCTTGTCCTGTCCTTCTGAGAGTGTCATCCCCCAAGTATCAAGTCAATAAGAAGTCATTTCCTCCCAGTCCAAAAAATCCACTAATCAGGGAATGATGCGAGGCCATTTGAGGAGAACCAAAATTAAAACGGTCTCAACAGTGTCCCTACGGATTCCTATAAAATCTTTTAATAAAAGCAGCTGGAATTTCATTCTGGCTCACAAGCTTTCATTATGTGTCCCAAGTACTTCCATCTTATTTTTTTCTTTGACAACCAGTGCCAAACATCAGAGTCTTGGAAATACTGGAAAGAGTGTTTGCTTTTCATTTTGTTCCTTTCTCTAGTTCCTTTTGCAAATGTGTTCTGGGCTCAACATTCCATAGACACACTTCTTTGCAGTTCGTTATTGAAATGAGTGTTTCCTTGTGACAATGTTTAGCCATAAATGCTGTTGGGCCATTAAGATTTCAGGCCTATTGCTGCTTGAGTATCACTGCCCTTTCCCTATGTACTACAAAAACTCAGCGATACTTTCTAAAAAATTCATCGTTATTGATTTCAGAGAGGAAGGGAGAGGGAGATAGGAAAACCAATGATGAAAGAGAATCATTGACTGGCTGCCTCCTGCACACCCCACACTGGGGATCAAGCCCACACGCAACCCGGGCATGTGCCCTGACCAGGAAATTGAACCATGACCTCCTGGTTCATAGGTCAACACCCAGCCACTGAGCCACACCGGCCGGGCAGGGATACATTTCTAATTCCTACCACACACCCAGTGGTGTCAGTGGAGGCCTGGAAAGAGCAGGGCCACAGGGGGCTGGTGTCTGCCCTCAGTGAAGGCTCATTCTCACCATTTCCCCACAGGAAGCAGGCTGCCCTGAAAGCCCACCCCATGTCCCTGAAGCGTTGTCTGCCAAGGGCAGCACTCTCAGCTGGAGAAGTGTGATGAGCACCATCCCAGGCTATCCTGGGCCATGGCAGCAAATGGGAAAATAATGAGACCTGGAGCCCACAGGCCAGGGTATCAATTCCAGTTCTCCCTTTTAGAAGTAATTAGGATCACAAGTAGCTGCGAAGGTCTTTCAATCCATTGAGCTATTCATATACAACTCTAGGGAAACTACCCCCAAAAAAGGCCATTGCTTTGAATCTACAAACCTGGCTGCAGGCATTTCTACTTTGTGTGGCTGGCAGCATAACTCTGCGTGTTCAGGAAAATGCCTCGACTTGGTCTGGATGAGTCACTGGGGTTGATAAAGGTGATACCACGTGGGCAGAGCCTGAGGGGACTGGGGCATTGGAAGAACCAGGTTTCTATTCCCAACAACCTGTGAGGAGCAAGCTCTGAGGTTCTCCAGTTCACCCTACATCAGGGAGAGGGTTCCCGAAGCCCAGAAGGCAGGGAGGGATGGAGGGTCATTGAGGGGTGGCCCAAGGATTTGTGGGAGGCCGGGCAGGCCCACTGGGGAAGCTTAAACACATGGGTGCTGCACAAAGATGGCCAAAAAGCGAGGGTGAGGCAATGAGAGCTGGAGTTCTCATCAAGCCACGCCAGTCACGTGCCCTGAGAAAAGGGCTACCTTTTCTTTCAGGCGTAGGCACCTAAGGACGCCATAGCCCTGGACAAGAGTCTACAAAGAGAGACAGCCCAAATGACAATTCCCAATCGATGAGGAACAGAGGTGACAAGTATACTCAGAACTGGTATCTCATTCCACCCAAGTCTCCACCAGACTGGAGGGAGCGCAGTTCCGAAGCCTTGATGCCAAGCTACGCACCACCAAGTGGCTGCTGGCCCAAGTCTATCTAAACGTCAGACTTAGGATTCTTCCCTTTAATGGAATTGTTTCAAACACTGATGTAGACTGAGCAGAAATAATGAGCTCATTCACGAATGTGGATACAAACAAAACATGGACACAAAATGTGGCTGAGCCCATGCGTTAATGCCGGCCCTCAGCTCAGCCATCCATTCATTCGCCGTTAATGCCATCCATTCATTCATCCCTCCATTCAGCAAGCCTTTGTTTTTGTGTTTTTTGTGTGTGTGTGTGTGTTTTAAATATATTTTATTGATTTTTTACAGAGAGGAAGGGAGAGAGAGAGAGAGTTAGAAACATCGATGAGAGAGAAACATCGATCAGCTGCCTCCTGCACATCTCCTACTGGGGATATGCCCGCAACCCAGGTACATGCCCTTGACCGGAATCGAACCTGGGACCTTTCAGTCCGCAGGCCGACGCTCTATCCACTGAGCCAAACCGGTTTTGGCATCAAGCCTTTGTTAAGGGCCTGCAATGGCCCAGCACAGGCCTTGGCGTTCGGCATCTACAGATGACTATCCCTGCCTCTCCCACTCAAGAAGCTCAAGGTTGACCGATAACTCAGCCAACAATGAACAGACATAGGAGTCAGTGCTATAGATGCAGCTAAAGGAACAGCATGGAGAGGCACTGGGCAGAGCCTGGGTTGGGACCAGAGGAGCCGGAGAGCCAAAGCTCCCTGGAAATCATGACATTTGAGCTGAGTCATAAGAGACGGGGGCAAGTCTCCATCTGCAGAATCAGCGGTTCCAGAATATCCCTTTCCAGGCCTGCCAGAGGAGCAGGGACTGGGAATATTAAGCGAAATGCTTCCCACCAAAATCACTGAGAACTCCGGGAGAAACCTGGCTTCCCAATATTGCTCTGCAGAACTCAGAGCAAATGTCACATCTCTCTCACACACATGCACACACACACACAAATCATGTGTTTTACTCCCTTCCAGGAAAGCAGGGAGAGGATAATGCGGGGAAAGTGTGGCGAGATGACAGTCTGTTCTTTGCTGGGAAAGGACTTTTTTTGGTCTGTTGGTGCCAATCCTGAGGGTGCTCAGCTGTCAAATGCCCATTAGATTTTCCTGGGAAACAAAATCACCGACACGCTGTATATCTTGTCTTGTATTACTTTCCAAGGGATGAAGCACCATCCTGTTTACAAGGACATAGATTCCTGCACTTGCACAGTTTGCATCTGCTGCTAAACTGGTGGCCCTGTGCCAGCCACAGCCCTAAAGAGCCGCAGACCTACCTCGGGTTTAGGAGGACGGGAGTGCCTACAACGTTGAGCTGGGCACAGAGCAGAGAGCCCACAAGTGCGTGGGGATCCCGCACCTGCCTTTCAACAGGACTGATTACTTGTCAAGACGTTTACTCATAATGACCACAGCGTATGGGTACCTGCTAATTCTAAAAGACAGCATCCTGCCGAAACCGGTTTGGCTCACTGGATAGAGCATTGGCCTGCGGACTGAAAGGTCCCAGGTTCGAATCCAGTCCAGGGCATGTACCAGGGTTGCGGGCACATCCCCAGTAGGAGATGTGCAGGAGGCAGCTGATCGATGTTTCTAACTATCTCTCTCCCTTCCTCTCTGTAAAAAATCAATAAATATATATATATATATAAAAATAAATAAATAAAAGACAGCATCCATGTCAACCTTCCCATGCCAGACCTCCCTACCCACCAAAGGCCAGCTCAAGTCCTCAATGTCCCCAAGAAGTTGTAATTCCCTTTTCCCCTAAATTCTTATGATAAAGGAAGTGTTATGGCCAATTTAGCCCTAAATTCCTTTCTCTTTACTGTTTTAGCCATAAAGTGTTATCATGACCTCAAGGGGAAAACATACCTTAGATGACACCTGTACCCTTCATACTGTGGCCAAGGAGGGTTCCTTTCCCCCGTTTGCTAACACCCCATTTCTATGTGCCTGTTGGATTGCCCCAGGGCAGTGGTCGGCAAACTTCAGCTCGCGAGCCACATGCGGCTCTTTGACCCCTTGAGTGTGGCTCTTCCACAAAATACCACGTGCGGGCGCGCACGTACAGTGCGATTGAAACTTCGTGGCCCATGCGCAGAAGTCGGTATTTTGTGGAAGAGCCACACTCAAGGGGCCAAAGAGCCGTATGTGGCTCGAGAGCCGCAGTTTGCTGACCACTGCCCCAGGGGAAAGCTTACAAAAACCGGAACTTCAATACATTGAAAGTTGAAATCATCTTTCCACCAAAATAAGGCCTTTTTGACTGCCTCTGTTTCTCGTAAGCTTCGACTTTTCCTGGTATTAACTTTTCCTGGTGGCCATGTCCTTATCTATTTCATTTCTCCCTTCCTTCCTGCATTCCATCTCTCCTTTCCTTGATTAATGGCGTCACGCTGGTCCTAACCCTTCTCATTTCTCATCAAGCCTCCTAACTGACCACCCTTCAACCTTTCTCTTCCAAACTGTGTCACCCAGACAACTAACCAGCTTTCTGTGGCATCTTAGGAACGGGCTCCATCCTGGGGCTTCTGACTGGCCCTCCATGAGGTACCTACATTTCTGTATCTGGTGTTCAAAACCCTCCAGCTGTGTATTTTCTTACTTCTCGGCCCAAATCCTTTCTTCTAACGAGGCGATTTTTGCCACCGGAACCTCCCCAGTGTCTCTCCATGCCTTAGCTCAAGCCATTGCTTTCACGTTAAATCTCACTTCCAAATATCATAACCTGGCTCTGTCTTCAAGGTACATTTCATGTGCACTGAACTCTTCATATGTGAGCCCATCAAGATTAGGCATTGTGTTCCTTGCTGAGGGCATTTTTAATTTAAGTGATTTTATAATGTACCTAGGGCATTAGAGGCACTGTGCGAAATGCTGAAGGATTCATTTAGAAAGCCCAACTTCCATTTAGTGAGAGTTCTAAAGCATAGAGACATGAAAGGTAGAGATTAATTAATCAATTGAGTCCAGGAAAAAAAATGTCTTTGATATGAAGAAAGTCATAGCTCTTTATACTGAAAAGCACACTAACAAGTTAAAAAATGTATAAATGAGCCCTAACTGGTTTGACTCAGTAGACAGAGCGTCGGCCTGCGGACTGAAAGGTCCAGGTTTGATTCCGGTCAAGGGCATGTACCTTGGTTGTGGGCACATCCCCAGTGGGGGGTGTGCAGGAGGCAGCTGATCAATGTTTCTAACTCTCTATCCCTCTCCATTCCTCTCTGTAAAAAAAAATCAGTAAGATATATTTTTTAAAAATGTATAAATGAAAAAAATTATAAATGACTCATATAAATCACAGCCTTGTAAAACTAGAATTCCAGGGATAACGACAAAAGCATTAAATTCTCAAAGAAATGAACAGATATCCCTTTTAAAAATTTACATTTGGTTTTTACCAGCATCACTAGAAAATTACTACAAATCAGAAGCAACATGTTTGAAGTTTCAGGAGTAGCTATTTGGACCCTAGGATTCTGTACACAGTCAAGGGTAAAAAAAAATGTATATAGGTAGGGTGTCCCCAAAAATGTATACACACACTTGGAATAATTATTAAGGCAGTGTTTATTAAAATACATTTCATTTTCAAATCTGAGCTATCAGCTGTTAAAGTGTGCACATATTTTTGGGGACACTCTGTATATCAGAAAAGAAAAAAAATACTTTGGCCATGCCAGAATGCAGATGGCTTATCACACCAAACCTGCTCTGAATCACTCAAGGATGCATGAAGAAAAATTAAAAATTAATTACATAACAGGGAAGATGATGTGATACCTCCAAAATAAATGATGGTATTCTTAAACAATAGTTGATATATGATCTTTACTGATTAATGAAAATAAAAGACGATAACAACAGATTATGGCATAGTAGAGAGAAGAGAAGGAGATGGGATTCTAAAGTTTTCCAGTGGTCAGAGATGAATACAATGACTAACTTCAAGTGACGATAGAAAAAGATGAGTTTCAAAATATGCATTAAACATTCGAACATACCAAGTACCAAAAGTAGACAATGAACCATAATTCCAACCACAAGAGAAAAGGCAGGACCTAGCTGGTCATTGCAATATAAGTCAACTACCCATGACACATTGATAGGGAATGTTCTGGTGTGCAAATATCGCTACAACACATAAATCAACCGGAAGGAAATTCCATTCAATGGCTAAAATGGGCAAAGAAATCTGATGCTCTAACTAATGGCCCATTTACCTAGGTAAAATGACAAAGACGCTGGGAAGTCTAGCTCTCAGCATATGCCTTCGGGATTAGAAGGAAGTTAGAGATGTCCAATCAACATACAAATACTGACTCAAGCACTTTTTGGGTTATACATTACAATATAAAATTAGTAGTGATTACTGCTAGTATAAAAAATCAGGCCCGGCTGGTGTGGCCTCAGTGGTTGAGTGTTAACCTATGAACCAGGAGGAGGTCACGGTTTGATTCTCGCTCAGGGCATGTGCTCAGGTTGCAGGCTCCATGTGTGGGGCATACAGGAGGCAGCTAATCAGTGATCACTGACGTCTGTCTCTCTGTCTCTCTGTCTCTCTGTCTCTCTCTCTCTCTCTCTCTCTCTCTCTCCCCCCCCCACCCCCCACTGCATCTCTGAAATCAATAAAAACATATTTTTTTAAAAAATCATCTGGCATCTCAACTATGAGAAATGGTAAGCTGGACGTAACTATTTCCTTAGTATAATTCTCTGAAGATTCTCTAAGCCAGACTAGAAGGTTCTCTGCGAGACCACTGAAGAAAGTCCTGCTCCATCTATTTATTTGTCTGGATTGATTCTAAAGCTGGCATCGTTGCTCTTGGCCCGGTCACTCTGCTTTCTTCTCGGTTAATTAAGATAAGTCACTCCGAAAGCCCAGAGTGCAGCAAAAGTGCTTGTGGTACAGGCACTAAACAAGATTAGAAAAACGAGCGTTCGAAATGGTCATTTAATCTTGAAGTTATGCTACAAGGCACATGTCTTTGATTCCCAAGTGATAGTACACAGATGTCTATGTGGAGTAATAGATGGAGTAAAGAAAGCAGAAATGACTGAAATTAATGGAATGTTTATCACGAGGGCCAGCTCTCTGAGTTAAATCTGATTTTCCTTTCCTTGTGGCGTATCAGACTAAGACAAGTGGAGAAGACGGGAAAGAACGGGGGATTTGGAGTCAGAATTCTGAACTGTAGACGCTCCGAGCAGGACAGTACCCTCCTGTGCACTGGTCCTCCCCTCTGAGGCGCAGGTAACCTGTGACATTGACCTTAAGAGTAAGTTGCATAGATTAAACAGACCGCATGCAAAGTCCTTTACCAACTGCAAAGTATTCCCCACGTGATCATTAGAAGCCATGCAATTTTCAGCAAGCGGGCAACCTTTTTTCTGCCAAGGGCAATTTGGATATTTATAACACCATTCGTGGGCCATAAAAATTATCAATTTAAATATCAGCCTGCTCTACGTGGTCAAACGTTTAATTAACTCACCCCTAATGCCTTGGCAGGGCCGGACCAAATGATTTCCAGGCCTTACACGGCCCACGGGCCAGACCTTCCCCACCCCTGGTCTAGGGGAATCTACGAGAGAGACCCTAACACCCAGGGCTGCTCCACACCCTAGACCAGTGGTTCTCAACCTTCCTAATGCCGCGACCCTTTAATACAGTTCCTCATGTTGTGGTCACCCCCAATTTCATTGTGTCAAATTGAACATAATCAAAGCATAGTGATTCATCACAAAAACAATATGTAATTATATGTTTTCCGATGGTCTTAGGCGACCCCTGTGAAAGGGTCGTTCGATCCCCAAAGGGGTCTCGACCCACAGGTTGAGAACCGCTGCCCTAGACAGTAACTTACACGTTCATGCAGAATAAACAGACACGTGAGAGAAAGACAAGTTCACAGTCCACTGAAAGCCGACGCTGGCTCTCGACGGCTCGATGTAGGAAGCAGCACGCTGAGCAGCCCACCACGTGTGCCTCCTGGAGGCAGCACAGGGAGGCCCGCAGAGACCTGCCTTTCACCACCGCTGGCCCTGGTGGGCAGCAGTCAGCCTGGCTGGTTGCTATTTATCCCCTCTCGATCCAATTGTATTCCTCCCTTGATTCCCTATTGCACACTTTGCTGCTTTTCTGAATGATCTGATTGGTGAATTATTCAGCAAAGCAGCTGTAAATTACTCTATCTCATCAATGTCACAACCGCTGAGGAAACTGTTCAAAGCGTATCGCATGGCTCCTGCTTGCTGTGTCCCTGCAGCCCTGGACCACAGAGCACAGCATACATGCAGGAAGGCACGCAGACCTGCTCAGCTGCACCCAAGGACCCATGTGATATGAACATCTACGTAACAGGCCACAGTTGCTGTGTTTGCCTGGGTGATAAGCACATACTAGCTGTGTGACCTTGTCAAGTTATTTAACCTTTCTTTGCCCAAGCTTCCTTGTCTGTAATATAAGGATAATAATAGCACCTATCTCATAGGAATGCTAAGAATATTAAATGAGTAAATACTTTATCTATGTGCTTGTTAAATAAAGAAATACATGGATTCATGAGTAAAATCATGAATCCATCCAAAAAAAAACTTTAGGTGAAGATATATATATATTAAATATTTATTGTAAAAGGATATCCCAGGGGTTGTTGTCTCTGAGACTATCTATTTGTCAAAACCCACAGAACTTCACAGCATAAACACTGAACCTTCAAGGACATGAACTTGAAAAATCATTTAGGAGGTCAGGTGGTCCCAGGATGGAGTACAGATGGTGACAAATGAATCTAACCATATTACAAATCTAAATGAAACAAGCTCACTGGGAGGAAAAGTCAATGAATGAAATCTGTTTTTTCATTGTGCTCTGGTTGTTAAAGTTGTTTTTCATAGGACAGGTATTAATAATTCTGAGACCACTATATATGTATACTGGAATATCACAATTAAATGAATGGATGGTGGGAGCCAGGCTTCTCACTGTTGAGGGAGAGGTTATAGACAAGCAAGGGGAGGAGGCTAGAGTGATCAATGAGATAACAGTTGGAGCTATCAGTATCAAGTCATATTTAGCTTAACAGAGAGATACAGATAGTTACATATATCCATGTGCACATGCATGTATATATTTCCTTGCTCTGGCAACTAAAAGGGCTTGAAGAAACAACACCCCAGGAAAAGCAAACAGACGAGTGTCAGGGTCTAAGTTTTTGATGGTATTCTCACTCCAAGAGCTAGGAGTCCTTGGAGAAATGGCCAATTCTCATGACCTCATCTGAACCTTACTACCCCCCAAAGGCACCATCTCCAATACTATCACATTGGGGATTAGGACTTCAACATATGAATTTTAGGGGGGCACAGACCTTCAGCCCATAGCATTCACTTCTGATGGTTACTTTTAGGTTTCAACTTGACTGGCCACGGAGGCCCAGACATCTGTAAAACATTATGCGGGGTGTGTGTGAGGCTGGTTCGGCATGAGAATAACATTGTGTCAGGAGACAGGAAAGCAGATTGCTCTCCCCAATGTGGGTGGGCCTCACCCAATCAGGTGAAGACCTGAATACAACAAAAAGGCTGAGTAAGAAAACTCCTCCAGTCTGACTGCTGAGTCAGGCCATTGGTCTTTTTTTACTGACTCTGACCAAGCACTAGTCACTAGACCAGCGGTTCTCAACCTGTGGGTCGCGACCCCTTTGGCGGTCGAACGACCCTTTCACAGGGGTCGCCTAAGCCCATCCTGCATATCAGATATTTACATGAGGATTCATAGCAGTAGCAACATGACAGTGATGAAGTAGCCACGAAAATAATTTTATGGTTGGGCCACAACATGAGGAACTGTATTTAAAGGGCCAGAAGGTTGAGAACCCCTGCTCTAGAGACCTTATTCTTCAGATCACTCAAGGAAAGAGGCAAGAGATGACTGAAGAGGCAAACAATGTTTTTTATTCATGCAGTTTGTTAGTGACCAGGAACCCGAGGGAAAGTCCTCTCAATTACCCTTTTCATATCATTTGGCATGAGAACAAATTTGAATATTCCTCGGAATGTCCCTTCTTGTACAAGGTAGTGCTCACGGCCAGGGTAACAACGTGACTATGTGGATGCACGTGCTTTGCCTACCTTGAAGTTCTTTATCTTTTCACTAAACTGAAACCCCAAGTCTTTCTTCCCAGTGTCCAAAGCAGAAATGATTCAAAGTCCCAAATGGACCTCCATGTATTTTTTCTAGACGTTTCTAAACCATTCTGGAAAAAATACCTTTGGAAACAGCATGATGTTCGCGATACGGTTCTCAATGTTGTTTTCATAAGAAAGGTTTCAAGACTGTTGGCCCCTTGAAGTCAAAAGAAGTTGCCAGAGTGTGGTGAGTGGGGAGGGGGAGAAAGAGAGACGGACTTTAAATAAAACTCTTTGTTCGCCAACGGTTTTTGCACCTGGGGGTTTTCTTTCTGAAGGCGAAGAGATCAAACTTAGTTCGGGCAGCGGTAATTCCAGCATTTCCAAGCACGCGGGGCATTTTCCTGCCTCCCTTACAGCCTCTCAGTAGAGGCGCCACAGGTAGAAATGGCCCCAGCACGCCACGGGCATCATTAGCGCCACAAACTCCTGGCCACCCCGCCGG
The DNA here is from genome assembly GCF_964212035.1 of Myotis nattereri. NCBI lineage: Eukaryota > Metazoa > Chordata > Mammalia > Chiroptera > Vespertilionidae > Myotis > Myotis nattereri. Next base: position 13,976,536 of record NC_138097.1, read on the forward strand.
ACACAGACTTCAAACACACAGCTCCAGACCACACACTGTGAGGTCTCCAGCTGGGCGTCCCTTGTTTGGTGTCATTGCTGAACGAACGCGTGTTTGTTACTCATCTGCTTCTGCCCAGGAGAGGGAAGGTGTCCTGTCAGTGACCGTGAATGCCTCCTTGCAGGTGTTCAAGGTGAGATCTCCGCTAAACCACGCATGCGTCTCAAGTAAGTGAGGAAGAGGACCCAGTAGAGCATAGAAATGAGCCAGCGTCCTCCACGACCTGCGTGTGCAGACAGCGTGGGGCCGTGAGCCACCTCCCTGAGGGTGACAAGCCGCACCTGTCTTCTCCGGTACCTTGATGGTTCTCTCACCACCCACGGAGCCACATCCCCCTGAAGACTGAAAAAGGTTGGGTGCACTTTAAGTCACAGAAGTCCAGAGGAAACAATACAAATCCAAGGAGTGAATTCAACTCATAGCGCAAGAGAAAGCCTCTCTGCACGGCGGGGTGCCAGAGGGAAACCCTCCTTTCCTGAAAAACTGACCCCTAACTCACGTCCAACACGAAAGCTCCCCAACCACAATTGACTTGTGGCGTTTGTTCCAAAAGAACCATGTGGCCCCAATGACAGGCTCCCAGCGTTTCCCAACCGTAACCACAGCGCACAGTGCGTGGAGGGCGGGCCCTCCCGGAGGAGCTGCTACAAGGCTTTCGGACCTGGAGTTTGGTGCAGGATTCTATTTCTAGAGGCTCTCCCCACCTTCATAGTGTGTCAGATGCGGGGGGCGGGGGGGGGGGGGTGTCTCCGCGTGGTGTGCCTTTTGTGGTTTTAATCGGATGTCCTCAAGCAGGACTGACTGTGGAAACGGTCTCTGTCATGAGTGATATCCTGGTCCCTTTCTCCTTCTGACTGTGGAATGGTAGTTTGCAGTGAAGTGATTGCCAAGTTCTCATTTCCATCTGAAACATGCGGTCACCTTATTACCCAAAAAGGGGCCTTTTCTTGACATTTGACTACAGAGGTAAAACACTGATAAATATTATATAAATATATACTCTTATATATTATATAAATATATAATTTTCTATTTTTTAAAAATATATATTTTATTGATTTATTACAGAGAGGAAGGGAGAGAGATAGAGAGTTAGAAACATCGATGAGAGAGAAACATCGATCAGCCGCCTCCTGCATACCTCCCACTGGGGATGTGCCCGCAACCAAGGTACATGCCCTTGACCGGAATCAAACCTGGAACCCCTCAGTCCAAAGGCCGATGCTCTATCCACTGAGCCAAACTGGCTACGGCTATAATTTTCTATTTTTATATGCATTTGTATTTATACACACCTACATACATGTATACACATAGAAAAAGTCATTCTAAAAACCGAAGGAAATTTGTGTATTTTTAACCCAGTTTCAAAAAAGAAAAAAACAATGTGTATGTGTCTGTCTCTGTGTATGTGTCTGCGCATGTGTGTGTGTGATGATTTTAAAAAGAGTAACCAGAGCCCTTGGCCATGGGGGTCCCGTGTGCAGGGCAGGGGAGCCAGGGAGGCTGCCGGGACTCCCACCACCGGCCGAGGCCGAGGCCGCGCTGAGTCCCAGGAGCGGACACAGCAGTGCTATTAATCCTGTCACTCAGGAGGAGACTAGCCGGGAGGATAAAACCAAGAAACCTAAGTGCAACTCCAAATGCAAATCTGCCCCAGACTAGAACGAGCAGGCTGAGCTCCTCTGTCAAACCTGCACCAGCCCTGTCAGGGTAGAGACGGGGCAGCAGGGAGAAGGGGGCGCAGGAAAGACGTCCCGGATGCCTGCACATCCCTGCTGCTGGCAAGCTGAGCACTGAACACAGGCCATCCACTCTGCGCTTTTGGAAATGAAAGAAAATGAGATACAGCCATGCACATGTGTCCACCTTTCCTAAATAATCCAGCAGTGGTCGCACATTGATAATCAGTACACGAGATGAGTATCCAAATCTTAAATCTGTCTAGCAAAAAAACTGGCATATGCTTTCAATGGAAAATAGGTATACATTTCTAAAAAATTGGCTTCAGACTCACTAATTTTTCATCCTCAACTGAAGATATGTTTTTACTGATTTTTTAGAGAGCAAGGAAAGAGGAGGGAGGGAGAGGGAGAGGGAGAAGGGGAGGGAGGGAGGGAGGGAGGGAGGGAGGGAGGGAGGGAGGGAGGGAGAGAGAGAGAGAGAGAGAGAGAGAGAGAGAGACATCGATGTGAGAGAAAAACATCGATCAGTTGCCTCCAGTACTACACATTCCTGACCAAAAGTCAAACCCGCAACCTTCAGTGTACAGGACAACGCTCCAACCAACCGAGCCGCCTGGCCAGGGCAGACTCGCTAATTTTTAATGAAATTTTGGTCATCACCTCCTCATATGCAGAATCAATGAACGGCTCAGAACATCTTTGATTTTCTTTGGGGGAAATAGAGCCTTTGGCAGGAAACGGGTCTGTACAAATGGAACGCCAGCCTGGAGCAAAGGAGCCCTTCTCTGGATGGGACAAAAGAGCAGAGATGAGTCATGACAAGCCTCTCACTGCAACTTCCAGAACCAGGCAGCCTTCCAAGGGCCAACGGGGAGCAAACTCGTGACCCTTCCCCTATTTCCAAAATGCAGACGCTAGAGACGCCGATTGGACCGGAAGTAGAGGGCAGAGCATCTAGGGCAGGCGTGGGGAACCTGTTTCTGCCATGGGCCATGTGGATACTGATAACATCATTCTCGGGCCGTACAAATATTATCAGTTTAAAAATTAGCCTGCTCTATTTGGTCAGACATTTAATTAAGTCAGCCCTAATGCCTTGGCAGGGCCAGACCTAATGATTTCTCGGGCCTTATTGGGCCTGCGGGCTTGACATCTGCCACCCCTGGTCTAGGGAATTTGATGGAAAGTGGCTGTAAGGCTTGGGGGCAGAGCAGGGTTTTCTCCAGTGACACAGGGATAGAGTGTCTATTTTGGTAAAATGAAAGAGACGCCACACAGTCACACAAAGTCATCTCAGTGCCAGGGACGACAAAGCAAATTGCAGGGCAAGCCCACCCCATTCTGCCGAGGCAATGTCTGTCTGTATCTCTAGCTCGCTGGAGAATGACCCGCCGGGGAGCGAGGCGGAAGGTGGGAACACATCCAGGACACTCCCGTCCCATGTCCACTTGAATAATACATCTATTTCTATGACACCCTTCAACCCTGTAACCATCACTGACGCTTCTTGAATGCCTTCTTTGGTCTGGGCACTTACTAGACACGTGTATATGTAAGGCCAATCCTCACAACAATCATGCAAAGTAGATCATTACTTTTCCTCAGCCGGGCTCATTACTTTAAAATATATATATATATTTGATTTCAGAGAGGGAAGGAGAGGGGGAGAGAGATAGAAACATCAATGATGAGAGAGAATCATGGATCAACTGCCTCCTGCACGCCCCCTACTGGCGATTGAGCCTGCAACCGGGCATGTGCCCTGACTAGGAATCGAACCATGACCTCCTGGTTCAGAGGTCCATGTTCAACCACTGAGCCACGCCGGCGGGGCAGATCATTACTTTTTAAAATGAAGAAACGGATGTCCTGAGAGACTACGCCCCAGCTCCGTCAGCAGTAAGTGACAGAGCTGAAAGTCCCTCGGGCTTCCAATCCTGTGCTCCACCTACTACATCGTGGTCCACTTCCTGTTCACGCCCCATACAGTGGGGCCTTGACTTACGAGTGACCCGACTAACGAGTTTTTCGAGATACAAGCCGTCTCACGGCCGATTTTTTGCTTTGAGTTGCGAGCTAAAATTCGGGTTACGAGCCAGCTTCAGATACCCCACCGCTAGTTGGCGCAGCGAATGTCACAGTGAACGCGACATCATCAGCCCGGCATCACGTGTCTCACTTTTTGATTTGACACACGAGTAATTTGAGTTATGAGCTCTGTCACGGAACGAATTAAACTCGTAAGTCAAGGCCCCACTGTATATCTCCACGGACAGGAGCCACTTCTCAGGGCTTCCACTCTCCTTGATAACTTCACCACCTCGTTCCCTCATGCAGGCCTGGCCCATCCACTCTGCCCGCGCCTAGAATGGAGAGGGCGGCTAACCCTACCAGTTTGCTAGGCAGAGGTCCACGTGGCTCTCAGTCTTAAGCCACATTTCAGTCACTTTTGCCACCAGTAAGAGTAATATTTTGTTTTCCACTTACCTTATTCCTGTGTCTTATTTTTCAGTCAGTTCAAAACCCTGGTGGGGAAGAGGGGTGTGATGGATGGGGCGCACGCTATGAGCTGACTTTTCTCTTTTAGAATCTGGGCTCCTAAACCTGAGCGGATTTTGCCTTTGCTAATTGAGCAAGAGAGTTCTGTACGCAATCAGTACAGTAAGCAAACACAGTAGTTGTTTAACCTGCATGCGCACATACACATACACACACATGCACGCACATGTGTGCAAAGTAATTAGGTTAAGAACATATGTGTTAATTTGCCTCTGAGGAACAATTTTAATTATAAATGAACCTCTTTTTATTCCTTAACTAGGCCCAGTAGGACTTCTCTTTGGCAGTACCAACATTCTTCTTTTTTAAGCATTGGTTAGAAATATTCTTTGTAACTGAAAGCAATAAAACTATTTTCATTAAAAAGGGAGAGGGAAATTCTATAAATCAGATTAAAATTCTCCCCCATTACAATGAGTCATTAAGATTTGATTTTGGCTTCTCTGACTTTTCCCCCTGGTTAATTAATATTAAAACCCCCCTTGATTCACAAATGGAAAACAGCAACCCAGCTTACTGTGCTACCGAAACCAAGACGCCCCCCAACACACATGCAGCCCGTGGGGAACAGGGCCAGCCCGTGGGGAACAGGGCCAGACAAAGTCTGCTCGGCTCCTTCAGGTTGCCTTGAACACAACTCCCAAGCCAGCAAGCAACGTATTTTCTTAGCAAGAGGAAAAATATTTCACAGCACATTCAATTAGTAGCTGTTTTTTTCTGCCCTTAAATAATAAAAGTCAATCATCAGGGAAGTTAAATGATGGCTTTAAACTCACCCAGGGACGAGCAGGTGAAGATTCGGCGGCCAGGATGCTAATCACTGTAAGAAAGGAGAAGTTTAGGACCAGGCGGTCCACAGCGTTAACAGCCGAAAATTCCACAATCAAGGGCCCATTCCAGGGCGCTGTGACCCACCTTTACATGTTAAAGGTCATGCCGAGAGTCAGAGCGACTGCTGGGAACAGAGACACTCAACTGCTGGAGAAACAAGGGATTCCCTCATTTCCAGGTTTTCATACACAGCAAGTGGTACCAGGGACCCTGGCTGCAGAGCCCACAGGTCATTTCAAGGTGCATCCTGGGTGTCACAGCCAAAAAGTCAGATGCCTGCAGGTTCAGTTAGGCCACACAACTAAGGGACACGGGCCCCAGGGAACTAGTTCACACAACTTGTCCTCTAAATTCGCAGCAGGACTCGGTGCGCAAATGGCAAAGGCAAGGTCCACTCACACACAGCCCTCCCTGGGACTCCGTGTACATGCCTGTGTGCACGACTGGCCCACAGTCCACCAACTTCCAAGAACCCCCTCCTGCAAGCTGCCAGACCAGCACCATGTCCCTCCCGCGGTGAGGAAGCTGAGCCAGTATTTCCTCTTACCCTGAGCCTTCCACCTCAACCCATGGCAAATGGAATTGCAATCTCTGGGTCCCGACATGCCAGGTGCCCAGAATGGGGGTAGATGAGAGGCTCACTCCCCCCAGGTCACCACCAAAATGCACCTTGGCACTGCCAGCCCAGGGTGGAGACAGCTGCTGCCACTTCTGCTCCAAGATGCCATGGCGCATGCGTGTCCAATCCTGACACTCCCCACATCCATGCCTAGACTCCCAGTAAAGGCAGAGGGTGGCAGGAGTCAGAGCCTGGAGCAGGGCGGGGCCCATGGGGACAATGTCCGAGCCTGAGCAGAACTCCTGGGGATGACAGGTAGGGACTGACCCCCATGGCTGGGTTTAGCCTCCTTTCTATTGTCACAGTCAATGCCAACAGCCTTCTCTCTGGGAGTGGGGATAGCAAAACCCCCACGTGATTTTTACTATAGACAAAGGGACTCATTTCCAGTCCCCAGGAGGTAGCACGGGACATTGGGAGACCCATGTAATGGGAAGCAATACCCACTATTAATCCTTACTGGCCATGTGACCTGGGAAAGTTGCTTAACCTCTCGGACCATGTATTACTTTATCCGTAAGGTAAGTCAGGAATATCCCACTGCGTACAGTTGGTCATAAGGAGCAAATGCAAAAGGACAGGACCGTGTGTATAGACTGGTTCACAGGAGACGGGACACGTCAGACTGTGTCTGTCCACCCTTTCCTTGAGGTTTTCTCACAACCTGGCCCCACCTCTGCCTTGCAGGCCATGGACTCAATTGCTTCTTATTAACTCAGAGTCCCTGGGTTCCACGTCTACCCAATTTCCATGTGTAAAAAGACTCAATTTGGAAAATATATATCTTTATGACCACATTGTGCTGGACTGACCGACTAATTTAAATTCTTTATGCATTAACAGGGGATGAGGGCAATTATGTGGTTTGGTGTTCCTTGAACATGAGCCAGACCTTGAGCCAGAAGCTCCAACTTCTGTGGAAGGACCTACGACAGGCTGATACGTTCAATACACACTCTATACCAGTGATGGCAAACCTATGACACGCGTGTCCGAGGTGACACGCGAACTCATTTTTTTGGTTGATTTTTCTTTGTTAAATGGCATTTAAATATATAAAATCAATATCAAAAATATAAGTCTTTGTTTTACTATGGTTGCAAATATCAAAAAATTTCTATATGTGACACGGCACCAGAGTTAAGTTAGGGTTTTTCAAAATGCTGACACGCCAAGCTCAAAAGGTTCGCCATCACTGCTATAGACTGTTGTTTGTCTTTTGCTGTGTATGCAAAGATAATTTCATATCCCCCAAATGTCCCAAATCAGTGTGAAGAACAAGAATGTGTTTCAAAATTTAATTTGGTAGAAACAGACATGTTACTATCTTATGTAAATCTTGTTAAGGAGGGAAATACCTTAGGGCTACTGTATCACAATACACTTTCCTTCGAATGCCAACTGTATCATCAAAGCGGTGAAAAGGTCTACTCACCTCTTCCTGTGTGTGATGAGCGTAGGTGATGAGTTTGCTGAGGGCAAGAGGAGCCAATGGGCAGGCTGTCTGTCACCAGCATCTAGGGATGAGGCAAGTGTTCTGAGTCTGTGGTTAGAGTTGGGAGCGGTGGGCCGGCAAGGCAAGGAGATGGCGAGGCCGACACCACGCTGGGAGGTCACAGGTGATGCCAGTAGCCAAGGTCCCTGAAGACAAAGCACAGGAGACAATCACCGTAAGTCACCAGATCTTCAGACCAGACCTCTGATGATCCATGGCAGTGGTCGGCAAACTGCGGCTCGGCAAATCATGGCTCGTGAGCCATATGCAGCTCTTTGGCCCCTTGAGTGTGGCTCCTCCACAAAATACCGGCTCTTCCACAAAATACCGACTTCTGCGCATGGGCCACGAAGTTTCAATCGCGCTATACGTGCGTGCCCTCACGTGGTATTTTGTGGAAGAGCCACACTCAAGGGGCCAAACAGACGCATGTGGCTCGTGAGCCACGGTTTGCCGACCACGGATCCACGGCATTTATGGGTCCTACTATAATATGAGGTTCTGAAAGCTGAATGGTGGCACCTCCACCTCACCTTACATGTCTCTCCCATTTCTTTTGTCTGCCAAGTGCTATTAGATTTCCCTACAAATATCTCTAGAATCCCTCCTCTTTCCTTCTTTCTTTCTGCCGTGGTTCTTATCACAACTTACCTAGATCAGTTTCCTTATGACCAGACTTTCTACTTCTGTGGCTACCTAACTTCTCCCAGTACCTCCAACCCTCATCGTTTTATTTCTCTGCTTAGGGACTTGGAGGATATAATCTACAATCCCGTGCTGGTGTTGATGTTGATGTTGATGCTGAAACTAATGAGATGCCCTGTGCCTGGTTTTGTCGCAAGCCCTGGGGATATAAGGAAGAGTAGGGCAGAACTCTTTCCTCCCAAAGAGCTCAACATACTTTGGAGAATAAAACCAACCTCATCTCAGCCATGCATCTGAAATAACATAACATCCCTGTCACACTATATTAATCCATGCTCTGTAGTAAGTTCTTGCCTCTGTGTGTCACTCCTCTGCCTGGAAAACTATTCACTCTTCAATACCCAACTCATTATCTTGCACATAAAATTTTTCTCAACTCCCTAAACAGGATTTGTCTTATGTGTGTCTTCCTAGAGCGCCTTGCATTTCTGTATAGTGATCCCCTTAAATTTAAATATTTCCTTAAAAATCTCTCTCTTCCATGAGACTTCATCAGTTTTTCAAGTGTAAGAGCCACATTCTGTACACATCTGCATTGCTCAAGAGCTAACAGAGTACTGGAATAGATGAAACATCAAAACATGGCTTGAAAAAGTAATTTGTTAATTAACGTATAAATGCAGACAAGGGCTGGAAGTCAGGTTGAAATCTGATATAAAATAATCACACAGGCGTCTGTATTGCACTTAGTGTACTGGAGCTGGAACGCCAGGGGCAACACCCAGCATATTTGGCAGGTGAATGGGAGTTTCTTAGGGTTAGGAATGTAACAATTATATTTTTAAATGACTTGAGAGGACTCTACCCACCGCAAAAATAAATTATTTCCTCTAAAACACTGAAGTCATAATCCTAGTTCTTATCAGTGAGATCTATTCCCGTCTCCTTAATCTCTTCTTTGACCTGGTGTTAACCTGATTTTATTAGGTAATGTTTCTCTAATTAAAGGCACATTTCAGGGAGATGGGAGGTGGATCGAGATCTCCATCTCCTGACCCATCCTGAGAGCGCCCCCCCCCTGCCCCCGGCAACAAGAGCTTGGCTACCAGAGACCGAGAGAAAGTCGTTAATTGACAGCAAGGCAGGAATCCGAGGCACTGATCATCTCCTCCACAGGGAGCTGAGACAAAGCCACAGAAGTCAGCACCTCACTCCTTTAACTCTGCTTGTGCTGGAAGGGACGAGTATTTTTAAAGGATTTCAGGTTAGACGTGGGGAAGAGGTTTTTAAGGCCATTTCGTTTAACTCGGGGTTTCTCGGCTCTATTGACATCTTGGACCAGCTACGTTTCTGGTGAGAGAGTGGGCGGGGCCTGTCCTGTGCACGGTAGGAGACTCAGCAGCATCCCTGGCCTCTACCAAAGAGATGCCGGTAGCAAACCCCAACTATGACAACCAAAAATGTCTCCAAACATTGTATAATGTCCCCTTTGGTGGCAGGAAGGAGAAGGGGGGAGCCCAATGGACCCTGGTTGAGAATCACTGATCCAACCCACTGCACATGAATAAAAATGCCTCTAACTTCGTTACAGAGCGCTATCTTTTCAAATGCTTTAATCATGACAAAACGCAGAAGAGGGTCCAATACTTAGGCAAAGGGTGGTGTTCACATTATCCCGAAGAGATCATCTCTAAACCCGGCTCCAGAACACGGAGCAGACCCTGCCATGACCTTGGTCACGGGTCTGCTCTGGGGGCAAAGTGGAGGCACTGTGCCACGCGGTAACCTTGCCCTTGACATTCTAGAGGGCGGGTTGTGGCTCGCTCTGCAGCGAAACCGGAAGCATCTGAGCGGAGTCTTGACGGATGGAGAGGAGCTTGCGTACAAGTAGCAAACAGCATGGGGGTGTCTGAGAGGCACCCGTCTTGCATTCCCAGGAAAGAAGTCTATGGAAAAGGAGAGGCCAGGGACAGAGCCTGCTGTGGGGACTGAGGCCAAGATGCAATGACCCAATTCAAATGGGTTGTTTTTTAATATGTTTTTATTGATTTCAGAGAGAGGAAGGAAGAGGGAGAAAGAGATGGAAACATCAACGACGGAAGAGAAACATCCATCTTCCGACTCCTGCAGGCCCCTCACTGGGGACCAAGCCCGCAACCCGGGCCTGCGGCATGGCCGGGAATGGAACCGGTGACCTTCGGGCGCAAGTATTTTTGTAAATACCCTCCAGATAATAATGAGAAGCACGGGAGAGTGTGCGCGTTAGAAATGAGGAGGAAGCTGTTCGAATGAGGACGCTGAAAGCAGAGGAGGGGCTTCATTAGAGGCTGAAGGACCTGGGGTCAGAAGGACCCATGAGGATGCCCTGTCACTTAATTCAGGAGGGAAATAGCCTGAGGACACAAGAGATGAACAATGGGGGGTGCTGGGAGTTGCAGGAAAAAAGGGACCAGGGAGAAGAGGAGGTGCCCACAAAGAAACTGGGTGCTAAAACATACCCAATGAGGAGTGGCAGTGAGCCCCGTACCTAAGTTTCCATGGACATGATCCCTTAACATGGGGATGTGCCGACACTGGTTCTAACAAGAGAGATGCAGTCATTGGGGAAGAGCCCCAGTTCTGAAAGCATCAGTGCTCTGCCAGGCGCCGCACTGGCCACGGCGACATGCTCTCTCCAGACCCGTATGCCAGCAGCTCACAGGTGCCCTGCCCATTGGTGGCCTTGTCTGGTGAGGCCAGACACCCACTTATTGCATGAGTTGGTCCTGGGGATCTCCCCCAAAATGTCCCATTTCGCTCGCCCAGCGGAAAAATGAATCCCTCTGTTGGTGACATCAGCCCTGAAAATCAATTAAATGAATTAAAACAGGCCCTGCGAGATCAAAACACAAGCCCGGGGTGTCAGCTCTTCTTTCCTCTGATTGGCACCGATCAAAAGCTATTCCCGGGGGGTTTCGAAGAGAACCCCTCCGGCCCCTCCCCCACCAGCACTACCCTGGGCTCAGATGAGACCAGACCACCCCTGGGAACGGCACGATGCTCTTGAAATGTCAGAGTGCGCTGCACGCTCCCCATCTTCCCCGCAGTCTAGGCGATGCGTATTGATTTCAGACAGTGTTTCAGAGCGAAACTGAAAGCTAGCGCCTTTGCAGCTTGTCAAGCACTCGGCCGGCTTTCACAGCCGCGTGCCTGGTGCCTCGGAGAGCAGAGCCTGGCCTCCGAGGCCCGTCTCCTCACTCCCTGAGATTCCATCAGTGACGCAGCCAGTCAACAGCTTCATCCTTTTAACAAGCAGAGCGGGAGGAAAGAAAGGTTGGAGGGAGGGAGAGATGAAAGGCCAACAGGCATCGGTGTGGACGGGATTCAAGCGGAATAGAACTGTCCACAAGTCTGATGCCTCTGTCTTTGGTACTTTTGGGGGGTCTGGTACCCTTTTTGGAAAAGTCGGCGTTTATTCAACATTTCTTACACATGATGGCAGGCTTGGGGGTGGGGAGGAGATAAATAAGGAAGACTTTGCCTCAGAGAAATCTGCAATCCAGAAGGGAAACAGATATGAATATTAATGCCACGAGGAACCAAATCAAAGCGATAAGGAGGAGATAAACAGGGGATGTGGTTTGAGTTGCATTGATGCTGGGTGAGGAAGGGTTCTCAGGCCAGTCCCAGATGGATTATTAATGGGAGAGAATATGAAGATCAAATGAGACACTATTGCCTGGCTGGCGTGGCTCGGTGGTTGAGCATCAATCTATGAACCAGGAGGTCATGGTTCGGTTCCCGGTCAGGGCACATTCCGGGTTATGGGCTCAACCCCTATTGTGGGGCATGCAGGAGGCAGCAGATCAATGATTCTCTCTCATCACTGATGTTTCTATCTCTCTCTCTTCTTCTCTCTCTAAAATCAATAAAAAAATATATATATTTTTAAAGCTTTAAAAATGAGACAATGTTAATCTGCCATCTATTTGATGATGAAATCCTACTATCCATTTTTAAAAGCTTGAATGCATCATCGGGTAGGTCACCTAGCTAAATATTCTCTACACATTTTAAATCCAAATAGCACTTGAGTGATTAGGTTAATCTCAGAGTTTACAATTTTTCAACTCTAAATGTTGCATCTAGCATAGTTCTGCAAGCCATCTTTTCATGAAAAGGAACAGAAGGTAAGAATAAAGCAGCCTTCGAATAGGAATATGGGCTCCGAGCAGTGAAACTGCCTGACATTGAAAATGACCTTGAGGTTTCTCTCTTCAACCTCAGAGAACCACAGGAAGAAAAGGCAAAATTAGTGGTGGAAATAAAGTAACACAGGTGTCTAAAAGGGCCTAAATGCTATCTATTTTTAATGATCTCGGATGCTGGAAACCCAAGCAAGGAAAGTCGGATTTAAAAATAACCAGTGCGCCTTTACTTGGTACCGTATTTCACAAAGTTGTTCAACTTCCCTGTATCATCTTTCACGTATCTTAGGGGTATTAGTGTCCCCAGTGCTTAAGGATTAGTCGGGGACAGGGAAAAGAAATGCAGGCCTCTAAACTAAGCTAAATGATTAAATAAATTAAGCCCAAGGCCAACCTCCATATTTGTCGGAGAATCTCAGACCATTTTGTTTGTGTATTTCATTCATTCAGTCAACAAAACCTTACTGGACCCCTCATGCTTGCCAGGAACTGAGCTGAGAGGCTGGTAATCTGGAAGCCTGCCACCCAAGAGGTCAGTCTGTTGGTCTAAAATTGTGACTAAACCTTCTAATCTTTTTTCATAAATAAAAAATAAGTCACAGTCATTCTGCTTCTATTTCTCTCTCATTCCGCCCATCATTCAATTGCTCATCCAACCAAGATTGAAGCATTTAACCCGTACCAGGCATTTTCCTACACCTTCGGGGAACACCAAAATGAATAGAATACAACCCATGCCTTTAAAGAGATCCGGTCAAGAATTTCTAGTAATGCCCTAACTGGTTTGGCTCAGTGGACGCACAGTGACAGCAAGGGATATGGGTCCCCCTGCATGTGACAGGACTCATTCCAGAGTCACCATCTGGCTGTCAGTCTAGAGCAGTGATGGCGAACCTTCTGAGCTCGGCGTGTCAGCATTTTGAAAAACCCTAACTTAACTCTGGTGCCGTGTCACATAGAGACATTTTTTGATATTTGCAACCATAGTAAAACAAAGACTTATATTTTTGATATTGATTTTATATATTTAAATGCCATTTAACAAAGAAAAATCAACCAAAAAAATGAGTTCGCGTGTCACCTCTGACACGCGTGTCTTGGATCCACCATCACTGGTCTAGGGAAAGCCTGGAACCTTGTCCGTAAAACTCGAATTGGAAAGGAAAACAAGCGCACGTCATCGAGAAGGCGGGACTGACTCCTTCACTTTCTGCTGGTGGGTGGGACATGCAGGTGCGACTCTGTATGATTACCTGTCATGTCTTCACCACAAAATCACAGCCTTCACAAGGGAGACACATTCCACACACCCCCCACCCCCTGTTAGAATATAACAGGACAGTCAGACGACAGATTCCATAAATGGAACAGATGAGTAGAGATTTTCTTTTGCCACGGCTTTGTACCTTGTGATGATATATACACCCTACCTATTTGTAATCGCCTGTGAGATAGGATTTACATATTAGATATCTTTTCCTTTAACCACAAACTCTCCCCCACCTTCACAGATTCCCCCTCCCAGCTTCCTGGGGCCCTGGAAAGAGCATGGGACTGAGAGTCAAGGAAAGTGGGTGAGCCTGGCTGGTGTGGCTCAGTGGTTGAGTGTTGACCTATGAATCAGGAGGTCATGGTTTGATTCCTGGGTTGCGGGCTCGATCCCTAGTGTGGGGCCTGCAGGAGGCAGCCAATCCATGATTCACTCTCATTGATCTCCCTCTCCCTTCCTCTGTGAAATCAATAAAAATATCTTTTTTTTTTAAAGTGGGTTATTTCTTAGACTCAGTCACAAATTACTTTTTGTGGGCAAAGTTGTTTAATCGCTGCTCAATGTCCTCATCTATTACATGTAAACAGCAATACCCGACTGCACTCCCAGGCTGCTGAGGAAAGCGCTGGATTTAGAGTTAAGAGGTTCAACTCTGACTGGGGTTTTGCCGCTGACTGGCGAAGCACTCTGGGTAAACCACGTAACCTCACTGAGAACTAGCTAATTCACCTGTCAGGGGGGCCTAATTCCGCCTGCCTCATAAATTTGTCCTGAAGAAAGTAAGCTGGAGTGTTTTATAAACCGCAACTACTTATGGCAGCACAAGGTGTTATTAATTAGGATCAAGCAAGATCACAAACGAGATCTCATAACTATAGTGCTTTGAGGAGCACTCAGTACATACACGTGACATTGAACTTCGAAAGCAGCCAACCACGCGGTGTGCATGTTCCACAGTCAGCTTTAACCTCTAGGACAGCGGTTCTCAACCTGTGGGTCGCGACCCCTTTGGCGGTCGAATGACCCTTTCACAGGGGTCGCCTAAGACCATCCTGCATATCAGATATTTACATGACGATTCATCACAGTACCAATGTTACAGTTATGAAGTAGCAACGAAAATAATTTTATGGTTGGGTCACAACATGAGGAACTGTATTTAAAGGGCCAGAAGGTTGAGAACCACTGATCTAGTCTAGGACATTCAGGTCCAGGTCCAGGTCCAGGTCCTTTTATCATCGGCCGAGGACAAGGCTGGGGGACCCTAAGGGGCAGGATGCCCGGGCAGCCCAACTTGCCTTGCACGGGGCATATCCTGGGAAGACTGGATGATGTTAAGACTTAGTGACCGAGAAGCAATGGCCTGATGCTACTCGGCACTGGGGAAGGTGGGATGGAGGAGTAAGACGCTCCTTTCTCACCCAGGAATTCTAAGGTTGAAGAGCAAAAGGGGTTTGGTGCCATCTGCCCGCTGCTATGGCAAACTAGTCCTGCACTCGGGCCAAGTCATGTTCAACAAGAACCGGGAGGAATCTTTCTAGTGTAATGACACACTAGACTGAATTCAACGTGGCTCTTGAAGGATTCTTGGTTTCTAAGCCCAAGTCCATTCACTTCACTGCCTCCCCCAATCTGTCAGACATTCTAGAAGCACTCAGACTTCTCTGGACTGACCCACAGCACAGCCAGCCAAAGGGAGAGAGAGAGAGAGAGAGAGAGAGAGAGAGAGAGAGAGAGAGAGAGAGAGAGAGAGAGAGCTGTCCAAACGACCCCGCGTGTCCCCAGCACACTGGGCATCTTGACCAGGAGCAGGAGCAGAGCTCTGGCCCAGGTTTGGAGCACAGTGGGCGGGGCTTCCACTGCTCATCAAACCAAAGCAAGAGGACTCCAGCACCACTTTTGCAGCTAAGTTCCCTGGAGTGACTTTTTACAAAATATTTTTTATGGATTTCAGAGTGAGAGGGAGAGATAGAAACATCCATGATGAGAGAGAACCACTGATCAGCTGGCTGCCTTCTGCATGCCCCACAGCAGGGATTGAGCCCGCAACCCGGGCATGTGCCCTGACCGGGAATCGAACCACGACCTCCTGGTTCACAGGTTGACGCTCATCCCCTGAGCCACGCGGGCTGGGGTTACTTTTACAGCTCTCCTCTAGTAGTCACTTTTCTTAAGGACAAGATTTCTGTTTATTTTCGACTGATCTAATCCAGATTGGGAAGAAAAAAACAGACACACATAGATTAATAGTTTACAAGTGAAATCCACGGCTCAACTGGGGACCTCTCCGACGAGAACCTTGCCTTCTTTCATTGAAAGGGGCAAGAGAGAGTGACATTTCTGTTGAGCTTGGGGCGCCCACGGGGGCCGAAAGGCAAGTCCCACAAAGAACATCTGGTTGGCCAACACAAAGGCACGCCACACCTGCAGGCTCCTCGTGTGTTTACCCTGTGACTGGTTGTCTATTATCCACACACACAAAATATGTTTTGGGGCTGGAAACGGGCTGTTCGTGCCAAGAAAGTCTGGTGTGATAACGCAGCCTGTTTACCTTGGACGCCTCCCCATCCTCGCTTGGGCGGGCCCCGCTGAGCCAAGCAGCTTTGGATCAGCCTCCTGCCTAGCGCCTCGGCTGAAATGTCTACAGCTCTGGAGCTGGAGGCAGGAGAGGGGGCGTTGGGGGCGCAGAGCGTGGACCCTGACTTGCGGGTGTCAGGATGCAGCCCTGATCTCACCGATTCCCCGGCGATGCGTTTCTGGCAGGCTTTCCCTTTCTTGGTCTCTGGAAGGAGTCGCGCGTATCAAAAACAACCCCAAAACAGACCGTTTTTTAACACCCACACTTACAGGAAACTTTCCCCCAGGGGCTCAGAGCGCTGCTAGCGGAACCAGACGGCCGGCTGTGTGCAGCTCTGCTCTTGGCAGGCGCGGCTGTCAGCTCCGAGTGCAGAGTCTGTGTCCTTTGAAGAACTCGGATTCTGCAATGAGGCCTCTCCCCATGGAGACCTCGCTGAGAGCAGCTGAGTGTCCACGGCGGGAGCGTTTCCACCCTAAGCAAACCCCTCGCTGCCTGGCGAGCCCCAAACCCAGCGCCATTCCCTGTCACCGCCCCGAGTCCAAACGGTAAAGGTCTGATGAGTACAGTGGGTGCACTGGCTTGGGACAATGTGAAGCCTAAAATGAAGACGTGGGAAGAAGTGTGTGGAAAAACGCAATTCCCATTCTCAAGCACTTACCAGGTAGACCGGTTAATAATGCAGATTTTGTCATCAAAGAAAACACGATCATTTCAAAAGAAACATCAAAAATGCTTTATTCAAAGTCATGTCCATCGCTAGCTACACATTTCCCCCATATTTCAGGTAATTTGTAGATACGGCCCCAATAAAACTTTTCTTGTTTTGAGGCAGACCATTCAGAGACGCAATTTTCCACTTCTTCGTAATTTTTGGAGTGCTGCTCAGAAAGTGCGTGTGCCATTGATCGGAACAAGTGGTCATCTGAAGGAGCAAAGGCTGGTGAATACAGCGGGTGGGTTAATACTTCCCAGGCGAGATCTTTTAATGTGTCTTTAACTGGTTTTGAATTGTATGATGGTGCATCATCATGAAGCAAAATTACATTGCCGTGTCGTCTGGCCCATTCTGGTAGTCTTCCAATCAAAGCGTGGTTCAAATTGATTATTTATTGTCAGTATCAATCAGGATTAACCGTTTCACCTGGTTTTAGAAGCTCATAATATACACCTTCCTGATCCCACCAAACGAGGAGCACTATCTTCTTTCCAAAGCGATTTGGCCTTGCAGTCATGTTGATGGTTGACCTAGGTCAACCCATGATTTTGTGCGTTTGGGATTCTCAAAATAAATCCATGTTTCATTGCCACAATTCGATGCAAAAATGACTTTCGTGCCGTTGAAGCAACATTTTACTGATAACTTTTTGGTTTTCCATTTGTCTTTCGTTCACTTGATGGGGCACCCATTTTCCTTCCTTTAAAATCTTTCCCATTGCTTGTAAATGGTCAGAAACTGTTTGCTGAGCAATGTTTAATCTTTCTGCAAGTTGTTTTTGAGTTTGACATGCATCTTCATCCAATAATGCTTGTCATTGTTGGTCTGCAAACTTTTTCAGTTGACCTGGACGTTCTTTGTCTTTCACATCGAAATCATCACTTTTAAAGTGTTTACACCAGCGTTCACAAGTATCTTGAGATGAAGCATGTTCACCATAAGCTTCCCGAAGTATACGGTAACTTTCAGCAGTACTTTTCTTCCAAGTAATGAATTAAAACTTCCCGCAAATGCTCTTATTTTGGCACGAAATTCGACATTTTTAAGCGTAAAATATCTATGATGTTAACGCCTTCAGAAAATTTGACATATGAAGTTTTGAAGCTTGTCAATACAACAAAATAGCATACATATCAAATAGCATATATATTAACATATGTGTAACTCCATCCATTGAAAAGAAGTCCACATTATTAACGGGTACACCTGGTAATTCTAATAGCTCTATTCTCCTTATTTCATAAGCCAGGGAAAGAAGGCTTAGGGAGGTTAAGCAATTCTCCCAGGGTTGTTACTCAGGAAATTCTAGGGTTTCAAACCAGGCCTTTCTGGCTGTCTTCCACTGCATCATGCGGCCTGCAAAAGGGTGCCGTGCATTTATATTCCTTTTGCCTCCAAATGTTATGCACGAAGACCCAGTGTGATGCTGGGTTGCTCCTCTGCTTCTAATGGCTGAGCTTAGTGTCTATTCAGTCCCACTCCCAGCCTAGCGAGGGATGGCCGGAGACTGAGGTCACTCACCAATGACCAATGACTCAATCATCATGCCTTTAAATTTTATTATTTTTAATATATTTTTATTGATTTCAGAGAGGAAGAGAGACAGAGAGAGAAATAGAAACATCAATGATGAGAATCATCGATTGGCTGCCTCCTGCATGCCCCCTACTGGAGATCAAGTCCACAACCGGGGCATGTGCCCTTCAGTCTGCAAGCCAACACCCTATCCACTGAGCCAAACCAGCCAGGGCCCAATCATGCCTTTTTAATTAAGCCTCCATAAGAAACCAGGACAGGCTTCAGAGAGCCTCTGGGCTGGTGAACTCGAAGGTGCTAGAAAAACGGTGTGATGGACCCAGCATGGACATGCCGCACGCATCCTTGCCCCATACCTTGCCCTACACGTCTCTTGCTGAGTTACATCTCTTGCCTTTTACAATAAACTGGTCACCTAGTAAATCCAATGTGTCTCTAAGCTCTTTGAGACGCTCCAGCAAATTAATGGAACCCAAGGAAGATGACACAGGAACCTCAGAGCCGTAGGCAGAAGCTCAGGTGCCAACTTGGCCTTGCAGTTGGCATCTGAAGGGGCCAGGCGGTCTTGTAGGACTGAGCCCTGAACCTGTAGGCTGCTCTCTCGAGGAAGATAGTCTCAGAAGTGAGGACGACACCCAGCTGGTGTCGGAGAATTGCTTGGTGATTAGAAAAACACACACGTCGTAATGCATTATCTCAATGAACCTTGTCATCATGGATCCCGGGACGTACATACACTTGTGCCCAAATGACAGATGAGAGCACTGACGCTCAGAGAGCTGAAGACCGCTGCTTGAGTTCCCACAGGGCCCTGAGGCACAAAGGGGTGCTGATGAGTAAGGAGGAGAATGGAGAAACCTACTGGGCAGGGATCCAATGGAACTTGCAGGACAGCAACACCAAGTTATTGCATTAACCTTTATTTGAAAATAGGATTCTGCAGCTGCATATGATATAAAAAAAAATCAAAGGTTTCGAAAATTAAAGCTGAATGTATTAGCTTGCAAAACCTAACCCAAAGGTTAATGCAAACATAGAGTCACAAATGAGAATGCCCAAAAGGTGCTTTTCGAATGTCCTAAACCCGTGTCCACCTCAGCGTCACTGCCATTATCCCTCAGATTTCACCCACAACTGCATGCCATCTGTACCGAGAAATTCCCTCACACTCTATCAATTTGGTTATGAACTTGAAATGACTGAGGGGTGTGGAAGGGGATGAGAAGAAGGGGGCAGGAAGAGAAAAGACAGTTAACTTAGGCAAGGCTGAGGCCCTGGATTATGGTCTTTGAAGATGCCAGCCCGGCTGGCATGGCTCAGTGGTTGAGCACTGGCCTATGAACCAAGAGGTCATGATTCAATCCCCAGTCAGGGCACATGTCCCGGATGTGGGCTCAGTTCCTGGTGTGGGGCATGCCAGAGGCAGCCTATCAATGATTCTGATCATTGATGTTTCTTCTCTCTCCCTCTCCTTTTCTCTCTGAAACAAAAATATATTTTAAAGAGCAGCAGCTGCAGCCACCAATCCAAAATATGGCTGCCCTGGAACCATGTCCTCTGATTGGGGAGCCTGCCAGTCATGTGCAAAATGGCCTTTTCAGTGGGGGGCACCCCCTGCTTTGTCTTCTCCGCTAGGGAAACCGGTCCATACACAGCCCTTACCGATGCACAGCTCTGCACTCGGCGCCTGTGTCAAGGTCTCAGTGAATGTGATTAGCAGCCCATCTGCCACAGCCCCAGAGCTCCCAGCAACTTTGCAATTTAAGAAAAATTAAGCTTGGGTTTATGTTTGGCTGAACCCTTTTTCACTGTGTGGCCTTGGCCCAGTCAAGTGACCTGCTTGTGTCCTGATAAGACACAGCAGCTGGAAAATTGAGTAAGACACATGGGCCTCCCTGGAGAACAGATGCTACATTTTTACTTTAGCAAATAAACTGGGGCGCAAGGGGAGGGGGAAGTGGGGAGTGGTTTCACAGATTCAAGCCGAGGACCAGAGCAGGTCGACTGGCACCTCTTTCCACCATGGCCACCAGAGATAAGTCTTCCATGGCCTGCGTGGCGCCCACTCCCAGGCATGGAGCAGACCCCTTGGCACCACCAGGCTCCACAGGACCTCTGCAAATCCCACTGGTCTCAGGCGGCCTCTCTTTAGACAACTTGACCTTGAAGTGAAGGTCCTCAGGGATCAAGTTTGTTAAACTATCACGTCACTCCAGCTGCAGTGGTGCCTACTGGAAACCGCAACAGTACGGTGGCCAGCACTTTCATTGCTACCTGGCATCCAACGTGGGCTACTGGTTCGCTGGAATGTAAGCTCCTCCAGAAGAGGGACTTTAGTTTATTTCATTCGTTGTTTGGCCCTGGTGATGGAGACGGTCCAGTAATGGGTCTGTTTTCTCTGGGCTGGGAAGCTGGGAAGATTAAGCGCCATGGTGAGGATACACAGGGAAGCTGCTAGGATGCTTATGAAGCAACTGCTCTGGTCAATCCTTCAGTAGAGCACATCCTACCAGATGTTCCTAGTGTGACAGGACGGGCTTACGGCACAGATGCTCCTGACATCACAGGAACAGACTCTGCGGATGCGGCGGTCGCAGCGCTCACGCCTGGGCTGCAGACTGGACTGGACTCGCACAGCCTGTCCCTGCCTCCCTGCCTCCAGGCTCGCCATGTTCCAATCCACCTCCAACGGGCTCCCGGCAGGCTCTCTCTAACACACAAACCTGCCCCCGTGCTCCCCCCACGGCCTCTCATTGCCTGCAGGATGAACTGCAGACTCCAGGCCGGGTTCTTCTGGATCAGGGCCCAGCCCACCTCTCCCACCCTCCCTCCTGCCCCACCTCCATCAGACCTTACCTGCCGGGCACACTCCCCACCGCCACCTTGCACTTCGCTGGACCATGCTCTCTCTCCGCTCTGCCCTGCCTGAAACTCCTTTCTCTGCTGGCCAACGACGACTGGCTTTCTGCCATTGAGCCCAACACCAACTTCTCCCTGAATCCCTGTTGGATGCTCCCCGTCCCCACAGAGGCCCCTCCTGCACCTGGGGACAGCCCCCCAGTGTTATTAAAACCATGGTATTGTAATCACTTGGACACTTCCCTTCCCCACTAAATGGTTAAGGTCTCAGGACAGGGACAGAGGCTTATTTATCTCTGTGCCTCGCCCAGGGCTGAGCCCTCTGCGACTCTCAAGCAAAGGCAAAATCAAGTCCATTTCCTTTGGAGGACTTAAGAGTTCCCTGGTTTCCTTCACCTTTACAAAGCATTTTAATTTATCAAATGGGCAATGAAAAGCTGCTCTAACACTAAAAAATAGCTCCTCTTCTGTCGGAGGCCCCATCCACTGGGACATTTTGTAATTCTCTAACTCCCAGATAGAAAGCTAAGAGTAGAGCTGTTACAAGACAAACTGAGGTATATTAACATTTTTAAGACTATATTTTTGAGCAAAAATAAATTCCAAATGGGAAATGCCAAAACAGGAAAGGTTAGGAGACTTATATGGAGAAGGTTCAGAAGCAAAGGTAGGAAATGATTTGCTTGGCTCTAGCTTACGGCGAATCAGCTGTTTGTGACTGATTATTTCTCAGCATTTTGATTCTGTAACTTTGAGGCATCTACAGGCTTAGATTTTGTTTTACTCACATAAGCCACTACATCAGTTTAATGGCCTCATTTAACTAATTTAACAGGAGATCTGAATGTTAGCTTTAAGGGCTAAATCAAGCAAGATGTGTTGCTGGGAATACAAATATATAGGTAAGTAGGAGGGAAAGGGAGAGGGGGCAGCTGGTAGTGAGAGAGAGAAAGAAATGCACTGGGTAAAACAGCCCAGGAGAAATCTAGGACTACAGATCCCGGCCCCCTCCCACCCAGTTTCATGCCTTCCCAAGTCCCTAAGGCTCTAGGGCCCCCTATTGGCTTCTGACTACCTCCTAGAAACCCCAGAAGATTCAATGCCCATCTGGGAGCAGGAGGAATCCAAAGGTAGTGTATGTACGCTTATACGCAACCTTCATGACGCGCTCTCTATTGAGAAGTGGCCCCTTTGGGCTCCTTCGAAACACGAAGTAACGCTGAGCCAGGATTTCATGAACCTCACAAGTATCTACAAGATTCTTCAAGACTCCATTTTCATGCCCGGCCAGCATGGCTCAGTGGGTGCGTCAACCTATGAACCAGGAGGTCATGGTTCAATTCCCGGTCAGGGCACATACCTGGGTTTCAGGCGTGCAGGAGGCAATCAATGATTCTCTCTCATCATTGATGTTTCTCTCTCTCTCTCTCCTCCCTCTCCCTTCCTCTCTGAAATCAATAAAAATATATTTTAAAAAGACTCCATTTTCATGCCTGGAAGAGTACATACTGCAGCACATGTTTAAGGGGTGGTTTTGTGTCAAGATAAAGTCGTTGAGGGGAGAAACACTTTCAGAAATTAACTTCCTTCAAAGGTAGGAGACAAGAACAATCTAGAAATAAATGAGTGAACTTGACTATGCAAAGAAACACTCCCTTTTCCTCCAGTCTTTGGGCTCACTCCTTCTCCCCTCTGGCTCCGGGAAGAATCAGCAATAAAAACACATTGCTATTCAAAGCCCATCCCTCTTTCATTCTTTCTTTCTTTTCCTTCCTTCCTTTCTTCCGTCCTTCCTTTTAAAATATGTTTTTATTGATTTGAGAGAGAGGAAGGGAGAGCGATAGAAATATCGACGGGCCATCTCCCACAGCAGCCCGTCCATCCCTCTTTTTGAGTTCACGCAGAACAGGAAACCAGGCAAGTTTCTACTGGGGGAGCTGACCACGCTGCCCGTGGATTCCCAAGAGCCCTGGCTGACTCGAATACTTGGGTTGGGAGCCTTTGTCTTGCCAGCTCGCCAAACCTTCCCCACAGTTCCCTCCGCCCAGCCTCCTGCCACTCAAATAACTAAAACACTGTTTTTCTGAGTCTGGGAATCTGAGCTCCACCACCGACCTCACCCCCACCCCCACCCCCACCCCCGAGCTGCTCAGGTCTAAGCTTGCTTCTTCAACAATGGGCCCAAGTGCCATGTGGGCAGGGACTGTGTGCTTTTTAGTCAACCGTGCACGGGCCCCAGCGCCCAGCCAGCACCTGGAACAGAGCAGGCACTCAGGAAGCGTCCTGGGAAGAATGGAAACGGTATGGCTTTCTTTGTGACTCCTGATCCCTTTGATGCGTTTCAGGCCAGGCCAAGGTAGCCCAATACCCCAGTGTATGCCTCAAAACGTCTCTGCAACTGTTGTTTTCCAATTGACTGTGAAAAAAGCAGCAACTCCCATGACCACTAAGGGAGGGAGAGAGAGCCTGCCTACGTGGCCCCAGGCTCCGCAAGCCCAGGTGCCCGTCCCAGGCGCCCGGTGGAGGAATAACTATTCCCTTAGTCATTCTCTTTACTGAAGGTGGGAGTTTTGCTTGGACTGGTTCTGACTCATTGATCTTCCTTACAGATCGTATCTTCTACTTAAAGAAACAATCCACGTTTCCAAACTTCTTTTATCTAGTCACCTGTTTCTTTTTAAAGACTTTATACCAAACGTTTTTGATGACAAACATTCGCAAGCCTTCCTTAGGTCCTATCATCAAAAATCCTTCCCAGGTCTTTGCGTGGTCTTTCTGGGGCTGCTGTGACAAAATGCCCCAGAAGTTCATTTCCTCCTAGTTCTGGAGGCTGGACATCTGAGATCAAGGTGTTGGTAGGGTTGCCCCTTCTGAGGCCTCTCTCCTTGTCTTGCCCGCGGCCACCTTCTGTGTTTCTTCACACCACCTTCTCCTTACAGGTCCGTCTTAAGTCTTCAAATTTCCCCTTTTCATAAGATCACCAGGAATACTGCATTAGGGCCCACCCCAAAGATCGTGACTTAATTATCCCTTTACAAAGAACTTGTCTCCAATAAGGTTACTCAGGGCACTAAGGGTGAGGATGCCTGGATATTTTGGAAGGAGGACAAGATTCAGCCAGTAACATCTCTCTGTACTGTTAGAAGCGCCCATACTGTGAGTTACATGAACATAAAGAAGCTGTTTTTTTTCATCCTCATAATACTTAAAATTAACTCACTGTAGAGGTCAACAACTCCTTCAGCTTCAAAGGTCAACTAAAACAGTGGTTCTCAACTTCTGGCCCTTTAAATACGGTTGCTCATGTTGTGACCCAACCATAACATTATTTTCGTGGCTACTTCATAACTGTCATGTTGCTACTGTGATGAATCGTCTTGTAAATATCTGATATGCAAGATGGTCTTAGGCGACCCCTGTGAAAGGGTCGTTCGACTGCCAAAGGGGTCTCGACCCACAGGTTGAGAACCGCTGAACTAAAACAAACAAACTAGCCTGGCCGGCGTGGCTCAGTGGTTGAGCATCGACCTATGAACCAGGAAGTCACGGTTCGATTCTGGATAGGGGCATGTCTCCAGGTTGTGGGCTCGGTCCCAAGTGTGGATTGTGCATGAGGCAGCCAATCAATGATTCTTTCCCTCTCACCACTGATGTTTCTATCCCCTTCTCCCTCTCTCCCTCTCTGAAATTAATAAAAATATTTAAAAAAATAAACTACATTCCCAAATGCCTAACTGCCCTCTGATACAACCCACGCCTGCCTGCTGAGCCCCTCCTAATGGACCAATAACCCTTTCTCCTTGCTCCTATGTGATTGGACCCAACTTCTCTCAGTTGAGTCTTGAAGTAAATCCAGGGCTTGACTATTATGAGGTAAACTGAACCGAAGAGGTGCGCTTTCCCGGCCAAGGTCAGTAAATTAGGTCTGACTGGCAGTACACAGCCCAGGGAGCCAGAGAGAAAGCAGACTGACCCTCCAAAGCTCCAAAGCAGACTGACCCTCCTCATGCAAAGAGGAGCCAGCACTTCACATCTGGGCTGAGAGGCAAGAGCCAAGCTGAGGGGTGAGCCAAGTTCAATGGTCAGAGAAAGACACCAACAAACCAATCGAGATCAGGGTCAGGCCTCAACCTCCGCTGGGACCGCTGGCTCCACCATGCTAGACACAGTTCTGCCAGCTCAGGCTACTTTAAAGGTCAGGAGGATGTGTCTGTCAGCCGATACCAGAGGTCCTCTTAAAGGCACCATCTGGTTCTGTCATAATAGGATAGACAAAAGGTTCTTTGAGTTCCTAGAAAAATGGAACTGATGCCTTCCTTAGACTTGAAAAACGGAAGACAGGTGCCTAGGCATCAAAGACATGACAAGTTCCCTGCTTTCTATTTTTCTTTCTCCGTAAGATATTTTAATAGACTGATCAAAATAGGGGGAAATACGAGGCATGGAAAGTAGTTCGGAGTGAATGGGCCATGTTCAAGGGGAGGCATGCTCATGCTGACAGAGTCATCTATTTTCCCACTTGCATTTGACAGTTGCCAACCACAAAAATATGTGATAAAGGAGGTGACTCCGAACTATAACAGTTTCACAGATGCAATAAGTTTTCATGGAGCCAGGACTGGCTGCCAGGCCCTGGGAAACAAAAGCAGGGAAACAACACCTGCCTATGAAGCTCCCAGTCTGGTGAGCAAGACACTCAGCAAGTGGAGAGTAACAGCAGACGGGACAAGGACCATCGCATGCTCGTCATCCTGGGACTGACCAGGAACACTGGGCGGAGCAGTAAGTGCCTAGGGCAGGGGTGGGCAACCTTTTTGTGAGTGCGTGCCCAAACCAGCAAAATCCCCGACTCAAAATTCTCCTGCGGGCCAACCCTAATTTTTTGAGAACATGTTACGCCTACTTGATATCTCTTAAGGTGTGCGTATGTGAAGAACCTTGAAGAAATAAAATTCATTCGAGCGACAAAAACACAGTATATGATGATGAAAAATACATTTATTTTTTAATGTATACAGGTACACGGATAGTCCGACAGAAAACTTTATGACTCCGTTTGATATTATCAGTGGGACTTTTGCTGCTGCATCACTGATGACAGAGATTTTACATCAGGTTTATATGTCGTGACCTTCAGAGATATGCACGAGCTACTACTTTCATCCGTCAGGCTACTCCTATTATGAGACTTAGCAAAATTCATCACTGAGAACAAAGATTCACAAGCGTATGTGGATGAAACCAAAACACTGGTCGGATCTAGGAAGGCAGGAAGAGTTAAGGCAGAGGCATAGAAATTGCTCTTCCCCTCTCTCGTCAATCCATGTCTATGGTCTTTAAGATAACTTGTTATGTAAAATTATTTATTTATCTAAGGTGCACCTACACTGAATTTATCTGAAAAATAAAAAAGTCGATATTAAGAAAAAAACTGTAAATGGAAGATTATAAAAGAGGGTTTCGCGTGCCAGCAAAAGTTACTGGCGTGCCATGTTTGGCACGTGTGCCAGGGGTTGCCCACCCCTGGCCTAGGGGATGCAGAGAGGTCACCTGGAATACATAGGACAATGGCAAAAGTCATTCGGAAACGTCACCTAAATTATTTTGTTAGATACAAACCCAAAGTTGGCAAATGCTTTCCTTGTTTCTCTTTTTTTAAAATATTTTTTTATTGATTTCAGAGAGGAAGGGAGGAGAGAGAGGGAGAAACATCAATGATAAGAGAGAATCACTGATCAGCTGTCTCCTTCATATGCTCCCCACTGGGGACCAAGCCTGGAACCCGGGCAGATGCCGTGGCTGGGAATCAAACCTTGACTTCCTGGTTCATAGGTAGACGCTCAACCGCTGAGCCACACCGGCTGGGCTGTGTTCCTTGTTTCTTGAGCAATTGCCCTATTCCTTCCTTTCCTGGTGCAGCCCACGGCCTGGGTGGAGGACAGGGAGTTGAATATGCTAATAAGGAGGGAAGTTAAGAAAGCTAAGAACACAACAAGTGGATAGAAAGCTGGACTCTGCCGGCCTGCATGTAGGTATTGTGAGGGTCCCTCCGCTAAAGGGCTCAAGGACCAGAAAGGCTGACCTGGGATCCGCCAGGTGCCGCGCACACACACTGGTGGCTTTGGGTCCCTCCCCTGGGGAAGTTCTACAGAAGCCGGCTGTCACTCAGGAGTCCTCCTGTTCATCAGTCCCCGGGCATGTACCAGAGGCCACAGCCCCGTGGGGGAATGTGCTGGCAACCAACACATCACCACGCCCCAAGGGAAAGTGTGCCTTCCACAGCTGTCACAATATCAAAGAAAAGATTTTTAAAAAACCAGACAGAACCGCTGGTCTAAATATTCCTGCTGAGCCCTCGAAGACGGCTCAGGAGACATCACAAACAACTATTCTTCCAAAATTCTAAAGTTTCCTAAAAAACAGGAGAGCAGAACACATTTAACAGTGTGTCCTTAACAGCATACAGGCTCGCAGCAGACTGAAGAAAACACTGACTATAGTCTAACACTGTTTCGTTGTTTTTAATCCTCACCAGAGGATATTTTTCCATTGATTTTTTTTTTTTCAGAGAGAGTGAAAGGGAGAGACACAGAGAGAAACATCGATGTGAGAGACACATAGATTGGTTGCCTCCTGCATGTGCCCAACCAGAGCCTGGGATCGAGCCTGCAACTGAGGCACTTGCCCTTGACGGGAATCAAACCCAGGACCCTTCAGTCCATAGGCCACAGCTCTACCCACTGAGCAAAACTGCCTCAAGCTAGTCTAACACTTTTTACACATGTTATCCTCTGCTATCCAAAACTGCATATTGAATGAAGCAGAACTATTATTATCCTTATCAAGCTGCCTTCATTCACCAAAAGGGCTGTTTCCTCATCAAAATAAATCCCAAAACAGAACATGTGCATTGCATAAATTTGAAATGTCTCCATCATTAAGGAACATTAGATGCTAATTTTAAAAATGTTTTATATCAGAATGAGAAACTGGACAAAGAGACATGAATATTTGGGTAAAAGCTGGTGTCCTTGCACTCAGGCAATGCGAAGAAGACGTTGAAATTGCACAGGGTCTTTCCAGAATTTCATGGCATTCACCTTAGACTGAACCAATAAGCATGAACAGAGGTCTGATTTAAACGCAATCTCGCCTTTGAGAGATGGTAAAATGCCGCAGTGATATATACACTTCTAGATGCCTTGAGCAGAGACATTTACTCTGGCAAAAGCTGGTTTTCCAGGACTCATTTAAAACAAGGGGGGGAGGGGGGAGCTGCCTTTCAAATCTGCACTTCTATTTTGAGACTGGGAAAGGTGTTTTTATCAATTCTTTCAATGGGGGTTCAAGTTCAGGAGAAGAAATCAGTGGAAGGCATGAAGACATGCTCTCCCTGTACTAGAAAGCAGCCTGGACAGGCAATGTCTGAGTGCGCTATGCGATGCGTGTGGCTGCTCTGAGCTGGCCTACAGGCGGGGATTACATTATGGAAACATCTCTCGCTTCGGGCTCTACTGCAGTCCTTTCACTGGAATTATTTACTGCTGCAAAGTCAACAAAGCTGAGCCGGGAGCCCAATTCCATCCCTGAACACAAACAAGCAGCCTTCCACCCAAGGGCCAGAGGGGAAGCTCTCAGGCCCATTTACAGAGTCACACACGGTCTGAAGGCTTGATGCTCAGCTTTGATTTATGTCTCGCGATTCGGGAAAATGGACTGACCCAGGAATCCTTGCCTCCTTCGGCTGGCCACCAAGGCAGACATATCTGGAAGAAATGACAGTCATAATGGCCACCCTCCCGTGAAAGGGGAAGAAAAGTTCATCGTTCTCTGCATGGGTCACCCCACGCCCATTCCAGCGATTATTTCCTCGTTACTGCAGATGTGGAAGAGTAACCTTGCGGCTAAACAAAACCAGCAGGGCAATTACATTTCAAACTTCTCTTGGAATCTGGACTCCATGGTAACCCTACACCTCCAGCCACTGACCTCCTGGGAAGGAAATTGGTGTCCTCTGCAGGGGGAGGAAGTGAATTATCCCCAGAGGCCCTAGGTCACAAGCTGACATTCCATTCTGCTTGTGGGCAAAATGGCTCCTTGTTTCATGATTGTGCTGTTAACACCCACTGGCAGTGGTTTCACTGACCTCAAAGTGGAGTCACCCGAATGTCTCTTTAAGAGAAAAGGATTGTTTAAAACATGTTTAAATGGTGGTCAGTCAAGAGATGGCTGGCTTACTGCTGAATACCTATAACTCTGTTCCAGCATCTGGCCTAACTTCCGGAAGATTTCATCAAGATGTTTGGCCGAGTACACTCCATGTATCTGAGACAGGTATCCTTAGATGGGCTCCCCAGCCTAGGGAAAATAGGGAAAATGGAAATAAAGGGACTGCCCCTTTAAGCCACAAACACTGGCACTGCCTCAGAGGGTTGACTTCTATTCCTGCAGCTGACAACTTTTTAAATGCTGGGCAAGTTACTCTCCCCCCGTGCTTGTAATCAGCTCACACTCACACACACACACACACACACACACACACACACACACACATAGAAAAAGTGTCCCAAGCATCCATCGGAGAGACATATTTGTGGTGACTCCTTTTCAGGATACAAGAAGTCGGTCACACTGCAAGCACTAGGTGCTAGGTTCCGTTTTAGGGCGATGAGAATGGCCTACAGCGGTGTGTTCCCCATCCTGTGGATGAGCTAAAGGATAGTATGTGGATGGTACACGTGAAATGAATTACAGAATGTATGAGTCACATCTCAATAACGCTGCTATCGTCACAAAAGGAGGTAAGACATGACCACAGTTTATCATGCAATTAATTACTTTTTAGAGTTAAGCAGTACAAACAACACCTTCGTAAAGTCAGGGAGAAGAGCCCAGGCACCGCTTGTGCTCACGCCCAGGAGGCCAGACCTAGACTTACCACCTGAACTAACTGCTGTTTCTCCCTCTCCCAAAGGGAAAGGGGTGGCTGTCCCTTTAAGAAACAGCTGCTCAAAACACAGGCATCGACACATAAGCTGCCATACGTACAATTCCTTTTCTTTTTTTTTTTAAAATATATTTTATTGATTTTTTACAGAGAGGAAGGGAGAGAGATATAGAGTTAGAAACATCGATCAGCTGCCTCCTGCACATCTCCCACTGGGGATGTGCCCGCAACCCAGGTACATGCCCTTGACCGGAATCGAACCTGGGACCCTTCAGTCCACAGGCCGACGCTCTATCCACTGAGCCAAACCGGTTTTGGCAACATCCTATTCCTTTTCAAGGATGCTACTGACTCATCAACAGCAAGGCGACCATTGAACTGTTTTCCTGGCCATTTTGGAGTTTATACTGATGCAACCATATTCTGTATCCCAACAGTTTTGACAAATGCTATGCAATGGATTTGTAGGACCATTTATCGGCTCCGTAATCCTGGGGACTTAAATCTCTCTGTGCCTCAGTTTCCTTATATGTAAAATGGTGATAACCATACCTTTCTCAGAAAGTGACTGTGAGAATTCAATAAGACATGCGAAACATCTCATATTGCAGCGGTTCTCAACCTGGGGGTCGAACGACCCTTTCACAGGGGTTGCCTAAGACCATCGGAAATCACATATATAATGACATATTGTTTTGTGATTAATCACTATGCTTTAATGATGTTCAATTTGTAACAATGAAAATACATCCTGCATATCAGATATTTACATGACGATTCATAACAGTAGCAAAATGACAGCTATGAAGTAGCAACGAAAATGATTTTATGGTTGGAGGTCACCACAACATGAGGAACTGCGTTAGGAAGGTTGAGAACCACTGTCATATGGGTCTGACGCATCGGGACTGTGCAGAAACAGCTACATACGAAGAATATTGAGAGGACCATAAACGACAGGTGATCTGAGCGGTTAGTTTGATGGGTCAGCCATGAATCTGAGCGGGTTCTGTCAGGACAGCCCCAACGGAGGCAGGGTCATGGATTGTGTGGATGCCTCAGCCCTGGCCGCAATGCCTTTTTCAGGAAAAATTATCCTGCTGACTTGCACCTCCAACTAATTTGTCGCTGCGGGGAAATGACTACATGGGCCCAAAGCTTGTGTCTATTTCCATCTGCCTTAATATGATTTTATCTTTTTAATCCTCAAATGATGGCTGTTTGTTTTTTATCCGAGCGAACATCAATCTCGGGACCTAGGAGGGTGGGATTCCAGTCTTCCAAAGACTGGATCGATCAGGCACTCCATGTGCAAACAGGGAGTAATTGGATGAGGGTGTAGCTGGGTTTCCAGGCCATGTCGGCTAATTATTTTTAAGCACCAATTTGCATTTAATCACAGCTTGACACATTTCACTCCAAAGGTGGCATGTACTAATTATAGGGTATTCAGCCCAATTCATCTTTCAGAGCAAAGGACCTTTGCAGTTTTTAATTAAAGACTTAAAAAAAGGTGGAAGTGTCTGCACCTGGCTAAAATGGGGAGTGTGTGTTTTCAAGGGATCAGCAACCGCTCCCTTCACTCCGGAAATCACATGGGTCTTGGCTGCATAGAGTGGACCAATCACAGTCGTGATGGAAGAGAAGCCATCACCCTGGGCCTCTGGCAAGACACTGGCAATGACAGGGTGCTCCCCCACCCCCAGCGTCTTTTCAGATCCAAGTCCCTCAAAGCAACTGAAGAGTCACTGGAGATAAAGCAATGGTTTTCAAACCACTTCAAACCTCACTTTCCTTAACCCTTTCATTAACCAAGGTGAACCAATAATGTAACGCAATTGGTAATGTGCTTTACAGAAGACATAATTCTTTCTTAGCATTCACCACCTACTATCCCGCACTATTTCTCTGTTAATCAATTTGCCTTGATGCGTCATCTTATCTCTTTCACCACTGTGGTCCCAACCCAAGCGGGCTTCCTGGAAATGGAAGGTGAGGCACTACCTGGCCAGGGGGTAGGATATGGAGTAAAGGAAGCCCCTGTGGCAATCTGTACACATAATCGGGGGGAGGGGGGTGCGGGAACCTCATTCTGAGGCATGATTCCTTGTTCTCACCAAAGCAGGTGGATTTGCTTGGTGCGTTTGCATCCTAAAGGTTGCCGGCTGCCCTCTGAGAGGAAACACAGTCCTGAGGGCCAGCACAGGCAGACTCGTGTCCTGCTCAGCCGCTCCCTGGCTCACTGACGACAGCCACGTCTCTTGGATGCACTGAGCTTCAGTTCTCACCATCACCACCGCCTTCCATCGCTGGGACGATGCTGAGCCACGCACTGGGCTCCTTTCAATGTCGCCCTAAAATGTCTGATCTTTGCAAAAACTCCCAGGTGTTATGTTGTCCCCATTCTAAGGTTAAGAAACTGAACCTCCAAGAGACGGAGTAACTTGCCAGGGTCAGATATTTAAAAGGTAAATGAGCCAAATTTCTACTAGAATCCGCTTCCCTGCAAAATCCTCTTTCTACGCAGATTCACAACCTCCGTTATAGAGGCCTGCTGCCTGTTTATGGAGAAACATCCACAGGGTAATGGAGGGGGCTGCGAGGGGGGGGGGGGGGAAGGGGAGGAGCCAAAGAAGCTTGCCTGGTCCTCTGGGGCCAGGGCCTGTGAAACTGACTCCCAGATGTGGGCCCGGCCGGCACGCCCCCCGCCCCCCACCCCGTGTGTGGCCTAATCTGGCAGTGTCAGCACACCCATCGTGTAGGCTCCCGGGCCTTTCAATGGCGTTCTTCTGCAATGTACACAAACACCAGACAGGCCACCCCAGGCCTCAGCGCACGCCAGCCGGACAGCAGCCCGTCCGTCTGGAGTGGCAGCGTGGGCTGCCCCAGCCTTGCCAGGCCGATAAGCTGCGCTGCCCCCAGTTCCTCTTCATTTCGAATTCATTCCGTCTCTCTTTCCATGAAAGATAAACCAATAGCTGCCCTTGACAGCTGTTCCCTCTGGGGTCATTCCTTCCGTCCGCCCAGCTCCTCTTTCTTTGGGGATTGCAGGCTGTACTGTTAGGCCTATCAGTTTCATTCAATCCGTCCAGGGGAGTCTACAGTGACTGGGGAGGCAGCCAAGCTGAGTGCCCTTAACCGTTTATGCGCTGTGCACGCCAGGGAGGGTGGGAAAGGACACGGAAAGCAAGGTTCCAAAAGAGGGGAAAAAATCCGTACCGAACCTGTGCGAAGTAGACAAGAATGAGGATGCGGCAGGAGAGTTCAGATCAACTTCCACCAGAGCCCACGCCATGGCCGGGCCCAGGGGGCCGCACACCAGGTGCCCGCCCCCAACGTGGCTCGCAGCTGTGGACGCACCATGACCAGGGGCGCCCAGCAAATTACCTGCCAGTCAGGGCCCAACCTGTCTGCAGCTCAGGTTGGCACTTTCACTGCGGATGCGCCTCACCGGAAGTCGGACCCATGTGAACGGGGGAGGGAGGATTCCTTCCCCGTGGGCTGCTGGGCTGGTCCTGGGGGAAGGGGACTGGGTTTTTGGAGAATTCGGTGAAGGGGTCAGCCTGGTACAAGCATGCTCTCACAACAACCCTGAAAGGTAGATATGCTGGTCGCCAGTTGCCACGGGAGTGATCTGGGGTTTGTGGGGTTCCGGTAACTTGCCAAAGCCCAGGCTGCTCCGAAGTAAAGAAGCTAACATTCAGAAGGTAACTGAGCCTAGGGGTTCTCTGCCTGGGGTGACACTGTCCCCCAGGGGACTCTGACGATGCCTGGAGAAATTTTTGGTTGTCACAGCCGGGGTGATGTCACTGGGGAGGGACCAGGGGTGCTATTAAACATGCCACAATACACAGGACAGAACCCCAGAAAAAGGAGCTGCCCAGCCCCACATGGGAACAGTCTTGGCTGAGAAACCTTGGGTTGGGCTGACTCCGAGCCCATGAGGCTGCGAGGGCTGGGGAGGCGCAGAGGGAACAGTAAAAACTGCTCAGAAGAACTGTTAACATTACACATGACTTTTCTCATTTTCAGTTCTAATTGGGGCCTTGGGGCCTCCCCGACTTAATGGGACGCACGGGGAAGAGTGATTTCCGTGCAGAATTATAACAGTTTGTCTAGCAGAAACCACGCGGCCAAATCCCTTGAGATTTCCTCCCAAGTTCGTCCGTCCTGTGCCTGCAGTGAATTTGCTCAACATGTAGAAAGTGTTTTTTAAACGGTAACCAAAAACCAACAAAGAAAAAAAAAGAGCTCCCTGCAAGAAAAATGACACATTGTCCGAATGTGGCCAGGAAGCCCTCATCCAGGAACTTCTGGAACATCTGCCTCACTGGTCCCTCCCTCGGGCGGGAGTCACCCTGACAGTGACCGGGCTCCCGTTCCCTAGCAGGTGTCGCGCCTTCTCTCCTTGGAGGAAACGGCCAACCGAGACACCAAGCACCTGGCAGCCCACTAGGGCTAGATGTCTGTCCCACAAACATCTGGAGGCTGGAGGGCCTGTCTAGGGAGGTAAGCTGCAAAACGGTTTCTGAATCACGATGTGCTCTTGGTCATTTCCCTGCTTTCTAAAGCCCAGCCAAGTACTTGCGAGAGCCCACCCCTGGCAAGTGGCCAGTGTAGCCCTTCCTGGTTTGGCTCCATGCAGCCCACCCCCACCCTCACCCCCAGAGCTTCACCCTCACGCAGACCCCCAATCTCCCTGCCAGGCCCGGGCTGTGCTGAGCCTTCTCTCCAGAAGGTTCCCTGAGGCCGCCCTGACCCACCTCCTGGGCATTCAGCGTTCCTTCGTGGGGGGGGGGGGTGCCTACAGCCCCGGGGTTTCCCGTGGCCAGGCTGGCTCGCTCCCTGCCTGGAGCATCACTCCTCAAGCACAGACGCCTCCCCTGACACGTGTGTGTCCCTCAGGAAGATGAGTGAGCTAAGGAAAGGCCGTGGGGAGTGTCCCGAGTGGAGACATACTCCCTGCGAGCCAGATGACAGCTCGGTGTCATGTCAAGAGGCTTTCGAGTCAGAAAGCGTGGGCTTTCCCACACTCACTACCTTATGTGTGTGACGGAACCTGTCTGAACCACAGTTTCCTTATCTGCAAAATGGGGGGGGGGGGGGGTTCCAAACACAATGCCTAGCTCCGTGGTCGGCAAACTGCGGCTCACGAGCCACATGCGGCTCTTTGGCCCCTTGAGTGTGGCACTTCCTAAGCCTTAGGAGTACCCTACTTAAGTGAATAACAATGTACCTACCTATATAGTGTAAGTTTAAAAAACTTGGCTCTCAAAAGAGATTTCAATCGGACTGTTGATATTTGGCTCTGTTGACTAATGAGTTTGCCGACCACTGGGTTAGCTGATAGGATTACTGTGGGGATCGAGGCACCCAAAACATTCAACGGGCACCAGGCGGGGAGGAAAGCATGCCACTGGAACAAGAAAGGCACCCTTTTTGGGGGGAACTTGTCTGCATATATGCACAGCCCGTGGACACAGACGGCGGTGTGGTGAAGACCTGGGGGGAGGAGGGGAAGAGGAGGGAAAACAGGCAACATCTGTAATAATGTCAACAATAAAACAGACTTAAAGAGGTATTTTGCTTTCGTTCCCCAAAAACCAATAGAGAGCTCAGCTGATGCATCTACAATTCTGCAGCCCCTGGTCTTCTTTGCCCCCAAGGGGAGAGGGTTTGAAATGGGGGTGTATCACCCGCCGGAACCACTGCGGATTGAAGGGAGGCAAAGGGCCCACAATTGTTCCCGCAACAGCAGGCCAGACCGTAGCAACAGCTGGTGCAGGTGAGCAGACGCACATGCCACCAACATTGGCACCGTCTGTCTTAGAAGCCGGGGAATTTTCTTTTTAAAAGAGGTGGCTCTTTTTGGAGGCACTACTGTTCCCCCAAGAAAGGGATCACCATCTCTCTTTAGGCAATGGATTGAGGCAAAACTACAAAATGCTATTGCTGGAGTCACACAGCCCCTGCGTTCCTCCTCCCTCCCCCGCCGCCCCCCCGCGGGCCGCCCCCCTCAGCTCACTGGGGACCACCTTCTCTGGTATCCACTGCCGGCTTCTCATTAGCGCTCCAGGGAGGCCGGGAGATGTAACCAGACCGGGTGGGCGATGCTATCGGCTGCCCCCGGTGACTGGCACTTGGACTAAAAGCCTCCTCCCGCTCCTGCTCTGTGATTGAGTTTCCCTCTCCCCCGAGCCCCTCCCTCCCCCAGGCAGTGTGCGTGCCAAAGGGCTGGGCGCTCACCCCAGCACCTGCCGACGTGAACAGCCTGCTTGTCTGAATTCAAAAGCCTCTCTCAGTGGAGCAGACAGCTCTGCGGCCCTGGGCAGGCTGAGAGCCGAGGTTGGAGGGACTTGCGGGCAATTCCGTTCCCTTAGTCCCTGGGACCCGGGGGAAGAAGTTCCCGGGGGAGGAGGATAAGAGGTTAACAATGACATCGCGATGTCCCTGAGACACTCCTGGGCAGTGATCAAGGGATCTGAATGGAGCGAGAGGCGGAGCAGAATGGCGGTGAGGCTGCAGAGGGGCACAGGGCTGTCAGAGGAGCCGAGACCCTAAATGTAGCTTCACACAGACCTAAGGAGCCCCCTAATGCTGACAACCAACAGACAAAGGAACCCGAGGGGGGAGGGGGTGCTGGACAGAGCAAACCTCTGCTCACACCCTGCACACAAAGTCAAGAGAAGCGATGACCTCCCATGGAGTTTGCTTCTTACCATGTCCCCCTAGCCTCCTTCGTCTGATAGACTTGTCAGCTGGCCAATAGGGTCGCTTAGAAAACAAAATGGCCTAACAGAGCCCAGTCACTGCTCCCATGACCCTGCTTTAGCAGCCAAAGGCAGCTCAGCTACAATGCAACCAAATTCCAGCAGAAACCCTGGCCAGTTCATAAAGCCACGTGTCTTCATTTTATTCCCAAACAATAATGAATGTGGAACTCCCACCTCCGAGGGGAAAGGGAGGACTAACATTTATTGGGATCCCACTGTGTCCCTGGCCCTCACAGAACGCACACATTGCCTGGGGGTGGGGGGTGGGGGTAGGGGTTGTTTCTCTCTTTCATTTGCTCCAAATCTCAAACTGGAAACCTTGGAAATGCCTGGCCCTCTCCCTTCTTCGCTCACAGTCAGCAACTACTACGCACTTCCTGTCCGTTTCGCCTCCAAATACATCTCCATTGGATTCCACCCTTCCTCAACCATCGCTGTCTGATACTTCAGAGTGCAGCATTAATGACCGCCTCCCCCAAGTGGCCCAGGGACAGCCAGCCTCTTCTGTCTTCCTGCTCCTTGATCCTATTCCTTTCTATCCTTCAGTCATACACCACCATCTTCTTTTTAAGTAGCTGTCTTCCTGATAGACTGTCAACAGCCGGCAGGCCCAGCCTGTGTCTTACACCCAGAGCCTGGCACACCTGTCCAGCACAGGTGAACGGAAGGAGGAAATTCTGAATCAAGCAAGTGAACCGTCACGTACACAACCCCAGGGCCCGGATTTTCGCCCGGGCTAAGGGCTGCAAAGCCTCCGGTTCCTGGCCGGTGGTGGACCCAGCATCATTCTATCTATACCGACTATAGGGAGTGGGGGGTTCTGCTGTCCCTGTGATACACGGGTGTCCCCATCGATATAATGGACGGGATGGCTTCCATTTTCGCATGCCACTGCCCGTCCCACCACATCTGTATAACGTGCCATTCAACCTCCTCTCAAGTGCCTGCATTCCTCCCGAGAGGGAACCGGGAGTCCGTTTCGAGCCTCTCCTGGGGGAAATGGTTGTTGGGTTTCATCATCCAATGACCTTCTTGTCAACGATGTGTTCCTCTCACATCAGCAGATAAGCTGCCTGTCCCACACACAGCGTCGCGGCCAATGTCAGGTGCCTGGACGTCTGCCTGGGTGGCCTCACCTGTCACGGAACACAGCTCTGAGGACCCTGAGATAAACAGGAACATGGCTGGGGTGCAGGCTCTGCCTCCGGACCCGGGTGGGACAATTCACAGAGAAAATGAGGACTCTGGTTTTCACGTTCACTTTTATTCAGTCCATTTTCTTCTCAATGGGATGGTTTTTAAAGGTGCAGAGAGTTCTGATCCTACCCTCCCCCCCAATATCCCTTGCCACGAAGCAAAGAAACTATTGCCCTTCACAATGAGGCATGTTTCCGTCACCTACAGGCCAAATGAGGGTCGCTTAGAAGACACAGGAGGTGACTCCTTCCCCCTCCCCACATGGGAGCCTGTTCCTGTTTCTCAATAAATTTCCACCTTTTACTATGCCAAAAAAAAAAAAAAAAAAGACACAGGAGTGGTATGGGGGCGACTAGACTTCAGATCACCATGTGAAGAATGGGGTATTGGGTGGGATGACTTCTCTGGTCCCTTCCCGATAAGCTCCCACATTCTGATCACACAAAAAACACGCATTTCTCTTGTTTCTGTAGCTGAGCGATGAGACACAATGAACACTGGCTGAAAGAGGGGCGGTGGGCATTTACGGGAGACGCTGTGGGTTCCAGAATCTCCTTTTCGAGCTGGGAGAGTGTTTGAGGGTTGCAAGTTCTGTATCATTTCATGCGCTCCATTCGAATCCTAAGCCTCAACTGGAAGCTCCGAAGAGATGTCTGGTTTTCAGACTCCACGTCTCTGCTTGTAGAGACCCTGTTTGCTGGGAGAATGTGAGGAGAATCACCCGGGCTGTGCTCATCCCAGGCCACCCATAAACAGCACCAGGAAAAGTTCCGCTGAGATCTTAGAGAGAACCCAAGACCCAAATGGGTGCTTTTCCCATCATCACCCAGGGGACGAGGGGCTGGGGGGAGGGGGGGGGCGGTGCGAATCAACGAGTTTCAATAAGACTGTCTCTAACGGGGACCTGCAGCCGAGGGGGACTGGCTGGGCGGATGTGAAGGTCTGTATAGGACTCACCTCCCACTGCAGCTCTGTCCAAGGCCCTGCCCGCCATACAGCGGCCTCTGTGGGCTATCAGAGTCTCCTTTTCAGGACACAGCTATAGACACATTCTTCTAGAGCAGAACATTTTTTTTAATAGCCTGGGATTTCTTCCTACCCTGTGGTTAGAGACCCTGGAGACTTTGGGGGGGGGGGGATGGGGCTGTTTCCCAGGGTCCACACACCTGGTACCTCAAGGATCCAGCGTGAGGTTGGGGCAAGTTCTGTCGGTCCAGTTGGCTTATCCCACATCATACAAGGTCTAACTTTCAAGGAAACCAGTCCCATGTACATAAACCCTTTGTTTAAAAGCCAACGACACTGAGACAGACGTTCTAGAGACAGAGCAGCCACAGCAGTCTCGATGCACAGATTGCCGTTTCTGGGGGTCACCGCTATGAGAAATATTGCTCGAAAAGGCCACCCCATGAAGGAGTCTGATTCTGCTGGTGGCAGCTGCACTGCCCTTGTGAGCAAGCTAAGGAATAATACGCCTAGATTCCATAGTCTTTGTCCACTGCAAAGCTACAAAGAGACAAAGTCCCTCCTGCCCTCACCTGCTTGGAGCTTCTCCCCGGAAGAAGCAGTAATGAATAATGATCGGGTTAGGTGCCCCGGAACTTCTCTTTAAAATGGCAAAGGGATACTCTCCCATTCTCCTACCAAATTCCCAAACAGTTCAAATTGAACACACACACACACACTATGACTGGGAAGCAATCTCTTGGTAAACTGAGTGGCATTTAGAAAGTTCTGCCAAGTTAGAAGGTTAATTAGTGAAAAAAAAACAAAACTTCTGCCTTTTTCAACCATAAGGAATAATGCTGTGTCACCTCCTCTCAAGGGGCTAGGAACAGAGTGTGTCCCCCAACCCTGCAGGGCTCCCCAATCAGAGAGTGGGGACCCACCAACACTGTCCTATGCATGGCCGTCTCCCTACTGCAGAACTGATATCCTTGCATCTCCCACGAAGGGACTCTCACCCCATCACCCTTGTCCATCTCACCGCCTCCATACGGGTCCTCAAACTCCCAGGAAACAAGAGCTCAGAAGGCTGTGAGGCTGGAGGGTGGGCCATGCAAATAGGTCCCTCCGTGTGTACTTCCACGGGAAAGTCAGAAACACAGAATCCTCAGGCAGCTACTGATGATGGAGGCTCACTTTCCATCCATCCATCCAAGCAGAAGACAGACAGGTCGGAGAGGACATCTCACCACCCTGTCCAAGAGCCCGCCCCCAAACTCGGAAGTGGGCCGGGAGCTACCTGACTTGACCTCATTCCAACGATAGAAGTGATGGAAGAAAATCTACACCCTCTGTATTGAGGATGGAGGAACAAGAGCCAGAAAAAAGTGGCAAGTGCCTGGACGAAGCACATGTTGGGGGTGTGGGGAGCAGAGATGAGGGGGAATGCCCATATATACATGCAGACGTGCATGCACCCACGAGCGCACACAAACACAGATATCAGGTCTATGTAAACGCTCTCTCTTCCCACTCCCTTCCCTTCAAGTGGGTCCCTCTCTCACCTTCAAGCCACCTGAGAGCTCCTTTACTCTATAGAATATATGCTTTCAAGGTGAATGTGTAGCTGAGAAAATGTCTTTAGGAGAATGTGGCCCTGCTATGTACTGCTTTAGGCGACTTCGCCAACCGGCCGAGCTTCCTTTCTCCCTAAATGTCCTCAAAATGACCAACGCAGTTAACACTCACACGGAGAACATTGACGCTGTCGGCACTGCCTGGTGGCCACCGAAGTCACAGGGGCCGTATGACATAATCAACAGCTGCGTCTCTGTTTCTGCAAATTACCAGGAGCTCGGGAAGGAAGAAGACGTAATATTAACCGTGACCTTCCCCCAGGACGGGTCCTGTAAGGGTTTGCTATCTACTAAACACTGAGATATGTACCGACTGCTCTGCACTAAAATTTTCTCAGCTTCTCAGCTTTACCAAAACCTGGAATTTCCCCCTGATGGTCTAAGACTCAGCTCAGCCGTCTCCCATCCCCCAAATCACTTTTGTCTTCCTTGAACGCCCTCACCTGAATGCTACTCATGACTCCAAAGTCATTTCTTCTCGAGATGACCTTTAGCCACTGCCCCTCCCAGGGACACCTCCTCATGCTAGTCATGTGATACACGGGAACCCAATTGAAGAAACAGGAAAATGGAGAGAAGATGATCAGTGAGCTCTTTCCTCACAGGCTTGTGTGTGCATCTATCTGATAAACATGAACAGTTTTCCCCATCACTTCACCGCATCCTCACCCCAGCTCTGTGCCGTCAGCTGGATAGACAGTTATACTCATTTTACAACCACAGAAACCCGCGCTCACAGCGGTCCCCAAAGTCACCTAATTTGCAAAGAAAATCACTTCCGCCCCGGAATGCTCTCCCCACCTCCCAAGCGCCCCTACCCCTGATTTTGGGCGGCCAAGGGTTGGCTTCATGACACCTTATCAGGAAAGGTTTTCTGACCTCCATCCTACTTCCCCACTGGGTTCTTTCTCTTTTATAACATTAACCAAAATGTGTAATTATTTTCTGATTTTTTTTTTTGTCTGTCTTCCCAGCAGAGTCAACAACCCGGCTCATGCGGAGTTGTTGCCTGAAGCCCAGTCCCCAGCGCTGGTCCCAGCATATGGAAGATACTGGACAGATACTTGTGGTCTTTTGACTTTGAATTCTGTATCCCTTCCACTCGAATGAGGAAAAAATCCTTAAGAAAATATTTCTCCAAACTGCCCCCCCATACATAATCCTAAAACCAAGTCTTGTTCTCATTACTATTTGGTCCTGAACCTGGAATGTCGGCCTTTTGCACAGCAATCGGAGATGTGGTCCAAGAATTTCATGTAAGTGGGCAATTACGAAAACATTAACCAGTATGTGTGATGCTCTAAGAATTCCATATCAAAACTAACTCATGGGACTTTCACAATGACCCTAGGGGCTACTCCAGTATCCCCTTTGTACAACAGGGATATTGAGGGCTGGAGGGCAAAATTGCCCCCCCCCCCCAACTTTGGGAGAACCACTGAAACTGTCCCTTCAAGGTCACGGCAGCCTCCTCTGGTGTCTATGTTGAGCCTCCTGCTTCCCCTAAAAAATCCATTTCTTATGTAATACCCTTTGTAATACTTTAAGCAATAAATTAAAAAAAAAATCCATTTCTTTGTCTCCACATATGTCTTGTCTTACAAGCGTGGGAAAGCCACACCCAGAGGGCGTCCGAAAGTGCTCTTTCCGCCCCATCCTACCCACGCCTACTGCTCCCGCCTCCTTCGGCAGCGCAGCCTCAAGCCTGCACCTAGTAGGACCACTGTCTCCATGTGCTGGGGCCTCACCACAATGGACTCCAGGCGGGGCTGTCTGGAAGCACAGGCACAAAATGACAGGTGGTCGCAGCGCTTTAAAGGACTGTCCACCCGGAGCTCTGGCCTGCTGGCCAGGACGTGGTTAAGGGGATCCGACGGGCCGCCTCTATCCACTGTGGTTTTTACTGGTGGCCCACACTGACCCTGCCCAGCTTTTATCAGCCTGTCTCTCCCCTGCCCCTTCTCTCTGGACCCTGGAGATGCGCTGAATAGCTAACAGGAGTCCTGCACCCGGGACATGCTTCCTCCGGGGACTTCCAGATCAGATCTTCACTCGTTTCCCTTCCCCTTGCTCTCCTGCCCAGTGACTACTTACTCTCTTACCTTTTACACTGACCATCGCCCGCTGCTTCCGACTTCTCTAAGAAGCATGCCTATGCCTGGAAAAAGGAGCTGCTGCCCAGCTCGAGACCTGGCAGCCATGGAAGCTGGCCTCGCCTTCCCTCTGAAGCCCAAATCAAGACTTCCTAATACCCACAACATTTCTAAGGTCCCCAACTCACAGCCCAGAAACCTGCAGGTAGAGAAAATGCTGCCAGCCAGCCTTGAACTTCGACAAGCATCCCCATGCCTGCCCCCAACTCTAGAAGCACCTCCAAATCTAACGGAGTTTGCCAGAGACGTCCTGGGCCCGCCTGCCCGTGACTTTGAGAGCGCCCCTGCCCTGCGCAGGACACGACAGTGGTTTCTCCTCTTCTCCCTACAGCTCATGTTCAGAATGAAGGAGAGCATCGCCCAGGGTGAGTCGTGTGGAGAGGAGCAGATGCTCTTTGAAGGCTGTAGTGATGCCACCAGTTCCTAGAGGCCGTCCTCCTCCTCTGGCCATTCCTCCTCAGCCTCCATGCCCCCTCAAGCACCCCCAATTTTCTAGTCTTTCTTTTTGGTAAGCTCTCTCCTTGTCATGGAACAATTACATGTAAGCAGGTAATTCACCAACTTCTACCTGCAGGGCAGATCTCTCCCAGAGCTCCAGACCCGGGTGTAATTCTGCAAGCCTATGCCACTAACTCGTGCCCCAAACCTCACTCATGTCCCTCCTCCAATGCTGGCTCCCTCAGGAAGTGATCCCTGTTCCTCAGCCCATCCCCAGCCTGTCGCTGTCTCCCCCATAGTCAGCCCAGCCGCCCCAATCCTAGCAGCCAGCATCGCCCAGTGGCCCTCCTGATCAGACTTCACTCCCGCCATCTCCTAGCGTGTGCTCCACGCAGCAGCCGGTGTCTCTTTGTTTAAAAAGGAGAGAGAATGAAATAACTGTTATCATGTCTCTCTCCTGCTTACAGTCCTTGAGTGGCTCTGCAAGGCTTCTAGGATAGAAACAAACTCTGAGCCTGGTCTGCAAGTTCCCGCGCCGCCTCGGCTCCCTCTGCTGCCCTCGCTGTGCGCCCTTCGCGCGCACACCTCCCTCCAGCCAGGTGCCCGCACACCCGCTCTGTTCACACAGGTCTCCATTAGACTGGAGCGCTCTGAGGGTGACAGTCTGTTAGCCTGACACTTTTTGTACCCCCAGTACCTAGCTAATGCCT
Organism: Myotis nattereri; assembly: GCF_964212035.1. NCBI lineage: Eukaryota > Metazoa > Chordata > Mammalia > Chiroptera > Vespertilionidae > Myotis > Myotis nattereri. The sequence goes on from NC_138097.1 coordinate 14,020,354, forward strand.
GACACATAGGTGTTCACTGGGTATTAAATGAATGAATGGGTGAATGAATGAAGGAAGGAAGGACGGACAGACAAACTGGGCCCTGTTCCAGAAGTACTAAGAGTGGCCAGAGTAAGCCTGAAGTCCAAAGCCAGCTCTGCCGGGATAGGCCTCCAGCTCCCTGTACCAAACATCGCGGCTCTATTAAAGGCACAGTCAAGTAAAGGAAGGGCCCCAACTTTTTATTAAAGACACAGTCAGATAAAGGAGGAGCCCCAACTTTCCCAGTTAAGACAGAAGCCCAGGAGATGGCTAAGCCTGAGGCACTTGGTGGGGGTGGGGATCACAAGTTCCTATTTCCTGGAGCTACAGGCATTTGTGACTCCAGCGAAGCCACTGCAAGCCAGGCGTTTGCAATCTCCCTTTGGCCTCCTCCTCCAAGACTGGCCCAGCCCTGAGGGTGGGGAAGCAGAAGTGTGTGCAGTCTGGGAACGGGAGCTGCTCTGGGCGGTTGCGGCCAGGTGGCTGCAGGTGAGGGTCAGAGCTGCCCTGAGGGCTCGGCCAGGTTAGGTGGCCCCCAACTTCCTTCAGCTCAGACAGCGGAACTGAACCCGGCTGTGAAACTGCAGCAGAGGGCTCAGGCAGGCGGCCAGGACTGCCCTCGGGTGGAGCACAATCTGGTTGAAACATTGAGCGGCCGCGTACTGCTCTGTGGTTACTGCATGCTCAACGCTGAGCCCGCTCAGAAGGCTGCACACCTGGGCCCTGCGCTCAGGGTCTGGTGGCCCATGTGGCTGTGGGGTCGGCGCACCAACCCTTTAGAATGTTAAGGACAGAATGTTCTACTGGCAGTTGAAGGCAGCAGTTGGTGCCAAGGCTGAGAGCAGGCAGAACTCACAGTCCAGGGCAGGGCACAGACACCCCGAGGAGGAGCTCGGGGAGGGGAGGCCCCTTTCGACCCTGCAGACAGCGCTGGAAAGGGCTGCAGAAGAGCGGGGAGGCAGGCACAGGGGCCTGCAAACATATGAAAGGAGACCTGAGGGTCCAGGGCACCGGAGGGATGGAGCATCCCAACAGGCCAGTGGCCCAGACAGCAAACCGACCACTTTGTGACTCTGCTGGGGGGGCCTGCCCTGGAGAAAGGAAGCCCGGCCTCTCCCTCAAGCGCTGAGCTGACAGGCTGGCTCCTCAAGGGGCAGGCGGCGTGGCTGCCTCTGTCTCCGGACCCGAGCTGGTTTTTTTTTCAGAAGGGTGCTCACTGGGAATCTGACAAGCCTGGGTGTATCCTCGCTACAGGCACCAACGACATGCATTCATTCAACAAATACTTACTAAGCACCTACTATGTGCTGGACGTTAGGACTATAAAAGTGAGCATGACAGCCCCTGCCAGATGCTTACAAGTAGCTCTATAATATTTCCCCGAGAGATGTTATAAAAGACAAGTATCTGACCCTTAGAGCTTAAAGCCCTGATCGAGCTGTAGGGCCTCTTTAAAAGCAAAGGAGGGCAATCTGAAAGCTGAGTAAGAATGACTTAGCTGAAATGGGCAAGAGAGGGGAGGGATGGGGTTCTAGGTAGAAGAAACTGCAGGAGCAATGAGTGAAGGGGAAATGTGGCGTACTGAGGGCGGCAAGATATAAGGCGTTCAGGTGCTTGGAGAGAAATGAGGCTGGAGGGGCAGCAAGCCTGGGCCAAACCACGCATGCTCGTGGAGGTCACGACCAAGTTTTCTTTTGGGGGTTCACGTTGAATTGCTCTGGTCTTGATGTTGAAGCCAAAAGCACAGCCGTCAATGGCAACACTAGAGCAGGGGCTCAATGCAGAAGGTTAGCACGCACCCAGGTTCTCATCATAGGGGGGAATGAGTATTGTGTGTGCGAGGGGGCCCAGCAGGTCCTGCCCCCACCACTATTAAGAACCCCCTATTCTTTTCTCTGGCATCAGTAATGGAGACAAAAACATCAGCACCTCGGGCACAGAAACCTACCAAGGGTTGAACCATGGTTTCAGCAATGACCGAGGGGCCCTGGCATAGTTTTGTTGTGTATGTGTGTATATGTGCGCATAATTCTCCAAGTTCAATGTATAAAGTGAGGAAGGGGAGATGGACTGCTGTCTCCTTTGAAGATGGAGAACTTGGAGCGACGAAAGAGCTTGCCCAAAGTCACAAAGGAAAAAGAGATGAAGCCTGGAGACCATCTCCTAGCTCATCTAAATAGCACAGGCCTAACAGTGCTTGGAACTGTTATTTGAAAAGAAAGGACAATTAATTTACCCCCCAAACTGCATTCCTCTGTGCATATGAAAGTTGGACACTATGCTGACTGAGTTCTACTCTACGTTTGCAAGTAGACATTAAGTGCTAGATAATTTACTTATCTCCAACCTAAAGGGGTTTGCTCAAAGCCAAGAAATGCTCCAAGTCATAAAAGGAAAAAATAGAAGCAGGGCCATTGCGGGGAGAGCTAAGTAAATGATGATGATGATGCAAATCCACCCCCACTCTCTTTGTGTGTTGTGATACCCGTTCACACTCAGACCTACTCGTTATGAAACCTGAAAAACCCCGGGTGACGTTCATCTGGAAGACAGTGTGGACACATCTGCCAGAGAACAGATGCCCTGCCCACTCCTAACTGTCGAGAGAACCGCGCGCCGTTCAGGCCGAGTGTGAATAATGGGTTAAAGAGGGAGGGAGGGGCCTGAAAATGGTTTGGAAAAGAGAATCTGAGAAATGCAAACCTGACAGCTTATGGATGAGCAGACAGGGGCTAGCCGGAGCCCTGCCCTCCCGCCCCTGGGGCATCCCTGCCCTCCTGCCTCTACTTACCAGGGGCCCTAGCATCCCCCAAGTCCTGCTGCCTGCCTGGCGCTTCTCGGGATAAGCTCCCCGTGGCTCCTGTGTCAGGCCCTGAGGCCAAGGCTGTGCATGTCGCTCTGAGATGCTGACAGCCTCACCTCATTAATCCCCCAACCCTGCGACCATCCAACCAGTTGCTCTCTCTCCTCTTCCTCCAAGCACCCAGCTTGCTTCCTCCAGTTCCCATGTAGCAGGAGCTAAAATATCCCCCAAAAAAGGTCCCAAAGAAAAAGGCCTTCGCCTATCGTATTAGGTACCTTCACAGACAAACTCTGAGGCCCTCTAAAGCAGCCAGGGCATAACCCTTCCCAGCCCAGGCTCCCTGCGGGGCTCACAGGTGGGCACTCGGTCCTAGAAAGTGGGAGCAAGCGAGCGTCCGAGCCCAGAAGGGCGCCGCTGTTCCACCAGGTGACAAAAGCCATCCCTTTGGGCACAGACTTCTTCCCCAGCGGGGACTGGCCCCGCTCTGTTACTCCAAAATGAGCTCCACTCAGCTGTGATGCTTGAGAAAGCGAAACGTGTCCTCCAGTCTCCTTTTAAGGAATGCAGACTCTGAACTGATCCCAGGGGCCCCTCGCCACGTCCCCCTGCGTAGGGGGTGTCTGCTCCCAGCAAAGTCTCACAGAGGCCAGCCTGGTCGTGGGCCAGGCTCGCCCGCATCCCTCTTCTTGGCTGACTTCCCTGAACTTTCCCACTGTCTCCTCTCTGCCGAGTGCTTACAAAATGGTGGGGTGCCCGGCAGCTCTGGTTGGGGGAACGGGCAGGGAGAGGTGGGCACGTGGTGGAGGAAGGAAAGGTCAGAGGTCTCCCCAAGACAAGAGCACCGCAGCCAATGCAGGCTCGGCCTTTGCCCCCTCCACCCACCGCCCCATCCCCCTGCCGGGCAAAGGCCCCCCCCTCCCCCCGCTTTCAGACTCCAACCCCTTTTCTCCACTCTGAAAACTGTCCATAGCCCTCCCGCACCCTGAGAGTCGAGGGGAGGGCCGGTTGTCGCCCACCCCTCCCAGGGCTGGGGTGCTGCCTCACCCCACAATCTCACTGATCCTTTGAGATGCCTTCCCCGCCCCGGGGACTACCCAGAAGCCTTCCAACCCTCATTTTTTCTGTTCCTTTTTGGATGACTCCAAGCCTTCCTTCTCTCTCCCTTTCTTCTGATTTCTTCTTTCATGAGATGCGTGAGCTAAAAGGAATGAGGTTGACCCTATCTACCAAGTGCATGCGTGTATTTTCCCTGGCATATTCCACACCCCGCCCAGGCCACAGGGCCCCCGAGGAAGGCTGGGCGCTGGGCAGGGGACCGTTCCGGGGCATCGCGATATTTCCTGCCAGGGCCGGGGCCTGGCCCCCACCGTTCCTTCCAGAAGGCTGACAGCCCTTGCTCCTGAGAGTCCTTTCTTCTCACCCTCCTTTCAGAAGCCATGTATGTGTTTCCAACACAGAGCACCACGAGAATGTTGTGGAATCAGAGCCTCTTGTATAACTGCCTTGATGTCTCTAAATGGTGTATATTCTTGTCTATAGCTCAAGCTGAAATAAGTCCCGTAGACACCCCAGGAAAACCTTCTAACTCCTCCACTACTACCCACCAATACTGACCGAGCGCCAGGCCCAGCTGTGAGAATTCATGGAAGGGCCTCCAGGGGAACTCGACTCGCTCATCACACCCCGAGAGAAACAGCAGTTACTAAGGCGTGAGGGTCAGGGCTCCAGTCACGTTTTAACTCCGACAATGGACGTTAAACCTTTAACCTGGAAGGGCTTCGTCAAGCATGTGCTGCGGACTAAATGCTCAGTTTCTATTTTGAAAATTCTGACGCTTTGAACACGTGTGTGTATGTGTGTGTGTGTGTGTGTGTGCACAAGCCTCTCGGTGTGTGGACAGAGCCATGGGTATAAAACTGCACACACAACATTCTCATCTACTATCCAGAAGTGTGTATGCTAGCGCCCTGGGCTGATGAGAACAAAGGGGAACTGTTCAGTCCTTCGCTCAGCCTCTTCTCCGAGTGATCCAGAGACATGACTGGCTTCCATGCCAACGCCGTGGCCCCGCCCAGGTCCCCCCTCTTCCTGGCTGGTCCCGGCTCCCCAGGTCCCGGGCACCCTGGGACCGAGGTCACTGACAGAGGCGCCGTCTGGCAGTTAAAGTTGGGGCAGGAATAAGACACTGGGAGGACGCATCCCGACCCTCAAGTTGCTGCCCCCCAGGTCCCCTCCTCTATTCCTGACCTGCTCTTGCCAGGGCCAACATCAGAGGGGCCGGGCCTTCCATGCCCGGGCCTATGAACTTCACTTGATGCTGAATGTTGCAGGGTCCTTTTGAGCCTCCTCTCTGGGCTGATGTTGGATGTCTCACCTCCATGGCCTGCTCGGAGGGCTGGAGCCCTTCCAGTATCTCCTGCTGTTGGCAGGCAGTGGGAGCCCAGCTCCAGGCCCCTGCCCTGAGCCCGGGGGAAGAGGTCCGGCCTTCGCCTCTGGGTTCTCTGGCGCCAGGCACCTCCGTGGGGCGCTTCTAGAAGAGAACTCATGCTGCTACCCCCAAAGGATCCTGTCCTGCGGGTCCCCTAGGGTCGGGCCAGAGGAAGGAATGATCCCCACCCCACCCCCCGTCACATGCCCGCTGTCACATGCTCCAAGATCCCACGTCTGTCCTCCGCTGAAGGGAGGGAGGTGACGACACCACGTCGGAGGGCAAAGGAGCACTCCCGCCTGGCTCTGCCCAGGCACAATATGGAGGGCTGAGGGGGAGGATGCTCCAGGCTGTACCGGGAGCTGCTGGACTTTGCCAGAGTACGAGAAAGAAAATGAAAACCAGACGAGCTCTTGGTCCCGTGTCCTCTGATTTGGGTTCTTCATGGTCTTCGGGGTCCCCTACAACCCCAGACCCAAAGTGTGAGCGCGCTTCCCCGGGGGGACTCGGCCTGAGGGTCCTCCCTCCACGTGGAGCGTCTCAGGGGACGCAGTGCCGTGGGCCATGGTCAGGGCCCTGCTGCTGCTCACGTGAACACTTCACAGGGGCCCATGGGTATGCTCTGAAGCAGGAAACCGGGGCCGCACACCCCAAACGTGTGGGGTTCTCGGGCGTTCCACCCCACCAGCACTTATTGAGTACTCACTATGTGCCAGCTGCAAGTAGCGGCTGTGGGTGCGACAGCAGCCCCCGCCCGCAGAGCGGTCACAGTCTGATTGTGAAGAGGCAGGAATGGGGGGACCCGAGAAATAGGAGGACCTGAGGGGAGCCGGTCCGTCTCGGGAGGGGCTGGCCCACGCCAGGGAGCAGCCGCCCCTCCTTTAATTACCAGGTGACTGAGAGAAGGCACAACCTCCTGGGCAGGATTCGGGGACCATTCTGTCGCCAATCTCTTTGCTATCTGCTAGGAGAGACATCACAATGTATGCTCGGTTTCTTTTTTAATTTATTGGGGTTTAAAAAAAAAAAAAAAGAGAGATGTTCGCTCAAGTCTTTAGGTTTGGGCGGCTGAGAACCTTCTCAGGAAAGCGGTAAGAAGTGAGATTTCGGGGGGAAAGGTGTCTGAAGAGCTGCAGGCCCCGCTGCCTTCTTCACCCTTCCTGTAGTACTGAGCAGTACCATGGTTTTCCTGCACCAGCGACAGGACAAAACGCCGCTGCAGCGCTGGAGCCCGCTCGCTCGCGGGGGCATGTCATTACCGCGCCCTGTTGGAGTGAGGACCAGGCTGCCTCCGCGGACACCCGTAAGGGGTGTGCCCCCTTAGTGCCGAAAACGAGGCTCTGGAAGCCAACGCAGGAAGCTAGGGGAAACCTGGGGCCTGACAGGGGAGAACGCTTTCCTCCCTCCATCTGGTGAAACCTTTAAGATGCCAGCTGCCAATGACTCTGATACACGAAGGGTGGCTTCCGCCCACGTTCGAGGGCGCCTCTGGGGCCAGCCTCGCAGACCCGAAGGGCTATCCGTGTTTTTGCTGTGTTCTTTGCTCGCTCAGACCCGTCTACTGGAGGTGTTTTGAGACTGGAGTATATTCAGAACCCGCGAAGGCAGACGGAGGAAGTTCAAAGCCCTGGCCCCACCCCCAGCGAACTTTCTCTTTCTCACTAATCTGCTCCATCAGAGGCCCCCGCGGCCTTGGCCCTCCTCCCTGGAGCACATGTTGACTTCTAAGCCTCCCCTTGATAGTTTCCACTCGGGGCTTTTTCTCAGTTCCGGGGTCTCTTATCAGTCCCCCAGAGGTCCTTTCTGTCTCTGGCCGACTCCTCAGTCCGACCCCCTACCAACCAGAGGCCTGCTTGCTGCTGCCTCTGGTACCAGCTTGACCTCAGCTCCCCCTGCGCACTGCCTGGCTGTAAGGTCTTCTCTCTTCCCCCGACAAGCAGCAGCCCAGACAAGAGCTGCCGCCTGAATTGAAGCCCGGGAGTTGGTCTTGTGACAAATGCAAGAGGCTTGCTGCCGGAAGCCCCCTCCCTCCCGATCGTCATTTCCAAATGACACAAGACAGCGCCTGCAGGCCCTTCGCTCCCAGCAGGCCCAGCTCTCGCTGTCCCCTCAGCCTGGCTCAGCCCCACGCAGACCTGCCCCTGCTCAGCAACACAAACTTGGGGAAAGCCTCTCTCTGGCCACCCAGGTGGACCTCCTCACAACCCCCACCTACGGGAGTTGGGAACATTGGCCTCATCTTTGTAGAATGAAGGAGAAAGGAGGAGGCCCTGTCTGGGACCCCACTGCCTTCTCTTGGCAATACGGACCCGTCGGGCTGGGCACCCGCTGGCTGACGATGCTTCCTTGATGAAACTGGGCCTCGACAGGCCAAGGAGCCCTCCCACGGGGAGGTCCCAGCAGCCCCCTCGAAAGCCCCATGGAGGACCTACCCATGCGTAGGACCCAGGATGGGCACCCCTCCCCCCCAGGGGGCACCCAGAGGATTCATTGTGGCAGGATGGGCATGATGCAAGGGCACACGGTGCCTTGGGGTAGGGCAGCGAAGTGATAGAGAAAGAAAACAATCCTATCAGCACCACGAAGAGAGCTTCCCTTCGTGCAGCAAGGAAGCTATCACAGAACAGAGAACAGACGCTGGGAACGCAGGAGCGGCATCCCCGCCCACCTCTCCAGTCCCCTGGGTCCCGAACCCCTGCTCCTTCCACGCGTGCGGAGGGTCTGCATTTACTCCTGGCTGCTTAACGCTACCTTGGGAACCTTGCGGGGTCCTCACTGGCTTATGACAGCGCACAGCAAGGTCTAGCTACAGGCCCTGAATTTCTCACATCAAATTCTCCAAGAACTGGTGCTCCCTTGACAGCTTCCTTCCCCCTGGGATCCTACAGCAACCCCCCCCCCCCCCAAACACACACACACCCTCCATTCTAATCCTGTGGGGACAGAACAGGACCGCAGGGTGGGACTGTGGCCCGAAGGGTAAACCAGAAAGGGAGCTCAGAGATGGGAGTGCCCCTCTGGCCTGAGGGAGGGAAAAGTGTCATGGAAATTGCGAGTCCCCTGCCCACCCCATGGCAGGACAGCGCAGAAGCAGACGTCCTGGGGGACGCCAGTACAAGGGGAGGGGGGCCACCAGGATGCACAGCCACCGAGGAATCCAGCCAGGAGCCTGGGGACCCAGCCAAGTCCTCAGAGCCTTGGCCCAGGGGAAGTCTCGGGGGCCTGTGCCGGCCGCGGCCAGAGGCAACCAAGGGAAAGGCCAGCCACTTGGGCAGAAACCCTGTGAAGACAAAACCGGGCATCACTTGAGGCGCTGAGCACGCCCGAGGGGAGCTCCCTCTGCCCCAGAATTCAGAGATGGGGCTCGCCTATGGCATGAGAGAAGGGGACCGGTCATATAAATTGCGAGTGTCCTGCCCACCTGTGACGGCAGGGCAGGTGGAGGCAGCGTGGCAGACGCCCATGGGGGTGGCCCCGAGGAAGGAGGGGCCAACAGGATGGGCAGCCACCAAGGAATCAAGGGGCGGAGGCTGGGGGGGACGGGTTTGAAGTTTGAAGGAATTTGTTCCTCCCCTCTCTGTGCCTCAGTCTCCCCTTCTGTAACACAGAAGCTGTGGGTATCGCACAGGCTTCTTTTATGTAGCTCCCTTGTCTGACATACACTGATTCATGGGAAGGGTCCGTGGGCCGTCCGGAAGCTTCGTATCTGAGGAGCCGTGGTTTCCTTCCCCGTGGGGGCCACGCCAGCCCGGCTGATTTTCTCTCAGACCTTACCACACTCCTCCCGGGGCGCAGTGTCTTGGGCGCTCTCCCAACTCGCCGGGTAGCCGCCCCGGCCACTCCCGGCCTGTGGTCCAGGCTCAGGCGCACAGCAGGTGCTCAGTGGACTTCGTCCCCTGCCCAACCAGGAAAGGGGATCTGGCTGGAGACGCAGGGGAGCTGCCTCCTGAGTCCCAGCTTTGTCCAATCACTGGCCAGGCGCAAGTCAAGGATGTTGAGTGGATGGGCCTCAGTGCACTTATTGTAAAGTGGAAGGCTTGGTCTCAAGCACTCTAGAGGCCTCTCTTGAAAAAAAACAACAACTGATTTTTTTTTGGAAGGACAAACCCCCTCCTCATCATCCAGCTTTAATAAACTGAGACATATGGGAAAGATAAGGCCCCCGAAATGCCTGATTCAAAGGTGTCATTGGGTTGCCAGCGTGGTCAATTTGACGAGTCCTAGTGAAAAGGAAAATGAAGGGCTGGCAACCTAGCTCAGTATCTGGTTAAAACTGTAGTCTAACAGCCCCCTCTGAGTGACTTGGGCGGAGCTGTGGGGACCCTCAGGGGCCGCCACAGGAGGGGATGTAGAGGCCAGAGCCTCCCCACGGGTTCAGTTCGGGCTTTGGATCCGGAGTCCCCGGGACTAGCGGATCTGCGAAATCCCGGTTAAACGCCCCTCCCTCAGAGCGCTGGTGGATGGTCTTCCCGTCCATCCTGCCACAACACTAGTAGGTCTGTAGTTTAAATCAAAGCACAGCTATTCTGCCGAAACCACGGGAACTATGATGAGTGGGGTTGCCAAGTGAAACTGGCTCTTTCTTTCTGGAGAGTCTCCACTCATTCCTTCTCTGGTGATCCCAGGCCTCCGCAGCAGGCCAACCTCTGCCCGCCAGGGTGCCCCCCACACCCCCTGGAGCTAGGCCAACGCTGAAAACGGAGCTCCCTTCAACTCAACCGACCGCTAAGAAGCCCTCAGTGCCTGTGCAAGGGCAGCGCCTTCCCCAGGAGGCCTGGTCCGGACAGAGCCGATGTCCGCCTCCTTGCCCCGCCTCCGAGGGCCGTGCCCGGTCTGCCATGCAGCGCTTCTGTCCACGGGGCTGGAGTGTCTGCCGCCACCACTAGACTGTGAGCTCCTTGAGGGCAGGGGCAGTGCCCTCTTCTCTCCCTGCAAGGAGCATGCGCATTTTCAGACAGCTGCCCGAGGGCTGACGCACCAATACCTGAGCCATGTTCTAATCCAGCCGTCGGCGTGGGGAAGGGTAGACAGCGGTACCGCGCACAAAGCTAAAGGACACTGACCAAGGGTGTGAGGGGTGGAGACCATGATGACTCGGGGGCGCTGAGCTTGGTGTGCCCACTGCGAGGACCCACCCAGCGAGGTGAAGGCACCGGGGGACACACAGGTGACCAGCTGGGAAGATGTTTGGGGCAGTCGATGAACATGTGAGACCAGCCTGGGAGGCGAGGGGGGCCAGGGCGCATCATCCTGGAGAAGTCCGCCTTTTAGGGGCCAGGAGGTGCGCTCCGAAGAACAGAGAAGGAACAGGGAAGGCAAGGGAGGAGGCAGTTTCAAGAAGAAAAGGCTGTAAACTGAGTGAGGCTCTTTAACAGGGTGGTATTGGGAGAGCTGTGGCGAGTGAGGGTAAGGCAAGCCGCTTCCCGTCTTTGCCAGAAGCAAGACTCCTTCCTCCCCACACTCATGTCGAGGTCTCACCCGGAGACCAGGAGACGGGATTTCCGAAGGCTTCTTCGAACTCTTCATTTTGGTCAATCTTTTCTCCTTCGAGTGTGCCACGTCTCCTCTGGGAGAATGGCCAGAGAGAGACAGGCCGTGATGGGAAGTCTCCTCAAAAGGACGAATTGGAACCCAATGCCCCCTCGGCTCGATGTCAGGTTGTCAGGGCACAGAAAGTGTGGCTTCCACACACAGCGAAAAGGAAAAGTTCTTTTCCCAAAGCACACGCATAAACCACATATATACACACGGCCGGAGAGAGAGCCTCCCTCCCCTCCAGGCCTGCTTGCTCTCCGTCCGGTCTGCTCAGAGGACTGGGCAAGGCAGCAGGAAAGCACCGTCCTCCGGAAGCGTGCAGCCTAGTGCGCATGTCCTCCCTACCAACCCCAGGCCAAAGCTCCAAGGTTCTGATTTCTGGAATCATCCACACCAAGCTTGGGGACACTGAACTCACCAATGGCTGGCCTTCCCTAAGCTCCCCGAGCCTGTTTCTTTGCCTATGAAATAAAGAACTTTTCATGTTCTTTTATGAGGACTGGAATAGTATGGCACCGTGACTGGCAGACGCACTGCCAAGGTCCCTATGGAAGCAACACGGGCTGGAGGTCACACCCTATCTAGCAAGGCTGGCAGGGAAAACGGAAATGGCTTCGTAGAGAAAGTGAGGCTAAAAATGAGCCTTAAAAGATAAATAGGAATTTAGCTGGACAGTCATCCATTCATTCATTTATTCATTCAACAAACATTTTTGGAGTGGCTAAGGAAACACCAGGGCACTGTAAGAGGCTGGTAGCATTCACAGCGACGCGTTCATTTAATGCCATACCTCATGCAGGTGTTAACCCGAAGGCCTGGGTACCTGGTCCAGGTGACACAGCTCGGCATCAACCGTTTTCCGATCGGGTATCAGGAAATAAGCCCAGGTCCAGGCCCCGGGTAACTCCTGCTTGTCACTTCCTTATCTGATCCAAAGCACCGCAGAGGGGATTACCTGTGGCACGAAGCTCTAGAGCCGTCCGCATTTTTTCTTAGTGGGGCTTTTCCCTGCCAGCTGCTGTGGCTTCTTTTACAAGCAAGTGTCTACACGGTGTGGAATTTCTAGCTAAAGGAAAACTTCTTTCCCTCTCATGTACAATGGTTCTTAGCGTATGTTCTTTTTTACACTTGAAACCTGTGTGGTTTTATTAAGCAATGTCACCCCAATAAATTCAATAAAAAAGAAAAAAAAATCTCAGAGGCCAAATCTCCTCCAAAATGGTCAAAGAGCCAAAACACAGTGTCAAAGGCGAGTGCCTGAGGGCTATCCCACTGAGGGTACGCTTCTTAGGAGTCTCTCCATCATGAGGATTGTAACTGGCATTTTTATTATCCCTTGATTTTCAAGTCCTTGTAGTATTCCCAGGTGGCTGTAAAAAGGTGATCCTGGAGGACACCCAAGACCTCTTCCTATGGCTCACCCCCTACTGTCTAGAGACAGAGGGAATGGTCTGCCACGGAGCCCTCCTTCCCCCAAGGGCACTCAGGACCCCACACTGTCAGCCCGGCTGTCTCCCCAGCTCTCAGCCTTGTGACAATAACCTGGACCACTTAAGGACTTTACATGTGCTTTTTTATGTACCCATGAGGCCCCGTTCCTGCCCTTTTGTCACAATTCTAAACCCAGCAGGTCCCTCAAAGTCGGCTTCCTCTGTTGGCATGCAATAGACCCGGTGCAGGTCGAGGGTTTCTCCCACCACAGGCACTGGCAAGATCTCCCTGCTGCCACCCCCCACCCCCCAACACACACCATAAAGGTGGTTTGAAACTGGGTGGTAACTGGTACTTAACACATCTGACCTGTTTGCACCATTGTGATGGCAGGAGCTAAGTGGTATTGCATTTGTTTCTCCCCTCATTGCCTGGCACCTAGCAAGTACTCAATAAATGTTTGGTGGAGTAACTGAATGAATACCATTCCCTGCACTTGTGTGAGTGCTAGTAGGTGCAAATTTCCTAAGTGAGAATTTCAATGTGGCCATGTGAGCATGAGGCCAATTCAAAAGAGTAAGAATACTGAAAAGGGTCTTACTCATCAAATCTCTTTCTGTTAGGATTAGGCAAGTGCCAGTAGCTTCCAATAAAATGGGGCTCCCCTCACCCGTGTATTGGGCACGGAAGAGGAAGGCAGAAAGCCCAGGTGAGCCAGAATTCTATTGTGCAAAGGTACCTCGAACCTCAGTCACTACCGCTGGCACAGAGGCGGCTGGGGAAGGATTTTTCAGGGACACCGGGCAATGCCAAGGAGGAGAATGTTTTGAGTCAGACTGGATAAATCTTTTCCAGGCAACCCCCCAGACCAGAGGGTCTCCACCCTTTTTCTTTCCCTTTTTTCCTAAAAGAAGACTAAATAGCCTTTCTCTGTATCACAAGCACCACAGTTAGAAGGCGCTTGGAAAACACCTTCTCATTCACTCGGTGCGTCCAAGTGCCAGCTCCCACGTGACGGCCATCGGCAACAGAGATAGCTATGGAAATAAAAATCTAGACTTGACATTCTGGGTGTCCGAACCCAGATGTTCCTGCGCTTGTACAATTTGGAAAATTTATTTTTGTAAGACTGCGGCCTTCACCTTATGGCAAGGAGCACGCCTACTGGGTAGGAGCTTGGAGTCAGGGTGCCTGGCTGGAACCCGGACCCTCCACGGGCCGACTATGGTTGTTAGCAAGTGACCCAGCCTCCCTGTGCCTGCTTCCTTCTCTGTAAAATGGGGATAATGACACCTTACAAGGTTGCTTGGCGAATTAAATAGGCTAGCTATCGAGGAACGCGTGAGTTAGCATTGCCAAGTGCTTAGAAACATGCTTGGTCCATATGAAGCACAGGTGCTAAACAACCACTAATGTCCAACACACAAGGGACAGCCTGAGTCAGAAAAGATACAAAGCAAAGATGGGATCTTCACAACAACATCTTTTGTAAACTGTCTGTTCCAGCCTTTTGCCCATGGTCACTGGGTTGTCTTTTGGTTACGGATCTGGGGGAGTTCTTGATGCTACACACACATCCCTTCGTCAGTCAGGTGTGTGCATCTGAAATAATCACATGGAAAGGGCCTCACTGTCATTGGTCGTTAGGGGAGTGCAAACCAGAGTCACAGTGAGGCACCCGCCCACTACAGTGGCTCCCAGTAGCATGACGGGACAGCGAGTGCTGGGGGCCATGGGGACAGCCTGCAACTTCAGAGCAACGCTGGCAGAAGGGCAAAGTGAGAGAACCGTTTTTGGAAAACTGTTTGGCAGCTTCTCATCAAGTTAAGCATTCACCTGAGCGTCTGACGTGGGTATTCACCTGAGAGAAATGAAAACATATGTGTACACAGAGCCGTGGACAAGCAGGTCTCAAGCCAAGAGCCGCACACAACCCCTATGTCCATCAGCAGGAGAATGGAGAGCTCGTGGTACACGGACACGGGGGGACCGAGAAGGCACAATGCCAAAGATGAATCTTGGGAGTATCATGGTGAACAAAAGATGCCAGCCACCAAAGGGTGCATTCTACGTGCGCGCACACTTCAGCGCAGGCAGAACTGATCTATGGAGATAGGAAAGGCGAGCAGTTTCCCCTGGGAGGGAAGGGGATTGGTTGAAAAGAGCCAGAAAGGAGCCATCTGTGACAGTGGTCCTAATTAGGGTGATGTTGTCCCCCAGGGGACAGCAAGCAACACCAGGAGACATTCTGACTGCCCTGCCTCCAGCATCTAGTACACGGATGCTGGTAGCTATCCTACAATGCACAGTACAGCCGCCCAATAAAGAATGGTCCAGCCCTGGCCGGGTGGCTCAGTTGGTTGAAGCATCGTCCCATACACCAAAAATGTTGCGGGTTTGATTCCCCGTCAGGGCACATACCTGGGTTGCGGGTTCCATCCCTGGCTAGGGTACATGCAGGAAGCAACTGATTTGTGCTTTAGTTACATGTTTACCTCTAACGTCGATGATTTTCTCTCCCTCTTTCTCCCTTCCTCCCTCTCAAAAAATTTAAAAAAATCTTTGGATGAGGATTTTAAAAATAAGATTCATCCGGCCCTATATGTCAACAGTGTCCAGGGTGAGAAATCCTGGTCTCTGGTAATGGAAATGTTCTATACCTTGACTGGTTACTTGGGAGGCTGAACACACTAGACAAAGCCCATCAAACTGTATGCTTTGCCACATGTAATTATACCCCAGGTTTTAAAGACACTGAACAAGATGACAAAGGAACCAGATCAGGAGGGAGATGTCCCCTTGGGCTCACTGGCTTCATTGCTGGCCTGTTGAGAATCTTGGGTCTCACTAAGCCATGCTCTACCTACAACAATATCTTAGGTCACCCGCTTCAGCTACCCACTAGTGACTGTGTAATTCAAGAGTGCGAGCTCACTTCTTCTCTGCGAGTCCTTTTTGGATGACTGCACACAATCCCGAGTCCCCCACAGTCCCCTCTGGGGTTGGACATGATCTTAACCAGGAGGAGCGGGGACATCCTGGCGATGGGAAGCCAATGCATGGGACTCATTCCCCCAAGGAAACATTAAGAAAATGAACGAAGGGGAACAAGCTGCAGGCTGAACAGAGGGGCGTCACTTCCTGCCACCAGAGCTGGTCAGGGCCCATGGGTGAGGCTGCCTCCCGGACCAGGCACGGCTGTGTGCGGGTGTGCTACAAGGGAGCCGAGCGGGGACGCGTGCACACAGCATTTCTGTATCCTGTTCAGTCTGTGGAACTTCCCTTTGCTGTCAGCTGTCTCCTTGCTGTCAGTGGAATTCAGGCTCTGCCAGGGTCTCCTGAGGAAAGCATTCCAAGGACCCACGCAATGCAAGCACACAGGGGAGACTGCGGGGGTGGTGAGGGTTATTTGTGATGCAAAATCAAAGGAGTTCCCTTTCTGGGTTTCCGTGCCCAACCTGCCATGGGAAAAGTCCCTCCTTTGTCTTCAAAGGCCAGTGGCCAGAGCTTGTTTCATATTAAAGCTCAGGTTTGCCGTAGGCCCAGCAGGGGCTAGAACCGTGATTATTGTCTTCCCAGGGCAAGAGAGCACTCAAACGAATGGGCAAGTGTGTCACTGGGTGTGCCAGGGAAAGAGAGACAGACAGACAGACAGATAGACAGGGGGAGGGGGCGAGCTCTTCTTTGTTCCCCTGGGATTATCTATTCTCAGGCTTGGGAGAAACCAGGAGCTTCTTCAGAAGAACCCATCAATTCACAAGCTTGTGTGGGCTTCTGACGGGTCCACCCCTGATCAATCCTCTGTTTCCCAGGCTAGACTGACAGGCGTCTATGGTCAAGCTCCTCCCCTGCATATTTTGACTTTTATTGCGCATGGCTTTTCTCCCTGTGCTCCCCAGCCCCGTAGGCTCAACAATGGCCAGTTCCCTTTGCTTCCTGCTTATCAATACTTGGTGACATCCTCATAACATAAACTGAGAGGCAGATTCAAAAGGCATTTTCCTCTGCCCACTGAGGGCGAAAAGCCGATATAAAAGGCACTAAAGCAGTGCTTCACCTTTAGCATTTTTTGTAATTCCCACCCCCCCACCCCCCCGGGCACATATCCCCTAACCTCTAAGGGACCCCCATGAGGCTTGCAACCAGGGGAGGGGAGGCAGCAGCAGGTCCTCCCGGGCTAACCCCTGGAACCTCTCTCTGACTTCCCAGTGAGCTAAAGCAGCCCAGCCCGGACTCTCCTGTTTCTTCTATGCCCTTCCTTGTTTCACTGTCCTAAGTATATTTTTGCTGCGGCCAATAAATTCTTTCTTGTTTTCCTAAAAAAATAAAAAATAAAAAAAATAGTAATTTCTATGACTTGAAATTTAGGGCACAGAATCTTCAAATTCTGCTTCCCAGGCTACTGATTTAGGAACAGACCAATCGCCTCCTCCAGTGCCACCAGCGGCGTCTACGGGAGAGATCACTGCCAACAGCTCCCCTGAGCTGGACCGTCTGGGACTCTGACATTTTATGCCTGGCCCACCCTTCCTGTCTGTGTCAACCACGCAGATTAAAAATGCATCCCCAGTGAACCTCAAACAACTGAACCTTCCTCCGCCACGTGGGGGACATAGTAGTGGAGGGTGGTCACCCTGAGTCCCTGCCAAGGTTGCCCCAGGTGCTGGGCAGCTGGAATGGCTCCTGAAATTCTATCCCCCTGGTTCCCCCGCCAGGCTGAGAGGAGCCAGGGAAGCCACCGGCCCTGGGCCACCTGTGGAAATGAATGGTGCCAGCTCAGCATACTGGCAGAGAAAAGACATTTACACAGCAAACAAACCTGCTGAAAAATTGGAAATATTTGCTTAACAGGAGCACATTGATTAAAGTCAAGGTCAAATGACTCTGCCAGCCCAGGTAATTCACCCGGGAGGCCAGCAGTCAATTGGCAGAGCGCTGTACTGATGGGAACTCGCGCCATGTCTGGATCTACCACACTGGGGGGGTGTTCATCTCAGAAGTGGCCCATAATTCTTCTCCTTACGCCCAGTGTCTTCATTTGGAAGAGTTTAATTCCAAGACAAACAGCAATAAGGAAATAAAGTTGATGTATGCCTTTCCAATATCCACCTTTGGTTAAGAACTTGGTCAATGAAAGCTCACCTTAAATAAAAAAGGAAGCTCATTTCAAATAGACTCCCAAGGTTTCCTGGTGTGTTTTTAAATTCTGCACCATTTCAAAGGGAAATAAAGGGCAGGGCCCCAGCCACTTCACTACAAAGACCAGCAAGTAGTCTGTTTAGCATGAGAGTTACATAACAAAGAAGAGAAATTAGCACTCCCAAGGAGGGTCCCTCACCCAGCACCTGAAGAGAAGGGCGTAGGAGGGCCTGGCCAAGGTCAGCCAGCTGCTTAGAGAAGTTCTCCAGCTGCGTGCAGCAGCTGGCTCCTGCCTCTCTGGGCCCTGCAGTTACAAGCCTCAGATACCACTTTCTCATTACAACCTTGACAATACCCCACATTCAGTTTGCTGCGGCATTTTAAACAGCCCAAAAAGGCATGGGCACCTTTGCCTTGCACACTTCTGCTTCCTAAGGTCAGTGATAATGAAACTGATAGGTCCTCCCTTCCCCCAGCTGGTGGGGGAATATGACGGAACCTGCAGCCCGGAAATACCTGAGTGACTAACCCTGTACCTTATATGGACTACACACTGGACCACCAATCCACACCTGCCAAATCCCCTAAGCCCTTGTCCTATATGGACAATGCAGTAAGCCACCAATCAGTGTGCGCCGAGTACACTAAGCACCCACCCCTTCCCATTCCGCCCCTCAAAAGGCGTGCCCGCCCCTGCATGTGCTGCTGTCCTCCCCTTGCCAGACAGCCCGGCAGGTCCTGCTCCTCTAATACAGCCTGTAGTCCTGGTTTTCGGCCTCTGTCTGATCTTTCAGAAACAAGACCTGCATGTCAAACCAGGAAGTGGAAGAGGATGTAGGGGGGAATAAATGGTGATAGAAAATTAAATAAAATTTAAAAAAAAAAACTGTCTTAAACTCTGGCTCAGGCAGGCTTCTCTTGTGGCTGCTCAGAGATGGAGCCCAAGGCCCAGGAAAGGAAAAGCACTCCAGCACAGGCCTCGCCCCAGGTACCCACACACAGCAGCCACAAAGCCCATGGCCAGTAGGTGGCACGAGAAGGGTGGCTGGGCATGGGGGTGGGGACATATCTGGCCCTCTACCCAGCAGGAGCTGGGGCTGCCCTCCACTCCTGTGCCAGGTGCTTCGACAACAGCTCACGTGCTGAGCTCAGGCCTGGAAATGCCCTCCCTTCCTCACCCTCAGGGGGAGTCCCCGGCCCTAAGGGCATGCAGCTTGCCACCCACTCGGGCCACCCACCCCCAGCCCGGGACAGCCTGCACTTAGAGTGAAGGCCCAAGTCACCATGACAGTGACTGCTCCCAGATGGCACCCTCGTGGGTGAAGGACCAGCTCCTACACCCTGGCAGAAATCACAGATTTCCCATTTCCCACCCAAGCCACCTGCCTCCAAAGAAGGTAGGAAATCCCATTTGCAACAGCACGGATGGAACTTGGAGAGCATTATGCTAAGTGAAATAAGCCAGTCAAGAAAGAAAAATACCACATGATCTCACTCATTTGTGGAATATAAAGAACATGATGAATAAAAACAGACACAGAGGCAGAGAAGCATCGAACAGACTGTCAATCGACAGCGGGAAGGCCGGGGAGGGTTTGGGGGTGGGGGGAGGTAAGAGATCAACCAAAGGACTTGTATGCATGCATACAAGCATAACCAATGGACCAATGATACTGGGAGGGGGGTGAGGGCATGTGCCGGGGCGGGTAGGGGAGGCTGGGGGAAGGTCAATTGGAAAAAAAGGAGACATATAGACATATGTACTACTATTTGTAATACTTTAAACAATAAAAAAAGAAAAATAGCCCTGGCTGGTTTGGCATAGTGCATAGAGTGTCGGCCCGGGGACTGAAAGGTCCCGGGTTCGATTCCGGTCAAGGGCACATGCCCGGGTTGTGGGCTCGATCCCCAGTCGGGGGCGTGCAGGAGGCAGCCGATCCATGATTCTCTCTCATCATTGATGTTTCTATATCTCTCTACCTCTGCTTTCCTCTCTGAAATCAATAAAAGTATATTTAAAAATAAATAAAAAGAAAAAAACTAAATAAATAAGACGGTAGGAAATCCACCCTGCATGGGCATGCACACGGGAAGGGGCACTTAGATGGGTTTGCAGCGGTGTTTGCTTACAGTACCTCATCAGGAACCCAGGCTGGAAGAGGAACGGGAAGGATGGGATGGAGGAAGGTGAAGATGTGGGGGGAGGGGAGAGGTAGAGGCCAGCTGAGGCGGCAAGGGGAGGGAAGTCACCATGTTTGAGCACCTCGCTTCCGGGCACCATTTCTTGTTTTCCTCATGTCATCATCTTAGGACTCCTCTGTGAGAACCCAGGGTTCCAACTCTGGCTGCACGTTAGAACTGCCTGGGGATCTTTTAATTCAGTGGTTCTCAACCTTCCTAATGCCGCGACCCTTTAATACAGTTCCTCATGTTGTGGTGACCCCCAATTTCGTTGTTACAGATTGAACATAATTAAAGCATAGTGATTAATCACAAAAACAATATGTAATTATATATGTGTTTTCCGATGGTCTTAGGCGACCCCTGTGAAAGGGTCATTCTTCCCCCAGAGGGGTCACGACCCACAGGTTGAAAACCGCTGTTTTAACTGTTACAAGTGCTAAGCCCTAACCTGGACCAACTGAATCAGAATCTCTTGGGGTAGGGCCCGTGTATCCACGGTTTTTAAAAGCATTCCAGAAAATTCCACTATGCAGCTAGGATGGAAAACCACCATGCAAGGAACCACTAAACTCCTTTTAGGAGGGCAGAGACAGAAACATCGATGTGAGAGACGCATTGATTGGTTGCCTCCTGCATGCTCCCTGACCAGGGCTGGGATCAAGAGGAATCTGATAGGTGCCCTTGACTGGAATCAAACCCAGGACCCTTCAGTCCCTGGGCTGACGCACTATCCACTGAGCGACACCAGCTGGGCTGACCTCCTTTCTGACGCTTGTGTTATGAAACATCCCCATGGAGGCAGAGAAGAGCAGCCCGCGGAGGGTACCTGGAGATGGCCCCCTGGGGCCAAGCTCACCTCCTCCTCTTGCCCAGGTTCTGGACCTGCCCGGAGGGCACTGAAGTGCCACCCACAAGAATGTGGACTTTTCACTGTGCGTGATTCAGGAAAGGACTGAAGTGGAGTGAAATGCTGCTTTCCTAAGCTCCCGACGTTCCTCAGTCTTGAAAGTACAGGCTCACACGTCTCCGGAGATTGACAGTTTTTCACAGGAGGTTTGTTTTTTTTCTTCTTTTTCACCAGAATGCTGAGCCACTGTGCAGGCTCGCTCACACCTGGTTTGACATGCAGTGAACAGCCAAATGTCACTTTGAAGAATAATTTTATTTATTTTTTATTTTTTTATTTTTTTTGCTTAGGAGAAAATGCATGCTCTAGTTCCTGATAATTGATTTGCAAGGTTCCAATTTAAGCAGCAAATTGCTCCCACTGCCCAGGTATTTCATGTCTTATATGAGCACTTTGATAGAAAACTCAATATTCCTTCTGCTGACCAGGAAATGACGAGAAGAATTGCAGTTTACATTCTGGATCCTTTCTCTCACCTTTCTTTTTTTTTTTAAGTATCATTCTAAGAAGCCCTGATCACAGCTATATCGGGGTACTTTAAAAAATAATAGCGTTGCCCTGGCCAGTGCTGCTAAGTGCCTAGAGCAGTGACGGCGAACCTTTTGAGCTCGGCGTGGCAGCATTTTGAAAAACCCTAACTTAACTCTGGTGCCGTGTCACATATAGAAATTTTTTGATCTCTGCAACCATAGTAAAACAAAGGCTTATATTTTTGATATTTATTTTACAGATTTAAATGCCATTTAACAAAGAAAAATCAACCCAAAAAAATGAGTTCGCGTGTCACCTCTGACACGCGTGTCATAGGTTCGCCATCACTGGACTAGAGCGTCAGCCTGTATACCAAAGGATCAAGGGTTTGATTCCCGGTCAAGGGCACACATCTGGGTTTCCAGTTCACTCCCTGCCCCAGGTCAGGGCGCATGCGGGAGGCAACCAATCGATGTGTCTCTCTCACATCAATGTTTCTCTCTCTCTCTCCTCTCCCCCTCACTCCCTCTTACACTCTCTGAAAAGCAATGGAAAAAAATATCCTCAGGTGAGGATTAAAATAATAATAATGTTAATAGTATCTTCTAAGTGGCCTCTTACTGTAAGAAAAGACCCAGCACTGTCTCCAGCCCTATAATCAATCCTGATAACAACCCTACCTGGGTCCAGGAGTGGGCCACGATCAAGGACTTGGATCTAGTCCAGGAAAATGAGAGCCCAAGGCCACTGGAACAAGCTTTACTTCCACAGGGGCCAGAAAAGGTACGTGGGGGTTTTTCAGGGAAGAGCCAGCCAAAGGTTTCAAGGAGGAGGACCCCCAATATATTAATTACCGTAGCTTCCCCTTCAATCTTTGTATCAGATAAAAATAGCTTCTCAGGTTGCTGTTCTTCAGGGATCCCTTGGCTGTGCAGGGCCCTTTCATGATCCATGGACACTTGTTTTTAAAATATATGTTTTATTTCAGAAAGAGAGGGAGAGGGAGAGACAGAAACATCAGTGATGAGAGAGAATCATGGATCAGCTGCCGCCTGCACGCCCCACACTGGGGAGGGAGCCCGAAACCCAGGCATGTGCCCCAACTGGGATTCGAACCGTGACCTCCTGGTTCATAGGTTGACGCTCAACCACTGAGTCACGCCGGCCAGGTATCCAGGGACACTGTAGAGCCCGTCTGTGACAGTCCAAAGAAAAGTCCAGTCGGGACTATTATGCATCAACTGGGGAAACATTAACTCCTTTATGATATTCAATCATACTATCCATAAACATGGTATGGCTTTTCACTTATTTAGGGCTTCCTTAAAGACCAAGATGAAGTTTTACATACATAAATATAATACTTTTTGCCTGCAAAGGTCTTGGATATCTGTTTTTAGATTTATCTCTCAGGTAGCTTATTGATATTTATTTTAAATACTTTTTTAAATCATATACTCTAAAGGCTGCATAGAAATGCAATTTTATTTTCTGTGTTCATTTTATATCCACATAAACTAGTAATTTTAATAATTTACTATAGATCTTTTGGATTTTCTATAGAGACACTCATGTCCAAATAATGGCATTCCTTGTGCTTCATGTTCACCTAATTCGTTGCTTTCTGATTCAGCTAGAGCAGGCACTCCAACCTTGTTTCTCATTTTAAAGTTTTTCCAGTGGTTTATCATTAAGCATGAGATTTGCTGTAGATTATTTTGGGAATTGCCTTCATCAGATTTCAAGAGTTCTCCTAGTTTGCTAAGAATGCTTATCATGAATAAATACTAAACTTTGTTGAATAACTTTTCAACACCGATTACAACGGTCATACGCGTTTCTCCTTGAATCTGTGTCACATAAGGAATAACATTAATCAATGTCCAGTTTGCATCTATCTTACATTCTGGTTTTATCCTGGTAAAAAAACCTTTTTTTCCCTAAAGCATATTTTGCCTAATATTAATGTAGCTCCACAAATGGGCACTCATGGACTATTTGCTAATCAATTTGTTCCTATCCATATGTTTTCAAACTCCCAGTGCCCTAATGTGTCAGGTAAAAAGCATATGACTGGGTTTTACTTATTTATAATCCATTCTGACAATCTCTCAACTGGAAAGTTTAGGTTATCTCACACACACACACACACACACACACACACACACACACGAGGCCCAATGCACGAAATTCGTGCAAGGGTCTTGGCCCCCACCACCACCTCGGCCACCTCTGCCTCAGCTCGGCCCCCGCTGCCGCAGCTTTGTCCAGAAGGTCATCCCGAAGGATATCCGGAAGGACGTCCAGTCTAATTAGCATATTATGCTTTTATTATAATAGATACATATATATGTGGTTATCCTATATCATATATAGTTAATGTTGATATATTTGAATTCATTTTATTCTTTCTGGGCTTTCTACAAGTTGTTTTTTGTTTACTTTCTCCTCCTTGTTGCCTTAACATAGATTGTAATTGTAATCTGTCTTATTCCATTTTTCTCTTTACTTGTGTGAGATGTTATATGTACTATTTTCTCTCTCTTGATTCTTGAGGAGCTTTGTGGAAGTTCTTGGAGGCCTGAGAAAAGTGGTTTTTCTCCAAAGAGGATTTAGAATTCCTAAGGCCAAGTGGCAGGAGGCAGGACCAAACTTGAAACTCAATTAGTTCTCAGCTGGAGGTCCCTGGAACTTTAGGATGGGTGTGAATTGAAGTTCCAAACCATGTGAAGGCCAGATTGCGGTTGCGAATTGTCAAGAGACCTCGTGTTTATTTTTGATTTGGGTTTGTTGTTGTTACTATTGTCTTCCTGATTGGGAGCCAAGGCTGGTTCAGGGAAGTTTATTTTTGTGGGACTGATTGCATGCACAGTCCTTGGTCCCGTCAGGGCCACTCCTGCTTGTTTATTGTTGTCCTGCTTGTTTATGCCCATTTATCTTCATTTCACATTCCCACTCCCTTCCCCTATGTAGCCAACCATTCTCAGCTGTTTCATGTACGTACTTGATTGAATAGTTTATGCCCCAAATTCTCGTCTAACCCAGAATGTGACCTTGTTTGGAAACAGGGTCTTTGCAGATGCTACCAAGTTATGACAGATTGTACTGGGTTCAAGTGGCCCTACATCTAATATGACTGGTGTCCTTATAAGAAAAGAGAAATTTGGACACAGACATGCAGATAAGAAAGACAGAGGCAGAGATTGGAGTGATGCATCTGCAAGCGGAGGAGCAAGGTTGCCAGCAGCCACCGAAGCAGGAGAGAGGCAGCAACACTTCCCTCGGAGCTTCCAGAAGGAACCAGCCTGCCGACACTTTGATTTCACACTTCTCTGGAACGTGAGAGAGTCCATTTCTGTTGTCTAAGCTGCCCAGTCTGTGACATTTCCTAGCAGCCCTCAGAAACTAATACAACAGAGATCCATTCATTTCTGCAGAACACCAGCTGCTTCCTATGACTGTGTTTCTCATTTATTTGGTTGTGGATCACTTCAGCTTCTTTCTCATTTCCAACAGCACTTTCTTTGTGATGGTACCCATGGCATCAGAATTACACATATTCAGAATTCCCAATCCACTCAGTGACGGGTGCCCAGAAGCTTCAAGCTACCTGCCACCACACGCCTCTGCACACATGTCAAATGACTTGTGTGACAATTTCTTATGTTCAGATGCCCAAAAGTAGGACGGGCTAGGTCAGTGGTCGGCAAACTGCGGCTCGCGAGCCACATGCGGCTCTTTGGCCCCTTGAGTGTGGCTCTTCCACAAAATACAACGTGCGGGCGCGCACGTACAATGCGATTGAAACTTCGTGGCCCATGCGCCAAAGTCGGATTTTCGGCCTGGGCAAGTCTATTTTAAAGAAGTACTGTTGATATTTGGCTCTGGGCTAGGGCTTAAGGACTATGCATATGTGATTGAAGTAACTACTACTACCCAGAATGGCTGTACTTTTCTCACTCCCAGCAACAGTAAATGAGGGTTTCCCTGTCCTCACAGCCCCACCAACTTGTCATAATTTGGCTTTCTGCATATGTTATTAATATAAAGCACTGTTGTGTTTTTGTTTGCATTTCTCTGATTATTAATGAGTTCAAGCAACTTTTGATATGCCCGTTGGCTTTTTCTATAAATTACCTGTTTGCATCCTGTGCCCATTTTTTTTCTTTCGGGATTCTGTCATTCTTGTTGATTTGTAGGAATTCTTTGTATATTCTAGATGAGCAGTTCACAAAGTTTAAACATAAAGAGGAGATGAGGGGTAATCTTGACACTCTTAAAAATAATTTAGAACCCCAAGAACTTTTGTTTACATTTGTTATATTAATATTTAACATTTTTGAAAATAAAACTGAAAGTTTTAAAAGAATCCTTAACTCATTCAAAATAATAACTCAATCTGTAAACATAATACTTTTATGAAGAATAGTTTTCAAGACAAGTAATTCAGTGAGGAGAGAAGCAAAGTCTTTCTTTTTTTCCAACACTTTTTAATGTCTACCTGTTGTATTATTTTGGTTGACAAATATCAAGATATGTTGTATGGGGAAGGGCAGAATCTTTTAAGAACCTTTGCAGATCATTTGAGATACATTTTCCCTGGTAATACATTAAATCTCAATGCGTGGTAGTTTCTTAAAAGTTATTTGCGACGTGAAACCCAAAACTATCAAGCTTTTCTCCCGCTGCTGTGAGAAAGGCCACTGTGCTTTCCGCCACGTCCAGTAGGTCTTGTGTCTGTGCCTGACTGTGTATCATTGGTCACCTGGGAAATATTACTGCACAGAATTGTGCAGATCTTCCAGACGCTGACATGCAGGATCAAACAAGTCCCATTCGTTAACCTCTTTAGCAATCTCATCCGAAATGTCTCTGTATCAAGCTCCTAATAATTTTGGACAGAAGTTTTCCAAAATCTGAATTTTTGCTTGAACACTTGAATGGTATCACTGCCAACACATACAGTCAGTCCTTTTCGTTAATGTTCCAGCTCACTTGGTTCATTTCTGAGAAAGCAAGGTGGGCGGTGCTGGGACAAGAGGTAGGCGGTTTGCCTTCAGCCTGAGACTCCCTCCTGCAAAGCTACCACAGCCACAGCCCGGGGGGCTGGAGGGTGAGTGGAGCCGATTCAGACCCGCACTCAGCAGCAGAGGGCAAGCTCGGCCTGTCCTGTGACCGCCGCCTGGGAGGCCGGAGAGGAGAGGCCGGGCTCTGCACAACTCCGGAGCTGCGTGCACGGACCGCTCTCCAGCTGGGCGAATTCCTCTGAGTCTCAGCTGACTTATGTGCAAGACAGAAATCCTAACAGCAGCCCTCACCGCAAGTTACTGAGCACCTGTTGTCTTCCAGACTCAAGCTCCCAGCACTAACGCAGCCAGACCAGTCGCAGCCTGGGAGCTTATGTTCTAGTGTTGGGCGTCCCTGGGGGCCCTGGGAGGGCCAGGGGCTGGGGACGGAGAGAATAGAGGCCACACCTGGCTCAGAGGTGCAACCTCTTCCTGCTCGAGACTTGGGCATCATCTAACCTGCTGAGCCCCAGCTGATAAGCTGATCATTTTCCGCCCCAGAAGACCAAGTAGCCATTAAATACCATCGCACTGACCTGACACTTGGTGTTTCATTGGCTCACAGAGAAGAGCTGTAGCTCAATAAAATATGAGGCAGTTCCTACACGAGTACCCAGGTCTGAGCATCACAGATGACTCGGAAAGCCCTCATCCTTCAGGAGAGCACACATTTAAGATTGGAGGAATTTTAAACAAAATCACCTCCTCCTCCCCTCCCCCCCTCCCTCTCTCTCTCTCTCTCTCTCTCTCTCTCTCTCTCTCTCTCACACACACACACACACACACACACACACACACACGCACACGCCTCCATTAAGGCTTCATTCTTTAAGGATCTTCAAGGAATTCTGGTCTCCTAGGAGTGCCTTATAAAATGCAAATAACCCAAGAGGGGGTCCGGGCTAATGCCATCAACAGTTTACACCTGAGTTAACAATTAACTTTCGGAAGAGTTTCCAGCTAATAGGGTCTTTGAAGATGTCATCAAGGGAAAATGAGGTCACACTGGGTTTAGGGTGGACGCTGGAAAGACAGAAAGGTGGCCACGTGAAGAGAGAGGAAGGCACTCGGGTTATGCTGTCACAAGCCATGAAACCCCTGAGGCTGCAGGCCACCGCCACAAACGAGAGGGCTCTTCCCAACACCGTGATTCTGGACTTCTGGGCCACAGACCATGAAAGAATAAATGTTTCATGTTTAACAACAGAACAAGTGGGGGCTGTTCTCATTTATTTCAGCCAGTACTTGGCTCATCTGACCTGAAGGCGCTGCGGTACAGAAATACAGGTTCTGTCTCCCCCCTCCCCCAGCCCCCCCCCCCCGCCGCCATCCCCACCCCCATCCCTCCTCCCACATCCCCGGCCCTCCCCCAGCCCTATTCATGCC
This sequence comes from Myotis nattereri, assembly GCF_964212035.1. Classification (NCBI taxonomy): domain Eukaryota; kingdom Metazoa; phylum Chordata; class Mammalia; order Chiroptera; family Vespertilionidae; genus Myotis; species Myotis nattereri. The sequence continues at coordinate 14,047,725 of NC_138097.1, forward strand.
TGTGAGCCTCCAAGGGTTAAACGCTGGAGAAGGGGCTTTAAGAACAGCTGGAAACGAAGTGCTGCCCCCGGCTGACAGCAGCCAATAAAAGGTCAGGAGGTTGAGGAATCGTTTTCCATGGGAATAATTTTCTGCGGGAAATGGTGAAGTTATTTGAGTCACCAGGTGGGATATATATAAAGGGCAATCTTTCTTGGCTCTCAAGAAATGCATGCTGTTTGACCTCACGGATTTGCCTCTCTCTGATTTACATAATGAACCCCAAACCTTGGTAACATGAAATGACTTTTTATGTATAATGTGTGTGTGTGTGTGTGTGCATACGTACAAATATGTGCCTTTTTTAAAATTCTGTAAAACAGTGTCACCTCTTTGGGAATAAACATGGGAGAAGGGAGAGAGGGACATAAAATGTCCTTACCCTTTGACCCAGTAATCCCACCCTTGGGACTACAACCCAAGAAATATATTCACCAAGGGAAATCAAGCTTTATGTGCAAAGATGTTCGCTGCAACATTATTTACGATAGAAAACCCTAATGGTTCAGCTAAAGAGGGTGAGTTAGACAATCATTGCACATCAACATGAGAGAATATCGTGGGCCATTAAAACTATGAAGTAACAACACTGGAAATGTCACGTGAGAAAGCAGACGTAAAAACATATACAAGTTGACTAATTCTGTTGCTCTGTATCTGTAGTATATAGCGTGGCAACAATATAAAAAGCTAAACTGAGGCAGTAGAATCATGAGAGATCCTCTTTTTTTGGAATTTTGTTTAATGTTAATTTCTTTTCTGATTAATAATTACATTTTTACAATATTATTGACTATTTTCTATGCTCTACTTTGCATGGTGCCAGGTGAGTACTGGAAATACCAGGGGGAACATGATTGTCTATCACTATACTGTACACCTAAAAGTAATAAAAAATAATATCAAATATAAATTGTAATTGAAAAACGTTTTTAAATTAAAAAATATTTTAAAAATGCAATTTTGTTAGGGAAATAGAATGTTCATAAATTGTAACTGGTGGACCATCACCTCTACAAATAAACTAAAAAACCATTGAATTCTACACCTTCACTGGGAGAATTGCATGGTATGTGAATTATATCTCAGTACAGCTGTTATGGAACATTTAATTTTGTTTTTTAAAAATGGGAGCCACTTCCAGTGAAGAGAGGGAAAGATCTTTGTTTCCAACTTCAGAGTGCCGTTATCTTGACAGAATTGACACCTGAAGAGCCTCGGGTGTTTTCTAAGAGGCTGACCGGGCATCCTGGCCCAGCAGCAACCCATCTCATGTCTGTTCATACGGCCCATCTCACATCGCCGATCACTGGCGCCTGGAAAGGAGAGAGAGGTCTTCAGCCACAGGCTCCTAAAACAATGGCTCAGTCCGCACAATGCGGTCAGCTCAGCCGTTCCCCACAGCCATCGGAACTCCAGCTGGAGGCCTTCACTCGCAGGAACCTGACTTCCTCCTGAAGTGAGTACCTTGCAGCCTCACAGCCATGATGCGGGCCGGCCTTGGGGTCAGGAAGTCCCGGGGCTGATCCTGTCTCTACCCCATGGCCTTCGCTCAGATACTGTGAGTCTCAGACGCTATGCGTAAGACACGGTTCCCTCCTGTGGCAAATGGGACTGAACACTTTCCAACTCACATGGTACAGGTGGTGGAAGGAGATGAGACAATGTTCTCTGGCCCGTGGTAGAGCCCAGGACATGGTAGTTACACCCCTTCCCCATCAGGCGGAACTTGATGGGCTTCTCCTCTGCTGAGACAAGCTCATTCATCCCCTTCCCCGTTCTCGGTCTCGCTCTACCCAGCCCCACCCCCACCCTCTGATTTCTTCTCCTTCCCAAACCAACCAGTCCCAGAACGGAAGCCTCCACACGTCAGTCAGCACCAACTGGGCCCACGGCATATGGCCCCGCGCGATGTCCCCATGATCTCATCCGGTTGGACTGTTATTTTTATAGACGGGTATTAGGAGCATAAGCCAGGAATTTTCTAGACACTGTCACGCCAGGGATTCCCAGGCTTGCAGTGCAGCCGGAGCGTTCCTAGGATTTTATGGTACAGCCATGGTGTCTGCCTCCTCTTCGTGGCCTGCTCCAGGTCCAGGGGAAGGTGGTGCAGGGCTCTCAAGCACTTCCTGTCCTGGTCAGAGGCAGCCATGCAGAGAGAGAGGACTGCCAGGGGAAGGGGGATGTGCGGGTCCTGAGTGTCCACCAGGCCCAAGTCAGGGGCTGCACAATCCGTAACTTGGAGGCTGAGCCACTGAAACCTGACAAGCAGTCCTGGTTCTCTGAGCCCAGGAACTATGAGCTTGGATGGAGGAGGGTTGAAAAAGCAAGTGTTCCTCTCCCCCAGATTTCATTAAGGTAAAAACCACAACTGTTGGGCAGGTAAAAGAATGATCAAAACAGCCCAGCCAGCGTGGCTCAGTGGTTGCGCGTTGACCTATGAACCAGGAGGTCACACTTGGATTCCCGGTCAGGGCACATGCCCGGGTAGCAGGCTCCATCCCCAGTGTGAGGCGTGCAGGAGGCAGCCGATCCATGATTCTCTCTCATCACTGATGTTTCTCTCTCTCTCCCTCTCCCTTCCTCTCTGAAATCAATAAAAAAATATGTATATTTTTAAAATGATCAAAACAGCAATATATCACCTGTAAATTATGAAACCTAAGCCACTGGTTTTTGTTCCATAATTATGTAATATACAGGGTGTCCCTAAAAAATGTAAACACACTTTAACAGCTGATAGCTCAATTTTGAAAATGAAATGTATTTTAATAAACACTGCCTTTATAATTATTCAAAGTGTGTGTGTACATATTTTGGGGAGGCCCTATATAGCTTTTCCCAAAAAGTGGAAGAGAAAAGCAAACAAAAGATACAAAATACTTTGGTCTAAGATAAGGGAAGGTGGATACTTCCACAGCATACCAACTATGTCCCCGCCCACATTCATTCATTCACTCATTCATCCCCCGCCCCTCCCACCCTCTCTCCTGGACTCAGCTGCCTTTCTTCGCTTATTACGTGCATTTCTGACTCTCGGGCACTCAACAATGTGCTGCCATCACTTGTGGTTTCTTTCTTGGTAACTGCAGTTATTTGAAAACAATGTCAGCATGGAAGTCTTTCTTCTGCCTCCCTGGCAACCACTTCACATGCCCGTCTTGCCGCCTCCCCCGCCCCGCCCCTCCTCTGCCTGCCTCGCCCCTTGCCTGGTTGGGAATGTCCCTGGAAGAGAAGGGACCGAGTCACCAGTCTTTGTACACGAGGAGCAACCGCTGTGCCCTGACACACAACAAACGGGTTCAAGGCCAAGACCGGCAAGCATGCCCACCATCCCTGTGACTTCTGTGATGCTGTGTATGCCGCTAGGGCAGGCCTTTCAAAGAGGCCTCCTGCTCCTTCAGGAGGGCGCCGCCACAGCCCCTGCAAGGACCCCCAAACCAAGCAGAGGGAGGCACGCACCAGAGGGCTGACCCTGCCAGCGCACCTACTGTGCGCGGCCCGGCACCGCCAGGACTCACTTTCCACGTTTTACAAATGAGGACGATGGGGTCAAGTGTGGGTCTAGGGCAGGGGTGGGCAAACTTTTTGACTCGAGGGCCACAATGGGTTCTTAAACTGGACCGGAGGGCCGGAACAAAAGCATGGATGGAGTGTTTGTGTGAACTAATATAAATTCAAAGTAAACATCATCACATAAAAGGGTGCGGTCTTTTTTTTTTTTTTTAGTTTTATTCATTTCAAACGGCCGGAAATCCGGCCCGCGGGCCGTAGTTTGCCCACGGCTGGTCTAGGGCCATCACGCCAGAAAGAGAGGGCCTGGAGATAAGAACACACATGTGTCTAATGCAGAGAGCTCTCTGTAACAGCTCACCTTCTGCTCCCAGAGAAATGGGGTTTCCCTTCGGACAGAAGGACTATTTCTTTGCCTCCTCAGTCAGCAAGCCCAGCTCCCTTCCGGCCACAGCCAGGCTGATGCCACCCTCTGTCCCTCCCGCTTCCAGGAAGACCGCCAGCCCATCATTTACTACACCTCACCCCCAAACCCAGCACAGGTGCCCCCCATCCGGGAGAATAATCCCCATTAATACAGCATTGTCCCCCAGTAATTGCTTTCCTTGCGGCCTCCACCTTTTCTAAAGCCACGGACAATTTCTCGCAGCTTCCACCTTCTTGGAGCTTTTGTTTAAAGTCTTTAAAAGGCATGGCTTTCCAAAGAAATAATGAAGGCTTTCATGCCCCACACTTTTAACAAATATATTTTGACCTCGTTTCAGCCCTTTGGGACGGGAGCCGTTTTCTGGCCCCTTAAAGGGATTTCCATCCAATTATCCTGCAGGATCCTCTTTTCTCCTCGGCTTTCTTTCAGCACAAAGAGCTCCCCATCGGCCTCCGAAGGTGAAATTAGGTGCTTGCCCATTCATCAGCGGACAGAGTCTTAAATTGGATGGAGTAATAACGCGTCTTTGCATTCAGGGCCTTCACAGAGGGAAATTAGAATCCGCCCTTCGGAGCAGCTGATCGAGTGCGCCCTTCTATTCTCTGTGCTGGAGAGGCACAGGCAGAGGTGGGACTCACACGACACACAAAGAATCTTTTCTCAAGTTGATTCAGGAGTTGGGATGAAGGCAGGCTGGCTCCGGCCCTGAGCCATGCTCCCGCCCGCGTCTTGACAGTTGCACAGCTTCACCTGCAGCCCGGTGCTTGCTGGGAGGAAAAGCTCAGAACAGGACTGAAGAGCTGTGGGCCTGCGTAATTGTGAGCATCTTCTTTTTAATGAAGCAGAATCAATTCGAAAGGAATGATGCTTAACAAACAAACAGAATGCACGGGGATGGGGGGGAATGAAATGATGGAGAAGAGCTTGATCTGAGCATCTGTCCACTATCTTGAAAGAGACAACTTCTCCCCAGACATCTCGCCTGAAGACGGCCAGTCTCCTCAGATTGTGCAGAGAGCAGCCACGTGCCTCCCGCCATCCAGGACCCCTGCTACATACACACACACACACACACACATTCTCATTCATTCTCTCTCTCTCTCTCTCTCTCTCTCTCTCTCTCTCTCTCTCTCTCGCTTTCAAATCTTAGACATACAAACGAAGCACTTGTAAGAGAAACCTGACCAGTTAGCAGCCTCCATTCTAACTGACGCATGGGAAGAATATGGTCCCCAGGCCCCCTGCAGCCCGAGATCCCCACCACTGGCGCCATGTCGTAGTGACTTCATTTCTGAAGAGAAGCGAGGGCCATGTGAGAGTCGAACAACCTGCCTGACTTACAACACTGACGAGCGGCTGGTCTAACCCAGTGCCACCGGGCAGAGGACAGGGCCTCAATGGCTCACATAGAAAAGAACAAGTTTTCTCTCTTTGTCTTGTTTTGGTTTTTTAAGAGTTTTTTTTTTTTTTAATCCTCATCCAAGGATATTTTTCCATGGACGTTTAGAGAGACTGAAGGGAGGGAGGAGGAGGAAGGGAGAGAAGGAGGGAGAGAGAGAGGAAGGGAGGGAGGGAGGGAGGGAGGGAGGGAGGGAAGGAAAGAGGGAGGGAGGGAGGGAGGGAGGGAGAGAGAGAGGAAGGGAGGGAGGGAGGGAGGGAGGGAGGGAGAGAGGGAGGGAAGGAAAGAGGGAGGGAGGGAGGGAGGGAGAGAGGGAGGGAAGGAAAGAGAGAGGAAGGGAGGGAGGGAGGGAGAGGAGGGAGGGAGGGAGGGAAGGAAAGAGGGAGGGAGGGAGGGAGGGAGAGAGGGAGGGAAGGAAAGAGAGAGGAAGGGAGGGAGGGAGGGAGGGAGAGGAGGGAGGGAGGGAGGGAAGGAAAGAGGGAGGGAGGGAGGGAGGGGAGAGAGAGACACATCGATGTGAAAGAGACACATCGACTGGTTGCCTCCCACACATACCCAGACCAGGACCAAGATCAAGCCTGTAACCCATGCCCTTAACCAGAATCGAACCCATAACCCTTCAGTCTGTGGGCCAATGCTCTAACCACTGAGCAACCGACTAGGACAAAAAAAACAAGTTTTGTTAAAGGTCTGTAAGAGGTGATTCAATACCGGGGGAGGGAGGTACAAAGCTCACAGGAATCCTACAAGGGGTCAGCAGATGGGAGAAGCAAAAATCAGAAACAAGCCCCCAAAGGCAGCTCTCCCTGCTTTTCAATTGTGCCCAAGGCCAGAAGGGTCTTATTGTATTCACTCTCCTACACCTGGTGCATCCAATGTGCGAAACCCATCTGCAGGCCAGCCTTTTGTTTTATGAGCTCATCCACTCAAATGAGAAATATCCCATGTATCTAAATGGGCCTCTGCATTGAGATCTTCTTCCTCTGACACACACCACATCCCCATGGTGCCTCTGAAGTTACATTAAGCTTCCTGCACCGTCCCAATGGGGAAACGGAACCATTTAAAATGCGGGTTGCTCCAAAATGTATTAGAATACCTGGGCCCACCAGGCGCTCTCTGCAAAAACAAAACAAAACAAAAATACGGGGCCTTCAGACACTGCCCATCCGCCCAAAAGAGCACAGCTTCCCATGCCCAGCCATGCCTCCCCAGCCTCCCTTTCTGGGAAAACTTGAAGTCGCTCAGCTATTACCTTAACTGGTTTTTTCTTGCAAAGTTAAAGCACAGATTTGCTGGGTCAAACCCCAGAGTGTCTGGTTCAGTAGGTCTGGCCTGGACCTGTTCCCAGGTGATACTGATACTGCTGGTCCGGCGACTCTGTAAGAAACACTGACTGTCAGGATCCATTTCTTCCCCAGTGAGATGTCTGGCCCAAGCAGTCAATCCCAGAGGCCAGGGATGCTGCTGAATATCCCATAATGCACCGGGCGGGCTGCACAACAAAGAATTATCTAGCCTTAAATATCAACGGTGCCAACGTTGAGAAATCCTGCCACAGAGGATTCTCCGCTCTGCTGTCTACACTGCTGGCTCCTTTTTAAGGCCGGTTCTCCCCATGGTGCGGAGGGAGCTGCCGGTCACCATCTCTGTGGTTTGAATCTGGGGAGCGGAAAACTAGCTTTCCTTTGCTCTCTCTTAAGATCAAAGAAGAACCTTCTCTCCCCCAGATGAGTCAGAAATTTCAGGGATTTATTTCTGTGATCAAAAGACAAAGCATTATTTGCCCGGCCAGTGTGGCTCAGCTGTTGAGTTTTGACCCGGGAACCAAGAGGTCACAGGTTCAATTCCCAGTCGGGGCACATGCCTGGGTTGCCAGCTCAATCCCCAGTAGGGGGCGTGCAGGAGGCAGCCCCAATTAATGCTTCTCTCTCACCAATGTTTCTATTTCTCTATCCCTCTCTGTTCCTTTCTCTCTAAAAATCCATTTAAAAAAAATACTTAAAGGATAAAGCACTATTTTAATTAACCAATTAACTATATAATAGAAAATATACTTCTATAATGTAATTTGTCCATTTTTATTCTCAGAAATAGGCCTGTTATTGGAACTTAATTGTTACGAGAGTCATGGCTACCTACAAGGACATGTAGATCTCAAGCAGTCACTGTGGAAGTATTAAGTAATTCTCAGTGTTTTCAATTGTCAAATGGAGATGTGTTCTTTCCTATCACTGCACTGGCAAAACAGAGTAGAGGTTAAACAATTAGTTTACTTCCTCTCCAACTGAATATCCAAAAATCAATTTGCTTGGTTATGGGACCAAACCATTTTTCTTGTTATTATTTATTCTTTAGATGAAATTCAATAAACTGTGTACGTGCATGCCATTGTCAATTCGATTGATTTCCAGGAAATGTAAAAAAATCATGCGGAGAACCGAAGGGAAAATGAATGGCAATGTTTAAGCGGAGAGGGCGATGTCCTCCATTTCTAACCAAACCAGTCAATATGCAATCGCCGTAGCACCCAGGAAAACACATCCTCACAAACAGGGAAGTGACCTGAGGTTTGTGTTATGGAGGGAAATGTGCCTTGAACCCTTTTCTTTGCAGCAGAGGATCGAGGTTTTTGAAAGCAGAAAGGCACTCGCCCTGGTTTAGCCCCCGTGCTCAGACATCGGGGGAGCCTCGCAAAACGTCACCCACTCAGGGCACCTCTGCTCCCTTATTTTAAAGACAAGCCACGTTCGTTCAGTTTTCTCTTGATCTGAAGTTATCTCCTTCCCATTTCCTTAGACTCTCATATCATTGAACATGTGCTGAATGGGCTACAGAGAAGAGAGAAGAATCTAGAATAAATGTCACCTTCATTGAGCCCCTCAAACACTGCCTGTCCCCTCCTCAGATCATGGGGAGGAGGCATGGGGGGTTAGATGTTTGTTTGGGGTTTCCGAGCACTTCCGGGGAAACTTGAAGAAACCCATACATGGATCTGGACTCCAGAGTCCCACTGGGCTGGCGTGGGCCTGGCTGGGGAGGCACTGGGAGCAGTTACTGTTTTCATGGGTGATGCCGTGAGCTACAGTAACAGATGCAACCCAGGGAGAGCGCCCCTAAACTCCTCCTGGTCCCCTGAAGGCAGCCCCTTAAGTCCGAAATCCAAAGCCCTCAAATTCAAGATGCGGGAGGAGAGGAGAAGGCGAGACAGGAAAAGCAGGATAGCAAATCACAACGTAAGACCCTTCTGTTTCTGGTAACAACTGATGACAACCCCAGGTCCCACTTCCTCCCTGCTGACTGGGGTGGGGGTGGGGGTGGGGGACTGGGCAGGAACTGCTTCCAGTTGGAGCACCTCACTTGGGTTGTACTTCACATCTGGAAGAGGTGGGGGGGGGGGGTAGGGGGGGCATGGCAGATGCAGAATCTTGGAGAGGTTTTGGGGTTTGGTTGGGTTCTTTTTTTTTTTTTTAACTTTGTTTTGATAAGAGATACAGGTGTTCCCATTTGGAGCATAAACTGTATTTATTATTATTTTTTAAATTCCTGAAAGTCCCTTTGGCCCAGAAAAGGAAAAGAAGCAGACAGACACCCTTTGGGGAGACGATAGCTTTCTGGCAGGGACTGAATTGTCGGGGTAACACTGTCCAGATTCCGGCGTGGAAACGTGCACGGGGCTGCAGGGCTGGGAGTTATTAACAGCGCGGCCGGCCTCCTGCCTCTCAGTGCTGCGTGCGGCTGAGAGAGTGTCTGGGAGGCAGGACGCAAGGTGCCATGTGCGCAGGGGCCTCCGCTGCAGGAACGGTGTGCATCCTGCGCCCCCCCACCCCCACCCACCCAGCCCCCTCCGGCCCTGCCAGCCAAGTGCAGGCCTTTCTAAGGGAATGCAGGCAACAGTTCCCAAAGTGATGAAAGAGGAACACCCTCCTAACCTGAAGGTGTTTGCAGTTATAGGAGCTCCTTACCAAACCTTTGCTATAGGTACAGCCACAAACACAAAAGAACAATTAGGAAACAAAGGCAGGCACTAACAATTGAGTCTAGAAAGAAAGAAAATAAAGAGAAAACTGGAAGGAGGGGAGGGGAGGGGAGGACACAGGAGGGGAGGGATCAAGTCCTTTACAATTTGTCACAAGCAGGTATAGGCTAATTTTGAATCATCTCAATGCTTCTCAGTGTCCCGTGAACGTTCACCTGTGAAATCTCAGGGCACTGAGTCTACCAGAAGCACCCATGTGGAGTGAGCAGGGGAAGCAGCCTGCCAGGGAGAGCAGAAGCAAGGCCAGCCATTTGCGTGTTGGTCCCTGAGTTCCCCAAGCTCCCCCTCGCCCACAAGGGGAGCCTCTGAACAGGCTGCTTGCCCCCTGGGATCTGCGTGTTTTGCGGGCAGTTAGAGTGTCACAATCAGACCTTCACTTCCCTGTGAAAACATCCACGCTTCACGGGGGCAGCTGGAGGGCCGTCAGGATCGCAGGGGTGAGGGGAGGAAGGCGCTCCTTCACTGAGCTCTAAAGACAAGCAATGGCCGCCCGGCCCTAACCCCTGAGCAGCCTCCCAGGATTGAGTTAAACACTAGCAAGATTGCTTCTCACATGTCTCGCCGTAGTTTTCTATTAACCGGACCATCTTTCTTTCTCAGGAGAAGATTGCCCATGGTTTATCCCACTGAAGAAAACCAAAGCATTAGGAAACATTTTGGTAAGCTGGGGAGATAGGGCTAACAGCTTGTGTAATTATGCTTTATTTTGGATCAAAATTATTTAAACTCTACTATGGACTGGAACTAGGCAGCACATCCTATGGCTTAGCAGCTTGGGCGTCTGTGTTCTCAGGGGCCATTCAGGACCCGTGTGCCTCCCAGCTACTGAGAGGGAACAAGCACGCTGTTGTCATGCAGGGACCCAGGCTGCCTGGGTTCCATCCTTGTTCCCTGTGGCTCAGTTTCCTCATCTGTAAAATGGACGATAGCAACACTGCGATGAACTGCAGTGGATTCTCTGTGCCAATACCCAGTGACTTCCTTAGCACAGATCACTGAAAGGAAATGATCACTCAAAGATGTTGAAACTCCACCTAATTGTACAAAATTTCTTCAAGTGTGAAAGTATTAACCGGAAACATATGCAAGAGAAGGGGAAAATGGAGGGAGGGAGGGAGGGGGGGAGGGAGGGAGGGAGGGAGAAAAAAGAAAAGCAAAGGGGAAAGGAGAAAAAAGAAGAAGAGGGAGAAGCCATAAGCTCAGGTAAGGAAGCTGCCTCCCTGGGCGGTTCTGTCTGCTGAGTTCGCTGTGCGGCCAGTTTCCTAGACCCGCTGAGTGTCTGTGCCAAACCCTCCCTGGGAAAGGCAGAGCCAGACACTCCCAAATGCCTAGGTTGAAGATGATAAAGACCCTGAGAGGCAGGGGTGAAGCAGTGCAGGGCTTTTTGTTCGGCTGCCCCTTTGTTCCGGCGACTTCTCCCATCGCAAAGGCTTCCAACAGCACCAAGAGCCTGACACGGTGCCATCCTGGTTCTCACAGACTCTCCCAGGAAAGACAAAGCGATGCTGGCACTGAGGAGGGCCCGCCATGAAGGGGACTGAGAAAGAAGAAAGCCCCCGGCGGATCTGGCCGCCCAGTAGACGCAGTTGCTGTAGCAACTGCAAGTTAAACAATGAGGAGGACAGGAGACAGCCATTTTCCTCACTTGGCCCCGTTGTCATGGATACTGGGGTTTTAGAAGTAAAGGGGTGAAGAGGGTTTTCTTTACACTTTACAATCGGTGCCTTTTTTCACTTTCTTGGCCTGTGTCCTGGCCCGGGCTGGGGGCCTTCCATCCTGAGTCTCGCTGCCGGAGGCTGGGGAAGGGAGCCACCTCGGATGCGCCCAGTCAAGTGTCCTCCGGGCCAGCAGCTCTCAGTGCCAAGTGGAAAGGCCTTGCCTTTCCCGAACACTGTCACCCACCAAGAAGGTCCCATATACGTTGCAGGAAGGCTCTCTCTCTCCCTGAACTTCCTCCCACAGCGTGATTCTCCCAGGAGTGCTCGCCTAAGATGTCAGCTGGGCAGGCTCCGGCCCCAGAGACCCCTGGGAGCTTCCTGCCTGCTTCCTTCTGCAGGGCTTTGCAGAGGGAACAGCTCAGCACCCCCCTCTGAACTCTCCCAGCTCCGTTACCCTGAAACATGCCCTGCTCAGCGTGCAGCTTGCTCTGGTGAGACGGTCCCCGAGTGACTGGCCTGGGGTCAGGGCTCAGCTCTGCCGCTCACAGAGTGACGTGGATCCTCTTTCTACGTCTGAATAATGCAGATTACAGTGTCCTCCGAGCAGCATAGCTGAGGGTGGTGAGTGAGACAACGGATGCCATACTGGGGCTAATCGCAGGCACCCGGACAGTGCGAGGGGCCTGCCCACCTCTTCATCACCTCCTCCCTCCACTGCCTCACACGTACTCACACTCCCTCACAGGCTTTCACACACACAGACATCCACACTCACACATACACACACAATCACAGCTGGGGTTCCATGGAACTACTGGGGAAGAAGCGAAACTTTTAAAAAATATTTTTCTTGATTTCAGAGAGGAAGAGAGAGAGAGAGATCAATGATGAGATAATCATTGATTGGCTGCCTCCTGTACACCCCACACTAGGGATCGAGCCCACAACCCAGGCATGTGCCTTGACCAGGAATCAAACCATGACCTCTTGGTTCATAGGTCAACACTCAACCGAGCTATGCCAGCCAGGCAAGAAGTAAAACTTTTATTCAGTCTTGAAAGGCAGGTGTGGAGACCATTTGATCATTCACATCTAACTGCCCACCAACATGGGCATGCATACAGCACACTGAGCATTGAAGAAGACACCAGATAAACATAGGTGGAATGAACTGAACTGACAAATTATTTCCCCGGAATTTCAGGATGAAATAGATCTGCTCACCCACAATCATCCATTCAGAGAAACTATTTTTGCATCTGCTGGCCAATGAAGACAGAAGTTAGGGGTAGATCTTCCTTTTTAAAAAAGTTGCAAAGATATTGGAAATCATTTTTTTAATATATATATATATATATATATATATTATTGATTTTTTACAGAGAGGAAGGGAGAGAGATAGAGAGTTAGAAACATCGATGAGAGAGAAACATCGATCAGCTGCTTCCTGCACATCTCCCACTTGGGATGTGCCCGCAACCCAGGTACATGCCCTTGACCAGAATCGAAACTGGGACCTTTCAGTCCGCAGGCCGACGCTCTATCCACTGAGCCAAACCGGTTTCAGCGGAAATCATTTTTAACACACATGGAGCATTTACCAGGAGCCAGGCATTGCCCTGAGCACGTTCCCTGGATGAACACATTTAATCATCGTTTAACTATGGTACATAGAGGAGGAAACACAGAGACATGAAGAAGATAATGTTAAATAGTACAAGGGCAATAGTCAGAGTTAGTTTTGCCCAACACGGTGATTATATAGACAAGACCGTCAGCTTGGGCCCAAGTAGGGAGAACCTGGTTAGAGGTCACGGGACTTTGATATTCTGCTGGGAGTGATCAAGGTGTCAGAGCAGGTGGGAAGCAATCTGCTAAGATTCCGTTCAGAGTGTAAGACAGAAAGCAGAACGGGAGGTGAAGAAAGGAGGGACTAAGAGGACACCCGGAACAGCTGGCATCACCATCACCACCTTCGATGTTCCTGACCCCTGCCCTTTGACCTCACAAATGTCCCCACAAGGCAGAAATCTTCATCTCCATGTGATGCCTTATCTGTCATGGGCATGGTTTTAACCAGCACCCAGATAATCTTACACTATTACCTGGAATAATTCTGACTCAGAGAGCTCCTAGAGTTCGAGAAATACTGGCTCTCAAAGAGATAACAGGCCCTCTGTCCCCCACCTGCACCTCCCTCCTCTTCTACCTGATCAGTTCCCCTCTCTCAGAGTTTTGGTGAAAACCCCAGCCCACTGGCAGTCATCATGATCCCTCTCTACCTCCAGGCTGGTGAGGCCCTGGGATACAAATGATTGAGCCAAACGTATAGACAGAGACGCTGAAACTTGAAGACGGTAAATGCTTTAAGCAACATCCCAATTTGTGTATGTTTCCCAGCTCCACAGGTCGGCTTTTGCATGGTGGTGCCTCTTACCCACTTGGCTGACAGCTTGATGCCAGCCTGCTGCTCAGAGCATCTGATTGTGGGCTCAGCCTCCAGGAGACTGGCCGCAGATCAGGGTGGAAGAATCCGGGGGGGGGGGGGGCGGGGGGGGGCCAGTCCCAGGAGCTCCAGCACTCCAAACCCCACCACCACCACCACTAGCTACAGAGTGCCTGCTGCTGTGCACCTAATCCAAATTGGGTTCAAGCCCCCCCGTCTCCGCACTCCATTGTAAAGCTATATTTTTTATTCAGCACATGATCAGAGATCTGCTAAGACCTCATGTTGCCAACATAAAAGAAGAAGAAAGATTTCATTAATCCCGAAGAAAATGAATTCCCCTTATATTTTCCTGGGGACGGGGGGAGAAAAGATGAGAGCATTACATCGACCTCTCAAAAAAAACCCAGAAAAATCCCTGCCATCATGAGATGGTTAAAACATGCGGCTTTAAGAGTCGACACAAAGCACAGCAATTACACACCTTTCACCTCTTGCCGGCTGGTTTATTATCCTCGATAGTCCGACTGGTTTTCATGGGAGGCTTCGGCTATGATAATCCCCCCGCCTTGAAACAGAGTATCAGAGAGGAAGCGGGGTCAGAGGGGAGATGTTCAGAGGGTCTGAGTTACAGAGGAGAAGGCAAAGAGAAAGGGCGAGCAAGGAAAAAACTTGCCCTGAAAATCGGATGTGTTTTTACTAATTCTGAGAGTTCCAGTGCCAAAGGGAGCTTGAAGATAATGAGAGAGACCTTCTCACTTACACACTTACACACTTACACACACACACACACACACACACACACACACACACACAGCAAGTTAAGGCTGAGATGGTATGATTTGTTCAAGGAAATGGTCGCTTCATTTAGGCCTATTCGAGAACGAGCTTTCTGGGCACTTCCCTGGGACACAGACACTGGGTCCCCTCCCACACCTCTCAGCAGCCTCGGGTCCTTTTAGCGCTGAGCTGCCCGGCTCACCATCCACTCCCGGGACTGCCAGCAAGCTCCCCCTTGGCTGGGCGCAGGGAATCAGATGTGGGGCATCCCTCACATGAATCGGGGTTTTGTTCCTTCCAACCTGTGTTGAAATTGACAAGACGAAAACAAAGCCCTCACTGTGCCCTGGTCCCGGCCCCGCCCGGGGCGCTACTCAGCAACTGCACACGTGGAGCAAGGGGCCAACTAGGATTAAGGAGCCCCACGGGAAGGCGCTGAGAACAATCTATTCTTTTTCTTTCGAAAGCTGCCTTCGTCTCTGTCACTAGTGGCCGCTCTGCCGCTGTGCTGACGGGCATCTCAGGTGCGAAGGAGCTGCTGGCGGACACCATGCTGGAGCGGGGACCTCGGCGCACTGGGCACCTGCCGTGGGCACTGCTCCTCTGACAACTGTGCAAATTGGGCAGCAGCATCCCCTCTCGAGAGATGAAGGATCAAGAGCGCAGAGCCACAGTCAGAGAGAGGCTCAGCTGGATCATGACCCAGTTCTGGCCCCAAAGCCAGGGACCCTGCTTCCAGAATAAACCAGGATTTATTCCCAAATCCTAGAATCACGACGTTTTACAGCTGGACAGGACTTTCCCTCTCACAGCTGGAAAGGGTCATGCGCATCCACGACCCCACCAGTGAAGGGACCTCGTCGAGCACGCACGTCTGGCAGGCTGACTGGCACTGACCGAGAACCCAGGACTCTGAGGCCGGTGTGCTTTGCCTTCTCCCATCTGCCTGCTCGCCCATTGTCGTCCAGGACTTCCCACCCTGACTGCTGGCCAGGCGGCTCTATGCGGAACAGGCAGGTTTCATTAATTTGGGGGTGCCTAGCATCTCTGTGAAAGCAGCCAAAACCAAACATTGATTTTCCAGCTACAGAAGGAAGGATCTATAAATAAGTTGTGACTGGGGACATTTGCAAGAGCATATATGTATGTGTTAGAAAACTAGCCCTCATCTGTGCTTCCAGATAAAGTAGCTTTGGAGCAGACCCTGGAGATCCTAACATACTCCCATATGTTACCATAAAGGCAGTCAGCAATGGAGCTACAAAGGCTTGCATGTCCGAGAACTTGTGGCCGCACGGTGAGGAGCCTGCCTAGGTGCGCACCGTCAGCCCGCGGTGTGATGAGTTGGGTCTGACGCAGAGAGCTCAGTTGCACAGAAACACAACAGAAAGTCTTGATATTAGAGGGGAAAGCCCTGGAGGGAAGACCAACC
The DNA here is from genome assembly GCF_964212035.1 of Myotis nattereri. Taxonomy (NCBI): domain Eukaryota; kingdom Metazoa; phylum Chordata; class Mammalia; order Chiroptera; family Vespertilionidae; genus Myotis; species Myotis nattereri. Next base: position 14,063,458 of record NC_138097.1, read on the forward strand.
CCACAATAAAATAAACAAGGCCCAGCCTTCTTCCCCAAGCCAGACGAAATCAGGTTGAACCAGATGGAAAGCAGGCGGCAAGCCAAATCCACGCTACCTGCCTGTGACGGCTCCCTGCTGCATTCCCATGGGGATGGGCACCGAGCTACCGAGCAGGCAGATTTAAGTGAGGAACGGTGGAGGGGTAGGCGAGGTGGCGGTGAGTGGGGAAGGGTGACCGTGTTCAAGACTGGTGAATTCAAACCCCTGTACCAGAGGTAGGAAATGTTGAGGTCAAATGTCACTCAACTCCAAGAGAACACAGTATGAGATAAGTAATTCTAAACAGGCTTCTTCTTTTAACGCACTCAGTGCGAGGTAAGTGACAACCGTCTTAGATTACAGTAAGAAACACTGTGTTTAGGCATCGATCGTAATGGAAAGAGTGACATTAAGTCAGCTCCATTCAGTTAAGCCCCGGAGCACATGCACGCAGTGTCAGACTGCCCAGGTTTCGACTGTGGTCCAGGCACTTACAAGATCCCCGACTAAGGGTCAGGGAATACGCACCCACATCTCAGCCTCGCGCTCACATGAGAGTCACCGCTCTGGTGCTCGCTCACATAGTCACTGGAATGAGGGACTAAAACATTTAGTATTCCTGACACTGTGATCGCTTTTCTGAGCATTCCACGTTTATCTTTTTGTTTTATTTTTTTATAATCCTCACCCGAGGATATTTTTCCATTGATTTTTAGAGAGTGGAAGGGAGAGACAGAAACATCGATGTGAGAGAGACACATTGATTGATTGCCTCCTGCACAGGCCAGGGATTGAGCCTGCAACTGAGATATATGCCCTTGACTGGAATCGAACCCGTGATCCTTCAGTCCATGGGCCGATGCTCTAATCACAGAGCCAAACCAGCTAGGGCCAGATGTTTATTTTTATTTAAGCCTCGTGACAACTCTCTGAGGTGGTTATGCCTATCACACACACACACACACACACACACACACACACACACACACACACTGCACAGAGAAGGACACAGCAGCACATCAAGGTTAGATGACATGCCCACCAGCACCCAGTGCTAGACTGCAGAGCCAGGCTTTGAACCCACACAGTCTGTGTCTCCTCACCACACCATCTGTCATTCTTGGGAAGGTTCACCCTGTGCCTGGACCTAACAAACCCTCAGAACCTTTGCTTCAGTACTGTCCTGATAGGCCCTGAACTGTTGGAAATCACTGCTAAGCAAAGCCTCCCTACAAATTTGGCTGGGACGCTGCGAGCAGGGCTGGCCAGAATGCATCTGAGGGCAGCTCAGGGCTTTATCCAGACATCAGATGTGGAGTCATCACTCGTGAAGCCAAGCCTCTGAAGCAGGGTAGACACAACACACAGACTGTGGGGGGCCAACCAAAGCTGCAATGATGCTTCTTTGTCTTGCTTTGAAGTCTGAGCTTGGGCTTGCAATCTTCATCTCACAAATCAAGTTAGATTCCACCCCAAGTGCTGAGCGCATATGCTCCTAGAATGTGACACGTCCGCTAATGCCAAACCTGACAGGTGACCCCCTGGCTGGCACTAGCGAGGCCTCCCACAGTCTCTCCCTGCGTTACAATTCATAGCGTCTCAGCTGGTGGCAATGACTTGGATGGACCTCACCATGGTCTGGGCCTTTCGTATCCCTGGGTAGCCTTGGATGGTTTCAAGCGGTGACTCAGAGCTGGCAAGGGAGAGCATACCATGCGCGCACACCACAGCTGCTGCTTCTCACAGCACACCGCCACCCACACGGGCTACACAATAAGCCTGCTGCCCCGGGAGGCCAGGTGTCTGCCGGCATTGTTTACTGGCCCGTGTTAGAGAGCCCATGGGAACCTGGCTCCCCGGCCGGCCAGCCAGGCCTGGTTCCTGCTCTTCCTGACTTTCCGAATGAATGTCCTGGCAGGGCTTTACAAGTCCAATTTCTAAAGCCACGAGACTGCAGAAATAGACAAATGTGGCAATGCTCATCTCCTCGTACCCATCCCCTATCAGCTGCATTCCTTATCCAGGAGGATGCAAGAACAACACCAAGACCCCGGTAAATACCCATCATCATTTCTACTGGCCTTACCCACCCTGGCACCTGGAGTGTGGTCCTTTGCTTGAGGAGAAAGGAAACCTTTGCCTGTGAATGTCTGAGAGGTGGCCCAAGGCCCAGGTCTGAGGCCACAGGAAGCTATGTCACAAGAGAAAGAACCACCTAGGATCTCCCACACACAGACCTTTCAGGATAGAGAGAAGTGGCTCAGTCTCAAAGAACACAGGTGGCTGGAGCAGCATTCAGCCTTATTCTCCATTAAAAGCCTAGTCAACAAGGAGACACCGTCCTGTTCCTGAGTTCCTCCAGCCCCACTCTCCATGCTCACCCCCTACAGTTACCATTAATCCTACAACAGCCCTAGGAAGCCAGCTGGACATCTGAAGCTGACCAGTAACCCATTATAACTTTTCCTACTTAAAATAGTAAGTATGTCGTTTTATGTTTCTTATAAGAAAGAACTTTCCACCAACAGGGCTGTAGAATAAGGGAATGAGAAGAAATGATCCACTTTCAGAAGTTGTGGCCAAACACTGGGTGGACATCCACAAAGTGGGGACATTTTAGGTTCCTGCCAAGGAGAAATGCGGTTAGGTTTTAGCTCTAGATCCTCCCTTAAAAACTCAGGAACCCAACTTTTATAAAGATTTTCAAAGATATTCATCTATTAAAGATGAAGTAAATGAAGCCTAGTGGTGGGCATGTGGGGAAGAGTGAGGCGGAGAGCTGAGGAAGTGGGAAGAAACAGGATGTCAGGAGAGGGGTGGAGGCGGGGATCCGGCTGGGGCCCCCTCCTGCGCCCCCCCCCGCCCCCCACTGAGCCCAGAGGGCTCCAGAAAGCCCCGTTATGAAGCACCAAACTTTAAACCAGTGGTAGATGCTTGGCAACCCTGCTTTGTTCTCCACTGGCTCAGAGCTCCATAAGGCTGCTGACAGTCCGTAATTAAGAAGGCTGTCCGTAATGCAGGAGGTACCTTTCCTGTGGAAGACAGGGACAGGGATGCACTTGAGCATGCTCAAGTTCTCAGTTCATAATAGCTTCCATAAAGTCATATTTGCATAGAACACTTAAAGAAGAAATTCAGCCCGCTGGCATGGCTCAGTGGTTGAGCACTGACCTATGAACCAGGAGGTCACAGTTCAATTCCCAGTCAGGGCATATGCCCAAGTTGCAGGCTTGATCCTGAGTGTGGGGCATGCAGGAGGCAGCTGATCAATGATTCTTTCATCATCGTTTCGCTCTCTCTGAAATCAATAAAAATATGTTTTTAAAAGAAGAAATTCAAAATAACCTCTAATCTACCTATTGTATTTCTTTCCATTCATTTTAAAATCAATCATCATAAAATTGAGTACCTAGTATGTTCATCTTTTCGTTCTCAGTATGTTGTAAACATTTTTCGTGTCTGTAAATATTTCTGAAAATATAATATTTCCATGTAGTTTTAATATGTATTTATTTGATTTCTAGGGAGATTTTTTTACATTCATTGAACGTTTTTATCTTTTTCTACTATTCAGTTGTTAATATAATTTTACCATGTTATATTTAAAAGTGAATTGGATTTCTTTTCCTTATTTATTGTGGTCTTGTCAGTTTTACTGCAAGTGTTTTATTCAGCTTGATGATGGCATTTTAAATTGGTTTTGATTTTTAGACAATTAGTTTTTAATGTATAAGCATTATATCTATGAACAGTTGCATTTATGATTACTCCACTTCTTTCCTACCTTCAAAGTTTCCCATGTGCCTAAAAAGTTAAATATTTATTTCGCCTTCTTTGACTTTTTTTACTTTATTTTTTTTACCTTGAACTCTTTTTTAGTGTTTCATTTGCAACCTGTATTGCTTTCACTCTAACAGACCACTTGAATATTTAGCCCAAATGTTTCTGATTGCCACCGAACAGATTAATTTTCTTCTATTGCTATTTTGGGCTTTAACCTATATTTTGAAGTGTCTTGTAATTACAACAATACCCACAAAAACTTGGCTTGCAGGTGTCAAGTTCAGTTTGAGAAAAGGTGGAATTGTTTTTCATGTCACTCAATAAATAAAGATGAAATCCACACACCACGAAGGTCAAGGTCCCTCACTGCAGCCCCCCACATCCCAAATCTACACTCAAACCCCATGTTTATTTGAAATCAATGAATCCTTTTGGGAAAGATTAACAGATATTTTATACATTTACAAACCTAGATATCAATTACAAACGTATCTCATGTAGTCCCAATCCTCAGATCCTGTGGATAATTAAGAGACCAATGTCACCCCGATAAATCCAATAAAAACATTTTAAATGTACATCAATGCACTTGACTGAATCTACAGCCAATAATTTTCAGGAAGGAAAATAATTATCCTGACAATTAGACCCAGAGCAGTGTGCTCCCCATCAAAGAAGACCAAAGATGCCCGTGCCTACTTCTGCGTCACTTTAACAGCTTAACTGATTTGCCCCCTGATGAAATCTCAAAATCAGTGTAGAAACCCACCTGCTAATAAAATGATGAATGAGATTCATGTGACTTTTTTATCCTAACACTCAGATTCTTTTGCATATTAGAAAGCCTTTGCACCTTAGATGATAGTAAGAAGCTGCTGGTTTCCAAGAGCCATTCACAGTGCACAGCTATTGCTATATATTCAATTACTCTCATTAGCGGAAATCCCATGTATTCCAGCAGGCTGATGGGTTGTCATTTTTAAACAGATTGCTCTCTGCCCTGGAGCGACTGCCCTTCAGTACAGCCTTAGATACTCTTCAATACAGAATGAAATCTATCTGAAAACCAACAGGCCTCTCAGAGCTGACTCGCGGGAACCTGCCTCCTGCTATGGGCTCCTTCGCATTGTGCCGACCTCCCAGCTCCCTGCTTAGACCCTGCCCGCTGTCAATCAGGATTTCTCTCAGCTGTCAGGCAGCCAGATAAAACTCTTCACTTTGGGGAGGGTCCTTGCAGCCCACTCCCCACAGTTCAGCTGAGCAAAACAACAGACTGGCGGGAGTGGGGGGAGGGGGAGACCCGGAATCAGAGGCTGGATTCAAGCAAGAAAGTACAATAACCCACAAATGTATGCAAAGTGTAAATGAGTTGGGGGGAGAACAGGTGATGGGGGGGAGGGTGAGATTACTCTTTCCCTCCTGTTCTCATCCGTCATTTCCCTGCTTCAACTATCACTTCAAACATCATATTTAACTGACATTAAATACGGATTCTGCCCTCCAGGGAAGGAGGGAAGGGGAAATGCAGGCGGGAACAATATGTAAAGAGCTCCAGCTAAGTGCCAGATCGCCACCCCCACTTAAAGCTCACAACCCACGAGATTGGTCTGATCAGTCCCCGTTGACATGTTAAGAACCAGAAGCTCTGAGATTTGCCAAAAGCCATTCATCATGCAAAGAAAGAGGGAGAGGGGCCACAGAGAAGATTCCAGAACCGGGGGCTCTCTGCTCCTCTGGGCACCTCATTCCTTCCTCTCTCCTCCCTGACTTCCAGGATGAACAGACAGACCCAGGCAAGCAAAGGCGGCATTTGGGCAGCCCCAACGTTCTGACCGAGGCGCCAGCCGGAACAAAAGGCACCCGCAGCCAGGGGTCTTTGTAGTCACTGGTCCTGCTAGGAAACCGCTTGGTGCCTCGCTGGTGTTTCTCTGAGGCTGATTGATACTCTGGAGCGGGAAACCCATGAGAAAGTCCCTTTCCTTCTCAAAACTGAGGGCTTCCAGGAGGCCTGGCAAATGTGCCAAGCATCCCCCAACCCCCTGGCTTTCCATGGTGACTGCCTGCGTGGGGCAGGAAGTGAGCCTGCCAAGCTCTGTTCTCAGCTAAACACTCCCCCAGCCGACACCAGGTTCCCACGTCAGTGCGAGTGCGGGCTCCGGTCTTTTCTGAAGGCCTGGGCCGTGATGAATATGTGAGAAAAACAAACATTTGTCCCAGGGCTGGGAAAGAAAGGAAGCGAAGCTTGGAGAGAGGCTCCCCCAGGCAGGCCTGGGAAACCCCAGGGGTCTAATTGAAAGGGTTGAAAATAGTAAATATGAAATCTACACCCAGATGGTGCTTTTTCAAAGGCAGCAAACCACTCATTACACTGATTCCTTCGCACAAGATCACCTTCAAAACGACGACAACACGCCAACCTTCCGCCACCACCATCTTTCCGCCACCACGATCTTCCTTCCAAACCCCATTCTAACAGCACAGCTGGGCAGACAGGAGCCGGGAGCAAAGTGGGGGTCTCCGGGAGGAGGGGGTGACTTTCTGCCTGAATTGCCACTTTGGGTCATGCAGTATTAGAGACATTGTTGGTTCCTTCTGCACCCTGGGTTCGGGTCTCAAAGTCCTTGCCTGAAAAGGGACCCAAAGTGGGGAAATGAACTCTGTTGACGCCAAGTGGGCCAGGAGAAATCTTACAAGGAGAGCAGAGATTCAGAGGACAGAACAAGGAAAGCACGTGCCCCCCTAGTTCAAGTTGCCCCGACTTGAAGTCTCCCAACAGAAACCATGAGCAGGGCCCCAAAAAAGGGAGACTGAACAAGTGCACCCCAAATCCTGGAACACCCCTCCATAGAGTGGCAACCCTGCCACCTTGTTCTTTCAGCTTCCTTTGACTTACTTCTGTGTGCACACGGGTCCCTGGGAGATGGACACAGCTTAGGCAGACCTGAAGAATCCCCAAATTCCAGCCCCCCTCCCGAAGGCCTTATCATCATCAACACTGCACCCCAGGAACCCTCACATATACCCTATTTCACCAAGCCGAAGGCATCATCTATTATAAGATGCACCATTGTTGTAGAGACCATGACATGCCATCAATTTTAAGAAGCAGACTGATTTAAGAGATGTTAATATGCAAAAAACATGAGCTTCTAGAATCAATGAAATATATTAATAGCTGACACTTACTGGGAACATAGCCGGTGTCAGGCCCGGTGCCAAATACTTCCCATGGATTATCTCATTCAACTCCTCACAACTATAATTATCTCCATTTTTCAAATGAGGGAAGCAGGTCTTTACGAGCTGAATGAACTTGCCCAGCATCACACAGTGTGGCCAGTGTGCACATTCAGGCCTGTCTGAATCCGGAGCCCCAGCATTTACATCTGTGGGGTCCCTAAAGTCCCCTAGGATCGATCTTGGAAATACACATTTTCAGCCCTCTCCCTGTTGAGTTTGATTCATTAAGTCTCGAGTGCTGTTGACAGAACTGTATTTTATTTATTTTATTTTTATTTTTTTAATCCTCACTGGAGGATATTTTCCCATTGATTTTTAGAGAGAGGGGAAGACAGAGAGAGACATCGATGTAAGAGAAACACATTGATTGGTTGCCTTCTACACACACCCCGACCAAGGCTGGGGCGGGGAGGAGCCTGCAACCAAGGTACGTGCCCTTGAACCCGGGACCCTCGGTCCCCAGGCTGATGCTCTATCCACTGAGCCAAACCAGAACTGCATTTTATACAAGCATCCGGGCCATTCCAATAAAGGCGGTCCAGGTGCCCTGCTTGAGAACCTGAAGGACGTCACCGTGTGCAGGTTCACAGGTGTCAGTCCTGGGGTGTCACCATGGCACAGGGAGCGCTGGAAAACACCACTTCATTTGTTTGGGGTAACAGGCTGTAGCCAATGAGATGCAATCAGTTAGTTCAGTGGCATTTTAAGAATTCTTTCAATTGAGAGAATCACTCTGCCCTGGTACGCCAGCCACACTGCCATTCCAAAACCAAGGTCCTACTCTGTATCTGAGAACTGGCATTAGCCAAGGGCTGGCCCAGCATGAGTCACTTTGCGGCTGCTTCAAGCAGAGAAATTTGAGTCCACTGAGCACAGAGGGGGTGGAAATGTTTCTTCTCAATTCCATCTTCTTCAGAACCATCCCCCAGTCCTCAGCACAAGTCAGCATCCCCGCAGCAAATATACAGCCTCTGAATGAGGAAGCGACGCCCATTCTTTCCGTTAGAACGGTGTCTGTTAAAATGGTGACGGACTCACAGATCAAATGAATAAATAAGTAAGCAGCAAGTGAACATTAATAAAAAATTTGGAGGAAACCAATTATAATTTGTTGGAGGGTCTAGATTTTGGTTTTGTTTTTTTATGGACATGCCCTTGGTTGCAATCTTATATTGCTTACATTCATCGTACATGCCAATAGTAAGTTATTATTTTAGTTCCTATGACAAAGATTGTATTAATATTTCATAGTGTCCCTTAAAGAACACAGCAAATTCCAAATGTTCTTGAACAACCACTCATCAGCTGACCACGGATCTAGGGGCTTGTTTGAAAGTAGGAGTCAGAGCACCTACTCCGGATACAATTATTTCACAAGAATGGGATCAAGTCTTTTAAGTTCATCTGGGATGAAGGACTCTTTAGAATAGGGGCTACTTACAGAAAAGCAGAAAAACAGAACGGTAGCTACCATTCCTCCAGCACTTAAATAATTTGTTTATTCATTCGGCAACAGGTACCCACGTGCTCAAGAAGCCCGGAGCCCAGTGGGGGAGAGGGACAACTTTTAAGAAAGCTTTCCAAATACAGTGAGTACGAGGAGCTCCAGCAGGGTGAACAGAGGCGGAAAGGGTGTCACAGAGGGACCAACTGGGTGGGGAGGTAAAAGGCTAGGAAGCGGTACTGCAGGCAGAGGAAGGCGCACAGGCAGAAAGAAAGGTGTGGAGGAGGGTGCTGACTGATGCAGCGAAGAGCAAGGACACCCTGTGGCCTGAGATAGTGGGAAAATGGCCCAGAGCTAGAAAGGTCGCCCAGGACCACGTCAATTAAACCAGCCATCAGCGCGCCATGCCCGCTGAGGAAGGTGTACTGCCCCATATCAAAAACGAAGAAAACTTTTTAAAGAACAGTGAAGTTCGAGGAGCCGAGGCTGGGTATTTTGCAATCACTAGAGGGGAGTTTTCTAAGACCTACTGCAGCCCTGTCAAGACCCAAGGATCATAAAGCATCAGAGAAGACAACTGAGAGCCCTAACTAAAGACAACTTTCCAGAATACACCTCAATCCTGGAGAAAGTGTCCCGTTTTTATTTTGCAAAACAAACAAAAACAAAACAAAAAATGTTGTCTGGCCAGATACGGCTGCCCAAGCCTCCTTCCGGCTGCTGCTAAGCATGGTCAGGGCTAATGAATGAAACCATCCATGGATGCGCCTCCCTGTTTCCTGCCCGCTGTCCTTCATTTCCCTACAGGGCTCCCTGCCAGGGAGGCAGCAGCTTCCCCTGCTGCTCTGTGCTCCCCACAGGGAACTGCACCTGCATTTTCTCCTCCCGGGATGTTCCCCAAGGCCTACGGATTGGAAAGATTAACCAAGGAACCCTCTTCCCTCTGGCAAGGATGCCTGGGGCTGGGACCCACTCAGGCTCAGCATGACCAAGAGCAGCCAGCCTCCAGGGTGCCATTCTTCCAGATGTCTTTCTACATATATAATTAGGGGGGGAGGGGGCGGGGGAGAGGGAAAGAGAGAGAGAAAGAAAACTAGTCATAGCATTTTATGACCTGTTCTGTTAGGTTTGTGTGTGACGATCTTTCCACTTCAGCAAATATAAGTGTATGTGACTGCTTCTAATGGCTCCGTCCTATTCCGCTAGATGGTGTGCCAATTGTACTTGCTCCTCTAGTGAGAACAATTGGGATGTTCCCATCACACTTTATTAAAACCACTTCTGGGACCAACATCCTTGTGCCTCGCTCGTTGCTCAGTTGCCTAAGTATTTTCTTGGGAATCCCGGAAAGTGAACTCGCTGGATCAATCATTTGCACTTTCTCTCCTGCTGTTGGATCCAGATTCCAAAGAGCCATCTGGAACAGCTGGGTCAACTCCCAGCCTGCCCCCCCGCCCCTGCAAGCCAGGAAAACACCCATTTCCCACACCCTCACCAATTCTGGGTATTGTAAAATGACTCAGCCTTAATTTACGCATTTTCAATAAAACTTCGCTGTTCTGCTGTGTCCTGACCCCCTAAGGGCTTGGACAGCAGCCCTGGGGGAGGGGAGAGAAGGCCCCAACACAGCCAGGCGCTCCGGGCATCAGCCGCTCTCTGGCCTCTCTCAGGGCGGGACATAAAAAGGCCCCGGGGAACTGTCTTTTTTGTGTGCCAACTGGAGGTGAGAGGAATTTGAGGAAAAGAAAGGGCCATGGTGACCCAGCTCCCCTCCTTCACGCTCCCAGGTGGAAGGCCTTTCACTGCCCCCACCCCAGCCGCCTTCATCCCAAACAACATCTGCTGCTGAAAGCTCAAGAAGGGAAAAGCAAATACCGGGCCAGGCGGGAACAGCTTGGGCCTGCAGGTTAGAAGGGCAGTCCGTTCCCACCCTGGACGCGTTCAGCTGCAAACTGCTGCATTTGGCATTTCAATGCGACGGGGAGGGGCGGGGGAGGGAGGGGGCGGCCGAGGGCCCGTGTGGGGACCTGAATAGGGCCAGGAGACAAAACCATCTGCATCTCTTTAATTCCGCCACTTGTTCCCCCTTTTCCCTCACCAGAATGTGACATTCGGGAGCAAAAGGGTTTCCTCTCACTCGCTCTTTTTCTTTTTCCTTTTTCTTTTGACATTTCAAAACAATATACACTCGGGTGCATTGAAAGTTGGGGAGGGGGGAGGGGGGGAGGGCGAGGAAGATTGTTTCTGGAAGAATTGAACCTCAGGAAAGCTGCTTTCATCTTCCCTGGGACTTGTCCTGGCAGCCGGATTCCTTTTCATGGCTTTGGAGGGGAAAGTGAAAGGACTTGGGGTTTTGCACATAAAACGAGTGAAGTCCAGCCCTACCTAGTGAATGTGCTTTGGGGCAGGGGCGGAATTGCTTATTCCTTGGAAAGGCCCTCAGAGCTGCAGGGGACAGTATTCTCCCGGAGCCAGCCTCAGACCAGAGCGGCAGGACCCCGGAATGGGGCTTGGGGTTAAGGTGGTCAGAGCCGGTCCTCTCTGATCCATTCCCAAGACTGAGCTGGTACCCACTCCCTCTCCAGGATACAGCTGACCCTGGAACAACATGACTGCACAGGTCCACTTATCCATACACTGTTTTCAATAACTACTGTAGATTTATTCTCTCCTCCTCATAATTTTATTTATTTACTTTTAAATATATTTTTATTGATTTCAGAGAGGAAGGGAGAGAGAGATTAGAAACATCAGTGACGAGAGAGAATCATTGATCGGCTGCCTCCTGCACGCCCCCTACTGGGGATGGAGCCCGCAACCTGGGCATGTGCCCTGACCAGGAATCGAACCCTGACCTCCTGGTTACACTCAACCACTGAGCCACGCTGGCCGGGCATCCTCCTTATAATTTTAGTATTTCCTTCGCTCTAACTTACTTTATTGTAAGAATACAGCCGAAACCGGTTTGGCTCAGTGGATAGAGCGTCGGCCTGCGGACTGAAGGGTCCCAGGTTCGATTCCGGTCAAGGGCGTGTACCTGGGTTGCGGGCACACCTCCAGTAGGAGATATGCAGGAGGTGGCTGATCGATGTTTCTCTCTCATCGATGTTTCTAGCTCTCTATCTCTCTCACTTCCTCTCTGTAAAAAATCAATAAAATATATATATATATAAAAAAGAATACAGTATGTAACAGATGTATAACATACAAGATATGTGTTAATCAAGATATGTGTTTGTATCAGTAAGGCTGCTGGTCAACAGTATACTATTAGTTAAGTTTTGGGGGAGTCAAAGGTTATACATGGATTTTCTACTGTGCAGTGGTCAGCACCCCTAACTCCTGTGTTATTCTACCGTCACCTGTACTGCCCTGCAGCCTTTGGCCTCAGGGATCACCACTGGATGGAACAGAGAACACATTTAACAATCAGGCGTGTCTTTTCCAATTCTCCCTCTCTCCCCTGTTTGCAGACGAGAGCACTCAGGTCCAGGAAGCTTGAAGACGCTACTTAACCTCACAGAGCTCAGTGAGCCAGCCCCAGCCCCAGTCCCCGTCCTTCCTCTTCTAGGAACACCCCCTCACCCCTCTCACCGGGCCTCCTGGCTCACAGCTCTCGGTCTAAGTCCCAGGGACCTTCTCCACCCACAACACAACAAAAATAGCAGGAAAATCAAGAGAAGTGCTCCCCTGGGGGAAGCAGCAGCAATGTCCCTGGCGCTGGAGCAGGAAATGGACAGGCTTGAAATGGAGAGGAAAGGACAAGGATTCGTTCTGAGGCCCTCGGGGACTTCAGGTGGCCGAGTCTGGAGAGGTTTCCTGACCTCGCCACCAGGAACCCTGAGGCACCTGGGAGGAAATGGCCGTGTGTTCATGGCCTGGAGTGGGGGTTAACTGGAGAAGCCCAGGCCAAGATGCACACGTGCCCTGGGGAGACAGGTCTCTTCCCAGCCAGCCCAGGTGGGCAGGGACAGTGCCCACCGAAGCCTCAAATCACCTCCCTAGTGTGGACAGCCCCCGGCTGCCCTGGCCCAGGGCACAGAAGTACAACGTCCTCCTCCAAAGGGGAATGGAAGCCCATTAGCATGTGTATTCACAGAGCTGTGACCTTCTTCTGTACCCCACGCTGGTAGAGTGAGACAGATGGATTAGATACGTTAATGTCTAGATATACGTCACAGCATTTTAATCCCTTCAGCCTCTATGTCTGACCAGAAAGAACTGAACCGAATTAAAAATACTCTTTTCCTACAGTAGAAAATATTATGTAATGGAATACAACTTTTTTTAGAATGAATTTTTTTTTTAATCCTCACCCGAGGATATTTTTTTCCATTGATTTCTAGAGAGAGTGGAGGGGGGGGGGGGGAGAGAGAAACACCCATCGATTGGTTGCCTCCTGCATGGGCCCCTACCGGGGCTGGGGAACCAGCAACCCAGGTACATGCCCTTGAGTGGGAATCAAACCTGTGACCCCTTTGGTCAGCAGGCCAATGCTCTAACCACTGAGCAACCAACCAGGGGTAGATGGATTTTTTAAAGAATCTACGATAGTACAGAGTTCCCATGTATCCTGTGCCATCTTGCACTGATACGGTACATGGTAACCTGGTCCTTCGTCTGTTCCAAGATCCCACCCAGACCAGCACATGGCATTTAGCTGTCACGCTCCACAGCTCGGCACACTGGGGATCGAGCCCAGTGGCTCTGGCAGTTCCCTAGACTTGCGTCGTGTCTGACGCCATTGACAGGTTTGAGAGGTTCTGGTCAGGAATCCTGTGACGTGTCCCTCCGCTGGGAACGGCCCACGTTTTTCTCACAAGTTGATGAGGGTTGTGTGCTCACATCAGGCCCGGGGTCCATCCTGTCAACCTGACTTATCACGGTCAAAGGTGACCTTGAGCACGTGGCGAGGGAGTGTTTGTGGGGCTTCTCTGCTAGGAAACTGCTGCTTTCCTGCCCGTCACACGGCCTCTTTGGAAAGCAGGCTCTATGTGTGGCCTCCACTTCGTGACGAGCGAAGCACTGAGATAAACTGTGCAGATCTCTTCTGCATGGAAGACCCGCGATAAACTACTGTGCAATGTGGGCTGCGGTTACTAGTTCACTCCTGCAGTTTTAAGAACTGGGTCACGGAGTGTGTCAGGGTTCTCAAGTCGTGGTCCCCAAAGCTGTGGGGACACAGGGCGGGAGTGTAAGGGTTCCGGGAGAGGGAAGGCAGTGAGCAAGGCTGCAGAGTCTGGCCGAGATGACCGCCCACCCATGCCCACCGCTGGGGCCCAGAGCCACGCCCACGCCCACCCCCGCCCACAGCGGCATCATGCTCTATGTATCCTTGGTTCTCTCCTCTTGTTCTCCCACTGAAGTCCCGTGTCCGGTCTTATTCAGATCTCCAGCCCTGAAGCGCCTTCTGTGCCTGGGCCAGAGCGCACGGTCCATCAGTGCTGCCCTGAGCGAGTGGCTTTATTCGCTAGCCGACCTTGGACGAGGTACTGATCCTCTGGAAGGCCCAGAGGTCTGGCTTTTAATCTTCGGATGATAACGACTCCTCCTTGGATAGCTGAAGAGAGGACCAAACCAGGCCGCGTGTGTCAGACACTTCCGGGCCTGGCCCAGCATGGGTTAGTGACCCTGAGTAGCTATCCCATGTCTCTCTAGGGGGCTCCGAAATGGGTCATGTGAATTCTGAAAGAGTGAACAAAAAGGCTCCGTGACTCATGCGAAGGGTGGGAACGGGAGCAGCAGGTCTAGGAAAGAACAGGTCAGGATGGCCGGCTGGGAGCGCTGAGACAACCTGGAACATGCTCCCAGCCAGAGAAAGGCAAGCCTGCTCCCAGGGGCCTCACTTTGACTCACGGCTCAGAGCTGATGCTGCTCTAGGCACTCCTACTCCCCACAGGCAGCAGAGGACCAGCAGGGCCTACACACCACACACACACACCACACGCACACACCACACACACACACCACACACACGCTACACAAACACACACACCACACACACATGCTACACACACACCACACGCACACCACACGCACACACCACACACACACACACCACACACACATGCTACACAAACACACACACCACACACACATGCTACACACACACACACACCTCCCCCCCACATATACACCACATACACCACACACACCACATACACTAAACACACACACACACACACCCCACATATACCACACACACACACTATGCACGCACACACACTACGCATACACCACATACATGCTCCACATGCATACACCATACATACACCACATACACCACATACACCACACCCACACCACACCCACCACACACACACACACACACACACACACACACACACACACACACGGCTTAGCCTCCGCATGCTGCCTCTGGCCCTGTGCGGGCTGCCCCCGCTGTCCAGCTCTCTGACTGCAGACAGGAACCACACGAGGCAGGGTGGCTGAAACCCCAGAAGGGGGTCCAGGGTGCGGAAGGGGAATCTGCTCGGCCCAGAGAGCGGAGATGCGGGCTAAGGACACGCTCACCTATTCCAGAAGCTTCTTAATTATACATTTGAGAAGAGAAGAAAATGAAGAAGAAGAAAATGTCTGGACCTGTGGCCCTAGAAGTCATAGAAATAGCTCATTTTAGCAACAAGTTTGAGTGCTCTGTTGTCGCCTCCCCATGACAGAAGCTAAATCCCCACTATTTATGGCACCTCTCTGGGGCAAAGTATTGCCTCCCAAACCCTCTTAACATGGCCTCAGGGAGGTGACACAGTGACCAAAACCTGCCCATCAGAATCATTTATTAGTTTTGAATTTATTTTTTTAAATGTATTATTATTATTATTATTATTATTATTATTACTTTGTTAATCCTCACCCGAGGGCATTTTTTCCATTGCTTTTCAGAGAGAGTGGAAGGAAGGGGGAGAGAAAGAGAGAGAAACACTGACGTGAGAGAGAGAGACATCGATTGGTTGCCTCCTGGTCCACAGGCCGATGCTCTATCCACTGACCCAAACCGGCCAGGGCCAAACAGATTTCTTTGTAAAGCGAGTAGCTATCAGCAGAAAGGACCCGTGTGGAATTCAAAAGGCCAGAAAGCAGCCTGGCCTGGGTGCCTAAAGTCACCATCCTGGTCCTCGGTTCATAGCTGAACCAGGAAACGTTGGAAAAGTGTCTTCAAGGAAGCCCTAGACGTGCAACACCAAGGACTGGAATAAAACCCGAGTGAAACCCATCTAGCAAATTCCCTCCCCGAACGGAGCACATACGTCCGGACATGCCCAGCCACCTGCCACCATCACCCTGCGAAACTGACATGGTCAGATGTATACTAGCAGAAGACTTTAATTGAAGCCGAGTCAGATTAATTACATCATTTTGCTGTCCGAGCTTAATTCCCCTGAAGTTACATCATGAAACCAGGGCATTACAAAGGATTAGGGACCAAAGGAAGGTAGATGTGAATAAGGTTTCCATATGGCCATGACTCATGTCTGGTAGTCAAGTCCCCAATGCGGGCTCTCATGACTCACCCCTGCTATCAGCACCAGCTCCGTGCAGCCCGCACACGTGTGCATCTCAGGCCTTGCCCCCTGCTGCTGGGAAACAGAGGCCTCAGGTACAGTCAGAGGTGAGGGAAGCCACAGAGGACGCACCACCCCAAGTGGAGCCTCTCAAGTCATCTCTGCTCGCTCAGGGAGACGGCAAGACCATCTTAGCTCAGGGCTGCCCCAAAAGTGGTGCTGCCTGGGGCGCCAGTGGGTGCTACATGGCAGACGAAGGGTCCAGTGACAAATATATTTGAGAAAAGTGTTGGTTCATGGGTTTCTTCCCTGCAAGCCTCCTCAGGGCCCTCGCTGTGACTGCCCACGAAGGCAACCGGAGTAGGCTGCATTTTCCAAAGTTGGAGCACTGGGGAACCCTTTTGGAAGCAGAGTCCCTGGGGTTAGGGCACTAAACACCCCGCTTTGGAGAAGCACTTAGAGTTGTAGCTTCTCCCTTCACTGTTCTCCTTGCCACGCAGACAGAGAGGCCTCCAGACACTTGAGTTTCTCAGACCTCTCCTCTGAGAGTCCAAATGCTGCGGACTGCAAGGGAGAAGCAGCATGAGAGGGAGAAGGGAGAGTAGCGTAGAGAATGGGAGAGGGAAAGAGGCAGAGAGGAAAGGGAGGGGGTCACAGGACCCCCCAGCGCGGCGGACTCCACCAGGCAGGTGCACACGAAGGCTCAGTGCAAGCACCACCAGGGCCCTGAACTTTCTCTTCCCACTCCAGGCATGACGATCGCCCCGTGCCCTCCCATGCCCTGCACCGCAGCTGCCTGGCAAGTCGGCACCACGCTTCTCCTACCACGTGCCCTCTGGCACCTTAGGCTCTGGCAAGACCAAGAACTTGACGTTCCTCCAAGAAAACATGGCAGCCGACCCAGTATCCATTCTCTGCTTCTTTCTTAATAGCAGCTAAAAGGCTGTATTTTACTGCCTCCTTTAAATCCAGGCAGAGCCTGAGAAGTCTCTTTCCAGGGAGCTGATGCAGTTGAGGGCATAACCTTCTGCCCGGTTCTCCTCTCTCTTCTCTCTGCTTGGAACACAGACCCCCTGGCTAGAGCTCCAGCAGCCATCTTGTGACCCTGAGGATAGAAGTCAGGTACCAAGGATGGCCAAAGCAGAGGGCGAGAAGTTGCCTCTGTACCAGCTCGGAATTGTCTGCTTTTTTACTTCATATATGTATATATATATATATGTGTCTATTTTATTGATTTCACAGAGGAAGAGAAAGGGAGAGATAGAAATATCAATGATGAGAGAGAATCATTGAACAGCTGCCTCCTGCACCCCCACACTAGGGATGGAGCCCGCAACCCAGGCTTGTGCCCTGACCAGGAATCGAACCGTGACCTCTTGGTTCATAGGTCAATGCTCAACCACTGGGCTATGCTGGCTGGGCTCTGGACTTCTCTCTGAGAGAAAAGTAAGCCTTCATTTAATTTAAGCCATGTATTTCGTTTTGTCTTTTGGACAGCAAACCCTACATCTCCCACAGCAGCCAGCGGTTGCATGCCTCTGAGCCTTTGCATGGTTGTTCCTGGCTGTTCTCTGCACCGAGATGAGAGTTCACAGCAAGAAAACAAAAATCCAGAAAGGTAAGTCATGTCGGGGCCACACAGGTGCGTGCTCCACCCTTGCCCTCTCTTCTCAGAGTGTGATGCTCAGACAAGCAGCCTTCCATCAACAGCAGCTACTGACGCAACAGTCGTGAAAAGCGCTGCAGCCAGGGAGCCTCCAAACCAGCCCGTGACGGAGCATTTCCCAGCTCTCCTGGCACAGAGCTGTTCCCACGTTTCTGGGGGCAGATGTGGCTCTCACTTTCATCCCTCCCCCCAAAGAGCACAGTGGACCTTCTGCAGCCCTTTGTTCCCAGAGCAGCTTAGCCAGGAATCTGCAGAGCTGCTGTGGGAAGCTGGTGAGAAAGCAGCTGGCCCTCCAGCTGGGCGCAGGTGGCGAGGACAGGCCGAGGTGGGCTGGGTGAGCCCTGCAGCAGCAGATAAGGGGTTGCCCAGCCCAGCCCCAGGAGAGGGGCCAAGGGCTTGCAGCTCCTCTGCTCTCGATGCACTGGCCCCTCGGTCAGTTACCATCAGGCTCAGGACCAGACTTTTGGCTTTTGCACAATGCAGGCCAGCTTGTGGGGCGGGGGGGCGGGCCCAGCTGGGCACACAGCATGCGAGTGGCCCCGCCTGCAGGGCACCCTGGAGAGTTCAATGCTCTGAATTCTCAGGCTGGTAGAGATGAGGAGTCTCATTCTAATGCAGAGTTGGGGTGCTGAGATTCTGCATTTCCAACAAGCCCCCCAGTGGATGCCTCAGCTGCTGGACACAGACCCCGCTTGGAATAGTGAGGACTCAGCACACCCCGGGTGGAATACTTCACCCCACCCCCAGCCCATCCCGATTCCATGGCTCTGAGAAAGGTCTTTCACTTGCTGAGTCTGTTTCTTCATCTGCAAGATGAGTGATCATCAGCACTCGGTCCTTAAGGCGGCAGGAGCCGGAGCCGGAGCCCCCGAGGGGAAGACTGGCGTTCCCCTGCAGGCTGTGCCTTCTGCACAGCAAGAGAAGGACCCAGGGTTTGGGGCCCAGTGACATTATGCCCACCGAGAGGCCATGTGACAGCATGGATTTAAAATCAAACAGGCCTGAATGGCTCGCTGAGTCTCAGAAATGCCTCTGGAACTTATGGGCAACAAGGCTTAGAGGCCCTAGCCAGTTTGGCTTCGTGGTTGGCCCTCAGACTGAAGGGTGCAGGGTTCAATTCCGATCAAGGGCAGGTATGTCAATCTGGCCCTGGTCAGGGCGTGTGCAGGAGGCAACCAATCAATGTGTCTCTCTCACATCGATGTATCTCTCTGTCTCTCCCCTCCCTTCCACTCTCTCTAAAAATCAATGGGAAAAAATATCCTTGTGTGAGGATTAACAAAAAGACTTAGAGAAAGATTTTGTTGTTAGGAAGTTAAAAAACAGAAAAGAGAGAAGTCTTTGAAGTGCTTAGCACAAGGCTTAGCATGTAAGAGGAATTGAAGAAATGTTGCTTTCCTTTATTCCTATGCTGGTTTTCCACTTTCCTATCTTCCTAGAGAAAATGCAACCCATCATCAAATCATCAAAAAAGGGGAGATCTTAAACAAGCCTGTTCTCCCCGAGTCTATAAACAACTGCGCCTAGTTACACACAGGAAACCCCCCTGGGAACCCGAGTCTACAGCAACCAGAAATCTCCCTTTGATGGGAATGGTTCTCAGAAGCTCAGCTAAATGTATAACAAGTCAGGAGACTAGGATTCTCTTTCAGGCCAATGCTCAGCACACACACACCCTCAACTGTTCTGACTTAACATGTGTCTATGATCTGAGAGCCCTCCCCTCCAGGGAATCCAACTTCCGGTCCATAGAGTCCAACTGCGTCTAAAAATGTCGGGTTGCTTTGTGAAGGCAAAGTCAGCTATTTCTGCATCTCCAGCCTCAGGAGGCTACCGGCCAACTTGGCTACACTGGCCCGTCTTCTCAGAATGACCGTCCCCAAGACTCTAACCCAGTTACAGACTTTACTTCCTTGCCTCCCTACAGGGGGAGAAAAAAATCTTTCAATTTCTTGGGGAAAAAAGATCTGGGAGAATTTAGGTCAAACTCTTAACAACGGTAATCTCTGAATGGGAGGATTCAGAGGGTGAGTGGAGCATAATTTATTTTTGGAAAATAATAATAATAATAATAAAGATTTTTCTGAATTAAAAGTATCTCCTAGTGGTTCTGTGAAGGCTATGACACCATTTGGTGAGCTAACAACCTTTGAGTTAGAATGTCTAATGAGTAAGAAAATTTCTCCCTCAACAACAAGGAAAGTAACAAAAATCTAAATAAAACCAAAGCAGTAGAAACAGAAGAGCATGTGAAAAAAGCAATCCCAGCCAAGTGACATTTCACATTCTTACTTCCTCCAAGAAGCCAAGATTTCCCATTTGGAGCAGCGATGCTCCTTGGGGACCCGAGACCCTGGATTAGGGTCAAGATTCTCAGGTCTGACTCACAACGTAGTCACTTCCCAGATGTGTGACTCCAGGCGAGTCACTTTCCTCCTTTGAGCCTCAATCTCCTTATTTTCTAAAAATATCTCCACTGTCCAACTATATTTATTTAGTTGTCATAACACTCAAATTGGCCTACCTATGGGCAAGAAGAGCTCTGAAAACGCCATCAACATTATCAGGGATTATTAAAATTATTTTTTCCTCTTTATCTTTACTGTTCAAAGTATTACAGATGTCACCTTTCTCCCCACTGATCCCTTCTAGCTCGCACCCACTCCCTGCCCCAGGCCTTCACCACATTATTGTCTGTGTCCATGGGTTGTGCATGTATGCATACAAGTTCTTTAGTCAATCTCTTCCTAAAAGTCTTTATTACTTAAGCTTGTGTGGCATCCTACCAGGCCCCAATAAAGCACGTAACAAACAAAAGGTAATCCTTTTCCTCAAAATAATGGCCTTTTTTGTTTATTTTACCCTCGGGTATACTGAGAACATGAAATCTGATCACACTGGCCCAAGCAAGCTTCCACTCACTATTTGTTCATTCCTTTTTGCTCCATACCCCACTCCCATGTGCCTCCTCCCTGCCTGTAGGCAACTATTTCATTCTGGTTAATATGGAGCGTTTTGTACATATCCCTTAAGAGCTGTGAATATCTGCACATTGTATCACGTTTCAATTTGCTTCTCAGAGTTTTCCTTGAGTTCGGAGGATCCAGTTGTGTTGTACATCTGGTCCATTTCCTCTCCTTGTGGCACTGCACCTCATGTGCATCTAGGGTACTCTGCCAGCCTGATCTTCAAGCTGAAGGAGGACTCCCTGCCCCTGAAAGTAACAGTGTGCCGAGCATCTCTGTTCAGACCCTGGCTCCCATGGCACGCGCACACTCGGTGTGCTTGCTCCCCAGCCCCGCCTCCTTGCGTCCCCACCACATGTGGCTTATACCACTTTCTAATACAGATAAAGATCCAGACACACAGGATCACCTCGTGGTGGTTTAATCTATAATAATAAAAGCATAATATGCTCATTAGACCGGACGTCCTTCCCAACGACCTTCCAGATGAAGCTGGGGCTGTGAGGGAAGCCTGGGTCCCGGGTGCCGGAGGGAAGCCGGTGCCAGCAGCCGGGGGAAGGAAGGCCTAATCTTGCACAAATTTCGTGCACTAGGCCTCTAGTTTTCACATAACTGATGACTAATGATATCAAGCACCTCTTTGTGTGTCTATTACTTCAGGTGTGGGGGAGGATTCTTTTTCTAAAAATGCATTTTGTTAGGAGTTGCTCTCTTTCTCCTGTTCATTTGAGGGTATTCTTGCGTAGCCTAAGTACATGTTCTTCTGTTCTGTCATCTGGTGACTTTACCAGACAGAGAGCCTCAATTTTTATGTGGTCAAATTCATCTCTTGCTGTGCTGTGGTTTGCAAGTAACTGTAAAGACTCTTTCGACTGTGGCTTTTGCCCTTTTGTAGTCGGGGTTTGTCTCCTACTCGGTGCACCACTGATATTTGCACATGTAACAAATGTGGTTTCACGTCAGGAGACAATCCTAATGGCCCATGACATGTTACTGTCAGCATGGTCCTAGTCATAGGGTAGTAGGTAGGAGAAGAAGAAACAGTCACACAGGTCAGAAAGCTAAGCCTTTGTCAGAGGAAAACAGTGCCAGACACGTGTTACAGGCAGATTTTATTCAGGCCACTGCCAAAGGGGCGAGAGATGCTAGTATAAACTGAGCTCCACTCCAGCTAAACTGAGGTTTCTCAAGGGAGAACAGAGAGGAAACAAATGAAAGTCTATGGGGAAGTGAAAAGAGGGTAAGATAAAGGAGACTAGCCCAGCTGGTGTGGCTCAGTGGTTGAGTCGACTCAAGAACCGGGTTCTATTCCCCATGAGGGCACAGGCCTGGGTTGTGGGCTTGATCCCCAGTGTGGGGTGTGCAGGAAGCAGCCAATCATGATTCTCTCTCATCACTGATGTTTCTATCTCTTTCCCCCTCTCCCTTCCTCTCGCTGAAATCACTAAAAAACATTTAAAAAAAAAAAAAAAAAGGAGACGAAGTAGACTATGCGGAAATGGGAAAGTACAGGAGGGGAGCGAGGGGAGAACTGCTGCAAATGGTGTGGCAAGGTGAGTTGAGACAAAGCCCATTTTTAGATTTGCTATCATTGTGCTTTGAGCAAAATCTCAGCAAGGGGGTGAGGTCACTTCTAGGGACATAGCCTGGTGCAGGTGAAAACACAGTGTTTGGGCAAGTCTTTGAAAGGGGGTGGGGGGTCACAATTCACGCCTCCTGGTGGTCAGGTAAGTAGTGTATGGCTAGACTTAAATACCAGCCTGCCTGACCATCAAGTGCAAATTCAACCCATTTTCGGTTGGTGTATGTAATGTCACTGAGGTGCATATTTGGAATGAGCCGTGGGAGGCGTGGGAGCAGGAGGGAGGCATTTATAAACCTGGGGAGGCTGCCCAGCAGCCCTCGGGATTGTGAGTGGGTCTCCGATCTCTGGCCCTAAAATAGCAGAAAGTCTTGTGAAGCAACGTAAGAACCATTTTTAAAAATCCCTTTGTAGAAATCTGCCACCATGTGAGACAAATTAAAAAAACTCATGGGAAGGGTGAACGAATGATAAGTTTAAAGTATAAGAATATGCAAGACCTATTTGCTTCGTGATGGGAATGCAACTTGGGAGAAAGCCTAAACATTTCCTTTGCAGACATGGGAAGGAGCTCTCAGAAGTTTCTAGAAGAAGCCCTCTCAAGTGTCCCCATTCCGAGACACAGCGAACTCCCTCAGTCGGTTTTGGCCGAGAGTGCCGCTTTAGGAACCACCTGGATATCAGCCAGGAGGCCCTTCGCTGCAGGCCACTCCCTGAGCAAAAGAGACATTAGCAACGCTGCTTTCTGTGGCAGAGCGCACCAGGTTGTAAAACGCAAATCCCTCTCAGAGTCTAATTTAGATAATTATAGTTTGCCTCCTAGGACTCTCCCTGCAGATCCAACTGGCTTTGGTTGTCATCATGACTGCTATTCTTCTAAATGACTGGGTAGGGCAGGATTAAAAGGCCAAGCCTCCTGCAGGGAGAGCTGAGCGGAGAAGGTGGTTTCCTCTATCAGCTAACTAGGCCCTGTCTGACAGAAACGATTACTTTGCACGGAACACAGCGCGGCTACATTTGGTGTAACGTCATCGGAAAAGTGAGTGAGCAGAATGTGGTTTTTCCTGTCCTTGCACTGTCCTGGGACCAGGTTCTGGAACTGCAGCTGGCCTGACTCAGGCAGCATCGCATAGAAGTTGAGAACATCTTGCCAGAGGCCGACTGTGTCTGAAACACAGGCTAACAGAGACGCCTTCCTCGCCGGGAGTCAGGAGGAGTGACTGAGTTCCTCATATGCCCAGGCCCGGAAGAGGCCCCGGTATATACTCAACCGCACCAGCTCTCAGCGGTCCATCCAGGACCAGGCCACTAGCCTCTCTGACTGGGCCATGGCCGATGTCATGCACTTATTACAAATGCTGGGGCGTGGTTAGCGCAGTGGGTATACACACTTGACCCGACCCTTGAACATGGATTTGAACTGCGCAGGTCCATTTTATATGCCGATTTTTTTCAACTGAGCCACACAGTTCAAACCCGAGTTCAAGGTCAACTGTAGAGGTGGTTGTGAGGAAGTGAGCTGGTATGACCAATGGCAGGCAGACTCTTGGCTTGTGGGGGAGAGAATGGGCTGCAGGGTCTATGACACACTGGCCGTGGGGTCTTGGGTCACACAGCCCCCCTTCTTGTGCCTCTATTTCCCCATCAGTTATTGACCACCTGCCATTCTAAGACTTCCAACCTCTGCCTGGGCCGAGCTGAGGCGTTCTTGCAAGGTCAGATTTTATCATCATCCCGACTTGTGTTATTTATATCTGTATTGAAAACAACTCGCCGGGAATAAAGACTAAAACATGAAACAGAAGAGGTCCCAAGACCCCCCTACACAGACCTCCAAGTACTACTGAGATTGGGGACTGGGGAGGGGGAGGAAGGGAGTGGATTCCTCAAGCCCATTAACAAAGGACTGAGGAGAAAAGCACTTGTCAGGAGGCATTTAGGAAATCAAGAATGGAAGGGATGTCCGGAGGCACCCCATTAACCCCTTCTAGCCCCCCCCCCCCCGTCCCCTCCCCAGGCCCCCATCACAGGCCTTCACCACCCTATTGTCTGTGTCCATGGGTTATGCATATGCATACAAGTTCTTTGGCTGATCTCCTCCCCCACCTTCCCTCTGAGATTCTCCCACCTGAGTCGCCCAGGCAGCCAGGATGAGAACACTGGCCTACGGGAACACTGGCTTTGGGCCCAGGTGTCGGGAGGCAGCAGTGCCTTCCATCTGGAAAGCATCTAACTTGAGAAGCAGCCCAAGCATCAGATAGGGGGCAGGAGGAATAGGGTCGAGCCCTCCAATAAGGGACAAATCAAATCCAGGCTACTTGTCAGCGCCATCACTGAGCAAGGGAGAAAGTAGGAACCAGGGCAAAGGCCTAAACCTGCAGACAGAGGGTCCATTGTGTAGGACGGGACCAGCTACCAGGGGAGCCCCGGACATATGCTCGCAGGCTGACCTCCGGCTCCAGAGAACCAGCCCCAAGTTGGGCGCCCACCTGCTCGTGAGGGAGGGTCCTAATGAACTCCCGGGCCCTCGCTTTGTCTCGACCCCGGATGTGCTGACACATCAGCCTGAAAGTCTTCAGGGCTGAGCCTGCTAAACCTGGGGACAGCACGGTGACAGCCAGAGCATTCCTCTATAATGTTCAAGGCCCATTTAGAGTCTGAGGCTCAGAAAGCAAACTCTTTTTTTTTTGTTTTTTGTTCAGTCCTAAAGTGCTAAAAGCCCCTGATGGACAAAAGCGCTATTTATGAGCCTGGCCCCGGCTCCCTCTCCTCTTCTGGGCATCGCAAGCCAGCTCAGCGTGTTAGCTGTTTTTGTCTGTTTGTGTTTTGTTCTCATTTTTGAAGCTGGTTCTGGGCTCCAAGAAAAAGACAAGATTGACAAGTTGAAGAGAGAGCAGCCCTGTCCTCTCTGGTCGGGAAGGGCCAGCATCTCCTTGGCGATCAGCCAGCCTAATTTAATGTCTTCCCTAATGATGGGAAAGGGCTGCTCATCAAAAACTTGCAGACAAGGCCCCTCAGGAGACGGGGCCAACCAAGGGGATTCCAGCGGCTGCACAAAAGGGGCTCCCAGGGGCTTGACCCCAGGAGGCCCACAGCCTCTGGGTCAAATCTGCCACCACACTGCACAGCCTCACCTACAGCAGGGCATCGGCCACCAGATGCCAGTGCCTGGGCCTGGGGAGACATCTCCAGTGAAACTGGGTTTCCTCCTACATGTGGGACAGCAGAGAATGGCCAGGGCCCTGGCCAAGAAACTGGGGCAGAAGGGTGGCCAGAGAGGTGCACTCCTTACCAAGCAGACAGATGCCAGGTAAGAGGCGGGCGGGCCAGGGAGGTAGAACCTCAAGAGTTGGAGGGTCTAACTTGGCTGCAAAGACCCGAAACCTATTCCTGTAATCACAACCAAGAAATGCTTTATCCCTCCCCTGCCCCTGGGCAATGGAACCTTGATTTCATCTGGAGTGCAGAGTGCTCCCCACACTGTCCGTCCAGTGCGTGTGCCTGTGAACACAAGTGGAGGTGGAGGGTCTTGGGTCAAAGGGTATTTTCCTTATATAGTTTCCCATTTCCTATACACACACACACACACACACACTTGCCCCTTCTTGCTTCTTTCTACATGGGGATGGGAAGCTGGGGGGATGGGATGGGCAGTGACCACCTACGACCAAAAAGCCACAAACATGAGCAGAAAAGGTGGCAGCACGAAGAGGCATAAAGGGTTTAAATTTGTAAAGGCATCTTGGAGCCACTGTTCCAGCCCAAGACACACCAGCGCAGCTTCTTGCCACACAGGACACAACCGCATTGTTCACTGCACGTTTCTGCCACTCACGGGAAGCTCAGTGCATCCAGAGCCAAACTCGGGATTTCTCCCACACCTGGCTCCCTGCCATTCTTCGCACGACTGCAAGTCAGAAGTCAAGGCCATGAACGCCCCACCTCCCCATCCTCTGTCCTAATCTCCCTCCACTGACCACCACCCTCCTCCCCAATACATTTCTACCCAGCCACCAGAGTGGTCTTTTCCAAGCACAGAACTTCTTGGGTCACCCCCGTGTACAGCACCCCGATATACTTATGAGAAAGAGCTTCAGCCCAGTCACATCTATGGAGCTATACCTTTCTATTTAAAAAGCTCTGAGACTGCCAGGCCGGTGTGGCTCAGTGGTTGAGCATCAACCTATGACCTAGGAGGTCATGGTTCCATTCCCAGTCAGGGCACACGTCCGGGTTTTGAGCTCGATCTCCAGTGTGGGACGTGCAGGAGGCAGCCAATCCATGATTCTCTCTCTCTGTCCCTCTCCCTCCTCTCTCTGAAATCAGTAAGACCATATCTTTTTTTAAAAGCTTTATACAAGAGTTATATTAATATGGCTAGAGTCTGGTGTTTGTCCTGGGTTCCTTCCTTCCCACCGCCCTGCAGACAGAGCAAGTCCAGCTGTGGCAAAGCTCCGTCTCCCCAGGGGGCTGGCAAAGGCTGCGAACAGATTGGCAGCCAAGTGGCAAAGGGGTCTGGCAGGCCCACTCCAATCCCAACACACCTGACTCACATCCAGAAAAGGGACAAGCATGAAATTCTGCCTGGAGAGAAATGAGCCGGCCACAGCTCCTCCCACCTTCCCCTCCTTCTGCTACTCCTGAAGCCCTGGAGATTTCCAGAAGATTCCCAGAGCCACCCTTTCAGACAACCCACAGTCCCTTTAAAACGCCCCTTTTTCTACTCTTTCTGCTTCTCTTCAATGTAATTCAACCAACTGGCATGAGCAAACCTATGCCTATCTTTAATGGACATTTGGGGGTGTGAAAACAAAAGTACAGATTTTGCATCATTTACTGGTGGTTCCACCCAGATAATTAATATTTTCAGCCTGAAGATTTGTTTATATTTTGAAGTTCCAATCCACAGATGTGACACTCATACTGACTTCCTTGTCAGGAACAGTGGCCGCACACACACACACAAAAATATCCTAGCCCCTCAGTTAATGGTTCATTTCAGGACTGAAATTGCCATGTCAGAGATATTATGAGTAAAAGCAGTTCCTTGACAGAAATTGAGAAATCTGAAACATTTTGGACAAAAACCACTGGGTAGGGGAGTAAGGTTTTTTTTTAGCTCATTATTAGCCAGAGTTAAGGCCACATACAACACTTACTCGCCTGCATTTCACACACTGGCATTTGGGACTAAGGTTTACCCCAACACAACTGAGGAAGAAGGCGTTTGTACCTATTGTTCTACCTGTTAATTAACCGTGTCAACAAGATTGTAGAGAAAATGTTTTTAAAGCCTTTTAAGAGGGCAAACACATTTTAAGCACCTCTAAGTACTTTAGGAATACCCAAGGATTTAAAGTGACAATGATCAACAATCACTAATTATAGTCATTCTTAGCTGATTCTCACCCAGGATCTCTTTATGAGATAACACTTGTTAACCCAGTTTCAACTACAATGTGTATTTAAGGAAGATTAAGTTGAATTTAATTCAAATCTGCATTTATCGAGTTTCCAAGTAATGAGACTGACTATTCTGAAATATGCTATCATTCAGATTGGCCCCTCCCCAGTTAGCCAAAAACGGTAAGATTTAACTCTGCACCCAAAACCTATAACCATAGAACTATAACTGTATCATGCATTGTATTAAAATTGCTGAGACGTCCCAAGACAAGGATCGAGGTTTTTTATCATCAAGGCACCCCCGGCAGCCAGCACAATACTCATCACAAAAAAGACCCCAACACGTGTCTGCTGAACAAAGGAGCCACAGAACAGCACGACCTGCATGACAGATTGTTCCAGAAGATGAGCACAGTTCAGATGAGCAAACATTGAGTCCAGCCTTCTGATGGCTTTATCTTACTCAAGCCCCGGGCCAACCTCTGAGGAGCATTCTCTCAAGGACCCTTTTACAAACGCAGGCAAAGGCAATGGCGCTGTGAAGCGTGGGGAGAAGAGACCCTGGTGTCTCCGGCTCCAGGCCAGACCCTCCCACTGTGGCACATGCCTCCCATCCAGCCCAGCCTGGGCCACCCCCAGGGGCCTGGGTCTTAGCCCTTCTGACAACTGAAGAAAGGGACTCCGGAAGGAGTGGAAGCAGCGTGGTTATCAAGTGAGAGAAGAGGGAAGGGCTGGCGAGGGAATAAGAGGGGAGCGGAGGATAGAGGAGCACTTTGCACTAAGCACACAAAGGATTGCTTCGTTTTCTCTTCTTTGTGTAGTCAAAGCAACGTGGACACAGAATAACAGCCCGAACAAGCCTTGTGTGTCTCGTGCACCCCTAAAACCACCACCAAAAACACCTCGCTTTCTTGTCACTGTGGGCTTTCAGCAAATTAGCTGAGCAGGAAATACAGCAAGGTGTCCAGCATGCGATGAGTGATATTACGCTGTTACTTAACTTGCTCCTTACTCTGAAAGTCAAGTAGGTTTTGAAAGGAGAACAGGAAAATGAGGTCAGATTATGTGAGCATTGTCTCAATCTAAGAAATGGGGAGAGAACTAGAGCTCAAGTTTCAGAGGGCGTAAGAGCTCCAAAGAAGACTCAAAAACAGATTCCAGAATCACACTCCCTGAGATTAGGCCCAGATTGTGTCTTTTCATCCCCAGTGTGCAAGCACCCTACTCATTCATTCATCTGTTTATTGAGCAACTACTACAGGTCAGGTGGAGGTGCTACATGGTGGGGATACAGCAGTAAGCAACGCACTCAAAACCCTTGCAGTGAGTGCGGAGGGAGGCCACAACCAGGTGAGCGTCCAGACAGTGTGCCAACCAGTGATCAGGGCTGTACAGGAATAAAGTAGAGATAGGAGAACGGCGGGTATTACTTCCCTTTAATGGGTGTTGTGAGCAGCTTTTCTAGTCAGGAAACCAAGCAGATTTCTACATAGATTTCTAGGGGAAAAGTATCCCAAATAGAGAGGACACTCAATGCAAAGACACTCAAAATTCTGGTGCAACTGATTCAAGGAGCACTTGCTATGTGCTGGCTGCTTCACAGCAATGATCTTATTTCAATGATACAGCAGCTCTGCTCAGTTCATGATCATGACTCCCTTTTCACCCCATGACCACACGGGGAATTTGGCCACAGATCTAGCAAAGGGTGGAGCTGAAGTATGTACGACCCAAGTGTCTGATGGGGTCTCCCCAAGCACAATGCTTTGGGGGTGTCCACCATGGGGAGTGGGTCCCTCCTGCTAAGTGGGGAATATGCAGAGGGGTCAATAAACCATGATTTAACCATATGGTGATACATGAATGCAGCTGCCTAAATGATATTTAAGACAAGTTTAACAGTGCAGTGCCATTGGAAGTAAAATAGTATATAGAAGTATGTAGATAGAAAGGACTTAACTATATAAAGAAAAACTGCACAAGAATATAAAATGAGAGGGAACTGTATAAGAATGTGAGCTTTGTGGTTGCCTGTAAATGTACATTTCTTTAGCTCTTCACTTTTTGGTACTTCCCAAATGTGTCTATTGTGATAAGCAGATATTTCAGTCATCAGGGAGGAAAATAAAAAATATTGTGACAACATGCATTGCCCCTGCTTGGAGTTTTGACTATGACCCCACCTGCAGGCGTGAGTGAGCACCTCATTCCTACTAAGACCTCCTCCATGTCACACTCCCTGCGCATGTCCCTTCAGGGAGGCCCCGGGCCAGGATTAGCCGATGGTCCCCAGAGCCATGGTCTGGATGGTGCTCACCCGGCTGCTGAGGGAGGGAGACAGGAGGAAACATGTGCTGTCTTCATCCATCATGCCCGCTAGCCAATGGGGTCACATTTTCCAAGAGATATGAGGGCTCCGCTGGCAGATCTTTCAGCATCTCACTGCTATAAATTCTCCTGGCTCTTATTAATAAAACATAATGGTAATTCCTAGAATAATGGCCTATTATCCAAAGTCACAGAAAGACAGAGCAATCAAAATCAGAATGAGTTATAGGTCTGAGGACATGCTGGAGAGGTGGGTAAATTCTGGCTTCCGGAGGAGCAGCATTAGGCCCATGCAGCAAAGTAAAGGAACAATATTCAAGACAATTGCTTAAATTGCTACAGTAATCCTGATAATGTAGCAATGTATTATTATGAAATGGATGATGCACCAAAGAAGTTAGTGGACATCAGATGGGCTACAAACTGACCCCCAGTGGCCACACTGGTCTTGTTTTTCTGTGCTGTGTTTACTTCTTTCTCCTCTCGATGTGTTTTCATTTTAATTTTGCTTGGAGTCTGAGTTCTAGGTGGACAGTTCTATATATCATTTCTTCTTCCATCAGGTTAAAACCATTCAACACATTTGATCAAGACATGACTAAGCCATTTTAAGGATAAAAGTCTTTGAAATCCCCCCCAAAAAAATCCCTTGGGGTCATCTCTAACAGGCCCAGAGCAACTGGGAGGCCCCAGAGTGTGGGAACCCTGTGGCTTGGTCTCCCATCACTAAGAGGCGTTGGCTTCTGAAGTATTTGGCATAGACCTAGCAGAGCGGGCCCTGACCCACACAGTGCATTTCTCCCCCCCCCCCCAGAGGCTGATGCCACCTGCTGTGGTGAGCCATCTGCAACTCCCCAAGCTTGGTAATCCGTCTCCTTCCTATCAAAGCATCCGTTCCCTTCTTGCAGTGGGGAGAGCTTTCATCATGGTGGCCCCCCAAGGGCCTGCAATCCATCTTTATCAGGCTCTAAGGAGATGGGTCTTAACCCCAAAGATATGTTTTTAAAAACATCCGTGGTGGGATTCACCCCTAAGAGATTGTGGTGTAATTGTTCCTAGACCCTCAGCCAGCAGCTACAGCCTCTCTGGAGAGCTTGTTGGACACACAGAGTTTCAGATCCCACCTGGGACCTAATTCATCAGAACCTGCATTTCAACAAGATTCCCACATAATTCTAATAATGCACAGTTGCGTTCAAGAAACACTGGTCTAGGGTAGAAGTCAGGAATTTTTTTTAAATGTCCCCAAGTTATTCTCATGTTCAACCAAGACTACGAATGCTGTCCTTAAATTCTCTCACCAGTCTTTCCTTTCTCTTGCCAACCACTGCCAAGTCCAGAGTCCTGGCACCAGAGCAGCTGATCCCAGCTTCACCCCTCACAAGCGGGACTGTTGTTAACTGTGGAAAATTCCCTCCATCCCACTGCTGCTTCCCTAAGGTTTATCCCGCCAACCACATCTAGGGTGGTCCCCGCCCCCTACCCAACCCTAAGAATGTTTTATCCCTTTCCTTACCCCTCGGCTGACCATCTTGCTACCGTTTGTGGGATGTGGCCACTCCCCATCGCCCGCCCTCTCCCCGCCATCTTTGTTTCTTGGCAGCCTTCAGTACAACTGTTTCCACAATAAGAAGGATTGAATGGAGGAAGGCAGGCTTTCCTTTCTCTTGTCTTCAAGCATCGTGTGACTTTCTACATGACAATGTGTAAGTCACGTTAATGGCAAGCAGGCAGAGAAAGGGCTGAGGACACAGAGAAAGGGCAAGTCAAGAGCAACTTCACAACTTTTGAGCAATGGCAGCAAGACCCGGGGAGGGAGGCAGCAGACAGAAACTTGGCACAAACACTGCATCCAACAGTAGGACCTCCCATAAGTGACTCAAATCATCAAAGACACCGAAAGGTCTAACACCAAATATTATCCTATTTCAAATCGCAGCCCCAAGGAGAGAAAACAGCCGGATGCCCCAAACGACCACTGTAACTGAGGTTCACGTTCTGTTACACCTTTCACGGTCTCAGGATCAGCGCCCAGGCTGCGGACATGACAGGGTCTTTTTAAGCCTCGACTTATGGGCTCAGAAAAAATAGACTGAGATTTTCCCGGTGAAATTCAGAAGTTGAGAGTAGCCTGACACAGATCCAATATGTCTTCACTTCAGCTCACCCCCTCAAAATCATTCAGTAAGATTAGAAAAAAACTAGCAAGGTTTAAACAACTGAAAAACTTACTCCGCTTCCAGGTACACCGGGCTGGTTCTGAAGGTCACCTGGTGGCCAGTGCCAAGTATGTTCAGAAGCTGGTGGACCATGCAAAATGCCCCGCTCTTTTGTTTTGCTTTTCCCGTGGAACCTAGAATATCAAAGTCAGCCTCTGTCAGGCACCTGCTGGCCTCGCCGGCCTGTCTCCTTTGCTCTCCCCGTTCCTCTCCCTCCTCCCTTACCAGGTCCCAGCATCAGCTCACCGGCTGCAAAGGGGCCACAGCTGAGAAGACATGATCCCAACTTCCACCCTTGGAGGGTACCTCTCAGCCCCTCACATCTGCCATCTCCTCCCTGGTCTTCAACAAGAAGCACCTGGAAAACAAAAGAGCATTTTTTCCTGGGAAATGGTGTCTCCGACATGACTTGCGCGCATTATTGTGGCAAGAGATCCTCTTTGCATGTTTCCACATAAAAAAGAACTCTCTTCAGTCCCTTTCTTTTCCTGCTTACACCTATTTTTTTCCATCTCCCTGTATATCAGTCAGTATAAACTATACTTTGCTGCAGTAACACACAATAGCATCTCAGTGGTTTTAAAACCACAAAGTTTGACTTCTCACTTATTTCATAGTCCATGGTGTGTTGGCACGGGCTCTGCCCAGCATAGCTATTATGGGGCCCAGTCAAGGAGAAAAAGATTTCTGGGTGTCTTGGGGGTCCTTGGCATCAGCGATGTCACTCCTGCTCGTAATTCTCTGCTCAGAACAATTCAAAGGCTCTATCCAGCCACAATGGAGCCAAGAGGTGTAGGCCCACCACGTGTTCAGACGGAGAACCGGGAGTAGTTTTTGAAATGCATTATTTCCTGCCATTCCATCCTAAACTCACATCCCCAGGAGAAAGAATTCAATTGGCCCCATCTGCCCACACTGTCCTCCCACTTCGATCAGCTGGCTGTTGGCTGGGCAGGGGGGAAGGGGAGAGGAAACTGTATACTTCGTGTACGTCTGGCAACATGGGAAGGATGGATGAGGATGAGCAAGGCAATTCAAGGGTCACGGGCTAGAGAAATAAACCGTAAGATATGTAAAGAGCACCCTTGGGTGTGGCGGAGTTGTAGACAGGACTGATGGGTTGATAAGCACGAAAACACAGCAGTACAACCTGCAGGGATGAAAATGGCAAAAACCAAAGAAGCGAATGCCCATCACCAAACTCAGTCTCCCACCATTCAGGGACATGTGTAACCTGGAGTTACCAACACACCTTCAAGGTAGCAAGGCTTCTCCCGCAGAGGCACCCGTTACAGGGATGGGGCTAATCAAAGCACCTCCGATCCTGCTGCACACACGTAATTCATGGACTAGTCAGACCCATTTCCATCCAATCAAGAGCTATCTTGTCCAACCTTTCAGCTGTGAGGAATTCTGCACAAGATGAAAATAACCTAATCCATCATGATGATAGAAATTTTTCTACTTCTTCCAGGCCCTTGCTGCCAACAAAATGCCAGGAATCCTGCTGCCTTGGATGGTTTATTAAAACGCGGCAGACCCAAGCTGCATTCGGGCTGTGTAATAGCATGCCCTGCCCACCAGCTAATGTTTGCCAGATGTTCAAGCTCCACCCCAGCTGTAAGCACCTGCTCAGAGGAGTGGGCCTCCAGAGCCAATTCAGGAAGAGCATGGCTATTGGCTTTATTGGCCCTGCGACTGATGCACCCTGGGGCACAAAATTAAATTAAAACGGGGAAGGGGGTTTGCCTGGCTGAGACGGCAATAGTTTCAATGAAGCTATTTCCCACCAGATTTTGCAAGCATGTTCCCGGGACTTCTGCACGTCTTTTGAGGCTGATCACCAAAGTTCCACACTGACCTCCCTGAGCTCTGCATTCCCATTTGTAAAATGAGAACAACTTACATGCACTTGCGGGACTGCTGTGAGGATAAAATGAGATGAAATGTGAGAAGTTAATCTGGACAGTAAGAGGGACATAGTAATTGCTCAATAAAAGCCTAGTTCACATATGCATTTTTTAACATGTAGGTAGGGCCAAAAAACCTGGATGTCTCTTCCATTCTCAAACCGTATCACCCTCCACACACCTCTCTCTCTCTCTCTCTCTCTCTCTCTCTCTCCCTCCCTCCCTCCCTCCCTCCCTCCCTCTCTCCTTCCCACCCTCCCTCCTCTCCCTTTCCCTCCTGTGTTTGTCTGGGACTGGATATAATGACGGAGTTGGCATAAGGGGCAGGAGGAGCACTATGGCCAGGACAATTCCTTTTCTAGAGGTAACAGGTCAGAAACAGAGTAACGGAAGTCCCATCTCTCCATGCCTCTTTCTGCCCCAAAGCATAAGGCAGTCCTGGCATAAATCACTAGGTCTACCCACATATCTCTAAGCAATATATGGTTTAGTTGGGTATGTTTTTAAACTTTATATAAGAACACATATTCCTATATGACTTGCATTTTATACTCAACATTCTATTTTTTAGATTCACTCCTGCTGATGCATGAGACTGTAATTTGTTCATGTTCACTGCTGTATAGTATTCTATTGTACGGCTGCACCATCATTTATTCTACCACTGATGGACATCCGCGCCATTGCCAGCTTTGCTGCTATTACAGACAGCACTACAATGAACGTTCTTGTGCCAGCGCACATGAGCCAAAGGCTTCCAAGGCATGCAGCTAGGAGAACCCTGCTGGGCCACAGGTTACGCAGTTTCAACTTTAGTTTACAGTCCTCACTTATTTTTCCAAAGAGCGTGCTCCAGTTTACACTGATTTCCCAGTTCCTGGCAAAAACACTGACAGCTACCTTGGAGAATGTTCTTCCTGCAGCAGAGGTTGCTGGGGTTGAAGAACACTGGCTGAATGGGATCCCACACACGCCACCTGGAAGTTCACAGGCACAAACATTCCGCCGGGGAGGGAGAGGTTTTGTCCCACACCGCATTTCTAACAAAGAGAGTCTTGAGATGAGTGGTTTTCCGGGCCCCTGGCTGTAGGGATAAAACCTCCCCAGGATGAACTTGCTCTGTTCAGCCCACGAACAGAACACTCTGTAGCCACTACCTGTTTTTCACATGGAGGTGGTGAAAGCTGGCATAGACTTTCTTTCCAAACCACCTTTCATCAACAGACTCCAAGAACCAGACTGACATCTTTGAGGACAAGAATTATACTTTTCTACCTCGTTTGTATCTGTAAAGCTTAGTATGATGTCTGCACATCATAGGTGCTCAATTAAACTTCCTAAGCAATCAAGAGTTAATCATTTCGGCAGATACTGATTATGTGTTATCCAAATCTGTCTCCTCCACTTTCTGGCTACAACGTTAGACTATATTTCCCAGCTTGCTTTGCAGTGTGCTGTGGCCATGTGACTGATTCTAGCCAATCAAATGTGAGCAGAGGGGCTAGCCAACACCTCCGGTCCTGGTCTATCAAAATCTCCCACAGGACCCTCCAACACCCTTTCTTTTCCTGGCCCCAGCTGGATGCTTCTTCCTCCCTCCGTCATCACCGGGTTCACAGCATGAAAACTGGCAATGGCATCTTTTTTAAATCAACCGAGGAAATAAACACGTGTTCTCTTTCAAACAAACAGAGCTATGTGAGAGCCTCTGTGCGTGTTCCTCGTGTGATGGAGAGCGCAGATGAACACATTCATGATTCAGAGTCTCAGCTGCCCAGGCTCGCGGCCAGCCTGCCTCTGAATAAAGTTACGTTTCTGATACTATGCCATTTATACGCAGATGCCTCTCAGTGTATACCAACAGGAAGCATAATGAACGGAGGTGTTAACATTCAACAAGGAAGTAACAAGGTATATTAAATTATCTATTGCGGCATAACAAATTACCCCAAGCCTTTGTGGATTAAAACAAAACCACTTCTTATGAGTCAAGAATCTGGGCACTGCTTAGCTGAGTCCTCTGGCTCAGATGTCTCGTGGCTACAATGAAGCTGTTGGCGGGGGCTGCAGTCACTTTAAGGCTCCACTGCGGAGGAATCCACTTTCAAGCTCACTCTGTGGTTATTGACAGGATCCAGCTTTTCACAGGCTGCTGGACTGAGGGCCCCACTCAGCCCCACACCAGCTGTTGGCTGCGGCCACCTTGTAGGGAGGGAGTGAAGGCTTCCTCACAGCATGGCGGTGGCTTCAGCAGAGTGAGCAAGTGAGGAGAGAGAGGAAGTGAGAGAGCGAGCACAAGGGAAGTCACGCCTCATCTTGGACGTGACATCTCACCACTGTCTTCATTAGAAATAACTAGGTCCAGCCCTCACTCAAGGGGAAGGAACCATCTTAGAAGCTGTCTTCCACCCAAAGAGCTTAAAACAAAAAATCACAATGTTGCCAACTCACTCCTAGAGTTTTCTGAGCCTAACCTCTAAATTTCATGTATCTAGTCAAAAGTCTTACTAGTTCTTCAAGCTACCTTCAACATTCCAGATGTCAATGTTAAAGTGAGAAAACTCTAATGGGAACTATATCCAATCTGCTTCT
This sequence comes from Myotis nattereri, assembly GCF_964212035.1. Taxonomy (NCBI): domain Eukaryota; kingdom Metazoa; phylum Chordata; class Mammalia; order Chiroptera; family Vespertilionidae; genus Myotis; species Myotis nattereri. Next base: position 14,100,138 of record NC_138097.1, read on the forward strand.
TCCTTTACTAGGAATAAAGCTGTCCACTTCACAATGGGATATTTGGAGAAATAATGGCAAGGGGCCTATTTTCCTCGTTTATGTCAACACTTAGAAATTCACAACTCACACCAATTAACCAGTTAATTTTTTTAATCAAAATGCAGGAATTCCAAACATGAGGTCACAAAAGCAGTGTTGCCTATTTCCAATGCTAATTAATACATAATTAAATTTCCATCTGCATTTTAAAATTGGGTCTCTCAACCAAGTATGATAAACTATGTAATGTGTGAATGCACTTGTTGATAAATCATGTCTTTCTAACAAATTAATTTAAAATAAACCAGCCTGGCTGGTGCAGCTCAGTGGTTGAGCATCGACCTATGAACCAGGAGATCACAGTTTGATTCCCAGTCAGGGCACATGCCCGGGTAGCGGGCCTGATCTCCAGTATGGGGCGTGCAGGAGGCTGCCGATCCATGATTCCCTCTCATCACTGATATTTCTCTCTCTCTCCCTCTCCCTTCCTCTCTGAAATCAATAAAAGATATACATATATTAAAAAATAATAAAGTCAATCAAACAGTATGCATTGCTTACTAGGTAGAAAAAGTATTTTAAAATTCTTAAATTCAGTTTTTGTAACAGGTACAGATGACAAAATGGTTTTTTTTCTTTTAATTCCTACAGGATGAGATGAGGAGGGAGAGTATACATTCTCAGAAGGAAGATCCGGGTACAAACTGCTGGCAAGCACCTCTCAGCCTCACGCACCACACCATCCTCTCCCTTCCCAGCTCCTGCGACCTGGGTAACGCAGACCTCTTGGAACGGACCCACCATAATGTGTTTCCATGGCCTCACGAGCAGCACGGATTTGGAAATATCCGTCTCCAGCAAGCCCACACATTTCAATGAGCCGTGGCCAATGGGAATGATGGAATCCTTCAGCCATGTCCAGGGTGCTGCCACAGCTGGCCCCCGTCAGCAGAAGCCGCCTCCTCCCCGGGACACCACCCGGGTCCAGTCACCACCGCGTGAGCCTTAAATGCAGCACGTTTTCCCAGCTGCTCTCGGTGCCCAGGAGAAACCGGGCTACGTGGAGAGAGGGAGCCATGGCAGGCGAGCGGAAGTTGGAGTGCATTGGAGGAATCCCAGTGGAGGCCAGAGATGGACAGGAAGTGAGGAAACGGGCAAGATCAGAAATGCAAGCCTCATCAGTCCGGCAACCTTGCAAAGGCATCTTGAAGTGCAAGGTCACTCTGAAGTTCCAGAACCAGGAACATCTCCAGATGTCGAAATGGCTTTTGCCAAATGCCATTTGGAAAATGTGTTTTTCCTCTGGTTCATTAAGAGAGAATGACCAGTTCTGGCTGGGTGGCTCAGCGGGTTGGAGCACTGTCCCATACACCAAAAGGTGGCAGGTTCAATTTCTGGCCAGGACACATGCCTAGTGTGCAGGGCACATGCCTGGGCTCTGGGCTCCATCCCCAGTAGGAGGTGTGCAGGAGGCAGCCGATGAATGATCCTCTCTCATCACTGATGTTTTTTTCTCTCTCTCCCTCTCCCCTCCTCTCTGAAATCAATAAAATATATTTTTTTAAAAGAAAGAAAGAGATCAGTAGATACATAAACGATGTAACATTGAATTATTTTTTCATTTTGGAGACTCTCTCCTACTTCTTGGGAAAGAAACCCTCACCGTCACCCAGAAATGGCCATTTTTTCATGACTGCGGACACATTTGGGGGCTAGGAGAGAAGCTGGCATTCCTTCCCTTTGTTAAGCCAACACTGCAGAGAGCTTGCTTTTGGGTGTCTGCTCTGTGCCCCCCTCTTCTCTCTAGACCCTTCCTTGACCCGTCTCCGTCTTCTCCTGCCAAGCCACTGCCCAAGGCCCACTCGAGGCAGTTCGTTTATAAACAGTTCTGAGGAGCTAGGGGTCCGAGCAGGCGAAAGCTTGCCCAAGGAGGCTCGGACAGATGGCGAAACTCAGGCCGCAATGTACACTCCAAAGAGGGCAGCCCTGTGGTGGATGACACAGCGGAACCCAAGTGTTCGGGGTCTGGGACGGGTCCCTGGTGCGGGAAGAGGCTGATGACGAAGTCACATGGGCTGATTTGCCAAGAACGACCATGGATTACTCTGGGCTTGTTAAGTCAGTAGCCTCTAGGGCAGCGGTTCTCAACCTGTGGGTCGCCAACCTTAGGGCTGCGACTCCTTTGGGGGTCGAACGACCCTTTCACAGGGGTCGCCTAAGACCATCGGAAAACACATATATAATGACATTGTTTTTGTGATGAATCACTATGCTTTCATTATGTTCAATTTGTAACACTGAAATTGGGGGTCACCACAACATGAGGAACTGTATGAAAGGGTCGCGGCATTAGGAAGGGTGAGAACCACGGGTCTAGACAAAAGGCAATTCGAAGATAACAAGGTGAACCAGTTGAAGCCACTGTCACAAGGGCTCAGTTCACACACCAGAAAGACAGCAAGGCAGGAGGCAATCCGAAGGGGATGCCATCTGCCAGCTCAATTGCTCCATCTTGTTTTTTACCTTATCTCGCTGGTTCTTATTCGCACTGAGACTGTAACTTACTGCTGTCATCAGCATTAGCGAAGAATGTGCCTTCGCTTCCCCCCTCCCCTCCTGGAAAAGGCGCACTGATGTATGTGGCAGGCAGCTTTTTCAGACTAAAGAACCACTGTCAACATTTTTATGTTTGTTTGTTTGGGGTATTTATCAAGTTGTACCAGCCCTTTCCACATAGAAACTCAAGTGGCGACAAGAAAACCATAAAACAGAGACTGTAAATTAAAATTATCAGAACCAAAAGCCCCAGCTGGTGGATCGGTCGGTTGGAGTGTCGTCCCATCCACCAGAGAGGTTGCAGGTTAGGTTCACGGTCAGGGCACATACTTAGGTTTCAGGTTCAGTCCCTGGTCGGGGTACCTACAGGAGTAACTGATCGATGTTTCTCTCACATCAATGTTTCTCTCTTCCTCCCTTCCTCTCTCTCTTTTCCTCTTTCTCTAAAAGCAATAAAACATATCCTCAGGTGAGGATAGATGTATCTGTTCTGATATATATCAGAACCAAGAGAATATGAATTGGATTGGGAGGTGCAGGCTCCCAGCTCACCGTGGCAGCCCGAGACCCACTCACCCATCATCCTTTGCCCCTCTGGGAACCTCTGAAACTGTCATGCAGAAGGACAGACAGGAACATACCTACACGCAGCTGTGTCACATGGAGGCTCTACGGGGCTAGAACTGGCTCATGTCAGTAGAGTCCTAACGCCTTTGAGCCTTCCCCCATGCTGGGGGCCCAGAGCACAGGAAGGGAAAACTAACTGGTTCAAATAAAGATAAGCTTATACTAGTACATTCCCACAGGGAACGGTGCCCGGTGGCACTGTGCCAACCCACAAGCCAAGCAGCTGGCACTGGCCTCTTTCTGCCTGGCCGGAGTCAGAGAAGGGGTGTCTGTATGCAGATGGAACAGGCCTCACTAAACCAACCCATTGTGCTCAACTGAACATGAGGCATAAATTCCACAAAGAGACTCAAAGTCAAGTCATCACCGAGAGTTCTTCCTGAGAGATCCACAACCCAGCTTTCCCCTGGAGATGCTGAAAGGCAGACGCTTGCGAACAACTGGAAGACAACACCAAACAGCCCACAGTTGCCACAGAAAAGGGACGGAAATTGAAGGTCAAATGCCACCCATTGCACGTATTCGACTGTCTTCAAGCTAATAGAGTGATCTTAATCCCTCGTGGTCATGTCACCCACTCCACAGAGATACTGCAGGGATCAAGCCAACAAGGTACAAAATGGTTTAGAACAGCATCCACCACATTGGAAGTCTTCTGTAAGCTGCCTTTATCATTATTCTTATTACATAATATTTACAAATTTTATTTTTAATTGTAATAAGTAATACTTAAAGGGCAATAGATACAGAAAAGTGTTGGTTTGCTCATACATTTGTTCGTTCATATGTTTGCTCGCTTATTTGTTTGACGCACAAGATGAAGCCTAGTTGCCAAAGTTAACATAGGGCCTGGTGTCGGATGGCTACACCGTAAACTTCTGTTGATTGATTAGGTGAAATGAAAAAATATTATCAGGTTTCTGGAAAGAAGCAGAATAAAGCAAGACAAATGCCAAGCTCTGAAAGCTAGGACAGGTATGTAAACAACCAACTGGAAAATGCAAGCATGGAACCAAAAGAACTGCATGAAATTCACCCAAACTAGCTCGGCCACAATGATGTCACTCAAGTTAGGTCAGACGTGTTGCTAAAACCAATTAGGCTGATCAACTGCGGTGAGTCATGAGAGAGTGATGACCATTATGTCAATATAGGCTGGCAAGAAGCAGCTGTGCTAATTTGGCATGCAAGATCTTAAGAGGACCATATCGTTTACGAATAAATGTAGGTAAACACATGAACACGGTACCGAAAGCTTCTCTAGACATTTAATTGTTGTTGTTGTTAATCCTCGCACGAGGATATTTTTCCACTTTTAGAGACAGTGAAAGAGACAGAGAGAAAGAAACATCAATGTGAGAGATGCACCCCAACCAGGGTCAGGGAATAGAGACTGCAACCAAGGTACGTGCCCTAGATCAGAATTGAACCCGGGACCCTTTTAGCCTGGGGCCAATACTATCCACTGAGCCAAACTGCTTAGGGCTCTAAAAAACTTTTTAATAAAATGGCAACAGCAGGTACCTGGGAATAACCATACAACACATCAACTTAATGCTAACTAAAAAGCGAAATATTTTGTATTTCTAAAATAAGCAAATGAAAACGTATTGATGTAGTTCCCATGCTTAGTAAGAATACTAACAAAATTTATGTTTTAAAAATATATAGCTGCCGAAACCGGTCTGGCTCAGTGGATAGAGCGTCGGCCTGCGGACTGAAAGGTCCCGGGTTCGATTCCGGTCAAGGGCATGTACCTTGGTTGCGGGCACATCCCCAGTGGGAGATGTGCAAGAGGCAGCTGGTCGATGTTTCTCTCTCATCGATGTTTCTAACTCTCTATCTCTCTCTCTTCCTCTCTGTGAAAAATCAATAAAGTATATTTAAAAATATATGGATAGATAGGTAGATAGCTCTGAAAGAGTAGTTTAAAAAAAAAAAGTACCACGAGCCTTCTATCCCAGTGTATTCCTGTCCATGTTTCCATAGGTTGCTTGGCCAATAGGAAGCATCATATTGCAATGAGTTAGCTCCAAATTCATCTTCCAGAAGAGCCAGTTGGGGGATTTTATTAGAATCATTTAGGAAATTTGAAAAAATAGCCATGCCCAGATCCCACCTGCGGAAATTCATTTCCATTCACCCATGAGGACCCAGACCTGGGATTTTTAGAAGATCCCAGGTCTGAGAACCGCAGCTCTAATCTGTACAACTGTACTTCAGCACTGGTCAGAGCCAAGGTGCTAAGAGCACATCTACACTGGCATGTCAAAGCAAATTCTCATCATTCTGAGGCTGCACTGTCCCGTCCAGTAGCCCAGAACTATGTATAGCATTTAAGCACCTGAACTACAGTCAGTGATACTGAGGAACTAAATTTTACTTCATTTTGTTGAATTTAAATGTAAAGACTGATACACAATTTAACAATTGGAAAACGTTTAAGTAGGTTTGAAACAGCTTGGGAACATGAATCTACTACTCTCTCAACCGTAAATTTTGTGAACTTATTTTTATTTTTTTTATTGATTTCAGAGAGGAAGGGAGAGGGAAAGAGAGGTAGAAACACCAGTGATGAGTGAGAATCACTGGTTGGCTACCCCCTGCATACCTCTACTGGGTATCGTGCCGCAAACCAGGCATGCGCCCTGACTGGGAATCGAATAGTGACCTCCTGGTTCATAGGTCGATGCTCAACCACTGCCCCACACTGGCCAGGCTTGGAAACAGATCAAGTATTCTGGTAAAATTAATGTCTAAACTGAGAAATACTGCAAGTGTAAAATGCATACTGGATTTCACAGGCTTCATGAAAAAAATAATGTAAATATCTCATCAATAATTTTTATATTGACTACATGCTAAAATAATATTTTTGATATATTGGGTTAAATAAAATATAAAATCAAAATTAATTTCACTTGCTCCTTTTTACTTTTTTTTAACATGGCTACTAGAAAATTTTAAATTACATGTGTATGTTCCAAGGAAAATGAGCAATTTGCAGCCAAACATAACAAAAGACACAAAGAAACTAAGATCATGTGAGTATCAGCAGACACCACAATAGCTGAATCAGACTCACTAATATTTTAGACACTGGAATTATCAGGCACAGAATAGAAATTTTATACTTAAAGAAAGAAAAGAGAAATTGAAATACAAACAACAAATAAAAGACTTAACATGAGTAAGCATAATTGACAAAGAGCCAAACAGAACTTCTAGAAATGAAAACCATGGCAATTGAAATTCAAACCTCAACAGAGAACGAGACACAGCCAAATGGAAAATTAGTGAATGGAAAGACACAAATGAATTATCCACAATGCAACAGTGAGAAACGTGTTTGAAAAATGTGAACCGAACATTAAGGGACATGGCAGACAGAGTAAGACATTTAACAAATATTTAAATCATAATACTCGAATGAAATGTCAGAGAAAATGGTGGAAAAGGTAATATTTCATGAGAAAATAATGAGATGGAATTTTCCAGATTTGTTCAAAGCCATTAAGCTTCAGACCCAGAAACTGCAACAAGTCTCAAGCAGGAGAACCTTTCCCAACCATGATGGAACGGCAGAAACCAAACGAAAAAGAGAGCCTGTTCAAAGCAGCCACCAAATGAAAATACAGCTTATCAAAGCTTGTGGAATGCAGCAAAAGCAACGCTTAGAGGAAACTTCCAGCATTTAATACGTACGTTAGAAAAGGAGACATGTCTAATAATGAATAGTGAAGTAAAAATAATTTTAATCAGTCCTGCAACCATGCTAGAAGAAAGATGAATCATATTTGCTATTTCCTCTATAGAATGCAATACTGAAAATGACTGTCATATGAACAGGTGATCAGAGAGTTTATTATGGACATATCTCAGACAGTGGTACGTGGCTCTTACTTAACTACAAGCATCTCGTCTGAACAGACAGTACTTCTGCCCAGCCCAGCAGTTAAGTGTCTCTGAAACTCAGCAAACAGCCCTCCTCGGCACCTCTGAAAGCACACACCTCGGCCAAGAGCCTGGTGATGACGAGGCCCCGGGGACGTGTGTATGAAGGGGGGGGGGGCCTCCTCACTGTCATGTTTGCCTTGGGCTCACTTAGAGTGCAGCCTGTACGAACTGCGTAGGGAGCTGCCTTTCTAGGCTGCTGGGGACCGAACAGCGTCACTGTCTGATTCCTGGACTCCAAGAAAAACAAAGTCCGAGAACGGGGTGCTGGACATCTCTAACAAAGCTGTTTCAAAACTCAAAATGCAACGTGATGGGGTGTCATAACACATCCATCAGCAGGTTCTCACTGAGCGCCCACAGGGAACCCGGGTCTGGATTAAACCTTCTGGAGCCATCATTAATGAAACATGCCGTTTTTCAAACTCAAAGGGCCTTCTCAGAAATTTCCAGACAAGCTGAACAGGGTCGAATGCAGCTTTCAAGCATTGCTTTTGGTACAGATGATGGGCATTCAGGTCCTGGAGGCTCTCAACATGGTCTAGGCCAGTGGACGGCAAACTCATTAGGCAAAAGAGCCAAATATCAACAGTACTTCTTCAAAACAGACTCACCCAGGCCGAAAACCAACTTCTGCGCATGGGCCACGAAGTTTCAATCGTACTGTACGTGCGCGCCCGCACGTGGCATTTTGTGGAAGAGCCACACTCAAGGGGCCAAAAAGCCACGTGTGGTTCGCGAGCCAGTTTGCCGACCACAGGTCTAAGGTATCAGCACTGGGTCCTGAGTTCAAGTTGGAAGCCTCAGGCTCGCCTTCTCAGAGCTCTTAAGTGCAGTGGGAAAACAAATACTCATTTATATGTTCCTCAACCAAAAGGCCTGAGATGAACTCTATTGGCACCTGATTGGTTTATGGGTCAACTACCCATTCCTGAGACATTTACTGTGACCAAAAGGATGCCACATTCTGGCCACTTCTGGCTCCTTCTGTAGGGAGAAATATGGAACTAGAAATTAGAAAGAGCCTCATTCTAAGTTTTTCTTTAAAATATGCTGTTATTGATTTCAGAGAGAGGAAGGGGGAGGGAAAGGGAAATAAAAACATCAATGACGAGAGAGAATCAATTGACTGCCTCCTGCACACCCCCTCCTGGGGATCAAACCTACAACCTGGGCATATGCTCTGACCAGGAATCAAACCAGGACCTTCTGGTTCATGGGTCAATGCCCAACCACTGAGCAACACCAGCCTGACCTTCATTCTAAGTCGTAAAATGTCTTCCTCTGTGTAGAAATTTGACTCAGCCTTGTTTCAGCTTTTCAATTTTTTTCTCCAAATGAAACTGAAAGCAGAGCGAATGTAGCTAGACCAGTGCAGGGGAGGGGGTTCCTAAGAGAGAACTCCCAGGTGGCTGATGCTGTTAAGGACAAAAGGAGAGGCTTCAGGAACCCCCACCCTGTGAGTGCCAAGTGGAACCCTCTATTTCCCCAACCCATTCCCCTTCCTGAAGTGTGATTCACTTAGTAATGGATGAGTCAAAAAAGATACTGATTCACCAAAAGATCATGATTTCCTGGTTAATTAAGTTTGAGAAGTTTGGAGCTCAATAAAGTCAAAGAATATTTTTAACTATATGACATGTCAGAGCCTTTAGAATTCCAATGTGCGCTAGAAGTCTCCAGAGGAAAACACAGAATTTCCCAAATCTATTGGATCGTGAACCTTTTGTTTGTTTTTATTTTTATTGATTTCAGAGAGGAAGGGAGAGGGAGATATAGAAACACCAATGATGAGAGAGAATCATGGATCAGCTGCCTCCTACACGTCCCTTACTGGGAATGGAGCCTGCAATTGGGCATGTGCCCTGACTGGGAATCGAACCTCCACCTCCTGGTTCATAGGTCGATGCTCAACCCCTGAGCCACAACACCCGAGTGATCATGAACCTTTTGGAACATCTCTTGGGACTGATATTCCCTGGAACAAACTCAGGGACATGCTGCTCTGGAGGAAACAGCTCATTTTCTGACCCAGCCCCACCTTGCCCAGGCCACCATTCTAACTGAGATCAGAAAGCAGCGAAAGGTCACTCAGGAAGGCTGGTTATGTCCCTCCAGCACCTCTCTGGGATGTTACGAAATGAATATAACAACACAGAGATAAAACCCACCAACTGGTTTCTCAAAAGAAACCCTTTCTTCATCCAACCTGTTACACAGTCACTGGAATCGAATTGCAAAGACCCTGCACTCAGTCCCGCTCCGGTGGGAGGAAGGACCACTGGTGGGCTACCCGAGCGGGCTGCTGGCCTCTGCGGGAACTGGTGTTCACCTCTGGCAAACCTCTGTCTGCAGCTGCAGAAGATCAAGTCAGGTTCACATCTGTTCCCCAGACACCCGACACCCCACCCTAGCTTCCCCGTCCAACAAAGCCTGGCCAGGTTTTCACAGTTAATCCCTCAGGGCCCCTGGCTCATCTCCTCCCTTCTTGCTCCTATGAATTCTCTGAGATCAAAGCAGCAAGTTAGCCAAAGCTTTGTTTGCTCAGCATTCAGCAGAACACCTTCAACTCTCAGCTTGAAAGGAGGCTGGAGGGAGGTCAAACACACTCTATTGTTGAAAAACTTTAAAACAGCAAGACATGACCGAAGTATGAGCAGAGGACCCTCCATGACTTCTCTGGGCCTCAGGGTCCTGTGGAGTCAGGGACTTCCCCCAGCAAATGTAATCTAAGAGTCTGATGGGAAGGCAGACAGAATTCTCCTTGGAGGTCACACTGAGGTGACTCGGGCAATACACTGATTCCAAAGGGGAAACTGGAAGCTACTACCACAAACCCAAAGGGTCACCCCAAATTAAAATGAGGTCTGAAATATCCATTCTGGTCCCACCGGCGTGGCTCAGTGGTTGAGTGTCAACCTATGAACCAGGAGGTCACAGTTCCATTCCTGGTCAGGGAATATGCTCAGGCTGTGGGTTCAATCCCCAGTGTGGGGAGTGCAGGAGGCAGCTGATCCATGATTCTCTCTCATTACTGATGTGTCTATCTCTCTCTCCTTCTCCCTTCCTCTCTGAAACCAATAAAAATATATTTTAAATAAAAATAAATAAATAAAATGCCCATTCTGGCTTACTCTTCTATCCATTCAGCCCATGTTCGGGGCTGTTCCTCCTTCCCTGGCCTTTATTTACAAATTTTTTTGGCATTTAGAACTAACAGGGTCATTTAGTCTGGAGATTTTCAAACTGTTTGGCAGCAGCAAATATTTCTCCAAACAAATCTTAAATAGGACCCCCATATAAAGTAGACAGAGTTGGGGGGGCTGGTGGGCTGGGCAAAGCCTGGACTTTGGCATACTCAGCCACCCCTGTGGGGCTTTGGGCTCCCACAGTCTGAAAAGTCCCCGATGAGTTCGACCGTTTCAAGTGACACGAACATTGGGGACCAGAGATGCAAAGGGAGCTGCCCAAGGCGCCCGTGCTCGGAGTCCTCCGTCCTCACTGAGAGCTTGTACTTCCGCTCTTCGTATTGAGAGGGAAATGGTCCTGCTTGCAGAATGCTCCTTTCCCGTTCTCCCCACCACTGCCGCCCTCCTGGGGAACACCTGCACCCTGGCATCTGCCCGGCAGTTCCCCCAGCCTCTTCAGTGGCAAGTGGTGTCTTCAACCCAGTTAATCATTAGGAGCCTCTGAAGCTTGTTTACAATAGATTCCATGGCCCAGCACTGGACCTAGGGGATCAAAGTTTCCAGGGCCGGGGGCAAGAATCTGTGACCTGAATATGCACCCACCCCCAAAATTTAAACACATACATACATACATATGCACACCAGACGATTCTGATGGCCAGCCAGCTTTGGAAGGCACTGCATTGAATTTAAATTGTTGTCTCTTCTTAAAATTCCCCAGCAAAGTTAAGGAATTCTTACATTAATCGCAGCCCTGGTTGCTGGTAGGATCCTAATTTCATAGGACTCTTTCTGGACATCCTTTTGGGATTATAGGAGGAGAAGAGTCTCTGCAAGACCTTTCACTCATGCATTCTAAAAAAATAACCAAAAACTTGTGCAAGTATTTATCTAAAAGGACGCACATTTCTGCACTTAAAAAAGCCAGAAATGTTCAACAATGAGAGGATTGAGTCAATAAATGTTGGTATGTACCTGTAATATCGTATATTTACCAAGAAATGTTTAGAATATTAATAACATGTAATATGTGTACAATATGTGTAAAACAAGTATAACATTAAAAAACGACTGTATAGTAGGATTTCACTTTTTCATATGCATAAAAAAGTGGGAGTATAAACAAGAAAATGTTAATATTACCTCTGGAATGATGGCAGGATTAATGGTAATGTTTATTTCTTACTTGCATTTCTTCTAACCTTTCAAAATTTCTACAGAAAATATGAATTTTGGAATCTACCAAAAAATGCAGAAGTTATCTTAACAGGGTCTTTGGGGAGGGAATCAATAGATGGGACCAAAGGGATGATTTAAAATATTAACTGCTTACACCCTGGCCCATATATCTTAAGATGATAAAGAACGGTTTTGTTGTTTTTGGAATTCATAACATCTCTACAAAACAAGGTGGCACGCCATCCATAGACTAGATATAGCAAGAAATTCTGGAATATAGGAAACAAATGAGACTTCTAGATACTTAAGGGAAAGCAATCGTGTAAAGAATGAGGATTAAAATAAAATCTCCAAGCACATAAACGGGAAGATTTTTAAATATGCGAGAAAAGTCAAGATGTTTGGAGAATCTCCAATAAATCCAGTTTCTGTTCACTGGGAGGAGAAATGGGGCAAGGGGAAAATCAGGAAACCAACAGAGAAAAAATGCTCAATGGAAGGAAGGCATGAACATGTGGGTTAAAAGAGCCTGCTGAGTACAACAAAGAAAATAACATAATAACAAAAATACGGATCTCTTTCAGAGCAAGGCATTAACATACATGTCGTATGTATATTAGTCCTCATAGCAAACCTGAGCTTGGAACCACTATTTTCCCCATGTTATAAATAAAGCAACTACCTGAGGGATACTAAAAAGAGTTTCCCGAGTCCACCCAGCACCTGCCGGCATGCACACTCTTCTTCCTTTCTTAGTTAATAATTTAATGCAAGATGGAGTTTCCATGGGTTGTGCACATATGCACACAAGTTCTTTGGTTGACCTCTTCCCACCTACCCACCCAGCCCTGCCTTCCCTCTGAGATTCAACAGTCTGTTCCATGCTTCTGGCCCTGGAGTAGATCCCATTTTCTTTCAGAATGCCGGGATTAATCCTTTTGAATTTGGAATCTACTTTGTGGGAAGGAGGAGAGAGGCAGAGAGGAATAGTAAGGGGGAGAGAAAAAGACGAAAGAATGGAGGGAGGAAGGGAAGGAGAGGAAAGGAAGGAGCAGCCGAGGGATGATCATACACCAAACATTTCCACAGCCTCCTGGGAGCCAGACTCTGTTCTACATGCCTTATGAGTATTTCCCTCATTTAATCCTCACAATAACCCTCCAATCAGGGACTTGGGCTGTGCCCATTTCACAGACTGGTAAACTGAGGTGCAAAATAGTTAAGTAACCTGCCCAATATGCACACAGAGCCAGAACATAAACCCTTTCCCTCTAGCTCCTGAGTCCAGGCTCTTTGCCACTACGCCATTCTGCCTCTCAGGAAAGTGTTATGAAGACACTTCCCAACCTCCATTGTTGTCCTAGAGACGGACTGAGCTCTCTCCTGTGTCTGCTCACTCACGGCACTGCCCACCCGTTACTGGAAATCTCCGTTCACAGGTCTGCCTCCCGCGAACCCAGCTCCCTGAGGACAGAAATGCATTGGCCATCTGTGAGTCAGGATTGCCACATCCTAACACCTGCTGTTCATTAGGCACCGAATCCAGAGGAGCTGCCCGCAGATCTGGGGGCATTGGGCTGCCAGTGCTGTATTTCTGGGAGGCTGGTATGTTTGGAATTGTCTTGTTATTCTGATGGAACCTTCCAGTTTTTCCAGCTGCTCTGGGAGTCACCATTCAGCAATGCAACAAGCCCGCTCCCGAGGACTGGCGCAGACTGTAATCCCAACGTCAGGAGGCTGACTCTTTCTCAATCAAAGCAATGTCAATCAACCGCAATGTGCTGGAGTGTGTAAGAGTTACAACGGTGCTTTGTGGAATCAATGTAAGATTTTTTTTATATAAACTCACAAATCAGAGACAATCCTTTGACAGCCCGCAGATCTCTGCCTAGTTTGCTGACAATCTTAAGGAAGCATGATCTTAAAAGTCGGTAAAGGCAAATATATATGTAAAATATATAAAAATACATGTATATACAAAATACAGGGTGGGGCAAAAGTAAATTTACAGTTGTTTGTATGGAAAAATAATACAATAATTAATAAAAATAGTACAAGAATAGACTGTGTTTTACTACTCAAAACTATAAACCTACTTTTTTCCCACCCTGTATGCATCATATGTGTGTACATATCCTATCTAATAAAGACAGAATATGCAAATTGACCATCATTTCATGACAAATATGGCTGTGCCCACAGCCAATAAGGAGGAAATATGCAAATTGACGTGACAAAGATGGCAGCTGCCAGGGCAGCGTGCAAAGGTAGAAGGCGGCTCCGGGCCAGAGCAAAGGCGATGCCGGCAGCCAGGGGAAGGAAGGCCTATTCTTACACGAATCTTCATGCATCGGGCCTCTAGTATATATATTTAGGAGGAGAGGAGGGAAACATCTTAAATGTTTCCGTTTTTTAATTAAAGAAGTATTATAAATTAAAAAATAGAAAATGCTAATAAGCAAAAAGGGGAGAAAAACTGACCCTGCCAGAAGTAACTGCCATGCGTTCTAATATCTCCTCTGCCAGACATTTCTCTATTCAGATGCACTTACCAAAAAAATTGGACTAGAATACTGCCCTTTCCCCCACTAACATTGTGAGTAACATCACCCTTGTTTGCATGCTTTTCATCATCGCTCTGACGGCACTTTATGGGAGCTTTCCATCATTTTCTACAACTTCTAAATATTCTCTAAGGTAAATGTGTCCTATTTACAACTCCTGAACATTAGATGGATTCCAATTTTTTGCTCTTATACTCAACCCCTTGATTCTCTCAACATTTTGAACAAATGCCATTCACCTGAAAGAATGGAACTCAACAAATACACGACCAGCAGTGGTCTGAAATCATGTGGAATCCACTTCTGTCGTAAATTTCATCTTCTCTCTGGACTTTATTTTTAAATTCTTTCTTTCCTGTCACCAAGCTGTTCGTCCACCCAAGCACTCCCTCTCTTGATCCTTCAGCCCCCGCCTAGCTGCTCATCGACCCGTTTTTCTGAAACAAGTTTTCTTGCGCTTTTGTGAAGCCCATTCCCGCTGCCTCCTCTCCTTTGCTTTCATCCCCTCGCCCTCCATCCTACGGACTCACACCGTCCTTTGAAGCCTGCTGCACAAAAGACACATGCAGGCCTGTGGGGATCAAAGGGGGATACCCACATCCTGAGCCTAAAGGAACTCCGAGTCTAATTGGGGATGCAAGGTACATATGCGCAGTGATGTGCTGGCAAATTGGCTCTCTGAGGGGAAAAGAAAGAAACTTGATTTTTTTTTTTTTGCCAATTTCCACACTGTAAAATATTCCCATTATGGCTAAGTTACCAGCATACTGTCACTGAGCCCAGAGGTGGGAAGAGATGCACATAAGCCAGCTCCAGGACATAATTGCAGGGCATGAAAAGTTAGAATACGTATGTTAGCGCTCATATATATGTATGTGTGTATAACCAAGTGTATGTATGCATTAGCTTTTCATGGACATGCAGTCCTGTATGTGTGCATACATAACAGACCACACAACCAGAGCAGATCATTCTAAGTGGACAATCATGTCATTATCTTCTTCTTCATCATCATCAGTAATAGTTATTGAGCATTTACAATGTGTCCAGCCCTGCGTTCAATGTTTTATATGCACTGGGTTACAACACACTCCTAGGGAGAAATATCATTACTGCCAATTTGACAATTTTACTCCTGCCAAATTGGAGTCTTTTTTAAAATATGCATTTTTATTGATTTCAGGGAGGAAGGGAGGTGGAGAGAAAGAAACATCAATGATGAAAGAGAATCATTGATTGGCTGCCTCCTGCACGCACCCTACTGGGGATCGAGCCCACAACCCGGGCATGTGCCCTGACTGGGAATAGAACTGTGACCTCCTGGTTCATAGGTCGATGCTCAACCACTGAGCCACACCAAGGGAGATAATTTTCCCATGGTCATCCAATGCACTCAGTGGTGAAGCCAGGATCAAACCAAGGTCTCTATGATTCCAGACCCCAGGCTCTGATGACTACCTTCTCCTGCTGCTTCCTGCCAGGGAGCTAGGCCTCAGGGCTCCACACTGTGGACTCCCAAGGGCAGACTGGCCACGAGTCCACACGGAGGCTGGCATTCTTGCTTCCCCCTTTCCACCACTGCTCAGTGCACCGTCAAGGCTGATTAGCAACACCCAAAGTTGCCTTTCAACGTATGACACAATTCCTTCTTCATTTAGTTATCTTCTCTTTCCTACCAAAAGCCTCCCTAGGTACTTTTTTATTAGTTAAATCTTTATTGTTGAAAGTATTACAAACCCTCCCTTTTCCTCTACTGACCCCCTCCATCCCACCCCACCACCCAGTCCGCCCTCACCACCCTATTGTCTGTGTCCATGGGCTATGCATATATGCATACAAGTTCTCTGATCTCTTCCCAGCCCTCCCGCTGCCCCCCCCCCGCCAGATACTTTTTTTAAACTATAGCTTTCTCGTGCCTCTTTATATTTATCTCCTAAACTTTAAAAAAAATTATACCTCCTTATCAATTACTACTGATAATTCTTCCTTATAAAAACCTGGAGACAGAGGACTTGTATAACTAGAAAGAATGCACACACATATCTAAAGAGCAGATGGCAGGCCCATGGGGCTGGCCAATTACATGTCAGCAGGATGAGGTTGCCATTCAGAAGGCACACACTTGTGCGTAGAAAGGGTAGTGTCAGTGAAGGAATTTTGCAATAATTCTCCCACTCCTTGGCCTCGGGGAGTCTAAGTCCAGTTCCACAACAGAAGGACTGAGAAAACTGGATAAAACTGGACAGAATTCAGCAGACCACCACAAAAATGATTAAAGAATTGAAAAATGAGACCAACAGTGGCAGGTTACACACACCAGGAATCTTCCTGCTGATGGAGAGGGCTGAAGGGAGAATGAAAAATTGTTTCCCATTGAAGGCAGGAATGAAGAATTAATATTTCTTGAGTCTCTGCCTCGTGCTGGGCACTGTGTTTGGCATTTTATGAGCATCAGCTCAAGTAACTTCCAGCTACCCTTCAAAGTAGGTTTTGTTCATCCCCAGGCTTTCATATGGGTAATGCAGTGTCCGCAGGGGCTGTGAACACATGTAGAGGCAGAAGGCAACCCTGCCCTCCCAACACCCCCATAGCCCCTCACACCCCCGCCCGAGGTGTCAGAGACTCTAACGCTTCTATCTTTTCCATTTTAAAGACTGCTTCCTGTTCACATGACAGTTTCTCAACTGCGGCACTACTGACATTTGGGATCAGACAGCTCTCCGTGGTGGGGCTGTCCTGTGCACTTCAGACTGTTTAGCAGCATCCTTGGGCACTACCCACTAGATGCCACCAGCTGTGACAAGCCAAAGTATCTCCAGACATTGCCATTGTCCCAGGGGGGTGGGGGAGAGCAAAATCCCCTCTGGTTAAGAACCACTGAGACAGCCCGGCTGGTGTGGCTCAGCGGTTGAGCGTCGACCTATGAACCAGGAGGTCGCAGTTTGATTCCCTGTCAGGGCACATGTCTGGACTGAGGGCTGGATCCCCAGTGTGGGTTGTGCAGGAGGAAGCTGATCAATGATTCTCATCACTGATGTTTCCGTTTCTCTCTCCCTCTCTCCTCCTCTCTGAAATCAATATATATATATATATATATATATATATATATATATATATATACACACACACACACACACACACACACACACATATACATATATATTTTAAAACTATATATCTATAGGATGAATGAATGAGTGAACTGGTATTGACTGGGCCAATCAAGTGGCAGTTATAAAGCAGAGCCTGTGGTAAGCCTGGTCCCTAACCCTGGCATAAAATGGCAGATGAATCCCAGATGAGGGTTTTCATGGGCCACGGAGGATCTGCAGAGACGCTGAAGACGTGCCCCTACACACCCGGGCTAATGAGGGGCCTGGCTTTCCTCTTTCATTGCTTTCTTGAACAGGGCAGGCACCAGCTGCTTGGTGGACAATCAGCCAGTCCCAAGACTGCAGGTAGGCAGAGCCGTTGGAAGCCATCTCCACACCCAGACAAGCAACTCTGAGCGTCAGCATCATTTTTAACTAGAAAAGGCAGAAAGGAAAAAGAGGGTGCAAGGCACTCCCGTGTTTGCCAGGACCCGTGAATCTCTTCCTTGGGTCATTCCTGGCCAGAATGTCCTTCCCCGACACTGACAGGCCGCTGCTGGCCCCATACTGAGGCCTGTCTGGACCAGTGGGAGGGCTGAGCAGGAAGAGACGGGGCCTGGCCCCGTGAACGTCCTCTCTCCTGTTTTCTCTGAGCTCAGCACCCCCCTCCCAGCAGCCAGCTTCCTCTGAAGCCGCAGCACACAGGGCATATCCCGCCCAGCCCAGCGCGGTCCTTCCAGCGAACCAGGCCCCAGGCTTCTGTGTTTACGCCCTGACCCGTGGCTGAGGCCTATTTTCTCTCCCCAGGCTGTGACCCTACCTCCCAGGATGCCTACCATGTGTCTGTTGACTTTGCTCCTTCCTGTCTTCTCACTTCTGCCCCATCTTCCCATCTGTAAATGGCATTTCTTGGGCTGGGAGGGAGGCCCCGGACCACAGGTATGCGCCCTGTCTCTGCCGGGCCAGGCATGTCCCAGTCAAAGGCAGATGCCTGTGGTGCCCTGTCCCAGCGGCAGAGACACGTGGCCTGGAGTGTAGTCAAAGGCACCTCTGTGTGTCTTCATGGCTGTGTGTTTGGGTGGCCACTCTCTCCTCATTTCTCGCTATTTTTACTTTGGAAAAACTCTCTCTCCTGTCTGGGGCTCCTGCGCCCCTGAGGAAAACGAGGTGGTGTGAAACCATCAAGTGATTTTGAGCCCAGTGGTCCTGGGTTCGAATCCTGTGACATCATTTCTTAGCTACCGCTGTCCTTCCTCCTCTACACGAGGGAGGTGGGACAGGACAGCTCTTTTTTAAAAATATATTTTTATTGATCTCAGAGAGGAAGGGAGAGGGAGAGAGACAGAAACATCAATGATAAGAGAGAATCATGGATCAGTTGCCTCCTGCACGCCCCACAACAGGGATCGAGCCCACAACCCAGGCATGTGCCCTGACCAGGAATTGAACTCTGACCTCCTGGTTCATCGGTCGACGCTCAACCACTGAGCACACCAGCCGGGCCCACTTGGACTCTTGTTAGGATGAGGCAGTAGAGCCAGTGGAAAGGTCCCGTGTCTGGTGGGCACTCCCTCATGCCAACTGCCTTCCTACCCCAGCCCTCAGGGCTGAGCCACCACAAGAAAAGGCACCAGGGACCCCTTCCCTCATGCTCACGTGACCTGCCACTCTCAGGACCTAGAAGTCATTCCGCCTCCTCCTCTATGCCCTAGATTTCCGTTTCTTAACAAAGCCACGTGGTTACATTTTGTATTGGACACTAAGATCCTCTTTTGAACAAGAAATTCAGATCAAACAATTTATAAATCCAAGTGAGGAATTACAAGAGTGGTGACTAGGAGAGAGGCTCTTGTTCGTGGAAAGAATAGCCACCCTGGAGCACTCAGTAGATGCCAGACGCCCACCAAGTGCTTTACGTGTTTTCATCATATTCTGCAGCTGCAGGAACTAGACGATTGAGAACTGATTGTCTCGGGGACTGAAAGCCGAGGGACGACCTGGCACAACCTGACCCAAAAGTGTAAACTGTGATGGTACCAGCTGCTGCTCTGTCTGTCTCTCTCTCTCTGTTTCTGCGTGTGTCTGTCTCTCTCTCTTTCAGTCTCACTCTGTCTCTATTTCTGTCTCATTCTCTCTCCCTGTCTCTCATATGCTGCGTGGGTGTTTTCAGAGCTCTTGAGTCTGAGTTATCATCTGGGATTTCTATCAGACTCCATCTGCTTCCAGACTGTGTGCAAACAGTAACATCCCAAGCTCAGCAAAGAGGGGACATAAAACATTTTAATCTGTCCGACCTGAAAAGCCAGATGATCCAGAATGTGTGAAAGGAAATCAGAAAAAGGAACGAAGAAGAGATTGGCAGGCCTGGTCACAGCCACGAGGAGACTCTCAGACCAGTGGTGATGAAGCCAGGCCCAGCATGTGCCTCGTGCCCACGGTGCAGCTTTCCAAACCACCGCGCCTTGTCTATTCCCACAGGAACTGGGCAGGAGACCCCTCTTCTGGGTAAACACTGAGCCAGGCTCCGGAGGGCCTGAGCGCCACTGTGAACAGACACGGGCGTTCCCACCTTCCTTGCATTCCAGTCCTTCCCACTGCCAGCCTCTAAGTGCTTAGCTTTCCATGCACAGTGTGGCTTCCTTTCCAGCTTCCCCGCTGTCCTCCCAGCTCCCTTTCTGCTCCGGAGAGCTGGTTTTTGGCTCTTGTTGCACTGGAGACCGCGCTCTACGGGAATCAAAAGTGAACAAAGATACAGACTTTTCTCCTTAATACAGACCAAGAACTTCCTTCTGCCTTACTCCAAAGTTACCATAAGGAAATCGCTCAATATTTACAGAACGAGTCTGAAACCCAAGGCGAGCCTCAGGGCCACCAGACCAAATCAGCTTTTCAACCGAAGCACCAAGAATTTGGTGGCAAATGTTAAAAGACAGGTTCAAAGAGGCTGGGAAGCCAGAATCACTGAAGAGTCTGCAGTGAAAGCTCAGTTCTGCAGAGAACCGAACCCCAGCTCTCTGGGGAAGGGTGTGGGTAGCATTCACCCAAGTTCCCAGTGAGCTTGGCATCTGGCCTGGCTCATATCTGGTGAAGATGAATGAATGAATGAATGAATGAATGAATGAATGAATATCACTGCATGCACTGTCACCTCTATGTGTCAGACCAAAAGCAAATGATCAAATTCAGTGAAGAAAGCATAGAAGGTCAAGTAGGTTCAAGTGCAGGGCTGTGCCCGCTGGCTACCTGAACTGGACAAGCAATTTCATCTCTCACTGCTCAGAGCCTTCCTTCGTACAATAGGGGACCCTGGGATAGCTCCCTCCCAGGGTTGCTGTGGGGACTAAATGAGGTAATCATGAAAAGCACTTAGGACAAAGCCAGGAACAAAGCAAGAGCCCATGAATGGTGGCTGCGATTATCACAGTCATTATCACTACTCAGCTTTATCAAAAGAATGAAGCAGCCAAAGTTAAAGCAGTGAAATGTGCACGCTGCCGACAGACTTAATGAAAGGGGTCAAATTAGCAGGTTCCCTCGCAGGGCTTCCGTCACTGTGCTAAAAAGAACGTGCATGGATAGATTTGTAATGATCCTTTTCTATCTCCCCAGCCTCCAGGAATGGAAGCCAATTCGCAAACATCTCCTGACAACCCTGTCTTACATGCACCATCCCGGGCTTCCCATGCACGCTGTTGCTAGGTGTGCTCTCCGCGTGTGCTTTCCCTCACTCTACGGGGCACATTTGATATCCCCTTCAGCGGGAAAACAACCGGCTGTGGGCTCAGTCTTTGGAAGGTCAGCTCGAGAAGGAGCATCTTCCTAGCAACAGTTGCCATGGAAGATGATGAGGGTGGACTCGAGTCCCAGTGGAGATGAAGGGCTATGTAATTGGCATTTGTTTGAAGGAAGCGAGTGGGGAGCTTGCCACTATGAAGGGCATGTGTAATCTCTTTGGTTAGGAGTGCTGGCTGGCCTTTTTGTTTTATTTGCTGTCATTGTGTTTTCCTAAAATATGATAACTCAAAAGTATCTAGTCCAAAGGATCCTAATCGTATTCGACCCAACATCCCATTTTTGCAGCAAATATTTTGCAATATCCCCTTCGCTATCCTTAAATGTAAGGACAGATGCATCACCTACCAAAGTGCATAATTTTAAAAATAAGTCTAATGTCCTATGTAATATGAGAAATAATTTCTAAATTTCAATATGCAAATGCTTATGCACAAATATACTTACAAGGCCTAATAAACAAATCAGATGCTTCTATCTAGTTCTGATGTGTTATCCAGGTTTATTCTTTCTAGATGACATTTTTAAATAAGAGCTAAGTAAATACATTCACAATAGATATAGAATAACCAAGACTTTAATACCACTGGTCCAAGCCATCCTGCCTCAAGAAAGGTATCTTCCCATATGCAATGAAGCCATCCTTAGAGGAAAGAGATGAAGTTCCTTGTTTGTCCCGAACTTAGAGGAATACTTGACTTTGCCAATCTTCACCAGATCTGCGAGGGGCCGAGGAATATGCATGTCTCGCTACCATCCCAGGTAACTTCTAAGTGGGTGGTCCTAAGAAGGTGCCCTGAAAAACACAACTCAGTGGGCAGACTTGGCTGGCCTCTAGGCAGGAAGGAGGCAGATGCAGGAAGTGAAAGGAGACAGAAATAGGACTTTTTATTCTTGTGTTAAGAGATTCGGGGAGAAACAATCCAAAGAGTCAGGGGTTGAATTGTTTCTTTAGAAGGAGCACTCTGACCAATGGCTGCCGCTCCCACCAAATCATAAGCCCCAGGGTCTCTGCCTGCTTCCCCTGTGTTGCTACTCAGGTGTTTAGCACAAAACAGATGCAGAGGAAGTATTTTTCGAGTGAATGAATGAATACGTGATGAATGAATGAATGAATGAATGAACGAATGAATGAGAAAATGATGAATGAATGAATGAATAGGTGAATAGGTGAATGAGGATGGTTTGGAAGGAGGCTGCAGGGGCTGGAAGGCTCTAACTATGGGATAGGACCTGTCTCTAGCAAGGGAGGAAGAACGGAGAGGCACACAGAACTAACAATCATTCTGGCATATTCGAGGCCACAGGGGAGCATTTCTATATTTCCGCATATTTGAGAATATCTATGAAACTAAAACACTTCTGAGGCATAATCAGGACTGAGCTGCGTTACAAAGCCTGTCCTGCCCCCCACCCAACCCTGGGAAACACTGTGCGTCGAGCTCAGACAGCCGGGCAGTGGGAGGCATTCCTGCCTCATCCAGGCCGGAGCACACCCAGGCCAGGCAGACACGTTTCCCAGCGCGTGCCAGCTAGAGGTTTCGTTCTGGGTTTGGCAGTCATTTTGGGGTTTGTGTGTCCTACAGACATTTAACTCTGTACTTAATTTAGGTTTAATAGGCAGCTATTATGTTAAATAGAGACCAGCTGAACTGATTATTTAAGACATAGTTATGGTTGTTTAACAACTCTGTGGTTGGACTGCTACATCTCAATAAAGGTTTTCCAGTCCTCGGCTATTATTACGAGTTTGTATCTGTAACTGTCCTCACCTGGCCACTGCCCGCTCTTTAACAACTGCCTGGGAGCCTGGGAGCCCCCCGCTCTGCTACCTCCCCCCTCTCCCACCGGCCCCCAGTCTGCTGAGTGTCTGAGAAGCCATGAGCATCCAGAGACCAGGAAACTGGAGCCGAGACCACGTGTGGCTGTGCAAGAGGGCCTGGCCCTGCAGACAAGGAGCAGGCTCATGGCTACCTGCCAGCCCCAGCCCTAACCACCTGTCAGCAGGATTCGGGGCTTGTCACCAAGGGCAGCGTGGCTTTGCTGGGAAACTCAGAGGCCACAGCTGAGCCCAGGGGGTGACTCAGGCACTGGGACTCCTCTGGGAGAAAAGAATCTGTGTGTAACAAAGAGAACCGAGAAGAAAACTATTCGGGCTCTAGAAGTTTCCCCTCGTGAAGTATTGCTTCAAGTGTGATTCATGGACCAGCGCCGGTCTCAGTTGGTCCACAAGGTGAGAGTGAGCATTTAGGAACTTGTGTTGCAATTTGAAGTTACCACAATATCCAATCATGGGACCGACAGGCCCGGCTGCTCGACCAGGGTGTAGGGCAGTCTGGGCATCACTGAGCTCATGGCAGAGGTGCATGTGGCCTGGGCTGCGCCTAGTCATGTGTACCTGGGCCACACATCTGTCTGCCAAGTACTGACAATGTGAAAACTCGTCTCTCAGCCGAGACGCTGTGGGAACCACTGCTTGCTGGCGGTATATCTCTCACCTCATTTGTCTCCCCAGTCTGGTGTGGCTAGTGGTGAGCGTATTGGTCACACCCCGCCACCGCCACCCCCCCCCCACCCCCCACCCCCCCCACCCCCCCCACCCCCCGCCAATGCAGGGCGCATGCGGCAGGCAACCAATCAATGTGTCTCACACTGATGTTTTCCTCTTTCTCACTCTCCCCCTCCCTCCCTCCTTCCCATTCTAAGAAAATCAATGGGAAAAATATCCTCAGGCAGGATTCACAAAAACAAAAAAAAAAGGGCTAAAATGGTAAGTTTTGTGTATATTTTACCACAATAAAAAAAAAATCTTTCTTAAACTGAATGCTTCTGTTTCCAGAGTCAAATTGAACCTATCTGGTTACTTTAAAAAAAAAATCAAGAAAGAATGTTGATATAATAAAAATCACTGGACTGCACACTGTAAAGGGGAAAATGCTATGGCATAAAAGGATACTCGATGTGAATTTTATCTCAATAAAGCTGCTATTTTTAAAAAGACAGAAAGATGTGGGTGGATGATGGGTTAAAATAAATGTTTACATAGGTAGATTCATAAGTGGACACTTAGATAGAAACACACATTTTATAGGAATTGGCTCACACTATTTCCAACCTTTTTCATCTCTTGCCACACATAAACTAATTACTAAAATTCGGTGACACATAAAAAAGTAGATATAATTGGAGTCATTCACACTGGACGGCTATTGTTGCGTTGGCTGTTGTCATTTTTTATTTGACAATCTAAGGGAACAGAGGTCTGTGCCCCAGACTAAATAGTCAGGTACTACATGTTTTGAACATTCTTGTGGCACGCAGGTTGGAAATCGCTGGCTTACACCATTATAGAGGCTGAGAGTGCCATGAGCAGCTGTCTGCAAGCTGGAGGACCAGGAAGGTCGGTGGGCTAGTTCAGTCAGGGTCCAAAGGTGCAAGAATCAGGGGCCAATCGTGTACCGATAATCGTGTCCTGGTCCAAGTCCGAACACCGGCGAACCAGGAGGGCCAGAGTCTACAGGCAGGAGAAGATGGATGGCCCAGCCCAGGCAGAGAGAGCAAATTCACCCTTTCTCCACCTTTCTACTCAGACCCTCAGAGGACTGGACGATGCCACTGCATTGGCGAGGGTGATCTTTACTGTCTACCAATTCTAATGCTAGTCTTTTCTGGAAACACCATCACAGACACACCCAGCAATAAAGACTTACCAGCTATCCGGGCATCTCTTAGCTTGGCTGAGTTAATGAAATTAAGCACTATACACTCATTCAACAACTGCATGCCTCACTCATCAGCCTGAAGACGGAACTGACCTAACACGAACCCTGCCCCTGAAGCCAAGACAAGCCAGCAGAGAGAGAGACGTGCACAACTAACGGTGACTCTCTGGGCTGAACGCGTAACCAACCACTTGGACAAAGAGCACTGCAGAGGGAGCAACCAACGCTTGTCTAGTTCACATCAGGGACTCCATAGACTGCGGGTAAGTTTCCCACTTCTCCCCTGCCAGTTAACACAGAGAGGTTTCAACAAGGCTTTGGATACAATATTTTGACTTCCAGGCACTTTGCCTAGGTCCGTCCATGGACCAGACTGCTCTGTACGCAAGCAGGCTCTCGGGCCAATGATTCAACACTCCCCACCCACTCCCCCAGACTGAAGGTTTGGGGCTCTGCTGACTTTGAGTGAAACTAGCTTTGACATGCTAACGTCTGAGACAAAGTTAGGGGAGGAGGGCCTCCCTGCAGGCTCGTCACAGGCCAAGACACTGAGCACCAGAGACACATTTTTTCATCTGGGCCTCCAGGAAGGAAAAAAATGGAATCGGATGATGAAGCCACAGCAGGATCTTTGCATTCACGGGCCAAAGAGAAGCATGAGCCAAGCTGAACTGATAGAACGGCGAATGAAGTCATTAAAAGAAAGAACTTCACCGGCGGCTTTTCCGATGAGGAAAATCAGACTTTTGGAGGCAATTTCTCAAATGGGGTTTATTTCGGGCCTTGACAATGAGCAGGAAAAGCATTTGGGATGCGTGGCTCTCTGAAGGCCTGGGAACAATGTGGAGGTCAAGCTGGAATTATTTACACTTATCAGGGTGGGCCTAGCGTGGATGATTTAAACTGAAGCCAGCCCAACACATGCATCGGTCTCCACCTCCACTAACCTCTGGGCACATTTCTCACCAGACACATTTAATGACCCAACTTCAGCTGTATCTTCTGTTCAGTAAACATCCTCTGCTCAAAACCCTTATTTATTTTTAAATATATTTTTATTGATTTCAGAGAGAGGAAGCGAGAGGGAGAGAGAGAGAGAAAAACATCAATGATGAGAATCATTGATCAGCTGCCTCCCATACGCCTTCTGGAGATCGGGCCCACAACCTTGACATGTGCCCTGACTGGGAATTGAACCTTGAACTCCTGGTTCATGGGTCAATGGTCAATCACTGAGCCACACCAGCAGTGCCCAAAACCCTTTTTCCCAACTACCCCACTCTGTGTGGGTATGTGTGTGTGTTTTAAGTTACTTTAGCTAAGGCAACTTGTAACTGAAACCATGATTTCTAATTTTTGCCAGAAAGTTATTGACTGATTGGAGTCAAAAAGCTGGCTTCAGCCAGTTCCGGCCTGAGTGGAATGTGCCTTCCCCACCTCCCTGTGCTACAGACGCAGGGCCATTGTCCATCACAAACCCCCAGCTCTCAAATCCAAGTGTTCACCATAAATTCCGAGGGCAAAGTCTGGCCCAAGTGTCAGCATCGCCCGTTCATGTTCTCAGACAACTCCCAGGCATCCTGATCTGCGTATGTCTCCCCAAAGGCCTGCACTGCAGACCCGCCAACAGCTGAAAGTTATAAATAGGACAGCGAGGGAGGGGGGGTCGGGAAGCAAACTCTAACAAGGATTCGGATGCAGTGGGCCAAGAAAGCTCTTTGGAGGGACAAAGAAGGAAAAGGGCTGCGCTGTGCTTCCCAAACCAAGCAGAACGCGTCCCAACTTCACTCACGGACGGTCAAGGAGAACCTGAGGGATGTCTCTACCCCAGGGACACTACTTGGGGAATACCACTTCCTCGCATACTATCTGATCCGGGTTAGTGGCTAGGGAGAGGGGGAGAAGGTGGCATCCGCTCCAGAATGGGAATGTCACAGGACACCTGAGCGTGGCACAGTGACACACACTAACCACAAAGCATGACTTCATGGCCAGGGGTGCCCATGGCAAGGACCATTTCTGCTTGTTGGGGTGACTGGTTAACATTGGTCTCCCCACCTGGACCCCAAGCTCCACCTCTTTCCTGCTGGCTGCTGACCGCCCCCTGCCTCCTATGGTGCCTGGTGCGTGGAAGGTGCTCACCACTTCCTACCTTCCCTGCCCGGCCTGGCCAGCCTCTGCGCCACAGCATGAGCGTCCTCCTCGGCCCTTCAGGTCACTGTGCTGTGATGCTGTTTCCTCACCTGTCTCCTCCGGGGCTGTTATAGGCTCATCTTGGTCAGGTTCGTGGCCCCAGTGCCTCGCATGCTGCCTGGCTCGCCAATGCTTGTAGAACAAATAAATTGCTCCCTGAGGAAGACACAATTTTAAAAAGCTCACACTTATGACTCATACATTAACAACTTCGGACTTCCTGGTTTAGTCAGGATATCATACACTCCTTCCTTACAAATATTTCAGCTTGAGAATTATCAGAAACCTGTTCCTTTATAAAACTCAGGAGAGCCGACATGGAGGAGAGACGGCAGAAGAAGCAATACCCTTCATCTCCTACAGGCTGTGTTTATCAAAACACAGTTGGTTCGCCCGGCTGGTGTGGCTCAGTGGTTGAGCATGGCCCTATGAACTAGGAGGTTACAGTTCAATTTCCAATCAGGGTACCTGCCCAGGTTGCAGGCTCAATCCCCAGTGTGGGGTGTGCAAGAGATAGTCAATCAATGATTCTCTCTCATCATTGATGTTTCCATCTCTCCCTCTCCCTTCTTCTCTGAAATAGAAATATATTTAAACACACACACGCGAGCGCGCACACATACACACACACACACACACACACACAATTGGTTCAGATGGAGCCCATGGTAAGCTAACACCCTCAGACTTCCTTTCCCATTTATGTTCTTCAGACCCCCGCCCTCCATTCTGGGTGTGTGCAGTTAGCTCAGGACCAGCAGGTGAGGTCCTTCTGAGCTACTGTCTCTATGGGAAGCCTGCCACCAAAGCCACTGGTCCCACTGCCAAGCCCTTGGTCCATGGGTTCCTGCCAGGGTTTTCCTGGCTTGTTCTCTACGCCTGAGAAGGAACAGCCTGGTCCCTCCGTGCTGTGGTGCCCTCCTCTCTGCCCCTCCGCTGACCCCAGGGTCACTGACTCTGGCACTGCCCCTCCCCTGGGGGTGGCGCCCACATTTCTCCCGAGGCTGTTCTCGGTGCCTGCTCTTGCTATGTGGGCAGAGCCCTTAGGTACAGGCTGGGTGCCTCTTCCCTCAAGAACTCCTTTGAGAAAGGTGTCTCTTTCCCAGTGAGGGGGAGGGGGAAGCTTCACGATCATTATATAGCTTCTCAAACTCTAACTTATGGTCCTTCACTGGGCCAGCACTGATTGTATAGAACAGAAGTTCGCTATAAACAGGAGAAGGAAGGCGTGAGCGTCACTTGTTTTAGTTGAAGGCGAGAGATTGACGGTGAGGAGCTGGCTTATGTGATGGTGGGGGCTGCCCAGGGAAGTCTGAAACCCACAGGCCAGGCCGCCAGGAGCGTGGGCTGACCTTCCGGCTGACCTCCAGCTGAAGCTGCCGTCCGTCCACAGGCGGAATCTCCTCTCCTTCAGGGAGGCCTCAGCTCTGGTCTTAGGCCTTTAACTGGCCAACCCAGGCCCCCCCAAACGACCAGGAGAATCTTCCTCATTTAAAGTAAACGGACTGCAGACCTGAACCACATCTCCAGGTCACCCTCACAGGGACACCCAGCTTCATGCTGAATTGCTGGAGACTGCAGCCTAGCTAAGCTGACACATAAGAACAGATACGGAGGTGTAGGTGTGTGTGTGTGTATGTGTGTGTGTATGTGTGTGTGTGTGTGTGTGTGTTAACTGTAAAATATTATGGCGGTACCTTATATTAATATATTTGAAAGTCTCAGTGTAACAGATCATTTTCTGAGAAAAGATAAATTAGTAAATTTGTCTCAAAGAGAAGTAAAAAAAAAATTGCAGTGACCGACCAGCATGGAAGAGAGCAAACCAGTCTCCAGCAACTGCCTCCCTGAAAAAAGGCGTTGGGGTCAGACGGCTGTCACGGCATGTTCTTTCAAGAACGTTCATAGAACAGATAATTCTCACATTATGTAAACTGTTCCCAAGTGCAGAAAAAGACGGACTACAATCCAATTCATTTTATAAATCTAGCAGAGCACTAAGCCCAAAACCTAAAAAAGGACATGATATGAAAGTGACTACATTAATTTCATAATAAATAAAGATACAAAGTTAAATCCTGACTAAACATCAGCACACTGAATTCAGCAGTAAGTGCAGCAAAAGGATATGACTGCTTCTGGGTGGCACAGTAGATTGCACAGGCCCCTGCCATTTGTGCAGCAAGGATGCATGCACTTCCTGTGGGCTGAGTGACACCTGCAGGGGCACTGGTACCTCCCCCAAGAGGGCAGCCCACTGAGCAAGCAACACCCTGCGCCTTGCGCCTTACCCCTCCCCCCCTCCACCCCAGCAAGAGGATAGACCTGAGTTTGTAGGAGAGTTGACTGAGGGGGTGAAAAGAATTTTCTCTCCTACATCTGGGAACAGTGCCATGGGGAGCTCCACAGCTCATAGGGGGTGTTTGAAGGTGAAAAAAAAAAAAAAAACCCTAATAAATATGGGGCCAGCGGAGCCCAGATTATTTGAAACAAAGACAATCTGTTCCCTGTGCCGTGGGGGAAGCTCTTCTTTCTTTCCCAAGGTGGGAGCTGCACTTGTTATGCCTCAGTAGGGAGAGGGCAGGCTGTTAAACACTCAGGAGGCAGGAGGAGCTATTGATATCTGAAACCCAAGGAGCCAGCAGCATGTCAACAATCAATAGCTTTTCTCACCAGTTTAAAAATCCCCACAGCTCTGCCTCAGATGCTTTTACTCAGTAATGACAGGGGCAGCCTACAAACAGGGCTGTGCGCCAGGCACTGAAAAGAAACACGTTTAAAGAACGTTGCTGTTTGCTTGGAGTGGAGTGTTTCATGTTCCATGCAGTCATTAAAGGCAGATAATACTGAGTGCAGGGCTCGAAGAAGAGGAGGCACTGATTGCAAGGGGAGGTAGGCAGAGCGAGGCTTCAGCTACCTGTAACAATGACCCTGGAGGATGAGAGGGCAGAGGATGTCCCAATCGTCATTTGCCCAGGAGCGCTAAGGCTGCCTGGGCGAGGATCGCCAGTTGTCCAACATATATTCTACATTATGCTCCATACTTATGGCACCCCCTTTCCTTCCTGCCTAAACTTCCCTGGATTATCCCTTCCACTTCTTTGTCCCGATGCCTCTAGGATCAGCTCCCAGCCCAGACCTCTGCCTCCAGGCAGACCACCTAGGATTTTTCAGCCCCATCTGTCTTTGCCTGCATGTCCCAGGCACCCGGCACATCATTTTTACCTAAAGAAAAGGGGTCAATATCAGTAATTGTGGAATGATGTGAGAAACACACACTAAGGAGAGAGAGATTATTCCCCCTCTAATGGCCAGGAAGGCTTCCTGGAGGAAGAAACACTGGGGCTTAAAGGGAAGCAGGCTTCGGTGAGTGTAGAAGGGACAGAAGTTACAACAAAGTCAGAGCCAGGAGCTCTCAAAGCAACTCCTGCTGTGGTCCATGGAGTTACCATCCACATGGCCTAGACTTGGAAGGACTGTCCACCCCTTGTCTTCCTGCCCCTCCATGCCTGGCCCCTCGCTGAGGCTGGCTGAGTCTCCTGACATGCTCCTCTCCTGGCGGCTCCCTTTCTCCATCTCTTCAGCCACTTGTGCATGGTAGCCCAGGGTCGGGTGGGGGTGAGGGATTGAAGGTAAGGCAGCACTATTCCTATTTGCAGAGGAGGAAAGGGGCTCAAAGGGGATAACTAATGGTATTGTTCCCTCTGCTTTGAAGGTACCTTTGGAACATATATATATGCGCGTGCGCGCACACACACACACACACACACACACACACTCACAGTTTACAGAGTTCAGAGAGGAAGGGAGATAGATAGAAACATCAATGATGAGACAATCATTTATTGGCGGCCTCCTGCATGCCCCACACTGGGATTGAGCATGTGCCCTGACCAGGAATGGAGCCTGACCTCATGGTTCATAGGTAGACACTCAACCGCTGAGCGTCGCCGGCCCGGCTCCCGTGGAGTTAATTTGAGGCAGGGCGAGAAGAGGATGGCGGTCATCTGTGCTGCCCCCAGGCTCTGGGACTAGGTGAGGCACGGTCCCAGGGCTGAGGGACGACAGGGTGCCCGGAGGCTCAGCTGCTAGGAAACAGGGCCTAATGAGCAAGTCCTCCAGAGCCCGCTGGAGACGGGGCCTTTCAAGAGCTCTGGAAGGTCCTTGAGGAGAGGTTTCGCTTCCCTGCCAGCTCTAGGTGCATTTTCACCCAGGGGGCCCCACAGGGCAGACTAGAGCAAATGATTTTTTTTTTTTTTTGCCCTGACTGCTTGTGAAATTGAGAATATTTTTAGCAGATTTGAAAGCTCTGGAGACAAACCCCATTACTCAGTGCCTGGCTCATAGCAGGCACTCAATAAAGCTTTGTTGAATGTTGCTGAAATGTTGCTCATTGCACAAACGCTCCTTCGGTGCATGTGTGCATGAGGGGATTTGATGAAGATGTCAGCCAGCCTGACCGTAAAAGGCAATCTTTACGATGCCATAAAAAGGAACACGGACAATAGCTAGGATGTCATCCGTGAGCGTCATAAATATTCCCCTAAGTTCCTTACCCATCAGGAAACCGCCTCACGTGCACTTTCAAAGCCAGTGGCCTGCTTCAACTTTATGTAAAATGCCAGCTTTTTATGGGAACTGATTGGGTTTGCAATTAACCAAAGTGCACAACAGTCACGTGAGCCTTGATTGATTTGTGGGGCATAGAGCATGCTTTAGAGAGTTACGGAGGCTGAGCGAGCGAGCCATCAGGGTTACAAGCGCCACCAAGCCCTGTCACTTTGGCTTCAAAACACTGCTGCCTGGTTAAAAATGTGGCTGCTTTACTCAGTGCGCCAGCCAGTGCTTGCTGAGCGCCCGCTGTGTGCCAAGCATGGCGCTGGAGATGGGAGTTGAGAGGACAGAAGTCCTGCCCCCAGGGGCTCACAGCTTAGATAGAGGCAGACAATGGCACAGCAGTGTCCTCGGGGCTGTGAGACAGGCAGACCCAGGTTACCAGGAGAGGACAGCAGCAAACTGTGAGCTGGGTGGGCCAGGAGACGTCAGGAAAATCGAGGAAATTTGTGAGGAGGCAGAAAGCAGGCGAGGGGCCTCAGGGACCAAGAAAGGCAAGGCCTTGTTGGAGGGCTGGGAATGCTGGGGCTGGAGGAATGGTGGGATGAGTGGAGGCTGCCCCGGTACCCAGGGGGTAAAGCACCATTTCTGAGCCTGTACGGAACCTAACTCCTGCTCTCCCGGGAAATCTAGTTGTCATTCTAACTTGGACACTCCGGAGGGAGGTTTGACGCTTTGGAACTGCAAGAGACTTTCATCGCTGCAGGGTATTCAGAGCTGCTGAAACACGTCGAATGCAGCCCGTGCGCTGAAGTGTTCAGCCAAGTCAGGCTCTGTTGTTGCTGACCAAACCCGCCATTTCTATGGCGGTTCCAGGTCTTACTTCCCCCAAGCGGCTTCAAGAAGGACCTCACCGCTCTATCGCAAGGAACGGAGGGAGAAAAGATTGTGCCACTTCTCCCTGTTCCTTTGCAATCAGTGTCACCTGGGCAAAGTGGCCTGTGGTGAGGGACCCGCTTGGGGCAGCTGAAAGGGGAAAGCCTGAGGACACGGTGCTGGGGGTGAGGGGGCCTGCACTTGAGTGTGCGCAGGCCCACAGTACTCATCGATGAGACCAGCGATGGCCCTGTCCGGCTGGTGGCATTAGGCAGCCAGCTCCAGGCCTGCCCGGAAGGCAGGAATCAGGGAACACTGCAGCTGAATGGGCTGCCAAGGCTCTTCAGAAGGTGATAATGTAGCTTAATGTAAACATGGACACCTGCTCCACCCTGGGCTGCCCTAGTGAAAAGAAAGGGCGTCCTCCGAATGGAATCTGTCTCCCTGGCAATAAGGTTCGAACCGCTCAACAACCGCTCTGGGTAAGAATCTGGTTCCCACCATGGGGGATGAGGTTGGGGGGGAGAGGGGAGGAAAGAGAAGGAGAGGAAGATAAAGGGGAGAAGATAATGCTGCTGAAACTAACTGTAAATAACTATTGATTGTTATAGAAAAGAAAATATACATACCTGGTATGCACAGTCTACAACTAAAATCCAACTTAAGAAGTGACAAGGTGATGATAAAGGTGTAGGGAAGCAAAATGCAAAGATTTGGCCATGAGAAGGAATGAAGTATTGAGTCATGCTACAACATGGATGAACACTATACTAAGCCAGTACAGATGACCACGTATCGTGTAAGCCCATTTATTGGAAATAACTGAAATGTCTAGAATAGATGAATCCACAGAGACAGGAAATGGATTCATAGTTATCTAGGGGGGAAGAGGAATTGGGGAGGGGGGTGATGATTAAAGAATCCAGGGTTTGTTTTGGGGGTGATGAAAATATACTAAAATTCATTGTACAAAGAATTTTACAAAAATACATGAATATACAAAAAATCTTTGAATTGCATACTTTAAATGGGGGTCAATTGTACTGTATGTGCATTCTATCTCACAAAAGGTGAGATACATATATATATTATATATATACATATACATATATATATAATATATATATATATATTATATACATATATAATTTTTAAGTGACCAAGGCTCTTGTGCTTGTTGTAGTAGGGAGAGATGGTTATAAATACTGCTTAGTTCTAAATGCTAATAGATGAAATGCTGCCTATAAATTCAATTGTCAAAGTAAGAGCCACTCCTCTGTCACAAGAGAGCAGACTAATCTAGAAACGTCGCCCTCGAACACTATTTGCTGAACTCCTTCTATTCCTAGATTCGTTTGGGGTTGGAAGAAATGTCATACTGGGTGTTGGCAGATGTGATAAAATGAAATCCATGTTTTGTAATAAATGTCACTTCTGTCAATTCTGGCAGTGGCAATATGTGCAGAAACAGAACTCTCCCTCTAGGGTGTGAAGTGGGAGCTAGGCTTGGCGGAGCTGTGGTGTGAAGCCATAGGGGTGCGGCATGCTACGGCAGAGAAGATGCTGGGAGGAACGAGGTGGGGGGAGAGCTGGGCACGGGAATCGAGAAGACACATAACTTGCAATTCCTAATTCTCATGGACCACAATAAGCAAGCGTGACAGACATTAAAACTGGCCTCTACTCACATTCTCTGTTATGGTCTTGGACAGTCCAGTGGTCCTCAAACTTGTACGTGCACCAGAATTCTCAGGAGGGCTGGTGAGAGCACAGCTGACTAGGCCCCGAGTTTCTGAGGGAGCCGGTCCGGGATGGGGCTGAGAATTTCTATTTCTAACAAGGGCCAGATGCTGCTGCTGCTGAAACCCGAAGCAGCCATTCTGTGGACCACACTTTGAGCAGCAACAGCAAAGCGAACCTGCCAGATGCATTCTGTGCAGGATCAGATCACAGGACTCTTTGGCAGGCATTTCTTAAGGCTGTTCTTGCGATGTTCCAGGGGCAGGAAGGGTTAATGGCGAGAAGTCATTCATGAGACCCTCATGCAGTTCAGACTGGCTTCTCGGCTTCTTGCTCATTGACTGCAATCGGTCAAGTTACCCCATAACAAATTCCCTTAAATTACTGCAACAGTCATGGACGCAGCTGGCTGGTGCAAGTCTATATTCATTAAGAGGTTGTCCACACTGCCTGTCTCCCACTGGGTAGGACTCAAGATGATTTGTTCCAACCAACCTGACATTTCTCAATGCTTGCCATCTGCAAACTATGCATGAGGACACTGAAATCCCACGTGCATTTTTTACAGGTCTCCGAATG
Source organism: Myotis nattereri (assembly GCF_964212035.1). Taxonomy (NCBI): domain Eukaryota; kingdom Metazoa; phylum Chordata; class Mammalia; order Chiroptera; family Vespertilionidae; genus Myotis; species Myotis nattereri. Next base: position 14,134,775 of record NC_138097.1, read on the forward strand.
CAGTCCTCAAGGTGTCGCCGCACATATCCATGGAATAGCCACACAGACACACAACCCAAGTGTCTTGAAGCTTCTTAACAGCACGTATGCTAAATGCTTAATATCTGCGGATGACAGTAAAATCCGTGATTAGAAACAAGTTCCTCTCGATTACAGGCAAATTAATGAATTTGAACCCAAGAAGCCTTTGTTTCCAAAATGCAAATTTCCCCCAGCTTTCTGGAGATATAATTGACGATTAATATTATATAAACTTAAAGTGCACAACGTGGTGACTTGATATATGTATGTATTGTGAAAAGATTACCACAATAACATCATTCAACACGTCCATCACTTCGCATAGTTAATACTCTGTGCGTACGTGTGTTTTGAGAACATTCCAGGTCTACTCTCTTTGCAAATTTCAAGTACACAATACAATATTGTTAACTATAGTCACCATGCTATACATTGGGATTTTTGCCCTGGTGAAAGGAGCATTAGGAAATACAATATTTTCTTAAGGAAACTTTCCCTGTAATGAGATATGGCAGAGACTAGCTGCGGTAGGGCTGATGAAGATTAAGATAGGCTCCTTAGAAAGCATCATGAGACAGAACATGCAAATCACCATGGAAACCAAGCCATGTTTTTATTGTATAATAGGTTTGCTAATTATACTGAAAAGGTAAGAAAGTCCACAGCCTAAGGGGAGATCAGGGCAGGTATTAATGAGTAATACAGCAAAAAAAAAAAGGAGAAATGGGGCAGCTAGGAGTATCCATCTCTCCCTGACTGGCCAGGCAGGTGTGCTATGCAGGGGTGGGCAATAGGGAGTCTCGCTGTCCTGGGTGGAGGGAAATGAGGCTCAGCTATGTCTCCCAGCCTCTGATGGTTCCAGTACCCCTGGGACCTCCCAGATCGTGGGAGAGCAGACCATAGGAGACTGTGCTGCTGCCATCCCAACCCCCAAAGTCAGCCTGGCCCTGCAGTATACACCTTACAGGTAAGAGGCTGGACCAGAACACAGACAGGCAAGGAGGATGTGAGCCAATCCTGGGTACTGCCCACAGAAACCTCACCCACCTTAGCTCACTGAATGCTCTACTAAAGACTTGTCAGGACAAAACTTAACATTCGCTGAACACCTACAATATCTGAACACTGCACCTTTTTTTTTTATTCTAATAATCTCAAACATAAAGGAATATGAAGTAAGGGACTGGACAGTCCTCTAGATATACACACAGGCTAGATTTAACATATAGTTTTACCACATTTATTTAAGACCTTTTATATTTTAAATAATACCTTTGTTTCAGAAGTATTGATATCACAACATTTCTGCTATCACTTAAGTAACTTCTGAAATACCCATCCCTAGTTGGGTAAGTCCTTCCTTCCCTCTGTGCTTTTACTAATCCAAGTACTTACCCATAAAAAAATATTGTATTTTAGATTTTACATAAGTGGTATCACATTGCATTTAGATTATGCAGCCTAATGTTTTCATTTGCCGTTAAGTTTTCAGGAACGATGGGTATTGAGAATGCAGAACAGTAACTGGGCTCAGCAATGCAGCTGGGCTCATCCCATGAATACAGGGAAGTTGTGAGGAATGGGGTCCTTAGGACCTGAGACTCTGAGACCTAGACTGTGGTCAGTTTATGGAATGTTCCATGTGGGCCTGGAAAGCATGCATTGTCTCTGTCTATGGGGTTCTTCTGTGTCTATTAGAATAATCACGCCTGGAAGTGGTATGTATTAACTGATTAATGTCTACATAATCTCAGTTCTGAAGAATTATGTCTAAAAATATAAACTTTACATGTATCAGTGATTTTGATTATCATAACTTTTCAAAAACATATATCATCTGAGGCTCAAAACTGGGAAGGGACAGGCTTAGGGGTTAGAAACTGTCTGCTTCTAGAACGCAGTATCTTCAACTGAAGAAATGGTGTAGCCACTGGGGCAAAAAGAGGCAATTTGGCCTATGTTTCAATCCAGGTCTGTCAGGCTCTGGAATAACTTTCAACCTCTAAATGATTGTGCAAATTATAGCAAAGAAAAATCGAACCTCTCTGAATTGTATCCCGCCACTCTGCACCTGGCATTCTGGTTGGCCCCGTCTGCTGACTTTGGACGGATCACCCTGACTTTCCCCAGGTGTACAACTTCCCTTGAATGTCCCTAAGGGCACCAAGCTCTTCAGGCCTCACATCACCCTCTCCCACCTGTCAAGGCTCCCCATTGAACGTTTGTGAAAGAGCTCTCTGTGCCCTCCCTCTTTCTAATTGTGCATGAGGCTGGGCGTCTCCCCCACCCCACGGGACACGCTGGTCTTGGTCAGCCCTACTTCACTGTGACCTTCAAGCCAAGGGAAGGCCGTAGCTCCTAGCTCAGCAATCCGCCTGCGCCCCACCCTGCTCCAGCTGCGTCCACTGGGCTGCTGCGGCAGGGCCAGCCCGAGCCAGATGATCTGACATGATGCAAAGGGAAATTCTCAGCATTCTTTCAGCAGAAGACATTTGCCAAATGCAATGCAGAGAGAAGCAGGCTGGGTTGTCTTGGGCAGCCAAATGCATCTTCAACCTTAATATCATTCTAAGGGGGAAACTGGACCACATCTCAGCCGAGTTTCAGGGGGAACCGGTGTCTGCTGTGAGCAGAGCGGGGGGCCAGGGAGGGGAAGGCAAGGAGGGGTGCAGGACAAAGCACTGAGATGCTCTCCTGGTGCACGAACTTCCAATTCTGGAAAAATGTCTTCATATTCCCAGAAATGACCCCATGGAACAATCAGGTTACATTATTTTCTCCAGTCATCAATGCACAGTGATGGTTCCAGACGGGAAGGGCCAAACCCTGCTTTTCTTTTCTTTTTTTTCTTTTTTAACTTTCTTTTTTTTTTTAATATATTTTATTGATTTTTTACAGAGAGGAAGGGAGAGAGATAGAGAGAAACATCGATGAGAGAGAAACATCGACCAGCCGCCTCCTGCACATCCCCCACCGGGGACATGCCCGCAACCCAGGTACATGCCCTTGACCGGAATCGAACCTGGGACCTTTCAGTCCGCAGGCCGACGCTCTATCCACTGAGCCACACCGGTTTCGGCCCAAACCCTGCTTTTAACTCTGTCCTGACTCCCACACGAACCAGTTACTTCAAGTTTCTCATAAAGGTCCTCTTTCCCAAATGTTCATTCTCTTCTCTCACCAACAACTAAGGAGGCTTGGTGGGGGAAATGTGAGTCCATCACTTTGAACTTCTCAAGCCAGCTCCAGCGGGTCAGCTTCCACCAGGACACTCCACCAGGGCTGGCAGAGCCCTCTCCCCCCACAGCCACTGGGCAACTATGGCTCCAGAATAATTCCTAACATAAGCTACCCGGAAGCCTGTGCATATTACTTATTAGAAGCATTAGATTATCTAGCCATGCTGGCAAAGCCAAATATTCCCTCCAAACTCAGCTGGTCACCTCCTCCCTGAAGCCTGTTGGCTTGCCTCCCACCTTGAGACAGAATCAAGCAACTGCCCGCCTCCCCGAACATCTCCCTAGAATATATGATTTTATATAATTGTCTACATCAATTCTCTCCCCCTCACCAGTCTGGAGGCAAAACATTTCCATTCTCCCTCCCGAGATTCTCTATGTCTCTACTACCCTTTAGAGTTCAGAAAGACTTCCCACTTAACGCCCACTTAATTGTTGAGTTGCCATCTTATAAATAAAGGAGCTGAGACTTGGAAAGACTGTCAACACCTAGACCTACACCCAGATGTTCTGATTTCGAGTCTGGTGTTCCTTTCACTGTTCAGGGCTCCTGGTGACAAGGCTTTAAGGCAGCGGTTCTCAACCTGTGGGTCGCGACCCCCTTGGCAGTCGAACGACCCTTTCACAGGGGTCGCCTAAGACCACCCTGCATATCAGATATTTACATGACGATTCATAACAGTAGCAACATTACAGTTACGAAGTAGCAACGAAAATAATTTTATGGTTGGGTCACAACATGAGGAACTGTATTTAAAGGGCCAGAAGGTTGAGAACCACTGCTTTAAGGGAATGGAGATATTGGAAGGGCAAAAACCCAGAACACAGCTTATCTGCCCTCAAGTAGAAGTTAGATAAGTTAAAGAGCTGACAAAAACACAACACAGTCACAAATTAAATGCCTACAGAGGCCAAGCAGAGACTGTGAATGGGGAAGCAATCTGGGCGGAGACTGACCTGCCTGAGGTCTGTTTGCCTAATGGGCTCATCGTTTATTCAGAGCCAACAGACTGCTACCACACAAGAACACAGCCCAGAATGACTAATTTTATTCTTGTAGTTGGTAATCTAGACTTTAATATAAAATCTGCAAATTTCTTTTTGTTAATACTCACCCGAGGATATTTTTCCATTGATTTTTAGAGAGAGTGGAAGGGAGGAGGAGAGACACAGAGAGAGAAACATAGATGTGAGAGAGACACATCAATTGGTTGCCTCCCACACGTGCCTTGACCAGGACTAGAGATTGAGCCTGCAACTGAGGTACGTGCCCCTGATCAGAATCAAACCCAGGACCGTTCAGTCCACAGGCATGCTCTATCCACTGAGCCAAACCAGCTAGGGCTAAAATCTCCAATATTTTTAATGTTGGTGGCTAATCCAACGTTTTAAAAAAAATGCTTAAGGGCAAACAAATACATCTACCAGCTGAACATGGCCTACAGGCCGCCAGTTTGCAAACTCTGGGGCAGGCCCACTCCCTGAACATCCAATCAACCCCTGCAAATTAATCTAACTCACCTCCAACACCCCTGCCCACGCTCATGGCACCGTCTTGCCGTGTAGAAAATGGGGGGGAATATCACATTTCCTGGTGTGCTGCCTGCACTGCTTTGATTCAGGTGGAGAGCACTACTTCCTGCACTACTTCAGGTGGAGAGCTGGTGATTCCAACACAGAAATGGTGGCCGTCAGCAATAAGGCTGCCACTGCGACTAAACTCTTTGCTCCTCCATGATACCTTTATTCTCACAACCCACAGTCGAATAACCTCGTGATTCTGATTAACCAATGGGCCATTCAGATCACTCAGCCTCACAGAAAGAGACCATTATTTTAAACTTGTGTCTGATTTGACATTTATTTTGTTTCCATCAGGCGTTCAACTACCTTCTTATAGGATCCCTTTCAGATTGCTATCCGAGTGCCCCACAGAGCCTCACATGATAGTTGTACGATAGTGAACATTCCACAAATGTGAAATAGAAGAACAATGGACTCCAAACCTTCAACCCACCCTCTCCTCCCTGCTTTGTCAACTTAGACCAGCTGAAAGGCGGGGTTTCCACCGGCTGACAGACCTCAGCTGTTCCTCCATGCACCAGGCCCCACAGATTCCTCACAACAATCCTCTATGACAGGTCCTAGTGTGCTCCTGTACTACAGATGAGGAGGACAAGGCCCAGAGAAGCATTAAAACAAAACAACACTTAAGTAGCAAAGGTAGGATTTGAACCCAAATCATAGCAATCCCAAGGCTCACACCCAGTGATACGAGCTATATAACCTCCATGGGTCCTATTAAAACCCCATTGGACAGGTGGCGAAAGAGGTCAGAGTTCGGAAAACATCCTAAAAGTCTCGCCCAGCTGCGGAAAAAGCAGATTCACAATTACATCAGGTCAACAACAGATTCAGTTCTAAATCCACTTCTAAATTTTCACGTTCAGTTGAAATGTAAAAATGATGATAATGTGCTTAAGAAAAAAGTGTATCACTGGCTTTGTGCTAGTCTCTGCTAATCATGCCTTTAATTAAAAAAACAAAAGTACACATGAGCTTAGCATGTTGGCACTTCCCCTTCATTTGTAAGTCTGATTTCTCCTCTGTTTACAAGTTTGCTCTTGTCTCCCAACCTCTCATTACTCAATGTGTGGTCCGTGGATCAGCAGCATCAGCAACATGTGGGAGTTTCCCCAGGAATGTGGGATCTCAGGCTCCCGGACTCCGAATATGCATGTTAACAAAACCACCCGATGATTTGTAGGGACAGAAAACTTTGAGATGCGCTGACATGACCCCAAGAAATCTCAACTATCAGCCATTGTATGAATAATTCTCTTCTGTGTAACTCAGGAAAACATTGGCCAGTGAGTGCTGGTTTGGGGTGTTTTTTTAAAATATATTTTTATTGATTTCAGAGACGGAGGGAGAGAAAGATAGAAATATCAATAATGAGTCATGGATCGGCTGCCTCCTGCACACCCCCTACTGGTAACAAGCCCGAAACCCAGGCAGGTGTCCTGACCGGGAATTGGACCATAACCTCCCGGTTCATAAGTTGACACTCAATCACTGAGCTACACCGGCCAGGCTAAGTGCTGGCTTTTAAATACAAAAACTCTACCCAAAGACACAGCTCCCAACAAGAACAGCCTGAGGAGACCACAATGAAAGGTCTCAGAAACCTCAGTTTGCGCATTAGTGAGTCCACTTTGGAGAGCCCCAAATTACATCAGGGTCACCAGCTCCCCCCTGTACCCAGCCGTCAGTGTCGTCTGCCACAGCAACTCTGCCTCTTCACCCAAGATGCCCACCTGCCCTTCTTCGTGCGCTCTGGGTCTGTTTTTCAGATACAGGGAGGGCAGCATGGCTTTCAAACAACACCTTGCGGAACGACTGGAGAAAAACTGATCTTTTTCTACATGGAAAAAAAACGCACCCAAAAATGAAGTAATAGGGGAATAACAATGAACCTTAGGGGCCGTCCATAAAGCAAGCCTACGATGGGTTTGAGAACTTCCTTATAAAGCCATATGGTTCCTCAGTGGCCGAGCTGTGGGTGGGATGGGGCCGGGACAGAACCGTGGAATCCTGGGTTACAGAAGGTCGGAACGGCTTCCGTCACTGGCCAAATCCTCAGTGAGTCCTTGAGGGAGACGCAGGGGAAGGGACCCTTGGCTAGGAGAAGGACCCACGGCCGGGAAAGCCAGGAGCCTTCTCCAAAAGGCGATGCTTAGCTTTTCGCTGGGCCTGCTGGAATCTCATTATCCTGTGCACACTGTGCAAATGGGAATTTAATAATTAATTAGGGAATCGCTCGCCTGGGAGCCCATGCAGGGGGATTAAGCAAAGCAACCGAGATGTGGCAAGGGGTTGAATATTTTATAGTGTGTTTAATTTGCAAATACTACCCACCCAGAAGGCTTAGGCAGAAAACCTATCATCATCATAATTATTATTACTCACGCAAAACTACTTGAGTTTCCATCAGACCTCCTTCCTTTCAAATGCTTTCACCAAACACTTCTCCCCAAAAATCCAATCTTTTTAAAATGAAGAAAAAGAAAGTAACAAATGTAAAAGAATATTAGAAATAAAAAGGAACACGTTGGGATAAAAACGACTAACCTAGACACTACCTTTGTTTAGCCTGCGATTCTTTTGAACATTCAAATAGCTTCCATCCTGATCATTTTCTCTCACGTGCAAATTATCTCTCAGATCATTTTTTCTGAGTACCAAGAGCTCGGAAGCCCCAAAAGAAGACAACGTATTATTTCCTGCGCTTCCCACACACACACTTAACACGTTAATTAAGCTGCCCATTGATTCTGAGGACCCTAATATCCTATCTATAAATTCTCCTCTGCTGAAACAAGCCAGAGTCATCTATTGCCTCCCAACAAAAACCACAACTCTTCTAGATTGTGCGGATGATAAGAGCTCAAGGATTAGAACCCAGACAATCTAGCTCAGTGGTTCTCAACCTTGGCTGCACATTAGAATCACCTGAGAATCTTTCTAAAATCCTGATTTCTGGGCCTCATCCTCCGGAAAATTCTGTTTCTTTGTTACTCATGTTGTGGCCCCACCCCATAACAAAGAAACAGAATTTCTGGAGAATGGGGCCCAAAAATCAGGATTTTAAAAAGATTCCCAGGTGCCGAAACCGGTTTGGCTCAGTGGATAGAGCGTCGGCCTGCGGACTGAAAGGTCCTAGGTTCGATTCCGGTCAAGGACATGTACCTGGGTTGCGGGCACATCCCCAGTAGGATATGTGCAAGAGGCAGCTGGTCAATGTTTCTCTCTCATCGATGTTTCTAACTCTCTATCTCTCTCTCTTCCTCTCTGCGAAAAATCAATAAAATATATAAAAAATAAAAAATAAAAAAATTCCCAGGTGATTCTCATGTGCAGCCAAGGTTGAGAACCACGGCTCTAGCTAATTCTCTCTGTTCCTGAAGCACCACAGGTTGAAAGCTCAATCATCCACAATGAGGTCAGCAAACTTTGTCTGGAAGACACCAGAGAACAAACACGTGAGGCTTTGCAGGCCATACAGTCTCTGTTGCAACTTCCTAATTCCGCCGCCACAGTGGAGAGCAGCTACAGACAGTATATCAACCAAAGTGAGCATGGCTGTTTTCCAATAGAACGCCATTTTCAAAAGCAGGTGGCAGGCCTTGGATGATCGACCACCTCACTGTTTAAGACTGCATGCAACTTTACTCAAAAAAAAAAAAAAGCAGCCCTGGCCGGTTTGGCTCAGTGGATAGAGCGTGGGCCTGCAGCCTGAAGGTCCCAGGTTCGATTCTGGCGCAGCGGTTCTCAACCTGTGGGTCGCGACCCCTTTGGCAGCCGAACGACCCTTTCACAGGGGTCGCCTAAGATCATCCTGCCTATCAGATATTTACATGACGATTCATCACAGTAGCAACATGACAGTGATGAAGTAGCAACGAAAATAATTTTATGGTTGGGTCACAACATGAGGAGCTGTATTTAAAGGGCCAGAAGGTTGAGAACCACAGGTAGGGGCACATGCCGGGGGTTGCAGCTCAATCCCCAGTAGGGGGCGTGCGAGAGGCAGCCGATCAATTATTGTCTCATGTTTCTCTCTTCCTCCCTGAAATAAAGATATATTTAAAAAAAAAAAAAAAAAAGGAAGAAAGATGGGCTCTAGGGCTCTGGGCATGTTCATATGCAGACCTGCATACATGCAAATTAAACCAGAGGTGCTCCCATTTGGCAGTGTCTGGAGACCACGGCCGCCTTCACAGGTGTGTAAGGTGCACGGCGGAATGGGTGCCACACTCAGAAGGGCCCCAGCCACACATTTGATTTAATAAATACTCTTCCATCACTGTCTTGAAATTCTTAACAATTTTTGTGCAAGCCCCGCCCCCCCGTTTTTATTTTGCACTCAGCCCCACAAATTATATTGGCAAGCTTGACGACTGGGGAGGTGCCGCTGGGGTTTGGGCTTAGCGGGCAGAGGAGGCCTGGTTTGCTGTTCAACAGCCCACAACTCACAGGACAGCTCCGCATGACAACACAATTATCAAAATGTCGGTACACGGTGCCCCCCCACCCACCCACCCACCCACCCCAACCCCATCCACAGTTTCACTTACCCGCTGACAGCCGCGGTCTGAAAATATATTATTGAAAAATTCCACAAACAAGCAATGCACGAGTTTCACACGCCGCCATTTTGAGAAGCCTGGCGAAGTCTCGCGCGACCTGCTTCGTCCCGCGCGATTTGTTCTGGCCGCTGGGACTTATTGACGCTCCCTCCGCGCAGCTGCGCGTGGCGGATGTTTCCCACGCTCAGCGCGCGGTGGCGGCTGGGCCGTCACGTGACTGTGGTGGGCAGGCTCGGTGCTGGTGTTCACCTGAATCCCTATTTTACCTCGTAATGGCCTCGGAATGCGAAAGGGACGCGGCTGGCCATTCGGAAACGCCCAAGAGAAGCCGCACGTGCTTCCTTTAGTGAAAAAGTATGTATAGAAAAAGCACAGTGTGTGTGTGTGTGTGTGTGTGTGTGTATGTGTATATATATATATGTATATATATATATATATATATATATATATATATATATATATAGGGTTCTGTCCTATCCGGGGTGTCAGGCCTCCACTGGGGGTCTTGGAACGGATCCCCCAGAATAAGGGACTATTGTAGTGGCCAAGTTAAAAACCCGAGGTTAAACCATGTAAAATAACCCAGGTTCTACCTTTTTTTTTTTTATCTACACATAAAGTCATTTTGTATGGCGCAGCGTAATCGAACCAGGTTTTTACATGCATGTAAGACATAAAAATATTTACGAAGCAGGAACATGTCCTCTATCAATCATCTATGCCAGCGGTTCTCAACCTGTGGGTCGCGACCCCTTTGGCGGTCGAACGACCCTTTCACAGGGGTCGCCTAAGACCATTCTGCATATCATATATTTACATGACGATTCATCACAGTAGCAACATTACAGTTGTGAAGTAGCTACGAAAATAATTTTATGGTTGGGTCACAACGTGAGGAACTGTATTTAAAGGAAGGTTGAGAACCACTGATGCATTTCCGACTTCTTTTCATCCACCACAAAAAAGCCTCTTGAAAGCTGCCCCCACCTGCCCAGCCTGTGTGGCTCAGTGGCCGAGTGTCCACCTGCGAGCCAGGAGGTCACAGGTCGATTCCCAATTCCAGGGCATGTGCTGGGGTTGCAGGCTCGATCCCCAGTGTGGGGCGTGCAGGAGGCAGCCGATCCATGATTCTCTCTCATCATTGATGTTTCCATCTCTCTCTCTCCCTCTCTGAAATCAATTAAAAAAAAAAAAACCTTTTTAAAATCAGTCCCCACTTGGTGTACCCATGTATTTATTTGTTTACCTTTTTTTTCTGAAAAAAGTAATACATGCAAATAGCAGGAATTTTTTAAGATTCTGAAACATAGTCAGAAAAATTAATCTCCCACCTAACCTGCCCTTCATCCCTCTTCCTCTTCTCTGGATAATCCCACTGATCCTTTTCCCTCCTCACACATTCTGCAAAAGGGGCGTTCTATACGCACAGTTATCCCTGGCCGGGTGGCTCAGTGGTTAAAGCGTCAGCCCTCAGACTGGAGGGTCACCTGCAGGTTAAGGGCATGTACCTTTGTTGCAGACTCAACCTCCGGCCCCCTGTGGGAGAGGCAACCAATTGATGTGTCTCACGTGGATGTTTCTCTTTCCCCTCCCCTACACTCGCTAAAAAAAATATCCTCAGGTGAGGATTAATATTAACACATGTATATATATCGTGTTTTCTTTTTTTAATATATTTTATTGATTTTTTACAGAGAGGAAGGGAGAGGGATAGAGAGCAAGAAACATCGATGAGAGAAAAACATCAATCAGCTGCTTCCTGCACACTCCCTACTGGGGATGTGCCCGCAACCAAGGTATATGCCCTTGACCAGAATCGAACCTGGGACCCTTCAGTCCACAGGCCGACGCTCTATCCACTGAGCCAAACCGGTTAGGGCTATCCTATTTTCTTTAGAATGCCTTTTATTTGCCCACCTCAAACATTCACCCGTGACCCCCTATGCCTGGCCCAGCCCTGCCTGCCTTCGAGCTTTTCCAAGGTGAGAGCTACTTTCCTCAGAAGGACTCCAAATGTTCGAGGGCTTTCTCTTCCACACCAGCTCCTCCTCCTGTTTCCCGTCCTTTGAAGTCACGGCAGAATAAACGTAGCGTTCCATTTTCCATTTCCTACTTTCTCTTTGTCACAGAAATGTATTCTTGCTCTATTTAAAATCTGCTGGGACCCAGCGCCTGTCAGAGTTGTTGAACGGAATGAAAAGCTCTGGAGCTTCATTCAGGCCAAACCTCTATACATAGATCTGGCCCTGGTTTCTGTTCCAAACGGAGCAGGAAAGAGACAGGCTGATGCTGGAACCTCTAACTTCTCTGGTATTGATTTTGACTTGAAGGATGAATTTGCGGGGGGGGGGGGTTACCTCTCCCTAGGCGTGTGAGCACGGGTATATGTGACCACATAGGTGCTCATAAATTGTTAATACCGCTTTTGAATTAAAAAGAGAAGAAAGCCAAAACCAGTTTGGCTCAGTGGATAGAGCGTCGGCCTGCGGACTGAAAGGTCCCAGATTCGATTCTGGCCAAGGGCATGTACCTGGGTTGCGGGCATATCCCCAGTAGGGGATGTGCAGGAGGCAGCTGATCGATGTTTCTCTCTCATCGATGTTTCTAACTCTCTATCTCTCTCCCTTCCTCTCTGTAAAAAATCAATAAAATATATTTTTTAAAAAAAATAAAAAGAGAAGAAAGACAACCAAAAGCAACCAGAAAAGCATAAGCAGGCAGAGGGGCAGCAAGTTAAAGAAATGATGAATTATTTAGACGTATTTAACCCCTGTCTTAATTCAAGGGTGACATTTCTAGTCGGGAGAAGGGAGAAACCCGTGGGGAAAGTATGGCTCGGACCACCAGGCAGCAGCAGATGCCTGTGCAACAGCACGGGGTCCTCGGGAATCTGTCCTCCTTCCCATCTTGACCTTTGAACTCCCCGGTCACTCTACTTCGCCCCCCAGGAGGAAGGTTGCAGATCCCAGTTTCCCCTCACACTCCAAGGAGGTGAGAAATGAGATGCCCAGGTGGCTGGTTGTCCAGGCAGCTTAATGTCAGAGGAGGGAAAGCTGGGCCCCGTCACTACTAATGGGGTCACGTCCCCCAGAGCGGAGCACAGCGCTACTGTCCTTACCCTCCAGGGTGACACTGATGGGTACAGCGGATGGGAAGGCAGAAGAGGGGGTCTTCTGGCTTGGGAGGACATCCTTCCACCTCCCAGTCTTGCTACCTTGTCCTTCAGGGCACGTTAGCCACATCCCTGTCTAAATGGATGCCTTGAGGTGGTGGAAAGGGTGCAGGATAAGGTAAAAGAACAGAAAAGAAGCATTTGGAATGGCGCAGGAATCTCACTTTAAGTTCCCGTGAGACTGTGCTAGAAAAGCCAGTGAGATACACATCGATTTACCATTTTTTGTCGTTTTAAAGTGTACAGCTCAATGGCATTCAATGCATTCACACCTTTGCGCAACCATCACCTATCTCGAGAACTACTTCGTCATCCCGAACGGAGCGTCTGTTCCCATTAAACATCAAGGCCCCATTCTAACTCCCCCCAGCCGCTGGCAACCACCAGCTCTACTTTCTGTCTGTGTGAATTTGACTCCTCTAGGTCCCTCGTACAGGTGGAATCATACCGTATGTATCTGCTTATTTCACTTAGCATAATGTCCTCAAGGTCCATCTATGTCGTAGCACGTGTGGGGATCTCCTAGCTTTTCAAGGCTGAATAATATTCCATTATATGTATGGACCAGAATTCTGCTTTTCCATTCACTCACCCATGAACAGCTGGGTTACTTCCACCTTTTGGCTGTCGTGAATAATGCTGCTGTGAACATGGGTGTCCAAATATGTGTTCAAACCATGTGACTTTTTTAAAAAAAATACTTATGCCCAAGCCTTAATTTGTGAGGTTTTTATTTCACTAGCCCTGGAGTGGGTGCTGGGAACTTGCACTGTTAACAAGAACCCCCCACACCCCCCCACCCCACTCCCACCCCCACCCCGCTCCTTCTAAAGCCAAATCAAGTTTGAAAAACAAGAAACGAGATGCCTGAACAAATTATGCTAATCCCAGGGAGTCCTCTTGTTTGCTCCATTGTAATCAGATGAGTTCCTTTGTAATCCCTAGTGATGGCAGTAGAAACAGCTTTCACTTTGTAAATGTCAGCTCCGGCCCTCTGAACACCGTCTGACTTTCCTGTTTACAACAGGGCAGCTGAGATGGAGACACAACCCAAGCACCAGGACTCAAGCTCTAACTCCAAAGACCTTGCTATCCGGCTGGTGGCCTGTTCTGTACTGAGTCCCCCCAAACCTGTGGCGGCCCTCCTGGGTGACACAGGGCGACATCAATTCCGAGGGATACGAGCAAAAGGAGAGAAAAGCTCTGAGGCTCGCGGGGGCTGCCGCAGGAGTGTGAGATGCAGCGTGAGTTGGTGGTAGCTGTTTCTTCGTTTCTGGAAAGGTGTCACCCACAGCTTGGAAACAGTGAGTACGGCTTGTGTTTGGCTTTAAGACAGTAGGTCAGCTTCTGGTCGTCTTTAATGCAGAGAAGATGAACCGAGACCTGGAAAGGCCGGCTGCCTTTTGCTGCATGCCCACCGCCCCATTCAAGATCCCGTTCTTGGTATTTTATATGATTTCGCTTTTTGAGTCCTCACCAGCCCTTCAAGGAAAGGTCTTTCTACTTTATGAACATGAGAAAGTAAGAGTTAACGATGTGGTGTGATTGGCCAGCTAATGCCAGAGCCAAGGTTTAAAACCAGATCCTTCTGACTTGGCAGTTGTGGGTCCTCCGCTCCTCCCTCTTTGCTTTCTCCCTCCTCCGTCCCCACCTTCCATCTCCAGAGCAAGCCAAGGTCATTTTGCCCCATTAAAACATTTCACAGATGAAAAAGATTTAAAATCACGCCACTTGAAGGTTGGTGCCCTGAAGAAAAAGTGTCCAGGAGTAAAAGAAGGTTCTCATTGTTATGGCATACTCTGCTAAACTTCCCATCTCCTGGGCATTAGCGTTTAAGACTGGAATTCCCAGAAAAGGGGCCACTGTTTCACCAAACCTACTGTTAGACAAATGACCCCTTATCTCTGAGTTGCATGGATGCTTACTACCTGGTTGCTTCATAAGATCTCCCGGGCATTTTCAGGGAAACGCGATATGAGTCCGTCACACTTCTTGCGGTATTTTACAATGCCCTCCACAATGCTGTATATGTGTTTATCTCAATAAGTTATTACCGACTAGATGAAGAAGTGAGTGAAGGAATGCATACTTCTCATACATCTCGAGTGGACCTGTTTGAATGGAGTATTAGTCGGGGTTCTCCAGAGAACCAGAAGCAGTATGCATATGGAGAGAGATTTACGAAATTGGCTCACATGCTTGTAGGGGCTGACAAAAAAAAAAAAAAAAAAAAGAATTGTTGAGCAGGACAGCTGTCTGGGTTTCTGTGTTTCAATATTGAGGCAACATTCCTTCTTCAAAAACGTCAGTCTTTGCTCTTAAGGCCTTCCACTGATTAGGTGCGGCCCACCACATTACAGAAGATGACCTACTTTACTTAAAGCCACTTGACTTGATCGTATCACCCCAGGATATTTTTTCCATTGATTTTCAGAGAGTGGAAGGGAGGGGAGGGGCCAGGGATGGAACCTGCAACTTAGGAATCAAACCTGAGACCCTTCAGAGGGAGGGCGTACACTAACCATTGAGCCATTCAAACCAGGGCAACATGAGGCCAGGTTTTAACCTCTCCCTTAGCAACAATACTTATTGGACAAGAGAAAAACCAATAGAGACATTGATCTTGCACTGAGTTGATCCACCCCTCACCACTTGTGTCTTGGTGATCTTACTTTTTTTTTTTTTAATATATTTTATTGATATTTTTACAGAGAGGAAGGGAGAGAGATAGAGAGTTAGAAACATTGATGAGAGAGAAACATCGATCAGCTGCCTCCTGCACACTCCCCACCGGGGATGTGCCCGCAACCCAGGTACATGCCCTTGACCGGAATCGAACTCGGGACCCTTCATTCTGCAGGTCGAAGCTCTATCCACTGAACCAAACCGGTCTCGGCACTTTTTTAACCCTTCAACCCAGGTTTGCCTGTTTCCGGTCCACATTTCTAAGGAATTCAGGCCCTTTGCAGTAAAGAAGGCATGCATTCCCTGGCACTTTCTATTAGGGTTGTTTCTGGATTGTCAGTTGAAAGCCCATACATTTGTTAATTTGCACCCTAAACACACCCCACGGCCTCATTCAACCCTGAGTGCTCATCTGTGTATTGCAACGGGTTGGATGCCTGGTTCCAACTTAATCAAGGACTTAATGAGATGCATTAATATTCATTGTCTTCTCCACAGGAGCGCACGCTCATCAAGGTAAATAGCTGCTGGCCCACCGCCTGTGCAGCCGGTGGCTGAGCTGAGAAGTGCCTGTTCTCATCTAGACAGTGGACTGTTTGTCCCCTAAGATGGGGAAACCCTCCTGGGCACGTCCCACAGGCTACGTTTTAAAATGAGATGTTTCCACTTACAGATCTTTCGAAAAGGCCAGGCGACATTGGAGGAGCACTGGGAAATCTATTATCTGGGTGATAGGCATCCCACAATCTTGTAGCGTGCCTATTATGTGCCAGCAGGCACTGAACTGAGTGCCGGGGAGGCACCGAGGACCCCAGACAGCCCTTGGTCCTGCCCTCCTGGCTGCTTACATTTCGGAGGGGTCACCCTCCTGAGTGGATCACTGCAAAGTGAGATCAGTGTTAGGAAGCAGAGCATGAGGTGTTAGGAGAGCCATTTCCCAAGGAGATAATGAAGCTTAGTTGAGCCCTGGCTGGTGTGGCTCCGTGGATAGAGCATCGGCCCAGAGACTGAAGGGTCTCAAGTTCGATTCCGGTCAAAGGCATGTACCTTGGTTGCAGGCTCGATCCCCAGCTCTCTGCTCAGGGAGTGTGCAGGAAGAAACCAGTCCATGTGTCTCTCTCACATTGATGTTTCCCTCTGTGTGTCTCTCCCCTCCCTTCCACTCTCTCTAAAAATCAATGGAAAAATATCCTTGGGTGAGGATTTAACAAAAAAAGAAAGGCATTGACAATAAAGCTTAATTGAAAGGTGAAAAACCAGTTATTCACCAGATATTAGGGCTGGAGCACACATACACACACACACGCACGCACACGCACGCACGCTCACCCAACATCCAGTACAACTCCTCTAGTGTCCCAGTTTGCCCAATATCTTGCCCAAGGTCAGAACTAATTATAGAAACCAGCCATCCCAATACCCAGCCCCTTCCTGCTAAATCCCAGGATTTTATTTATATCCCAGCTATAGATTCTCTCCGTACCCTTGGCCCAGAAGATGCAGGCTGTTGTGTTCAAACCACATCCCTCAAGACCACAAGCATCAATAACGATCGAGCTTTAAAGCAGATGCTGTCTTTTCATTTTGCAAATCCAAAGATTCCCCCATCAAAAAATCCAGGGCACTTCGCTTTCTGTGAGAACGGAAGGTCATAATCCTATCTGAAATGCCCTGGCACATGTCTCTACCCCCGCGATGCATGATCATTTGGGCGTGAGTTGTGTGTTCAGGCTGACTTCCCGCCCAGGCGGGGTTCCTTCACATTTGCACATGGCTTTTGGGTGGTTCTTCGCTCTCTCCCCGGAAGGGCCTTTCCCCGGACTCTGGGATTTACCGCTGCTGAAGTCGCTGTGTTCTCGCGGGTGGGTGCGTGCATGCGCTGCATGGGAAAGCATCCTTTGGAAAAGCCCGGGCGAATCCCCTTGCAATCTGTACGTGTGCGTGCAAAAGTGCAGAGCAAGGGCTGGAAGGAACCACAACGGGGCACACCCTGACCCAGGGTTACCTCTGGGGCGCGGCTGCAGTGGGGAGGGGCGCGCTGTGGTCTCCTTTTTACTCTAGGTAAGTCTGAGTTGCGCAGTTGTGTGAACCCGCACGAGGGAACGCATCGTGTGTTACACATTTCAAACATATTATATACATTTTTAAAAATCAGAATCTTTTTTTAAAAAAAAACATCTCCATAAAACAAAGGTGCGTCTCCAGAGAGAGCAGCACTTCTCAGGGCTCAGACTGTCCACCGCGGAGACCTCACAGGAACTCCCCCCATCACCATCGTGGAATTGCGGGTGCAAAACGTGCTCTCCACGGCACCCCGCGGGAGATTTGGAAAGTTGGGGGTATCTCGGGGATCGCTGCACTGGGCCACGCACCCCCAAACTCTGCGCACCACCCCCCACACACACACACACACGCAGCCACCCAACCCCTGCTGATGCGGGAGGGTGCGGTGGGGCGGGGCGGGGCGGGGCGTTCCGATCCCGCACCCCACCTCCTCCTCCTCCGCCGCCTGCGCTCGCCCCCCGCCGGCGCCCGGGGCGCTGGCCCGCCCCCTCCCCTCCGCGCGCAAAGGAACCTCGCGACGCCGCACTGGAGGCGGCAGGCGGGGGCCGGGCGAGGGAGGGGGTGGCCCGAGCCATCCGACTCCGCAGTTGTCTCCGGAGCGCGGGCTGCGCCGCCCGAGCCGCTGGGCTGGGGACCCGCTCGCCGGTCGCTCCCGGGCCGGCTCTTCCAGGCGCTCGCCAGCATGCAGCCCGGGAGCAGGCGGCGCACCCCGGTCCGCTGCTGAGCCGGCCGGGGCGGCGGGGACCTGCGCCTGCCGAGCCCCTCCTTCCTCGCCCCGGGGCGGACAAGCGGCGCCCCGGCCCCCACGCTTCGCCCATGCAGCCGCCAAGGTAAGCGCGGGGCCGGCGGCGGAGTGGACCCGGCCGGCTCCGGCTCCCCCGGGCGCCGCGGACACTTGCAGGGGCCCCCGCACGGGCTGGGTCCTTCCCAGCCCCACGTCTCGTCTTGCCCAGATTGGGAGCTTCGCTGCGCCTCGGTGGCTTTCGCTCTTGGCAGCAAAGTTCTTGTGGTTTGGTATCCGCTCTTTTTTTCCTAAAAGGCTCTCCCCAGGCAGCCGGCGGCGCGTGTGGTTGGACAGCCCAGCGCAGTCTCCACTGTGTGCGGGCCGGGAGCTCCCTTGCTCCTGGACCAACTCCTCCCGGGAGCCGAGGACGGAGCTGGCCACCGGGCTGTCCCCCAACTGAGCCAGCTCGCCGGGTTCTCGCCCCCTGCCCCGCGCCAGACTTCCTGAGCCGGCTGCCGGGGGGGGGCGGGGGGGGGCGCCTGTGCCCCGGGGCATTGGGGCAGGTCTAGGTCTGGGCCCGGGTCCCAGCGGTCCTTGGTGCTGGGAGCGCAGGTGCGCGGGGAAATGCGGGACTCGGCTTGAGTGCTAAGGGATCGGGTTCCCAAGTGTCGCCGCGTCCCTACGTGGTGGTTGGGCCCTTCGGTTCGGGCCATGCAGGGCGGTAACTGCGCGCCTCGCTCCCGCCGTGGCGCACAGGGGGACAGGTGTATTTAGAGGGAGGGTTGAAGTGGGGACGCACCCCGTGAATGCATTTACCTTGCATTTGCTCGGAGGTAGAGCCAGTTCCCCCAAATTGTGATTTTCAATGGGGCCTTCGAGCTGCTATTACGCCCTGTGGTTTCCGAAGGCGTTGGGTTGTGTGGATTTTACAAATAGGGTGTCTTGCGGACGAATTAGGGGAAACCGCGCCATCTAGAGGAAACGGGGAGCTCCCAGCTCCTTGAGGCTGCACGGCTGCGTGTTCTCTAGGGAAGGTGTCTCCTGTGGCAGGTGGGGAGTCCCCTGTGTGTCTACAGTCCCGCGCTTCCGAGTTCAAGGGACAGAATTGCAGGTCGTGCTGAGTGGCAGGCTGCCACCTCAAGATCCATCACCTCGTCCCTCTGGCTTTAGGATCCTCCAGCAGAAAGATAAAATGGTACCTGCTGGTACCCGTTCTGCAGAAAGCTGGGAAATCCATGCACGGACCTTGCTCTTCTCCCGAGTGATTTTCCGGGGAATGAGCCCCGGTCCCTGGAAAGGGGGTTGGCTGTGCCAGGAAGAGCAGCTGAAGGAGAACTTGGAAGGGTCTCTTACCAATCCGTGCAGGAACTGTGGGGTGTAACAACAATGCCACCTGGGCATCTACAAAGGAGAGGTTTCCTGCAGCCCCACCGCCACAGGGGGCGACAGGCAAGCCCCCTGTATCAGGGACAAGGTCTCCAGGAACAGTGGGGCAGACTTGGCTGGTTATGGAGGAGAGCGGAGGAAGGCCCTGGGTGGGGCACCCCACAGCCAGGGAGCTCCGCGTTCTCTGGAGCTGGGTGTCGCTGCCACCTTCCAGGCCAGCGGGTATTAGCAGTGAGCTGGGTGCCCCCTGTCCTGACAGGGAGGTTGGTTCCTTGTAGGTTAGTGCCCTGCTCTGCTGGTGGTGAGACCCGCTGGGCAGAGATGGTGGTAAGGGAGGTCCCAGCCTCCTTTTCTCACCAGTCCTGCTGCTCCCATCATTCCCTCCCTGATGACGGACAGGTGCCTCCTGTCTGAATCGACATGCAGAAAGGTGGGTGGCTGGCCTCCCCACCCCCCATGCTGCCTCAAACTGTCTCTCCATTTGCAGGTGTTTATTCAATAACCAGATTTGTGACCCCCAGAAGGGGTCTTGCAGTAAGGTGGCACTTTTTCCAAGGAGGGCTTCCTAGCCTTTGCTGAGAAACCTGTCTGCTTTCTCTCCTTCCCAGCCTCCCCAAGGCGAGACTCACCGCCTCCCCTGTAGCAATACAGAGTGGAGGCGTGAGGAGCTCCTCTTAGCACGACCCTTTCATATGGCTCTCCAGTCCCCCAGCGTGGATCCAACGCAGGCATTCTTAGATGAGAAAATGCAGAATACAATGAAGACGTACTGAGCACTCCCAACAGTGGGACGGGGAGCTTTTTGAGCCACACTCCCAGTGTCCCTGCGTGTGCTGGCATTTCCATTTCTCAGAAGAAACAGGCCCAGAGAGGGGCAGGGGTACACCCGGGGGTCTGCAGAACTCAAGTGCTTTCCCCTACAAACTCGCTACCCAATGCATTGAACTCAAGCGCTTGCTTTTACCATGTGCGGTCCCCAAATTTGGTCACGCCTTGGGAGGTGTGATCAGCCATCTCTCCAGCAGTCTGCCCTCCAGGGAAAGGGAAGGGATATTCCCAAGCGAAACTGCGCGGAAACAAACGTCTTATCAGTAACCAGCGCAGGCTCTTTGGGATCTGCTATGTCTGTGCACTGAGAAGGCAGCCCCCCTTAAAGAGCATCCTCCGAGAACTTGACTTCTAATCCCACAGGGAAGGTCAGATAGCAGAGGTGTCTGAGGTGTTCCTGAGGCTCTGTAGGGGAAGGCTTTGCTTTTCAAACAACATTGTTTATTCGCTCAACAAACTGAACAGAACTTGAACCTGAGGAAGGGAGGGCCAGACTTCCCCATCTGTCTGGTACCCAGCCCCATTCCAACGTCAGGCATTTATTTTTTTTTTTTTTATTTGGCCCTCCCTTCCCTTAGCTACAGTGCTAGGAAGGAGCAGCGTGAACAGGGCAGTGGAAAAAAGCAAGGACTGCCTCACCCAAGGGTGCATACGAGGTCAGACTCACCTGGAGACACGATGAGGTTCCCCGGGGCACCCCCTCACAGGTCCGGACCTGCTCATCAGCCCTCATGGCTGAGTTTGGAGGGTCATTGTGCCCTGAAACGGGACACATGGGAGTTCATGTTGTTTTTCCATCAGCCAGTGCAGCTCACATAATCTGATACTTCGTTTTCAACATCCTGCTTTCCAAATGCTCCCCTTACCATCCTGAAGCGCACCGGCTTTGTATCTTGGGCATCTCAGGATCCTATGGTCAGAAAAAGCCGGATGCCACTCTTTTCCACGCTGCAGGGTTTTTACGTTGCTTTCGTGTTTCTCTGTTGAGAGCACTTTGAGGAAGGAGGTCCCTAAACTCCACGTGTCTGATTTTCCATGAGGATATGGTTGCTATCGGAGTCTACTAACTGTGAACCTGATAGGGAATAGATGCCATTCTGTGGCTGCCCCAGGAGCTTACTGAGAAACTCCAAGGTCAAGAAGGGAAGGTGTGAAAAGGTGGAGGGGGAGAGGCTTAACCCCGAAGCAAGAGTTAGTGAGGACAGAGCAAACCCAAGCCACGGTGATGCCCAGGCCCTACCTTTCAGGGTCAAGGGCCAATCTCCAGAGGCAGAAGCCCACCTAGCTTTGAATTTGAATGGCCGGTGGTCTGAAGGGGCTGCCATGAATTGATACTATGGACAGGTTTCCCTAAACATCTTGGTGTGCAATACTCACCTGTTGTTCAGTGGTTAGCGTCGACCTATGAACCAGGAGGTCACAGTTCGATTCCCGGTCAGGGCACATGCCCAGGTTGCGGGCTCGATCCCCAGTAGGAGGTGTGCCAATCTATGATTCTCTCTCATCATGGATGTTTTGCTCTCTCTCCCCCTCTCCTATCCTCTCTGAAATCAATAAAAATATATTTAAAAAAAAAAAAACTTGACCTAAAAATACCATTGAGCATCCAAAAGAAAGAAAAAGAATTCTGTAATTATTTCCACGTAACTAAGTAAGGTTTTTAGGGGGATGAGGGAGATGGTTCAGGGAAACTTTCCTTAAAATGTTCGTATCTTTTTATTTGTTTCTGGAAACAGTATAACCCTAAACATACTCCCATTTCTAATTCACGGTCCATCAGAATACGCACAAGGCATGTTATTTGACTAGCAACAACAATAAAAAGCCCCGGGCAACGATGAGAAGCAGCTGTGGTTTGGTGGGAAAACCACGGAACTTGGCATTGTAAGGGCCGAGGCTTGAGCCCCTCTCTCTGCCATCTCTATTCTTGGTGACTTCGGGGTTCCAACCAATTTTAAAAGGAAAGCCATGGCCCTAACCGGTGTGGCTCAGTGGATAGAGCGTCGGCTTGCCAACTGAAGGGTCCCAGGTTCGATTCCGGTCAAGGGCATGTACCTTGGTTGCGGGCACATCCCCGGTAGGGAGTATGCAGGAGGCAGCTGATCGATGTTTTTCTCTCATCGATGTTTCTAACTCTCTATCCCTCTCCCTTCCTCTCTGTAAAAAAATCAATAAAATATATTTTTTTTAAAAAGGAGAGCCGTGGAGGGGAGAGCCACGTACATTTGACACTTTTGTCCTTTCTGGATTGGCACCCTTCCCCACCTCCCATCAGCTAGTGTTCTTCTTTCCTTCGGCTTCGCATCAGCCAAACTCTAAACAACTTTGAACTTGATGAATAACTTGGTTATCTGCTCCCCATTGCCAAGTGTCTGTGCTGTTTGTGCTTGGCACCAAACGGTTCATTAATCCAGCGACTCCAGCCTTCTGCCGGTGGAGAGACACACACAGGCTCCCTGTCCGTTCAGACGCTCGCCTCTCGGTGCGTAAACGGTTCCAAGCTGGTTCTTCTCCCGAGAACATGCTGGAACGGGGAGAGGTAAACACGGCCGTCTGTTGTCCATGACGGGAACCCGGTGCCGTCTTGACGCCGTGGCTCGAGAGCCGCTGTAGAACAAGAGGTTGCTGAGTGTTTTCCCAAGGTGTGGTTTCAGGTATGTAGAGTGTTGCCGGGGCTTATTGCTAAAGAATTTCAGGCCGACACGAAAGCACAGAACGTCACCCTTCCCGTGACATTTCCCACTTGTTCAGCGACAGGTTCACTTGGTCGGGGGTGGGCAAGGCCAGTTAGGTGCACAGCCAACACCCGTTCACTGGCTCCCTAGAGATATGGGATCCCTGGAGCCCGAAGATCGCCCCCAGGCAGCCAGGCCATGATCGCAGGTTGAGAAGCTGAGGGTACAGCCCAGCCCGGCCGGTGTGGCTCAGTGGTTGAGCGCCGACCTAGGCACCAGGCGGTCACGGTTCGATTCCTGGTCAGGGCACATGCCTAGGTTGCGGGCTCCATCCCAAGTAGGGGGCGTGCAGGAGGCAGCCGATCCATGATTCTCTCATCATTGATGCTTCTATCTCTCTCTCCATCTCCATTCCTCTCTGAAATTAATAAAATAATATATTTATATATTTTTTTTAAATAGAGAAGCTGAGGGTGTTGCAATGGGTCAGGGCACCCAGGGGCTACTGATCCAGGGGTAGGGTCACTCAATATTCCATGTCTCTTTCTCCATATCCACTGCAATATCTAGATTTTTTGCAGCGGTTCTCAACCTGTGGGTCGCGACCCCTTTGACAGTCGAACAACCCTTTCACAGGGGTCGCCTAAGACCATCCTGCATATCAGATATTTACATGACGATTCATCACAGGAGCAACATGACAGTGATGAAGTAGCCACGAAAATCATTTTATGGTTGGGTTACAACATGAGGCACTGTATTTAAAGGACCAGAAGGTTGAGAACCACTATAGAAGTTTCCACCTCAACGCTGATGACAAGTAAGCAGTATGTAGACCAGATAGTAGGTGTGCTCTGGAGTCTCGAGCAAGAGGCACAAGAGGAAAGTAAGAAGGGGAGACTTTTATTTAAATATGAAACTCCAGTTAAACAGGAGTTTAGAACCCCGGGAGGGAGAAGTGGGAGAAGGATCAAAAGAGAAAATGTGTCCTGTTGGCGTGGCTCAGTGGTTAAGCGTTGACCGGTGAACCAGGAGGTCACGGTTCAATTCCCCGTCAGGGCACACGCCTGGGTTGTGGACTCCGTCCCCAGTGTGGGACGTGGAGGAGGCAGCCTATCAGTGATTCTATCTCATCATTGATGTTTCTATCTCTCTCTCCCTCTCCCTTCATCTCTAAAATCAGTAAAAATATGTGTTTTTTTTAAAGAGAGAGAGAAAATGTGGCTGCCCCAGGAGCTTACTGAGAAACTCCAAGGTCAAGAAGGAAAGGTGTGAAAAGGTGGAGGGGGGAGGCTGAAACCCACATATCAGGGAAATGCAACCCTAGAAACTGTCACAGGCCACCAAGGGGGCTCCACCCAGCTGGGCGGAGGCTGGGGGAGTCCTTACTTCTGTTCAGAGCGAAAGGATAAGCACGTGGATGGAGTAGGGTTAACATGGATGGAGTAGGGTTAACAGAGGAGGAGAATCTTACCCCAGATACTCCGGTGCCTGGGGAGGAGCTGGTGAGCCCGTTGGCGGTGGTGTGACAGCCGAGTCACCCAGAAGTCAGCAGGGTGGCTTCTGGCAGGTTCCTTGCCTTCTGCAGTGAGATTTGAGACAAGAGCAAGTTATGTATGTGACTTCCCAGTGAGAAGGGACAGCGTTGGCATCTTTCAGTGGGAACTGAAGTCCCAGGGACGACGTAGCTGTTAGACACTTTGGCATTCCTCGTGTGGACTCCTTTAGATGTCATTCCGTCTGGACACACATCTGTGCGGCCCCTTTGGCTGGTGGACTCGGTTCCTCCCTGACTGCTTGGCTCCTGCCAGGACGGGAGGGGGCATCGGGCCGTTCAACTGAGGAAGAAAATGAAGTAGGAAGTGCTCACTGGGGAGGGAGCAGGCAGCAGGTTGCTGGTGGGTTTTGGTAAAATGGCAGGTAGCTAGATAGCTTGATGGATTGACTGGTTGGCTTTATGTGTGCTCTTACCTACTCTGGAGGGAAGGGGCCGGTGGTCATGAAAGATGGCCAAAATGGGCAACTGTCCTTCCATCCAGGCCTGCGCCCCAGGATGGACACACTGGGCCCCCTTGCCCACAGGGGAGCCCGGCCATCTAGGAAGAGGCATTTTTAATAGTCACTTTGGTGGGATATATACTCAAAAGTAAAGTCCCCATTAACCGGACGAAGCCAGATGGGTTTTGTGAGACGAGACCATGAAACCAGACCCATTGGCTAGCCTTCTCTGAGGGGGCAGAGACAGGCCCGGAGACCAGGGAGAAACCCAAGGGTGAATTCTGTTTAGACTTCCAGAATTCCTCCTGACCGAGTCCCACCCCCAGGGTCACTTACGATAACAAGTCCTTGCAGAACGCAGGGGGGGTGGGGGGCCTGGTTGGGGTTGGGGCGGGGGATTGCCACGGATCGGAATTGTCCTTAGAGACAGGAAACAAAAAAGAAAATAGGATAAACAGGTACTTTTCTGGATGAGGAATTATAAACAGTGGGGATCCCCAGGGACCATGGTGCGGTCCCAGGCTTAGTTTAAATGTTCATATTTCATCTGGAGGAGAGACTGCTCAGCTAGGTCCAGGCCTGCAGATGGAATGGATGGCAAACAAATGGTGATTAACCGCAGGGTGGGCCGAGGCGGTAGCAAGCAAATGCATACTGAGCTTGTGCAGGGAGAGGTCCAGCCTCAGTTAATGCGTTTAGGAGAACATAACCCAGATTTCCAGAAAAATGGATCCTGGAGGGGATCTTTGCAAAATGTTTGTTTGCTAAAGGCCGTGTGGGACCAAGTGTTCAGGAGGTGCCTACCGTGAGGCCCAGGCGACAGCCTCGGGGAGAACGCGTAAGTGGTCAGACTCTTAACAGGAGCCGTTTGTCTAAAGTCAACTACACTTTGAGTTTCTCTGGCAAATGAAGCGCTGAGTTCCAAAACCCAAGGTTTCAAGAATTTCTTACTCTTTTGCAAAGAGTTGGGGAGTTGTCAACAGGTTCCTCTAGGTCAGTGGTTCTCAACCTTCCTCATGCCACGACCCTTTCATACAGTTCCTCATGTCATGGTGACCCCCAACCATAAAATTATTTTCGTTGCTACTTCATCACTGTCATGTTGCTACTGTTATGAATCGTCATGTCAATATCTGATATGCAGGATGTATTTTCATTGTTACACATTGAACATAATTAAAGCATAGTGATTCATCACAAAAACAATATGTAATTATATATTCAACATGTGTTTTCCAATGGTCTTAGGCGACCCCTGTGAAAGGGTCGTTTGACCCCCAGAGGGGTCGCGACCCACAGGTTGAGAACCACTGCTCTAGGTCGCCACGACCCCATGCTGCTCTGATGGGGCCAGAGTTCTCCTGATAGTCTACACCGTGCAAAGGCCAAATCTCCACTTTCATGATGTCCGCATTCAGCCGCACACACTTTTTCTTGTGAGAAAAAAAAAAAAGAAAAAGCCCTTGGCATTACCTTTCCCAAATTATTTGCTTCTGCCATAAAAATTGCTTCTGCCGTCCAGATGAATGCCAGTCAATCTCCTAGCAGGAATGCTGCGGAGTTCGAGTGGCCCCGTGCCCCCATGCCCCTCCCAAATTGTATGATCAGCCAGCCCCTTACAGATGAGGAAACGGGTGTAGAGACCAGAAATCTGGTTGCCAAAGGTTCAGTCTTGGGCCAGGGCAGGGCTGAAAGGGGCTGCTTGGAGGGTTTTGTTTTAAAGAGGAAGGGAGAGGGAGAGAGAAACATCAATGATGAGAGAGAATCATTGATTGGCTGCTCCTGCACGCCCCACACTGGGGATGGAGCCCGCAACCCAGGCATGTGCCCTGACCAGGAATCGAACCCTGACCTCCTGGTTCCTAGGTCGATGCTCAGCCACTGAGCCTTGCAGGTCTGTGCTGTCTTCCTGGCCTGGAGGTGCCTCAGAGCTGCTGCTGGTAGTGCATTTGCTGGTGGGAATACGAATGGGACGGTCCCTTCTCCCTCATTAGCGGGAGGCTCAGGCTGACTTTCGAAAGGCAGAATCCAGATGGTGTGAACGGGTGGCCCTGGAAGGTGCCCCTGTGCAGGCTGGCCCTGTGCCCACCTCGGTGTGCCAGGGCTGTCCCGGGCTTCTGACGAATACATTGGTGGGTTTGGCCCAAGGATGGGCCAACCTTGAGGGGAATGCCATGTGCGACCTGGATTGCAGTGGGCAAGCCTGTCGCGGTCTGCAAACCAGGGCTTCCGGTGAAACTCAGCGTAGGGGGGAGGTAATTGGACAGAACCTGCTAGACTGAGACCTCACTATGGGAGGGGGAAAGATGGTGGCACCCCAGCTGTAAAGGCAGGCGAGCAGAGGCCCCCGTGGCCTTGAGTCCTAAGGGAACAGCCGCTGGCCGAGGCCTTATGCCCTTTCTTGCCCGTGGTGCAGCCGGGTTCAGAAGTGTGATTCCTTTGGGTCTTGGGCCCTTTTCCCTCGCCCGGAGCTCACTCCTCCATAGCTGGACTCCCCTCCTGGCAGGCACAGCGCCCCGCAGCCTGTGTGGCCTCCGGCGAGCGAGGACTGTGATAGTGCTTAAGGGAAACATCGCAATTGGACAAAAACGCGGGATTCTCTTCCAAAGAACCAGATGAGTAGGCTTGGAAGCGAGGTGAGGGGGCCAAGGGGAGGAATTGGTTTGACTGAAAACACTTGCTCCGGCGTGTTTGTGCTCCGTCCAGAGGATGCTCAGGGGCAGCTGCCAGCCCCTTAAATAGCCCAGGAGCAGGGGCAGGAGCGCCGCGAGGCTCAGGGAACCCTGGGGAGGAGGCACGTTGCTCCCAGAAAAACAGGCGACCCAGCGAAGGAAGTCATCACCCCGATGCCCTGCCGAGCGCCGCCTTGGTGGCAGGGCCCTGAGCAGCGCCGGGACCGCTGTCCCCACGCCTCCCCTGGGGTGGCAGCCCTCCTGCCTCTGAGGGGCCCGCAGGCCCCCAGCTCCCGGGCGCAGCCAGGGCAAGTGCGAGGGAGGCAGCGCGGTGCTGGGCGGGGAGGGGGTGCTGGAGGCAGCCCAGCCAGGCGGGGTGGGTGGCCAGGGCCAGGGCGGGCGGGCCTCCAGGTGCGCTCCTGGCTGAGGTCCCCAGGGCCACCCCGCCTAACCCCCCGGACAATCTGGGGAGCGGATCTGCGGGCCGCTTGCACCAGGGAACCCCTCAGAGTGGGAGAAATGAGCGGCTTCGGGCCGGCGGTCTAGTTGGAAAGGGGACCTGGGGTTGGTCTCCAAACACAGTTTCTTTCCACTTGGGTTGGAGATTTCAGGGGGGAGATTTGGGAGCGCGCTGCCGCCCTGGCGCTCTTGCAGGGCCAGGCGGCCCGGGGACTGGGTCCTTTCCGCGTGGGGAGCCGCGGCGCGTCCCGGGGTCCCGGGGTCCCCGAGGTCCCCGTGCCCAGCGCCGCAGCCGGGAGCCGCGGTCCCCGCCCAGCTCCCCCACCCGTCGCGGGCGGCGCTGAAACCCGAGCGCGAGGGGCGGGCGGCGCGGCGGCGGGGGCGGCGGGGCCGGGCGGACATTGGAGGGGACCCGGTGATGGATGGCGAGGGCGGGGCCCGCGGGGAGGGGGCGCGCCGGGCGCCCGCGGCCGAGGGGAACCGAGCCGCCCGGCTCGCTGCTCCCGCCGGCGGAGCGAGGGCTGCCTGGGCTGCGCAGCGTGATTGATTTTCTGCTTTTCTTCTAAACTCTTCTTCCAGGGAGAGGCTAGTGGGAACAGGCCGAGCTGGATGGATGGGTATGGGGAGAGGGGCAGGACGCTCAGCCCTGGGATTCTGGCCGACCCTCGCCTTCCTGCTCTGCAGCTTCCCCGCAGGTAAGGCATGGATGGCCCCGGGCGCGGGGACCGCCTCGCAGCCCTCGCCACGGCCCCCGAGCGCGTCGGCGGCGCCCCCCGCCCCCCGGGGGGGACCTGGCCTCCCATCTCCTCTGGTCTTTGTTCCTCCCGCTCCCCGCGGAAGGCGCGATGGATGCCCGGGGAACTCCAGGGGGGACCCTACTCGGGCTGCACTGAAAAGCAGCCGGTCGGAAGGGTCTCTTGGGCCGGAGGTGCCTCCGAACTTCCCAGAAAGAGGGGGGGACCAGGGACGCGCCCCTGGGAGGCCCTGGAGGGAGGGGCGCAGGGGAGGTACGGGCTCCGAGCAGGGGGCGCTTTCCCGGGCTCCTCACCCACCGCTTTGCAGACCTGCCCGGTGCCCAGGGGTGGCCCCGGGGGCGCCCCCGACGTCCTAGCCAAGTCCCCGCCGCCCTCGCCGGCGGGACCGGCCGGCCCCACGCCGGGAGCCCTCGGACTGGGCTCCGAGCAGCCCGTATTCCTGTTGGATAACATCCCGCGTCGCCCCCCGTTTGTTTTTATTGTGTCAGAAAGGGAGAGAATTTCAGAATTAAAGCTGAAAAAGCCCATCTGTTTCCAATGAATCCCCCATGGTTTTTCACAATGTTTTTGGCAGATCGCTGCCTTCAAATTCCTCCGAGCCCGACCTCTTGTTTTTGTTGGGGGAAGGGAGACCAGCTCCACAGAGAAGCATTTGTTCGTTCCCAAACGCTCCAGTTTCTTGACTTTTTTTTTTTTTCTTCTTTTCCCCTCCCCTGTCGTGGGGGGGAGGGGGAAGGCCCGAAACTTAAATCCCGGCTCTGTTTTCTGTATAATGTTTCATAAAACTTTATTTCATTTCTGCCATATGCTGCTCACAGCTGGGAAACGCCAGTGAAACCCTTCATACCCGGTTTTTTTTTTCTCTTCTCGCTAAAAAAAAAAAAAAAAAAAAAAAAATGAAACAAATACACATCAGCCCAGGGTTCGGGCCCAAGGGTCCCCCGTGGCGAGGCGGGATCCCCCGGCCGGTGCCACTGTGTGGCGTGGCCCCGAGGTGTCTTCTTGCGAAAATGCGAGTGTGTTTCTGTGTCTCGCTCCGCAGCCCCGCGCACCGCGGGGACTTTGCAAGAAAGGACTTGAGCGAGCGAGACGGGGATTGCGTTGTTTTGTTTTGCTCCTCCGCCAACTGGGTTTCAGGAACTGGCAGAACTGGGCCATCCAGGCTGCAGGCTGCCGCTGGGGCAGGGGGACCAGGCAGGCAGGCAGGCAGGCCGGCAGGCAGGCAGCCCAGGTGGCGGAAAGGGCCTGGGATCAGTTTACCTTCTCGCCCCGGCCCTGCTTCGGGTCTCCCTGGCGGCCTCTGGGTGCAGCGGGCCCAGTTCACCTTCGGCAGCTGCACGCACCCACCCCCCGCCCCCCAGGGTGCCCCGGGGAGCCCTAACCTGCTCCCAGCCCTGGATTCCACTGGGGAGGCCCAGGCCTAGGACAGGGGGAGTTGGGGTGTCAGTGCCCCTAAGAGCTTTGGACCTGCTGCGCCCTGGCCCGCCCCGGGGATCCTAAAACCTCTGCAGTGGGGTCCACCAGCAGGGAGTCCCATTCCCCCCAACACCCCTTTTTTTTTTAAAAAAAAGGCAGTGTCTCCATCTACAAAGCGGTCTGGCTGAAAGGCGGATTTGGTTCTTTCCCAAGAACTAAAAAAAAAAAAAATTAATTTAAAAAATGACCCTCTCCTTGCAAGCCAAGTTCCCCTTTCGGAGTGCTGGAGTTTGCAGCGTGTGCACCCTGGTTTGGTCCCAGATAAGGATCCGGCCCATCGGAGGTTTTATCAGATGGGTTGATAGATGGCTTTTGTCCCCCGGCAGCCCTGCGGTGGTGGGGGATGTGATCTCAGCTCCAAGCTGAAATGGAGAAGGGGGGCATAGGAGCCCTTAAAACAACACCTTCTTGCTCTTAAAGTGGCAGCGCTGGTTAGCATCTTGGGCCAGACGGGGAGAAAGGACGGACTGACCGGGGAACTCGGAGGCAGGAAGGAGCTGCGAGGGCTCCTGGCGGCGGTTTTGTTGTTGTTATTGTTATTGTTGTTGTTTTTTTTCCTTTCTCCTCGTTTCAAACCTTGAAGTGTCCCCCGCAGTCTGGGGAAAGCGGGTGGGTCGGTTATGTAATCCGCCACCCCCGAATTCCATCACTTTTGTTTTCCAAGAAGCCCGTTTCTTCTTGGCTTCCAGGCCCCGTAACTCAAACCTGGCTGATGGAACAGATAGCCGCCGCACTGTCACGCCAACTGGCTAGTGTTTCTTCTAATTTGAGGCCTTAACAGCTGCATTTAGTCAAAATTGCCCACCTTACTGAAACCTGAGCTTTCAAGAGCGCCAAACCCAATAGGCGGGGAGAGGGGGTGTTTCTGAAAAGTGTGCTCCAGAAACCTGGGTCAAAGACAGTTTCTTAAGGAAGAGACGGGATGAGCCATGTCCACGGCAGAGATGGACTGTCAAGGGCTTTGATGCGCTGGCAGGGGGGGCTGCAGGCCTGTGGGAGAGCAGGATGGAGGACAGAGGGGCAAAGAAAGCTCCGGCAAAGGGTGAGGCCCCGGGGACATGCGGGGACCCCGGGCACCACGGCCAGCCGCTCCCCCTGAAAACAGGTGGGCTGGATTGAAAGCCTGGGTTTGTTCGGTGCACGTCAGCTTGACTGGCTGCCAGGAGAGAGCCCAGGGGAGTGCAAATTAAATTGGACGGAGTTGTGCGGAGAAAGATGCCTTGACGGCTGCTACACTGAGCGGGTTTGTGTCATGTAAGAATGTTTACATGTCCCCGTTCTGCGTTTATGGCACACCTACTGTGCCCCTGGCTTGAGTGACATGGGGGGTGGGGGGTGGGGGCTCGCCTGAGCAAGGCTGGCATCTGCCATCGGGTAAAGGGAAGGGGGCTCTGTTGTGTCCCGTGGGCTGCGAGGGTGTCTGCTTGGCCGATGCTGTGCCTTTAATGGGTGGCAGAGCAGCCACGTGTAGCTGGGGTAGGGGGGACAAGGGCAGAAGAGACTGCTTAGTACAGTCTTCCACAAACAGCATCCTCTTCAAAACACAATTAATAGATACGGTTAAAACTCGGAAGCCATTGGGACTTCTTAAACCGGATGGCGGCTCTCAAAGTGTGGCCCCTGGACCAGCCCCGTCTGCCTCCCCTGGGAAGTTCTTAGAAATCCAAGGCCTGGGCCCAGACCAGCCCTGCTGCAGTGCACACTCGGGGTGGGACCCCGTGGTCTCCACTTGAACAGGCCCTCCAGGCCGCTCTCATGCACAGGGAGATCGCTGCTCTGAGAATTCTCCCCTTTACTCTTCAACTGCAGCTGCTTTTAAAATGTTAGTCCTCGCCCGGCTGGTGGGGCTCAGTGGTTGAGCGTCCACCTATGAACCAGGAGGTCACGGTTCGATTCCCTGTCAGGGCGCATGCCTCGGTTGCATGCTCCATCCCCAGTGGAGGGGCGTGTAGGAAGGCAGCCGATCCATGATTCTCTTTCGTCATTGATGTTTTCCTCTCTCCCTCTCCCTTTCTCTCCGAAATCAATACAAATATATATATTTTTTTAAAATGTTAATCCTCAATGGGGAAACTAAGGCTCGGGAGACCAAGCCCTCTGCAGTGTGCAAGGGTGTCTGTGTGGTCAGAGAGATGAGTCTCTCTCTCTCTCTCTCTCTCTCTCTCTCTCTCTCAGCACATTTCCCATGAGTCGGGATTTCTTGCCTCCTCCCAGGGCTCCTAGCGGCTCCCTCTCCACCCCTGGCTCAGCGTTCCACAGAAGATGCCACCCGGCCACAGGCCGGGAAAACCAGTTGACAGGGCTGTCACCATGCACATTTCCCAAGTCAGACTCTGTCCTTTGGGTTTTGCTTATGTATTCATTTCATGCCCCATTTCGCCCGGGGCAGGCAGCATACCTAGGCGCCCGGGAAAGCCATGCGTCCATCCCTCTGCGCCCAGGTCCCTGCAGAAAGGAGCCCATGATTGCTCCCCCTGCTACGGAACGTCCCTGATCACAGGCTCACACTCAGGTGTGTGTGTGTGTGGGGGGGGGGTGCGCGCCCTGGGCACGTGCCCAGTTGGCCTGCGTTTGCCCTCCCCCGGCAGGAGGAAGGTGGAGGAGGAAGGCCTGCCCGAGGATGGTGGTGAGGGAGAAAAGCCACTTCAAATGAATGTTGACCTGGAGTGGCCAAGCAGAGGAGCCCAGGGTTGCTGGAGGCAGAGCCAGGATGGAAAATTAGCATCTCTAGGGCTAGCCCTAGACTCAGGGGGGAAAGGGTGATGCCTCGCCTCAAAGCAGAAAGACCAACTTGCTCACCAGCAAGCCTCAATTAGATCTGAAAAGGGGTGTCTTTCTTGGCCCATCACCACCCCCCTGTGGAACCCGGGTAGCTTAGCTTAGCTGTCCGCCTTAAGCCAGGATGGCATCCTGTGCCTGGCCCTGGCCCTGGCCCTGGCCCACCATGGGGCCTCCTGCCCGGAGGAGCCCTCAGCTGCCTGGCTGGCAGCCCTGTTCGCCGTGGATCTGGCTCCCAGTGGCCGCAGTGGGAGCTGGGGGAGGGTGTCCACTTTGTAAGCGGAGGTGTGCCCTCTTCCTTGGCAGACGGCGTGGTTTCTTGCAACAACTTGGCCTGTGTGGGGGCTGGGGCGGAGCAGCCCTGGCTGGGTGCGGCTGGGGGGCAGTGCCTACTGCCTCAGCTCGCTGAGCGGCGTGCAGCCACCCCTGCCCACACTTGGCATGTGTGGAGGGAGTTAACCCCCAGCTCCCCAGCCCTCCTCTCCCCTTCCTAACTCACTGAGAAAATTCCTCCGGCCTTGCTCTTCGATCTTTCTCCGTTGGGCCAGTGACTGCAGAAAGGCCCAGAAGGTCCCCAGTGCCTTCCAGGGAGGGGCGAGTCTCAGGATCGGTCAGTCCCTGGGGCCCTCCTAGGCTGGACCGGGGAGAAAGGCCTTTCGAAAGGTGGCCAGCTCTGTCTGCTCGGCGGTTAAGTAAGGTGGCGTCGCCTGTCGCCGGCGAAAAAGCCACGCCATCACCTGGGTGTGGTCCTCTCGGTGTCAGATGCCAAACACCTGCATGGGCGATGGGGTGAGATTCCTACAAGCGGGACAGACAGGCAGCCTCGGGCATCTGTCCGGCCAGGAGCCCCCAGAATGCTGCCCAGGGCTGAGCTTACCAAATACCGACCCTGGCTCGGGTGGCCGTCCCCTCCCAGCTTCAGAGCGGAGGGACAGGAGAGGGTGCAGAATGGCCAGTAGCTCCTGCTGCTGCCGGCTGCCACGCTGGGGGAGGCAGGTTGGCCCTCCTGGCTGGTGCTCCGTTCCCATAACCACCCTCAGGACCCGCACTGGCCTGTTGCTGGAGAGAGAGGAGCTGCCCCCGGGGGTGGGCAGTGAAGACGGGCATGGCATAGGACGATCGTTTCAGCATGGGCATCCCAGAGGCTGTGCAGCGAGTTCTCCTCTAAGCTCCACCCAATTGCTTCCATCCCAATGGGAGCCATCGCCTCTTAAGTTACCCTGCGCCCCAAAATAGTGTTCCGAGCGTGCCGCGTCCTGGCTGGCAATTATCCGGGGCCCTGCGATCAACTGGATCGAGTCGGAAGTCCTCAGGCTGGTGCCTCAGGGTCCAGTGAGGAGAATACAAACCACAGGGCTCTGTCCACAGAGGGATCTTAACATAGGGGATGGCCGGTGGGTGTGGGGGAATGAGAAAGCAGGAGGGGTCACTGAGGCACACAGTGGCAGGAAGTGGTTTCCGCCCAGGGGCTGGGGGACAAAGGGAAGAGGTTTGGGGGCCCCAGTCCATGAGGAGGGCCCCGTGCCTGGCTGGTCTCAATACTTCTGAGTGGCACCAGTGATGCTTGGGCGGGGGGGAGGGGGGTTCATGAGGGAGGGGAGACAAGGGCCACTGTCCAGTGGTGGTAATAGAAACAGCCTGGGGTCCGTCCAGATGGCTCAGTGGTTGAGTGTCGCCCTAGGAACCAGGAGGTCACGGTTCGATTCCCGGTCAGGGCACACGCCCAGGTTGTGGGCTCGGTCCTCAGTGTGGGGCGTGCAGGAGGCAGCCGATCCATGATTCTCTCTCATCATTGATGTTTCTCTCTCTCTCTCTTCC
Source organism: Myotis nattereri (assembly GCF_964212035.1). Lineage (NCBI taxonomy): Eukaryota > Metazoa > Chordata > Mammalia > Chiroptera > Vespertilionidae > Myotis > Myotis nattereri. The sequence goes on from NC_138097.1 coordinate 14,169,674, forward strand.
TCTCTGAAATCAATCAAAACATATTTAAAAGAGAAGGTGAACCAGGGTGCGCCTCCAGCCTTCCCTCTTCTGTCTAGTGCCCCCTAGTGGCGGAATCCAACAGGGAGCCCCGTGACCAGAGAAAAGGGCTTTGCAGATCCCCAGCCCCACTCAACAGAGGGAAGCAGAGGGGAGCCTCCCGCCGTTCGCTTTATCAGGGGCACAGCTGGCACGCAAGGCCCTTGTGTCTGGCCCCAGACTCCTGGCTGCACGCTCACCAACCAGCAGTTAGCGTCTGGCCAGCCGCAGCTGTGCCTGGCCCCTTGTGTTTCTAGGGCCCGTCAAATCCCGCTGCCCTTCCGGACCTCATTGAAATGCCGCTTCCCCGATGCCCTCTCAAGCCTCCATTCTTCCACCTTCGTTGCATTTTAGTGCTCAGATAAGACGTGTTTGCTCTGGATGCTGGAAGCTTCCGTGGCTCGCTCTACCTCTGCACAGGAGCTCACTGGGGCTTGTTCTAGGAACAGCATGAAGCACGGTGCCTGGCACAGAGCTGCTTCCAGAACCTTCAGCAAGTCCTGCACGTTGCCATGCAAGCCCCGGCGTCGAAAGCCGCCCGCCTGGCCACGGGGCTTGCATTCAAGCTGAGCTGTGCCCCTTTAAGAAGAGGCAGGTTTTTTCTGTTCCCTGGCTCACCCCACCCCTCCCACTCGACATCTGAAACCTGATCTAATCCCTTTGCACGCGGGTAATTTATTGGTCTATTGGGCTTTTCTTGGTGGCAAATTGCATTGTCTTTATTCCTGGGTTCAGGCTTCGGAGCGGCTTACCGCATTCCTAAGACTCCTTTCTCAGGGCCCGGCCCTCACACCCCCTCCGCGCGCAGCAAAATAAGTTTTATTGGGCTTCTTTGTCATGCAAACGAGGCGGTAATAATCAGGCTATTATTCTCCCAGATTGGCCTTGATTAACAGTTCAAAGGAGGCCCCTGAAAGCCGCTAATGCCGTCCGGGCGCGTAAATATTTTCCTCCCGCCCGGCTCCGTGCAGCTGGGACTCCCAGCTCCCTGCCTCCCTCTTTCTGTTTCTTGAGAGGCGCAGGGTTGCTATTTAAAGGACAAGAATGAAGCCAGGCAGGCAGGCAGGCTGTGTGGCTGTGGTTGCTCTCTCCGCTGTGCCCACCTCCCCCAGATGAGAAACGTTACATGTGTGGCGTGTGGGAGCCAAGGATTCCAGGACAAAAAAGAGGGGACCCGGGGCAGGAGATGGCCCCCGAGCCGGGGTGTCCTGGATGAGACCGGTCAGGCAGGCCCACAGAGCCGCTAGGGGGGGTGAGGCCAAGAAGATGGCCAGGGAAATTGAGGCCTGTCTTCAGCATACACAGGATGCAGCGGCTGAGCCTCTCCTGCGTGGCTCTACAGAAGGAGGGAGGCCCCATGAAGGTCCTTGGGAGGCAGATGTGGGTCCACAGGTGGAGATCCCGGGGCAGGAGGGGCCCGCCCTGCACTGGCCCAGTTCAGTGCAGGGAGGCCAGGTGCCTGCCGGGCAGGGGTGCCGCAGGGAGGTCTCCTACCCAGGAGGCTGTCTGCGGGTGGACAGCAGTGACCTCTGGCCCCCGGTTCTAAAATTCCGTGGAGGTTGGTCCCAGAGCGATCGTTAAGGCATTGCCTGCACCTCACCCTTGGTCGTTGCGGCCTCTGGATTCCCCTCTGTTTGTCCCCTGGTAGCTAATCCTGAAAGTCCTGTCTCAGGGGGCCTGGGTCCAAACAAACATGCATCATGGGCGTCAAAGGAGCGTATGTTTCTGTGCTGCGACTGCGCATTTTCCCGGGCGTCTGGGGTGCAGCCCTGGGTATAAGGGTGAGCAGAGGCGCCAAGAGGGTCCCTGCCCCAGGACACAGTGGTCAAGATGGCGGAGGGGTCAGTGGGGGGACAAAGAAGGCGGAACATCTGTAATACTTTCAGTAGTAAAGATAAATAGGTAAAAAGAAATGGCCGGCCAGTGTGGCTCAGTGGTTGAGCATCGCCCTACGAACCAGGAAGTCACAGTTCGATTCCCGGTCAGGGCACAGGCCCGGGTTGTGGGCTCGATCCCCAGTGGGGGGCGTGCAGGAGGCAGCCGATCCATGATTCTCTCTCATCATTGATGTTTCTATCTCTCTATCCCTCTCCCTTCCTCTCTGAAATCAGTAAAATTACTATTTTTTTTTAAGCTCAGGAAAACGTCTTATTTTCCATCACTTCTCTCCTTCCTGGCTCTTCCCCTATTGGCTGTCTCGGGCCCATTGAGAGGTGGCAGAAAGGCCAGAACGGGGCCCCGCTACCGCCTGCAGGAACCAGGCAGGAGGGAGACAGCTGGCTGCCTTCTGTCACCAGGCACCAGGGTGGCTCCCTCGGCAAAGCCGCGGCCCTCCTCCCGCTCGCACCCGTTGCAATCGGATCTCTTTCAAACGCTCAGACTTTCCTCTCCTTGGACGCCCGCATCGGCAAAGGCCAGGGTTTTAACGGCCTGGAATCCGGGCCTCCTGCTTTTTTATTAAAGATACTGAACATAAAAATCAGCGCCTCTGGGGTCTCTGGCAGGTGACGCCACCCCTGAGAGCGTTTCCTTTTGATGCCGGGCCAGGTTACATTCCGGGCCCTGACCTGGGCATGGAGCGGCAGGACGGCTCCCTGGGGGCCGGGGGCCCCTCATCTCACCACCATGGGGACTGTCCAGCCCTGACATCCCTGATGCCCTTCCCCCTGGCCCCCAGGAAGCGACAGCCCCGTGCATGTCCACTCTAGGCCTGAAGAGGTGGCAGCGGGGAACGGGAGCCGTCAATTCCAGCCGCTGATTTCACTCTCGGTGGCCTCTTGCGAGCCAAGATGGGCAAGAGCCGAAGGTTTTAAGCTGCTGCGGACACCCGGGCAGTTCGGTGTATTAAAGCCATGGTTCTAAGGCACGGCCAGCTTGTGAGTGACTTAAGCAGACACACCACACATGGAGGCAAACCCAGTGATCCCTCCCAGTTGCTTCCTACTCTGCTCTCCGGCGTAGGATGGAGAGGCATGGAGCTCCGCCCACGAGGGGACCAGAACCAGACCTTCCCTGCCCAGGGCCGACTAGCCAACATCCACTGACCTCCAGCTAAATGCTGGTGCCTTTCTAAGCCCTAAGAACCCTCTTAGCAACCTCACAGGCTAGATACCGTTGCCCCTTCCCAGATGAGTCTAATGAGGCACAGAGAGGTTAAGTAATTTGCAGGAGGTCACACAGCAGCTAAGCTTGGGGCACGTATTGAACATTGGGGCTTACTTCCCCCCCAAATGTCTGCCGCTTTTGCCAGATTCCTGGGAGATGGCTGTGAAGATGTAAACAGATGCCAAAGGCCCGAGGGTGGCCCGCCTGCGCCTACAGCCCAGCTGCCCCGAAACACTGACCATTGGTTCCTCTGCAGGGCTGGGGCCTGCAGGAGGGGCTGCCACCAGCCCTGGCAGCTGATGGAGCTGTGAGCCCGGCCGCTTGCGGTTATTTCGAGCCGCGCGGAAGGATTTGGACAACCTGACTGCTACTTGCGGCTGGTTTTTTTCACCATCTGGGTGGGCGCGCGTTCGAAGGGTGCGCGGTGCCGGCTCCGACGGGGCGCCCTGGGGCGTGCGTGCGCGCGCCCACCCTGACGGCGTGTCCCTCGCTTTCTCCACAGCCGCCACCCCGTGCAAGATCCTCAAGTGCAACTCCGAGTTCTGGAGCGCCACGGCGGGCGGCCCCTCCCCGGCCTCGGACGACGCGCCCGAGTTCTGCGCGGCCCTGCGCACCTACGCCCTGTGCACGCGGCGCACGGCGCGCACCTGCCGGGGCGACCTGGCCTACCACTCGGCGGTCCATGGCATCGAGGACCTCATGAGCCAGCACAACTGCTCCAAGGATGGCCCCACCTCGCAGCCGCGCCTGCGCACGCCGCCGCCCCCCGGGGACAGCCAGGAGCGCTCCGACAGCCCCGAGATCTGCCACTACGAGCGCAGCTTCCACAAGCACGCGGCCGCCCCCAACTACACGCACTGCGGCCTCTTCGGGGACCCGCACCTCAGGACCTTCACGGACCGCTTCCAGACCTGCAAGGTGCAGGGGGCCTGGCCGCTCATCGACAATAACTACCTGAACGTCCAGGTCACCAACACGCCCGTGCTCCCCGGCTCGGCCGCCACGGCCACCAGCAAGGTAAGGCTGCGGCTGGGGCTGGGGCTGCGGCTGGCGTGGCCTGTGGGGCCCCATCGCCCAGGCCCTGCTGTCAGGGGCGGGCAGACTCAGCCCCCTGCCGACCCAGACGCCTCCTGCACCCACCCTGTTCTCGTTATTGTTAGTAAATGAGCAGATGATTTAGACAGGAATGTTCTAGAGATTCTTAATGTTGCCTAGAGTGCGGGGTTTCTCAAACTGCTGGCCACCCCCACTCGGGGTTTGTGAAATCAGCTTTCGGGGGGTCAGAAACCATCAAACGTGAATAGATGGAGAGCAGTGGTTCTCCACCTTCCTAATGCCGGGACCCTTTCATACAGTTCCTCATGTTGTGGTGACCCCCAATTTCATTGTTACAAATGGAACATAATTTAGTGATTAATCACAGGAACAATATGTAATTCTGTATGTGTTTTCCGATGGTCTTAGGCGACCCCTGTGAAAGGGCCTGGTTTCTGTGGTGTGCGTGTGCGCACAAGCATGTGTCTGTGTGCTCACGTGTGCACACCCGTGACCCAGGCCACGAGACAGCCCCATCCCCCGCAGGTTCACCTCCCCCATTCACGGCTGGAGGGTGTCTTGTGGCCTCCCATCCAGACTCAGCCAGAAGGAGGCTGGCGGACTCGGGGTCCAGGTGATGGGGACACGCCTGCCCCCTCAGGGCCGGGTCCACCAGGGCCCCTGGGGTTCCCAGGTTGGCAATGGGTCTGTTTTCCTAGGAAGAACATGTGGCAAGGGCGCCAGGCTGACCCACAAGGGCGCCAGGCTGCCCCTGCCCCCCTGTCCCTTCCTGCCCCTCTGTCCCGGAGGACAGTGAGGTGACCGGCAGCCGGCAAAATTCCTGCCACTTCCCTCTGTGCCAACAGCCTTCGCGTGCCCGCAGGGGGCCTGTTTCTGAGACCAACCGCTGGGTAGGAAACAAGCGGGTCTCTGCCCCGTGGAGGCCCTCGGCGTCAGGCCTTGAGGTGGCGGCCGAGTTGTGGTGGCGCTCTCTGCCCTGTCCCCGTCCCAGCCCTCCGCGGGCCAAAGGGGGCCAAGCCAAGACCGCCCCCCCACCCGCCGCCTTCTCTGCAGCCCCTTTACCTACACACCTCCCACCCGAGAGCCACGATGCAGGAATGCTGGGAGCCTGCAGCTGCAGCTTCTAAATCCAGCAGCAAACACACTCCAGGAGGGGCCCGGAGCGCAGAGGGAGGGAGCTGCCCCTCCTGACCCAGGGGGTAGAAGCACCGAACATGATCACTGAGCCCGGGAGGAACTGTGGTTCGTGACCGGCCAGGTGGTCAGCTGCCCCCAGTGACGGGGTGACACGGTGGAGCAAGAGCCATTCAGCCACAAACAACGGGAGTCCGCAGGCGGGCTGTGTGCCGGGGCCCCGGATACCGCCCTCGCTCTCTGCTGACTCTCGGGGGCCCTGAGCCCAGCCATGCTGTCCCAACCCAAGTGGGTTCCTCATTCATTCTTGTGCCCCCTCAGTCACGTGATGGCCTTTTCCCAATGGTGCACACTGCTGCAGGGCACAGGCTGGGAGTGCCTCCCTTCCTATGGCAGTTTCCAGAAGGACATGGGCCCTGGTGCAGAGCTGGCCTGCCCAGCCCCCCTCTGCTGTGACGGGGGCCCCCTTGATCTTTGCAGCCGGCTGAGAGCTCGGCGGCTTTCGCTGTGTCCCCGTCAGCGGGAGGCGCACCGGCCCCGCTAGAGGCCCAGCAGGGACAGGGTCAGCGTTGGAGCCACACAGACTCGGGTGTCAGGCAGACGGGGCCTGTGGTCACAGGCAGGGGCATCGTGGCTGGGCCCAGCGCCTGTGGCCTGCCCCTGCCTCTTCTCGGAGGCCTCCCATCGCCCGCTGACGGAGGTGTTGGTTCGCTCACTGACTCAGCAGACGTCAGCTGAACGTCTTTTGTGGCGGCCTCCGTGCTGGAGGTGGCCCGGCTTCCCGGCTGATAACAGAGACGGAGCTGGGGTAGCAGGATGCGGAGGGCTCTGAGCAGGGCCCCGGGGAGGGAGGGCCTGCGATCCGTGCCCTGAGCGCGCCCCCCAGGACGGGAGAGGGCAGCGGCAGAGCCAGGCCGAGGTGGGTGCCGCCCGGAGCCTCAGGGAGGAAGCGAAGCCAGGGGGCTTTCCTCGCCGGGCTGAGGGGCACCGGGGGCCTTTCAGGCTGGCAGGAGCCCTCGGCCTGACTCTCCTGTTCACGTGACCCCACTCCCCTCCTGCCTGCCCTCAGCGTGCTGCCTGGGCCCGGGGGCCCTCGCTCATTCCCATGACAACGGCGTGATCCAGCCCGCGTCATCCTTCTCTTCTCATGAATAATAGAATCTGGGCTGTTTAGCCAATTTCCCACCCCATGGGAAAGCCTCCCAGGCCTCCTTTCCAGCTGTGCTAGCAGCACCCATTGTACAGGTGAGTAAACTGAGGCTTACGGAGCAGAGGATCTTGGGTCTCTGCCTCCCATCCCCCCCCCCACCCCCCCCCCCGGTCGCACTTACCACTCTGTCTCGCTGCATAATTCATCTGCCTGGTCTGTGACCCCCCGAGATGTGAGCTCCATGAGGATGGGCCTTGGGCCGTCTCGCTCCCTGTGTGGACACAGCCCTGGTACCAGGCCTGGCATGTCGTTGGTGCCACATAAACGGTGGGTGAAGCCGGGCTCTGCCCCGTCCCCAGCGCGGTGGGGTGGGCCCAGGCCCGTCGGGGAACGGGAGGGGGACAGCAGAGGCAGGAGCGGCAGCCCCGCCCGGGCCCTGTTGGCAGCCGGCCGCCCGGCTTTCAACAGGCCCCCTTCATGCTGTTACTTGTGGTTGAGGCCCTGGCACCGGTGCCAAGAAGAGTCAGGCGGCCTGTCAGCCTTCCAGGAGACTGTCTCCGCGAGAGATGGCGGTGAGAGCAGAACCAGCCTTTCCTGTTCAGGGAGACGGTGGCCCTGGGAAGGCGGCCCCGCCCCCCAGTGTCTGTGTGGCCCTGCACACGAGGCAGGGACCCCAGAGTCCCTCACCCGAGCCCCATCCTCCAATGGCAGGACCACCCACCGCCCAGACCACCCTGGCTGGCCCACCTCCGGCCCCTGCAGGAGCCCTGGACGGAGAGAAGGAAGCTGCAAGAGGTGGAACTGTATGAAGTCGCCGGCTTTACAGGCCAGGGGTGTAGAGCAGCAGCAGCAGCTGCGAACGGTTCGATGAGGAGGGCTCGAAGCAGGATGGAGAGGCTGGGGCCCCCTTTATCATCCCGCAGCACCCACAAAGCACCAGCTCGCCCTCGTGTGCCTGGAGATGCAGCGGTCCAGGTGCCCTGGGTCAGGGGGGCAGCGGCCTTAGAGGCACCAGCTGACCCTGGGAGCAGGGACGAGAGAGGCCGTCTCCAGCCCACACAGTCCTCCTAGTTAGGACTATAGAGGAAAGAGCAGCCAGACGTCGCTGCCAGGACGGGGGGAGGGAGGCAGGGGGCCCACACTCACTCCCCCGGCTGTTTGTCTCCCATCCTTCTGTCTCCCAGGCCCCCCACCCCGTGGGCTTGTGGCCCAAGAAGCACAGGGACTGGGAACTAGGAGTCCGATCCCAGCTGTGCTGCTTACTGGCTGTGTGACCTTGGGCAAGTCGCTTTACCTCTCTGAGCCCATGTTGCCTGGTCTATAAATGGGAGGTAAAGTCACCCTCCCTTGCCGTGCCACGCGGGACACTGATGTGGCCAGTGGGCCCGTGTGCCTGGTTCTCAGGAGGATGGTGACTGACACAGCCCGTCGGGGGCTCAGCCCAGCCCTGCCCCCTGAGGCAGGCTCTAGTGCAGTGGTTCTCAACCTGTGGGTCGCGACCCCTCTGGCGGTCGAACGACCTTTTCACAGGGCTCGCCTAAGACCATCGTGCATATCAGATATTTACATGATGCTTCAAAACAGTAGTAACATTACTGTTATGAAGTAGCAACGAAAATAATTTTATGGTTGGGCCACAACATGAGGAACTGTATTTGAAGGGCCAGAAGGTTGAGAACCACTGTGCCAGTGGAAACGGGCCTCCTGGCTGCAGCCCTGGCCAGGGTCTCACATTCAGCCTGGAGACAGCGTCTTGTTTTTGCACACCTGCCCCTCTCTCCACCCCCTCTGCCTCCTGCCCCCTCCCAGGCCTGGCTGAGGGGCTCCTTCAGGCAGCCCACATGGCCTCTGCCACATCCTCCTGCCTGGGTGGATGTCACCCCCTCGCCTTTCTGCGAGCATCAGTCTCTTCTGTGCCACCTGCTGTTATGTGGGGCCCGTGGGCCGTTCTTCCTCAGGGATTCTGCTGGAGGCCCCCTGGCCGCGGGGGAGATGGTGTTGGATGGTTGTGGCCGTGTCGGTTTGCTCTTGCTGCTGTAACAAACAGCACGCAATAAGTGGTTCTAACAGGCAGACCTGTGTTCTCTTCCGGTTCCGAGTCGAGGAGGCTGGGACGCGTCTCCGAGGGCTAACATCGGGGTGTCAGCAGGGTGGCGGTCTTTCTGGAGGCTCGAGGGTCAATGCGTTCATTGTCTCTTCCAGCCTCAGTGACTGCCAGCATCCCTCGGCTTGTGGCCGCATCACACGAGTCCCTGCCTCCGTGGAAATGTAGCCTTTCTGTTGTCAAATCTCCTCTGATCCCACCTTACGGGGATATTTGGGGTTGCGTTTAGGGCTCACCTAGGGCATCCAGGGTAATACCTCCATCTCAGAGTCCTTAGCCTAATCCCTCTGCGAAGCGCTCTGCCATGGAAGGTCACGTTCATGGGCTGCAGGGAGGAGGCCGATATCTTCGGGGCCATTCATTATTCAGCCAATTACAGCAGATAATGAATGACCTTTTGTGCTTAATTGGCTATGCTTTTCCTTTGGTGGTTCATCTTTCTATATAGTTAATGAGCTGGGGGGGTTTCTAGAGTCATGATCTAAAGTTCCTATTCTAAGTCAATTTTTTAATATTTTTTTAAATTGGTTTCAGAGAGGAAGGGAGAGGGAGAGAGAGATAGAAACATCAATGATGAGAATCATGGATCGGCTGCCTCCTCCACACACCCCCGACTGGGGATCAAGCCCGCAACCTGGGCATGTGCCCTTGACCGGAATCAAACCTGGGACCCTCGGTTCTCAAGTTCACGCTCTATCCACTGAGCCGAACCAGCGAGGGCCTCAGTCAATATTTTAAAGTAAAAAGAGTAAGTTGTTTTAAAGCAGCGGTTCTCAACCTGTGGGTCACGACCCCTGAAAATACATCCTGCAGATCAGATATTTACATGACGACTCATAACAGCAGCAACATTACAGTTATGAAGTAGCAACGAAGATAATTTTATGGTTGGGGGTCACCACAACATGAGGGTCGCGGCATTAGGAAGGTTGAGAACCACTGTTTTAAAGGAAAATATTAATCGTGCAGGTGGTGCTGAACTAGGGGCCAATATGCGGAAAGGAAGGTCTGGGCGTCCTCGGGGCTCCTCGCGCCCCATCTTAGAGCATCATGGGCATCGTGAGCACGGGGCTGGGCCTTGTCCCCCGCAGCCCCGGCCCCGCCTGACCCCTCTCTCTGCCCGCTTCCCCGCAGCTCACCATCATCTTCAAGAACTTCCAGGAGTGCGTGGACCAGAAGGTGTACCAGGCCGAGATGGACGAGCTCCCGGCCGCCTTCGCCGACGGCTCCAAGAACGGCGGGGACAAGCACGGAGCCAACAGCCTGCGGATCACGGAGAAGGTGTCGGGCCAGCACGTGGAGATCCAGGCCAAGTACATCGGCACCACCATCGTGGTGCGCCAGGTGGGCCGCTACCTGACGTTCGCCGTCCGCATGCCCGAGGAGGTGGTGCACGCGGTCGAGGACCGAGACAGCCAGGGCCTCTACCTCTGCCTGCGGGGCTGCCCCCTCAACCAGCAGATCGACTTCCAGGCCGCCCGCGCCCCCGAGGGCCCGGCGCCCGCCGCCCCCGACACCTTCCCCTACGAGACGGCCGTGGCCAAGTGCAAGGAGCGGCTGCCCGTGGAGGACCTGTACTACCAGGCCTGCGTCTTCGACCTGCTCACCACGGGCGACGTGAACTTCACGCTGGCCGCCTACTACGCCCTGGAGGACGTCAAGATGCTCCACTCGGACAAGGACAAGCTGCACCTGTACGAGAGGACGCGGGAGCCCCCCGGCCGGGCAGCCGCCGCGGGGCTGGCCCCGGCCCCCCGGCTCCTCCTGGGCAGCCTCCTGCTCCTCGCCCTGCTCCCCGTGTTCCCGGAGGCCCTGGCCGCATAGGATGGAGAGCGAGGCGACTGCAGAAGGGCCTGGCTTCCCGGCGGCCCCGGCCTCGGAGGGGCCAGAAGCGAGGCGGCGCTGGCTGGTGAGCTTGGGGCGGTTCTCTCGGCGCTGACTCGGCTGCTGCTGCTGCTGCTGCCAGGGCTGGGGCTGGGGCGGCCCCTCGCCCTCCCGGAGCCCCCCCGACAGGCTGTGGTGACCCACTGGTGCTGTGCCCACTGCGACGGTGCAGCCCCGCCGTGTGAATGTGCACATCCGAGCCCCAGGCCGGAGCCCCGCCACGGACACCGGGAAGGTCACGCCAGCGCCTCCCGCCCCCGCCATGCACTGAACGCCCGGCGACTGCTGCACGCCCACCGTCCGCGCACACTTACACTCGCACACTCGCACACACTGAGCCGGCGGGGCCGGGGCACCCTCGCGGCTGGACCCACCCCCCCCCCCAGGCAGGGCCTCCTGTCCCCGGGGGTCTCAGGGCACCCCAGGTCCCCGCCCGGGACAGTGCGTGTTGGCACGTGCTCTGAGCGACGCCACTCGTGGGCTTGGATGCCCTTCTCCGGCCCCTTCTCCCGCGGCCCCCTCCCCCACTGTGCTTAGGAAGTCGAGTTGAGTTTCTAAATGTCCACACACAGAACTACCCTTTGACTTATGACCCTTCCTGCCCAGCAGGTGGCCAGAGCGCGGGCAGGGGGCCGGGGCCGCAGGGGGATGGGGGGGTGGCCTGGTGGACGGGGCCAGCTGGCCTGCCCTGATCCTCTGCTCGCTCCCCAGACCCGCTCCTCCCGTCCACCCAGGTCTGCGTCGGAGGGGAGCGGGCTCCAGCAGGCCTCGCGGCCCTGAGCAGCCGTGGCAGGGTCTCCCCCACCATCGGGTCCCTTCCCATGACCCTCCGGGCCACACAGTCGGGGAGACCTCCCTCTGGGAGCCCCGCCGGCCACTCCAAGGAGCCCAGGCCAGTCCCACCGCTGCTGCTGCTCCAGGGACCCCTGCCAGCTGGGCTCCTCTCCCCAAGGTGCTGCCAGGCCCCAGGGGGCCGTCCTCCCAGAAGCCCCGCAGCCCTCACCGCCTGGCCCGCCGGCCCCACCCACCCCCTGCCGTCCCCAGGGACCTCGCATACACTGGCCCAGGAGGCTGCGGACCTGTCCCGCCTCCCCCTCCAAGAGGTCCCCTCTCTGCCAACCCCCCTGGCGGGCAGGCGGCCCCACTGGCCTTCAGACAGCCCCTGCGCTGGAAGGAAAAAGTGAAGCACTTTATTTTGGTTGTGTTTGCTCTCGCGTCTGCTTGGAAGTGGGGACCTCCCCCACCCCCCCACTGCGTCCTCGTGTCTGCGACCTGTGTGGAGGGTCCCCACGTGTACATACTGTAAATTATTTATTAACGGCTACATGCAAGTAAAGTTTGGGTTTTGTTTTGTTATTTTCCTTTGGACTTGCGTGTTGGAGTTTGTTTTCTGGACAGCTGGTGCCTTTGCGGGGTGCAGAGTTGACTTTGGTGGCGCGTGTCCCCTGACAGTGTAATGGGGGGCAGTTAGCATGTGTGCGTGTGTGTGCATGCGTGTGTGCATCTGTGTGCATGTGTGTGTGCCTGTGTTGCAAATGTGTGCAGAGGATGTAGCAACTTCACCACCAAAGCCCCTGCTCCTCTAAAATTACTCTTTATCCTCGCGACGAGCTGCATGGGTGCGGGAGGGTCCGGTCCCCTGGCCGTGAGGCTGGGACCGTCTCAAGGACACATGGGGGGCACCTTGCGGAAGGACCACATGCCCTCGGGGGCCTCGGGTGGGCTGGCCTGAGACCCAGGATGACTCCATCTCGGCGGTCAGTCTGGAAGCTCAGGCCTGGGCCTGTCACTGCCTCCACCCCCACCCCACATCCCCCCCGGTCACATGCGACCCAGGGGGGGCACCACCTGTCAGTGTGAGGAGAGCCAAGGCTTGCTCGGGGCCAGGTTCCTGCTGGCGGTCACTCCGTGTCATCCTGTGACACAGCGGTTCTCAACCTGTGGGTCGCGACCCCTTTGGTGGTCGAACGACCCTTTCACGGGGGTCGCCTAAGACCATCCTGCATATCAGATATTTACATGATTCATCACAGTAGCAACATGACAGTTATGAAGTAGCCACGAAAATAATTTTATGGTTGGGGGTCACCACAACCTGAGGAACTGTATTTAAAGGGCCAGAAGGTTGAGACCCACTGCAGTGTAAAACGACCCACTGAGCCAGAGACATTCGCGCCCATTTCACAGATGAAGAAATGGAGGCTCGCTGTGCGTTGACTTGCCCAAGATTCCTTAGCCAGGGCGGGGCCAAGGTGTACAGCTTGGGTCCGTTCCTGCTCTCAGCACTCAACGCCACGAGTCTGAGGAGCAGCCCAGGGAAGCCAGGCCACATCCATCCACGTTCCAACCTGTGTGACCCGGGGTGAGTCTCTCACCCTCCTTGAGCCTCTGTTCCCACCTCTGTCAAGTGAGACATGCCTGTCCCCTAGGGCTGGTGGCGACTCAGTGAGTTCATCCCTGCTCAGTGCTGGGGCCGGGGCCTGGCAGCTCGGGGGCAGGAGTGGTGGAGTGAGACAGGCCGTGGGTGGGAGGAGGAGGGAGAGGGCCACACAGGGCCTGGGTGCTCGGGAGGGACATGAACCCAACAGCCAGCGAGGGGAGGAATCCGGAATGAGCATGCGCACCGGTCCCAACCTCGAGAGAAAGGCTGAAAGTAGGGGGACCTTTCCAGAACCCCCTCGTATATTTCCTTAGAAAACTTGGTGGTCTGGGCTTGGGAACGGACGGAGCAAGGCCAGGACATACCCACGCGGCCTACCCGGTCGCCCAAACTGTCGGTACCCGTGGCCCTGCCCCCCCCCCACCCCCTTAGTAACCAGGATGAAGTAACCATGGAGGGGGCACAGCCCTGGGCACCTGGCCAGCACAGAACAGATGATTGAGAAGCCGGGCACACGGAATTTTTTTTTTGAACAACCTTGTTCACCATCAGATGAAAATGCTACGTTCCCTGCCAGGAATATTCCCGGCTTGGCGTTGAGTCAGGACCCTCCACTCAGGCCGGGATTCTCTCCCCAGCATCTTGCTACCAGTTGCACCCGTGAACATGGACATGTGCCTGTCATGTGCGTGTGGAACACAGTCTGGAGCTACATGGGGCCCACGGCGGGCTGGGCTGGGTGGGAGCAGGGTCCCCATGGCCGCCCACCCGCGGCCAGTCAGCCCGCAGCAAATGCATCTGCAGATGGAGGCCCAGGCCCCTCTCCATCCCCAGGATCTTGGAGCCCCTGGTGGGCGAATTTATAAGGAGAAGACAGGAGAGAAAGCTATTAAAAACAAATGAGGGGCATTTATATAAGCAAGGGGGCCCACCCTGGGGTGAAGAGAATTAGAACGGGGGGGGGGGGGTGAGTGGAGGAGTGGGGCTCATCGGAGGGGTGCCAGGCAGGGAGCGGCGGGGCGCAGGGGGTGGTCTCGGGCGGCAGGAGGACTTGGCGCTCCAACTGGCTCTGCCCGCCGCTTGCTGTGTGGTCCACCTTGGATTTTTGGAGGCTTAGCTGCCTTATTTGTAAAATGGAATTACGAGGACCTGCCTCCCCAGGTCATTCTAGAAACGCGATGAGCTCACGCTCCTAACCCGCCTGGCACCTGGCGCTGGTGCGGCCCGGGGAGGCCCCCAGAAACGGCGCCCCCCCCCCCCGACTCCCCTCTGCCAGCACGTATGTGCCTTTGCTCAGCCCACAACCCTCTCGCGACCACTCGTGCTGGGGGAGCGGAGCAGGCTACCTCGCATTCTCTTTGCAGAGACAAGTCCTTAAACTCATGGTTGTGCCATGGAATGCCCCATCGCGACAAAGAAGGGGGTCAGAGGGTGGGAGGGAGCCCGGCTGGTGTGGCTCAGTGGTTGAGCGTCAACCTCTGAACCAGGAGGTCACGGTTCGATTCCCGGTCAGGGCACATGCCCCGGTTTCGGGCTCCATCCCCAGTAGGGGGCGTGCAGGAGGCAGCCGATCCATGCTTGTCTCTCATCATCATGGATGCTTCTCTCTCTCCCTCTCCCTTCCTCTCTGAAATCAATACAAAAACATAAAAATGACAATAGAGGGCACCCCGGCCTGCTGGGGAGACAGCTGTGACAAGGGGAGGAGGCGGGGGGGGGAGGAGATGGGGGGAGGGCGGGGGGATCAGAGTTCCAGGGGCTCCGGTGGCCCCAGGGAAGGAACATACAGGAATGGGAACCAGGACAGCAGGTCCCAGGGCGGCGGCTCCGAGGGAACTAGGCTTGAACTGAATCGTGACCATGAACCAGACTCGGCAGATGCCTCAGAGGTGACGGGAGCGGGGAGAGGGCAGAGGCCTGGGGCCGAGGTCTGGCTCAGGCACCTGAGGTCGCAGGAGCACTTGGCCAGGAATCTAAGAGTTGAGGCGAGGGTCATGGGGGGGGCGGCAGGGATGCCTGAGCCTTGTAACTCCGGGGGGTCCTCGGGCTGCCTCACGCGTGGGGGGGGGGGGGAGAGGCTGGGCCCAGAGGGGGCAGAAGCCTGTGCACCCCTGGCTGGAGGTTAAGGGTGAGGCCCGAAGGGGGCTGGGACACGGCTGTGGGCACTGCGCCCTGGCCTCACCTTGCAGCCTCTGCCCCTCTCCTGGTCCCTGCCCTGTCCTGTGCCATGTCTACAGGGATGAGCTTTCTCCACTGGCTCTGCAGCCCCGGGGAGCGCCTGCCCGGCAAGGGGATGAGGGCTGAGCCTGCCTGCCCGGCAGGCCGTCTGCGGGCGCCTGCCGCCCTCTGCTGGAGTTGTTCTAGAGCCACATGCACTCGGGGGATGGAGCCGCTCCCCAAACACAGACAGCCTCGCTCACCCCGCCACAGCCTGCCTTCTCTGTAACTGCAGGGACAGAGCACTGGTTCACACCCGGGCTGCCAGCTCCCAGGCCAGCCCCGCCCTCCCACAGTCCACCCGCCCACGGCGACCAGCACCCTGGCCCCCCACCCCCCTCCCCCGGGTCTCTCCTCCCGGGATCTTTCCTCACCTGACTTTGGTCCTTTCGTCCTGGGTCTGCCTCCACAGTCCTCCGCTCAGAGGGCAGGCCGCCTCCTGGTCTGTTCAGCCTGTGGCCTCAGCTCCTCTGAGAACACGGCTGGGCCCACAGGAGAGGCTCAGGGTCTGGGTCCCGGGAAATACTTTCTGTTTGGGCCCAGCCGCCCGTCCTGAGCTCCGTGAAGGTTCAGGCTGGACCTGGGGTTCCATGTGCCCTAGAGCCAGAGCAGGCCTCTTCCCTGGGCCTCCGGGAGCTGGGCTTTGTGGGATGGCTCCGGGGTGAAGGCTATTGGGGCACCCTGCCAGGGGGGCCCGCCCTCCAGGCCAGCAAGTTCCGTTCCCCCCTTCCCAGACCGCCCCTCCCTGGCCCCACCTCTCTCAGCCAGGACTGAGGGGCCTGTCACCCTCCTGGTGGCCCTCAGGGTGTAGAAACCTGCCCCTCACATGCTTCTGCTCGCACTCAAAAACCTCACGAACCACAGAACCAGAGTCAGAAGCATCGGACAGACTGTCCAACCCGTTATGAGGGAAGGCGGGGGGGGGGGGGGGGTAAGAGATCAACCAAAGGACTTGTATGCATGCAAATGAGCAGGACCCATGGACATAAGCCGGGGGGTGGGGGGGGACGGCCGGGGAGAGGGGGAAAAAGGAGACTTATATAATATTTTAAACAATAAAGAATTTAAAAAATTTAAAGAAAAAACACCGCATGAACCCTAGAAGCTGCCTCCTCGGTGTGCAAAGGATGACAAGGCCACCTGCCCAGCCCCACGCAGGGAAGGACTGAATGGGGCAACCTGGACCCCCTGCTCGGCCCTCCCAGCATCCCCGCCCCACGGGCCACCGGGGCGCATGTGGTCAGCGGAAGCCGAGCGTCATGAACAACCGTTCGCTCTTCATTCACGAAAGAAACAAAAGGAGGCGGGGAAGGACCACCTCTGGAAGACCCCAACAGTAAAGATTTATTTTTTAAAAAAATGATTAAAAACCAACAAACACAATGAGACCATGTGTGAACCCTCCATGGGCCGCCGGCCCTGAGCAGCTGCTGCTGCTTCTGTCTCGGAGGTGAGCAGCCCAGGTCACGGACTGGTCCACGCGCCCACACAAAGCCAGGTCGCACGGCCACGGAGGGCAGGGGCCACCAGGGCCCAGGGTTCTTGCAGGACAGAGGGCCGGTCCAGGGCCTCAGGTTAGGACCAGCCGGGGCCCTGCTCCTTTAAGAGCCGCGGGTGGGAATCGCAGCCCAGGCTGGCCTGGCACACGGCAGGGCCTTGCGTTTCATTCGGTGACCTTTCTGCTGGCACGAATGGAGGGCTTGCGTCCATGCCAGACGTGCGAGGCCTGGCCCGGAGTTGGGGGGGTGGGGAGAGGGCGCGGGGGGGGGGAGCCTCCTCCTTCCAGTAAAAGGCAGGCGTTGGCAGGAGGCCGCTGAGAAGCTGGGCAGCTCCGTTGCTATTGCAAATCATAACAAGCCGATGATTGCAGCACTTGCTCTCCAGTCTCCCCCGGTCGGCCCAGCCGGGTGTGAATTGCAACACGGCCGATGGACGGCAACTCTTCTCTGAGTCTTTCTTTTTCCCTCTTTTTTTCAGTCCTCACCCGAGGATCTTTTTCCATTGGTTTTTAGGGAGCGTGGAAGAGAGAGGGAAAGACAGACAGAAACATCGATGTGAGAGAGGCACATCGATGGGCTGCCTCCTGCACGCGCCCCGACCAGGGCCCAGGCCGGGGAGGAGCCTGCCACCGAGGTACGTGCCCTTGACGGGAATCAACAGGCCGACGCGCTATCCACTGAGCCACACCGGCCAGGGCGTCTTCGAGTCTTTCGCTAAGAACTATGTGCAGTAAACCCCCGGCTCTCCTGCGAGGCCCCGCAGCCAGGCCTCCTGGACGTCCCGAGAATGAAGATCGCCACAGAGATAAGGAGTTTGGTGTCCCGGTCACTGAAGTATCAGAAAACCCCCCTGGGTCTGGCCGGCTTCTAGCCCCTGCTCGGCCGGGATCCCCGCCCGCTCGCCGGGGCCTCCCTTCCTCTGTCTGGGCCTCGCAGGCCGGCCGGCGCTGGGCCTGCCCTGTGCCAAATTGCTAGAGCTAACATTCGTGTCAGTGTTTCCATTATAAAATGCTCTCTCCCTCCCTTCAAGAGTATATAACCCGACTGTTAACTCGCCCTCGGGGCCGGACCGCGGGCTGGCAGACACGGTGTTTTTGTTTCCTATGGAGAGAGGGGCTGGGGGGACCTGTGTGGACGGGCACGGGTCGTCAGGGGCACCCCCGGTCACCTGCGGCTCCCCCAGGCCATCTCGCCGAGCGCGGGAGGCAGGCGACCGGCTAGAGCTGCTCAGAGACAACCTCAGCCGTGGCCACTCAGGGAAGCCTTAGAAACGCGTGGTGTGAGGTCGCGGTCCCAACAGCAGGGGGTGCTGTGCAGTCCCAGCTCGCCCCCATGCACTGCATCACCTTCGCCCGATTCTAAAAACCCCAGGGAACCCTTTCACTATCCAAGGATGAAACGTGCAGCATTTTACAATGTAGGAAAATTTAATACATACTCTATAAACAACATTATTTACATCAGAAATCACCAGGACCGTGGCATTTCTCACAAATATAAATTAATTACTGTGTAGTCAACAGGTTTGAAAAGTCCACAATTTTACAAGAAAGAAAGAAAACAAAAAAAAACCCACCTGTCCCCGAACGCGGGGGGCGCAGATGGGACCAAGCAGCCTGGGCCTGCGGCCTGGCGCTCCTCGCCCGAGGCGGCCCCCGACAAGCGCCCCCAGACAAGCGGGCGGCCTGGGCCGGGCGTTTGGTCTGCGGGATTTCAGCGTCGCCGTCGCCATCGCCGTGAGAATTACCTCGTCTGCACCGCACGTCCCGATGCAGCGATCAGACACCAGGCTGATATGGGAAGGGTCTGGCTTCCCAGAAGGGCTCAGGGAAGGACAGGAGGGGGAGCTGGGCCCTCAGGAGGGCCTCTCGGAGCCTGGCTGGGTCTCTCCAGGGGACTTTGGGTTCGTGGGTCCGTTTCCAGGGCGACGGGAGACCGTGTTGATCCTTGTTTATGTTTGGGTTTCAGGTGAGGCTACCTCCCTCCGCCTACTTCTTCCCAATTCTGCAATCTGTCCAAGCCGGGCGCCGTGGAAACCATCCTCACAGGTTCCCGGGCAGCCTCCCCCACCCACAGGGAGAGAGGTCCCCCCTGTGCAAATCTTGGGTTTAATCTAAGTGCACAGCATTCACACCGACTCGGGTCCCTGAGGAGGGGCCTCCCGCCTCCCGCACGCCCTGCAGACACACTGCGCACCTCCAGCAGATGCTCGCATGGGGATACTGCAATTCGATAATCGAGCTAACACTGATCTGGCCGATACTGCCTTTTGCTACATCATATGGCACTCAGAGTCCTCACTGCAAACAAGAGGGGGTCCCTTTGTCCTCATGATGCGACATCTTTGGGAATAACTCACATCTCCCACTGACAATGAAAGTCCCTGACTGACATGCAGGGCCTCCGACGGGCCTCTTCGGAGTGAAAGGAAACCCCGTGCCTCCCGAGGATGTGAGGTGACCCTACATCCCGCAGGGGAAGGCGCTGGGGCTCATCCCTGCCCGC
Source organism: Myotis nattereri (assembly GCF_964212035.1). Classification (NCBI taxonomy): domain Eukaryota; kingdom Metazoa; phylum Chordata; class Mammalia; order Chiroptera; family Vespertilionidae; genus Myotis; species Myotis nattereri. Next base: position 14,188,765 of record NC_138097.1, read on the forward strand.
CCACCCCCTTCACTCCAGGCCCTGGCAGGCCAACCCCGCCTTCCTCTGTGCCCGGGGCAACTCAAACATGGGGCAGGGTTAGAATTGTCAGCAAGGAGCTGAGGGTGGTGGCCAAAGCCGAGACCTGGTCCACAGCCCCCCCACACACTGAGCCGTCACAGCGCCTCCCGGAGGATGGCTGCAGCCAGGGCCTCTGGGCCGTCCTCGGGATCTGCCTCAGGGCATGACTGGCACATGCCTGGCATGAAGAACCCCAACTAAGTACCAGGAGGTGGTAGTGAGGAGGTGGTGGGCCACTGACCCCAGCACCAGCTGCAAGGACCCGGACTCTCCTCTGGCCAGGCCTGGGGGTGCTCTGTGCAGCAGGGAGCCACGGCCACTGAAGCCACGCGGCCACCAAAGCCACGCGGCCACTGAAGCCACGCAGCCACCGAAGCCACGCCTGCTTCCCTCAGCGGGATGCAACTCGGGGTTCATTAGCAAAGGCATCAGTGGTGCTGCCCGGGGGCCAGGCGAGGAAGGGGGAGTGATTTTAGGAAGCGTCCAGGGCAGTCCCGGGAGGCTAATGCTGCGCACGCCCCCTGGAGGGGTTCACCAGCTCCGGCCGGGACACGTTCCAGGCGGTTTCCTGTCTCCATCCAGGAAGGCCTGGGCTGCGCTCACAATACTGACAAGCCGTGGAAAGCGAAGGGGACAGCAGGCCCGGCTCGGGAACGTGACAGGAGCCTGCGTAACGGACACGACACCTGCCTCCCAGCCTCCGCGCACTGCCTGCAGCTCCGTCACCTGTCCTTGGACGCCTGTCGTGGGAAGAAAGGACTCGGCCTGTAACTTAGCTGAGCTCCTTCTAAAAGAAGCTGATTCAGTTCCAACGACAACACAGGTAACAACCGACTTCTCGTCGGCCCCTCCCCCCCATGCTCGCAGGAGATGTGACTCTGTCATCGCTTCCTTCAACTCTGCAAAGGGAACTAAAATGCAATCGGCAAATGCTGACCTAGCACAACACTGAGAGCTCCCCCACTTGCTGGCACTGCCACCCCCTGGGGAACCTGCTCCCACCTGCACGGGCACCCCCTCCCACCAGCAGGCCTGCCTCTGCCCCCCCACCCCCACCACCGGGCCCTGGAGTTTTACTTCCTGTCCCAGGAATCAGAAATCCTCAGGGACCCACTTCCGGCCACACGCCCCCCACCCTGCCCACTCCCAACCCAGCCGGACACACGCCTTCTCCAGACTCAGCCCTCAAGGCGGCCGCACCGACCTCGCTCCCCGGCCCAGCAGGCCCGGGAGGCCGCAGCTTTGAAATGTACAGACAGCGTGGGAAAATTAGTGTTTGTGGGGAAGGGGCCACGGCGAGCTGCTCCCCTCTCTGCCCCCCACCCCCTGCAACGTTAGCAGGTGTCACATCAAGAGGCTCAGGGGATCACTTGTCCCCAGAACACATTCAGGGGGTGCACCTGCTCCCCCCTCTTCAAGTCCTATGATGCAAGACCCCACCCACTCGACCCCCCACCCCCCTCCCATCAGCAGCATCGTCGGTCACCGGGACCCACACCACGCACGGTCCAGCAGGCCCGGCGGCCCTCACGCACGCCTTCCTCCCCGGACCCCGCGCCCAAGGCCTGGGCGGGGACCCTCACAATGAAACATTCTCGCCTAAGATCCCTTCCTCCCTCCCTGGGGAAACAGCCGCGAGGCTGGGACACAAAAGTCACTCTTCCTCCGAGCACCCCTCAGTGGGAGGCCAGAGCAGGCTGGAACGGATGGGGTGCCTCGAGCATGAGGGGCGACCAGACCGAGCCCCCACTCCCGGAGGCAGGCGCCCCTCAGCCGGCGAGCTGGCGGCAGCAGCGTGTCCAGAATCTCCACTTACTGGTCTAGGTAACGGGCTCCCGCTGGATCAGACCACAATCCTCCGGGTGCGCGAGGACGCTTGCTCTCCCCTTCCTCCCGGCTGCCCTCTATGTTTTCCGAACATTCCAGTTATAATCTGGGTTGTTTTTCTGTTCTAGGGATCTCTCCAAAGGAGGCCTGTGATCCAGGGGGGACTTGGAGTCGTGAGGAGATTTCTGAGAAGGGGGCGAGCGAGGATCGGAGACGGCGGGGTGCAGGGGGGGCAGGGGCTGTTTGTAGTCCCCCAGTTTGTCTGTGTGGAAGGAGCGGTAATGGTCTGAGGGTCCCTGGCCGTGGTAGCCCATCGGGGGGCGGTGGTCAGACATCCGCCGGAAGTCCTGCTGGTGGTAGTTCTGGGGCCTGAACTCATCCGATCGCCTCCGCTTGGAGTCGTGGTGGTGCCTGCAACAGAGACGCAAGGATCAGCTGGGAGCACGGCCAGGCGCCCCCTTCCTTGTCCAGGGCTCTTCCTCAGGCCTCACATCACCACGAACCAAAAACAAAAGTGACCGCCCGCCAGCCTGGCTCGGGGGTTGAGCGTCGACCTCTGAACCAGGAGGTCACGGTTCGATTCCCGGTCAGGGCACATGCGGGCTCGATTCCCAGCAGGAGGCAGACGATCGATGCTTGTCTCCCATCACTGATATTTCTCTCTCTCTCTCTCTCCCTCTCCTTTCCTCTCTGAAAGCAATAAAAAATATATATATATTTTAAAAGTAACCACAAAGGGCTATTTTGTACTCATTGGCAAAGCGACACAGCCTCATGAAGCAGCCATGAAACCAGCAGCACGTGAACCACTGGTGGCTCTGGACACGCGTTCTCCCTGCGGAAAACTGGCAAGATCCTCACGCATTTCCATGCTCCGTGGCCCAGCCCAGGAGAGAAAGAGCCACAGGACTGATTCTGGAACTTCTGAGCAACAGCAAAAGCTACGATCAACCTAAATATTCAGCCACAGGTGAAGGGCTAATTATTTTACAAACTGGGCCCTCATCTGTGTGGCTCCGTGGTTAAGCATCGTGCACCGATAGGTTGCCGGTTCAATTCCTAGTCAGGACACATGCCCGGGTTGCGGGCTTGATCCCCCTAAGGGGGAGTGTGGGAGGCAGCCAGTCGATGTTCCACTCTCACATAGATGTTTCTCTTTCTCTCTCCCTCGCTCTCTCTCTAAAAATCAATAAACATGTTTGTTTTTTAATTTGGCTCAATGCAAAAAATAGCAAATGTTTTACGTAGGACCATGGTCAACTGCTTGTTATCCTAGTAAAAGAGAACTGTTACAAATCAACAACAAAAAGGCAATCCAATTCAAATACAGTGGGGCCTTGAAGTACGAGTGTCCCGACTAACGAGTTTTTCGAGATACCAGCTGTCTCTCGGCCGACTTTTTGCATTGAGTTGATAGAGTAATTTGAGCTAACGAGCTCGGTCTCGGAACGAATTAAACTCGTAAGTCAAGGCCCCACTGTGTGGGTGAGAGACTGGCAAACATCTGTCTAAAACACATGAAGAGATGCTCACCATCCTTAATGCACGTGCATCATTAGAGAAATGCAAACCAAGACCACAATGAGATACTGCTCCCACCCACTAGGATGGCTGCATTTTTTTAAAAAACCCAGAAAACTAGTATTGGCAAAGGGGGAAATGGGAACTCTCACACACTGCTGGTAGGAATGCAAAGTGGCTCGGCCTCTATGGGAAAGGAGCTAGGTGGTTCCTAAAAAGGTAAACACGGAAGCACCGCATGACTAACGAGCCCACTCCCAGGTTCACAGCAGCGCTATTCACAACAGCGGAAACGTGGAAACAACTCAGACGCCCCCAATGGGCAAACGGATACGCAAAAGGCGGCACCTAAGTACAATGGAATGTGATTCAGCAAAAAAGGGGATAAAGTCTGATATGTGTAGATGTATGTGGATGAGCCTCTATAGCAGTGATGGCGAACCTATGACACGCGTGTCAGAGGTGACACGCGAACTCATTTTTTTGGTTGATTTTTCTTTGTTAAATGGCATTTAAATATATAAAATGAATATCAAAAATATAAATCTTTGTTTTGCTATGGTTGCAAAGATCAAAAAATTTCTATATGTGACACGGCACCAGAGTTAAGTTAGGGTTTTTCAAAATGCTGACACGCCGAGCTCAAAAGGTTCGCCATCACTGCTCTACAGGCTGAGTGTTCAAAGAAGGCAGTCACAGAAGGCCACATTCTGACTGATTCCATTTATGCAAAATATCCAGAATGAATTCCAAAGAATGAGTACACGCTGGTAGCTGCCAGGAGCTAGGGAGAAGACAGAATGGAGACTGACTGCTAATGGTTCCGGGGTTTTCTCTGGGGTGATGACAGTGCTTTGGAACTCGATAGAGGCGGTGGTTGTACAAATGTCACTGAACTATTCATTTTAAAATAGGTAATTATGTCTGGCCGGTGTGGTTCAGTGGTTGGGCGTCAACCTATGAACCAGGTCGTCACAGTTTGATTCCTGGTCAGGCCACATGCCCGGGTTACGGACTTGATCCCCAGTAGGGGGTCGTGCAGGAGGCAGCCGATCCATGATTCTCTCTCATCATCGATGTTTCTATCTCTCCCTCTCTCTTCCTCTCTGAAATTGACAAAAACATATTAAAAATAAAATAAAAGAGTTCATTTAGGTTGTGTGAGTTTCACCTCTATAAGGAGAGAGAAAGAGAAAGAGGTGGATGGTGACTTCAGGCTGCAGTCAGGTGGAGGGCAGGGGGCTAGACGGACCCTCCTGCCGGAAACAACTAGAAACAGACAAAACGTATGCAACACAGGTTTTCAAGACACCACGTCAGATGTAAGGCAGCGAACACCAGTGGTTCCTGAGGAGGGGGGAGCTCATGCGATGAGCCTGTCGCCGCCCCGCTCGCTGCTGCAGCCGTTCCCAGGCCTCCGCGCAGGGAAGGGGAGACCGAAGCCCAGCAGACGTCCCGATCCGAGAGCCTGGGTGCGAGCAGAACCGCGGCCGCTGGAGCTCCCAGGATGGAGGCAAACCACAGCTCTGCACGCAGCAGCTCAGGGCGCTGCAGGGGGCCTCCCTGGAGTGCAGACGCCAGGAAGCTAGAGGCCACAGGGTTCCTTACGAGCCAGACTGAAACGTACACCTGGCCCTGGAGGCCTCCCAACTTCCACTCTTCGTCTGGGTGCCCATCCTGGGCCTGGGCCTGGGCCCGTGAGGCCTACCCCATCGCACTGCTTAGCTGACGATTCAGGGCCCAAACCAAGTATCACAGCCCCACCCGCCTCTTCCTCAGCCCCAAGAGAAACTCCGAAGTCCCTGCTATCGATCAACCGTCCCGCCAGCACTGTGTCAGCTGCCCACACCCCGATCCCTCCCAACACTGCGAAGGTGCCGCGATGGCACGGCGTTCGCCCCATCTCGGGACCACGTCTGGGCACGGGACGAGATAAACACCTTCGTGCACGTGCCGCCCGTCCTCCCCCTTACACACGGCGGGGCTCCGGGCAGCAGGCAGCTCGGTGTCGCTCTGCATACCTGTCGTAATAGTCTCTGTGTCCCCGGTGGTCTCGCTCGCTGTACTGGTCGTAGGGCCTCTTCCGGGACAGGCTGTTGGGTCGGTAGCCGGAACGGTGGCTGTCCACGTGCCGCCGGTCCCCGTAGTGGTGGTCCTTGTACCAGTGCTGCTCGTACTGGTGGTGCCGGTCGCTCCCCCAGGGCGGGTTGCTGTTGCCACCGCCGTAGTTGAACTTCCTTTCCCGCTGCCAGTCTCCTCGATCTGCGGAAAAGCAAGCGTGTCTCATGACTGTGCGGGGGGACCAGGTTCCACGTCCACGGCAGTTCAAACCGAGAGGCTGACACGTGGTATAAACAGGCATCGAATGTCCATCTTGTTGCTGCTGCTCACAAACCAGTAACGAGTGCTACCATGCTTCCCCAAATTTTAAGGCACAAGAAAATTCCCCGCCTTTCTCCTCTGAAATCTTAAGAACCATTGCTTTTGTCCACTTGCTCACCTTCCAACCTGGGTCCGAGCATTAAAATGAGATGTCACTGCCGAAACCGGTTTGGCTCAGTGGATAGAGCATCGGCTTGCAGACTGAAAGGTCCCAGGTTCAATTCCGGTCGGGGGCATGTACCTGGGTTGCGGGCACCTCCCCAGTAGGAGATGTGCAGGAGGCAGCTGATCGATGTTTCTCTCTCATCGATGTTTCTAACTCTCTATCTCTCTCCCTTCCTCTCTGTAAAAAAATCAATAAAATATATTAAAAAAAAAAAATGAGATGTCACTCAAAAAGCAAACATTAGCCCGGCCGGCGTGGCTCAGTAAGTGAACATTGACCTAGGAACCAGGAGGTCAGGATTCGATGCCCGGTCCGGGCACATGCCCAGGTTGTGGGCTCAATCCCCAGTGGGGGTCGTGCAGGAGGCAGGCAATCAGTGATTCTCTCTCATCATTGATGTTTCTCTCTCTCTCTCCCTCTCCATTCTTCTCCAAAATCAGTAAAAATATACTATTTAAAAAAAAAACAGATAAACAAAAAAGAACCTGTTTAAAGACATCAAAAAGCCACCAAAGCAAAAATCAGGACTAGAAGGAATAAGATTCCAAAGAGCAGAAGCCCTCAGAGAGGGGAGGGCTGACTTCTGCAGACACTGGGTGCCCTGTGACTCTGAGCTCAGACTGAGGACACGGCTGGGGAAACAGCGGCAGAGCAACGGCCGTGGTGTGCAAGCTTCCACGTCCCTCTCCATGCTTGCACAAGCACAGGATTCAAAAATTCCCAACGAAAAACAGGGGTGGGTGGTTCCTTAGAAAGTTTAACACCGGATTACCACACGGCCCAGCAACTCCACTCCCAGATATGCACCTAAAGGCATTGAAAATCGGCATTCACCTACTTGCACACCAATTTCCACAGCAGTGTTTTCCACAAACAGCCAAAAATAAAAACAAAACCAAGCGAACACCAGCTGATAAATTGTGGTGCATCCACCCAACGGAACAGTATTCAGCCACAAAGAGGAATCGAATATTGACACATTACAACGTGGATGAACCCTGAAAATATTTTGCCAAGTGGGAGACTTCAGACACATATTGTATGTTTCCACATAGAAGGGTCCAGAATACATAAATCCTGGGAGACAGAAGACAGACTGGTGTCTGCCGGGGCTGGAGGAGGGGAGATGGGAGAAACGTAATAGGTATGGGATTCCACTTGGGGGTCATGGGAATGTTCTGGAACTAGGTAAAAGTACCGGTTGCCCAATGCGATGAATGCACTAAATGCCACTAAACTGGTCATTTAAAATGGTTAAGTCCATGTTGTGTGTGTTGCTTTTTCCCATTTTTAATTCTGTAAAGCCAACTCGTTCTTTGTAACTGATAATGAGAGTAGAGACGTCCTATTACTCATCTGACCTTTCTCCTGTTAATGGACATTCCAGTTATTTCCAGACTGTTGCCATTCTAAGGCTGAACTCGTGTATGTTATGCTTTTATTACCACAGGACAGACTCCCAGAAACAGCTTTAAGTATTTCAGATTACTTTCTGGAAAGACTATAGCAATTTACACGCAGCAACTTGTGTATATATCACATTTCAGTTTTTGCTCATCTGAATGGGTGAAAAAAAAAAAATGGGTTAGGTTAGTGTTGCTTTAATTTACATTCCCTAGTAGCAATGTTGGTCCTCTGGCCCTATTGGCCATTTGAGTTTCCTCCTCCGTGTGCATTCCGTATTCCTACCCTTGGCCCATTTTTCTTTTTCTTTTCTCTTTTTAAAGCAAATAACAAAGATCGATCCAGCTTTACTCTTTAAACCTACACTTAAACATTCCATATTTAAACAGTTGTCAAAATGTTTAACATTTGCCAGCATTCATGCACAGCTGGAGAACATCCTCAATTTATATTAAACCTGAAATGTGTTCCCATTGATGCACTAAGAGCTATCACTACTAAGACCGGAAAAAATGAACAATGCTCCATTTTTCTATCAGGTCACCCCTTTTTGTCAATTGACTAGGGCTCTTTCCATAGCAACACCGTTTTAATCAGTTAACTGTCATGCAGAATGTAAATTGTTCCCCTCAGTCTATCATTTGTCCTTCGGTACTTTGGGGACTATGTTTTCGTCAAAGTTGAAAGAACATCCTTTTACTGCACGTGGCCAGCCCCACGCACACAAGTTCAAACAGAAAGAACATCCTTTCGGATCTTTATTTCATGATCTCATTCAGAAAACAAAGAAGACCATACAATGATGGTCAAACTACAGCCCAGCTCAGCCCAGTCCAGCCGGCGTGGCTCAGTGGTTCAACCCAGAAACCAGGAGGTCAGTTAGATTTCCGGTCAAGGGCACATTTTGGGTTGTGGGCTCAAACCCCGGTGGGGGGCGTGCAGCAGGCAGCCGATCGGTAGTTCTCTCTCATCGCTGATGTTTCTCTCTCTCCCTTTCCCTTCTTCTCTCTCTAGATATCAGTAAAAGCATTTTTTTTTTAAATACAGCACAAAAGCCTACCTACTGTCTCTGAACATAAATGACTGTTCTCCTGTCCCTCTGCTAACGAGTCCCGCTCATGACCTACCTGCGTTGCTGAAGTGTCTCTTGTTGGGGTGGTTGTAGCTGTCCCTCGGGTGCCCGTGCGTCTGCGGGCCGTGGGAGGAGGGCAGGTGAGACTTCTGAGGGTGAAGGCTGTGCGGGGTGTGGGGCTGGGACAGCAGAGAGTCCCGGCTTGAGCCCGAGGCCTCTGGTCGAAATGGCTTCTTACCACCCATCACATCATCTTTCTTCTTTTGCTCCTGGAGGCAAAAAGGACACAGAGGCTCTCAGGGTCCCAGGCTGGCTGCCCAAGAACGGCGTCAAGGTCCCCCCTTCAGGGTCCCCCTCCGGCCCCTGCTGGCTTCTGACCTGCCATCTACTACCACCTTCTTCCCACAACTACTCACCCTTCCACTGGGCTCCCACGGCGGGCAGCTCAGAGCTCACCTGCTGCTCTGACCGACTCGGCCAGGGGTGGGGAACCTTTCCTCTGCCCAGGGCCATGTCGATATTTGTAATGTCACTCTCGGGCCATACGAAATGAGCAGCTTAAAAATCAGCCTGCTCTGTTTGGTCAAACATTTCATTAACCGTCCCTGATGCCTTGGCAGGGCCAGACCAAATGATTTTATGGGCCTTATACGGCCCGTGGGCCAGACGTTCCCCACCCCTGGTCTAGGCCAACCGCACCAACAAGAACCTGCAAGAACACGTGTGTGGGCTGCTACATGTCACCGCACGGGCCATGGACAGGCGCCCGGGCTGTCAGCGTCCTCAGACACTCCTCTTCCATGGAAACCACTGACTTTCTTGGGCGAACTAAGCATCAGCCCCAACTAGTCCAAGGAAACTAGCTCCCGTTCCAAAGGCATCAAGCTAAACATCTCAACGTCTGCATAATACCACCACTTCACCACACACGCAAAATCTGCGCCATCAAAACATCAGAAAACGCAGGAAGAAAGAAAGAAGAAATGTAAGTGACTTAAAGGCTCAACAACAAAAAAATTATATGAATAATTTGCTCCATGTCTTTCCAAGCCATTTTGTATTTTTTGTTTTGTTTTGTTTTTTAAGGGAAGAATGATGATATTTATTTTTACTAATATATCTTATTGATTTTTTACAGAGAGGAAGGAATAGGGATAGAGAGTTAGAAACATCGATGAGAGAGAAACATCGATCAGCTGCCTCTGCACACTCCCCACTGGGGATGTGCCCGCAACCAAGGTACATGCCCTTGACCGGAATCGAACCCGGGACCCTTGAGTCCGCAGGCTGACGCTCTATCCGCTGAGCCAAACCGGTTAGGGCCATTTTGTGTTTTTTAGTATATGTGTGTATCAAACAAAAATATTGCTTGGTATTATTTTTCACTTACTGTATCGTGAAAATATCACGTGAATACTTATTTCCACAGTATTATGATTGTAGTTGAATAATACTCCCCAATATGACTGTGTTGTGATTTATTTCTTACTGTTGAGCATTGAAGTCATCCACCACAAACAGGTTTACATCCTTCATTATCTCCTTAAACTAAATTCTGACCGGGAGACCTGCATGTTTGATAAACCTTACGGAGTCTTCCGCAGAAAGGCTGTGGCCATGGTTACCCCGCTCACAGGGTACACTAGCTTCCGGTACCCACATCACATGTCCAGCTTTCAACGCTCCGCCCGACTTCCACTCTTTCCCAATGATTCCATTCCTTCCCGCCCTTTCTGCCAGACGCCCTATACTGCTCACATTCACACTAACGCTCAGCAACGTCAGTGCGTCGCTGCTGTGTTTACTGCTACATCACACGTCACCTTCTTCCATGACAATTAAATGAGCAGCTACTTCAGGGTGCTGCACCCCAGCCCCACACAGTGCTGGGCGGAGGACAGGCTCATGCAACCAGCGCCGCTGAGCGCCTGCCCTGTGCCAGCCTTGACCGGGTGCTGAGGTCACGGCAGAGGACAAGAGACAAGGAACCTTCCAGGGGCTGGCGTGTTAGCAGAAGAGGCAGTGACCTCCCAGGCTGGCCCACGTGCCCCGTTAGCAGACCCCCACGTGGACGTGTCTGCACAAGGACACGGCCCTGCACATGGGCCCAGTCACTGCTGTGCCCGCCCCCTCACCAAAGGGGGGCGACTTGTGGGCACCTTCTCATGTTGGGACACCACGTACAAAAGCTGGAAGGACACCAAGTTCCCATGGCCCAGAAAAGCACAGGAAAGGCGTTTCCTGCCACAGTCCCGTCACCCCTCAGGAGCCACATTTGTAAGCTACCACCAGACAAGTGCACGTGAAAGAAAAGGCCGAACCAGGCCAGCGTGGCTCAGTGGTTGAGCAGTGACCTATGAACCAGGAGGTCACGGCTGATTCCCGGTCAGGGCACAGGCCCAGATTGAGGGCCCCATCCCCAGTGTGGGGCGTGCAGGAGGCAGCTGATCAGTGATTTTCTCTCATCACTGACGTTTCTCTCTCTCTCCCTCTCCCTTCCTCTCTGCAATCAATAAAAACATATTTTAGAAAAAGAAAGAAAGAAAAAGAGCAAGCGAGCGAGCCTGGTGAATACATGAGCTCAGGACAGAAGCAGTCAGCACTGTTTGAAAGGCCAGTAAATGTCCTGGCATTTCCCAGCCGGGGCTGTAGGCGGATCCTAGCAGAGCGTGCTGAGAAACCGCACCGCTCCCAGGGGGAAGGGGGCGCAGGACAAGGCAGGACGGCCGAGGGGGCTCCTGACCCATCTGACCTGCGCCTCCCTCCGCACAGTGAGGGCAGGGACCCAGCGGCCCCTCTAACACCCACAACCGTGACTCCACCATCACCTCCCTGGGAAAACCGCAAGGAAGGGCTTTGCCTGTGGAATTGGTGGTGTCTGTTTGAATGAACTGGGCTTATATTTGTCTCGTACCTCCTCTTCTTGAGACCTTTTCTTATGAGCCATCTTGTACAACTTATGCAACTTTCGAGCATCAAATTCTGTAAACTTGGAAACGAAAATCCATAGGTTCCTAAAAAGACAACAACAGTTCTGGTCAATTATAAAATTCAGAGAATAACTTCTTCTTCTCTTTTGACCGATAGCAAGCGACTGAACGTGGCCGTGGAATATTGCCTAAGTGTAGAAATCAAGTGACAGAAAGAAATTCTTCAGGTCTCGGCCTCAATACTACAGCTTTACACGCTACTGTCAGTGGCAGGGAGTCTGGAGCCAGGGTTCTGAGTATCGCGCTGGCACCCAGCACTGGGCCCCGTCTTCCTCCACCTTCCGCACTCTGGACCCTGCCACGTCCCAGCTCAGGCCCCACATGCAGTCGGGTATCCGTGCGTGGCACATGCCCGGGTGACGGGCTCAATCCCCGGGAGGGGGCCAGCAGGAGGCAGCCAGCCGATGCATGATTCTGTCTCATCGTTCATGTTTCTCTCTCTCTCTCCCTCTCTGAAATCAATAAACGTGAAAAAATCTATTTTTGAAAATTAATTAATGATGTCATCCAACCGATTGAAAAGATGGGTGCCTGTGGAGTGGACTATTTCAGGGAAGTAAGACTGAAGGCTATAGGCATGGTGCCAAAAGATGTCTTATGTTGGAAAAAATATTTCACGGGGTGGAGGTGTCACCTTTACAAGACCAAAACAAAGCAATGCGCGTGTGCACGCACACACACACACACACACGCACACGCACACGCTCACACATTCGATCAAATCAGACCGGGCAGCGGCGGCCCGAGGCTACCTCCTCCACAGCTTGATGTGGTCCTGGTCGGAGTAGGCTTTAAGGCACTCGGCGATGCGGTCCCCGATCTTCAGCAGGCAGTTCCGCGTGTGCTCCAGCTGCTCCTGCACGCTCAGCCCCTTGTCGGGTTTGTCCAGCTGCTTCAGTGCCTTCTTCACCGGCCTCATCCTCTCCTTACACTGCAACAGTCAGGAGGGCGGGGACATGGAACACCTGCAGCAGGGACGCGCCCCCCCTTTGCTCTCTGTGCCCCGAGTTCCCGGAGCACGCACAGCCCGCCCCGTGCCCCGTGATCATGAGAGAGGAGGGTGAGACCAGTGGCAGGATGTCAGGTCAGAAACACCAGGGGTGCGCGTCCCAGCACCACCGCCTAGAGCAAGCATGTCCAGCTCGCGGCCCGCCGTTTGTTTAAATGAGGCGTGCGGCCCGCTGGCTGCGAGTTTGACATGCTTGGCCTGGAGCCAGGACTCAGACTCCTTACTTGGTCTCTGAAAAGGCTGCTCTGTTTCCGCATCTGCCAGAGGGGCCTGAGAATCCCATAAGGCCTTTATGAAGATCAAATGAGAAGCAAAATTACAGGTCTAAAAGCCGCCCATCACAAACTAGCTGGAAGTGCAGGGTAAAATATTCAGAATCCTTTAGGCTTGTAAGACATTAAGGGAGGTTGTTGCTTCCAGATCAAGACGGCAAACTGAACACAAGAATCTTTTTCTCCCCGTCCCGTCTGCTAAAATGACAGTAAAGGGACTGATTGCCTTACAAAAGAGGTAAGCCCTCAAAGACAGTGTAAATAGCAACAAAACAGTGAAAGACAAAACTACCCCAAACAGGCCAGGAACAGGCAATTCACTGGAAACACGAATGTCCAATAAACAAGAAAATAAGTTATCAATTACAATACCAGTCAGTATTTCATGCCCCCCAACACCCCCTCCCCCGGAGAGAGCCGAGGACCACATCATTTACATCCCAAAATGCCCGAGGCCAGCTCTGTGTCTCTAGAAGTAGGGGCGAGGGCTAAAGATAAAACTGGTTCTTTAAAGACTGCCGAAGAATACGAGATACCCAGACTACCCTAGCCGGTTCGCCTCAGTGGATAGAGCGTTGGCCCGAGGACTGAAGGTCCCGGGTTCGATTCCGGTCCAGGGCACATAGCCGGATTGCAGGTTCAATCCGTGCTCCCCAACCCCCACCGGAGTGCAAGAGGGAGGCAACCAATCGATGTTTCTCTCTCGGTCTCTTCCCCTCCTCCCACTCTCTCTAAAAATCAATGGAAAAGCATCCCCGGCTGAGGATTAACAACAACAACAAAAAGATACCCAGACAATGACAGACACCCAGGTGAGTTTCCCAGGAAGCAGCCCCACCACATCACCCACCAATGAACACGCTCGGAGTCCATCAAGCCCTGCCCACATGCTCAGCACCCCCAATGGGAGGGTTAGTCTCCACTTTTAAATGTGAGCAGACAGCTAGGGCTGCAGAGCCTCGGAGGGAGTATCCAACAGGAACAGAAAACAAATTAGAGAGGTGAGACCCTGAGGCTTACCAAGCCATCAGATAACCTTCGGGACCACTTCCAGAGTCCAATATCCAAGAACAAGGAGCTTCATAAAGACAAAACTAACAGCTTAGGAGGAAATGATCATAAACCCTGTGGGACATGGTTGTCAGCCCCTCAGCATCTGGTACAATGAGCCAATAAGGCAGGTGACAGGATCATGACCCTCCGACCCCCTTCCATCAACATTGTGGCAATTCCCACAGCCGTATATACACTTACAACCTCTTTATTTTTCAGTGTTGTCTTTCAATTTACAAAAAAGACAGCATTTAAAATATACCAAAAACTGGAAGATACTCATAAGGACTGACAGATAAAAGATTAGCATCATGAATGTACAAAGAATTCCTACAGCCGAAACCGGTTTGGCTCAGTGGATAGAGCGTCGGCCTGCGGACTGAGGGGTCCCAGGTTCGATTCCGGTCAAGGGCATGTACCTTGGTTGCGGGCATATCCCCAGTGGGGAGTGTGCAGGAAGCAGCTGATTGGTGTTTCTCTCTCATCGATGTTTCTAACTCTCTATCCCTCTCCCTTCCTCTCTGTAAAAAAATCAATAAAATATATTAAAAAAAAAAAAAGAACTCCTACAGAAAAGGTAAGGAAAGAAAAATTACCCCAAACATGCAATTCATTACACACACAAATGCCCAATAAATATGAAAATAAATCATCAATTACAACACCAGGCAATATTTCACACCCTTCGAAGAGGAGCAAAATTAAGAAGTCAGAAACTACCAAGTGTTTCTGAGACTGCGAAAACGATCTGAACTCACACTCCCGCCAGGAGTGCAAACGTCTACAATGGCCTCGAAGAGTAATTCTACGGCATCTAACCAAGTGCCCGGCGCGCGTGCCCAATGCCACTCCCAGCTCCTGCTCAAGCCGCGCGCTCTGGAGCAGCTCTCACACGGGGCACAAGAAAATGTTGACAATTTCACCGCAGCCTGTGTGTAGCGGTAAACACCTGTGAGCACCCCCATGTCCGTCAAGAGGAGAAAAAATACAATTGTGCAAATCGTAACTCAGAGTGAAGGGAGAAGCAGCCGTTACAGAACGCACACAGTGTGGCCTTTACATGAAACTTCCCAAGGTGGCGAGTAATCTTTTTTTTTTTTTTAAATATATTTTATTGATTTTTTACAGAGAGGAAGGGAGAGGGATAGAGAGTTAGAAACATCGATGAGAGAAACATCGATCAGCTGCCTCCTGCACATCTCCTACCGGGGATGTGCCCGCAACTCAGGTATATGCCCTTGACTGGAATCGAACCTGGGACCCTTCAGTCCACAGGCTGATGCTCCATCCTCTGAGCCAAACCGGTTAGGGCAAGAGAGTAATCTTATACGCTGTTATGGACACATGGAGGCGGTGTGGGAGGATGGGCCAGGACCCACACTGTCTCGCCAAACTGCCTGGGTCAAGTCTCTGCTCCACATTGTAGCTCTGTGACCCAGGACACGCCCCTTAACTCTCTCCACCTTATTCTTTAACGTGTAAAATGGAGGCAATTGCCTACGTCATATAATTATTGTAGTGAAAATACACAGAAAGCAGAGAGAGACCGCCTGGCTGTTCTGGGAACTATTCCTGTCTTTAGAGACATACGTAGTAAAAGTCTAAAATCCCCTGTGAGGATGATCGTCGAATCTAGAATCGTGGTCACTTCTGGGGAGGGACCAAAGGAAAGGCATGGGTTTAGGGCAGTGGTTCTCAACCTTCCTAATGCCGTGACCCTTTAATACAGTTCCTCATGTTGTGACCCAACCATAAAATTATTTTCGTTGCTACTTCATAACTGTAATGTTGCTACTGTTATGAATCGTCATGTAAATATCTGATATGCAGGATGTGTTTTCATTGTTACAAATTGAACATAATTAAAGCATAGTGATTAATCACAAAAACAATATGTAATTATAAATGTGTTTTCCAATGGTCTTAGGCGACCCCTGTGAAAGGGTCGTTTGACCCCCAAAGGGGTCTCGACCCACAGGTTAAGAACCGCTGGTTTAGGGTGAGGGACAACAGGGGCTTCGATTTTATGTTCTGAGCTTTAAAACCTGCAGATCAGCCTGGCCGGTGTGGCTCAGTGGTTGGGCGTCAACCTATGAACCAGGAGGTCACAGTTCAATTCCTGGTCAGGGCACTTGTCCGGGCTGTGGGCTCCATCCCCAGTGTGGGGCGTGCAGGAGGCAGCCGATCCATGATTCTCTCTCATCATTGATGTTTCTCTCTCTCTCTCCTCTCCCTTCCTCTCTGAGATCAACAAAAATATATTTTAAAAATAAATAAGTAAATAAATAAAAATAAAACCTGCAGATGGGACAGAGCTCCGTGGCACCGGATCCGTGTCAGGACTTACAATGCTGAACGTCTCCTGGTCCAGATCATCGTCCTCGTCCTCGCCGATGGGGACAGGCTCACTTCCTGCGGTGATGTGCACGGGGCCCTGAGATCGCTTGGATTTATTCGAAGATTTGGCATCACCACTTTTAGGCTTTTAAAGAAGAGTTACAAGGAGTCATTGTCACGTGTGCAGTCCTTCTTATGTCTCAGCACTAGAGCAGGGAACTGGGATGGACTCGGTCTATAAAAAAGGTACAATAGCCCGGCCGGCGTGGCTCAGTGGTTGAGCGTCGACCTAGGAACCAGGAGGTCACGGTTCGATTCCTGGTCAGGGCGCATGCCTGGGTTGCAGGTTCAATCTGGTGTGGGGCGTGCAGGAGGCAGCCAATCCATGATTCTCTCTCCTCACTGATGCTCTCTCTCCCTTCCTCTCTATAAAAACATGTTTTTTTTAAAAAAAAAAAGTAAAATAAAGTCCTCCGGGAAATCATGATTGATAGCTTCATCACATATCATTCCCTTTCTGCCTCCAAATGTACCCCATCTTAACTGCAGATTCATCAGTGCTATTTTGGCTTCTGTTCCCTCGTCCATAAAATGCACAAAAATGTCATCAAGGGGCTAAGAGTGTAACTTGGCAGAGATCTGGTACAGTAACATGTAGCAATGCTTATTAACAGCTTATAAATGAATATACACTTTGATTTAGACATTTTTATTAATGAAAATATTGTGAACGATTGAATCTGCACAAATCGAAATGGATCAATCTCGTTTGTCCATGAAAGGCTGCCGAAGAGTGGAGATATATATATATAAGTACATATAAAATGGCATCATGAATGGACATTTAAAAACATTAAACAATACTATGCTTTGTTTGTGATCATATAATATGTAGCAAAAGAAGCTATAATATCTGGGTAGTGGATATGTGGATGTTTTTTACATCGTCCTTTATTCTTTTATTTTTGAAATATTTCCCTTTTTAAAATAAGGTACTTCTGGGAAGCATAAATACAAAGGCATCCGTCACAGGATGGTTTATAGCATTAGAAATTTGGAAGCAATTTTGACTGGGGAGATGTAAACTGTTTCCAAGCTGTTATAACCAGACAGGATCTTATCTACGAAAAATGTTATTTATTCACTTGGAAAGTTGTGTGCGATATAGTGCTAAGTGAGAAAGACCTCTCCATCTGGTCTGATGTGTATTTTATCATTGTTCTTACATGCACAAAAGTCCCAAAGGTGCTCACAAGCAATCTACTAGGGCTATGACTACATGGTAGAATTATAGCATTTACTCATCTGTTTTAACGATGACTAGGGACTAATTGCATAGTAACTTTATTAGAAGTCAGCAAGCATACATGCAATCCTGTACCAGAACTCTGTGAGGCTTGGAATGAGTTTCATAAAACCCCCAAAGGGAGGTTATATAATAGCAGGGCTTTTCACCCAATTCTATTCCAAAAGCTTAACTCTTGATGGTATTTGGGTTGAATCTTGAACCCTTCAAATTCATCTGTGGATTGTGCTCTTCTAGCATGAATGTGAAAAGTGCCTCAGGCAGTTCCCTGTAAATGCACATTTCTCTCACCTGTCCTCTCTCACTCACACTTCCCCTCTGAAACATGTAAAAACACTGCAAGCAAGGCCTTCTGTCTGAGAGAACTGCCCAAACCTCACGCTCCCTTCCCTCTGCAGGCAGAGGTGCAGGCCTCACGCTGACAGCCGTGCCCCTTCCTTCTCGGACGTAGCCTTGAAGAGACAGTGATTCCCGGGCCCTCAGCCCTGTTCTGTTCCTAAACCCTAGACGAGCGTCAGAGGCCACGGGCAGCTCAGGAAGGAGAATGACGCAGGTACCTTCTCCTTCTTGTCTTTCGACTTCTTCCTTTCTTTGTCCCCGTCCTTGTCTTTCCTGGAACCCATCTGTTTCTCCTTGTTCTCCTTGTTCTCCTTCTTCTTCTGTTTCTTTTTCATGGGACTTTTTTCTAAGCCATCATCCTAGAACACAAGCAGGGCTATGGGTAAGGCCGCTCGCTTTCCATGGACTCACTCGCTTCCTGGGAAGGCAGCCATGCCCCCAGTGGCTCCCCACGGCACCTACATGTAGACGCGTGTTCTCCAGCACACAGCCTGCAAGCACGCACACAACCCTAAACCCTGGGGATGCCCAGGTGAGCCAGCAGGGGCTTTACATCTATGGTCTCTTTAATTCTCACAGCAACCTTTCCACACAGGCATGATCATTCCCATTTCACAGACAGACAACACCGAGGACCCGCAGTTAGAAAGCTGTCAGCTAGCAACCTGTGAGAGTTCTGTACTTGAATTCGTGTTTGCGTGACTCAAATCCATCTAGTCCCGGGCCCACTGCTCACCGTCTTGGAGCTAATCTCAGAGCAGAATCTCCAAGAGGAACAAAATAAAATCCCGGAACACTGCCACTCCCTCAAGGAAGCTGGTTTACTTGCCACTTGGCTTAGACCAGAGGTTACAAACTGGCCGCCTTGGGCCAATCCCGACCCACAGGTGAGTTTCGTTTGGCCCAGCGACACACTGAGCTGCGCAGTGGCTGCCCCGTGATGGGAGGGAGCTCCCGGTGTGTCCCCACCACTGCCTATCGCCCCAACAGTGAGCCTGAGTGCCAGCTGCCACTTAGCATTCAGACCCCCCCTTGGCTCTCTGCAGTCACGTCCATGATGTGTGAGGGTGCAGTCGCTGACTTAAAGGAACAGCGGCATCCCCTCTCCGGTTAGGAAAGGACAGACGTAGTCTACGTGATCTGAGTGGTTCTGTGCCACCCGCACAGCAAGTGCCGCCTGAGGACCAGCCCCGCGCCGAGCGGCAGCCTCACCTTCACTTCCCCCTCCTCGGATGGGTTGTCGGAGTGCCTGGGGGACGAGAAGTCCAGCCCCCGCTCATCTTTCAGCCTGGGCGCTTTGTTCTCCTTCTTCACTCGAGGCTTCCGCTTCTTTGACTTGGCCTGGAGACGGAGAGGAAGGATGACAACGCTGCAAACCGAGTGCCTCACCAGCACGGCCAAGTACCACGATGAGTCTTTGAAACAGCAGCAGCCGCGTAAGTCAGAGGAGAAATTCAAAGGGGCGCACCCAGCATTGCCGGAGGCCTCACACACAGCCTACGCCACAGAAAAACACCCACTGCCTTGAGCCTACAGAGTCCATTTTTTGGAATTCATCCCAAAGATATCATTCAAATGAAGGAAAAACACCTTATGCATAAAGGTAACTCGCAAAAGACAGTAATAGTAACATTAAAAGAAAAAACCAGGACCCGGTCAGCTGGTTCAGTGGTTGGGGGTCGTTGACCTATGAACCTTGAGGTCATGGTTCCGTTTGATTCCCAGTCGGAGCATATGCCACGGCTGCAGGCTCGATCCCCAGTAGGGGGCGTGCAGGAGGCAACTAATCAATGATTCTCTCTCATCAATGACGTTTCTATCTCTCGCTCCCTCTCCCTTCCTCTCTGAAATCATTTAAAAAAAAACAAAAAAACAAAACACCCAGAAGCACTCGGTATCTAAAAATAAGGAAAAGGTGTTTATCTACTCAATCAAATCTAATGCGAGTATAAACATGTTCTTAATCTCTCTCTCTCTCTAGGAGAGACGGACAGTATACACTCAACATATTACCTGGAGAATGACACCACGTATGTGATACTATTTTCCTTACATGAAAAAGGACAAGGCATGGGTTTGGGATAACTTTTTCCCCTAAAATTCATTTTGCTTGTAAGACAGGGACGTTAACACCAATGATGTAGCTCTAGGAGCACTTAAAGAGCACACACAGAGGCTGCTAGTACCGGATGCACCTTATCATCTTCTAACCGTGCCTGCCATCTTCCTAGGTCTGCATTGAAACGGAAAATTGGGAAAATGAAAGAAGACACAGCGCAGATGAGTCACTAATAACTCAGTCTTTTTCGCTGAGCAGGTAAGGCAAGCCTAAGGGAAGTCCCACTGTTGGATTAACTGTGGGTTCCTATGACCCATTTCATCCCTGGGCCCGTTATGACCAGCAGCTGGGAGTTAGGAGTAACTACAGGCAAAGCCGGTGGTATTCAGACAGTTACTGGAATGTTCCAAAATCCAGGCAGCGGCATAAAGAAACAGGAGCAGTATGTCTGAACCGGGTGGCACTGAGAGCGATGGGGACTCCTGAGGCCATACTGTAAGCAAGCTGCCAAGATGCTTAGGTCAGTAATGAAATGAACGCTCCCAGTATGACCAACCAACCATCACTACTCGGACCTCAAAAGCAGCACCTGACCCCGGCCGGTGTGGCTCAGTGTTTGAGCGTCGACCTATGAGCCAGGAGGTCACGGTTCAATTCCCAGTCAGGGCACATGCCTGGATGCAGGCTCCATCCCCAGTGTGGGCGTGCAAGAGGCGGCTGATCCATGATTCTCTCTCATCATCGATGTTTCTCTCTCTCCTTTCCTCTCTCTGAAATCAGTAGGAACTTATTTGAAAAAAGAAAAAAAGCAGCACCTGACTGGAGAGGTTCCATCTGGGCGGCGGCCGCAGGGGGCACCTGCCCCCCCTAACCTGCAGGGCCGGAGCCCCAGAGCCCCGAAGCCGCCCAGCGGCAGCCGCACTCACCTCTTCCCCGCCCGCCACGGCCCCCTTCTTCTCCAGGCTCTTCCTGAGCAGCTTCAGCAGGTAGTCGGCTCGGGTCTGCAGCTGCTTCCCCTGCGGCTTCTTATCGGTCTCCACGGGCAGGATCTTCAACAGCAAAGGGAGAGAAGCGCCCGCCGCCACCCGCGTCCCGGTTAGTGGATCAGGGTCAACGGAGACGGCCGAGACCTGCGCAGTCCTTTCCCGCCCCGCCCGCCCGGAATACAGACACAGCCTCAGCTCCTATCTCATGTCCATGGCTCCCAGCCGCTGCCAATCCCTCATGAGCCGTTCTCGTTTTTACAAAATGGGATGAGAAATCCAGCTCTCCCACTGGCTCCTACCTGTGCTGTTAACAGGGTAGAACAACTCAGGTAGGAGGGGCTTGTTGGCTTCATCTGCTAGAACATCCCAGCCGTCGCGGATTTCCTCCTTCCAGGAGCAGGGAATCCCTGGAGCTAGGTTAAAGCTTCGTTTTAGATTGAAAATGCTTCTTAGAGCATGGCCGGAGAGCACGGAGCTGTGCCCGGACAGGAGCTGGCCCTGCGGCCACGGTGGGACCTCTCAGGCCACAGTGGATTTGGTCTGCGCTAATGGCAGGGTGCTGTCACCCGCTCAGGGCACCGCGTGTGGGATGAGCATTGTTCAACGTGCCGGGAGCACCACCTGGGGCACATCCTCCCGAACTGGAGCCAGTCGGCTCCCCCTGCTTACGACTGAGCACGGCCTGACTGCTGGGAGCCCGCTTTGCGACGGACAGGGTGGGAGGCTCGGTTTTGTGGGAGAAGTACGGCCAATGTTGAATTCCATCACAAAAAACACCAAGGTGGCTCACTCCTTGTGTATGGAATAGAAATGCAGTTGTTTCCAATACAATGGCAAAAAAAGGGCCAGCAATTAAGGCGGAGTGACGCTTTTATTATTAAGAACCTTACCCTGGTATTTGTTGCAATGAGACTGACCTACAATAAAAATCAGAACCTTAAGATTTCTCTTGTAATTCCCCCAAAATTTTTACCTGGCTATCACCTTCGTCCATGACACAGTGTAAACAGTGCACTAAAGATGGTACCATTTCCAAGGATAAAGAAATCCCAGGAATTTTGCTGTTGTGCTAATTTCCCAGCTGATCCCCGCCTCACCCCTCCGGAAAATAGTTAAAAATAAGGAATGAATGTAAAAATATTACGCAAGAAATCTTCTAGAAATCTCCGGCGTCACAGAGTTACTTACTTTGTCGGTTAGCTTCAGCTCCGGGTCCGTTTTAATTAGCTCCCAGTTCCCATAGCCGTGCTCGTAGATCCCCAGCAGGAGGCGGGAGTCATCCTCCACTCCCCACTCCACATCGAAATGCGCAGCTTTGACACGGCAGGTTAAGCAGTACCTACAGGGGTTTCAAAAAGAGGAGGACGTCAGAGGCGAGGCCTCTCTGATTTGGAAATGAACACAAAGTATTCTGCTACGATAAAGAAACTACGAGCCCGGCCGGTGTGGCTCAGTGGTTGGGCATTGACCTATGAACCAGGAGGTCAAGGTTCGATTCAGAGCACATGCCCAGGTTGCAGGCTCCATCCTCAGTAGGGGGCGTGCAGGAGGCAGCCCATCAATGATTCTCTCTCATCACTAATGTTTTTCTCTCTCTCCCTTCTTCCTTCCTCTCTGAAATCGACAAAAATTTAAAAAAGAGCCCTAACAGGTTTGGCTCAGTGGCTAGAGCATCGGCCTGCGGACTGAAGGGTCCCAGGTTCGATTCCGGTCAAGGGCACGCACCTTGGTTGCGGGCACATCCCCAGTAGGAGGTGTGCAGGAGGCAGCTGATCCATGTTTCTCTCTCATCGATGTTTCTCTCTTTCCCTCTCCCTTCCTCTCTGTAAAAAAATCAATAAAATATAATAAATAAATAAATAAAATAAAAAATAAAAAAAGAAAGAGAAGACAACGAAAACACTACAGAACTACACATAACGTAACTTCCAGTCTACCGTCCTACGGCACGACCACCCGAGCATGCGCACATAACACACTCACTTTTTTTTTTCTTCAGGGTCCACAGGGATGGATTTATGCAGCATCTCAAACTCCTCTTCATGTTGGATAATGGATTTCACGTTCACCTGCACCCCAGAGATCTTGATTGTTGGGCCTCTCTTTTTTCCTGGTCCTTTCCCTAAAGGGAAAGTTAAATAAGAATTTGCTCAAGTTCCACAGGAGACATGAGTCCGTCCCTGAACACCGACTCCCTCAATCTCTCTCTGTCTTATTGTTAATCAAAGATACAACCTATAAGGCAAAAAGACTGTCTCAATTACAATAGTGTCTACAATTGTACTTTAATCTTCCTATTTGTTTTATGTTTTGGTTCCAAAATTAGTAAAAGTAACAAAAGGAGATTCTGAAGGAATTAGCACTAAAGAATTTTCTTTCTTTCTTTTTTTTTTTTTAACTATTCCATTAAGTAAGTTATTTAAGTGCTTTAAAGATGGTCTCTATAAAAAAATATGAGATCAAGTTTATACCTAACACATTTAAAACGAATAAAAGATGTCATGAAAAGGCTGCCCTATCCCTTGTTTAAAATTAAAGCAATTCTGGAAGAATAAAATCCAGTCAACTCCAACCAAAGCTAAAATAAACCCGTGAGAACGACACTGGTTTGTCGGAGGAAAGAGGGCTCAGAGTGTTAAGATCTCACTTCTCTAGACGTGTAAGTTGATGAAATGGCACTACGATTACAGACGATTGCATGGGGATCCTTTTGTAATCCACTAGAATTTCCTTTGCAAATGCTCTTCCCAGTGACACTGACGGGAGTTGGAACAGAGGTGGTCAATGGAAAGGCCCTGCTCTGAACACCAGAAACGTGCACCAACTAACTACACCTTCTCCACTCTCGCTTCTAGCTAATAATCTCTCTGGATCAAGGCAATTTGCAAACAAGGACATTCAAAGAGGCTCCTAAATGTACGTAAAATACTCAACCTCACTCGTGATAACAGAAATGCAAATTAAACACATATGCACGTGCCACTTTTACCCTATCAGGTCGGGGGGAAAAGAAAAAATTGAAAATATTGTGTTGATGAGACTCAGAGAAAACAGATTCTCAATCCACACTGGTCAGATGGGATGGTACAAAATGGGGTACATATATAGGATCATTTACCACAGCGCTGTAGAGCAACAGACTGGAAAGCGAATGTCTACTTACAGAACACTAATACTACTATATCCATCACATTATGAAGTTCTTAAAAAAAAAAAAAGAAAATCAGGCAGTGGAGAAAAGATGAACCATTTTAATGAATGGTGCTGAGACATAAAGCAGCCACACAGGAAAAATAAAACTGGGTAGACTAGGAAAAACTCCACGTGTATCAAAAATTTAAAAAAAAAACCTCCAACTGTATCACAAATATAAAATACCTAAGAAAGCACATAGGTACAAGGGGTGGGGGAGTTTCAGTGAGTCCCCTTTATATTCTGGGAGTAGAGAGAGAAACGCTGGGTTTAAGGTTTACTTCGAGATGTATTCTGGGTGCTATGGCAGCACACATTTGGATCACTGTCCAAATCACTCAAGGTACTGAAGTTTCTCTCTCTCTCTCACACACACACACACACACACACACACACACACTCAAAAATCACATCCGAAAACACTTAACTCTATTTAAGGTATTTTTTAAACTTTATTACTTTAGTAATAGCCTTGAAAAGGAAATCCCAGAGCACAAATACTTCATCAACGATAGTAGTGAACACCGCAGGCCAGACACGCAGCTAAGCGCTTCACGTGTGCGGAATGACTCAAGTCATCATCCAACCCTGAGTCCTCTTCTAAGCCAGGCCCTGGAGCGGCAGGAACCCCGGTGTGGGCGGCGGGTGCCGGCCTGGGAGGACCGCTGGGGCCGCCCGGGGACTTACCCTCGCTGGCGTTCTCTTTGAGCTGCTCCTCGTACTCCTGCATGGCCGACACACAGCTGTTGTGAATGAGCTCGCCCAGGCGCTTCAGGTCCGCCACCGACTTATCCACCAGCTCCGCGTCGCGCGCTATGCACTCCAGCCTGGGGACAGACCAGCGCGGGACACATCAGGGCCCTGCGCCCACCTTCCTACCATCACATGAGATACCACTGGTCTCAGATAGGCCTGCCCCTGCAAGGACACTTTTCCCTACATTCCTTCAGCGACAAGAAACCTGCCACACTGACTGAGGGCCAAGTTCCTCGTTTCCCATCAGAAAGAATTGTGCCTTGGCATCGTCCATAAAGTAATTTCAAAAATAATGGTGGCCCAGCTGGTGTGGCTCTGTGGTTGAGCATCAAACTATGAGCCAGAAGATCAAGGTCAGGGCACATGCCCGGGTTGTGGGCTCGATCCTCAGTGTGGGGCGTGCAGGAGGCAGCCGATCAGTGATTCTCTCTCATCACTGATGCTTCTATCTCTCTCCTCTCTGACATCAATAAAAATATATTTAAAAAAATACGGCCCAGCCCTAACCGGTTTGGCTCAGTGGATAGAGCATCAGCCTGCGGACTCAAGGGTCCCAGGTTCGATTCCGGTCAAGGGCATGTACCTTGGTTGCGGGCACATCCCCAGTAGGAGATGTGCAGGAGGCAGCCGATCAGTGATTTTCTCTCATCGATGTTTCTAACTCTCTATCCCTCTCCCTTCCTCTCTGTAAAAATCAATAAAATATATATTTTTTAAAAAACTTCTTTAAAAAAAAAAAACGGCCCTCGTCTGCTTCTTTGGTGTCCACTCTCCTTTCTCCAGCTACTTTCCCTCGTCACGATGCTCCCCGCAGCAAAGCACAGTTACTTCTACAATATGTTCTCCTGATTCTAAGTCATACGGAGCATGTGGATACATTCATGTCTAAAAGTCAGGCTGTCCAAAGGCGCCAGACCTTCCATGGAAAGAGTAGCAAAAAAAGAAACTGCCACGTCATGAAAGAGGCGATTTGGGAACTTTTGTGAGCTTACCGTTCAAGAGGGAGACCAAACTTCTTATACGCCTTGATGAACCTACGGAGATGTGCAAAGGGACACGTTAAAAAAACAGAGACTTCAGCTGTTAATGCAAACACGTATCTGTGTTAAATATGAGCCGCATAAAAACCGTCAAAAATAGATTGGACCCGATCCTTGTAACAGGTCTTTGCATGTTGAATGCTTCTGCCAACGGCCCACTTCCAACTGAGTGCCGGAAATCTATTCCAACTAAAGACCAACCTTATTCTCAGGAAGCTGCTTAGGGACGTTAACGGAGAACAGCGACGTAACTCCGGGGTTACCCGTTTTGAATGTGCAAGTCTGTGTAACCTGTGATCCCGTCACCACAATAACTCTGGACATAAAAACCCCCAAATAGCCCTAGCTGGTTTGGCCCAATGGATAGAGCATCGGCCTGCTGACTGAAGGGTCCCAGGTTTGATTCCAGCCAAGGGCACATGCCTGGGTTGTGGGCTTGATCAGGAGGGGGCATGCAGGAGGCAGCCAATTAATGATTCTCTCTCATCACTGATGTTTCTGTCTCTCCCTCTTCCTTCCTCTCTGAAATCAATAAAATATATATATATATTAAAAAAAAAAAAGTTTGCTGGTCTGTTCAGTCCACTATTGTTACCTTCAATTCCAGATTTTCCCTCATTTTCTGGCCGATAACACAACTATACGATTTCTGGGACTGCCTCAAGTATTTTGGGGGAATGCGACAAAGCAAAATAAACCTATGATTTCAAGCTTCTTGGGCAAAACCATTTTGGAAAGTGTGTTGACTCCCGCCCAACCTTATCTCCAACCAAAAATCCAACCTAAGCTTCTACCAGTCTCCACTCTAAACCATGCTGCCCACCAATCCATGCGTCACCTGCTCCCTGTCCCTGCGCCAACCACTAGCACTGCCCATGGAAAGCAAGACGTCACAACACACCCAGGGCCTCACTGGGACATGCCAGTCACTAAAATAACCTGCTAAGGTAAGAGTCTAAGGCAGCGGTTCTCAACCTGTGGGCCGCGACCCCTGAAAATACATCCTGCATATCAGATATTTACATGACGATTCATAACAGTAGCAACATGACAGTTATGAAGTAGCCATGAAAATAATTTTATGGTTGGGGATCACCACAGCATGAGGAACTGTATTAAAAGGTCGCGGCATGAGGAAGGTTGAGAACCGCTGGGAGAGATCCTATGGGAGAAAAAACTGGGTGGAGGGCATGGTGACTGAAGAGAAGGGGAATGAACGTGACAACAGCTGAGAAACTCTAGGAAAGGAACAGCCTGGATACAAGGATTAGGGGAGCGCTACATGTGAAAGTGAACCTGGGAGTCTTCCTCAGCTCTCCATGGCTCCATGATATACACGGAGGCATTTTACACCTGAAATAGTAAGACACTAGAGTTTTACTTCAAAATAATAACAGGACGCCCTAGCAGGTGAGGCTCAGTGGATAGAGCGTCAGCCTGTACACTGCAGGGTCCCAGGATCGATTCTGGTCAAGGGCACATGCCCGAGCTGTGGGCGCGATCCCCAGTGTGGGGCGTGCAGGAGGCAGCTGATCAATGATTCTCTCTCATCATTGATGCTTCCATCTCTCTCTCCCCTCTCCCTTCCTCTCTGAAATCAATAAAAATATATTTTTATTTATTTTTTATTTTTTATTGATTTTTACGGAGAGGAAGGGAGAGGGAGAGTTAGAAACATCGATGAGAGAGAAACATCGACCAGCTGCCTCCTGCACACCCCCCACTGGGGATGTGCCCGCAACCAAGGTACATGCCCTTGACTGGAATCGAACCCGGGACCCTACAGTCTGCAGGCCAACGCTCTATCCACTGAGCCAAACCGGTCAGGGCAAAAAAATATTTTCAAAAGGCACAAAAACTCTACATATAAAAAAATAACAACATCGGGATGGAGGAGCATTTCCGACGGGTGTGTGACTCGGTCTCTCTCGCGCTCCCTGCCAGAACTGACGGCATCCCTTCCCCGCAAGGTCAGGGAGCAGGGCCCACCCACCTGCGGATCTCCGCGTCCGTGAACCCCTCCACGAGGTCCTTGCGCACGCTCCGGGGGCGCCCTCGGCGCTTCGGCTTCTTGTCGTCATCGGAGTCATCGGTCTCGCTCTCCGAGGCAGAGGACCTCTGGGCCTGCCTCTTGGACTCGGTGTCGGAGTCGCTGTCATTGGTCTGAGCCTGAAACGGCAAAGGCGCACTGTGACCAGGGCCAGGTGCCAGAGGCCTAAGGACCACGGCCAGCCCGGCCCCATTCTGTGGGACTCGGAACTGGCCATCCCATCAGACAAGTCCGTTTTTCTTTGGGAAATAAGGAGTATTTATTTCAGGTGTCAGATAATGAAGGGAGACCCGACAGGGATAGTCACACCTCCAGAGAAGTGGGAATTCCAAGAAGGAAAATGGAATGCAAGTGCTGGAATTGTAAGTTTATGTTCACTTCCTTGGACTTCGTGTGCTATTTGTAAAATGGGGATATCAGCCCCTTTCATCAGGGGTCTCAAAGGATTAAATGAGTCAATAAGTTTAAATGCGCTGATGCCTGTGAGTCCTCAGCAAATAGTAGCTACCATTAGCTGCTACTGATTTACGATTTACTAAGATCTTGGACAAACTCCAGTCTATTATCTCCAACAAACTGGGTGGTAATGTTTTGCAAAAGTCAAATGCGATAGTGCCTGTGGCGAAGAACGGCTCTACAGTCTCTAACACACTCCATTCCTGCTCAGCCATCTCACACAGCCCATGAGCAGAGGCCAAGTGCCTCCCAGGTGAGCCAGGAGCCCTAGGCACTTCCCTGTTCCTCTGCTGGGTTTCCCGAGACTACCCTGGAGCCCGCAGGTCGGGCAGCAATGCAAGGCCCCTTCCTTGAACACTGGGCACTCTTGCAGCATCAGAGCCTGAGGAGGAGGCTCCTCCCTTCCGTCTCCCTTGGTTACCTTTTTCGTGGAACTCCGAATTCGAGGCAGCATGTAGATTTCTTCCAGCTCCTTCTGCCGCTCCTCCTCCTCCACACGCTTCCTTTGATCCTCGGGAATGATCTCGTCCCAGTCCCTGTGGGGACGCTCTTCCAGCTCTTCCTCGTCTTCCATGGTGGCGAAATTGGCAACCTGAAATGTCAACAGACGGACCGCTGAAATTCCTCTATTTCCCAAAGAACATCCACTAAAACCTCAACTCACAGTTTTTGTATTCTAAGTACGATGCTATGACTAATAAGGGAGTCCTGTGATATTACATAAGCAAAGAATCGATTTTCTACTAATCTCTCCCTTCCCCCCCCAGAAATCAATTTGCCTCATCCTCAAGTTCATCAGAAATTTTACTGAAAAGTAGAAAAGCAGATATAAAGTGTCTTATAAGTTTAACTGAAATATATGTTGACACATTGCGGACCAGTAGTTTTATTACTAGCTTTACCCAGTGGCCAGGTAAGTTTCTATTGAGCGAGTACAAAAAACGTTTTACATAAATGTTAAAGGCACGCTTTAACGTTAAATACCCATTGCATTTTGAAGTTATTTATTACATGTTCTTACAAACTAGTATCTTTTTAAAGTATGATAGTTTGTAAAACACTGTAATATGAAACGAGAATTCTCGTGATCCATCTGCAATGTGTTAATATATATATATATGAGATATATTATAGAATTATACACTTCGAACTTATATAACTTTATTAACCAATGTCATCACCCCAATAAATTCAATTTTTTTAAAAAGGGCCTTAGAAAGGCCAGAGTCACCAGTAATGTGACTTAATGCTCATAATATTCTGACCAGGACAGCGTCGTGAAGATGACTTCCGCTTAAGAGCGGAGCAGCAGTCGCAGAGATGGGATCTGGGGGACACACTAATAACTCCCTCCACCCTCAGACACATGGCACCTGACACGAGAGCTCTCTGACCCATCCTCAGCTCCTTCCCTGCTCTCCCACCGAGACAGCTCTACCTGTGGCCAACCCTGACCTCATTCCATCCTGCTTCCTTCCAAACGCTTCCCCCAGTTCTCCTGCCATCCTAACGGTAGACTCTACCACACTTAGCCTGCTGTAACCTGCTTCTCTAACCTGCATCACACTAACCATGGTCAATCCTTCAACCAGGCCCTCTTTTTTTTAATTGATTTTCAGAGAGGAAAGGGGTAGAGAGATAGAAACATCAATGATGAGAGAGAATCACTGATCGGCTGCCTCCTGCACGCCCCCACTGGGGATCAAGCCCACAACCCGGGCATGTGCCTTGACTGGGAACCAAACCCTGACCTCCTGGTTCATAGGCCGGCGCTCCACCACTGAGCCACACCGGCCGGGCCTCATTTGCAACTGGGAAGCCTTTGTCTCTCTGGCCCTCCCACGCCTCGCGAGCCAGTCTCACCTTGGGATTACCAGCTGATCCAGTTTCTCTGACCTCACGGATTGCAGGAGAGTCTCATATGACCCTGCTACTGGCTCCAAAGTGAAGCCGAAGCCGTATTTTCTAAATTCAGCTCTACTCCCTATCAAGTTCTTCCCGGCAAGCCCCGGCCCCAGCCAGGGCTGTAGCGCATCTTTTCCACTTCTCAGCAAACACCTCATTTATTTCACTGGTCATTAAGGTCACCAGTTGGAACTCCACATCTCCCCCTAAAGTGTGCTTTCCCTTCTCCTTCAAAGGCAACTCTTCCAGCTATGCTTCTGGTGATGTCCCTTCCAGTCTCCCCTGAGGCAACGGATGGGCCCTCAAATGTTCCTTCATTCCTCTGCACCTTCAATAGCTCCCTGTTCTCAAATACCTTCTGAAACCCAGAACATGGTAACATCTTAAAAAACAAAACAAATAAAAAACGTGGCCTTGCTAGACTCTTTTGTCACATAAATTACCTTCTCTCTACTTTTTTTAAAAAAATGTATTTTTACTGATTTCAAAGAGGAAGGGAGAGGGAATGAGAGACAGAAACATCAATGATGAGAGAGAACCATTGATCGGCTGCCTCCTGCACGGCCCCTACTGGGGGTTGAGCCTGTAACCCGGGCATGTGCCCTGACCGGGAATTGAACCGTGACCTCCTGGTTCATAAGTCGACACTCAAACCACTGAGCCATGCCGGCTGGGCACCTTCTCTCTATAATTCACTAGCTTTTTAGTAACTCAATGCTGGTGCCCAGCTCCTGCATTTAGTCCTGATCTCATTTAATTTTGTATTGTATCAGATACCACTGACCACCCTGTAATCACCCTTAAAAAAAGAATCCGGCTAAGTCATCAAGAGCTTCCTGTCACCTTCTGTTTTTACACCTCTGACCACTCTGTCATCTGATTCTATTATGTTAATGTCTCTCCCACAAGCCCTCCAACACCCCCAGAGCCAACTGGGTCACCACCTATCCCACTGACATCATATTCTCATTCCTCTTCACAGACTTCCTTCCTCCCCCACTGACTCAGGGCAGAACGGACCACGTCCATGGTTACCTGCACGGGGAGGACTATCTATACATTCTGCACTCAGAACATCCTTGGAAAACTCTAGAGAATAACGCTGAGGCCATGAGTCAACTTACTCAGAGGGCTAAGCAGAGCGCCTGGCACCCAGAAAGCGCTATCAGGCACTAGTTATTACCGGATCGTGAATCAACGCTGAGGGCTTTCTCCCTCGAGGATGCTTATACCTTAAATTGTGACAGGAGCTCATCGGTCGCACTTGTTGACACTTCATTCTCTCTGGTTTCAGCCAAGCGCAGAATTTCATCAATATCCATTTCCTAGGAGAACAGCAGCAACACGAGTATGGTAAGAAGGCAACAGTAAGGTCCGCACACGCTGACAATGTTTGGTGCCAACAAACCAGCTCTCTTTTCTGGTATCCCATTTTTAATTTTCTTTTGTAGTCTCAACTTTACATTGTTTACATTTAACGATTCAAACTATTACTTATAAAAAGAAGGTGAAACTTCAGAAATTACAAGAAATGAAATAGGAATAAGAGAGACAAAAGACAGAATCCTCAAATGCTTTTTTCTCATTCTTTCCTATTCAGTAAGAGCTTTGAACTTTATTAGAGAAAACAAAGACAAAAAAAAAACAAAACCCTACGTCCTTTAAGTAATTACTGCTGCTTAATAGAAGCCTGTAACAGGCTCAGAATCTGCTTCCCAAACCATGTATCTCACCAATGACACTTGTCAGAAACGCCTTCCCTCCTTGTTAATTACCTGGGGCTCTGACTCCTCGCCTTCAAGTTCTTTGAAAAGATCCTCTGCTCCGAATTTCAAAATAGCTGTCAGCTCTTCTTTATTAAAAGGATTTGAACTGTAAAAGTAAAATGCAGTTGTAATCTCTCGGGAATGTCAAGTAAGCTCTATTACAGATCTACCCTTCATTCAGGGGCCCAATTACTGGTGAAAATGTAAATTCTGCCCTAAGAAAAATGATCTCCCAAACATTTCATGTTTTTATCCACAGGATGGGACCGCGGTGGCAAACCTGAGCCAGCGGAAGACTAGGACATCAATCCCTTTCCTGTTGGCTCATCTACCACGTGGTTGGGCGAGACGGGTAATTAGCAACATGAAAGAAGACAGTTCTCTCTCTGTCCTTTGACTCAGAAAGTTACCATTTGCCTGTGGTCCAATATGAAAGAACCACGCTGCTTCTACCCAGGTTGCTCTCTAACGGAAAATTATCTGAGAATACCCTATTTGGGGAGAGCTCGGCTGATCCCACCCGTCACAAAGCTACAAGACCGCCACAGAACACACTGGACAATTTGGTCAAAATGTACATTCTTTCAGAGAAATAGTTGTGTTTCCAAATCAATCCCATCAAAGCGTAAATGCCTTCCTCTGTTTCAACAGGAATAGTCGCAAATCCCCACACAAACATTTCTACCAATAGTAAGAGAAGAGCAGCCCATTCGATTGGGTGGATTCTCACTGGGAGACTTCAAGGCAACACTGTGTCAGGGTGGACGCCTAAATGTCATATGTCGCACGGAGAGCCGAACCCACAGGCAAGGGAGGGGCAGGACAACGGGATAAAAGGGGACACGCCTGCAATACTCTCAACAATGAACATTTTTTAAATGAAAGAAAAAGAGGGACAGGAGATAGAGAGAGAGAGAGAGAGAGAATGGGGGGGGGGGAGAGAACGTGCTCATGAGCAGAGGGCTAATAAATAAAGCGAAAGAAAAAATAGGAAAAAAATAAAGAAAAGGAAACGCTATCTTCTTGCAGCCTTAGTGAGCCCTGTTTCCCAGCAATAAAAGGCCTAATGTCTGTTGTACAAAATCCCACCGGAAGAGTGAATCCCATCGAGTGTGGATGTGGGCCAGTTGGCCTCTCCCAGCCCGGGCACTCACTTGGACCGCCCCGAGTTGTTTTCCAGGACCGTCCGGCCAGTGGTGTCCATGCGCTGGATCACCAGGTGGTCCAATACCATCTTCTTTTTGGCCCGTTCTATGATCTCCTCCTCCACGGTCCCCTTCGTCACCAAGCGGTAAATATTTACCTGTGGGAAAAGGAAACGTTATGCTTACGCCCGATCACACACACACAAAAAGGTTACGTCCGTCTAAAACCAGGAGGGGAAATGAAAAATACCTGGCCTGTAGCACCATAAAGGACTGACTATAAGCTATAAGCCCTCCATCCACACAGGCCTAAGCAGGTGCCGTGGTTTTACCACCTGCAGCAGGTTGCATTCTTAAATGTAACTGCCGTTAAGGACTTTGTACACGGCCTTGTTCTACTAATAAAAATCTTACTAAAGAATAATCCATTTCACCAAAACTGGGTCTTTGGCTGAGTATGAAACTTACGCGTGATCCTCTATTAGAACCGACTCTGAGATTCCCATACAAAGGAAATAAGTGTGTATTTCCCCCCAAGAAAGGGAAGATTGGTCATGTGTAATTAACACATTGCAGACAGATCACGAGAATTCTCCATATTACACAGTGTTTTACAAAGTATCATACTTTAAAAAGGTATCAACTTATAAGAACATGTAATAAATAACTTCAAAATGTAATGGGTATTTAATGTTAAAGCATGCCTTTAACATTTATGTAGAACCTTTTTTTGTACTCGTTCAATAGAAACTTATCTGGCCACTGGGTAAAGCTAGCAATGAAACTACTACTGGTCCGCAATGTATTAAAATAGACCAGTGATGGCGAACCTATAACATGCATGTCAGAGGTGACACTCGAACTCATTTTTTTGGTTGAATTTTCTTTGTTAAATGGCATTTAAATATATGAAATAAATATCAAAAATATAAGTCTCTGTTTTACTATGGTTGCAAATATCAAAAAATGTCGATAGGTGACACTGCACCAGAGTTAAGTTAGGGTTTTTCAAAATGCTGACACGCCGAGCTCAAAAGGTTCGCCATCACTGAAATAGACCACCTTGAACAATGTTAGTATAGTTACCACCAACTTTCCCATAGTAACATAGGAGAAAATGTTCCGTTCTAGGTGTTTATATCATACTAGAGGCCTGGTGCACGAAATTCGTGCACGGGTACAGTCCCTAGGCCTGGCCTGCAATCAGGGCCATTTTCCCCAGCAGCCTGCAGTCAGCCCCGCCCCCCGCTGCCACCCACCCCCGGTTCCCCATTCGCCATCAGGTGATTGGTGCCTGACGGCTGGGGGAAGGGACCGAGGGGTTGGCTGTTCCTGCCCGCTTGCCAGCTCTGCCCCCGCAGTGGGTGGCCATCAGGCGATTGGAGCCTGCTGGCCGGGGAAAAGGACCAAGAGGTAGTCAGTGCACCTCATAGTGACTGCTCCAGCAGTTGTTCTGGTTATTCTGCTATTAGGGTCAATTTGCATACTACCCTTTTATTATATAGGATATCTTTTTTAGGATAAACTAGAAAGTCGATGGTGATGCCCTTTTTAGACAGACAAAGAGAGCAGTTCCTTTATAGGCTCATCTCAGCATCAAAGACGAGTTCTCTGCACTAATTAACAGACAGACACCTCCCCTTGGGAAAGGAAGCTAAACAGGAAAAAGCCTTTCACAAAGCATCCCGGAAGGCCCGCAAACCCTCCCCCGCTCCCCCACGCCACACCCCGAAGCTGCTCCCACTGACCTGCTTCTTCTGCCCAATCCTATGGGCCCGGGCCTGTGCCTGCAAGTCGTTCTGGGGGTTCCAGTCGGAGTCGAAGATGACCACGGTGTCCGCGGAAGCCAAGTTGATCCCCAGGCCCCCAGCCCTTGTGGAGAGCAGGAAACAGAAGTCCTGCACACAACGCAACACACGCCTTCAGGCGGGGGCCTTCTCAGACCGTTTCCTGTCCCACAAGCCCGACACCCCGACACCCCGACACCCCTGAAGGTGCGAAGGAAAGTGAGACACGACGGACGAGCTTCATGGAGGCTAACGAATGTCAGGGGCTTGGTGGCAGAGTGGATTTTCATTCGCTCCCGAGGGAGGAGTCAGGACAAGGAACTAAGGAGCAACAGCAGCAAGAGAGTTCGTGCCCCCACCTGGCTGAGCCTCGCAGACAAGCAATAGCGAAACCCACGCACACTTCATTTTCAAGGGGACGAACGCGTTCCAGCCAGTGGCCCAGCTACTGGTTTTCCGGGGGAAGGCGGATGATGCACGTAGGGCAGTCGGGATGAACAGGGCAACTGTGTTCTGCATGTGCCCCTCCAGTTGTTAGGCGGGTGAGGAAAATAAACTCTGCACGCAGAGCCCGTGAGGGACCTGGAGAGGCACAGCAGCCTCGACCTCCACGAGAAAACCAGAGCGGGTGTGGCTGGAGGGCGTGTGTGGGGAAGACCCCGGCCCTGACACTCCAGCTTCCACAGCACTGACCACCGAGACACCTGCCTGCCTCCCAGGGCTCAGAAAAGCACAGGCAGGAGGGAGACAGTAACTACACGAGCCAGTGAAGAAGTCAGATTTCTGTTTTCAGGGAGCCTGATCACCTATGGCAGAGGCTGACAACAGGAAAGTGGCACCAATGGGGCACGCAACACCTGGCAGTTCTGAGTTGTATCTTGATAAATGGGTACATTCGATATACATTCACGGATGAAAGGCATTCTAACTAAGAGTCACACTGGCCAACAATGTGCCGTGGGAATAAAAATGGAGAGAGCTGTCTCACAAAGACATTAAACAACTAAAATTAAGAAGTGATTAGGAGATGTGCTGACACACACTCTGATCCTTGGTCGAAATACCAAGTGACACCAGACTCTAAAGAAGCCTGTAGGTAGACAGGACACCTTAGAACAGTGATGGCGAACCTTTTGAGCTCAGCGTGTCAGCATTTTGAAAAACCCTCACTTAACTCTGGTGCCATGTCACATATAGAAATTTTTTGATATTTGCAACCATAGTAAAACAAAGACTTATATTTTTGATATTTATTTTATATATTTAAATGCCATTTAACAAAGAAAAATCAACCAAAAAAATGACACGTGTGATATAGGTTCGCCATCACCGCCTTAGAAGGAGATACCTGCGACATACAATCTGGGGTCTGACTGATCATTAAGCCATTTTCCAGGTCAGGCTTTACTAAAGATAATATGAATTGTCTTAGGTGGCTCTTCTGCATGTGTGAAAAGAGAAACTCTAGAATGCCACCTTCTAGCTGGACACTTAACTAAACGCTGCTGTCAGCCAAAGTAAAAACAGTAATTCAGCCCTAGCCGGTTTGGCTCAGTGGATAGAGCACCGGCCTGCGGACTGGAGGGTCCCGGGTTTGATTCCGGTCAAGGGCATCTGGGTGGGTTGCAGGCTCAATCCCCAGGAGGGGGGCATGCAGGAGGCAGCTGATCAATGCTTCTCTCTCATCACTGATGTTTCTCCCTCTCTCTCTCCCTCTTCTTTCCTCTCTAAAATCAATAAAAATATATTTAAGAACAAAACAAACAAAAAAAACCCAGTAAGCCACACTGCAGCAGGGTCCAACTAATTTGAGACACAGCAAATGTACTTTTCAAGACTGGAAGTCACCAAGAAAGTGCAGATCAGAACCTTATGATATTAACATATATCCCAATAATAAAGTGTAATATGCTAATAAGACGGATGTCCTTCCGGACGAAGTCGGGGCTGCAAGGGAAACCCGGATCCCAGGCCCCGGGTGCCTGCCGGCGGCCACAGGGAAGCCCAGGTCCCAGGTGCCAGAGGGAAGCAGGTGCCAGCAGTCAGGAAAAGGCAGGCCTTGTTCTTGCATGAATTTTGTGCATCGGGCCCTAGTATCCCAATATGACCCTACTGGCCAGCCCTGCCCACTTTGCCTGGCTGCTCTCCTAGGCCCAGACACTTGGTATCTGGAAGTCACTGGAGAAAACTTCGGTGACGTCAGGACGCCTGTCATTGGTCCACACCAGGGGGGATAAAGAGCACGCAAAAGGTCTCCTGGACTGATCATGAGACGCAAAGACACCTTTCACTTAAGTGACTTCTCACTGCCCTCCCAGGAGGGCGGCACCAGGGACTGTTCCTGAAACAGAACATATTCACCCAGAAAGGCTCTGCCCTGGATCCCCAGCCCCCCTGGGTCCCCAGCCCAAGCCGCCCCGATCACAAAGCCGTGCCCCGCGTACCTCAGAACCATCGGCGTTGAAGTGGTCCAGCGCCTGCTTCCGGATCTCTCCCTTGATGGAACCATCCAGACGCTGTAAAGACAAGCCACAAGGAAGTCATAAGGCAGGAAGATCAGCCGCAATGGGAACAGACACCAGACTCGCAACCTTTATGGGCGCGACACCCGCTGGGTAAAAATAGCTGGAATGCACCGATGAGGTGCGGGCGGGGCTGCGCTTAAGCGGCACACTCCACTCGCCCCAAGCTCTCTGGTTACCAACTCAAGGTCAGAAGGTTCTGAATCAAAGGCTATCTGGGTTTATCCCAGGATCAGCATGGCTGCCAGGACCCGTAAGGAAAAGGCTAACCCACGCTGGGCTTCGAGGCTTTGTCTGCTCCCACATCTGGGTACTGAGGAGCCAGGGAAATGCTACCCCTGGTCACACCTAATCACCAGCTCCTGCCGGAAAATGATGCTTCTTGACTAATATAACTAAAGCTGCCCAGTTATTCTCCTTTCTTTTTTGGTTAATCCTCAGCTGAGGATTTTTTTTTTAGATCGATTTCTTAGAGAGAGTGGAAGGGAGAGGGAGAGACAGAGAAACATCAATGTGAGAGAGGCACATCGATTGGCTGCCTGCCGCACACGACCTGACCAGGGCCGGGATCGAGCCTGCAACTGAGGTATGCGCCCTTGACCAGAACTGAACCTGGGACCCTTCAGTCCTCGGGCCAATGCTCCAACCACTGAGCAAAACTGGCCAGGGCAAACTGCCCAGTTATTAAGTGCTACACAAGCCACAAAATTATTTTCATCATTTTGTTTGGAAAAACTTTTGCCCCAACAACGATAATGTTAAAAATGAAGCTTTTCTAAAAATTGAACTCTACAATCAGAGCCAAGTTCAAGCAGCCATATTGGATCTTCAAGCCTTTACAAGCACAGGCAATGCTTTTGTTAACGTGTACGTCCGTTCTACATCAAAACGTCACCAGAGAAGCCACATATGTGAAATAAAAAGCAAAGGTTAATTACCTGCTAATTAAAGCACTTCTCACTCTTTTAAATCCTTTTCGTATTTCTTCCCTCACAATCACCACTTGAGATAAACAAGAGACTTTTCTCTCGCCCAGTTTTCCTTTCTCTAATCCCCACCCCTCGGTCCCCCGGAAAAGAATGACCCCACCTGACCATCTTCATTAGAGGGTTAGCCTGAAGGCATGGAAGTAAAAATTAAGGCCGCCCTGGAAGCTTAACCCCTGGAACCTTAACCCCCGGTTTCCTACTTTAGGGTAATTTAGCAAACCAAGCGCAGAACCCAGAGGAAGTGTGGAGGGGGGCCTCCAATCACAGAGCACCCTCACCTGGAAAGGGTAGTGCTTGATGGTCAGGTACTCCGCCAGGATGTCCAGCATCCGCACCATCTGGGAGAAGATGAGGACGCGGTTCCCCCTTTCTCGCAGTCTGGTCAACAGCTTATCCAGCAGGATCAGCTTCCCGCTGCTCCTGATCAGGGACTGGAAATGGAGAAGACATCCCCATGTTCAAGACACGGCAATCTGCCCTCAGGCTCTACGAGTTCAAATGTTTAAAATCACAGTTCGGCTTTCTGAAGGCTTCTGCCACCTGGCTGACAAGCAATTCCTGAAATGCTCTTTATCGGTTATCGATAACAATACTTTCAGATTTTTCCTAGCTTTTGTTGTTGTTAATTCGCGCCCAAGGATATTTTTCCATCGATTTTTAGAAAGCGTGGAAGGGAGAGGGAGAGGGAGAGAAACATCGATGTGAGAGAGACACATCGATTGGCTGCCTCCAGCACGCACCGCGACCAGGGTGGGGATGAAGCCTGCAACCAAGGTACGCGCTCTTGACCGGAATGGAACCCGGGACCCTTCAGTCTGCGGACTGACGCTCTATCCACTGAGCCAAACCGGCTGGGGCTTAAAGCTTCTTACGACAGCACCTACAGAAACTAAACTGCTGCGGAGAGAGTCGTGACGAACTAGGCAAGCACGCACCAGGAGGATCTCCTGTCCGTTCTCCCTCTCGTTATCCTCAGGGGGCTTAATCAGGTAGCAGTGGTTGCAGCACTTCTTCAGCTCCATCACAATATTCAGGAAGCCAGACGTGCTGCCCCTTGTGCCTTTGGCGAGAGCCTTGTAATTCCTGGTCAGGATCCACCTGCAAATTGTAGACGATGATGTTGTTAACTGATTCACACAAAGAGCTGGGGTCGTCGAGGAAATACTGACATTGAGTCTGAATCTAATGAACCCTCTACACCAACCGTGGGCAAACTACGGCCCGCGGGCCGGATCCGGCCCATTTGAAATGAATAAAACTATTGAAAAAAAAGACCGTACCCTTTTATGTAATGATGTTTACTTTGAATTTATATTAGTTCACACAAACACTCCATCCATGCTTTTGTTCCGGCCCTCCGGCCCAGTTTAAGAACTGATTGTGGCCCTTGAGTCAAAAAGTTTGCCCACCCCTGCTCTACACTCATGAATGCATAGGAAAATATTAAATGAATGCATAGGAAAATCTTCAAAGTGTCCAGAGCAAAATATTAAATGATGCCACAGAGCTGGGATCAGCAAAAATCCAGGCTGTGAGGAAAATCTCTACAACAGACTCACTTTCTTCACTGAAAGAATTTACAAGGACGAGAGGTTGCGGGGGGTTAAGGGGGATGGATTAAAAAAAAACTTAAGGGACATGCCAACCAGTCACAATGTATGGAGCTTACTTAGATCCCAATGCAAAATAGCAAAGTGTGAGGGTGTGAGTGAGAGTGTGTGTGTGTGTGTGTGTGTGTGCACGCCTATTTATTACAGCCAAGAAACTGTAAACACTCATTGGACGTTATAAAAATATTAAGGAATTATTAGTTTTTTAGGCATAACAGTATTGATGTTATGCTTAACTCTTTTTTTAATTGAGGTATAACTGACATATAACATTATATTAGTTTCAAGGGTATCCATTATGATTCAGTATTGTGTATATTGTGAAATAATCACAATACGTCTAGTTAACATCCATCACCATATAGTTACAATTTTCCCCCTTTTAATATACTCTCTTAGTAACTATAGTCCATGCTGTATCCTACATCCCCATGACTTACTTACTTTATAACTGGAAGTCTGTACCTTTTGAACCCTTTGTCCATGTTGCCCACCCCACACACATGTTCCCTGTACCTATGAGCTTGAGGTGAATTTTAAAATTTTATTTGGGGGTTTTATTTTTGCTTTTAGACATGTAGAAACACATATGCATGTACCTGGGATATGTTTCAAATGATACATAGGTGAGAATGGGGATACAAAAGAAGATCTGGCTGAACTAAGATTGGCCATGAGTCGGTAACTACCGAAGTTCAATTCCCGGTCAGGGCACATGCCGAGGCTGCGGGCTCGATTCCCATTGTGGGGCGTGCAGAAGACAGCTGATCCATGATCCTCATCATTAATGTTTCTACCTCTCTCCCTCTCCCTTCCTCTCTGAAATCAATAAAAATGTCCTTTTAAAAAAGCGAGGATAATAAAAGTTCCTCTGACCATAAACAAATGGCTACTTCAATCTGTGCTGGGGCCTGAGAGACAGGGTGGATTTGTCTACTGCCCGTCTCCCAGCTTCAGGGCACTGTCTTACTCGCACTCTGGCCGCCCCCGCGGTCACGCACTTGTAATACTGTTTCTGAAGGGCCGACATCTCCACCCTGAGGATCTGCTCCACTTTGGCGGGCAGCGACTTCTCCACGTCCTTCTTGACCCTCCGCAGGAGGAAGGGCTCGAGCACCTTGTGGAGGCTCTGGTAGCCGTTCTCCCGCCCTTTCCCGTGGTCCTCCTCGAAATCTTCCCAGAACTCAAACCTGGGGGCGAAACAGTCCAGTGTTACTTGGTTCCACACAAAGAAAAAAGCGTTTTTGCAACAAAAATTTCTTTTAAGATAAAATGGGGGAAAAAATCTTCCCTATAAGGACAGATAAACTTTTATCAGTATTCGCTCTTGAGTATAAGAGAGAGGAAAACCAATGGATCACTTCATCAGTCTATTCTGCATAAAGGTTTACAACTTTGAGACGGCTTCCGGAGTTCTCAAAATTTTAGTGTGTCATGCAATTAGTGCATACACAAACATAGTTATTGTGCGAAATATGCAGAAAACGTAATCTTAATTCTTTTAATAAGCTGCAATTTCTTGGGAAAATAAAGCTCGTAGGTAAAATAATAATTAGTGGCAGTATTAGAGCTGTCACTGCTCAAGGGTAAAAATTATATCATTTCCATCAATAATCTTCACTGTCCCTATGTTAAAAAGTTAACGATTCGTAACAACAATAAACAAGACAGCCCTCTGACAAGAACAATCCGAATGATATAAATTTAATATTAGGGAAACCTGGGCACATAAAGTTTATTAAGGAATATAAGCACTTGTTACCCAAAACTGTTCTGCCTGGATTGAGACAGATTAACCCCAGGAATGAAAGGTTGGCTTAACATCTAAAACGTAACTAACAAAATATACCACATACTGACAGAATAAAGAACAAAAACTACATGGTCATCTCAACATACACAGAAAAATAGCACGTGACCAAGTCCGATGCTCATCCACTGTAAGAACTCCCGAAAACTAGAACGAGAAGAAAACTTCCTCAGCCTGATCCAGGGGAGCTACAAAAATTCTGTAGCTCACATTCTACTCCTACCAATACTACGCCCCATGGAGGCTCTAGCTAGTGCAACAAAGGCAAGAATTAAAAGACAGCCATGTGGCCTTAACCGGTTTGGCTCAGTGGATAGAGCCTCAGCCTGTGGACTGAAAGGTCCCAGGTTCGACTGCGGTCAAGGGCATGTACCTTGGTTGCGGGCACATCCCCAGTAGAAGGTGTGCAGGAGGCATCTGATCAATGTTTCTCTCTCATCAATGTTTCTAACTCTCTATCCCTCTCCCTTCCTCTCTGTAAAAAATCAATAAAATGTATGTTTTTTTTAAAAAGACAGCCATGCACACTGAGGAAAGGAAGTATAACTAGCTACCTTTACTTGGAGAAGATGAGACCTTGTACCTAGAGCACGGAGAAGTCAGCAACAACAAAACAGTGGGAATAACCTTTACAAGTTCACAGGATACAAGATCACTCTATAAAACTCAACTCTCTGGTACACTTTCAAAATTAGATTAAAAAACACAATTCCACTCAAAATTAAAAGACGAGGAATAAAGTAACAAAAGTATAAAGACTTATACACTGAAACTACAGAGAAAAATTACAGGTCTAAAGGAATGGAGGAAACTTGCCCTGACTATGGCTTAGGACAGTGATGGTGAACCTATGACGCGCATGTCAGAGGTGACACGCGAACTCATTTTTTTGGTTGATTTTTCTTTGTAAAATGGGATTTAACTATATAAAATAAACATCAAAAGTATAAGTCTTTGTTTTACTATGGTTGCAAATATCAAAAAATCTCTATATGTGACACGGCACCAGAGTTAAGTTAGGGTTTTTCAAAATGCTGACACGCCGAGCTCAAAAGGTTCGCCATCACTGGCTAAGGAGGCTCAATATTGTTTAGATGATAATTCTCCCTAAAGTGATAAATTCAACACAATGCCTGTCAATACTTCAGCTTTTTTTTTCTTTTCAGAAATTCATAAGCTGATCCTACAACATATACGGAAGTATAAACAATCTAGAACAGCCAAAATAATTCTGGAAAAGAACAAAGTTGGAATTTATAATCTTCCCCATTTTACCAAGTGGTATACAGCCAGTAATGAATGCAGAGTGTGTCGGCATAAGGACGGAAATATGTACCAGTGGAATAGAACTGAGAACCCAGAAACAGACCATTATGTATTTATGGCCTCAACTAATTGGCAACAAATGTGTCACCCAAACAATTTGTCACCCAAATTCGGGACAAGGACAATTTAATGAAGAAAGGATATAGTCTTTTCAACAAATGGCACCAGAACAATTTCCAAAAATCCCTCTGCAAAAATAAATGAACTTGGGCCCTCGCACTTAACACTTAAAACAAAAAGTAACTCAAAATGAAACAGGTCTAAATGTAGGCAATTCTAGAAAAAAATAAGAAAAGCAAGTCTCTGTAACCTTGGGTTAGGCAAATGTCTCATTTTATGACAATCCATTTAAAAATGATAAATTATACTTCATCAAATTTAAAAACGCTTGCTCTTCAAAAGACAGCATTAAGAAAATGAAAAGACAAGCCATAGTAAGACAATGCATAATAAGAGAATAGCTCCTGATAATCTAGGACAAAGGTGAATTTCAAAACTATTATGCTAAGTGAAAGGAGCCAAAATAGAAAGGCCGTATTAAGCTTCCATTCAAATGGAATTTCTAGAAAACGTAAATCACTAGAGATGAAAGCTGATTAGTGAAGCAGAAAGTTTGTATGAACAAGCAAGAGGGAACTTTTCTGGATGAAAAAATATTCTAAAACTAGATTATCCTGATAGTTGCGCAACTCTACAAATTCACTAAAAAATAATTAATCGCATATTTACAATGGTACACTTTATGGTATGTACATTGTATCTCAAGAAGTTTTCAGAGCTAACAACAAATGGGGGAAGGGACCATTTCTATGTTGGACGTTAGGCTATCCAAAAAATGCCTTGATCAGTTTATGACAGGTAGACACTCACATCTTCTCTGAATTTGAATGACATGAGATGAATGACAAATAAATAGGGGAAAAAGAGGTGCCGTATAAAAAACAAAACCGGTAGGGATGCTAAGCATGTCTAACAGGCTGCTACTCTAGGTCAGGGGGTCTGAGAAGACCTCTAAAAAGAAGTGGTCACATAAACCGAGGCAAGAATAGTATTGAAGAGGAGGAGGAAAAACATCCCAGACCAAAGGACTGGCAATGGCATGGCATGCGGAAGCAATAAAAAGATGGCGAAAGTGGTGCGTGATGAGTCAAAGTCAAGGTACTGAGAAGGGTCCTTCAAATCAGGCCGAGTTTAGCTTTCACTTTAAGTATCACCAACACCTCTGGATAAATTTAACTTTTATAAAATGTGCACACCATCTCTCCCATAAAAACCTTCTTTAAAAGAGACATCCCACAAATTTTTTAGTAAGTTGAAGACCTGAGGAAGGCCTAAAGGTAAGGCTTCTGTTAGCAGAACTTTGGACTTAAGGTATTTTTAATATTTGACAGCTTGTGGGCCTTGTAGATGTCACTTCAATCTTATTGATTACCTGGTAACAGCAGTGAGAAGTTCTCATGTTTCCTATCTACTAATCACTTCCCCAAAGCAAGTAACTGATTCACAGGTTTGGTAAACAACATGCTTTCTCCTCAACAGGCTGACTTCTGTGCCTTCGCTCACGTATGATGGAACATGTGAATACGTCTGTTCCTGCCTCAGTTAATGCTTTGCTTTCCCCCAAACATGCATGCCAACCATGTTCCCTAAGGTCTGTCTACTCAAGAGAGTTAAAAAGCATTGGCGTTTCAGACATTCTAGCGAGCTGGGAA
The DNA here is from genome assembly GCF_964212035.1 of Myotis nattereri. NCBI lineage: Eukaryota > Metazoa > Chordata > Mammalia > Chiroptera > Vespertilionidae > Myotis > Myotis nattereri. The sequence goes on from NC_138097.1 coordinate 14,233,614, forward strand.
ATACACAGAAGGAGCTTACTTCTCCGGCATAATAAAGTGCAGCAAGGACCAGAGCTCTTTGAGGGAGTTCTGAAGAGGGGTCCCCGTAATCAGGAGCCTATGGTTGGACTTGAAGTCAATCAGGGTTTTATACAATAAAGAGTCATCGTTCTTCAACCGATGGGCTTCATCCACTCCCAGGAAGGCCCAGTTAATACTGCCCAGCACAGTCTAAAGCAAAAACAAAACAGAACGAGCCACCAGGTCAGAAGGAAACCCACAAGGACTTACAAGTGTTAATCATCTCTGTACAAAATACCGTCACGAAGGTAGACACGGAAACATTAATTCTTCAAACTTAAGGGACAGGAGGACTCTTCTGTTTATTCTGCTGGTTGCTAGATGGATGCCTATTCAAAAAAGCACATTCTCCCTCTAAAACTCATAGGGGCTCTCTCAGGCCGGGTACTGCTGCATGCCCAGAAGCAAGAACCCAAAAATTGGCATGCTGGGCAAAAAAAACCAAACAAAACAAAACAGGGGATTTTGCTGTCTCTCTTTCATTAAGGTTCTTCTCTCCCTGTTCTCCAGCCCAACCCTCAAGCACAGAAACATCAAGAGCCACCGAACTGAATGTATTTATTTACACTGTCACCAATGGGATCACCTGCCTCATACATTTCCCACTAAACTATAGAAAGAAGGTAATTTAAAGAGCTTCCTTTTGCTGTCCCCCTCAGAGACCACCCGCATCACCTGTTCTGGAGAATGCCTGTGCCATGAGCATGGCACCCAGGCCCAGTTCCCCATAATTGCCTAGAATCACAGGGGAGCTACGGGCCTAAATACATCTTTGTCCTGTTTAATTCCATTGGACTAGGCGATCTAAGGTCCCCTTCAACTGTGAGTTTGTTTGTTTTTGTTGTTTTTTTAAAAACCTTAATATTCAGTGTGGATTTACTGGTTCATTTGTTTGCTTTTTTAAAGAAATGGAGAGAGAAAAAACATGGCAAGTGGGAACTACACACCCTGATGCTGAAGTCTGATAACATTTGCACAAGTTACACTACAAAATTCAGCCTTTTAGTTACCAATTACACACCTTATCTTTTAAGAGGATCTCGTATGTTGTTATAAGTGCATTGAATTTGAGCCTTTTGGTCTGAGAATGAATCCATTCATATTCCCGTATCTATAAAAAAAAAAAAAAAGGGTAATTCAGATACAATTTCTACTTTTACCAGCCAGTCTTATGACAGGTGCAACAGAAACATGCCCAATAAAAAAAACTTGTAGAATTTAATAAATACCTTATACATTCTAAAATGACCTAATCGATAGACATATAAAACAGTTAAAAGTTAGAATTAAAGATCTATCACTGAGCAGCCAAAACTTCACTGTCAGAATTCAAATAAATTGTCATTTCCCTTTGCCCCTGCAGCCCCAACTCAACTGATCAAAAAAATGCATTTCATCAGCGATTTCAACCCCTAAATGAGAATTTTCTTAAGGAAATATAATCTGATTATTTTCTTGGACAGGGCAATACTTTCATTAGCAAGTAAAACGAATTCCAACCATTAATGAGGTCAGAAAGTTCATTAATCACAGAGCAGACAGATATGAGCCCCAAGAAAAAGGAAAGGGAGGCTCACTGTGAAAATGTAATTTAACCCGAATGAAAACGAAAATGAAAATAACTGTCAAGGTGAAGGAACACAGAAGCTAACACATTCACACTGAGGTGTGACTGGAGGCCAGGCAGACAATGCCCATGACAAAGCTTCTGCAGTTGGTTGTCATGACAACGGGGCAAGGAGTACAGGCAGGTGAGTACCACCACGTGGGAAGAAAGACAACAAAGCTAAAGGAGTACTGAAGACTTCCCAGCGGACACAATTTTGCAGAGTTCTCCTTGTCTTCACTAGGGACTGCAGTGCTTAAAGCCATTTTGCATAATCCCGGAAGTTGTTTTTCTTTTGTGATGGTTAAAAAAATATATTCACAAAGCCAGAAGCTACTGTATACTTTAGAAACTCGGAATGAGGGCAATGCAATCTGCCAGAGTTTCGGTTAGACAATGACAGTAGGTAATAAAAATAAATTGGAATTAGCATGACAATATGTAACATCTCTCAAAGGGTTGTGGGTTCCTGATGGCTTTCTCTTCTTGGAAGCAATCCCCCAGAAACAGTTACCATACAGGGGTGGAAGAGCAAAGGTATGGAGCCAGACACATCTGTCCCAACCCCCCATTCTGCTTGGCAGGGGGCCAGGACTTCGCCTCTCTGAGTCACCACCTTCATCGGTTGGAAGAGCAGGGTCTATTGTGGAGACTACCATGAGGATTACAGGCTGTGTACACAGAGCACCCAGCTCAGGGCCCGGCACCTACCAGGAGCTTGTAAAAACAGTTACCACCAAGGAAAGATTTAAGTTTCTGATGCTTAAGTCTGGTAACAGGCAAAGCTCACTTCTGCTGACTTGGACTGGCCCATTGTCCTTTGCCCTTATTCCTTTCTTAGAAGTCATGCGTTTTCAATTACTTTTTTTTTTTAATTCTTAATTTTTTTCAAGGACAGTTGTAACCTCACCATGTTAAAAGATTGGGAAACTTTTAAGAACTCAATTATGTTCAGTAATATCTCTCTGTTCAAATAGCTAAAATAATATTGACATTCTACAAGGTATTAACTCCCTATAACCCTTCATAAATAAGGTGGTCTTAGAAGTCCAGAGCACAGAGAGAAGAAAAATATAATTAATATTGCAATCCAACTAAGAAATTCCCCTTCATGTACTTTCCTTAAATATACGCATGTTTTGCAGAATATCTGGGTTGCATTTTTGTAATACAATATATCCCCCACTATCAGGGGCACAGCACAGAATCATAACTTTACCAAAAACTATAATGGCTTTAGGTCAATTCCCATAATACATTTATAATACAGATTCTACCCCAATTCTTTTGTTTACACACCGTATTTCTGCTCATCAGGTCACCTATGTAAACCACTACGTTAATCTCTGGTGCCCAGATTTCAAACTCCCTCTGCCATGAGGTGAGGGTGGATAAAGGGACGACTATAAGAAAGGGGCCATACAGCTGGTGTTGGTGGAACAGGTAGGAGAGGAATGATATGGTCTGGATGGTCTTTCCCAGGCCCATTTCATCAGCAAGGATTACACTGTTGCTTCTGCAGGAAGAAGGAAAAAAAAAAAATCCTTAATTCACAAAGAAACGAAGAGCAAGGATGCCAACACCCTATGTCACCCAGCAAAACACTTCAGTGTGAATCTCAACTGTATTTCCTCTCACCTGCAATTAAGTCTCCTACATAAGCAAGTGGAAGCTACAAACAGAATAACAAGCGATCTAAGCATGATCAAGACTTGGAGTAGGCCTGGCCGGTTTGGCTCAGTGGACAGAGCATCGACCTGAGGACTGAAGGGTCCTGGGTTCAATTCCCGGTCAAGGGCATGTAGCTCAGTTGCAGGCTCAATCCCTGGCCCTGGTCAGGGAGCGCGCGCAAGAGGCAACCAATCAATGTGTGTTCTCTCTCTCTCTCTCTCTCTCTCTCTCTCTCTCTCTCTCTCTCTTTCTCTCTCCCCCCCCTCCAACCCCCCTTCCACACTCTCTAAAAATCAATGGGAAAATATCCTCAGGTGAGGATTTAGAAAAAAAAGGACTTGGATTATGACAAGAGCCTAGTCAGACTCTATTCTTGACCTTGCATTTGGCTTTGTACCTCTATCCCCTGTAACAGAGGAAGCAGGTGGACCCATCACACGACCTTGGCTTCCAACACAGAAAGCAGGGCACAATGGCTACCCCCACTGGAGAACTGGAGCCTGAGAGTCATGTGCCTTTGCTCGAATCACGAACCCAGGCCACTGCCCGCTGCCAGCTTATTCAGCGCTATACACACTACTCGCCAGACCTGCATGCTGCTGTGTATACAGCTTGATTTAAAGACACTACAGTCTACAGCTGGGGTAAGCTATAGATTTCTTTTTTTTTTTTTTTGGTATTGTGGTTTCTTTTTTTTAAATATATTTCATTGATTTCAGAGAGGAAGGGAGAGATCGAAACAACAATGATATGAGAGAATCATTGACAGGCTGCCTTCTGCCTGCCCCACACTGGGGATTGAGCCCGCAACCTGGGCATGTGCCCTTGACCACAACTGAACCCGGGACCCTTCAGTCCACAGGCCGATGCTCTACCTACTGAGCCAAACTGGCTAGGGCGATTTCTGAATCTACTCTACACCTGAATCAGTACCTGAGAAAGGACTCAGGAATCCGCACTGTAACCAACACTTCTGTACATTCTGATGCAGGTGTTTTCCTGGGACCACACTTTGAGAAACGCTGCTTTAGCAGATGGGCTGGATTTCAACAGGATGTTTCTCTATCACATCAATGTTTCCCTCCCTCCACCCCCTTCTCCTCTCTCTCTAAAATCAATTTAAAAAATTAGCCCTAACCGGTTTGGCTCAGTGGATAGAGCGTCGGCCTGCGGACTGAAGGGTCCCAGGTTCGATTCCGGTCAAGGGCATGTACCTTGGTTGCGTGCACATCCCCAGTAGGGTGTGTGCAGGAGGCAGCTGATTGATGTTTCTCTCTCATCCATGTTTCTCTCTATCCCTCTCCCTTTCCTCTCTGTAAAAAAAAAAAAAAAAAAAAAATTAAGTATATCTTTGGGTGAGGATTAATCAAAGAAAAGTAAGATACGTGATTCACCAAGAAGAGATTACAATTTTAATTTAGGGGGAAAGTACACAAAAGAACAAAGCAGAATATACTTGAGGAAGGGAGAATGAGGCAGCCATACCTCTATAAACCTGGGATACACCAATGTAACATACGGTTCAGATACAGAGTATTCCTGAGTCATTTCCCTCATATTCCTCATGTTTCCTACTGGGAGGAAACAGGTTTACTTTTCACCAAACTCCTTCCCCCAGAATATCTTCCATCCAATATTGGTTGACTGCGTGGATACGAAAGCTGACTATACTCTTGACTTCAGATTAAAATGGTAGACTTCTCTCAATCACATAATTTTAAAATGTCTACACTGCACAGTACAAAGAAGTAATTCTCTGCCTCTAGCAATAAAGAAGCCAAAAACAGTAAAGAGAAGTTCGAACATCTTTGTCTACCTACTTGCACCAGGAATGAGCCAGCCAGTTGAGCCCTTCGAGCTGGTAGTCCCGGAGCTCCAGGTTCTCCCCTCCTAAATATGCCGGCTGTTTCTTTAACGCCACAAATCGTGGTCTCTGCTTCAGGGCCTGAAAAAGAAAAGGAGCCAAGCCCCGGGTCAGGAAAAACTTCCTTCCTACTCCTATGCTAAAATGCTCCTGGCCATGAGTTACGTGTTCAGCACCAAAGCATACAAATTCAAACTTCACATCGGAATCAGCAACCCACCACCACTTCTTTCATTGTGGTCCGTATTCCCAGAACCACACAACCTCCTGGGTGCCATAAACCTGAATGTCAACCTCTCAGAGACACAGCCCATGTCTTACGTGAACTTTTATTACTAAAGAGCCAAGGACACCACTTCAGAATGAATTCCAATGAGGGAAAAGATTGTATACAGCCAATCCAGCCAATAGAAAAGCTGATATACTTAGTATCTAACTTAAAATTGAGAGATGGTCCCCTTTCCATCCCTCCTCTTTAAAGTGTTCAAATTATTTCACCCTGGCCTGTGTGGCTCAGTTGGCTGAGTGTTGGCCCATGCACCAAAAGGTCAATGGTTCGATTCCTGGTCAAGGACACATACCCATGTTGCAGGCTCGATGCCCAGTGGGGGGCGTGCAGGAGGCAGCCCATCAATGTTTCTCTCTCTCTCTCCCCCTCTCCCTTCTTTTCTCTCTAAAATCAATAAAAAGTATTTCAAGTATTCTCTACAATATCTCTAATGAGATGTATAACATTCTATAAATTATAAGATTCAACAAGTCAGCAAAGCCTTCTTCAACTCATCCTCTCCTATTTCCCTTTGGTGTGAAGGTTAATTCATCTTCGTTCATTTCCAAAATGGAAATGATCCTTTGTTTTTGTAACAGTTTATCTTCCCAATAGCTCCGTGCCCAGTCCTTTGTATGGACACATCTTTCCCCTCCAACACCAAACCCGTTCCGCACCGCACCTTGCACTCTCTCGTCGGGATGGTTTTGGAGTTGTTCCGGCTGTGGAAGCTGTCGATGCAGCCCTGGAATTTCTTTCCGATCAGCGCTTCGTCTTCCCAGCTGCACTCTGAGTAGGGCAGGCCCATCCATTTGCACAGATACTCGGGTTCATTCGAAGGTGCCGGCTTCCGACTGTGAGCTGTTTCACGTGTAAAAATGTACAGGTAAGCCACTGTCCCTTCCAGGAGGGGACTGACATTATAACCAATGACACATCATGTGGCAGAACTGTGAACATGGCAAAACATCCACTGCTCATAAATGCTGAACATTAACAAACAGGAACAATTGCTTACCTGGAAAATCGGTTTGGCCCAGTGTAGATTTGCTTGTCTTCATAGCTAAACAACAGACGGTAAGAGAGAGAGGTTATCACTATAATCAGCACTAGATAAATACATACATGCATACATGAATACATACATACATAAATAAAGTAAGTTTCTATGCTCTTACCTATCACTCTTTCTACTATCTGATACTGTTTGTTCAGCTCTGAGGCCAGCTCCTGTTGGCAGTTGAAGTATTCCACATCTTCGGGAGAAACTTTCCCCAGCCTGGACAGAAGACGGACAGAAAAAGTACCCGCTCATTAAATCTGGGGGATCCATACACACCTCTCAAAACAAAGTCCAAGGGAGGGAAGAAATCAGTCTTCACTTCCATCTGCCCCTTTAGTATCTAGTAACAAGGCCGGAGACTTTATAAAACACACACACTTTAAAAAAACACAACATCGGAGACGCCTCTCCGTGTGGCCGATTTACAAGAAACCTAAACATAACGATGTTGTGACAAATTCATATAATTTCATGGGATAAATTAATATATCTAAACAGATCAAGAGGATAAAACTGTCTTCCAGACTGAAAAGATGACATGCCTTTTTTTAACATATAATGGGCTTCAGGAGTGATTCAACGTGGCTTTTTTGAAAACGAGTTATTCTTAGCACCAAAGCTCATTAAAAGGACAACAGCAGCCACCTACAATTAGATCTCACCATACTTCTGAGAATTTTAAATTTTAAATATATAAGCCACTTCTATCTTAATGACACAGATTATTGTCTTTGACTCAAAGGAAAAATATGTGATTTAGTGAAGTAGCATATTTTGCAATGTAGTGAAACAGAAATTATAACTCATCTGGCCCAGCTGGTGTGGCTCAGCAGTTGAGTGTCAACCTATGAACCAGGAGGTTATAGGTTCGATTCCTGGTCAGGGCACATGCCCAGGTTGCGGGCTCGATCCCCTGTAAGGGGCGTGCAGGAGGCAGCAGATCAATGATTGTCTGTCATCATTGATGATTCTATCTCTCTCTCCCTCTTCCTTCCTCTCTGACATCAATAAAAATATGTTTTCTTAAAAATTAAAAAAACACACACGATAGGACTCATCTGTCCCTATTCCTAACACAAAGTAACCTGACCACATTGCACGGACAGGTCTGATGTCCAGGTATATTGAACCTTCCTGTCCCTCGGGCTGCAAACGTATTTCTTTAACCCAGGATGGAAAATGTACCATTGCTTAATTTCATCCTCTTTCTTCTTGAAGTTCTCGAGTTTTTTCAGGCCCTTCACTTTCTGTTGCTGCAAGGACTCTTCGCTCTCCCACGTGCTGTGGATATAAGACCAACCCTTCCACTTGATGAGGTACTGGACTTCGCCTTCATCACTCTCCGGGTCAAAGTCACCGCTTGGGTCTCCGTTAGCTTCAACCGCATACACTGTAGTAGACGCTCCAGTGGCTGCAAAAGGATTCAGTTTTAACACATTTTAGATAAAGTACATGAAACCAGACACTGAAAAGTTTCCCAAGTACACAATTGTCTAAAGAGTCTATTTTCAGATGACGCACCAAAATCCTTTGACTTGAAAGCAGCAGAAATTTGTAAGCAATACAGGATAAGTGAGATCAATAATTTCAAATGTTTTCAAAATGCAAACTCAATTTTTATACTTTAAAACATATCCCAAAACTTGCCAGTGAAATCAAAGAAATCCTTGTGTCCAAACACAGTAAAAATGAAACAGCAACACCCTTTTATTCTGGTCCCTACTAACTCAGAAAACAAATCCACCCACCCGGGAATATGATGGATAAGGTAAGAAACTAAATGTATCTCCACCAGTTACCATCTACCCAAAGTTAACTGTTAACTCATAACCTCAAGTGAGGTTGGAGGAAAAAAGAAGACAGAAAAAAAAATGCATTAGATGTTACCTTGACATTTCTTTTATAGCAAGATTACTTTAAAAGAAATTGAGTTCTATCCCAATTTGAATATAAAGTAATCTTTATCATCATCCAAATATGCATTTAACCAGTTTCATACTTTTCACAAGGAGATTCAGAAACAACTAAAGGCATATGAGCTCAATGTCAATGAGCAAGAACCTCTGCTACATCACTGCTTTTTAAGACAGTAACACATCTTTATTCGCTTCATTTTAAAATCTCAAAAACACGTGAAATGCACCCCTCCATTCTCAGCTCTGACATCATGAAGATGGGAGTCAGAAAAAATTCCCTATTTCAGGACAGATATGGGCATGGGCTGACATGCATCCTTTCAGAGTTGAAATATGTAAAATTTGGGTCTGACTGGGCAGATAAAAAAAGGAATTTGCTTGCCAAAGGCACATACCTCCTTTCTTGCCCAGCCGTGAGTCTAAGACCTTTTCAATGGTTTCACTGCTGTCCTGCTGGTCATCCACTCCTTCCCCAGTCATCTCAATGAGATCATCTGAGTCGGTCTCAAAGTCATCATCTTCTTTATAGCTACAGAGGCACAATGCGGATGAGAGACTCGCATACACCCAAACATCGTTCCTAAAAAAAGATGTTATGGCCCTGGCCGGTTTGGCTCAGTGGATAGAGCATCGGCCTGCGGACTGGAGGGTCTCAGGTTCGATTCCGATCAAGGGCATGTACCTTGGTTGCGGGCACATCCCCATTAGGAGGTGTGCAGGAGGCAGCTGATGGATGTTTCTCTCTCATCGATGTTTCTAACTCTCTATCCCTCTCCCTTCCTCTCTGTAAAAAATCAATAAAATATATATATTTTTTAAAAAAAGGATGTTATGAAATGAAGATAACATCACTAAGCTACCTCGACAGGCCAAAGGCTTGAAATGAGCTATTGCTACTTTTTCCATATTCCCGTTGGCCAATGTCATTCTTGTTGCACCCACACAGACCCGATTTCCCAATACCTCCACGGGACACAGGTCAGTATTTCTGCCCACCAGATGCATAATCAGGGGCTGAGAACCAAGTGTAAGCCAATCAAACGATCACCCTCACACAAACAAAAAACTTCCGGGGCATGACCCACCTCACATTTTTGGCCGCTCTGCGACGAGTCTGCCTTTTGGGAGCCTCATCGTCTTCATCATCGTCATCAGACGACTCTTGCTTTTTTTTCTTTCCACGCTGAGCTTTAGGTTGCTTCTTAACTCGAGGTTTGGGCACTGTTCTGGAATGAGAAGATAAAAAAAAAAAAATGGCAGTTTTACTCTATCATTTGGCGTTTACTTCAAATCGGTATCATTCTTTTTCCCAGGGCAGGGGGACATACGTAGGCTTAACCAGGGGAGTGTTAGAAATGTATGTTCCCGGGTCCCCTTTTCCCTGAGATTCTAATTCACTGGAAATCTGCATCTTCCACATGGACATGATACTGATGCGAACAGTCCGCCAGCATTTACAGGAGACACAGTGGGTTCTGAGGCAAAGGTCCGCCACACTGACCCTCGGGGTGACCTGATATAAAAATACACACACAGCGCATTGCTGGTGGCATCTCTTTGGTGGGCAATTTGGAATTATCTCCCAAACTGACTAATATAACAATTTTACTTCTGGGAATTGATCTTACAGATATAGACACCGGCCCAGGCACATTAAGGTATTCACCGGAGTATTATTTGCAATAACAAAAGATTAGAAACACTCTAAGTGTCCATCAGCTGGGAACTAGTTCAATAAATAAGGTATTATGGAGTCATTAAGAAAAGGGGGGAGCGGGTGTTCCATGTACTGATACAGAAAGATTGCCAAGATCATGAAAAAAATATATAAAAGATGCATGGAATGTATTATCTGTATAAATGGAAAAAGAGTAAGAACTACACATTTATTTTTCTTATATGTGCACAGAATGTACTGGAAGGCCACCTGGGAGACTGACCCGCACAGACCAATAGAACAGACTGAGGACATGGCCCCCTGCCGACTCAACTCCCACCCCCGGCCAGGACTGAGTGCCATAACCCGGGAGCTCACACAAGGAAATCCCCAAAATACCGCTCTATCGGTGGTAAAAAGGTGAAAGGAGAAAAAATGGAGGATGAAAACTCGCAATCACATCTATCTCTTTCTCTCTGGCCTGCCCTAACCCATGCTACACAGAGGATTCAAGACCCAGGATTCAATGAATGATGGATAAAATCTTGACGATGGAACTGGAGCGCCATCCCAATACTGAGCTTAACTCGGATGGAAGGGGACACATCTCAGTTGATGAATTCTGCTGAGGGGGTGGGGGTGGGGGTGGGGGTGCGGGTGGGGGACAAGTGCCGTGTCCTGAGCCAGGGGTAGGCAAACATTCTGCTGTAAACAGCCAGAGGGTGTGAAGATTTTGGGTTTTCCCAGACAAGAGACACAACCGAGGCCACCACATAGGTACTTCCATGGCGAGAGAAAACAAATTTTCACGGATTTTTGAGTGACAAAATTGAAAATAAAGGAATCATCATTGAGTATGTTTTTTGTGATACATATCGACTAAGGAGAAGAACAGCACTTTTTTTTAAGGGATTACATGTCACTGAACTGGAATTCAAACTTCGTGTTCCCTACTGTCAAACTACCAATGTTCCTCTCTAAAGCTATACTGAGCCGGTGGGCCGCACAAAATGAGGCGGGGAGTGGGATCTGGCCCCAAGGCCATCGCCTGCCAACCCCATCCTACACCACAGTGTAAGGGCGTCAAGTTTCCCGGGGCCCCTCTGCCTCCGCCTTCCTTCACCCTCGCCAGTATCGTATGATGCCATCCATCTGATCAAGAAGTGCCACTCTCCCGCCACTCGGCCTACTTCCTTCTCCGACAACTAGATCCTCTGTTTAATGTTACATAGATGATATGAACAAGGTAATAAACAGTGAAGAATGCTTTCAACCAGTCAGTGTTAGAAACTTAAGAGTTAGTTCCCTCAAAAAGGAGGTTTTTAAACATTTTTAAAAATAGATTTTTAGCCCTAGCCATTTGGCTCAGTGGATAATGCATCGGCCTGCGGAGTAAAGGGTCCCGGGTTCAATGCCGGTCAAGGGCACATACCTCGGCTGCAGGCTCCTCCCTGGCCCCAGCCCTGGTAGGGGTGTATGCAGGAGGCAACCAATCGATGTTTTTCTCTCTCATCAATATTTCTGTCTGTCTTTCCCTCTCTCTTCTACTCTCTCGAAAATCAACGAAAAAATATCCTCGGGTGAGGATTTAAAATAAATAAATAAAGTGGCTGTACCATTTAAAAAAATTAAAAAGTGGTACATTATTATACAATGTTTTTATTGATTTTAGAGAGAAAGGAAGAGAGGAGAGGAGAGCGATAAAAACATCAATGGTAAGAAAGAATTAGTGATGGGCTGCCTCCTGCATGCCCCCTACTGGGGATCGAGCCCAAAACCCAGGCACGTGCCTTGACTGCGAATGGAACCGTGACCTCGTGGTCGACGCTCAACCAATGAGCCAGTCCGTCTGGGCCAGTGGTCGGCAAACCGCGGCTCGCGAGCCACATGCGGCTCTTTGGCCCCTTGAGTGTGGCTCTTCCACAAAATACCGGCTCTTCCACAAAATACTGACTTCTGCGCATGGGCCGCGAAGTTTCAATCGCACTGTACGTGCGCGCCCGCACGTGGTATTTTGTGGAAGAGCCACACTCAAGGGGCCAAAGAGCCGCATGTGGCTCACAAGCCACAGTTTGCCGACCACAGGTCTGGGCCACAGAGAGCTTTTTTAAAGAGAAGACACAGTCTTCCCACATCACTAATTCAACATGGAGTAGGAAACAGTCAGAGTCACTGAGCTATGTATCATGGCAACGCCCCGCCATGCCATCACTGGCTAACGATGCAGGCTGGCAAGCAGTGAACCACAGACACTGGAAACCCAGAGGCACCGCGCACTGTGTCCCATCTCTTCCTAGCACCGCGCCCTCTCGATCTGACACAGACAACGCTCCCCCAGAGGCGGAGATGTCCGAGCAAACACTGCACCTTCTGGGGAAAGGCCTCCGGGCTCTCCCTGTGTTTTGCTCTGGTTCACTCTCTGCATCGCTGCCTGGCTCCTGTTCATCTTCTGAGGGCTCCCGCTTCCACTTTTCTCTGTGATCAAAAGCAAAGCACAGTGATTTTTCTCTCAAAGATGTTTCCGGATCGTTTAGCTTGAAGATTCCAACAACGCCAATTCTGATCTAATTACCCAAAAGGCAGACCATGTGTATTTTAGCTTAATTACGCTCAAGAGATTTCTTCAAGCTCCATTTACATATTGGCTGTGCCATATCGACTCCTGGTTTTATCTCTTGTAACAAAATAAATGAAAATGGAAACTAAACTAAAGCTGTATTTTTATAAAACCATTGGTTCTGGTTAAAAAATGCTGTTAAGCCCTAGCCTGCTTGGCTCAGTGGATAGAGTGTTGGCCTGCGGACTGAAGGGTCCCGGGTTCGATTCCGGCCAAGGGCACATGCCTGAGTTGCGGGCTCAATCCCCAGTAGGGGGCGTGCAGGAGGCAGCCCGTCCATGATTCTCTCCCATCATTGATGTTTCTCTCTCTCTCTCTCCCTCTCCCTTCCTCTCTGAAATCAATAAATATTTTTTTAAATGCTGTTAAATCTCTAATATTCTATTTTGATGTGACTATTAACACTAGCCAGAGTGAACCATAATATATACTCAATCGGTATTTCTCAAACGTCAGCATCAACAGCGTCACTGAAAGGCTTGTTAATTCAGATTTCTGGGCTGCGGCCAGTTTTTGATTCAGGAGGTCTAATGTGAGGCCTAAGATTTTAGTTTTAACAAATTCATGCCAATGCTGCTGCTACAGTTAAGAGACTTTTCTGAGAACTCATATTGGATATTTTCACATCGTCAGAATACACTTGAGGAAACAGTCCCTAAAATTATGTTTCAATGATAAACCTACCACCTACTAAATTGTCTGTTCAGCCAAAGACGTAATTATTAGACATGGAAGGTGTTCCTTTGCTCCTTGAGACTTTAGAAGGCCGGGAAGAGCCACACCCCAATACGTATCCTACTCCCCCAGTTTCTGAAGTTTACTTGGAGACCAAACAAGATACCACAGGGACTTAGCTCATTTCTCACTTGCAGGGAAGAAGGAAATATCTGGGGGAAGGGGGAAGAAAATTTATAAGCAAGTACAAGTACTTGTTCTGCAAATAAAACAATTACCACTGTGCCTCTTGGTCTCTGAATAGGAAATGAGGTTTTACTGAGGACAAGTGTGGCACAATTGCACAGTCAAATTGATATTCTCAGGGGAGGACAGGTCACAGTCATAGAGAAGCTTGCTATGAGAAGGTGACTGATCCGCAGATTCCTAAGAACCTTCCTAAAAGGTGCCAGGGCACCCCGGCTGGATTGGCTCAGTGGATAGAGCGTCGGCCTGCGGACTGAAGGGTCCTGGGTTCAATTCCGGTCAAGGGCACATGCCCGGGTTGCGGGCTCCATCTCCAGTGTGGGGCGAGCAGGAGGCAGCCGATCCATGATTCTCTCTCATCATTGATGTTTCTCTCTCTCTCCCTCTCTCTTCTTCTTCTCTGAAATCAGTAAAATTTAAAAAAAAAAAAAAAAAGGTGGCAGAGCCACCCTATACCTGAGTGTGTGTAAACTTTAGGGGAAAAAACTGTTTTTTTAAGCCTGCATGACAAGGCAGTGGAGCCTTCTATGTCCATTACTCAGGTTCTGGTGACACTGTTTTGCATCTATTTCCCTAACAGCGAAGTCCCTGTGGGCAGGGCCATCTATGCTCATCTTTGTACCCGAGCTCAGCGAGAACGCAGGCAAACAGAGACACTGCTTTGTTAAGTAAAGGGATAGTTAATGAAAGAATGAGCCACATCAGTGTAGGGGTCAGGCAGGTAGGGGGCTTTTGGAAGCACTCGAGCTAAGACACCAAGGCCTGTTAGCGCTGCTTAACCCTTCATCTCTCTTTAAATCCGAGACCTCCTTATGCCTATATTCTGGGTGCCTATCTTATTCTCTTCCCCCAGAGACTAGAAAACATATGTCTGCTAAAGCCTCCCAGGAAAAGAAGTGATGGCAGCAAGGAAGACAGGAAGATGTCTCCAGCGACTGGGAGACTGGCACGTGAGGCTGCAGCCCCCCAGGGCCAAGTCCAGAACAGCTGGCGCTCCCAAGGGGCTCACTGTCAAAGGGCAGAGAAGTGGCTTTGCAGGAAACACAATGAAAGAACATGAACAACGAAGACCTAAGGGACAGTAGATCAGATGAGAAAAATCCTCAGTTACGTGTGCATTGTAATTTCCACGCCCCACCAGGTACTGCGAAGCTAAATGAGGGTCTACCTATGCACTTTAGGAGACTAAAATGGCAGTGGGTGCTGAGGCGAGTTTTCCAGCTATAGGGCAGATCTGTAGGGTATGGACAACCAGGAGGACTTAGAATCTGCCAATACAAGAACGTACAAAAACTTAGCACGTCGCCCTGGCAGGTTTGGCTCAGTGGATAGAGTGTTGGCCTGCGGACTGAAGGGTCCCAGGTTTGATTCCGGTCAAGGGCATGTACCTTGGTTGCGGGCACATCCCCAGTAGGGGAGTGTGCAGGAGGCAGCTGATCGATGTTTCTCTCTCATCGATGTTTCTAACTCTCTATCCCTCTCCCTTCCTCTCTGTAAAAAATCAATAAAATATATTTTTTTAAAAATTAGCACGTCAACTGGTCCACAGGCCTCGTCCTAGAGATGGAAACTGAAGCCCCGTGAAAACAAGTGGTTTGGCTCCATCACAACCCCAGCCCTGGGACTCTCAACCATAACCCTGAAAACCAAAAAAATCAGGAAAAAGTCCAACCAGACCTACGCATTCTAGGAAGATCTGAATAATCGGAGGCCTGACTGATTCTGTGTGGAAGTGTATCCGACACTGAATAATGGATTAAATTTTCAAGAACAGGGAGAAAAAAGTTAGGATCAGCGATATTAAGTCACTTGGAATGTGCGGTGAAGAGTGGTCAGTTAGTTACAAGGAGGTGACTTCTCCACCCTGTAGATGGGCTGTGCGGAGACATTACACTCTGAAGCTCTTAAGCTTTTAAATGCTAATTCCCACCATGACTCTGGGGAGCCAGTCCCTTGTAAGGCCTTATTCTTCAAAAATGTCAATGTCATAAAAGCAATGAAAGCCTGTGAAATGCTCTAGACCAGTGGTCGGCAAACTGCGGCTCGCGAGCCACATGCGGCTCTTTGGCCCCTTGAGTGTGGCTCTTCCACAAAATACCACGTGGGGGCGCGCACCTACAGTGCGATTGAAACTTTGTGGCCCATGCGCATTAGTCGGTATTTTATGGAAGAGCCACACTCAAGGAGCCAAAGAGCCGCATGTGGCTCGCGAGCCGCAGTTTGCCAACCACTGCTCTAGATAAAGAGAACCTGACAATATCTAATCACTGACTGAATCTCGTAGTGAAGGTGGGAAAATGTTAGAAAAGACATTATTGGGTCAAGTGACAAAAATAGAAATATGAATTGGACCCAAGTATTTCAGCAATGCTAAATCTATTTATGTTAAAACTGCACTGTGCTTATGAAAGAGAAGATCGTTAATTCTTAGGAAATACGCTCTTAGGTATTTTAAGAGTAAAAGGCCATGATGTGCGTCTTAAACGATTCAGAAAAACATGACATGTGCTAGTACATATAAAAAGAACACGACAATAATGGCAATAACAAGAACGGTAACCAATGGTAAAGTACACAGGCAGTCTAGTCTTTGTGCTTTTACTGTCACAAAGTTTGAAATGAATTCCTAAAAAAAGTTTTTAAAAATAGTTTCCTTTTTTTTGTTGTTAATGCTCACCCGAGGATATTTTTCCCACTGATTCTGTGAGAGAGTGGAAGGGAGGGGAGACAGACTAGGCCAGGAATGCAGCCTGGAACCGAGGTACGTGCCCTTGATTGGAATTGAACCCTGACCCTTCAGTCCTCGGGCCGACACTCCAACCACTGAGCCAAACCGGCTAGGGCAAAACAGCTCCTTTTTAGACGTCTTTAAAATCTGAGGGTTTCAGAATAGCATTTCCCTGTGCTGATTTTTCCAAATTCCCCCTGAGTCTCGCTCAAGTCTGAAGCTCGTACCCCCGCAAGCTGGGCTTGCCCACTAGCTCAGCTCACGGAGGGCGCCCCCAGCACTGTGCCTTTCTAATGACACTCACTCAGGAGAAGAGCTCCCAAGCCCGGCTCCCCAAACCCAGCAGGAAGTGAGGCCACACAAGTTCCTGGGAAGAGCGTAGGCAGGGAGACGGCATGACAGAGGCACCCCCCCACCCCCCCCATCCCCGGTGCAGAACTCAGCGCTTCTACTCTGCGGAAAGAAGGTCCTTAAAGGCTTCCGGAAGTTGCCGACCTTGAGTGCTCTGAGGGTGGGAGAGGGAGAGTAAGTGCAGGGGAAGACTGATGAGTTGCACCATGGCTGAAAAACGCGGGCTTCTGCACACCGGGACCAGGCCATTAAAATGGGCAGTCGGGGTCTTCTAGCACAGCAGCAACATCTGGATCCCAGTCAAGAGACCAGCAGAGAAGCGGGTGATGGAGGTTCGAGAACAATCAGGGGCTCCTCCAAGGCCCCCAAAAGGCCCCTGAGACTGGGGGATCGGGGGGGGGGGGTGGGTGAGAACAATCTCCCCAGCAGGCCACTAGACTGAGGTAGGACCAAAGCCTTCCAAGACACCAAGTGCGGGCTTGCCTACAGTTATCACTTCTCCAACTCTAACTCGGAATCTAGAACACAGATGAAAACTGCACGTGCTCTGATAAGGCCTATATTGAACTCCTGGCTTGGCAAACTTTCTAATAACTTCTGTTAGGTTGGCAGAATAAGCATTCC
This sequence comes from Myotis nattereri, assembly GCF_964212035.1. Lineage (NCBI taxonomy): Eukaryota > Metazoa > Chordata > Mammalia > Chiroptera > Vespertilionidae > Myotis > Myotis nattereri. The sequence continues at coordinate 14,250,960 of NC_138097.1, forward strand.
TCTATTTTGGAAATGAGGAGATGGATTTTAAAAACTCAAATCACTGTGCCTTAGGCCAAATACTTAAGACTACTAATGTTTTAGAACAGAGAATACCTAACTGGGGCTCTTAATAAGGGCCATAGACAACTGTGTCCCATGAGAAACCCCTAGATCTGTGTGCAAAGTTTTGACTATCTACATTTTTCTTTTTTCTTTTTTGAAATGCTGCTATACTTTTTTCTAAGAAGATGAGCTATAAAATCCATACTTTCCAAGGGATCCACACACCCCCAAAACAGATTTTTAAAATTATTTCTCAAAAAGGAAAAAAAGTAAACAGTTGCATCTTAACATTCATTGAAATAAACGTTAAAAGAATGAGCATATAATCCATGTTATAAAGAAATTTCACGTTAAGGCCAAGATTTCAAGTGTTCTGGCTTATGCACTGTAATGTTAAAATTATATGGAAATGACCGTGTGAAATCTCGTATTACCATGGGTGTGCAAACAACATAATATTGCCATGCCAACACAGAGAACAAATGGAAATGAAGGCAAATCTAAACCTGCCCTTTGCTCGACTAGAATAGAACACCAAATGCCGACATATTTGGTATTTGTGCACATTTAAAAAAATAATAGTAATTGGACTAACGGGGCGACACAGATGGAGTAAGGTGGGGTCCGCCCCCCAGGAGCGAGGGCTGGTGGGAAATACTTACTTAGGAGTCGAACACTAGAATCTTGGGCTCTGAATGCTGCTGCTGCAGCAGGTGAAGCTGGGCAGGGACCCAAGATAGTGAGAGAGAGAGGCGGGCTCTGGGACCTGGGGGAGGCTGGAGACACAACGGAGGCAGTCCCAGACACACTGACACGTTACCATCGACCACGGGAAGGAATTGCCCCCGGAAGAGACTTACTGTTTTTTCAGCTGCCTCTGGCCTCTTCGTTTTGGGCTCCCACTCTCAGACCCGCTACTGGCCTTCAGTGAGAAATGAGCACAGACTTTAATTCACGGTCATCAGGGTCCGCAAGAGCACGCTTAACAAGTCTACTCAGTGTAACATCATTCGACGTGAGCTTCCAGGCAGAAAGAAAAACCTCAGCATTTGTGTGGTGGCGCCCTCTCTCCTTTTGCTTTGAAAATTAATTCGTGTGTCATTTCTGAGTTGTCTCTAACGCCAGGAGATATTTCTCATTCTCAGCTTGACTCCTACAAGCGTGCGGGACGGTGGGAGTTTCTGGAATGATGGCATCGCTCTGCACCTGCACAGTCCCTGTCAGATATCACGGCCAACAGGCCCGTGTGGCCACCGGGACCCTGAAGTGGGGCTAGAGGGACTCGGGAGTGGAATTTTTCATTTTACTCCGTTTCAGTGGGTATAAATTTTAAACGTCCCGTGTCTAGTGGCGACCGTGCAGATCTAGAATGGCACATGGAAACGCCACAACATTGAATGCGTCATTAGCGGTGGTGGCTACTGATCGGTTTCATTTGAGACTCATTCATGAGCATGATCAGCAACAGTGCTCTGCTAACAGCACGTGGGAAGTTCACAGTCAGAGACATCTTTGAACAGCTCTTTCCCGCCAAAGTTAAGCAAAATGGCCAACCTCCCCGACTGCTCTTGTTCTGGTGCCGTACAGAGAACGTGTTAACTTATACTCAAAAGGTTCACACATCTATGTGACTGGTTGTAGCAAAGACAGCTTGGTGACCCAGGCCCAGACGCTGTGGGGAAGGAAAGCTACGGCAAACCAGCTCCGAGGTCAAAATAAAAAACAGCGTAAAGGCAATGCCAATGTTATGGCCAATTAGATTTTTAAAACCGATGAACTAAAATCCACCCCAGCTCACTAACCTTTGGCTATCAATATTTAACTTTTAGCAGAAGGATGATATATAGTTAAGAATGGCAAAAGCAGGGGTCACTTCCCTGAGACAAAAAAAAAAAAAAAAGTATCTCTTCAGAATAGAATCTATAAGCCTAACACAGAGGTAAGAATCCACAAAATTGTCACTAACGGAGAAAAGCTGATTCTGTAGAACCCACAGAACCCAGTAAACAGTACTGATTTTGGAAACCACCCATCTCTCACAATTCGACCACAGAGTAAATCCGTGTGAAACATTTTATACGGCACACTAAACATGAGCTAGGAAACCAAATGTAAAGAAACGAGTTAAAATACATTACGTATGTCAAGTAAACTCTTTTCTCAGAAATACACCTGAAACTAGTGCCATTGTTTTGTATTTGTTTACCAGGCAAGTTACTCATTGAACAAAAAAAGCAGGAGATTTACAACCTAGATATTTAAAAAAAAAGTAAATATCTTACTACAATCAATTTCACTATGAGAAACGTCCAAAAAAATTAAAAATTTAAGGCCAGTTCTGTATAGTAATCTTAACCCTCTACTGCAACATTCACTATTACATGTTCTTCCTGGAAAGTTTCTTTTTTTAAAGCCCCACGTGGCTTTCCTTGCTGTGCTAGGTCGAGAAAATTATCATTAGCCATTTAATTCCCACCCTGACATTGAGTCTTTGTTCATGGCAAGACATACTGGAGTCGGAAAGGACAAGGTAAGGTAAGGAGCTTCAACATACCCCCTTAAAACATTTCTTTCGCTTACCTCCTCCTTAATATTAAATCGTGATGGTTCTTGTCTGCTTCGGTTTGACCGCCTAACCCCATACACATCCGGATATTCTTCCCACATCTGTAAAATTAACAGACCATGCATGAATCTTTCTTCTCTTGATCCCCACCCTCATTTACTATTTTCACTACTACTGCAACATGTATTTTAATTTAAGAGCATTCAAGTAACTAAATATCAAAAGGGTTGTTTGGTTAGTTTTGTTTACGAGACAAATAAACTCCCATCTTTAAAAAGAGTAAGGCACAATATCCTAGAACACATTAAAGTGTAACAATGGCCCTTGCTGGCTTGGCTCAGCGGATAGAGCGTCGGCCTGGGGACTGAAGGGTCCCATGTTCGATTCCGGCCAAGGGCGCATGCCTGAGTTGCGGGCTCGATCCCCAGGGCGGGCCGGGGGGGGGGGGGGGGGGGGAGGCGGGGGGGAGGGGCGGGGGGGAGGGGCGGGTGTGTGTGTGTATGCGGGAGGCAGCTGATCCATGTTTCTCTCTCATCATTGATGTTTCTCTCGCTCTCCTTGTCTCTTCCTCTCTAAAATCAATAAAGAAATATATATTTTTAAAAAACAAATATATTGCCGAAACCGGTTTGGCTCAGTGGATAGAGCGTCGGCCTGCGGACTGAGAGGTCCCAGGTTCGATTCCGGTCAAGGGCATGTACCTGGGTTGTGGGCACATCCCCAGTAGGAGATGTACAGGAGGCAGCTGATCGATGTTTCTCTCTCATCGATGTTTCTAACTCTCTATCTCTCTCCCTTCCTCTCTGTAAAAGATCAATAAAATATATTTAAAAAAAAAAAAAACAAATATATTAAAAAAATAAAAATAAAGTGTAACAATGCCTCTTCATCGCTAATGGCTATTAAACTTATATGGTACGCTGCTTACCCATCATTAAAACATACACTTACGACTGAATAACATGGCAAGAGAACAGTGGCTTCCACTAAGGGCAGATTTATTTACTGATGAATTTTAAGCCCCTAATGTTTTCCATTCAGCTTTGACTGGTTATTGACCCACCTGAGAAACTAAAAAAAAAAACCCAGCAGGGTCCCACCAAGTCTAATTAAATCAGAATCAGGCATGTGTATATTTCTTTAAATTCCGCAGGACGTACGCAACGGCAGATACATATAAATAGTAGGTATGTCTAACATTTAGTTAGAAATTTTCATGTTTTCATGTATATATTTGCCATATGTATATCCTCTTTGGTAAAATTTTTGGGGTTCTGCCTATTTTTTAGTTTTATTACTGTTGAGTTTTTAAAAGTAATTTATTGATTTTAGAGAGATTAAGGCGGGGGGGAATTGATTTTGTTGTTCCACTTATTTATGCACTCAACTTTTACAAATTGTTAAGGTACAACTCACCCTTCAAAGTGTAATTCAGTGATTTTTAATAGTCAATTATGGGAATTTGTTTCTATATCTTCATATATTCTGAATATTAACATTTTGTGTTATAGTCAAAAAAAAAAAAGAAATTTTCAGAAGGAGAATCACTGCTACCCTTTCTCTAGCACACCTACTTTCACTCTGAGCAGTAACTATTTTTACTATTATTAAGTATTAACGGTTTGTAACTCTTTTTCTAACTATTATTAAGAACTATTTTTACTAACAATCCTCACCAGCGATGAAAAAAAGAAAGGTGAAAGGAGGGACTGGTTGAAGAGGACATTTTTTCACGGTGGATTTTAGCGCCACCTTCTACAAAAACTCAAGAGTCTGGGTCCCGATCTGAGCGAACTGTGGAAGGCAGTAGGAAAAATGTTATAAACAGGCAAGAGAGATGCGTGACAGCCCAGATCAGCCGCGGGGCTTTGTCATCAACACCTGGGTGACAGTTACTGGCAAGAAAATATTTGGAAAGCGAGGCAAGAGGAGAATGCCCCGGGCCGAGACTCGGGATGTATGTGTACAGTGGACCTCAAATGAGACAAACTTGACGCAAGACAACCCAGAAAAAAAGTGTCACCAAGCCAAGGGAGGGCGTGACCAACAGTGCCTTTAAAAACGCCGAGTCTTGCCGTGGCCGGTGTGGCTCAGTGGATAGAGCGGCGGCCTGCGGACTGAAGGGTCCCGGGTTCGATTCCGGTCAAGGGCGTGTGCGTTGGTTGCGGGCACATCCCCAGTGGGAGGTGTGCAGGAGGCGGCTGATGGACGTTTCTCTCTCATCATCGATGTTTCTAACTGTCTATCCCTCTCCCTTCCTCTCTGTAATAAGTCAATAAAATATATTAAAAACGCCGAGTCAGCTACCGAAAAAACGAGGCCTCCCAAGAGAACAAGGGAGATGGCCCAGGAACAGGCCCTCCAGAACTAGACTCCGATGTAATCCTGTGACCCCGCGTCTTCCGCTTACGAAGGGGGAAAGCCCATAATGGCCTTGGAATGATCTGAGAGGCAGAAGACAGAAGGTCCAACCAGAGGCGTTAGGACCGCGGTTCTCAACCTGTGGGTCGCGACCCCTTTGGCGGTCGAACGACCCTTTCACTGGGGTCGCCTAAGACCATCCTGCATATCAGATATTTACATGACGATTCATAACAGTAGCAATGTTACAGTTATGAAGTAGCAACAACAATGTTATGGTTGGGTCACAACATGAGGAACTGTATCTAAAGGGCCAGGAGGTTGAGAACCACTGCGTTAGGACAACCACGTGGCAGGAACTCTGGGCCCAAGAGGCAGCAGAGGGCGGACACTGAGCAAGTCTGGCCGAGAGAGGGAGGGAGAGAGCCTTACTCTCGTCCCGTCTGCCCACCCCACCCGCGCCCCTTTTGGAGCCTCTGCTAGAGCCGTGAAATTCTTCAACACAGGTATTTAAGAAGCTTTTAGTAACGGGGGTGGAGGCTAAACTATTTTGAGATGATCATTAAGGGCTAATGGTATCAATGAAAAGCTACCATGTAAAAGGGATGTGTATACAGAAAACAAAGAACCTTCTTTAAAAGCTCTCCTTTTAGAATAACCATCATTTCAGTCACCATGCTTCCTAACTGGCTGTGCTGTCCATCCACGCGTTAACTTGATGAACATTTTAGGACTGATCACCTAAATTTTAAAAGAATATTTTAATATTTCTGCCTGAAGTATTTCTGCCTTGAAATTCAGTCCCGTCTTAGCAATGACTCCCCTTCTTTCTGAGTTCCCCCTTTCGCCTTTTTAAATGAATTTAAGTATATGCAGTCTTATAAGTAAACAGGTGTGAATGCCAGACAGTAACACTATTTCAGCAAAGTTTTAGACACACTACACAGGCCATGCACAGTTCCTGTGGTTTCCTTTCATCTCCGCAAATAAAGAACTCTCCACTGTGCATCACTGTACATAAAAAAAGAAAATTTTAACCACCTTTTAATTTTTTTAAAAAGTATATTTTTATTGATTTCACAGAAGAAGGGAGAGAAGGAGAGAAAGAAACATCAATGATGAGAGAGAATCATTAACAGGCTGCCTCCTAAACACCCTCACTGGGAATCGAACTGTGACCTCCTGGTTCACAGGTTTACGCTCAACCTTTGAGCCACACCGGCTGGGCTTAACCACATTTTTAAAATGTTAAAAACCAAAATTATAGACATTTGTCCTTTTGCCCTATAATTTGATGGCTTATGTAATTATTTTCTTTGTAGCCTCTGATCAACTAGAGCAGAAAGCAGTCCTCATTTATATCCAGGGGCACTATCCTATATAATAAAAGGCTAATATGCAAATCGACCGAACGGCGCTATGATGCACACTGACCACCAGGGGGGTTCAACGCAGGAGCTGCCCCTGGTGGTCAATGCGTTACCACAGGGGGAGCGCCGCTCAGCCAGAAGCCCTGAGCCAGGCTCATGGCTGGCGAGTACAGCGGCAGTGGTGGGAGCCTCTCCTGCCTCCACGGCAGCATTATGGATGTCCGACTGCCGGCTTAGGCCTGCTCCAGTCGGATATCCCCTGAGGGCTCCCGGACTGTGAGAGGGCGCAGGCCGGGCTGAAGGACCTCCTCTCCCCGCACCGAGTGCACGAATTTCATGAACCGGGCCTCTAGTATTATTAGCAAAGGGGGCTGTGGTTTCCTTATCAAGATACCTAATGAGTTTCCTCGGGAAAGAAAGGTCTGCTAGCTGGTCCCAGCTGCAGGCAATTTGTACAGTACAGCAAAGGAGATACCTTCTTCACATCGGCTATCCGTTCCTTCTTAGAGGCTGGCTTCTCTTTGGCTTCCGGAAGGACTGGCTGGGATTTGGACCCCGCCGATTCACTCTCAGATTCCGACTGACTCTCCGAAGACTCAGAGCTGCTGTTGGACTCGCTGCCATGTCCACTTCCTGGGTCGCTGCCTTGCTCGCTCTCCGACTGGCTGCCTGAGTCAGAACCTGAGGCTTCTTCAGATGCTGAATTACTTAATACGGAAAAAATACACATACATTTAAAAAGATTTAAGAACTGTCCCATAAATCTGTTTTTAAAAAATCCTCAAAGTAAAAAGATTGGATAGTGGCTAATTCTGGTAATAAAAAAATCAAAATTTCCAAATTTACTTCTACATTCTTACATTGCAAATGACATCATTATTATCATTTTCAACATCCGTATTGGCTACCATTTCCTGAGTGCTTATCTGATGCCATATTCCAGTTATTTTATACAAATTAGTTTCTCTGACAAAAATGCAGAATATGTATTATTTTCTCCTTCATTCAGATAAAAAAAAAATCTGACACTCAGAAGTACTTAAGTAACTCTCCCAGGTGAAACAGGTCGATCTATCTGAATCCAGCAAGTTTTATTTATTTAGTATCATCCCTCCCTCCTCAATACAGAAACAAAGCAAAATGCAACACAGAAAAAACCAAACCCAGGCAGGGTTACCCAAGAAGTAAGACTGCAATGCGGCTGTAATTTTCTGATCAATGTCCTAACAATAGGTACTAATCAGACTGCATGGCAGCTCCCTGAAAACATACACATTCACCCCACACCAGAGGCCCTGGGGACCTCCTGCAGGGAGTCCCAGCCCTGGGAGACCTCACAGAAGAAAAGGAACACGAAGAACACACCGATGCTAAAGGGAAGGCCTAATGCAATGCAGACTGCCACTGGCCACCCGCATCCCTGCCCTTCCTCACTCCTCAGGGCCCTACCCAGTTTGGCTCAGTGGTTAGAGCGTTGGCCTGCGGACTGAAGGGGTAGCAAGTTGCGATTCTGGTCAAGGGCACGTACCTTGGTGGCGGGCACCTCCCGGGCCTTGGCCCTGACTGGGGTGCGTGCAGGAGGCAACCCATCGATGTGTTTCTCTCACTTCGATGTTTCTCTGTCTTTCCCTCTCTCTTCCACTCTCCCTAACAATCAATGGGAAAATATCCTTGGGTGAGGATTAACCAACAACAACAATAAAATAAACACTGCTTAGGGAGGCAACCTAAGGCAAGGGGCAGCAAAAGCCACAAAATCGGAAGGGAAGGCTGTGGGAAGATTATCAACCTGGGGGCCTGGAAGGCAGTGCACGCTCCGGGTTCTCCCACAGCGAGAAAGCTGGAGAAGGCCACTCAGGAACATGCGGGGAGGAGCGAAGACACTTGAAAGAGACATAAAGGTGAAAGAGTTGGCAGAGAAAGAGATGGGGGTAGACAGGTCACCCAACTCGGCTGCTTTAAAAGGATCTTTTCATTTAGGAGAGGGAAAGGGAGGCAGAACCTAGAAAAACGTTAACAGACAGCTCCCTGAGTCTAGCAACCAGGAGATAAAAGACAGACAGCATGAAACCCCAAAAAGTCAAGGATTGACCTCAAAATCCCGTGGGAGCCATAGGAAGCAGCATACAGTACAGGGGCCATTCTGCTAAGAGGAGGAAGCCACGACAATAAAGGGGGGGGGGGAGTCTCTATTTTGCAAAAGGGAGAAATGAAAAGCCGTTTATGAACTGCATGATCATCTAATCCAGTGGTTCTCAACCTTCTGGCCCTTTAGATACAGTTCCTCCTGTTGTGACCCAACCATCAAATTACTGTCGTGGCTACTTCATCACTGTCATGTTGCTACTGTGATGAATCGTCATGTAAATATCTGATCTGCAGGATGGGTCTTAGGCGACCCCTGTGAAAGGGTCGTTCGACCGCCAAAGGGGTCGCGACCCACAGGTTGAGAACCGCTGATCTAACAGGTACCAGGCATTTCTCTAAGTGCTTTATAGATAAGATTTTGGTTATTCCCCAGGAGGCAGGGATTCCACCTCCCAGTCTGGCTCGAAAGGGCATATCCTATTCTACAACCGGGGCGCAAAACCTCAGAGACTCGGCAAATAAACCGTATCCCTGTTATGCCCCGTCAGGCGTGGCCAGAACAGTGACTCAGTATTGCCAAGGCTTCCTTATGTGTACCTACTGAGTCCTTGGTCCTCCGCACAGTGAAAGCACCTGCGACCAAGGAGAAGGTGGGCACCAGACAAGAGGAAAGAGGAAGGCTGGGTGGCATCCACGGCTTGGGTCTCAGCCTAGCCCAGCCGTGGGCAAACTACGGCCCGCGGGCCGGATCCGGCCTGTCTGAAATGAATAAAACTAAAAAAAAAAAAAAGACCGTACCCTTTTATGTCATGATGTTTACTTTGAATTTATATTAGTTCACACAAACACTCCATCCATGCTTTTGTTCCGGCCCTCCGGTCCAGTTTAAGAACCCATCGTGGCCCTCGAGTCAAAAAGTTTGCCCACCCCTGCCCTAGCCCGTCTCAGGCCTGTGCCACCTTGTAACCTCTGCCGAACTCTGATCTGTGGGTCATGAGAGCATCCCGTGAAAGCAGCACCCCGTAAATGCCAAAGCCTCACCACCCACACTTCAGAAAGTTTACAATTTCACATCCCAGCTCGATTCCCCTCCTAATAACAAGTTCTTCCCGGCTAGTGCCCGTTGGTGTCAGTGCCACACAATTTGTGACACTAGTCAGAATTTATTTATTTTTTAAAATATATTTTATTGATTTTTTTACAGAGAGGAAGAGAGAGGGATAGAGAGTTAGAAACATCGATGAGAGAGGAACATTGATCAGCTGCTTCCTGCACACATCCTACTGGGGATGTGCCCGCAACCAAGGTACATGCCCTTGACCGGAATCGAACCTGGGGCCCTTCAGTCCGCAGGCCGACGCTGTATCCACTGAGCCAAACCAGTTAGGGCCAGTTAGAATTTCTTAACAGGTGGGCCTCCACCATGTGCCCACAGAAAGGTACAGAGGCAGCTCTGGAAATGTCCTTGTAAGTAAAAAATTTAGGCTGGTGTGGCTCAGTGGTGGAGCATCGACCCATGAACCAAGAGATCATTGTCCAATTCCCAGTTAGGGCACATGCCCTGGTTGTGGGCTCGATCCCCAGTAGAGGGCGTGCAGGAGGCAGCTGATCCATGATTCCCTCCCATCATTGATGTTTCTCCCCCTCCCCCTCTGAAATGAATGAAAACATTTAAAAAATAAAAGGGCAGTCTACTTGAAAGGGGTGTTAAGGATATACCTAGAAGCTGCATTTACAATCCAAACAGTTAATTGGAGAGACCTGAAAGATTAGGAAGCTAGTGGGGCCCACACCTCCTCCCAGCCACCTTGGGCGTGGCCCACTAGCAGCACGTCCTATAAAACCCAGCTGAACCCTGACCGGTGTGGCTCAGTGGATAGAGCGTCGGCCTGCGGACTGAAGGGTCCCGGGTTCGATTCCGGTCAAGGGCATGTACCTTAGTTGCGGGCACATCCCCAGTAGGGGGTGTGCAGGAGGCAGCTGATGGATGTTTCTCTCTCATCGATGTTTCTAACTCTCTATCCCTCTCCCTTCCTCTCTGTAAAAAAATCAATAAAATATATATTTTTTAAAAACCCAGCTGATTGCTCAAGACTCACCACGTAACCATTCCACAAAGCAAGCCTGGTGCTGCTCGCCTCCCACCTTGGCTTATGCATCAAGCTAACGTGAACAGAAAGGGGCACACGCTGGCCTGGCGAGCTCCGGGGAGGCCTGCATCACGGCCTTGCAAACGCAGAGACCCAAGGTCATCACCAAGGATGGACTGAAGTCAAAGCTGTAACTAAAAGCAGTTTCTGGCGGGCAGTCGTGTCCTAGGCCGGTATCCTCCCTGACAGAAGTCAGTCTTTACCTTAACTGAGCCTCCTGTCTGTTTGCCTCTACGGTAACATATCCTTGGAATGTCAAAGTCATTGTCCTTTGTCCAGACCCCTCAAAGCACAGGCACTGCTCTGCGGAGACCTCAAATCCCCTCGTTTTAGTGAATTAATTCTTGACTGTGAACGATCCTGCACCCACCCAAGTAAAAGTAGTGTGTGTCTGTCATTGTGCTTTTGATCCAATCCCAGAGGTGTCCCTGCTTTGCTTTCTCCCGCCTCCCTCATCTCGCACCGATGGATTTCATGTGACCCACTAACGTCTCCTCCTTTGATTGTAATGCATAAAACAAGGTGAAAACTGCTATTCTCCAGAGCATTAGCTCAACCTGGAGCGTTATTTCAATCCGTTGAGGTTCTGCTCCCCAGCAACTGTCGACGGTTTGGCTCAAATAAGTCACAGAAATCCTTCACCGGTCTGAATGTTTCTTACCTTAACACTAAGCACCTCTGATTCTTAAAGCCTCAGGTGTTACCGTCTCGAGGAAAACATCCTTTGCGTTCTCCGATCCTAAACTCAGAGTCTATCAGGGATTTCCATAATCCTCTGTCATTGCATGTCGCCCTAGCAGCTTCTACCCCTGGGAAATGGAAACAGGCAGCCTGATTGCAATCTCAGCTTCAACCCCATGCTCCCAACGTTCTCACTTTCTAGCACATCCTGGAACAGAAAACAATTTAAAAAAAAAAAAAAAAAAAACACTCCAAATACCTCCACATTTAAGGCACTGAGGTCTAATTGGTCCCTCAAAGGACAGGATAGTTCTTAAAATAGTATGCAGATCTGCTTTTAATTCCTAATTACAATACCAAATACTAGTAATGCTAAATGGTAGTTTGCATTTCTGAGTTAGAGGAGAAGATGTAAAAAGTCCCCAAGACTCACAAAAAGGGTCAAATGAAGTTAGCTGGTGAGAAATCCTTTAACTAAGCTTTCACCTAAACAAGTAGTAAAATTATCTGATTTCCCATGGCATGAATAGTTATAAGGCAATTTAAAAACTGGAATTTTCAGGAATTATCCACCATACATACAGAATCCTCATGAAAAATAAGTGTCTGAAACTAACACAAAATAGTATTGAATGTAAACTGTAATTGAAAACTAAAAAATTTTTAAAGGAAAATAAGTATCTGAAAATTACTTAAACTCTGAACTGAAAACAGGTTTCATAATTTTTTATTGAATGATCAATACAAGGGAAATATAACGCAAAAACAAATGAAAGGGACTTGAGTCAAAACTGGGATTTTGGATTCCGACAGAAAAATGAACGCTTATGGAAAAAGTTTAGCACTGTGTTCATTTGTGAATAAAAATAAGTTGGTATCATTTCAAAATCCTTTTTGAAGCTGGCAAAATGGGGTGATTAAGTATTTCTTACAAACAGACTTTGAATGCGACCAGCATTCGTTCTTAGCTATTGTTCCGTTACATTTTAATCGCCATTTCCCAATTGGCCACAAGAGGGCAGCACGGCAACACCTCACTTACGGAGCAGGCCTGTGGCTTCCCCACCCAAGGGCTGCCATTTCAGCGCTTGGGAGGGTGTGTGTGTGTTTTTCCGTAAACTTAACAAAATGGCTGAAGAGCTTGGCAGGGCAAGGTTTTGTTGCTGGTGGAAGCAACATCAGGTCAACCCACAAAGCAATCTACACTGGGATTGCATAAAACCTGTTTCCAGGCTAAAGCTCTATCGACGGTAGAAGAGCTAATGTTTTTGGAGCACTTATGAGTCAGATCCATGCAAACCTCTTCTTTAATCCTTACAACAAAGACGACATAATCACCCTCATCTTACAGCAGAGGTGTAGCGTGTGTGTGTGTGTGTGTGTGTGTGTGTGTGTGTGTGTGATGTCCTCGTCCCCACCCCCAGCCTGGAGTATGAATCCACACTACTCAACCACCTCTGGTACTGCGGTCCCACTGAGTCATTGGCATATTCTTCAATTCAACAGATTATTGAGGCGCCCAAAGGTGATGCAGAACAATTCCTTCTAATCACATCTGTGTCAAAGATCTTTATCTCCCCCACCTCTGGCTCAAGGCCTATGATTCTGAAGACTAAACCATATAAATGACGTTAAAACACAAGGACGGAGAAAAGAAATTTCAATGTACACACAAGAAATGTATACATACAACATAAGAATTACATATTAAAGAAAAAAAATAGGTAATTGGGCAAAGGAAATGGGCATGCAACTACAGAAATGAAATGGCCAATAAATTTATGAAAAGGTAATTAAACTTCCCCGGTAATTTGGGATCTATTACAACAATATTTGACACTCATTTGCTTTGCAGAAATTTTAAGGGTCTGATAATATTAAATGATATTAATATTTTCTTACTTAAGAAAGTAAGGAAAATGGTACTCATATACCATTATTGAAAAAATAATCACTAGAAGCTTTGGAAAGCACCGTGACATAATCCAGTAAATCTCAAAATATCCCTATGCATCATGCAATCGAAACTGTGGGTACAGCCCTAGCTGGTCTGTCCCAGGGGACAGAGCAGTGGTCTTCGAACCAAAGCGTCCCGGGTTCAATTCTGGTCAAGGGCAAGTACCTTGGTTGCAGGCTCCTCCTTGGCCCAGCCCTGTTCAGGGCTCCTGCAGGAGGCAATCAATCAGTATGTTTCTCTCACATCCATGTTTCCGTCTGTCTTTCCCTCTCTCGAGGATTAAAAAAAGAAAGAAAAGAAACTGTGGTATGTAATCTAGATAAATTACTAAACTTGTGCAAGGGGCAGGCTGTATAAAATTGTTCAGAGTTCTGAAATCCTAAGATTAAAAAAAAAAAAAAAACAAAAACACACAACTCTAGGCGTTTATGTGTGAAAATGAAAAAAAAGTGAAATATTCATACGATGCAATGAACAATGACAGACTAAGAGTGAATTAGATCTATAAATGACAATTTCAAAACTATTATGTTTGGGGGGTATATTTTTTTAATTGATTTCAGAGAGAGGGATAGAAACATCAATGATGAGAATTACTGAGCAGCTGCCTCCTGCACGCCCCCTACTGGGGACCGAGCCCACAACGGGACATGTGCCCTGACAGGGAATCAAACCTTGACCTCCTGGTTCATAGGTTGATGCTCAACCACTGAGCCACACCAGCCGGGCAGAAAGAGCTGTTTTTAACATGACAGAACGATCAGCATTCAGGAGCAGACCTGCCTAGGATTCCACAGTTCTTCTCGAAGTTATTCCGACACTGTTAACTGGAAGTTATTCCGACACTCTTCCCAGAAAAAGGCACATGTATGAAATGCTGCTTACAGTTTCGGGGTTTGATAAAGGCCATGTGCCATCAGATTGAGAAATCCAGTGAGGAAGAAAATCCAGTGGGAAAAACCTACCTTTAATGAAGTACGTTTGTAAAATCCCCAACGGGTGCTAGACAGCAGTCATCTTATCTTTAGCATGCTACTTAGGGCGCATCAAACATGGCACCCAGGCGTCGATGTCATTAGGGGAAAATGAATTCTAGCAAGAAGCCCGGATAAGGAACAACTGGACAACCATTTCACAAATACCTACCCAATCCAGGTCTGGCAATGGACTAAGGATGACACAGAACACAAGGCAAGCTTTCTACCAGGTAAGAACGTAAATAACGTTGCAACCCACTGAAGGGAACTCTCTCCCTTTAATCCCATCCCTTTGGAGCCCTGGGGAGAGATGGGACCAGTTGGACCACGCATTCCTTTCAGCCCAATAAGCTGTCATCTTTAGACTTTGTAACACAGCAACTCCAGAGGTCAAAGGAGATTGAAAAGGCGAGGCCGCTAACCGCAACAGCAGTAAATAGCACTTGCGCCCGCAGTGTCGCAGGAAGGAAGTGGGGTCCCGGGATCAGGCCGCAGAGAAGAAAAAGGAAAAGGCGAGGGCTCACAACTTTCTCAGTAACAACCAACACGCACTCCCTGTGGCAAGCGACGGGCCGAAAGCTCTGGACCAGGGTCTCAAGGGCAGCGGTTCTCAACCTGTGGGTCGCGACCCCTTTGGGGGGTCGAACGACCCTTTCACAGGGGTCGCCTAAGACCATCGGAAAACACATAGAATTACATACTGTTTTCGTGATGAATCTCTATGCTTTCGTTATGTTCCATTTGTAACAATGAAATTGGGGGTCACCACAACATGAGGGGAACTGTATTAAAGGGCATTGGGAAGGTTGAGAACCACTGGGCTAGATAATCCTTTGCTGTGGGGGGCTGTCCTATGTGCCCTAGGATTGTAGGGTGCTCCCAGCATCCCTAGCCTCTACCCATTTGATGCCAATTGCATCCCAGCCCCAACCAAAAAGATCTCCAGCCAAAAGTCATGTGGGGGGGGGGGGTAGTGGATGGGCACGGGGTGTCCTTAGTTGAAAAATCATTGCTTCAGAGGTATTACTTTATTTAACCCCTAGAGTGCCGGGGAGCTCGATCACGCTCCTCCTGTCTTTCGCCACAAGTGCCGGAAGCGCGATCATAATTTTTTTCCTAAACTGCTGTAAAATCAGCAAAAATGCCTTGGCGATTTTAGCACAGTTCCTAGGATATGGGTTGGCACTCAAAGGGTTAATTCTAACTCCCCCCCCCCCCCCCAAGAGACACACCACACATTCAAGAGCCGTTATCCTGAAGGACCCACCTGGACACACGTACTGCTAAAGCTCTAAAATCTAATCAGGTAGGTGCCAGTTTGGTGGGTTGGTTGGTTTGTTTTTAAGTGATTGTAACGCAACGCCTATTTGCAAACTGTGTTTCGAACAAAACAAATCGGAGGCGAAGTCCGATCTTGGCCGAGGGGAGTCACAGTGCAGCAGGGCAGAGTTCTTCTGAGGACGCCGGGACGCCCGCTCCTGCCCGCCCCGCCTCTGCGCAAACCACCCCCACGCGGGCTCCCAAACCGCCCCGTGGGAATCACTTCTGATGTCAAATCACAGCCTTCTGAACAGCCCTGTGTTCTGGCATCAATCACACTCACAAGGAGGTGATTTTGAGGTTCTGGTTTCTTTAAAATGAAGGTTAAGATAAGCAGAGGACAGCCCTGCCTGGAGCGGCTGACTCAGTGTCTGCCCGCGCACCAAACAGTTCCCGGTTAGATCACTGGTCAAGGGCAGGTACCTGGGTTGCTGGGGGGGAAAAATATCCAGGGGAGAGGATTAACAAAAACAACAAACAAAAAAGGTAATTCTGAGTATTCTTGATTTTTACTCTGTTCCAATCTCCTATTTAATTTCCTCTAATCCCTCTTCAATTTGACTGCAACTTTTGATAAGATGTTTTAAGTAGAGCCAAATGACTGGTGTTTGACTCAGATTCTACCATTTATTCTACCTTGTGCCACGGTTTTCTCACCTACTAAGTAGGAACGATAATCATACTTCACAGACCTGTGAGGATTACTCTAATGAGAACAAATAAAGGACTCAAGTCCCAGGCTCACGCATAGTAGGCACTTTAATGACAGCTATTATGGAATCTTGCCAAAGCAAATCAACTTCGTTTTCATGGGTTTCTGCTGTTGGTTTGGTATTTATTTGAAATGCAGGAATCCAGGCACAATTTGAATCAGCAAAGGTGAGAAGTGGCTACAAATGCTTGCTGAGTATACAAGTCAACTGTCGGGAGTATACAAAGGAGCTCAGTGGGGAGCGGGGCCACCCACAGGCCTGCAAAGGGCGAGTGCTCCCTGACAGTCAATGTGGAGAACTGGTTACCCCTGAGGAGGTCTCTAAGCAACTCGGCTACGCTAACCCCCATTCGATAAAATCTACATTTTAAAAATCTCTTCACACGTGTCTGAAACAGTCAGCACTCAATAAAAATGTAAATCTACCCTGGTATTTTCCTATAAACTGTTCACCAAGTGCTACTGTCCCTCCAAAAGGAAAGATTGCCGGCATTACGGGCACGGCTGGGCTTAAGCCACCCAACAAGATGCAAAACCCTGAGGTTCGTTTTCATATCCTATTCTCTTGCTTTTTTTAAAAAAATATATATTTTTATTGATTTTTTTACAGAGAGGAAGGGAGAGAGAGAGAGAGTTAGAAACATCGATGAGAGAGGAACATCGATCAGCTGCCTCCTGCACGCCTCCTATTGGGGATGTGCCCGCAACCCAGGTACATGCCCTTGACCGGAATCGAACCTGGGACCTTTCAGTCCGCAGGCCGACGCTCTATCCACTGAACCAAACTGGTTAGGGCTCTCTTGCTTTTTTTTTATGCTGGTTACAGTTCACAAAATACCACTCTAAGGGCTCCACAGCATAGCCACACCCACTGCTGCAGCCCTATACAGACCTCCAAGCCCACGCCGCTGTTAAAACTGCCCTAACAAGGGAACTGCGAAGATGGGAGAAGCAACGGAAAGACCAAGAGTTAGGAAACAACATATGAACAAGAAATGCTGCCTCAGAAGATTCGAACCCATGGACACACATGCAAATGTGAAACACAACCCCCCGGCCACTGGTATTTTTACAAACTCTTCAAGGTCTGATATTAAAACCAGAAAGAAAAATAATTCCGTTGTCAAATGAAAATTCAACCAAGGAAAATCTAAACATCTAGCCCCGGCCGGGGTAGCTCCAGGGTTAGCGTTGGCCCCACACACCTAAGGGGAGCGGGTTCGATTTCTGGTCAAGGGCTGTATCTGGGTTGCAGGCTTGATCCCCCACCCCTCAGAGGCAACCACGTGTGGGAGGCAACCAATTAATGTGTCTGTCTCCTTTCCTCCCTCTCTTCCACTATTTCTAAACAAATAAAAAATAAAAATAAAAGTCAATGGAAAAAAATAGCCTCCGGTGAGGATGAACAAAACAAATTAAAGATTTGTTGGCTTTACTGAACAATTCAGGAATCAGGCAGCTTCCCACCTAGCAAGTGGAGAGGAGCTCTACAGGGTTGGATGATAGAAAGCTTTTAGAGCAGTGGTTCTCAACCTTCCCAATGCCGCGACCCTTTCATACAGTCCCTCATGTTGTGGTGACCCCCAACCATAAAATTATTTTCGTGGCTACTTCATCACTGCAATGTTGCGACTGTGATGAATCATCATGTAAATATCTGATATGCAGGATGTATTTTCATGGTTACAAATTGAACATAATTAAAGCATAGTGATTAATCACAAAAACAGTATGTAATTCTATATGTGTTTTCCGATGGTCTTAGGCGATCCCTGTGAAAGGGGTCTCGACCCACAGGTTGAGAACCGCTGTTTCGGAGGTGGAAAGGGGGGCAAGAAAAAAAATGATCAGCCGGAAATCCGTTGTTTCAGACAAGGACCCCCTCCTCCTAGGGGGACATGGAGGGCCCATCAGCACACTGCCTCCTGTGGGAACCAGGAAATTCCAGGCGGACTGGCCAAGTCACATTCCTGGGGAAAGTTGGGCGGGTAATTGGTTAGGCATTAGGGCCTGGCTTGCCGGTATGGGGCTTTCACAGGAGCAACTCTATTCTCGGCCTGTTGTGTGTGTCTCTCTCTCTAACACAACGGACTCATTAACCATAAAGCACATGAAGGAAGTAGAGGAATCCAAAAACACAAATATTGAGACGATGTATATGTCTTTTCTAACGTGATCAACAGGACTTGAGGCATTATGCGAGATCAAACGGACAAGGCTCAGGGGAAAGACTGGTTACTATAAGCAAGCTGCAGCCAACATCAAACATGGGCAGTAAAGAGTATTGCTGTTATATATCCCCAAATAGCACTGCACCTTGGTATTGGTTACCCAGCCTGCAGGGAAATGAGGCGCCTCGGCCAGGACAGCCATTACTAGCTCCCAGAAGGGGAAAGGGAATTTGTTCAGAATGAGACTGACTCCAAACTAGAGGCTGCCCCAGTCCAGACACAATCATAGGCTCCCACCAGAAAGAGAAAAAAAAATTCTAGGAGAGGACTGACTGTAAAAGACATGCAAAGTTTCTGTTAACTAAAAGCGGAGTTGCCTCCTAAAAGCATCTTAACCGGCCTAACCAGACCCCTGTGAGAGAACGGACACCAGTCACCGCCCCCAGGGACAGCCTGGCTCTCATAAAGGTGCTGAGAAGGTGTAAAAGGTGCCCTGGCTGGTTTGGCTCAGTGGACTGAGCGTCGGCCTGCGGGCTGAAGGGTCCTGGGTTCGATTCCCAGTCGGGGCACATGCCAGGGTTGTGGGCTCGATCCCCAGTAGGGGGCGTGCAAGGAGGCAGCGGATCCATGATTCTCTCTCATCATTGATGTTTCTATCCCTCTCTCCCTCTCCCTTCCTCTCTGAAAATCAATTAAAAACATAAAATAAACATATGCTCAGGTGAGGATTTTTTTTTTTTTTTAAAGTGCAAAAAGCCCTAACCGGTTTGGCTCAGTGATAGAGCACCAGCCTGCAGACTCAAGGGTCCCAGGTTCGAGTCCGGTCAAGGGCATGTACCTTGGTTGTGGGCACATCCCCAGTGGGGAGTGTACAGGAGGCAGCTGATCAATGTTTCCCTCTCATCGATGTTTCTAACTCTCTATCCCTCTCCCTTCCTCTCTGTAAAAAATCAATAAAATATATTTTAAAAAATAAAATAAAAAGTGCAAAAGGCTAAGAATGGAGATGAAGCATAAGGAATAAAATAGCATTGCTAATCGCTTGCAATTATGGAGCACTTCCTATGGACTGGGCCAGGCTCTTTGTTTAAGCACTTTATAGGCATATTTTTTAAAAATATATTTTTATTGATTTCAGAGAGGAAGGAAGAGGGAAGAGAAATAGAAACATCCATGATGAGAGAGAATCATGGATCAGCTGCCTCCTGCAAGTCCCCCACTGGGAATCGAGCCCACAACCCTGGCATGTGCCCCGACTGGGGATCGAACCCAGGACCCTTCAGTTCCCAGGCTGACGCTCTATCCACTGAGCCAAACTGGCCAGGGCTTTATAGGCATATTATTTCATCAGAATAACCTAATGAAGATCATCATCCACATGTTAGAAAAGAGCAAATTCCAAGTCCGGCAACGATTACTTCCCTGGCCTACATTGGGGAGAAAGTTTTCAGTTCTGATGTACACACTGCACTGGTGCCCATGACGTACACCGAGGGAAGTTAAACGCATCACCAATGACAAGACAACGCACGAGAACTGGATCCAAAGTATAAAATCGGGACTATCCTTAGCACGATGCCTCTCCCAGGGCCCTTCTACAACACTCACCCAGGCAGACCAGGGCGACCACACCATCCCCCCACCATGGGGACTCTCCAGGAAAGAGACTTTTTTTAACCCTTTCAGTATGAAATCCAGTCCAGAAGATGTCAATGAAATACCAAAAATGGTGTCTCCTAACCAAACGTGTTCACGGTAACATGCTACATTGGAACTACATGCTACAAAGGTGGACAGCATAAGAAGTGTAACATGGCCCAGCCGGCGTGGCTCTGTGGTCGAGCTTGGGCCAGGAGGTCACGGTTCGATTCCTGGGTCGGGCACAGGCCCAGGTTACAGGCTTGATCCACAGTGTGGGGGGTGCAGCCGATTCTCTCATATCACTGATGTTTCCTTCTCTCTCTCTCTCTCTCTCAAATCAGTAAAAATACCTTTCAAAAGAAAGAAATGTAGCATGGATGGCTTCCATACAGCTCTGTTCTCCGGGATTTATTTCATAAAGCCATGCCCTGTCCCGCAAAGATAAACTACAAAGGTAGACAGCATAGGAGCTTTTCACTTGCCCTAACAATCCAAGTTCAGACTGAAGAGGCAGAAAGGTCCGAACAGACATATAAACCATGTGCTCCAACCCTGGCGTTCGATGAGTCAGTTTTGCCCAGGTATAAACTTGACTTCAAAGCCCCCCCCCCGCCCCCCCCCCCCCCCCCCCCCCCCCCCCGGCTGGGATGCAGGAGGAAATGGCTCAGCGACAAGCAGCACCCAGCAGAAGTAAACCAACCCAGTTCTTTGTATTCGTAGACAAAATAACGTAGGTGTTGAACAAAATAACACACTCACCTGGGTGGTCTGTGTTAATGATAAAATCAAGAGATGAAACAACAACCAAAAAACAACAACAGTGTCTTTGCCAAAGTAACCCCCACCCCCTGCTTTCAAGAAAGCCAATTGAATTCTAAGGATAAAAAAAGAATAATTTTACTGGATGTCTCCCAGAGCACTCACTCAGTTTTTTAATATCAGGAACAAGTTTATTGGGCTCCGTTTTATGGGAGAAATGAGAGGAGTTTGGAAATCTCAGGTGGCCTCAGGATGAATCTCAAATGTGCGGGGATTGCTGTATGGGTGGAGGGAAGGGGGGGGCGGCATTCATTGTTAAATTGTGAGATTCAGATACTGTCAGGTGAAATGCAATAGCCTGCTAACACACTTACAACGAAAACCCTGAGTTTGCCCACCTTCCTGTGGCGACATAATCTTTGCAAAAGGTGTTCATCTCCAAAGAGCCACATGGCAATTTAGGAAGCGGCAGGTTTTCAAAGCAAGAGTCCAAACGAGGGAGAGAGGAAGGCTTTACCAACACTTTTCCAGGGCGAACAGGGGAGGAACACACAGAGAAGGTTCCAGAACCAGACCCAATAATATGCTGGTTCTTTAAAAAGATAATTCAATGCATACAGTTCATAGATACATTGCTATGGTATCAGCTGTATTTTAACTCACGGAGCAGCGACATCTATTCTATTCATCTTCAGCAGAATAGTTCCGATCCTGGAACAGGACTGCAACGCTACTCAATTCTATCCCGCGTTTAGGGACGTTAAGGAAATACGAAAAGGAATTTAGCGACCGTGAAAATGTGACAACAAACCTCAATAAACCTTTTAAAAAACCTTTGTTCTTGTTGCTGCACATGCACTTTTTTAAGAGGTTGGAAACACCAGTGAATGATCACGTTCTACAGAATTTGTCACTGAGGCTACCAAGTGCTTTAAAATTTACTTGACCATAAGGTTTTAAAAATCACGTACAGAACCTTTGATGAGCAAGTCTGAAAACCCAGATCCACCTACGTTTTCCATAAAAAATCCAAAGAATTCCGCCTACCTACCACAACGATGAGAACCTGCAAAACCTACTAGAATGAATTTTACCTTTTGTAAACTCCACTCAGAAACTTAATATATGCCCGGGGAAACATTCTACCTACACTCAGAAGGGCCACATCTCTCTTGAAGATATTTTACTGAAAAAATTGCTGACCTATGGCCAACTACATGAAACTTCACTCCTGTCACGCTAAAAAAATGAAAAAAAATACTCCAATGACATAGGAAAAATCGTGTCGCCCGGTACAACAGAAAAACATTAATAGACACTCGCCTTTATGCTTAAATTCATTACTCGTGCCTGTATGTCGCCATTTGGTGAACTGAGATTTATTTTTACCCAGAAATCTTTCCAAACAAAGCAGAGCACGCTTATCCCCGGAGTATTTTCACATTTCTCGGGACCGAATAAAAATTCCCTGAATGGGGGCGGAATTAAAATTTCCTTGAGATGTTTTGCAAGATTTTGCCAAGTGACTGCAATATAAGCTAAATTTGGGAGTCACTTTAGCACGTGTTCATCACTTGGTTTCCTAACACCTGTTTGCATAATAATGGATGCCTAATGCTCTATTCTCTCTTCTTTGTTTTGTGTTTTTTTAAAATAATCTTCACCCCAGGAGCCTGCAACCGAGGCACGTGCCCCTGTCGGATTCGAACCCGGGACCCTTCAGTCCGCAGGCCGCCGCTCCACCCACTGAGCCACGCGGGCCGGGCTGCACCAGCATTCTCTCTTCTTAAGTTAACCTAATATTGACAGTTCCGTGGAAGTTCCCGATATCTTTCTACTTCCCTCTATCTTGAAAGCAAATCCCTTTGCACATACTGACCTGCGCTTTTTTCCAGCAAATGCCAATGCAGGGAAGGCAGGGGACCAAGAAAAAATGCACGGGGACACGTTCAAATAATCGTCCCTTTGTTTAAGGGCCATGTGTTTGTTCGAACAGCGCGGACGCCCGCTAACACGTTTCCATTGAAATAAAAATGTCTCCTCCGGCAGCGAAATGGTAACAAAATTAAACCCACTAATCACATTGAACAGAAAAGTGGGGGGGGGGGAGGGAGGGGATGGGGTAAGGCCCGCTGGGAGAGCAGACAAGAAAGCGGAAAACGTTCAACGCGGTCGGAAGGCTTCCGACGAGCGCCTTTTCACTTTCTCCAAAGCAAAAGCTGTTTTTCTAAAAGCGGAAAACCATTCGCGGGGAAGGGCACGGGAATCCCAGCTGCAGGGTGCGGGCCGCGGGGAGGAGGGCGGACAACCGCCCGCGGCGAGGGCCTTCACGGAAGTGGCCGCCCACCGGAAAGTCCCGGCCAGAGCGCCGCTCCCTTCCCGCTCCCCTCCCGGCCTCCGCGCGCCCGGCGGACAAGCGCCCGGGCTGCGCACGCGGCCGGCGCCGCGACGTCCACGCAACTCGGCGTCGGCACGCCTGACGTCAGGAGGCGGGGCCGACGCTGTTGACCTGCTGTTACCAGGCGCGCGCTCAGCCAATCAGCTCTCGGCGCCGGCGCCGGCCGGCCTTTGAACTCGGCACGGCAACTTCCTGCTGTTTGGCGAGTACACAGTGCAATGCAGTATGTCTGTCGGCGCTGCGGCACAAAGGAACAGCCATTTTGTGACTGAGCTGGACCTGCACCAAGATGCCAGGGGCTCTCGGGGCTGCTGTCCGCGCTAAGGACCGAGATGCCTTTTACTTCGGCACCAGAGAACCAACAGGAGGAGAGGGGAGGAGAAAGAGGGGTTTTGGTATTTCAGCTCCCAATTCGCTTTATTTGCCATCTCCTCCAAACTCCCGATCCGTGAGAATTATCAGTGTCATAAAATGGCTGCCACCGAAAAAACTGACTTTTACAGTCCACAAGCCATTGCAGTTAGCATTTCTCAACAGCCCCGGGGTTTTAGCCTCGCTGCTTAGAAGCTGATTGCAAAGCAGGCGATTCTCACCACACCCCGGCTTATCAGAATAAATCTGGTTCAAAGGCAGACGATTTGGAGATAAACTTAATCAACGGTCTCAGTTCTTAAAGACAAACTGCGAGGGCGGAGGAGCCCTGGAACACAGAACTCCGTGTGCACACACACTTCCATTCTGGTTCCCCTCGCTCCCGCTTCCATCCTGGGATATTACCGAGGTACCCCACAATGTCGCTGATTTACACACGTGTGGGGAGTGCATTTCTGTGCAGGCCCACCACGGCAACTTGGTTTTAAATATGTAGAAACTTTACAGGCAGCCAATACTGTTAAGCTCTTACTTCTGCAAGGGGACTTCTGACTCTAGTTCTAAAGTCACGCTATACAAAGTATATGTAACGTTATGCTTCAATATTAACTTGGAAAGAATAAGTTACATAATGACTGGCAAGTACTGCATTATTTCCAAAAGGAGGGCACGTGCACTCAGTCCCTTCAGGTCCTCAAGTCATTCTCCAAGTTGACTTGACCCTGCAAACTTCCACCTGCCTGGCCTGCAAACGTGGTTTTTGCAGCAGACCCTGTGACAGGGAGACGGGTCCTTCGTGGGGGAAATTCTGGTGGATTCAGGAACCAAGGAAGAGTTAGGGACGGCCTCCTCTACCTTAACCCACCGAAAATAAAATATAAACTCCTCCAATAGGGCACCAGGGAGTCCTGGAGCTTTACAATTTGAAAAGGAAGTGATGTCATAATTATGTACATGTGTCAAGGTATTCAATGTAGGGTATCTGTCATTCAAGTAAATGTCAGTCTCCGTGGTCTCATCAAGGAGTCTCGCAAACGTTTTTGGACACTCATCAGGTACACAAGTCAAAATACACTTGACAAAGTGCATTTAAAAACACAGCCCGTGCTTCTGAAGCCCCCCACTGACAGGAGGCAAGTGCAGGACAGCTTCAAAGTAGATTTCCAGGTGAAGTAAATCATTAAAAGAATAACAACACTGCTTGGCTGTTTTAAATTAGAAAGCAGAGTTTGATCAAGGTTAACCACAAACCTTGCATAAGAAAGCCAACCCCCAGGTGAGACTATGCAAAATCACACCCAAGGGAGTATCCATTGTAGGTACTGAATCTTTAGTAATTTGTCAAGTATTTGTCAGGATTCCCGTTTCTTCAAGTCACTATTACTTTTCAGAAAAAAAAAAAAAATCAGTGTGGGGTTAATAGAGCAATTTTCTGTCCTAAATCTAAGGTAGGTGATTACAAGGGCATTTCAGTTCAAAAGACACAGTCCAAACTAGGTGACAACTCAATTTGCAAAAGAATGTGGAAAGGTATTTGTGAAAGCAAAGGTCAAAATACCTGAGGTCTAACGAAACAAATAAAATTCATCATTTGTAATAAACCACATTAAAAACTTTCATATTCACTATCCTGATAGTAAAAAAGCATATTATATAAGATTACAAAAGTAAAACCAAATTAGTAAGAAAAATCATATAATCAATCACATCCTTAACTCCAAGATTTCAAATTCGTAACGTGCCAATTTATAAGCACACACATCCAGAAATGCATGCATGTGCTTTTAAAATTAATATACAGATCATACAAAACATCTCAGCAGCTTTATTCCTTAGTCACTAACAAGGCACTCCAGCAAATGTGAAACAAATCATGATGTGAACAGTACATGTGTAAGCTTCCGAGGATAAAGCATTCCAGGAGACACTGTTGAAATAAATCAATAAATGTAAAGCAGCTATAACTAAAGTGCCAGGATCATATACTACTCAATCTACCACCAGAAAGAGCATTGTCTGAATATAAGCATGCAAATGTGAGCCTTAAATATTTCACAAGCAAAATATACAATTTTAATCTCAGTAACAATCACAAAGCAGAAAAGAAGGACATTAAAAGAGTACTCCTGGATTTCTGGGATCAGATTTAATTTCATAAATGCAGGAACTGTAACCATCGAACTCAAGGTTTTGATAAATCCTATCAAAATGTCTTAAAATGTCCAAGGTATCAAAAGAAATAGAGAATGAAGTAAAAATGTAAACTGAGAGGCATCAGTCAAAGGGTCCTTCTTGCAATTTCGCTTTAAAATGTACATTTTTTCATTCATATAACTTTCTCAAATGTCTATTTACTATAATTTACTACCACAAGGTTCCTCTATGGCCTTCGGTTACAAGTTGGGGTATCCTAGTTTCTTCAAAGAAAAAAAATTTGCCTTGTATGTAAAATGGTGCAATGCAGCAATGGCTAAACCGACAAGGTCATTTTTCTACAGCCCGAAAACCTAAAACCTGAAATTTATTGTCAGAAACACTGCAGTTTACTGAAAAGTCCCCCTCGAATAAAGGTACCTTACCTTTCGACTGCTGTAAGAGGCCTTAAGTCAACTCAACTTTCATAAATTGCTACCAAAAAATTAGGGTGTGGCATATTAGCAATCTCAAGGTCACGCTTTAAAAAACGAACCCAAATTAGTAAAATACTTAAAATCACACAGACAGCTACCCTGGCCTGTCAAGGTAAACAATGTAAGTTGAGGTTTCCCCCCGAAAAAAAAAAGAAAAAAGAAAGTTGATAGCTCCATACCTCGATGCATTGCTGTGTGGCGAACTGTCCTCCTCTTGGCTTTTGTCCTTATTTCTCATCATCTTTTAATTCTTAAATATTAAGGGGGAGGGGAAATCTGTGTTTGCTTTGAAGTCCTGTGCCCAGGTATTTACTGTTAAAAGTTGAAAGAAAGGTAAGGTCCCGGCTTCTATCGATGGTTTTATTACCAGGAACAAAGTCCTGACCATGTCACGATATTGTTATAATACAACAGCGGTTAAGCACCGAAAAACAAAATTATTTCTAGTTTTACCTTTAAAAAAAAAAAGGCAGGACACACGGAACAGGGGGAATCATCCCTTATCAATACGGAAAGTTTCTCAAAGTAACACACTGGATACAAATAACAAGCTCTTTATCTTATTGCGTCATCCAGGAATTTCTCCTCTTTACCGAAAATAAAGCCAACTTTCAGCTATAAACCCTTTAAATTATCACTAATGATCACGAACTTACCTGATCCATGTAGTAGGTCCAAAGCCAGAGAGAGTCCTAGCTAGTGGTAGAAATAGATCTGGTCCCAAACCATGAAAAATAAAAAACGAAATTCTCCGTGAAAAAAAAAAACACCCGAAAAATAAATAAAACAATCCTCCGATCTGTGAACGGGTCCAAAAAAAATAAAGCAACAATTAATACCGAGCCGGGTCCGGGAGGGGAAAAACCTCATTAGGAGAGCGCACAAAAATGGAGGTGCGCCATGGCTTCTAAGCTGGAAAAACAACGACCTGGGCTCCCAGTACGGCTGCTTCTTTCCAACCAGGCACGAAAAGAAAGCCCCAAAAAGCTGCTTTTCCCCCTCAAAGGGGTTCCAATCGACCCCAGTCCGTCTCGAGGAGAGGCAGGGGGCTGCGGGGGCCCCCTGGGGCGGCCCGAAAGTTGGGGAAAGTTGCGTAAAGTGAGGCGAAGGCAGGGAGCAGAGCGCGCTCTCTCTAAGGCACAGCCGCCATCTAGAGCCTCCTTCCCAGCTCTGAGAGCTCTGCCTTTGATTGACACTCTCTACATTTACCCCACAACTCAGGTGATGTACCATAGACCCACCCCTTCATCTCCACCAAAAAAAAAAAAAAAGAAAGAAAGGAAGAAAAAAAAAGATCTTCCATCCCAGGGAGCCAGAGGACCCCACACCCCCACACCTCCCTGCCCCTCCAGACCACCCCATCAGGGGAAGGGGGGAGGGTTTCTTAACCCCCTCTGACTCAAGCACCCTTTTTAAGCCAGACAGAAATGTAATTTGTTCCTTTTGTCTAAAGATCTGCTAAATATTTCAGTCCTTGGGCTAAAATAACTTCCTTTCTGGGCAGGAAGTGGTGTTTTATAAAGCCATTTTGAAAAAGGGATAATTCTGAGAAAATGTTAAGCTCATTTTAATATTAGTCTTTTTTAAAAATTAACCCCACCCAGGGTAAAATGGTTTCTAAATAAAAACAAAATCTCAGTTTTATAGATTAAATTCAAGTTTGAATTCTTTATGAAGCCTAAAATTATCTAAAGACCAAATTAGGGGCATTTTCCATCCCAACTGGAAGGAAGGGGTACAACTCAAGAGCGCCTCCCTAGTGTTCAGTTGCATTAGCGCAAAAATTAATGCAACTCGTTTTAATTTGAGAATTTCCATTTTTCTTTGTACTTTCGCAAAATTCTTTAACCCATTCTATAACCTTGCAAACTTTACACCCCCTCCCCAAATCTCAAAATCACACTATATTTACTTCCCACATTGATTCAGGCAAAACGAAGTTATTAAACTCAAGAATATGGAACTACCATTGTCTTATCGATGACAAATCCAAGAAACCCGACCGCCAAAACCAACACAGCACATATATCCCCAACTCTTTCCTTGTATTTCAAATCAATTTCTAAGTATGTTCAGATTTTTGACAATAGTTAATAGGTCATATCTGACAGCGAGTTATCAAAGTAATGTCACAGGTCAAATTCTCCTAAATATCAAAACCATTAACATCTATGGAAAACAAAACACTAATGCCAGAAACAAATTGTTCAACACTTTTTCTCTCAAAAAGCACCCAAGAAAATATTCACACATCAAAAAAAAGAAATCAAATCAACTTTCCCTACTCAACATTATAATCTTCCAGAACCATGTCCTTTCCTCAATGTTGATATCCACTTTCGCTTTATACCCAACAAAAGCAACAAGTTGCATCTAGGTCAATGTAAAAGCCATAATCAAAACCCAGTTTCAATTCCACACTTTCTACAAAAGGTGATTTTGTACCAAAATCCAAATCCAAAATTCTACTTTTGATATATACAAACCAACCACTTCAAACCATTCAATGAGAACACATACTGCACATGTACTGATAATGGATATGTATGCTATATAGTATTTGACATTAATCACAAATCACAGTATCATTAGCTATTTTCTCTCTCACACACACAAAAACACATCAAGGCGAACTTTCCATGTATAATGGGAAAATATCAACAATTGATTTGGTTTATCCAAATAAAGCCTATCACACATTTATAAACTTAGTGTCAGTTGATTATCAATAAAACGCCAGTATTCACCTGGAAATCAAATGTCAACTGTGACATGGTGTGATTCATTTATTCTGAATTCCTAAATGTAGAGAATAAGAAAAATACAGAATATTCCTATTTTATATTTACATCACGTATATTATAGACAATATTGTCACCAAAATTTTAAGGCCTTTTATGAATATCTTAAAGGACATTCCCTTATAAATCCAACATTTCTTCCCCTAACATTAACTAGACAAGAGGCATCTGTTTTGTTCAGATGAATATTCTATCGCAAGATGTTTTATTTTCAATATTAAGAAGTGGAGATAAAAAAGACTTTTTTAGCAACACAAAACTCAGAAAAATACTGTTATCACTCATCCTGAATTTTGAGACAAAATGCATTTTGTTTTAAACGTTCACTAAAATCATGTGGCAAGTTAAAGATTCTATTATTACCTATTGACTGGTTATTTTGCAAGATATTCAAGAAGGCATAAAACGGCATTTAACCAAACGCCTATTTCTTAAAGCACAAATAAATTTCCACAACTGGTGGAAATAAATCTTAATCAACGACGTAAAATATTTTCCAACACACCATTGCCATTTTACCAGCTTTATTCAGTACACTTCACTGCTGGACAACTGTAAAGGCCCAATTGTTATTTACGGCGCACATTTAATGTAATGAGTCTTCAGCTTAAAAAAAAAAAGCCCAAACTGAGAAATTTTAAAGTGTTAGAAATTTTATTAAAATTAACATTTCACAAGGTCATATTCATACAAATCAAATTGAAAAAAATTCCAGACATACAAACTATCATCTCTGTTAACGTGCCATCTTTCATCTCCAAATGTCAAAAATGGGCTTGTTTAATGATACAAAAAGTCTTTGGAAAGTCAAATTCACTGTCCATCTGTGTTGGGTAAGAAACCTATTGTCTTCATTCATTTCATGAAATCCATGTTAAATGAACCCTGTCTTGGTTGTGTATTATCACAGCACTCTTGTATTAATCCATTTTCCTCTATTCCCCATAGTGGACTGCCATCTTGATTTCTCAGCGGTAGGGTCCATTTGAGACGCTTCAAGCTGTGGGTGCTTGATGAAAACATTAAAAGAAAAAACGCTGTTGGAATACCTTCAAACAGAGAACATCCACCCACCTTGAAGACACTCTTACCATACACAAAGCTTTAATTCTGTAACAGCTTTAAACTATGAAACTGTCTTATTTAAAGTTGTATGTACTACACACAACTTGTCACTGAGAGAATCAAAGACTGCACACAAGTAACAAAGTTCTTTTACTATCACAGATACACATGTAACCATAAAAAAGCAGCAGTAGCCTGGCCAGCTTAGCTCAGTGGTTAAGCATGAACCAGGTCATGGTTCGATTCCAAGTCAGTGCACATGCCCAGGTTGCGGCCTCAACCCCATTGGGGGGGCGTGCAGAAGGCAGCCAATGATTCTCTCTCATCACTGATGTTTCTATTTCTCTCTCTCCCTCTCCCTTCCTCTCTGAAATCAAAAATTTTTTTTTTTTTTCAAAAAGTAGCAGTAAAGAGATAAATTTTTACTAGTTAAATGCGATACTGTTTTAGTGTTTGTAGAAGACAAAAATTCAAATTCAAAAACCCTGGAAAGCTAAATTACAGCAACACTATGGATTTTAAATCTCAATGAAGAACTTTCCAATATTCTTCTTCCAAAAAAAACAAAACACACACACACACACACACACACACACACACACACTAATTATGTAAAAGAATCCTAAGGAATAAAAGAAACCAAAGCAGTGGATCAATCATAGCATAGTTTTCCAGTTAACAGATATTAATTTTGCTTAGAATATCGCAAAGAGACAACAAAAATGCCACTATCTTTAGCTACATATCTGAGAATGCTGGAAATATGTAGCTACTAGGGGGAAAAAAGATAAAAAAGGCAAAGTGTCAGTTTGGCTTATTTGATATTTGCCATTAAATGCTATAAGATTGCAAATTATATACAAATAAAATACTCCCACTGCCAAAATATCAAATGTTTCTCAGAGAATGACAAATACATTACTTAACTACTTTGAATTAAAGGGATAAGTGGGAAGCCAAGTGATTTTAACATTAAAAAAGAATCCTGATGAATCAGGATCCACATAATTGCAAATGTAAGTTTTAGCCCTGGTCTTCTCTGTAAATTATGCAGCTCTCAAACTAAATTTATAAAGTCTGGGTGACTGACTAAGAGGTTATTAAGTATAATAGCATTTTTGCTCATTAGGTAGTTAATACCTTGTATCCTAAACTGTAATTAAAATTTGTTGTCTACTATCTATAATAATCTATAATAATAAAAGTGTAATATGCTAATTAGACCAGATGTCCTTCCCGGTGGATGAACCGGAGCCACATGCACAAATTTCGTGCGTCGGGCCTCTAGTATACAATAAAAAAATCTACTTAATAAACTATCTGGTTAACCAAGAAACACTACCATCCATATTTTTTAAAAAACTAAAAATGAGTGTCACAAAATCAGTAATAAACGAAACTATTTCTCAATTATTTTGCCGATTTCTCTCCAGCCTGAAACTCATTCATTCCCCACATCAGTAAAATATCTTCCATTTGAACTGTTCATTCCTTTAAGTTAAGGGATATACACTTCTATATAGAACTATAGAAATAAAAATACCTTCATTCTTCTTGCAGAGTTCATTATAAAACTATTTTCCCCCAATCTCTATTGTTTTGGTGCAAAATCAAGCTCTAAATGAAGTTGGGGCAGTAAATACTACTATGATGAACAATGAAACTAAAGCATTGATATCAAGTTACAATCATTTCGATGTCTATAGGTGCAATTTATTCAATTTAGTACATGAAATGATAAATCAATGCTCTATTTTCTTCTGCCATAGAGTAAGAGGTAAATTTATCCAGGACTTTATATAAAAGCCCATTATCCTTTAAATTAAAAAAAAAAAACAAACCTAATGAGATTAAAAGCATTCCAAAATTACTCAAAATCACTAGCTTCTGTAATAAAAATAAAATAGAAAAAACTTAATATATTGGTCATTCTGTCATATATGATGTTATATATTTAATATAGTAAAAAAAAAGGGGGGGGGGCTGGGAATTGAAAAAAAAAAATGCTAAAAGAGAAAGCAGATACTTCCATAACATTAAAAACCAGGATCAATCTGTACTCCTTAAAGTCAATCAAAAGCCAAAAGTAAGAATCTTATTAATGTAAGTAAAAGTGCTCAGTCAAGCATCAAAGCATCTAAAAGTAGGGGATTTAGGAGTAAGCCATTCATTTTCATGGAATTCCAAATTCTTACAAAACCTAAAACTGCTAGTAAGCAAAGTTACATTAAAAATTAAAAAGAAAGCAGGCATGAGTTCTTTGAGCCTAGAAATATTCTTGGTAACAAAATCCAGTTCATTTGTGAAGGAGTAACAGCAGTACCTACCTCATGTAGCAGTGTAAGGCTTAAATGAGATAGTATCTGTATAGCATTTATATTACCTGGCATATATACAGACCTCAATAAATGTTAGCTTTTACTCTGATACACCACGATAATCACAGTACTTGGGGACCTACAAACTCACCTTACTAAATTCATATAACTTATAATCCCACAGTAATGAAATCTCTGAAGAATCCATAGAATCATGGAGTCAATTACTTAAAACACTTTCTGCTTTAAAAAGACTAAATTAGTCTTGCACTAAAATAACATCAGTACAAAAAAACTGAGTAGAGTTTTGATATCAAAGCCCTACTACGCTACGTCTGTCCAATAACGTGCAAATGGCTGTAGACATCCTGGAGAGATGATGGTTTGATCTAGAATAACATCATCAAAGAGACCCAGATCTTTTGTTTAGTTCACATAAAAGGTAAGCTTCAAGCTCATACTATGGAAAGTTAGACGTTTCCACTATGATGTTCATTAGTTTATGTCTTCTTTTTATGGAAAATTGCTTGTTCTAAATCAAATCCCACAAGCAAAGGTAAAGACTACTATGTTAAGAGAGTAGGAAGTAATTGCTACCTCTTAAAATTCGCCAATCCTGTACATAAAAAAACAAAACAAAACATAAAATTAAGGAGATCTTCTGTTTCAATTCTGATCCAGCAAATTTGTTTCAAAAACAGAGACATTGTAATATAAAGTATTGTTAACTCAAATGCAAGTAAATGGTTCATTACAGAATTGAGTTTATGAGATGTTCCCCCAAAAGAAGTAATCTCCTTATCTCTACTTCCCAACAAACCCCAATTTTTAATCTCAGTAGAAATGTGGGGCACAGGGAGAAATACAAAGAAGTGATTAATGGCTCTTAATTTTAAAAACGGGACTCTAATAATGCCACAATTTACTAAATCATCTTAAAACTGGAACACTTATTGCAAAATCAAAGGAATAGATGGATATAAAATTATCCAGAACAGGAACGTATTTCCCATCATGTAATTAATTAAGGTTTTGTCTTGGTGCTTATGGCTTGATTTCAATATTCTTTGTATTGGTCTTTAATTTGAAAACATTTAATAGAAAACTCACATATTTTGTCTCACTACCCAGTAAGAGCTCAAATCCTTCATAGGATTACAGTATATTAACAAGTCCGGGTCTTGCCCTAGCAGGTTTGGCTCAGTGGATAGAGCAACAGCCTGGGGACTGACACTCTATCAAGAAGGGTCCTGGGTTCAGTTCTAGTCAAGGACCTATGTCTGGGTTTCGGGCTCCATCCCCAGTAGGGGGCGTGCAGAAGGCAGCCGATCCATGATCCTCTCATCATTGATGTTTCTCTCTCTCTCCCTCCCCCTTCCTCTCGGAAATCAATAAAATTAAAGAAATTAAAAAATAAAAAGTCTGGGTCTTAATAAACTAAGTACAAAATGATCTGAGAAAGACCAGCCAACTGTTAATTATGATAACTTAATCATCTTAAAGGTCTTGTCATCAAATGAAATCTTGCCCTTTGCCCCTATAAGTTTAATAGTCAACTACACCTGCTTGAAGAGATTGAGACTTGTAGTTTCTTGTCAATTTTAATTGTTACTGAGTCCAAGGTTTTAGCTTTCAGGCACATTGAAAAAATAAAGTATTAAAACTAATGTTTCAATAATGAATTTCAGTTTGGTTTTTTATTAGACCCAAAACACTACTTGATAAATGTTTAATGGACACTAT
Source organism: Myotis nattereri (assembly GCF_964212035.1). NCBI lineage: Eukaryota > Metazoa > Chordata > Mammalia > Chiroptera > Vespertilionidae > Myotis > Myotis nattereri. Next base: position 14,285,085 of record NC_138097.1, read on the forward strand.
ATATAATAATAAATCAACAAGTATTTATTGAGCATCCACTATATGCCAGGCAATATCTCTTCAAAATATTTGATAAGACAAGGTCAATAATTGTACTATATTAGGAAAGTTTTCATCTCTGCCCTCACCACTCCCATCAAAAAAAAAAAAAAAATTATTATTTTGCAGGCCTTAATGGCCACTTATACAATGGAAGATGAAATAGTAATTAGAATAAAAAATTATCAAGAATCTAATTTCCAAATGTGATTCAAAAATAAGTGTCTTTAACAAACAGCTAGTATGTAATTATCATATGTAAAATTTTTCCAGTAATAAATAAATCCCTTTGAGAATTCATCCAAATTTCTTTACACAGTTTTACCACTAATTCTTTCCCACTATTTCTCAGGTTGGGAATTTGAAAAACTACTCCATAGTAATTGTTACCAAGTCTTCTAATATCAGAGCATAACGCCACTGTCAGAAGAAATTATTATTAGGCTTTCAAAAAAGGGAAGTTCAGAATTAATTTATTAGCATGACTATACTAACATCCATTAAAAAGTATGTTCTATTACCAAAAGGGAAACCAAGAGCTTCTGATTTCTACATACGTAGGATCAAGTTGACAATCGAGATGGATCTAGGACAAGACAGTAACTCTTTTAGGGTTTGTGACCATTAACTACAACTATTCTCAACTCTGCAGTTGTAGTGGGAAAGCAGACACAGATAATGTATAAATGAAAGAGCAGAGCTATGTTCCAATAAAACTTTATTTTTAAAAAATTGGGGGAGTTTACCAACACCCAGATCTAAGGTGGCTAGAAGCATGTTCAACTATGGGTTTCTGTGCATTGTACCTCTTGCCTCAGTTCAATTGAAGAAAGTAGGAAATAATAAGTTAGAATAAATTAATAAGCAAAATTGAAATAATAAACTTCACACACAGCTAACCATGCTGGTTTTATTTTTTTTGTGTTGCTCTGAGCTTCACTAAATCCCTATGTATTTTTACAATTCTGACTCAGGTACTCAAAATTTCCAAAGTCATATTTAAAATTAAAACAGGAAAAAGATGTAAATTGAGTAAACTTACTAAATGCTTCCACCAACATCTATTACGTTGTACAGGCCCTTTAGAGATTCAGTCTCAGGATTCACATTTCTGCAGAAAACAAAAAGAATATAATTTTATGCGTAGAAAAAAATAAAAATAGTATTAATATGCCAGGATTTATTCAGAAACATCTTGTAAGGATCACTCGCCAGAAGCCCAAGACAAGTGTATGTATATAAACATGTAGAAGATAAAAAGTTTTACTGCAGAGGATCTTAAATTTGGCTGTACAGGAGACTCACCTGTAAAATGAGTTACTATAAAAACAAGTGAATGTCTAAATCTCAGTCCCCAAAAACTCCAACAGAGAAGGCAAAAATTTGGGCTCCCCCAGGTAGATTGAATGGATAGCAAGAGTTGAGACCCAGCTGTTTAGTAGAGCCAACATCACTACTTAATAGTACAAAATTATTTTATCTTCTGGTCTCTCATTTGTCTACATTTAAAAGTCCTAAAGGAAAACTTGCATTACCTACCTACAAGATCTTGTTTTCTCATTTTATATATTGTCACTAGAGGCCCAGTATATAGGATTCATACACTGCTGGGGGGCGTGGCTTGCGGGGATTGGCCCATTGTGAGAGCGCTGAGGTCAGCTGAGCAGCAGCACTCCCATTGTGGGAGCGCATTGACCACCAGGGGGCAGCTCCTGCATTGAGCATCTGCCCCCTGGTGGTCATTGTGTGCCATAATGAGCGGTTGACCGGTCATTCCACTATTTGGTCACTGGGCTTTTATTATACAGGTATTATTTTAAATTATCACGTACACTATTCTAAGGTAAAGTGTTGGAAAGGAATCCTTAGGCACAATTTCAAACTATTTTTATTAATTGTACTGATTTACTCAACTCAAATCCTTTCTAAAATATATACTTGATTAACAAAAATATCATATCCATGCTTTTCACTAGTTAAGATTATCATAAAGTAAACATGGAAGAGTTGTTTCCTATATCTCAAATATCTTCTGAATATAGGTTAAATACTATTTTAAGTCACTCCTGCTCCAAAGCATGTTTATAATAATCTCAATATGTTGACCTACCCAAAAAAGCTGTTTAGAAGTTCAGCATCAAAGTATAGCAATTTAAAAATTTTTAGAAAGCCAAAGCACTGTTTAGGATTTAGGTTAAACTTAGCTACCCAAATGTTTTTCCAGGCTATGATTTCAAATTTTCAAATTATAAAGCAAGCTCCTGATTTTCTTACCAAGTCTAAATTCCTTTAGTCATTTTGACTAATCAATCAATACAGCAAAAATTGGCTTCAAAATTACCTCTAAAAGTAAGGTGCCAAAAAATATCCTCCCACCGGGTAACAAAGCAATTTATAAGAAACAGAATTATTTATTTTAAGCTTCCAATTTAGTCAGACTTTATAAGGAAGAGAGGATTTTCTGAATAAAGACAAAATTTAAATCATCCAAGTAAAATAAACTTATATAACCCCTAAGAGAAGGGTGTAACTGATTTAAGGACTACTGGTGGAAGAAATGTCCCATTCGTCTGATAATGTGCTTGTACAAAAAAGCTACCTACCAATGTAAGAATGTACCTCTGGGTTTAGCCTCCACCAAATATAGAAAAGGACTGGGAGCTCACTTTGTGCTAACACAAATATAATCTATTATACTGGCTCCTTCCCAAAATTTACGAAGTAGTGCTTTGTGCCGTCCTTTGAAGGGGAAGCAGCCAAGGTCCGCTTAAGCAGACTATACAAGTTGGTAATTTTGCTCATGTTCCTACCTATCTTTAATATTTTGCAGTACTATAGATTCTCATTGAATATGAAATTATAGGCGCCATGTAAATAACCATTTTGGTAGCTGGATCTTTTATAATAAAAGGCAAAGACAGTTTTAGTCAAGTCTTACGTTATCATCATTAGTCCATTTGTGCTTTTCTTATAATATTTGTCACCTTTTAAAACCCTTCAAACAATTTTTAACATTTAAACTAAGAATAAGATCAGAGAAGACTATGAAATATAAAATGTCTTCCACAAAAATAAGGTAGTGACAGTCATTAGAAAACTGCCACAAGACAACTCACAAACCATTAAAATGTTAAGCAAAATATCTAACATGACAGTCTAAATTAAAATTCTTATGATTACTATATAGTACACATATATAATTCATTGTTTGGAAAATATTTCATTTCATATAAATGGCTTAGCTTCAAAAGCATAGGATTATTTTTCAAAAAACAAGACTATATTTAGCTTTACACTATGTTTAAATCAACTATCAAATTGTTGTAAGAAAACATGCTACTTAATTCTATGTAAAAATAATCATTTAAATTTTAACGGTTAATTTACACTCAGAAGTAACAGCCAAAATGAAAATCAAAAGTTTGAACTAAGCCACTCAATCTGTAAAGGAAAGGTAGCTGGTAAAACAATGATATCTAAATATAGAAATTTCGTAAGTTAATTATGCCAGGTATTATCACTGATAATCCCAATGGTCAGCTGCAAATGTTTCATTAGATACAATAAGCTTTTTTTAATGTAAAGAGGGAAGGAAGGAGCGAGGAGAGAGGGAGCAAGAAAGAGGGAAAAAGAGAAAAAGAAAAAGAGAGGGAGAGAGAGAGAGAGAGAGAGAAATACCGATTTGTCGTCCCACTTATTTATGCATTTGTTGACTGCTTTTTGTATGTGTCCTGTCGGGAAATCGAACCTGAAACTGGCTTTTGGAACGGTGCTCTAATCAACTGAACTACCCGACCAGGGCCTAAAGTTTAAATATATTTAATCAAATAATTATTTTCAAAACTCCAAATAATGCTTTTTACTACAGCATTCTAAATCTTAATTGTTTAAAAACAAATTAAGATCGACTTTCCAATTTCTTCATATATATACTGTTTATTAATATCTGGAAATTCCTAAAATTAAGAATGCCGGTTACGCGATTGCACGGGTCTCATCTTACTCAAACAGTTTCACCACAGAACTACATGATGTGCGATGCAAAAATTATAAAAACTATTCTCCACTTTTTGTAAGAGAAGTAGACACTTCTATTATTTTTATAGCAGAATTTAAGAGCTAAATGGTATCTTAAGAGATTGGAAACTCCAAATACTTTGTACTAAAAGTAGACTAAGGTGTACACTGAATAAAATGTCAACATTATAGGGCTAATTTACATTAGAAGCTGGGTCTCTTGATTGCTGAATCTCAGTTGTATTTGCCACCGTATCACACACCTCTACCTTTCATTAATAAAGAAGATAGAGATGTCCTTAAATTATCCTTTGCCCCTTATGCTATGCCTCTCAACAAAGAATTAAAACAGACAGGAGAAAGAGTAAATTCATTGGTTGTCCCAGTCCCGGTATTTTAATAATTAAGAAACTGAGAAACAGTAAATTAACCTTGAAAAAATGTTTATATTCAAAATGATCTATTTCACATAATCTAGCCTCTAAGTGTTATGCCATGGTTTAAAAAAAAAGTATAATTAACTATGAGCATGGCTTCTTTCATTTCTGTGGAACTTCAGATAATTTTTTAAACAGCTATTAATTACCATGATAACAAACGCAAATCCAACCTAATCACCAACTTGATCGGGTGATTTTGCATTCAAGAATTGGTTAAAAATGCTCAATTAAAAGTAAATATTTAACATTTACTACTTTGATCCGCTAAGCAGAAAATAGCATTTAACTAAATAATTTACTTTCCTAATGAAATATAGTAATTTAAAATAATAGTACCTACATTTATATTTGTCTTCATGTATCCATTATTCTTGTCCATCAAACTTATTATTGCCCATTATACAACCTTGGTTAAAACCCCAAATAACGAAACAATGAATATAAGCACTATCATGAAGTTCAGCTGAAGTACATGAAAACCTTAAAATGTGATCTATTATAATCCTGTATCTTGTTGGTGATAAAGGAAGCGTTGTATTCCATTAGACGAGTAGAAATTACTACATCGTTTAGATTTTTCTATAAATACTAAAAAAATAAAAATCTTCATTTAACATTCCTAACCTTAAACCGTTCATTTATTTATGGGTTAAATTAACACCTTTGGTAGGCCACTATAAATTTATTGCCATGTTATACTTAACCTATGTCACACTTCACATACGTTTGTGTCTTAAGAGGCCCAATTCTCAAATTTGTAAGTGCCAACCAACCACATATGAATTACAATAATTTGCATAGAGACAACTAACATCGGCATTTGTGTTAAAGAAGCTTGGGGTAGCCCTAGCTGGTTTGGCTCAGTGGATGGAGTGTAGGCCTGTGGACTGAAGGGTCCCCGGTTCGATTGCAGTCAAGGGCACATGCCTGGGTTGGGGGCTCAATCCCCAGTAGGGGGCGTGCAGGAGGCAGACCATCAATGATTCTCTTTCATCATTGATGTTTCTATCTCTTTCTCCCTCTCCCTTCCTCTCTGAAATCAATAAAAATAAATAAAAGCTGTTGAGCAAAATATGTTACTAAAAAGAAAAAGAAGACGCTTGGGGTAAAAGATGTTTTGATTATTTTTCGTGGCGCGTTTTGTCTTTCAAACACTAAAGGTGTAACATTCCGTTTTCTTTCACGTATGATAAACACAAATTTGATCAAATTGCAAAGGACTGGAGAGGAAAAATTAAACTAAAGCAAAGTCAATAAAAATGTTATCTTTATCACCTATTTGAATCAACAGAATAAGCAAACACCAAAAGATAAAAAGATTTTCCACATAAATGTCAAGGACAAAGGTAAATTTGCCCTTACATTAACTAATGGTTATTTGGGTATTCTTAACATTCCCCAAGATATTACTATATTTTCTCTGTCAAATCCTTACTAATCTCAACTTGAGATTAATTTTCACATTCAGTATTAACTTATGAATAAAGAATATTTTTTGAAAATTATCAGTGGACACGTTTTTTCACTCACATATCTAGTTTTAAGATGTAAAATTATTGTATGTTTATTGAAAATTACTTCTTCCTTTTACGACTTAAAAATAATTATTAAGTTACGGAGGTCTCTATAAATGCTTTATTCTAGTTTTCCGTAAAATAAGTCATTTTTGTACGTTTGAAAACTCAGGAAAATGGGTAAAGCGACTAAAATCCATTAAGTAGCAACTAGAATATGGAATTCTATTTCGTTTTGGAAATATGGTTCTTTTAAGAATCCCAAGATCTGCAAATGCAAAATTCTAGGCCATTTCTAAAACGTGATCAGTATCATCAAAAGGAATGTACACTTAAGATCGTAAAGATAATTTCGATGATTCAACTCCTGATTTATCCTGGAGCACCATTTTATTGGAAAGTACTTAATGTCTTTCTGTTCTGATAGAAACTACATGTGTCAACTATTTCAATGTTAATACAAAAAAGCTTTGATATAAAGAAATGGCATTTGATGGGCTTTTTCTCATCTTTTCAAGATAAACAGTCTGCCGTTTGTTTCATTGACAAAATTTACTGATATTTTCCTACTCAAATTGTGGTAGGCACTAAATTTCAGATGGTGGGTAAAAACATTTACTTACTTGCTATATAAAATACCGACTTCTGCAAAGATTTCCTTTATCCTCAGATATAAAACTCCATGGTCTCTGTCTTCAAAATGGTTTCTTTTGGGGGAAAAAGAAATATTCTAAGCAATTTATTGATTTAACAACCAACAGCAAGTAGGGAGAAGTGTTTTAAAACTTTTTATTATATAAAAGAAACAAAAACTAAAATCTATGCTCACAAAAATTGATTTTTAAAATGTTCTTCCCTAAAATCTATTAGTAGAAATAATAACTAGCTCAAATTTTCCAATAAATTTATTTATTTACATGTTTAAAAGATTAAAACTGTTTGCACAGTGTATTAGAGACCTAAAAAGAAAAAGTCTATCTTTGGTTCATAGTTTTCCTCAAAATATAATTAGTCTTTTTTTGTTCCCAAAATTAAACAAAGGCGTAAAGGACCTTTCAGTGTTTCAAACTATATACGGTTGAGTTACAACAGCTATGCATTTATACTTTCTATCCCATGAAAAGATTTAAAAGCTTGGTAAAATTATTTCTGATATTTACTCATATTCATAATCACTACTTGCTGGAAATATAAATTCTCAAAAGAACCAAAACAAAACCTAATAAGCTTATTTTTATGTCAAAATAATAAAAATTTACCGTCTTACCTCAAATAAAAGAGCTGTATCTGTTCAGAACCATCATCAACCAAATTTTATTTTAATCTTGTAAGTTACCTTAAAAAAAAAAAAAGGAAGATATCAATGTTTTGATTTTTAAACATTTCTTGGCCTAAGTTTCAGTATGATGAAACAATGAGAAGGAAATACTCAATAATCTATGGATAAATCTAAGAGACAGCTCATCGCACACTACCTGTACATTTTAGGTCGCAGTTATTTCTTAACATCTATCAGTCTTTGCTTTCCTCACCTTTTGGTTGCATAGACTAATACTTTTGACTAAGGCATTGAAATAAAAAAAAAATGCAGAAGATTTACATCTTTGGACAGATTTAAGACTATGACCTTGTTTTTATCTTTCCTCTTTTGATGACAGGCAATACCAAAAAAAAAGGGGGGGGGGAAGTTAACCATTTTCAAAGACTCAAATATTAACATTTCCCTTCCCATCGAAGAATGCCTTTTAAAATTATGAGTAATTGAAAATTTACTCTTCTAGGAGAAATTAGGGAAGTTTAAAATGGCCACTGGTTACTTTAAATTTTAAATTACAAGTTATTTGATCTCACCAGGTGGGATACTAGCTTTGTCTTTTAAGCAACTTGCAAAGATGTAGTAACTAGGACATTTATTCAATTTCAAACCAGGGTCTTTAACACTTACAGTCTCTCCCTGCCCCCATTACTCTTGTAAAAAGATCTGATGAGGTAGAAAACGCCAGCAATTATTTTGCACTTCTCTATTCAGAGGGATTCTGAGATACCAGATTCAGAATATTCACTTAAGCCCACTTTCAGCATCCAAAAATTACAAAAACGCCAACTTGCAAAAAACAAAACAAAAACAAAACTGGTACCTAAACAACAGAGCCTGTAAAATCAAGATATGCGCAACTGATGTAACATGTAGCACGAGATGCATGCTCTTCGGAAATAAAACCATTTTACCGACAAAAAGACCTTCCGAAAGGCGGTCGATCACAGCAGTTACCTTTGATCTTAGAAGGGCTGGGTAAACTTGAGTAATTTACCAACAGCCTTTTTAGGCAAAAAAAATCTGCACTTTACAGCACCCAGACCGCAGAATGGAGACAAACCTATTCCAAAAGCACACAAAGGTTTTCTGCACTGGCGGTCTGCTGCAAACCGAAAACTTCAATTCCCTCCCCAACGTTATTCCCAAACGCACAGGCGGAGGACTGCAGCATGCCTGAAACCGACACCTATTAAAAAATACGGTTCGTGCTAAGAACGTCTAGATGTTCCTGCAAGCAACAAATATGGCTCCTCTGCTCCGTCCATTTCCAGAGAGCAAGCCTGCTTTAATATTTACCCTGCGAGAAAGTAACTCCAAAGGGAGATCTGGGGAGGGAGCCGAATAGCCCTTTCTAAAAGTTTTGTCGACCACGGCTTGGGACGATACGGATGATGATGATTTAAAAAAAAAAAAAAAAAAAACAACCGTAAAATGACGAACTGAAACTTTTAAAAGTCTAGGAGCCAGGCTCAAGTGCGTTCCAACATGCAGGTGCGATCAGTTTGCAGATAACGGCTCCTGATGACCTTTTTTTTTTTTAAAAAAAAAAAAAAAAAAAAAAAAGTCCCGAAACGGGTGTATTTCATCCCCATCCAAATATCCAAAAGCCGAAGCAACTCGGCAAATGCCACTTATTATGAACCAGACGTCATCGCCCTGGCCCCAGCATTCAAATCTATTCCCATTAAACCGCCCTGACATGACAGTAAACTTGTCTTTCCCTTTTTTTTTTTTTTTTTTTTTTGAAATGCCAGACGCACTCCTCCCTCCTCCTCCTCCTCCAACTTGCATTTTTTAAAAAGACAACCTTCACGTCATCAAGGTTTTCCAGGGGCGGCAAGTCCCTTCTCCCCGGTGATCCCCGCAGCCGTTTTCAACATCGGCTTTGAAAGAGTTAAGAGCCAACACCCAAAAGGGGAAAAGAAAAAAAAAAAAATAACAGAAAAAAAAAACACAAGTTTTATTTATTTTTTTTTCTTTCAACGTAGCCCGGCTTCCATTGTTCCTTTAAACTCGATCGCTCAAGATGAGTTCCCATCTTACCGGAAAGAGGTGGGGGGGAAAAAAAGCTCCCCCGTAGGAGAGAACCCCAAAAAAGGGTCCTTTTACCCCAAACATCAAAAGAACTCACCCACCGGAACGGAAAGGGGTTCCGCGGTCCTCGCTCGGTTCCCCGCCGGGCTCCCGCCTGCGGGGACCCGCCGCCGCCGCCCCTTTCCCGGCGGGGCCCGGTCCGGGCAGCGAGGCCGCCCCCCGCCCACCGCAGGGTCTGCAACGGGGTCCCCGGCACCCCCGCACCCCCGGGCCCGGCGGCGCTGCCCGTTCGGGGGCCAGCCTCCGACGCCGGCAGGGTTTGCAGGCAGCCGGCCGCGAGGCCCAGCCCGCCACCCCCCTCCCCTCCGGCTCGCACGTTCAAGGACATTTCGCTTTTCCTCCCAAGGACAAAGGACAATAAAGGGGGCCGGGGAGCTCCTTACCCGGTCCGAGCGCAGCCGCCGGCGCCTCGAGGTCGCCCGCACGCGATGCCCGCGCAGGGCCTGGCGCCCGCGCCGCGTCGAGCCGCCGGGACCCCGGGGAGCCTCCGCGGCCGCTGCCGCAGCGGCACTTGGGGCGTCGCGGGCCCCGGCCGTTCCGGGCGCCTCTGCCGCGGAGATCCGACCCCCCCCCGGCGCTCGGCCGATCTCGTCTCGGCCGCGGCCGCTTCGCCCCCCGCGAGGCCTGCGGGCCGCCCCGGCGCAGCTCCCCGCCAGCCGGCGGGTCCCGCGGCCGCGGCGGAACGCCTGACAGCTCGGGGTGCTGCTGCCTCTCCAGCCATCTTGTGCCGTGTGTGTGTGGTGTCTCTCTCCCGTCTCCTCTCTCAGCTTTACTCCCTCCTCCTCCTCCCCCCGCCCCACACACCACACAACATGGCCTCTTCGCTGCGGCGGCGGCTGCGGCGGCGGCAGCAGCAGCTCCGCGGCGTTGCTGCCCGCTCCCCGCCTCCCGCCCGCAGCCCCAGATCCCAGCGCGCACGCGCGCCGCCGCCCGCCCACCGCGGCCATTGGCTCAGCCCGCTTCCTGGCACGCCTCCCTTCTCCCCCGAGCGTCCTCACGCACGCTCGCAGGCGTCTCTCTTCCCCTTAACAACAACTGCCTCAATGCGATTGGTGCGTTCTGACCCCGCCCCCTTCCACTTTCTCCACGCCGATAGGCTGGCCTTCGTGTCATTCACCTCCCGTAGGGGTTTATGATTTTCTGAAGCGGCGGAGGCCCGCGATTGGCGGGTGTGGAAACCTTTGGTTGGCAACAGTTGCTCTGCGCCCCGCAGTGCGGACCCCTCAGGGCTGACTTGGGGGGGCTTCCTAGCGCGGTGTCCGGGCCAGAATTACTGGTACAGTGATCTGGAGATAAGGCCTTCGCTTCTGGAAAAAGCTCAGGACTCGGTGCTTCTGAATTCAGGTTTTTGCATTTTTTTTTTTTTTTGTGAAATGGAAAAATGACTGACATTTTGACAAGCAAACAACGACGACGCAGGTTCCTAGCCCTCAGGCGAGCAGCCATATCTCCTCGGCGTTAGATAGGCCTCGAGATTTTTCTCCTAAACAGCCAGGCCGTCGTCCCTCCGGGTCCCGTCTGACTGAACCTGAGGGCGAGCGCGCTTCCGGTGGCCCATTCAGGGGAGCCCGCCTGCTGGGGTGTCCTGGGCCCCCCACCCCATCGTCCTCCTGGGCCCGAGGCCGCCCCGGAGCGTCCAGGGCGGTATTGGTTACCTGGGAGGTGGGGGCCTCAATGATCGCGGTCTGGTCTGCCCTAGAGTTTGTTTCGTTTAAGCACATCTCCCCTTTTTTCATTAATTCTTGGACCTGGAAGTGCCGCTAGGCCAGCGGTTCTCAACCTGTGGGTCGCGACCCCTTTTGGCGGTCGAACGCCCCTTTCACAGGGGTCGCCTAAGCCCATCGTGCATAGCAGATATTGACGTGACGATTCGTCACAGTAGCAACATGACAGTTAGGAAATAACCACGAAAATAATGTGATGGTTGGGGGTCACCACATGGGGAACTGTATTTAAAGGGCCAGAAGGTTGAGAACCACTGCTCTAGGCAAACCACTGGAATAACTGAAAACGTACACTTTCCTCTGAATTCAATGGGAAAAGAAAAAGAGGGGGTTCTCTTTCTCTCTCTCTCTCTCACCCACTGTTAGCATTTTCAGAAATCTTGCTCCTTCTGGCAAGGGACCTGGAGTAAAGGAAAGGCACCCCAGCTTTTGACAGATTTTTTTGGGGGGGAGGGGTCTTGAGGCTAGGGGGCGTGGCTTCTTCAGTTCTCCCCAGACCCTAGACCTGGGTGAAAATCGGAGGATGTGGGATGCTCCGGGGGCCTAGGAACTAGCTCTGGCCCCTTCTTTTTATTTATTTACTTTATTGATGTCAGAGAGGAAGGGAGAGAGAGAGAAACATCCATGATGAGAGAGAATCAGGGATCAGCTGCCTCCTGCACGCTCCCTACTGGGGACCAGGCCGCAACCCCGGCAGGTGCCCTTGACGGGGAATCGAACCTGGGACCCATCAGCCCGCAGGCCGACGCTCTATCCACTGAGCCACAGCAGCTGGGGCCTGACCCCTTCTTTTTATTTATTTATTTATTATTTTTAAAAATTTTTTTTTTTTTTGGCCCCTTCTTTTTAAAAGGACACCGCTGTTCATCGACTTGGCTCCATAGGGCACCGGCTGCTCAGGGCAGAGCGAGGACTGGGACCCACCGTTCCTGCCATAGATCTGAGGTTCCTTCTGTGTCCCCTGGCCGCCCTCCTTAGCCATATAACGGGCGCCCTCCGTGGGCGCACAAAAGGATGCGGCTTTCGCTGAAATGGAACATTCTCCGTTTCATGTCCAAGGGTCGTTCCCCGCTGACACCCTAGGGACCAGGCAGACCCAGCCAAGAGGTTGTTCTCCGGAACAGCCCCACCCCGAGCCCTTCTTGCATCTTTCTTCCCCGCGAGCGCTCGCTGTGCTATTCTTCATGCCCCCACCCAACACCCCCACCACCACCACCACCACCACCACCACCACCACCTGACGTCCGTCTGTGATTCTGCCCTTTCAGGATTTACCTCCCAAGAACTTCCCGTGTCAGCAAAACAGGCCTGGACAGGCCTTTCCTTCATTGCCGACCGGTCGTTTTCATGGCTAGCTTATCCCAGGGGCCAGATAAGTTCCTATTGAACGGGGACAAAACACAAACACACACGTTTTATCATTTATCAATGTGAAAGGCACGCCTTGAAATTAAATACCCATTGCATTTTGAAGTTACTTATGACATGTTCTTACAAGCTCATATCTTTTGCAAGTAGGATATTTGGTGAAACACTGTGTAATATGGAATTCTCGTGATCCGTCCGCAATGTTCTAAGCCAGCCGTGGGCAAACTACGGGCCCGTTTGAAATGAATAAAACTAAAAAAAAAAAAAAAAGACCGTACCCTTTTATGTCATGATGTTGACTTTGAATTGATATTAGTTCACACAAACACTCCATCCATGCTTTTGTTCCGGCCCTCCGGTCCAGTGTAAGAACCCATTGTGGCCCTCGAGTCAAAAAGTTTGCCCACCCCTGTTCTAAGCCTTCGGGGGTAGAGAACTCAGTTGAGCACACAACACCCCGATGGGGGACTATTATTATTTCTGTGTATTATCTCTACCAGGAAACGGACACACAGGGGTCTACTTGGCCCAGGTTCACACTGCTGACAAGTATTGGAACCCGGATTGAGCCCAGGTAGTCGGGTTCAGACCCATTCCCTCCTGCCCTTCCAGGTTCTTTTTTTAACATTTAAGGAACCATATTCTTTTTGTTGTTGTTTGTTTGTGTTGGGGTTGTTTTTTTTTTTGAAATATACTTTTTTTCATTGATTTCAGAGAAGAAAGGAGAGAGAGAGAAACATCAATGATGAGAGAATCATTGACCGGCTGCCTCCTGCACGCCCCCTCCTCGGGGGAAGGGGATCAAGCCCGTGCAACCTGGGCATGTGCCCTTGGCCCAAATCGAACCCTCTAGCCCAGTGGTCGGAAAACTCATTAGTCAACAGAGCCAAATATCAACAGTACAACGATTGAAATTTCTTTTGAGAGCCACATTTTTTAAACTTAAGCTATATAGGTAGGTACATTGTTATTAACTTAATGAGGGTCCTCCTAAGGCTTAGGAAGAGCCACACTCAAGGGGCCAAACAGTCGCATGTGGCTCGCGAGCCGCAGTTTGCCGACCACAGCTTTAGTCCATAGGCCGATGCTCTATCCACTGAGCCAAACGGGCTAGGGCCCGGTTTCTTGTTTTGAAGGCGGTCCCCGGTGCCAAATAGATTCAGTTGGATCTTCTAGTGTGTGGTGCTGCCTGATTTGCCAGCTCCTTCCTCGCCTATTTCTTTGAGGTCTTCCACCTTCAGCATTGGGCCTCCCTCCACTGGGCATTGTCAGACCCTTTCTAACTTAATTCCCAGCCCTGGGCCCCATCCTGTGGTTGTCGGTCTCCCGGCATGCCAACTGAGAACCATCTAGCTCTCTCTTCTTTTGTTCCTTCTTTGATTGTGAACCGTCACTCCAACGGTTCAGCTGTGGGGCGACACCCCCTTAATAAACATACACCTTGGTCGGCCTCCATAAAACATCTTCCTTCTCCAAAGCTTACACCCCCATACCCCTTCCCTTCAGAGCAGGCCCTTATCTGCTTCATTGAAACTATTCTCTATCCCACATGACAGCCATGACTTCTTTTGCCATATCTATTCCGTGTCTTTAGCCATCACTTTTATAAAAAAAAATACATTTTTATTGATTTCAGAGAGGAAGGGAGAGGGAGAGAGAGACATCAAAGATGAGAAAGAATCATTGATGGGCTGCCTCCTGCATGCCTCCCATTGGGGGTGGAGCCCACAACCCGGGCATGTGCCCTGACTGGGAATCGAACCGTGACCTCCTGGTTCCTAGGTCAACACTCAACCACTGAGCCACACCGGCCAGGCTACCCATCACTCTTTAAAGCTAGACTAGCTTTGTCCTAGATTAAAAGCACCTGACACCTGGCAGACCGCATGCTATGCCCTCCGCAGTTCCTTTTCGAGCTAAGTGATCTGCCAGTGAACCGAGAGGCGATCCCTCCCTCCCCCAGTCCTGCTGGTTCCTATTACTGCTGCGTCTCTCCCGGGGAAAAACGCAGAGCAGCGCCCTGAGCCTTGGCTCGCTTAGTGGAAAAGCCGCTGCATGTGCTCTCAAGTACTTCTGGCCCCGTGTCACTGTGCCCAAGAGAATATTTCTGGACGGATTCAAGGATCTGTTGACACTGATCATCTCCAAGGGGACCTCAGAGGGAGATGGAGAATAGCCGTGGGTCTAAGAGCACTTTTCACTCTACACCCCTTGGGGACTTTTTTGAACTATGTCGGCGGTTCTCAACCTGTGGGTCGCGACCCCTTTGGCAGTCTGAACGACCCTGTCACAGGGGTCGCCTAAGAGCATCCTGCATATCAGATATTGACGTGACGATTCATCACAGTAGCAACATGACAGTGATGAAATAGCCACGAAAATAATGTTATGGTTGGGTCACAACATGAGGCACTGTATTTAAAGGGCCAGAAGGTTGAGAACCACTGAACTGTGTGAATATATCACCTTTTTTTTTTTTTTTTTTTAATGAAAGAGAATAGAAAAGAAGTAAACTCAGATAATCTGCTGAACTGAAAGCTGACACTATTGGAAAGGAAAATGACCACACCCCCCCCCCCCAACACACACACACACACCACTTTGTAATCATCCCTGTCAGCTGCATTTTTCCCCTTTTAAGTTCTTTTTTTCTTGATGAAATAAAAGTCACACAGCACTCAGTACCTCCAGGGATGTAAGGGGGACCTGAAATGTCCCTGGTTGATGATAAGGATTCCTGGTATATAAAAGGCGGGGGGGGGGAATAAAATGGGGGAGCAGCTTGCACTCCCGATGTGACATGGCCTCACACACTGCAGACCAGGGCTTCCCGCGGTTCTCCCTGCTTCCCCGCAGCTCCCCAGGCCTGTTCCCCCCGTTTCTGCCCTCCTCTCCTCTGGTAGTAATTAAAGGAGGCGGAGAGAGACGCGGGTCTGCCTTTCTCCCCGTTCCCTTCCTTTGTACCTACTTTTGCCTGGGGTGGCCCCTTTAGAAAGCTACCCCCGCTCATCCCAGAGGCTCAGTCATGACCTTGGCTCTGAGTCCCCGAGATGCAGTGTTCAAATACAGGCCTTTGCGGATTCCTGCAGCTCTCCTCCTGCTCTTTGCAGCTTCTCTGGCTGCTCAGACTCTGAGTGACTTACATACCGACTGCCTTATTTCTGCCTGCACCCTGCTCCTTCACGAGTGGCAATATCTCTTTCTTTTTCCCAGGGTGCACCGCAAACAGGATTGAAGCTCATTTGATGCTCAAAATATGATCTCCAAGCACAGTTTTGGAGCTTCTTCCATGTACCAGGTACTGTTCCAGAAACTGGCAATACTGCATGGACTGGGGTATCTATTCTTATGGAGTTTACATTTAAAATATATATATATATTATATATATATAATATATATTATTATATATTATATATATTATTATATATAATTATATAATATATTATATATATTATTAATATATATTATATATAATATATATATTATTATATATATAAATTATATAATATTATATATATATATAATTGATTTCAGAGAGGAAGGGAGAGGGAGAGAGAGAGAAACATCAATGATGAGAGAGAATCATTGATCGGCTGCCTGGAGCTTACATTCTAATGGGGCAGGAATCCACAAATCAGAAAATACCAGGTATGACAAGTGTCATGATGATGGGAGCCTAATTTCAGTTGAATGGGCAGGGAAGGCCTCTCTGAGGAGGCGACATTTAAGTAGAAGCAGGAAGGATGCAAAGGAGGCAGCTATGTGTATAGCCACACACAGGTTCCAAGAGAAGATGGCAGATGGCATGCATGCAACTCATTTTGCTCCGTTCCCAAACTGCACTAAACATAGATTTTCCTTCTTTTTTTTTTTTACAAGTCATAAACTCAGAAGGAAATGTTAACTTAAATCCCTCTATAATTTGGAATTTGATTTTCTTAGAGTAGTGGTGAATAATCATTTTTGCATTATCCAAGCTTTTGAGTTCTTTTTTTAAAACAAAAATATATATTTTTATTGATTTTAAAGAGGAAGGAAGAGGGGGAGAGAGAGAGAAACATCAATGATGAAAGAGAATCATCCATCCGCTGCCTCCTTCATGCCCCACATTGGGGAATGAGCCCACAACATGTGCCCTGACCAGGAATTGAACTGTGACCACCTGGTTCATAGGTCGATGCTCAACCACTGAGCTATGCTGGCCAGGTAAAGCCTTTGAGTTCTAATGTAATCTTTAGGCATCTCAGGAAAATGCACATTCTACATATACAGTCGTCATATAATTTTGGAGGTCCACAGACCCCATTCAAGGGAGAAGTACATCTTTTCTCATGTTTGGCCTTAGCATGTAAGCTCAGATTTCCCTCTTGAAGCCATTCTGTTGTCCACCAGCCCACCTTTCGTTGGAAATGCTCTTTCCCTTTTACTCAGAAACTCTATAACCTTATTAAATTTCACAAGGAAATATAAGGGAACTTGTGCTTCCCAGCCAAGATGTGCTATCGGGAACGAGATTTGCATGTCCGCACAAAACAAAGCAAAACAGACCAGATACAAGAAACAAGGGATTTTAAGACATTACATGTCAGGAGACAAAGGACCATGAAGCTTGAGTACAGGAAGCATGAGGTAAGTACTGCCGTTGTCCAGCTGACTTCCTGGAGTGTGTTTTCAGGCTTCAGTTCTGCAGGGAGGGGGCAAAGGGGGTAACTCGGGCAAAGCCTGGCAGTCTCCCTGAATGGAGGAGATGGACCTGGGAGTCCAGAGAAGGCAAGGTGGCTGGAGATAGCAGGACAGAGTACCAGAGGGAAGAGAACATGAGCCATGGGAGGGAAGAAAGTGAAGATCTTGGCTTCATAAATATTAACAAGTCTCTTCTTTGAAATTGTTAGGAAAATGAAAAAAGCCACAAATTGGGACAGAGCATTTGTAAATCACACATCTGACACAGGACTTGTACCAGAGTATGTAATGAATGCTGAACACTCAATAATAATAAACAACCCAATTTTTTTAATGGGCAAAAATTTCAGAGGCAGTTAGTTGACCAAAGAAAATATACAGATGGCAAATAAGCACATGAAAAGAGACTCGCCGAAACCGGTTTGGCTCAGTGGATGGAGCGTCGGCTTGCGGACTGAAGGGTCCCAGGTTCGGTTCCGGTCAAGGGCATGTACCTGGGTTGCGGGCACATGCCCCAGTGGGAGATGTGCAGGAGGCAGCTGATCGATGTTCCTCTCTCATCGATGTTTCTGACTCTCTATCTCTCTCCCTTCCTCTCTGTGAAAAATCAATAAAATATATATTAAAAAAAAAAAAGAAAGAAAAGAGACTCAATATCATTACTCTCAAAAATAATTTTGCCGGAGTGAAAAAAGCCAGACAAAAGAGTACATAATTTATTATTCCGTTTATATGAAATTCTAGTAAATGCAAACTAATAGAAAAATGACTAATACTTTGGTGACCTGGGACTGGGAGAGGGTAGGGAGAGGGGGTTGTGATTTCAAAGGGCCTGAGGAAACTTTAAAAAGTAATAAATATGTCCATTATCTTTATTGTTGTATGGTTTCGCAGATGCAAATGTATGTCAAAACTTATCAAATTGTACACTGCACTCTAAGTATATAAAGCTTAGCGTGTCATGCCTAATAAGCCTGTTTCTTTAAAAATTGCACGAGTTTGCTTATTTGCTTATTTTGTGATGGAGCATCCTGTGATGAGGGTAGTGCTCTTAAATCATTTGTTCCTAACTCATTTGTTTTGTTCAGTACACTGGTATTTTATCCTCAGATTTTAAAAAAATGTAATCGTGAATATGATTCAAAATTCAAAGGGTATATAGTGAAAAACCTCTCACATCCCTCCAGCACCCCTCTCTGAAAGCAGTTAATATAACTAAGTTTTCCAAGTGCACTTCCAAAGACATTCCAAGTTTTATTACAAGAAACACACTACCAAGATGGATTTAGAGTGTGCTTCTATTTTATCTGTTGGCTGAAAGATTGCAGAATCAGGGCATGTTCATTATCAGACAGACAGATCCAGTCCTTTCAAAGCTGTGTCATCAGGACACCCGCTCCCCTAAAATTCTGACCATCCATCTCCTGTTTCTCTCACACTGACTGCTCACCTCTTATGGCTCTTAGTCCCAATGATCTCCAAGAGGGTAGAAGCATTTCATACAAACTGCTGTTTTCTCTCCTTCAAACTGATTGCTTTCCCTTCCTTGGAATTTCTATGACTTAATGGCTATGCTATTCAGCGTTCAGTTGGCTCTTATCATAAGTTAATATTTGTCTGTTGGTATATGGATCACATGTCCCTAAGTAGACTCCATGTGGCTTGACTGGCGGTATACACTTGACCTTAGACTTTGTTCCTCATTGCGCAGTTATGGAGGCTCAAAGAACAGCTGGTTAAAGATTTGCTGCATTAAAACTACCCACCAAGCCATCAAAATCCCCTCCAACTGTAAATCAGACCCCATTGAATAGATGAGAAGAACTTGCTATGGAATGAGCTTCAACATGACTTAGCCAAAGTAACTCATCACCACAGAATGAACTTTTAGTATAAATACAGGTTTCTGTTTATTTATTAGAGCTCCTTAAAAGTAGGACACACCCTGAATGTTGGTGGTCAAAAATAGATCTCGCCCCTGGCACTCCGATGGCATCTCTGGCATGCTGGCATGTTACGCAATAGTCCCTAAGCAGCCAACCAGAAGTGTCTCCATCCTGAGAACTCCTTGGTATTTTAATTGAGTTCTTATCATCTTAGCAGTAGAATGATTCCTTTATGTGTTTTTTTCTCCTTACTTGGCGTCCAGTGATGGCGAACCTTTCGAGCTCGGCGTGTCAGCATTTTGAAAAACCCTAACTTAACTCTGGTGCCGTGTCACATATAGAAATTTTTTGATCTTTGCAACCATAGTAAAACAAAGACTTATCTTTTTGATATTTATTTTATATATTTAAATGCCATTTAACAAAGAAAAATCAACCAAAAAAATGAGTCCGCGTGTCACCTCTGACACGCGTGTCATAGGTTCGCCATCACTGGTGTAGACACTAGGAAGACGGTGGGTAGCAGCAGTACAATCACAACCAAAGCCCACGAGCCATGGCATCACCAGCTTTGGGTCCCAACCTGCACTTGGCCATTCCCTGGTAAGAGAACTTACCCTGATCCCAGCCAGTTTCTGAACCTCCTCTACAGTAAAAAATCATGACTCTCACCTTTTCTGGTTTTCTCTGCTCTGAGATTCCTCCTTCATTCCTGATGGCCATAGTTGCCTTGGTTGCTTAGATCAAAAAGATGGCAGGCGTTCTACTAGACTTGAAGACACCCTATGCCACACAATGGCGACAGCCTTTACTCAGGCCAACCTTCCCCCAAAGGAAACTCACCTTGAGTTAGTTTCTTTATCTACATTTTTACTCCCTTTCAAAATGTGCCTGCTTTTGTTCCTTCTCCACAAACATCGTGTGTTGTCTTTTGCATTGTGCGTATCATTAGCAGTTGTCTGTGGCGGGGCCAGTCTGTTCGGCACTTACTCTGCTATAGTGGAGGTAGAACTCCCTCTCAGTTGAATCTGGAGCAGAGAATTAAAAAGACTGGGAAGTCCTGGCCAGTTTTGCACAGTGGACACAGCGTCGACCCCACAGACTGAAGGGTTCCAGGTTCGATTCCAGTCAAGGGCACGTACCTTGGTTGCGGGCCCCATCCCCTGTCCTGGTCGGGTTGCGTGCGGGAGGCAGCCGATCTATGTGTCTTTCTCACAACCATGTTTCTCCCTGTGTGTCTCTCCCCGTCCCTTCTACTCTCTCTAAAAATCAATGGAAAAATATCCTTGGGTCAGGATTAACAACAACAAAAACAAAAAAAGAGTATGATCATGGAGCTTATTATATTATGTAAACTAAAGCGTAATACATAAAAGATGCTTCTAAGACTATGTTATTAAAAAAACAAAACTGAGAAGAGCTGTGACTGATTTGTTGCAGAAATAATGTTCTCAGGAGATAGTTCAACCAACTCCCCAAGCCTCCGAGTTCTTGTCTTTTTGGAATCTGGCCCTTGAGATTTCCCTTTGATCACGTGTGCTCCCTCATATTCTTTCAATAGGTCTCTTTTCTGATTTCTAACCAGAGCAGGTTCGTGTGGTTTATAACTAAAGATGATGCTGTCCTGCTCATCTGCCCAATTAGACTTCGGACACGTTGAGGGCAAGTGTTCTGTCCTTTTACCTTGATGTCCCAGCGCCCCTCAGCCTTTCTGCTTTCCTTTTCTGGCCACCAAGGCACCCCCCTACCATGGGGGAGCATTGAGAATACAACACAAATAGGCGCGAACAACCTTGACCTTGAGAATCTGCCTCGCAGTTGGGTGCAGGATTGGCATTTATGAAACGATCGTGGTTAATCCAAAGCAGAATATGATCAAGGATCTCACTGGGGCTAAATCAGTGGTCGACAAACCGCGGCTCCCGAGCCACATGCGGCTCTTTGGCCCCTTGAGTGTGGCTCTTCCACAGAATACCACGTGTGGGCGCGCACGAACAGTGCGATTGAATGAAAGGAGATAGACGAAACAAGTCTACAAGATGAGTGTGGATGGGAGAGTTGGAAGGGGTCGACCTCAGCGAACGTACCTCAATCAGATTGAGGATGTTTTTAGCAAAGGCCAGCTTAGGAGTACCTTAATTAAGTTAATAACAATGTACCTACTTATATAGTTTAAGTTTAAAAAATTTGGCTCTCAAAAGAAATTTCAATCGTTGTACTGTTGATATTTGAGTTTGCCGACCACTGGGCTAAATGATAAAGACTCTGTGAAGTCCAGAAATGGAAAAGATCAGAGTGGGTCGGGGAATTGCCTGGAGGAGTTTCTTGGAGACGAGAGCTTACCCTGAGCTGTGAGGACATGGATAAGCGGAGGTAGGGGAGTAGCAGGGCTGTTTATTCTCAGTCCCACTACACCATGCTTTTGAAAAGTCATACTTTTTTTAAAGTGATATGTTGGCATATAGCAGCTATTCAAACGGGAATAAAAAGAAGAGGCATCAATGTAAAGCTAGCCTGAGACAGGAAGATAAAACCAGCAAACGATATGACAGGTAATCAGTTTTGCTCGAAAGCTATGGGACAAGCTGTACTTCATATTGAGGGCAGTATGCAGCGTTTTAAAAAATGAACACAACTGATCAAGTAGGGAAATCGCTTTCCATCCCCGATCGCCTCAGGCTTGAAGGTCAGAAAGCCTGTGTGACACGACCACATTTAAGGGTGTAGTCATTAGCCAGCTCCTCCTTCGGACGTGGTTTAAAAGTATGAAAAGAAGAGAGAAGGGCCGAATTCTAGGAGCTAACATTTCCCAGTGTGCTCAGAATGGGAAGAGAAGTCAAGTCCAGGAAATATGGGCAGGGCTACAAGGAAGATTGTTGCTCAGGGAGAAAATGCAAGAGGGGAAGCGTGAAGGTTAGAAGGAGGAACTGCAAGGTTGGGCAAGAATTAAACTGAGCAGGCAAGGTTTTACAGCTGTTCTGAAATGCTGCAGGGCTGCAATATTAACCCTTTCTTTGCTAGAAGTATCCAGTTCATCTTGTTCATTAAAATTAATAAGAATAGGAGAGGAGTTTGCTTTATTTATTTTATTTTTTTTGGTCCTCACTTGAGGATATTTTTCCCATTGGCTTTTTAGAGAGAGTGGAAGAGAGGGAAGAGGAGGAGAGAGAGAGAGAAAAACATCGATGTGAAAGAGAGACATCGATTAGTTGCTTCCCACTTATGTCGGGCCGGGCTCAAACCTGTAACCAGTGTGTGTGCCCTTGACCAGGAATCGAACCCAGGACCCTACCATCTGCTGGCCTGATGCTCTAACCACTGAGCAACCAGCCAGGGCAGGGGTTTGCTTTAACACACAGTTAACTTTCTACCCCACTATTTTATATATATATATATATATATATATATATATATATATATATATGCCTAAGCAACCAAATGACCAAACAACCGGAACAACCAGTCGACCAGTAGCTATGACGTGCACTGAGCACCAGGGAGCAGACGCTCAATGCAGGAGCCGCCCCCTGGTATCAGTGAACTCCCACACCAACCTCCTGCAGTCCCTCCTCTTGGCCGGCCGGCCCCCCCTATGGCCCCAATCAGGAGGCCAGCCATCAACCTCCCATGGCCACTCCCTCCCCCACTGGCCAACCTCATGGGCCTGCCAACCTCTTGCGGCCCCGATGGGGACTGGGCGAGACTGCCCCAATTGGCCCCCATCGCCAGCCAGGCCAAGGAACCCCACCCATGCACAAATTCATGCACCAGGCCTCTAGTATAAAATAAAACTTGGAGAAGAAAGCTACTTAAAAGAGCCCTTTAACCCTTCTTTTTCCTCATTCTCACTGTAGGACAATTGAGGAACTCTCCTGTTCTTTTTGTTCAGATATTTAGTTGCAAGTACTAGAGATACAGACCATGAGTGCAGAACCCATGAACATAATCTGCAGCCACATTTATTTCCAAAGAGGAAATAGAAGAGAGCCTTGGAGACAAGAAAGACCTGTTTGGTGTTGGTTGCTGAGAGCAGAGGGTAGGGATTTAAATACCTGAGGAGGAAGTAGAATAGAAGAAGTTGGGGGCGGGGAGGGCGAGCAGTTTCCCTGTGGGACTGAAAGTGTGGTGCTGAGAACCAGCAGCGGAAGAAAGAAAAGAAGCTTGGGAAGAAGCAGGCTACTGTGAAGAGTCAAAAGGGCATACGTACCAAGCCGGTGGGACTAGCAACAAGGCTGAGGGTGGGAGGGGGTCGCTCCGACGCTGCAAGGAGAAATCGCTGCCATGGCTGGGAAGAACCTCAGGTCGTTCCGAAGGCTCCAATGAAGGAGAAATTGGCTCCCGCGTGTAATTGGGCAATTGAACATTCGTGGTGCTATTTGTGAGCATGGAGGCTGCCTCTGAACCAGAATTACACAGAGGGTGGCCTGATCTTCGGAATCATGCTTCATGTGGTAACTGGATGCTTGAGATAGAGCATTTTCCCAGGATCGGCATGGAGGGTAAAGAAAGACAGAACAGCCCTAGCTGGTTTGGCTCGGTGGATAGAGTGTCGGCCTGCAGACAGAAAAGGTCCCAGGTTCAATTCTGGTCAGGGGCATGTACCTTGGTTGCAAGCACATCCCCAGTGGGAGGTGTGCGGAGGCAGCTGATCAATGTTTCTCTATCATATATGTTTCTAACTCTATCCCTTTTCCTTCTTCTCTGTAAAAAATCAATAAAATATATTTTTAAAAAAAGAAAAGAAAAAGAAAGAAAGATAGAACATGTCCCCCCCAAAGCTTATGTAGGTGATGGTGATGGGGAAAGTACATCTGTGGCACACTAAAATACATATATGCCAGAAATGCTGCCTATGAAATTGTACCTGCTTTATAAAAATTGTGACAAAATGCACAGAACAAAGTCTACCACCTGAAAACTTTTTTAAAAATATTTTTTATTGATTTCAGAGAGAATGGGAGAAGGAGATAGAGATAAAACCATCACTGATGAGAGAGAGAATCCTTGATTGGCTGCCTCCTGCACACCCACCCCGTACTGGGGATGGAGCCTACAACCGGGCATGTGCCCTGACTGGGAATCGAACCGTGACCTCCTGGGTCATCGGTGGACACTCAACCACTGAGCCACACCAGCAGGGATGCGACCTGAATCATTTTGAAATGTACCGTTCAGTGACAATAAGTACATTCACACTGTTGTGCTATCATGTGTCTGCTTTTTAAGAATTCACACAGCCCTTCAGGATTTTGTGGTTCATCTGGTCATTACTGAGAACATTAAGGCTTTTCAGGCGGTTGGGAAATGCCTGCAGTTGGAGAAGTTCTAGTTAGCCAGTGACTGGCTGTGATCCTCATGTTGCTGTTTTTCCCGGGCCTGGTAGGGGCTATTAGCCCGGTGTTGGGCCCTGGCAGCCTGACTACATACAGCTCAGGGCAAGTTATCTGAGAGGCAGGATCATAGAGGAGTTGAGAGCGTGAGTCTGGAGCCAGACTTCAGGGCTCCGAACTGAGGCTGTGTCACTTACTAGCTGTACCACCTTGAGAAGCTGCTTCTGTGTCTGTGTTTCCTCTTGTTTAAAACGGAGGTAACAATGGCTCCCGCATTGGGTTGCTATGAGCATTTGTCATGAGTAAATATGTAAAAAGCCTTAGGAGAGTAGCTGATAGGTCTTAAGTGCCACGAAAGAGCCATTATTATTATTGGAGGGAAGAGAGAGAAGAAGAGAGGTGGGAGGTGGAATAAAGGGGATGTTTCAGCAGTTCAGGCTTAAGAGAGATGGGGCCAAGTCCACACAAGAGGGTGGAGTCAAAACCAAACCAAACCAGGTTAGAAGTGATTTCTATCTCTGCCGGAGGAGCTGTGTGTGACGCTGGCCCTGAGCCAACTTGAGAGCTGGATGCAGGCGTGGGTGTCCTACTGGTGCTGTTGTGATGGGGCATGCTGGGAGGTTTTTCCTTTGGATCTGCAGCTAGAGATGCACCAAGTCCAGAGGGGAGGGGTGGGTGTGGGAGCTCCTGAGTAGGCAGAGAGGGCCCCCGCTGGGTAAGCTGACTTAGGAGGGTCAGGAAAAGATTGTGCTAACTCCGGGAAGGCTGGGACTGACATTGCAGTAACTTTGTGCTGACCAGGTTGTACTCCAGGTTCTTCTCTTGAATGCCCCTTGTCATGTTTCTGTTCCAAGTGTTATGCCCCAGCTCTCCCCTGAAAGGACATACATTTAATTCAGGGGGAGAGGGAGGCTATAAATGGCCCCTACGTATACGAAAAGATGCTCAAAGTAACTCAATAAATCAGATGAAAAGTAAAACTCTGTAAGATCTTCGTCATGACAGATTGTTAGAATCCCCAAAGGTTGACAATATATACACCGTTGGCATGGCTACGTACAAACAGGCGCCTTCATGCAATGCTAGTGGGAATGCAAAATGGCATAATCCCTTTGGGGGGGGGGGAATCTAAAAAGATGGAGCACCGGCCCTTTGTAGTCTAAAGTATGTGGAAATTTGCCCTAGCCAGTTTGGCTTGGTGGATAGAGCATCGGCCTTCGGGCTGAAGGGTCCCAGGTTCGATTCCGGTCAAGGGCACATGCCTGGGTTGTGGGCTCAATCCCCAGTGGGGGGTGTGCAGGAGGCATCCAATCAGTGAATCTCTTTCATCATTGATGTTTCTATCTCTCCCTCTTCCTTCCTCTCTGAAATCAATAAAAATACTTTAAAAAAATAAAGTATGTGGAAATTTGCTAAAGATTTACCCAACAGATCTAGCAGTCTTAACAGTAGTCACAAGGACTCACATTGGTCTAACTCAGAATTCTTAGCAAAGCAAATGGTATAGAAAAGAAAAGCAAAATGGATTCTTGTAGGTCTTCTAAGTTTTTTTTCAAATCCGTATATCAGTGCTTGAGGGCATGCGCAGATAAGAGTCAACATAGCCTGCCTGAGCTGCCACCCTTAGACTCCCTGCTCAGACAAGCTTTCAGGGTCATGGAAGGATGGGTTGAGAGGGACCTTTAAATAAAAAGAAGCCCAGGTGCCTCCCTGGATATGTGATATAGGAAAGAAACTCAATCCCATGAGAAGATCAATGTGAAGGTTAATTTCATGTGTCAACTTGGCTAGGCTGTGGTCAATCACTAGTCTAGATGTTGCTGTGAAGGTATTTTGTAGATGTGATAAACATTTACAGTCAACTTTAAATAAAGAAGATTATTCTCAGTAATGCCTCACCAAGTCAGGGAAAGCTCTTAAGAGCAAAAATGGAGGTTTTTAAGAAAAGAAGGAATTCTGAGAGATAGGTAGATAGATGAAAGAAAGAAAGAAAGAAAGAAAGAAAGAAAGAAAGAAAGAAAGAAAGAAAGAAAGAAAGAAAGAAAAAGAAAAACAGAAAGGATGTTTCCTATTGGTTCTATTTCTCTGAAGAATCCTAACTGATATGATTGGACTCATTCTTGATGAATTGTGTGAATAAAGAATTTGAAATGAACTAATTAAGAGGCTAGGAACCAAATCTTTAGCAATTTTCCACTCTGCATAGTAGGGAAAGAAAGAAGGAGAAAGAAAATGGCATTTGGCAACTTCAGATAATTTACTTCCCACTTAGAAGTTCGCAATAAAGTCCTTCCAGGAGGTTTTCCTAAGTCCACATACCTCAAATCCAAAGATGGGATGAGTTCTCAGCCTACCTACATAAGTAAATGCTTAGGCCCAGTCAGTGTGGCTCAGTAGTTAAGCACTGAGCTATGAACCAGGAGGTCAAGGTTCGAGGTCAGGGCACATGCCTGAGTTGTGGGCTCAATCCCCAGTAGGGGATGTGCAGGAGGCGGCCTATCAATTATTCTCTCGCATCATTGATGTTTCTCTCTCTCTCTCCCTCACCCTTCCTCTCTGAAATCAACAAAAACATAGTTAAACAATTTTAAAAATGCTTAGAAAAATTTCCTGTTGACAGGCTATAAGCATAAGGTGGACTTATATATCTATACAGTTCTTGAAAAGATGCAATACTAGTAAGTAGGTTATTCTAGCCTCAGAGGCAATTAAAAGAATTATGGATGACTCAGTGGAGAGAACTGTGCAGATAAAAAAAAAAAAGTACATCTCTTTACATCCTCTGGGCCATAAATAAGCAAATTAAATCAAAACTCAAAAGGCAAACACTAATGAGGGCAACTATTTATTAATAATATGGAATAGAAGTTACAGCCTTATTATTTAAAGAGGTCATAACATTCAGTAAGAAAACCCCAAATAGTTAAATTTAAATGCACAAGGACTCTACCAGACAATTCTCAAAAACAGGTTATATGAATGGCTGGCAAACATTTGAAAATATGTACAATACAATTCAAAGAATGCAAACTGAAGCATGAACACAATGAGATTGCATTTTCCACCTAACAAATTGGCAAAAATAGAAAAAAATAAAGCTACCCGTGATGGTGCTGACAGGAGTAAGTAGCCTGTTGGAAAGCAATTTGGCAATACCTAAAACCTTGACTTAGTAATTCCTCTTCTGGCAATCCGCCTAAGGAAGGCTGAATGACAAAAATGTTTCACGCAGCATTATTTAAAATAGCAAGAAACTGAAGTATCTGGACAAAGGGAGGGGACTGGTTCCTTCATTTAGTTATTCAAGTACTATACTTATTGAGCCCCTGCTATGTGATCATTTCTTAAGACTGCTAAACAATGACTAGTTGTTTTAGGTGTATCTTCTTTTACAATGTGGGAATGTGGCCAGGCCGCATGACTCAGTGGTTGAGTGTTGACCTATGAACCAGGAGGTCACAGTTCAGTTTCTGGTCAGGGCACATGCCTGGGTTGTGGACTTGGTCCCCAGTGGGGGATGTGCAGGAGGCCACCAATTGATGATTCTCTCTCATCATTGATTTTCCATCTCCCTCTCCCTTCCTCTCTGAAATCAATAAAAATATATTTAAAAAATAAAATGTGGGAATGTGGGTAGAATTTGTATAAAAAAATAGATGTATATGATTCGTAAGCCTATTTATGACTAGAGTCTCAGTGCACGAATTTGTACACCGGTGGCGAGGTCCCTCGGCCTGGCTGGCGATTGGGGCCAATCGGGGCCATCTCACCCAATCCTGATTGGGGCCAATCAGGACTGGCTGGCTGGGGGAGGATGGGGGCAGAGACCGTGGCCAGCTGGGGGGGGGTGCACTGACCATCAGGGGGAAACCTCTACATTGAGCATCTGCCCCCTGATGGTCAATGCGTCATCACAGTGACCAGTCATAAAGGTCGGGTTGGGTTGAGTCATTTAGGCTTTTATATATATAGATTATGAATGTTTATACCACAACTGGAAGGCTACATAAAGAATTCATATCAGCCGAAACCGGTTTGGCTCAGTGGATAGAGCGTTGGCCTGCGGACCGAAAGGTCCCAGGTTCGATTCCGGTCAAGGGCATGTACCTGGGTTGCGGGCATATCTCCAGTAGGAGATGTGCAGGAGGCAGCTGGTCGATGTTTCTCTCTCATCGATGTTTCTAACTCTCTATCTCTCTCCCTTCCTCTCTGTAAAAAATCAATAAAAAATATATTAAAAAAAAAAGAATTCATATCAGAGATTGCCTTTGGTGAAGGAGCTGGGTGAGGTGTAGAAGGAAAATTACTCACTCTACTCTTTTGTACCATCTTGAATGTTTAAGCATGTGCATGGATTTTGTTAGCACTGTGATAGTGCACAGTGTGTATCTGATCTTATTTGTCCATAGGCATGTCTTGAGTTGTTTTCAGGTGATTTCATGGGTGTCTCATCTTCCTGAGTGTAGAAAGCTCTTCAAGAGAAGGGACTGTTTCATATTTCTTTGTATTTCCCCATAGTGCTTAGCACAATTTTGGCACATAATGGGTATTCAAAAATATGTGAATAGAAAATAATGTAATTTGGTGCTCAAATACCCTGAGAGTAAAAGTTAAAATCAGTGACTCTGGATACTGCTTTAATGCTGACTGGTGTATTTTAAAGCATATTACTTATATTTCATATCATAGTTTGCTACTCTGCCTATAGGGGAAAAACAAGATATTGATGACATTCTTTAGTGAAACTTTATATAGAGAAATGCAAAATTCCCTTTTAATTCCTGTGTATCCATATGTAATCTTAATAGTTAAATAGACTTAAAGACCTCAACAGCAAGTAAGGAAACATATAGACAGTCTCAAGGTTTTAATTATTGCAAAAAATAAAAAATTGTAATATAGGGATTGTTCATTTGTAAGAGACTAGGTTTGTTTTCCTATATGTTAGGAGTCTGTAACCTACAACAATTCCTTTATCATGAACCACGGTTTTATTTTGCTTTATTCTCCTCTATATGAGAAACAGGTAATAAGTTGTGTTCAGTGAATTTTTTTCATTTTCTACAGTTTCACAAATGAATGATAACATCAGTTGAAAATGGAACCTCATTTGGTATATTGATTGTCTTCACCAACTACATACACACACACACACACACACACACACACACAACACACACCCATAGCCATTTATTTTCATTACCGGCTGAAGAAATTAACTGGCAAACTACCAAAGGGAGTATATGTCACTAAGTGAAGTTCCTGAAATGCAGCTCTTGTTTTTTTTCGTTTCTTTTTGCCAGCAACTTCCGATTATGAGATAGCTCATTCTCGGCATTGCACAACATTAGACAGGTCAGGACTGTTCCAGAAGGTACAGACACCATTCGGTACAAAGTACAAAGCAGGGACAAGCTTGAGGACGAGAAGGAACTATTGAACAAAGGACCTGGTTTTGCTTCTGAAATTCCCAGGTGGAGTTAGTTTGATGTTGAATGCTGTTGGTGAAAAGGCTGGTCCAGTGTGAAAACAGACTTGGAGACAGAGATGTAAATAAAGTCCTGAGAAGGACCAGGCTCAGTGAGCAAAGTTCTCCCAGCAGGCCCTTGCCAGTTTGGCTCAGTGGATAGAGCTTCGGCCTGTGGACTGTAGGGTCCCAAGTTCAATTCCCGGTCAAGGCACATGCCCGGATTTCCGGTTGGATCCCCAGTTGGGGGCGTGCAGGAGGCAGCCAATCAATGATTCTTTCTCATCATTGATGTTTCTCTCTCTCTCCCTCTCTCTCTGTGAAATCAATAAAAACATATTTAAAAACAAAATAAAGTTCTCCCAGCTGGTTGAAGGGGACTTTGCTACAAAATTCCATAACGAAAGGAAACCCACAATCTGGCTGGCGTGGCTTAATGGTTGAGTGTTCACCTATGAACCAGGAAGTCATGGTTGCCCGGGTTGGAGGCTTGATCTCCAGTATGGGGCATGCAGAAGGCAGCCAGTCAATGATTCTCTCTCATCATTGATGTTTCCTTCTCTCTCTCCCTCCCCTTTCTCTCTAAAATCACTAAAAGTAATTTAAAAAAGAAAGAAAGAAAGAAAGAGAGAGAGAAAGGAAACCCACAGACCTGCTGGAATGCACGGTGGAAAATTGGAGATTTTATGAAATTAAAAAATATAGAGTAAGATCCCAGTACAACAGTTGACAAATTGCCCATTGCCAATTGCCAGCCTGCATGGGCGGCCCAGTAAGGTCTGGAGGGTATGCCTTGTCAGTAAGGGATAGAGGACACACTGTTGTATTTATTGGGGCTTCAGCAGTGCTTCCTTCAATAAGAGGAATAAGAAAGAAAAAAAGGGGGTTAAGAGGAAGAAAACGGAGGAAGAGAAAAGAAAACAAGGAAAAAGAGAAAAGATGAAGAAATTCTCACTTCACAGAGCATAAAAAAAGAATGAGGATGGGAAAGAGGAAGAGGCGGAAGTTAACATGTATAGATGTCATCTCCTCTCCTCCTCTGTACAATCCCAAAGTGGTATTTTATCGCCATTTTATAAATGAAGGAGGGACAAGTCCCACAGCTGTGAAGGAATAGCGCTAGACTCGAACCTGACTATACTAATTCCCCCTCCTTTCTATAGGAAAACTTTCAAGTCAGCCAAGAGGACTTTTGTGAACTATGATCTGGCCAATTGGGATAAGTGTGTTAAGGGAAATCAGCATTACTTGCAAAATTGTCGCTGTAATGTTAAATTTCACCTTTGGGAAAGAGGTCATGAAGGGCATGGAAAGCTTTAAATGCCTTTACATCAATCCTGAATACGTGGGAACGGCATTTACCACCAGTCATAATGATAATGATAATGACATGCCTTAAGAAAAACAACTGGATTAGTTTATCCTGCAAATAGAAACCTGAAAAGAGGTATAATGTTTAATGGTTTTAAAATATATATTTTTTCTGGCCAGTGTGGCTCAGTTGGTTGAGCATCTTCCTTTACCAAAAGGTTGCTGGTTCGATTCCCGGTCAGGGCGTATACCCAGGTTGAGGGTTCGATCCCCAGTACGGGAGGCAGCTCTGATCAGTGTTTCTCCCTATCCCACACAGGGGATCGAGCCCACAACCCGGGCTTGTGCCCTGACCTGCTGGTTCATAGGTCGACGTGCAACCACTGAGCCTGGGTAAGCCAGGCCTTTAAAAAGCCTCCGACAGCAGTGGCTTGGAGAGATGAAATACTATAAGGAAAGGAAATCTGGGAAAATGTTCATTATAGAATCTCAGTGGAATATAGGTGACTGTTCGCTGCATAGTTCTTTCAAGCTGTTCTGTATGTTTGGGAATTTTCACCATAAAATGTGGGGGGAAATCAATGACTTGATATTTGCCACTGTCAACCAATTTTGGTTAAGAGGAAGGCCAATATAAAAAAGGTTTCTCATCCATCCTGGCAGAGTGCATTGGGGGGAGCGGGGCGGGGGGCGGGGGGGGGACAGGGGCTCAGTGTTGGCATCTCTTCTGGGAGGGATTTCATGAGGGGCCCAGCCAGGGCTGGCGGACAAAGCCAGGCAGAGGCAGATGTCCATCTGTGGGCTTTTTCTACCAGGAACCGCTAGCTTCCCTAAAAGCTTTCATCTCGGGGCAGAGAAATTGAGAACTGAGCTGAATGAAGTGATCCAGGTCTTCTCGCAAGAGAAACACCCACAGTAGGGAGCCTTGGAGAGCCCCATTCCATTCGTTTTCTCTCTCTTGGCCCACATGGTCCTGAACTAGAAGCAGTGCCTCCAGCTGCGTGAGTCCCAGAACCAGCCCAGTCCCTGGCACTGCAGGTCCTTCTGGAAAAGATGACAGGGGCATATTTGGAAAAGCTCGCTGTGTGTTTTTATTGCTGCTGCTGCCATGCGGATGCTTTTTTTTTTTTTGCGCTGTTCTCCATGTCTCCATAGGATTCCCTCCTGACTGCAGCCATTCTATGGAGGAAACTCTAGCAGTAATCTATGCAGTGCTGGCCTGGAAAGGGGAAAGGCGGGGTGGAGGGGGGGTGGGGGGGGCTGCCATAAACTCGGCTCCCTCCCTCCCCCATACCCATGACATAAGGGATCTCAGAGGGGCCTACAGAGCTTTGCAACACACACGCGCAGATTCATTCCGCCAGCTTGTCAGAGCTTCCGGTTTGAAACAGCCTAATCTGGCATCATAGGGGACTGGCGAGATACATTATGGCACAGCCCTTCAACAGAAATGCACGCAGTTCCTTTAAAAAGCACGAACATGCTTCACGTACTGACGAGTAATTTCCAAGCTACATTGTCAATTAGAAATGAAAATAAATAGAAAAACAGAGTGGTGCCCATCGTGTGTTTAAAAATATAGGATGTCTCCCCAAAATGTATAATATACATTTGAGTTGATAGCTCAGTTGATGTTTCTTTCTTTTCAGATTTAACCCATTGGAATTAATAATTATTCAGAGTGTGTTTATACTTTTTGGGACACCCTGTATATACCTCTATGGTCATACGTGCAGAATATCTTTGGCTGTGTGTACAGAAAAATAACTGTGTCAGGGGATAGAGACAGGGGCAGGGGTTAAGATGAAGAATCATAATCACTGGATCAAATACGCTTTTTGTGTTAGTTGACTTGTTATCATGGATATATTTTTCTATTTAAAAAAATTACTTTTACCTAGAAAAAGTAGAAACAAAACCACACTCTTAAAGCAACAGCATCAGAACTATAGTCTTAAGGCTGCCCAAGCTCCTTTTTAAAAAATATATTTTCATTGATTTCAGAGAGGAAGGGAGAAGGGGGAGAGAGAGAGAAACATTGACTGGTGAGAGAGAATCATGGATCGGCTGCCTCCTGCACGCCCCTAACTGGGGATTGAGCCCACAACCTGGGCATGTGCCCTGACCAGGGATTGAGTCCTGACCTCCTGGTTCATAGGTTGATGCTCAACTACTGAACCACGCCAGCAGGGCCAAAGCTCCTTTTTCTGACTGACATGAGAGTCCCAGGTAATTAACATTGGGCCTGAATGTTGAGGGTTGGAGACCAGCTTATAGCAGATATTAAGGGCCTGCTGGGGAGACCCCACCAGCCTCCCACAGGGTCTGTTCTGGAAGCCCCACCACCAGTGCCCCAAAGCAGGTTCCCTTGGGCATTAACAGCCCTAATGTCAGGTTGCCAGGCTCCTGGTTTAGTAAGAGGGGAGGAAAAGAAAGGGGAAAACTCAGCCAGGTTGCAGTTTGCAGTAGAAGGTGTGGCCATGTCACACTGTGGGTGTTTCCAGGGGCACCTTTGGCAAGGGGGTAGCAAGCTGTGATCTCACACTCACTAGGACTCTGACACCCGGGGGCACTTGACCTTAAATTTTGATGACAAGCCACCTGGGTTTCCCATCCTGCTTCCACCATTGACTGGCTGTGAGATTTGGGACATGACAAATTTTCTAAGCCTCAGTTTTTTTCATTCAAGCAGTAGGAGGGAGGGTGGGATGGGGGAGAGAATACTGCTACTAATGATGTCAGAAGGTTGTTGCGAAAATTAGGCTTTCAATAAATGTTGTCTAGCTTAGTAAAAGCGTGGATTCTGGAGCCAGACGGCCTGGGTGTAAATCATAGCTATGCCATTCACTAGTTTTGTGACTCAGTCTAGTCACCTGTTAAATGGGCATAATAATAGTACCCAAATCATAGGGCTTTTATCATCTATAAATCAGTTAACACATATAATATACTTAGAATGGTACCTTGTGTATAGCAATTTTTTGAGCTGGATAAGGTCTTCACCGGACTTTTTATTTTTAATAACAAGGAACTGTGGTCCAGAAAGGGACTTGCCCAAGGGCGACTATTCCTTAGTGACAGAGTCAGGAATTAAAACCCAGTCTCCCAACTCCCATTGTAAAATGTTTTCCATTGTTTAGACCAAAATGTGTTCTTCCATTCTGGTAATAAAATGAGAAAGAAGTGAGCAAAAACCTGTTGGGAATCAAAGAAAATGATACTGGGTTCAAGTTCAGTTGTGTGGCCACAGCCCAGTTTCTTCAGTTCTTGAAACCTCCTCTTCCTTGGGACTAGGTTGAGGATAATAATATGTACCTGGTAGTGGTGATGTGGTAAGTGCTGCTGTACGTGTAAGATACCAGGCATGTAGTTTCTCAGTAAATGGTAATATTAATACCAATTAATAATAGGTGATGGGATAGTAGGATCCCACATCTACAGATAGACGGCTTTTTTTATTCCTTGATCTTCCAGGGCTTGCAAACTGACTTGATAATTCCCAGTGTGGATACTTACTAACCATACAGGCTCATTTCGGTAGCAATTATTTTAAAAACAAATCAGAAATGACAGCATAAGCTCTCAAATGTCAGAGGCAGGGACAAGATGGTGTTATGACATGTGCCTATGAAATAACACAGTAAATAAGGTGGTTTTCTCAGTTGGGTAGTAATATTTCTGATCAAAAGTAGGCATGGCCACATCCGGAAAATGCAAATTAACACCACAATGAGAAGCAACTCCACGCCCACTTGAAGGGCTAAGATTTGAAAGACTTGATGACAGATAGCAAGGGTGAGTAGGGATGAGGCATCTGGAACCCCCATGCACTGCTAGCCGGAGTGCAGAATGGTTGGAAACTAGTTTGGTAGTTTCTTAGAAAGTTAACTATAATCTTACCATGCTAGTTATCTGTTGCTGTGGGACAAATGACCGCCAAATTCAGTGGCTTAACATAGTATTAATCTTAACCTCTAATGGTTTCGATGGGTCAGAAACTGAGACAGGGCGCATTTTGCTCTACCTCATCGGGGCACAGCTGGAAGGCGGAAGCCGGCTGACAGTTCCCGAGGGCTGGTTCACTCACAGGTCTAGTAGATGATGTTGGTGTTGGCTGGAGGCTTTGTCTGGAATCCCCACAATGGCTTCTCCCTGTGGCCAGGCTTCCTCACAATACTGTGCCTGGGTTCCCAGGACACGCCTCCCAAGAGAGGAGAGGGAGAAAGGGCGAGGAGATGGGGAGAGATAAAGGCATCCCTGAAAGCAGGGATCATACCCATTTATATGCCCTCACAACAGCTTCATCCTGGTAAGCAACCTTGTCATTTATTTTTTAAAAATATATTTAATGGATTTCAGAGAGGGGGGAGAGAGAGAAACATCAGTGATGAGAGAGAATCATGGATCGGCTGCCTCCTGCACGCCCCCTACTGGGGATCGAGCCCGCAACCCGGGCATATACCCGGACCGGGAATGGAACTGTGACCTCCTGGTTTATAGGTCGATGCTCAGCCACTGAGCCACACCAGCCGGGCAGCAACCTTGTCATTTAAAAAGTGAATTTTCCAAAATAGATGTGTTGACCCATGTGATGGTTAACTTTATGTGGCAACTTGGCGGGCCCGCAGTGCACAGATAGGTGGCCAAGCATTATTCTGAATGTTTCTGTGAGGGTGTTTTTGGACGAGATTGACATTTCAATCACTGAACTTTGAATAGAGCAGATTGTCCTCCATAGTTTGGATGGGCCTCATCCAATCAGGTGAAGGGCGGAATAGTACAAAGATTGAGGTCCCCTGAGCAAGAGGGAATTACGCCACACATGACCTTCAGAATTCATGCTCCGGTCTGTCATTTCACTCGGGCATGACAGCCTCCATAAGTACATGAGCTAACTCCTTAAAATAATTGTATCTATCCATCCATCTATGCATCCATCCATCCTGTTGGTTTCTTTGTTCGAACCTTGACCCCCCCCGCCCCACATCGCCTGGTTTTCTAATCTTTTTTTTTTTAAAATATATATTTTATTGATTTTTTTACAGAGAGGAAGGGAGAGGGATAGAGGGTTAGAAACATCGATGAGAGAGAAACATCCATCAGCTGCCTCCTGCACACATCCTACTGGGGATGTGCCCGCAACCAAGGTACATGCCCCTGACCGGAATCGAACCTGGGACCCTTGAGTCCTCAGGCTGACGCTCTATCCACTGAGCCAAACCGGCTAGGGCCTGGTTTTCTAGTCTTACCAAAGCCATGGACTTCCTGTCCAGGACTTTTTGCCCTTGGTTCGTAACTTCAAATGAGATTTTCATGCAAGATTTTCCCCCTAATATATAGCATAATGGGGGCTGGAAGGCCTTGCAACAAGGTGGCAATTCCCTGTGGTTTCCCGAGGAGACGTGACCAGGAGCCATTACATGGCTCATCAGTAATCCGTTGCAAAGAAGCTGCGCCCATCGGAGCAGAAGTAAATCTTTCATGACCGGAAAATGCGAATCAACTCAAGTGAAGCAGAGTCCTGGCCGCGTACAAAGCTTAATTACGTTTTTAACTCCATAAATGGGTCCAACTAAAGATGCTTGAAAATACCCCACTTCCTGTTTGAACCAACAGAAAATTAATGACCAGAATGCAAGGTGTTAAGAAATGATCTGGAATTCTTAACGGTGTCTCTTGCACGGATGTGAGCTTTACACTTTTGTGTCAGCTCTACGTCCACGTTGCTCGGTTTGTTCTTATCGAACAAATCCCAGAAAATTCGAAACTTTCCCCCAAGAAGAGACACGGAGTGGGGGGTGGGGGTGGGGAAATCCGTACCATACGTGGCTTAGGTTTCTCGCCCTGTGGAGTTTGGAAAAACACTTCAGCCCCAAGGACAAAAGCTCCCTTGTTTAAGCGCTTGCCCAGCTGCACTTCAACTAAATATATCCTGGGCACAGTGTTTCCACTCCTCCACCCTCTCCTGGAGCCAATCACAGGGTGACAAACAGCTCAGAGGCCCCTCGGGACGGGGCCTTGGGAGGCACTGCCTTGGTTACCATTTCACCTTCCCCTCCAGCTCAGGCCTGTGCGGTGGCTGCCCGCTTCCCCCAGAGGCCGCCTGAGCCGCTGTGGGGAGAGGAGGCCTCAGGGGTTAACTCGGCCGCCTCCTCCGTCTGGAATCCATGCACCACCTGGGCTGACAGCATGAATGACTCATTGTTTCCCCTCTGAACGGTCTGAGGAGCGCTTCTTGGTGTCAGTAACAGAGGCGAAGTAAAATCGCCTTTTCCCTTTCAACATAACCAATTTTCGAGAAGCTGAGAAAATGATAGAACTGGAAATCTGGGGAGGGTGTTTCTCCCACGGCAACTGTAGCCACAGTTACTGCTTTGAGTTGGTCTGTGGGGACAAAGGATTTAAATTTACTGTCTACCCAGGAAGAGGCCTAAAGCCAGGGGAGGGGGCCTTTTCCTTGCAGCTGTGTGCCTGGCCTATAACACTTAGCTGCAACCTCCGTTCTGCCCAAACCTGCGGTCGGACTGGGTACCATCCTAGATTCTATTTTACTCACGTCTTGTAGAAAGGGACATTTTGACGGATCATTTCCCATAGCTAAATATAGACATGTGTGCCTTTCAGTCGTATGTCTTTCACATTCTGATTTCTAAAGCAGCGTATTAATAATAATCACCCTCCCATACCTTAAATGTTCCTGCGTGGTGCCTTTCCTTGATTTCAGCGATTTTTCAACTTCCTGGGAAATGGAACTGGGAGATTTGCCTGGACTGTGGGAGCTTTTGCTTTTCATAAATATATCTCAGTCCAATAGCTTGAGAGGCAGGCCACATGTTTCCCTACCTGTCTGCACGTGATTTATATACAACATATTTTCAACTCAGGTTTCTCTGACTGCCTCCTATTTACTTACATGTTTAGGTCTTTCAAGGAAAATGTTGAGAAGGAGGATGTGGGAAAATAAATAAATATAGGAAGGAAAGGATCAAAGGCCTGGGTAGATTCAGGATCTAACTCCAATGTTGGGGGTGTGGGAGTTAGAACTCAAATGAAGAACATACAGTGGAGTGTTCTAGTCACATTAAGTGACAGCCCTGAATAGATTCCAAGTCACTGTGACTTGGAATAAAGATGAGGGCACTTGATCCTGAAAGAAGAGGGAATCTGCACAGAATATGGAGATTAAGTAGGGTGCTTAATAAAATGGCAGTAAATGCCTTTATTTTAATGGGTATCAGTCAGTTCAATGGCCTTTAAATTTCTTCAGGAAGATGAGACTGGTGTGGCTTCGGCTGATTTCTTGAGATATACGGGGATGACTTTATCCCATGGATGGAAATTCATGTAGAGCAGTGGTTCTCAACCTTCTGGCCCTTTTAAATACAGTTCCTCATGTTGTGACCCAACCATAAAATTATTTTCGTGGCTACTTCCTAACTGTAATGTTGCTACTGTGATGAATTGTCATGTAAATATCTGATATGCAGGATGGTCTTAGGCGACCCCTGTGAAAGGGTCGTTCGACCGCCAAAGGGGTCGCGACCCACAGGTTGAGAACCGCTGATGTAGAGTCTGAATTAGAAAGAATCAAAGTTACAAAGGACGTTGTCTCTTTCCTTCAAACCTATGCTGTCATTTAGCAGAGTGACTGTCTTCCTTTGGTGGTTAGTATCCTTAAAACCAAATCAGGTATCAAAATATTTGCATTAGCCCCTTTGAAGCTACTGAAAACCAGCAAAGATGAAGTATTTCTCTGGTTTGTTAGACCGGGCACAATTATTGCAGCATGCATAGGGAAATGGCAATAATCGAAGCTTTGATTTCTCACAGCTAACCACAAATAAGTGGTAGTGCTCTGAATGAGCCCGTTTTGCATCATACACAGCCTGTTTTGTTTGCCAGTGAATTTCCTTAGCGAATGTTAGATGTTCAGGGTAAAATTGAGGTTTGGCTAAAGGTGATAATTTGCGAAGTCTCTTTAAGTAGCTGGCTATAAAAGTTTGGGATCTTAATCTTTAGCTGCACTTGTTTTTCTTTCCTTCCTCCTTTCCTCAAACAGCTTTTGAGTATCTATCCTAAGGGTCAAAACCTCAACTATCCATGGGGCCAGTAAGATAGCCTAATAAGCAAAGCTAGTGGATTTAAGAAAAATGGAGATAAACACATTTTATGTGCCTAATAAACACAGAGATAACTTTTCATTCCCACCAAGAAATGGGCTCTCCCATTATTCTCGAAGTTTCTTTATAAAGTCTTGCTTTCTCTCTTTTGATATTGAGAACTATTTTACTCCAAGATAAATATCAGCGCACACTCAATCTAAGTGACACCTCATACATACGTAGCCTCAATGGGGAAGCAATAGGGAGTGGCAGAGACTGTGGTAAAGTGGAGAGCTGGTGTCCCAGCTAAGTGGCACATCTCCGCACCAGGCTCCTGATGCCATGGGGAACCAGGCTGGGGTTGGGGCGGGAAAGGGAGGGCATACCTTATTCTTCAAGAGAAGTCAATGACCCTGATTCTTATGTAAATCCAGATTTTTAAAATGTGACCTGAAATTTAAAACAAATATTTAAAAAGAGACAACCAAAATAGTTTGGTGAGCTGGATGAGGCCTGTAGATCACCGGTTTGAGATCTCAGATCTACTCACCGAGGCACCCTGATGTAAGACGCTAGGAATACAAAGATTTTTCTTAAAAAAAAAAATCTTGACTCGCAAGAAATTTATGAACTAGTACCTTAAACATGATGAGCCGTGTGTGTCATCGTAGGGGGAAATGATGAGCCGTGTGTGTCATCGTAGGGGGAAATGACCAAGTGGCCTGAGAGCGCAGGGGAGACCAAATTAGAAAGAGGTGAGTGAGTGGTCAGGGACGAGGGTCAGAGAAGGATCCAGAAGGAAAGTATAGCTGAGCTGTCCTGCTAGTTGGGCCAAGCAAGCACAGACTGGAGGAAGGTGGTCCAGGCTGAATCACGGAGGCCACCAGCAGGCCACGCCTTTTGTCAAAGAAGCTAAAGACAGTAGAGCGAAGTGGTTCTCCCTGTCAGGCAACTGTAAGGCTGTGCCATGAAAAGGGAGGAGAGAAGACTGAATTGGAAAGACCATCAAAGCCAGTGGTCCCTTTGGCAGATCTGAGATGCATTCTCTTGGTCTGGTGCGGGATGAAAATTCACTCAGCATCTGCTAGGAATTAGGTGTCATTTCAAAGAAACCACGAAGTACGAATTTGAATCAGAATCGAACATGGAACCCTCCACTCTTGGTAATACCATTCTGGCTTCGTATTCCGTGGCTGTGGGGAGGGTGGGCCAGTGAGGTACAAGTTCGAATGCAAGCAGACTCTGAGGAAAGAGCTGGCCCGAGTTGTGTGCATATCCTGCCTCCAGTGAATACAAATCTAAATAAATAAACAAGTACCCGCAGTTCAGAAAGGGAAAGAGACACACCCCATCCCTTTCTGCTAGCATTTACTTTAGAAAATTTGTGATGTAAATTTTTTTCTCTGTCCCTTGGAGCAAGCTTTTCTAAAGCTAAATAAGCTTCTTACCAGCTTAACCACCCAGGGATTTCTTTCTCAATGACCTGGGAGCCACCTCTTTGACATGTAATCACCAAGGAAGGTAACATCCCTATTTCTCAGCTTCTGTGGGAGAGTGGGACTCTAACTTTGGTTCCAAATTATAAACCTTCCCCCTGTTATAAAAATACCAGTTTAGTTT
The DNA here is from genome assembly GCF_964212035.1 of Myotis nattereri. Lineage (NCBI taxonomy): Eukaryota > Metazoa > Chordata > Mammalia > Chiroptera > Vespertilionidae > Myotis > Myotis nattereri. The sequence continues at coordinate 14,325,999 of NC_138097.1, forward strand.
TTCTTCGGATAAACTATTTAGCTAACAGATAACCAGCTACCAATTACCAAGGCGAATTTAGAAGAACTGCGGTGATAAATGGCGATGCCAAGCCCTCTTAACTGAGGAAGAGTTATTTATCCCGAGAGCAGGTATGGAACAAGGTGGGGTGTCTGCTTGGCTCTAAGGGCCAAACATCTCTGCCCATCATATCTTGGCTTAATGCCTATTCAATAACAAAACCGTTTTCTTTCTCTTCCACTTTTGTGGAGAGGTTTTTTTTTTTTTAGGTTGGCAGGCGTTTTGGTTTTTAATTCTATTCCCCCAACACCATGAAGGTTGGCTCGGTGTAGGGTTTTCAGCTCAGAGTAGGGCAAGCATCTAATCTGCGCCGACGGATGCAAATGTGGGAAGTCTATTCATAACAAAGCGGAACTACTTCTGGGAAGGAGACGTCCACGTGTCTCCCCCCTCCAGTGCTGCCATGAGAAGACGTCGCGTTCTCTGCGGTATTTACAGACGCAGGAGACGCCAGCGGCAGCCCGGCACAGGCTGTCCTGACCGAGTTTGAATCTCAGCTCCATCTACCAGTGGGCGGGGCTTCTGGCACTGACGGAACCGCCCTGTGCCTCAGTTTCCCTGCCTGTAAAATGGCAGATAGAATGGGGGGGGGGGGCGGTTATGCATCTCATAGCACAGTGCTTGGCAGAGGAAAAAGCCTCAACAGTAAATTGTACTATCCAGTGTCATTTTGAAACTGTTTGTCGTAGGCAGAAACGCTTCTGGGATACAAAGTTGAATAAAACACAGTGCCTCTGCCCAGAGGAATTTACTGTCTTATAATAAGTATAACGATACCATAAGATTAATGTGGGTAAATAGGAGAATCAGGTACTTGTAAAGGAGAGAGGACTTGCAGGTGCTATCACCTAATTGCGTTCCCCATAATTACATGGTTTATAGTCCAGTTAAAATCTCAGGACTGCTTTCTGAGCTATTTTAACAGGAAAACCCAGAATGCTTATCCAAAGAAGTGCATGTAGCATCGACTTTGAAGCCAAAAGCTCTGCCACGGAAAGGCTCGTAAGAGACCATGGCTTACACACCCCGAAGCCCTCTCTGAGGTTTCTGCCATCCAGGCACCCTAACCAAAAGGACTTTTGTAAAGTTATAAAAGTAAATGCATATCGACATTGACGCTCTTAAAGCCAGCCAGACAACTCTTGCTTTCTGCGCAGCTCCCGGGTGTTCAAAGGGCTTTGTTCCTGACTCATTCACACAGGACTGGGAAGCCATCTTGGGAACAATAGGGCTGTGTGCACAGAGGTTGAGGCGGCGGTAACCAGGCAACGGGATGCGCAAGCCCATTGCGCAGCCGCACTCGCTGCGCCCAGCGTCAGCCAGCCCCGTGTGCAGGGCTGGCGAGGAGGCCCCGGAAAATTACAGAGGCTCCTCTTAAAGGCACCCGCGCATTTTCTGCCCAAAGCTCCTGCTCTGGTCACCCAGCAGCGGTTCTCAACCTGTGGGTCGCGACCCCTTTGGCGGTCGAACGACCCTTTCACAGGGGTTGCCTAAGACCATCCTGCAGATCAGATATTTACATGACGATTCATCACAGTAGCAACGTTACAGTTATGAAGTAGCCACGAAAATAATTTTATGGTGGGGTCACAACACGAGGAACTGTATTTAAAGGGCCAGAAGGTTGAGAACCACTATAGAAATGTGAAGCTGCGGTATCCATTTTACCATCGGAGAGGAAATAAAATTAAATTCAAAGTCAATTCCCAAGGCAGGCCTTCTCTATAATTAGGCAAATACTAGGTGTACCGGTTAAAATGCGGATTTTTTCAATAGGTGGAATTACGCATGTTGATATATATGCTCTTTTGTTGTATTGCTCCTTCAGATGACCACTTGTTCTGATCGCTGGCACACGCACTTTCTTTTAATTAATTAAATCTTTATTGTTCAGATTATTACATTTGTTCCTCTTTTTCCCCCCCATAACTCCCTTCCACCCAGTTCCCACCCCACCCTCCTCCCTCACTCCCCATCCACTGTCCTCATCCATAGGTGCACGATTTTTGTCCAGTCTCTTCCCGCATCCCCCTCACCCCTTCCCCCCCCCCCAAGAATAGCCAGTCCACTCCCTTTCTATGCCCCTGATTCTATTATAATCACCAGTTCATTCTGTTCATCAGATTATTCACTTGATTTTCAGATTCACTTGTTGATAGATGGCACACGTACTTTCTGAGCAGCACTTCAAAACGTACGAAGACGTGGAAAATTGGGTCTCTGAATGGTCTGCCTCAAAACAAGAAAAGTTCCATTGGGATGGTATCCACAACTTATCTGAAAGATGGGGGAAATGTGTAGCTAGTGATGGACATTACTTTGAATAAAGCACTTTTGATGTTTCTCTTGAAATTATGTTTTCTTTGGCTACAAAATCCGCATTTTTAACCAGTTGAGTGTCAGTCCACATTATTAACCAGTTTAAGGGGCCACGGGACGGGTTCAGGATGCATCAGGTTTGCCTTTACTTTAATGGTCAGTTTATACAGTAGAATAATCTATGCATTATTCCTGTTTCTTAGTTGTCAAAGAACTTTTCTTCATGTTAGAAGCTTTTATGATTCACAAGTTAAGCCGTTGTTTATTGCTCTCTTTTCTGAAGGAAGAAATAACAAAATTCTCCTGGTTTTTGCAACGTAAACACTTAGACTATATTCTACTTCAGCCCGTGGCTCCGCAATTATTCCCCTTATCAAGCAATGTTCACTAGGAGCCATCCTGCAAACAGCTGGATGAAAAGGGAATACTGCTGGTCCCAAAATCAAGCTCTTGAACATTAAATGTCTCTTCAGTCCATTTCAAAAGATAAAAGATCGTTCTCCTCTCTGTTCTTCCTCTGATGGTTTGCTCCATGGCAGTTTCTTTTCCTTTTTTTGTAAACTGCAGTCAGGCACACCCATCCCCTCCTGCTGTGCCCAGGCTCTGAGTGCAGACACTACCGTGGGTGTCAGAAGGGAATTGTCATGAAATATGGAGGCGATCTTCCATTCGTATCAGGGCCCAGGCAAATTGACTTCCCACTTTCCTACTGAGCCATTTTCACCGTGCTTCTTGGCTATATTTAAGCCACATTACATCTCCACTTCAACACTCTTTTTATATCTCTTGCCTGCCCCGCCCCCCCCCCCCAGCGGCCCCCATGTAAATTCTCTCGCATTCCAATCACCACTTAGTAATTTCTGGTGTCCTTTCTGCTTTTGAGAACGCAGAGCTGTGATATCTGAGAACTAAGCACGTGTTTTGCAGGAATCTAGACAGCTAGGACAGCATTTAGCCTGTAATTTTCAAGATTGGATGTCAAAGATGGGATGACATTGGTGATATTATCTTACTTTCCAGAACCACAGGGAAAACTAATTACAAGTAACGAGCACAAAGTTATGTAGAGTTGTCATCTACCTTGTAGCTGCAGATTTAATGTCATGAAACTGTGCCTTTGAAACAGAAATATTTGCAGTTGGTGCCTGCGTTTCTGGCCTCTGAGGTCATTTACCAGAGCTAAGAAACTGAGATCTGAAAATGCCCCCTTTCAGATCAGATGATGCTTCCAACTTTTAAAAGTCCTGTGGAGTCCTAGCCGGTTTGGCTCAGTGAGTAGAGCGCTGGACCGTCGACTGAAGGGTCCCAGGTGTGATTCCCATCCAGGGAATGTAGGTTGCAGGCTCGATCCCTGGCCCTGGCCTGGGCTGTGCAAGAGGCAACCGATTGGTGTGTCTCTCTCACATCGAGGTTTCTCTCTCTCTGTCTCCCCCAACTCCCTTCCATTCTCTATAAAAGTCAGTGGGAAAATATCCTTAGGTGAGGATTAATAAAAAATAAAATAAAAGTCTTGTGGAAAGCCTCATCTATAATAATAAAAGCATAATATGCTAATTAGACCGGACGTTTTTCTGGACGACCTTCTGGACGAGGCTGGGTCCCGGGTGCCAGAGGGAAGCCGGTGCCAGAGGGAAGCCGGTGCCAGCAGCCTGTGGAAAGAAGGCCTATTCTTGCACGAATTTCGTGCATCGGGCCTCTAGTTTGTAATAACACATGACGGCTGCTAGGTGCAGGTGCCAGCGCTGGGTACTGTGGCGATCCCCTTTCCTCCACAGGGAAGTGGCATTTCACAGCCCAAATAACTCTTGGTGTCAGTGGCTGAGAGGAGCCCTACTGTTCCTGGGGAGAATCTCTGCAGAATAGAGATGGAAAGAAAATAGTGTATGCAGTGGAGACTCACACAGCATTATTATAGAGAATGCAGATGGAGTGACCTCACCTGAATTTCCCCTCTCAGAGGCAATTCGACTGTTAAGTGGCTAAGAGGCTACATGACTGTAAATTAGAACCTCACTCTGATGGCTAAAATATAAGAGTTGTGGAAGAAACTGAAGTGTGTAAATACGTGTAAAACTATTAGTAAGCAGAGCTGGGAGATTTTGGTTGCCTGTTTATTTAGTAAACATGATAAAAATACATAGTTCATAAAATTTCCTGTCTTGGTCTCAATGCAGGAAGACAGGGTTTGGGAATTCAGCCTTTGAGTAGGGGTGTCAGATAAGATACAGGACATCTGGACAAATTAGCATTTCTGATAAAGGATGAATAGTTTTTTTTAGTATAAGTGATACTTGGGACATAGTTGCACTAAAATATTATCAGAAATTTAACTATTTTTTTTATCTTTAAGTATGATAATTGTACTTTTAAGGCCTTAAGGAGGACATATGTAATTAGGTTTCCTTGCCTGCATGAGAGAGGTAAACATGAAAAGCTTCCAGTTCAAGGGGCCAGGCCGAGATAGGAATGCGACTGACACACACAGCACACAAATATGTTGCCCCAAATAAGTAACAGATGACCACTATGTGCAGCCCATCAAAATAGTATCATGAACGCCTACTCTTAACTTGGTCAATCATCCATTCATGCAACAGCTATTTATTGAATGCCTGCTACGTGCCAGGCATAATTTCTGGGAAGAGTACAAATTCTGGGAAGGTAAAAATCCCCTTCTATGGAGAGTACTTACTTTTGTCAGGTGGACTAACATGTAACATTGTAGTAAATGACAGATCCTAAATTTGATCAGAGAGCCATGGAACATCAAGTTAAGTTTATCTGACTAGGGCAGGGGAAAACCAGGCAGGCTTCCAAGAGGAAGTGGCTTTGCATGAAGGAGACTAAGCTGGTGAAATAGGAAAAGAACAATAGGGGGGGGGGAGAGGGGGGAAGGGGGGAAGGACATATACAAAGGAAGGCAAGGAGCATGAGGGCACTGTGGATTTTTAAAAGCCAACAAAATAGGACAAACCAACAACAACTACAAAAACAGTGAAAAGTCAGGCGTAGCAGGAACTATGCGGGGATTTGGAGGCGGCTGACAGGACAGGGTGGGGCCAGATTAGAGAGGCGTCTACTGAGCTCGGACTCCCCTGGGGGCGCGCAGAATAGGGTCAGGCAGTGGTGGGCGAGACTGTGATAGGAGACGTTTCCAATTCATTCTTTTTTTTTTTTTTTTTAAGAAAAGTGCGTGTGTGTAATCTTGTGCTGGATCTTTGGAACATCAAGAACACAATTCTTTCTTATTTCCAGCATTTCACCATCACCCACATTTTCCTTTCTGAGAAACAACTAAGGTGGTGATATAAAATAACAGATCTTGGGGGGGGCTGTGTCACACCTCCTTTGTCCCAGAGCAGCTCCTGTGTGTAAGTCACACCAATGCCAGCGACCCTTGGCGGGGCGGGGAGCTGCTTTAAGGCTGCGTCATGCAGGGTGTGTTCCCCTCCCCCTCCGTCTGCGGGGGGGGGGGGGGGGGGGGGGGCTGCCCTAACCCTTGGACAAAGGCCGGAAATGGTAAGCAAACTGCTGCAAGAAGCGAATGCCTTTCAATCAAACTAGGGCTCGCCAGGCAAGATCTCCCTTAAAAGGAAGCGCCCAGAGAAAGGCGTTCCTGCCGTCCAGGTTCTGGTGGGCAAGGCGCAGCAAACGTGGGGACACCATCTAATGGGCGCCGAGAAACAGGCTGGCGGCTTCCGGCAACGCGCCGCGGGGACCCTCGGGGAGACCCAGGGCCCGATCCGCCTGGCACGTGCGGCGTCTGCTTGCTCCCCTCCAAGGTTGGACAAAGATGACAGCCTAGTTATGTCCCCAACGCGCCTTGATCCCCGACCCCAGTGTCGCAGGGCGAGCCGCACCCTTCGCCGCCGCCATCTTGTTGTTTACTACCCGCCGGGCCACGTGACGCGTCTCTGCGGAAGCCCAGGCTCCCCCACCGCCCCAACTTCCGGCCAGACCGGTTCCAGCCGGCCCCTGCCTGCAGACGCGCAGCTGCCCCCTAGCGGCCGGTCACTTCCGGCCCCGCCCGGTCTGCCGCCATTTCCCTCCCCGGCGGCCGCACGTCTGCGCCGTAGCTCGCCCCGCCCCGGCCTGCGCGCCCACGTTTTCTGTCGCGTTCACCGTGAGTCTTTGCGGGCGATGTAAACGTTAACCTCCTCCCACGTGCACGGAGGGGATTCTGGGACGTGGTGACAGGAGTTTCAGGGGTTTCTACCAGGAGCCTCCGGCCTTGGCGGCCTGCCCCCACCCCCCAGCGCGTCCCAACGGCGCCGACCCCGGGTGGGGCTGGGGACGCGGCCCAGGGCCCTCCCCCACGTCCTCCCCCCCCCCACGTGTCCTCGCACGTGACAAAGCCCCATGCACATGGCTTCTCCTATTCGGCCAGCGCAGCAGCCTTTGCGATGGAAGTTGTTGCTTTTATTAGAAGAAAACTTACACCCAGAGGGAGCCATCTGCTCCCGTGGCAGAACTTGCATGGACTCTCAGGGCATCTGAGTTCCCACCAGGCCCCGAGGCCCTCAGATGACCCTGCACATCTGCAGCATCCACCAGGGGAGGGGGCTCCTCGGAAATGCGAACCCCCGGGGCCGCTCCACGCCTGAGCTCAGATGCACCACTTGTTTACATTTGGCCACGTTTGCATTATAATTTTTCTCTATATCAGCTGCAGAACAACCTTATTTTAAAGTCCGAGTTTCCAGAGGTAAATAATTGCCCAAGGCTCTCAGTTTATAAAGGAGGGAGCTGGGATTTGAACCCAGGACCGTAGTCTGTGTGTCTCTATTACCTCCATTAAAAGAAAGGAGGGGCGGGGCGGGGAAGAATAGTCGAGCTGAGTGTGCCTAACCAGCGGTTCTCAACCTGTGGGTCGCGACCCCTTTAAGTACATCCTGCCTATCAGATACTTACATGACGATTTATAACAGTAGCAACATGACAGTGATGAAGTAGCAACGAAAATAATTTTAGGGTTGGGGGTCCCATGACATGAGGAGCTGTATTAAAGGGTCGCGGCGTGAGGAAGGTTGAGAACCGCTGAAACAGGGAAGGACAAGGGAAATGTGTGAAATGTCAGAAATCCTCCTTCAGAGCAGCTGACCTACCGGGCTAAGTCCCTCTCTTTGCAAGCAAACATCGAAGCCAAAGGCTACTGTGTGACAGGTGCCGGGGTGCTAGCACTCGGGTTTTGGGGCCAAAGTGTCTGCAGAGCCCTGAAGGGTTGGGGGCCATTAGAGGGAGCCCCTGGAAAAGTGAGAGCAATTTGCCAGGAAGGGAACTGAATCCCTTCCTGGTTTCTTTTAATCCTATTATATTCCAGTTTGGGTTTTTTTAATGCTTTGATTTTCTTTTTTTAAAAAATATATTTTATTGATTTTTTTACAGAGGGGAAGGGAGAGGGATAGAGTTAGAAACATCGATGAGAGAGAAACATTGATCAGCTGCCTCCTGCACACCCCCTACTGGGGATGTGCCCGCAACCAAGGTACATGCCCTTGACCGGAATCGAACCCGGGACCCGTCAGTAACCAGGCGGATGCTCTATCCACTGAGCCAAACTGGTTAGGGCTGCTTTGATTTTCTTGAAACCTTACCCCGTCTCTCCCCTGACCTCTGTCCCTGGTTAGAGTATGAATGCCCCCCGTTGGCACATCCCTTAGGCGATCTGGTGCTGGATCCCAGGGCCCCTGCGTTTGGTCTTCTCCAGGTGGCCTGGCTTCTCTCTCACGGGCTGGTGGTCTCATTCCTGCCCAGCTGACAGACGTGCTTCTACGTTTGAACGGTAGAGTCAGAGGTTCCTTTACCTTCTGGGCATTTCCACCTGGGTATCTCAAAACCCTTCAAAGTGAGCCGGGCTGGCTCAGCTACCCACTCACCATGGAAGGTCCCTGCGCCCCTTCAGTGTCCCTCCCATCTGCTGTCCTGTCTGAGCAGACACTGGGGAGCCAGCTCGGGCACTCCCCTTTCCTGCTCCCCCCTCCCCCGTGAGTTCCGGAACTTTTCCCTGCTGCTCAGTCTTTCCCCTTCATCTCCATTGCCCCTGCCCTGACCCAAGACACACTCTCCCTCCCTTGATTCCAGTGGTAGTTCCCTAACTGATCTCCCTGCCTCCACTTGGCTCCCTGTCAAAATGCAAAGCCGACCTTACCAAATGCAAATCAAATCTAGCCACCAGCTCTCTCTCCTGGAGGGATTAGAAACCCTCAGCGACCTCCTGCTGCGCTTTTGCCCAAATCGCCAGGGAACGTGGCTCCTGAGGCCGCTGCTCCCTACTCTTTGGGCTGCAGACACTCACCTCCCACTGGCCTGGGAGCCTTCGACAGGCTCTTCCCTTTGCCCGAGCTGCCCTTTCCCACCCATCACCTCCCCGCTCCTGTTCTTCTTGGCCCATGGCTCCTTCAGTTTTTGCACTCCCCCAGAATTACTCTAAGGCATGGTATTTTATGGGCATGGTTCTTTGTCCATTTCAGCACCTGGACCATAAGGTCCATGGAAAGGGACCGTCTCTTCCTTTGCTGGTCCTTGTGTCCTAACTGTGGTGCCAGGCACATAGCAGGCTTTGAGTAAATATTTGTGGAATGAATGCCTGAGTAAGAGAAATGGTGCTCAGTTCCGAGGACCCGTCTTAATAGCCAATTACTTAGCACCGTGGTCGCCATCTAGTGGTGACGGATGCTATTCTACCCCTGGGCCCATTCTCAGTGAGGGTCCTTAGCTCTCTCGCTGCACTGCTGGCACAGAAGGGAATCGATACTCGAGTAAGGAAGACCTGAACTAAATTAAAGTAGATGCAGTTGGTTAATTCTCTTGACTCTCAGTAAACATTAACCAAGGGTCTGATTCTTTGGCCACCCCAGGGACTTTTTAAATAACCGAATCTTATGCTTAGTATAGTTATCAGATTGATGCAGTCCTCAGAGCGTGACCTGAAAGAGCCCCACTCACACGAGTTTCAGGACAAAGCCTGGACTTTATACACTGTTCTTCTCAGAGCCTGTTCACGTGCGGGCTTCCCGACAGCATCGAATCCAGAGCAAAGCCCTACTTCCTTGAATTCTCCCTAAAAGCGCCCAACACAAGCCCAAATCCCATAAGTCCTTTCTAATGTCCTGGCGCCGAGATGTCTTAATGTCCTGGCGGTAAAGCATATGGACTTCATGAAATTCAGTGTCACTTTCCAAAAGACAAAACATGTTCATCGTTTGCCCTTGAGCGAGGTGGCAGAAGTGGGAGCAGCTCTGAGATGTGGTTATGAATCCTGGCGCCATCACTTCCCAGTAGAGGGACTCTGGGCAGCTTGAGGTTTCTCCAGTGTAAAGGGGGACTAATTGTATAGGACTGTGGGGTTTTTAAAATATATTTTATTGATTTTTTTACAGAGGGGAAGGGAGAGGGATAGAGTTAGAAACATCGATGAGAGAGAAACATTGATCAGCTGCCTCCTGCACGCCCCCTACTGGGGATGTGCCCGCAACCAAGGTACATGCCCTTGACCGGAATCGAACCTGGGACCCTTGAGTCTGCAGGCCGACACTCTATCCACTGAGCCAAACTGGTTAGGGCAGGACTGTGGGTTTTATAAGGGCTGATAAACCAGAAAGTTTTGCTATATATATGTAAGTCCTTACTTAACATTGTCTATAGCTTCTGTGGCTTCAAGCAAAATAATGTACAATAGTGAAATCAATATTCCCACAGGCTAATTGCTGTAAACAAGAGTTAAGTTCTTACAGCATCTCATCAATGATATAACGAAATGTTGCTGAATGAAATGACCTTATTCAAGGACCTCCTGGTTGAAACCAAGCGCCTTTTGGGTCTGCCTCTACGACTCGTAGTGGGAACGGGATGTAGGGTGGGTGGAGAAGGGACTGCCCATCTTGGGTTGAAACATGGCAGGCCGTTGGCCGTCCAGGGGCTTTCGATGGCTGCAGTGCAGGTGTCACCCCGTCCCGGAACTGCACCAGGCATACAGCTCAAAAGATTTGCCAGTCTTGATGGAAGGATATGTAAATCTGACTCCATTCACAGCCTCTCTTTAACAGTTCAGTTGAAATTGCATCTAATTTAGGCTCATTCATAATTGTCACTGGTGTAAGTAACTGCAAATGCGGAGGAGCCCACCCCAAGGCCTGATAATTACTTCAGGATGAAAACCCAACTGTAGGAACATCATGGTTGCTATGACAACCATGTGAGAAGCCCGGTTGCCCACGGTTACCTATGTTACCAGATGTCAGTGGCGCTTGAGTCTTAGCTCTGAATGAGCCTCTGGAGCATAATGGGGAAAGGCAATAGGACCTGTATGAGTGGGTCTGAATGAAAGAATCTTCTAGCGCCCATGGGAATCTCTGACATTCTTTTTTTTTTAGCCCCGATGGGTTCATGAAGAGTCTCTATCTCATTACAGTTGTCACCTTGGAGCCTGAGAGTCCTAAAATAACCCTTCCTCTAAAAGGCCTTTCTTTTAAAAAATTATTTGTTAAAATTTAAAAATAAGTAATAGAAATATAAGGTTCAAGCCTGAAAAATGCAAAAGCTCTATGAGGAAGTTCTCCTTCCTATCCTTGCCCCCACTTATTCTCTCTCTCTCTCTCTCTCTCTCTCTCTCTTTTTCTCTTTCTCTCCCCCGTCACCCCCCCCCCCCGTCTCTCTCTACCCCCTGATCGGGGCCAATGAATGAACCTGCAACCCAGGTACATGCCCTTGATGGGGAAGCAAACCAGACACTCTTCGGTCCACAGGCTGACACTCTAACCATTGAACCACGCTGTCCAGGACTCCTTTAATTTGTTTTTACACAAAAGAATATATGATGTACACACAAAAATACATCATACACATTGTTATGCACCCTTCACTTTTCCTTAATATATCTTGAAATTGTCTTATGTCAACCCATAAAACACTTCCTCAATCTTTTTAAAGTGCAAGACTTTCCATTTTATGGATGTGCCATTGTGTTCAGCCATTCCCTATTGACGGCCTTTAGAGTTGTCTTCAGGACTTTGCTATCAAAACAGTGGCATCGACTAGCCTTACATTAGTGTCGATTTGCACGTGTGCGTTATCGGTAGGACAGTTTGTAGATGTAGAATTGCTGGGCATGTGGACTTGTCATTTGAAATTGCCATTCAAAGATCTCGTATTGATTCCCACGCCCCCCAGCAAGTATGTGAGGCCATTTTCCCACAAACAAACAAAGAGTGTCTTATCAAGCTTTTGGGTTTTTGCCAATCTGGTAGGTGAGAAATGGCATCTCAATGGGGTTCAAACTGCATTTTTCTTGTACGTATTTAATTGTAGTGAACTAGCTATTCATACGCTTTGCCTATTTTTCAATTGGGTTGTTGGCCTTTTTCTTAGCTGGAGCAATCCTATTAGAATATTAAGTCTGATGATGCTCTTTCTTTCCTTACAAGCCACTGGCAACCCATCTCCCTCAGAATGAAAACCAGATCCTTGCAGTCTGCTCTGTTGCCCACCAGTGTGCCCACCTGCACTCTCTCTTTCCCCTCTGACTTGGTGTCCAGTTATGTTCCATTTTATTTATTTTATTATTATTATTTTTAATATATTTTATTGATTTTTTTACAGAGAGGAAGGGAGAGAGATAGAGAGTTAGAAACATCGATGAGAGAGAAACATCGATCAGCTGCCTCCTGCACACCTCCTACTGGGGATGTGCCCGCAACCAAGGTACATGCCCTTGACCGGAATCGAACCCGGGATCTTTCAGTCCGCAGGCCGACGCTCTATCCACTGAGCCAAACCGGTTACGGCTATGTTCCATTTTAATCACTCTGTTCTTGACACACTGATCCTCTTCCTATTCTTTGCATTTGTCTCAGGGCCTTTCACCTTTCTATTCTCTCTGCCTGGAGTAGGCTTCCCCAGCCTACTTAAAATTATAAATTCTTACTGATACACCCCTCCCTCCTCTTACAGTCTTTTTCCATCTCTGCTGATGGACTTGATCTCCTTCCTGCTCACCACCAACGTGTTAATTGACTGTCTTCCCTCGCACTAGAGAGTAGGCATATGAAACCTAAGAAAGTGACTATTCATTTACGCCATCAGGTTTTAGGATTTGGGCACTATTTCCTCATATAAAACATATCAATACTTGGGCTAGCCCCAAATAACTAAATTACGGTGAAATTGAATTGAATGTCTATATATTTTTATTAAAAAATATACAACAGGAAACAATGTTTATTTTATGTACTCAGAAGTAAGGGAAATAAGTTCCATGAGCATTTTTTTAAAAATATATTTTTTTATTAATTTCAGAGAGGAAGGGAGAGAGAGAAACATCAGTGATGAGAGAGAATCATTGATTGGCTGCCTCCTGCAAGCCTCCTCTTGGGGACTAAGCCCGCAACCCAGGCATGTGCTCTTGACTGGAATCGAACCCGGGACCCTTGAGTCCACAGGCCGATACTCTATCCACTGAGCCAAACCGGCTGGGGTGAAGACAGGCATTTTTATGTGTTTTGTTCACATCTATATTCAACAAATATAGATGATGCTTAATGAATCAGGGTCTCTTTCTCCCCAGGACTCATGTGGCTCAGCTCCCTAGTACTGAACATATATGTCCAGCGCAGTTCCCAGCCATACTCAGAAACTGGCGTATTTCTCTTGGGCTCTTTCTTGTTACTCCTGTAGAGTCTTTTCCATCGTTCCTCCCTTGCAGTGCTGGTTTCCGGGGCACAACACTGTGGAGTTTGATAACATTTGGCGAATTAGGTGTCTGTGGGGTTTGGGCTATTTTTATCAGAGATATAGCCTCAGGACAACATGGTATCTTTTCAACTTGTTACTATGCCATAAAATACACCAGTGTTCTAGTTTTTATAGAGTTAATAGGTAGAGATAAAAAAAAGAGAAGGGGAATTGATTTAATTATCACTTACATAATGCAGTTTTATGAGCCTATGTAAATTATGCATTGTTGACCTTTAAATTAATTTAGGCTTAATGAGATGGTTTCATTACGTTTAAAGATGTAATGTAATTATTTTATTATGTTTCTTATTGCTTTGTAAGCATACTTCTGCTTCGTGTCTCATTAAGGCCCAAATGTATGGCCTTCTTATCGACTCTTTAGCTGTTTTCTGGTGTGAGGTTTGCAGAAGCCTGATCTGACTGAAGTATGGTGTTCCTAAATTGTGTAATTTTCCAGGACACATGGCAGCTTTTGCTTCAACGGAGGCCTACATTTTCAAAAGAGTTAAACATTTGATCTGAAAATGGGCTCTTTAAAAAAGTCGTTTGCAACAGGAATCTTTGTCATGCTGGGCACGAAAGGAAAAATGAATCTAGCATTCCAGTCTTGGGCCCTCTAGTGTTGGGTCTTGGAACTGTAGGTTAATTTTGCACATGGCACTGGAGCCTGGAGTCCCCTGAGAATCCCAGGAAATCTGAAAGGAAGGAGGAGGACATTGAAGAGGCTGGTCTCTGGCCTCATCACCTTCAGCCACAGAAGCCGCACTGTTACTATTTCTTCAATTTGGGACACTGCTAACCTCTTCCTTGGTACTATAGTTATTTCAGCGCTTTAAAAATAAAAGTTCACAAGCTAGATTTACTAGAGAGTAAGCATATGAAACCTAAGAAAGTGATTGTTCATTTTTGCCATCAGATCTTAGGATTTGGGCAGTATCTCCTCATATAAAACCCATCAATACTTGGGCTTAACCCCAAATAACTAACCTAGGGTGAAATTGAATTGAACACCTATATGTTTTCATTAAAAAAATATACAACAGGGAACCATGTTTATTTTCTACACTCTGGGTTTCATGCACTCATAGTCAAACAGCCAGGGTTGGGAACGCATTCGCAATACTGAGTTTATTGCTGATCATCAGTGGGCCTTTGGTTCCACTGCAGGGAGTCCCTGGTGGAGGCACCCTTGAAAGGAAGTCTCCTGTTCTGTGCTGTGGCTAGTAATGTCCCCTCGAATCCTTCACTGACATAGGGAGAGGCATACAGACCACTCAGCGATGTGTTGAGAACTCTTGGATCACAGGGCCCGACGCACTTCCATTCCCATCGCCAGCGCGTCAGACCTGTGCAGGCCATGGTCATCTGCCTGTAAGGGGAGGCTGGTCTCCCGATCTCTTCGGTCACTTACCCATTTGTGAATTTATGACCAGATGACCGATCTTCAAGTTCGCATCCAATGCACCCCCTAACCCAGTGGTTCTCAACCTTCCTAATGCCGCGACCCTTTCATACAGTTCCTCATGTTGTGGTGACCCCCAATTTCATTGTTACAAATTGCACATAATTAAAGCATAGTGATTCATCACAAAAACAATGTAATTATATATGTGTTTTCCGATGGTCTTAGGCGACCCCTGTGAAAGGAGCCTGGGTCCCTGAAAGATTGCTGGACTGAGTCCTTTCATGCCCTCTGACAACAGGACATGGAAGACAGGTAGGCCTTTACCATGTCGAGTCACTGAGGTTTTAGTGTTGTTTGTGATAGCAGTTAACTTACCCTGGCTAGTACATTCCCCAAGCTCTCTGAACCCGTTTCACAGGTAAGGAAATTACTTAATTCACAGTGTAAAGTGACTTAAGTAAGATAATTTAATGTACATACTCGGCACATAGTAAGTGCTCATGGATGTCAGCTGTTGTTATTGGTGAATGTGACTGTGCCCCCAGTTAGAAGAGGGGGCAGATTTGTGTCTGGGAGGATAGTGGTTTAGGAGGATTGTAACGGTAGGATTGTCATTGTCATCATCGTCATGAAGATGGCACCCGCCATTTACTGACCACCTGATTGGGCCAGGCTCTGTCCTGGGGTGCATCACGTGGTCTCATTTCAATCCCCTGAGGCAGGTATTAGTAACCTCAGTGAGGATCCCAGCTGCTGCTGAAGCCGCACAGACTACACAAGCAGTGACATGGGCAGGCTTTAAACTCTGGGCTATCTGACCTTTACTTCAGAAACGACATCACGTGTATTTTGGGGAAATGCGATACGTATTTAAAGAAAAGAAAAAAAAATGTTTTTAAATGAGGCCTCCACCTGCTTTGCTTCTCATTAGGGAAGTGTTATGTTTTCCTTCTGAAACTTTCTCTACTTCAAGTTGTAGGGACTGGCTTTTATAAATTACTCCTTCGGCTAGAGATCGGCTGCAGATGTGAAAGGCCCCGGTCTCCTCGCCTTCCCCAGGGTCCTGTGATTTCTGTTTTGTTTGTACTCCCGCAGGCTCTGTGTGGACTCGGTCAGTGGAAAAGGGACTGGGTTTCTAGAACAATGCGTCTGCGAGTCCTGCAAGTCTCCCTGCAGCTCAAGGCCTCCTGTGAGTAGAGCAAATACTTTAAAGCCCTTTCGATACATGCATAACCTGAGCTATAATTTCCCAGAAGCACCTTCCATTTCTTTACTTTTGTGTGGAGTGAAGAAAGATTTGTGACCACACGAACAAGAAAGGTTTGGATAAAAAAGAAAGAAAGAAAGAAAGAAAGGTTTGATGAAAACTTCTGAGGTGCTGGTGCTTAAAATCCTGATACTAGATTCACTAGATTAACCAAAGGATTGATTGCTCTTCGCAGTTATGTGTACTGTATTCCCTCTTCTTCCCCTTTGAGATAACAGTTTGGGCTTCAGCAGCATAACCCACCCCATAGACCAGTAGTAGGTCCATAGGCACAGATTCAGTCATTAGCAACATGGGGTGTCGCTGGACTACACTTGCATTTATATCAACAAGACAATTCCACTTGCAGCGGTTTATGTGGCGCCCACTTGCTGTGTGTTAAGACAGCCGGTAAGGACTGGTTTATAATGTATTTTACTTCCACTGCTTCTCTTCTAGGTCTGATAAAACTTTAAACACAAGAAGCATTTTTCTTTTTTTATCTCACAGATAGTTTTGCTGTCAAAGGCAACGCTAAAGGCAAGGTGAATAAAACCAACTTCTACACTTAGGGTTATTTTTGCAATATTTATGAATGTATTCAGGAAAAAGCCCAGGGCCCTTGCTGCTAGAACAATGGGTTAGATTGCTTTTCTTCAAGAATATTATTATCAATATAATAATATATCAGTATAGAGTTTCATAGAAATTCTTCTACAATAAAACTTTGAAAACTGTTTTGTCCTTTAAAAAATAATGTTATCAGGCACTGGCCAAGTAGCTCAGTTGGTTGGAGTGTCGTCCCAATGCACCAGGGTTGCGGGTTTGATACCTGGTCAGGGCACATGCAAGAATCGACCAATTAATGCATGAATGAGTGGAACAGCAAGTTGATGTCTCTCTCGAACACGCACTCTCTGTCTCCCTTCCCCCCTCTCTCTCTCATAAAAAAAAAAAAAGTTCTTAAAAAAAATGTTATAAACAACACCCCCCCCCCCCCCCGCAAAAAAAACACTTTGTGGCTGCTTGAAAAATAACACGAGATGGCGCCAGAGAGCCAAAGTGGAGATGGATTTGCTTCTAGGCAGGAGAAAGATCTGAGTGGAAAGGGCAGCCTTTTACATTCTCTGAAGCCGTGCGGGGGGGGGGGGGGGGGGGGGGGGGGGTCCCACTTTCTCCACATCGTCGCAACACTTTGTTTTCTTTTTAAAAAACAGCTGCGTGGTCTCTTACTGTGGCTTTGATCTGTGTTTCCTTGAGCAATTGGTTTTTACTTTTTTTTATTTTTATTGCTTAAAGTATTACAAAGAGTATTACATATGTCTCCTTTTTTCCCCCCGCCCTTGACATTCCCCTGGCCTCCCCTACCCCCCAGTGTCTTATGTCCATTGGTTATGCTTATCTGCATGCATACAAGTCCTTTGCTTGATCTCTTACCCCCCTCCCTCCTGCCCTCCCACCCTCCCCGGCCTTCCTGCTGTAGTTTGACAGTCTGTTCGAGGCAGCTCTGCCTCTGTATCTATTTTTGTTCATAAGTTTATAATGGTCTCTATTATCCATGAATGAGTGAGATCATGTGGTATTTTTCCTTCATTGACTGGCTTATTTCTCTTAGCATAATGCTCTCCAGTTCCATCCATGCTGTTGCAAATGGTAAGAGTTCCTTCCTTTTTAGAGCAGCATAGTATTCCATCGTGTAGATGTACCACTTTTACTTATTTTTTAAGCCGTAGAGGATTGTGTTGACAGCTTGTGCTGCATGGCTGGTGGTTAGGGGCTAGGGGTCCGGCCTGTGCTCCAAACCAGTAGCCACGTAAAGAGCAGCCCAGTGCTTAGAGCAGTTAACCGGGAGGCTCTTAAGTTGATGTGGCCACAGCGGGATTCAGTCCCCTTCCTCAACACCCTCTTCTACCCAAATGGCAGACATCCTGTCCCCACATCTTGAGTAAAGAGCAGCCCACTTTGAGCCCTTCCCTAAGTGGTTTCTAGGGTCCCTCTCAGTGCTGGAGTCTAAGACTGTCACAGGGCTTCACTAAGCCGGTTAATTCCCCAAGTGTCAGTCGGAACAGACCAGCGTCACCAGCATCACCCTGGGTCCTTGGGAGCCATTCAAGGCTCGTGGCCCACGTTCATTCTTCCAGAGGCTGACAGACATGCCAGGGTTCCTGCCTGTTAGGAACCCTAATCAGGACACATGGATGACACCCAGACTGTCCCACCTGCCCAGCTCAGCTTCTTAATTTTTATTTTTTAAAAACATTTTTTTTATTGATTTTTAGAGAGAGAGAAGGAGAGAGATTGATTTGTCGTTCCACTCACTTATGCACTCATTGGTTGATTCTTGTATGTCTCTTGACCAGGGTCAAACCCACAACCTTGGTGCATCGGGAGAGTGCTCCAATCAGCTGAGCTACCCAGCCAGGGCTCAGCCTCCTCTTTGAAACATAGAAGCCAGTGGGCTTCCTAAAGAGGCAAAGTGTCCTGTCATTGTTCCTGAAAACATGGAGCAATGCTTGGAGGAAGTGGGCCATCTTGAACTTCATGAAATGTGTTCATCCTTGGGGCTGCACGGAGGGGAGCAGAGAAGGGGGGGGCATAAGGGGCATCTGTAATACTGTCAACAACACATACAATAAAAATAACTAAACAAATAAATGTGTTCGTCCTTTGCGATTTGGAAGAGCAAGAAGTATTTTGCTGTAGTGCTATAGGTTCACCGAGAAGCCAGGAAGTTTGGGAGGAGAGAGAGGTCAGGGCAGAACACGGGCGTTTTCCTTTCAAGGATCCGGTGGTAACGTTGCAGGATGATTGCTTTTGGATCTTTGCCACCAGATGTGTTTACTGCGCAGGAACAGTCCCTCAAGGCAGAGATAGTATCTGCGCAGGGCATTCTGAGAGCAGCAGAAATAGGACGGCTCACCGAGGAGGCTTGAGCTGGGGAAGGCCGGCTGATGGGGCAGGAGCGCAGAGAGGAAGGGACGGGCTGGCCCAGAAGGAAGGGCAGAGACCAGAGCTGAGGATGCTGTCTCACATGGTACCAGGAGCTTCCAGAGGTGATGCTGCTAAGAAATTCTTCACAGGGGATGAGAGCTGCAGCAGAAGGTCCCTCAACCATTCGGAGGGACTGAGGAGTGGGGCCTGGGAGACCCCTTCTGGGGAGGCAGCGTCCCCTCTTCTGTCCATTCAGGAAGATGCTCAGCCCGCTTTTGCACAGGTCAGCCACTCACCACTCAGCAGAGAACTTGAAAAGCAGCCATAAAAGAGACATCGAGGATTTTGTGGGCCGTAAACCTCCAAGATGAATTTTCCTATCACGTTTTACGAGCATGAGTTGTAAAGCCTTCAGGATGCTGGGCTGCCCCTCCGCGGTGCCCACAAGCATCCTCCGGAAGTGATGATTGGTGTTAACTCAGCCAGAGACCTTGGATGATGCAGGCACCGCGCCTTAACCCGCGGAGCTGGTAGAGGTGATTGTTTTTTCTTGGATGCACAGGGAAGACTGTGCTGTCTTTTTTGAACTTCCTTGTTTGTAGATGAGATCCTCTATGGCAGCGGTTCTCAACCTGTGGATCGCGACCCCTTTGGCGGTTGAACGGCCCTTTCACAGGGGTCGCCTAAGACCATCCTGCACAGCAGATATTTACATGACGATTCATCACAGTAGCAACATTACAGTTAGGAAGTAGCCACGAAAATAATTTTATGGTTGGGTCATAACATGAGGAACTGTATTTAAAGGGCCAGAAGGTTGAGAACCACTGCTCTATGGGGAACTTGGGGGGATCCCCAGTAGGCAGATGTGTGGTCCCCAACAGTACCTGAACACCCTGAAGGTTAGAAAGATACAATTAAGATGTGGATTTATTTCATTTTCTTTTGGTTTAATTATTTGAGTAGATAACACAGTCACTGTATAGACAAATACACAACAAAAAGTTACTCCACCTACCAGTACCTGTCCCCTCCTCCCACGGCTAAGAACTTTCTATACCCACTTGCACAGTTCCTCGTGCATATAAAATTCAGAGATACATTCTTATGCCCACCTTGTTTTTAAAACAAGATAATATTTTACAACTAGAGGCCTGATGCACGAAATTCATGCCAGGGGCTCGGCCCTCGCAGCCCCAGCTTCGTCTGGAAGGTCGTCCGGAATGTCATCCGGTCGGTCATTCGGCTGTTCGGTCTAATTAGCATATTAGCTCTTTATTATATAGGATATTGTTTTATATCTTGCCTTTTCCACTTAATACGTCTGGGAGATGGGTTTTGAAGGAACCTCTGTGGAAGGAAGGGAGTGAGGTGAACAAAACTGTAGATTGCTAAGCCAGATAAAGGCTTTGGGGTTGTTTGCCCAAATCTGTTAGGTTTACAGAGTGGACACCCAAACCTCAGCACGTTTGAGGCTTTCCTCAAGATCACCCAGTGGCCTCTAACACTTACAAATCATTCCTTAATTTACAAAAGCAAAGTGTCTTCCGTTAAGTGGGGCAGTTAAATGAAATACAAGCCTTCATTTTCGGCCTAATAACCCAGAAGCTTCCCACTGCCCTAAATTAAATCAGCCTCATTAAGGAATGGGGCTTGTGTTGCAAGAAGCCACAGTGCATGGCCTGGTTTCCTCCTGCCCAGAAGGACAGCAGCAATCGGAGCTCGTGGCTTAGGCAGCGATTTTCCGTGCCTTTGTGCTCTCAATGCTACAGATCCAGCTCCCACACTCACCGAGGGCTCACTTCTGCCTTTTCTGAGGGAGGTGAAGAGGACTCTCAAACCTGTGGTGGTGAATTCAGGCCAACTCTGGAACAAGGGGTATTTGCACAAGTGGAAGAGACTAAAGGCCTGGGGTGGGAGGGCGGGAGGGCTAGAAGGGGTCAATGGGGTGAAAAGGGGACATATGTAATACTTTCAACAATAAAGATAAAAATAAAAAAAGGCCCTAACCGGTTTGGCTCAGTGGATGGAGTATTGGCCTGCAGACTGAAAGGTCCCAGGTTCAATTCTGGTCAAGGGCATGTACCTGGGTTGCGGGCACATCCCCAGTCAGAGGTGTGCAGGAGGCAGCTGATCGATGTTTCTCTCTTATCGATGTTTCTAACTCTCTATCCCACTCCCTTCCTCTCTGTAAAAAATCAACAAAATAAAAAAAAGGACACTTAAAAAAATAAAATTAAAATAAAAAAGGGGAGCTGACTAAACCCCATCTACTACAGGCACATGATTTCTCCAGGGACTGTGTCCTCTTAAGGGTACATAGCCCCTGACAATGGGCCTGCACTTGCAGACTTGGAAACCTGGTTCTCCCTCCGTTGGCCTTGTTTCTGTGTCGGAGAAAGCGTGACCTGAAAAAGACCTGCTCAGTCCCACTCTGTTCACCTGGCTTGGCCTCAGAGTTGGCTCACTCTCCCTTGGTCATCGTGGGCCTTGGTGCTGAAACAGGCGTGGCCGTTCTCTGTGTGCGTGGGCAGGCCTTACTTGATAGATGCTATGCCAGATCTGCACCGTGTGTGAAGCCTCTAGCTCGGTGCCTGGCACACAGAGGTTCCCCCAGAAGCGAATCCTGAGACCCAGTAAAGGGCTGGGGGAAACAAGACACGGGCAGGCAGGCAGCCAGGAAGCGGTGTTGCGAAGCCAGCTCCCACCCTGGGTGGCTGGGGCTCGATCCTGTGGGAGATGTGGGTTGGGATAGAGAGTGATCCCACCTGAAGGGTGAGGGCGCTGGTTGGTTGAGAGCTGGTGGGCGCTGATTCCTCCACTGCCTGCAGATCTTCTGCAGCTTTAAGAGAGCCCTCAGGCACAGATGACACTGGCGGTTGGCAGTCAGCCGGAGCGCGGTCCACAGGTATGAGCAAGGCATGGATAGTGGCCCCCACATCATTCGCATTATTCTTACCCTCTCGCTTCTGTCTTATATTCTGCCTCGGTGTTAAAGTTTTTCTTACAGACTTGATGCATTTCCAGCCACCAGCTCTCAACTGAGATTCTGTACTAGTATCTTCCTTAATTTGTCTCAAGTGCCACCATCCCCTGGCTGTGGCATTGGTGTTTTTTAAATTTCTTGCAGAAATGAGCTGGAATGCAACGCTGTGGATCTTGCACATTCCATCTGCCCACCAGGATGCAGTCTGAGGTGGAAGCAGTGATGCTTTAAGAACTGGACTTCTCGGCATTCCCTGGGAGAGAGTAAGCAGCTTGCCCAAGGTCACACAGCTTGCACATGGCCTGTCTGGCTGCAGAGCCTGAGCCATTTTACTGGTGTCTGCTTTGAGGTATCCCGTGTGGCCCCTTGCTGCAACCTTTTGCAGCAAGGATTCAGAATCTGGAGAAGGGGCCATGTGCAAATGGATACACTAGACAAGAAATATAAATTTGGAAGGCATTGGGGGAACCAGGAGGAAGCCCTTCTCTAGTGGAATGGCTCCCCGAATCTCTGGACCCATAGCTTTTTATTTACTAGAATACACATTTGCCCTTTAGCAAAGCAAACAGTCATTTCAATGATAAGGTTTGGTAAACAATAAAAGGATTATCAGGTTAGGGCAGTGGTCTGCAAACGGCAGCTCATGAGCTACATGCAGCTCTTTGGCCCCTTGAGTGTGGCTCTTCCACAAAATACCACGTGCGGGCGTGCATGTACAGTGCGATTGAAACTTCGTGGCCCATGCACAGAAGTCGGTATTTTGTGGAAAAGCCACACTCAAGGGGCCAAAGAGCCGCATGTGGCTCGCGAGCCGCAGTTTGCCGACCACTGGGTTAGGGGATTGCCTTCAACCATTTTGCCAGCAGCAGGTAATACGATGCTGATTATCAGCTCTTGCTGAATACCAAAGTCCATCAGCCTTCTGACCGACCTCTCGCATTTATATGTTAACTACTGTTGGGCTTTGCCCCCAGCAGCCCCTGGCTCTGTGCAGGTGGTGTTGGCCTGGGGGACATCTTTGTGAGCTGCTCTCCTGGGGAGCTCCAGTACCTCCCACCTCAACTCCAAAGGGCTGTGGGCCTGATGCCTCAGGAACATACGTGGGGGAGCACTACTAAGCCAGTTTTCCCATGAGGTCCATGGGGCTCACAGGTTGAGAGGCCTGCAGTTGGCCCACAATGGATGAGGGCTGGAGGGGGCCTCTGGGTCCTTTGATTCTCCAAGCATTGTGTTTTCACTGTGTTTGGGGTTTGGTCAAACAGGCATGCCCACCCACTGCTGGGTGAGTGCAAACTTGGGACATCCCAGAGGTGGACAACACAGTTATTATCTATCAAAATTCCAAATGCGCAAGGCCATGCACCCAGTAATCCCACTTCTAGGAGGTTATCACGCAGACATACATGTGTGGAAAATGGCTTGTCCATTTAGCGGGTCCCTGCATCACTGTGCTAGTTTGGAACTCGCCTAAGTGGCCATCAGTAGGAGACTGGCTAAAACAGGAGTTAGCGTTATACATCCGTGCCAGGAGGTGCCATGCAGCCTTGAGAAAATGAGGCAGCTCAGTGTGTATTGATTTGTTAGAGACAAAAGCCCAAGGAGCAGACAATGTGTTCATTGTGCTGTAACTTGTGTCGAGAAAGACAGTGTGTGTGTATTGGGTGACTTAGGAGTGTGTCTGGAGACATTAGGAGACTCAACATCGGTTGCCTCGGAGAGGGGAGCTGGGAGGCTGGGGTTGAGGGGGTAAAGGAGGCTTTTTCCATATACCCTTTAGTAGCTTTTGAATGTCAAATGATATGACTGTATTGAGTAGCTGCTCAAAAATAAATACAATTAGGAATTCTGTGGGTTCTTTTTGCCATATTGCATTTCACTCTGGAATCTAAGTTTCCTCATTTGTAAAAGGAGGAAAAGAATATTTATTTCAGAGAGTGCTGACCCCTGTGTTTATTTGTTTGTGGCACTTACCACTGCCCTTAACGATTTAATTTTAGGAGCATTGACTTGGTCTGTCTGCTGCTGGAGAGGAGAACTGTGAGGTCAGGTCCTGGGTGTCACTTGCTCAGCACTCTACCTCTGGGACCTGCGTTTGGTGAGTGCTAAACAAAAATATTTTTGGAATAAATAAAAAATTGAGAATACTTTGTTAATTAGAACATGTTCTTTGTGTCTCTTATTATTACTTATAGCATCAAATTGCAAGAGGCAGCGGTGCATATGGGCTTGGATGGTCTAGGTTCAAATCTCAGCTCTGCCGCTTATTAGCTGTGTGACTGTGGGCAAGTCACTCAACCTCTCTGTGCTCAGGTTTCCTCATTAGCAAATTGGGAGCTGTGGAAGTACCTACTGCATAGAATTGCTGCAGGGATACCAAGAGCACATACATCTTAGAACCTCACCAGACACTGTAAATGGGAGGTATGGTCACTTGCCATGACTTTGATACTTTTCCCATTAGAAACACTGATCTCTGGCAGAACTTCTTTCAGAATTTGGCAAGACCTTTAGAAGAGTAGGAATACGTCTTTGCTTGTTTCCTCTTTGAATTCTTCCTTTCCTGGAGCATTAAGGTGGCTCTGAAGAGTCTGTCTTATTTTTCTAGAGAACATCATCTCAGGAATAAAGGCTTCCTAATTTTGAGGGCAGTTGGCTCCCAGGTGATTGGGCAGGCGTTGTAGACGGGGATCTTTTTTTCTTTCCTTTCTCCATGTCCCCAAGTCCCTGAAAAAATCCCTCAGCTCCCTGCTGGCCTTTCCTGGGAGGCCATGCCCTTCTCCTTTCTCCCAAGGTCAGCGTGGTTGGGGTTTGTTAAAGCCCTAGAGCAGTGATGGCGAACCTTTTGAGCTCGGCGTGTCGGCATTTTGAAAAACCCTAACTTAACTCTGGTGACGTGTCACATATAGAAATTTTTTTATCTTTGCAACCATAGTAAAGCAAAGACTTATATTTTTGATATTTATTTTATATATTTAAATGCCACTTAACAAAGAAAAATCAACCAAAAAAATGAGTTCGCGTGTCACCTCTGACACACGTGTCATAGGTTCACCATCACTGCCCTAGAGCCTATTCAGCTTTTCCCTCCGTGGACCTGGGGGAGAGGAAGCCGACCCGGGAGTCCCAGAGTGCAGCAGAACGCCTTGGAAACCCTCTGCTTTCTGTGTGAGCCACTGTGAAGAGACACTTGCTGCAAGCTTCCTGGAAATTGTGGCTTGAGTGGCCTTGATGGAGGCCCACAAGGGAGATAGACAATTGGGGCCTGACGTGCTCCGCACAGCTCCTTAGGAAGTGGGGCTGGGTCCACGGGGACCTTGGCCGAGCTGATCAGAGTGCACTGGAGAGAGGCTGTGAGGACATTAGTCAGCATCCTTCTGCATTCTGTCAGTGTTCGAGCCCCTTGAGTTTCTGAGTGCTCGCCCCTCTCTGCAGGTGGGGGGATGCAGCCACGGCCCGCTGCCCCGCCCCCCTGAGTCGCCATGCTTCAGGGGGATGCTGGGAAGTTCTCCTGCCGCTGGGAGCCTGGGTGCTGGCTCATTAGTGCCAGGCACCCTCCGCAGCGTGCTGTGCGCCTTTGAAGTGTGTCCTTGAAGGCGCGGCTGCCTTGGGTTGGCTCACTGGACCCGACCAGGTGGCCATGGCAGACAAGCTCAGGAGCTCCGCACACCGCTGCCTGGGCTCAGA
This sequence comes from Myotis nattereri, assembly GCF_964212035.1. Lineage (NCBI taxonomy): Eukaryota > Metazoa > Chordata > Mammalia > Chiroptera > Vespertilionidae > Myotis > Myotis nattereri. The sequence goes on from NC_138097.1 coordinate 14,351,361, forward strand.
GGCCGCAATGAATCTGCTTTCTTTCCAGGAATCTCAAGGCATGTTTGCTTTTCATCTTGTTTCCTGACACAGAATAACATCTCACAGTGAAATGAAACCTCCCTGTTCCCTCCCGCTCCCCGCACCCCATGCAGCTCAGCCATATGGAAACAGCAGTAAACAAAATCACCAGCGTGTCTGAAACCCGAAGGCAGGACAAGTTGGCAGCAGCCTGAAGGGGAGAGAAGAAACCCAACCTCTTCAGATCTTAGGATTTAGCTTCTTATCTGCTGGATCCTGGGGGCAGGATGGAGAAAGAGCCGGAATGTCTGATGGTGATTGTTTCTCTTTGTTTTGAAGTCCCCATACCCAGAGGTCATGAAAAAGAAACCAGAGCTTGACCTTTCAAAAATAGGAAAAAGCCAAAAAAAACCCACAAAAACCAACAACAAAAAAACCAACCAAACAAACATACAAACAAAACACACACACACCTCACAGCCTGCTCTCTTTGCACCACACCTCCTAAGACCAAAACACAAAGTCAAGGCCACAAATTGGCAGATTGCAGGCTGTATCTGGCTTGCTGTTGTGTTTCGTTTGGCTCACACAGTATTTTTTTTCCCCCTTAAACTTGAGCCAACAGTTAAACAAGGGGAGATTTCAAAGAGTAATCCAGAAAATCTGGGGATGCTGAGCACATACGCTGTTGCAGAACCAGATGGAGCCACGGAGTTGCAAGGGGCTCGTCAGCCCTTAGCATCTCACTGCCTGTTGTCTTAGTGGGTCTCTGACCCCCGGAGGTGCCTGGGTCTGCCATCTGATGTAAAATAGCTGGCACCCATCTGGCCTTGCAGTGTTTTTCTGGATTAAGCTTTCTGGAGCAGTGGGGTATGGTGCTACTATTCTTAGATTCTTCTCCAGATTTGCCTCACACTCCCCCTCCCCCCCAACTCCTCTGACTGGTTTTATGACCCTCTTTCTGTATTTATATTAAGCCTGGAAGGTAAGCTTCCATTTGAGTCTCTCTGCCAAGACCCTGGCTTAAAGAACTCTGCTATTTGACTTTAAATTATGAGGCTTTGTAAATTTATGAATGTTCTGACTTGAATGGTATTGAGAAAGTGTATAGATGTGTAAACTATGGCATTTTCCCCTCAGTTTGTAATGTAAGTTTCAGATTTGTTCTATAGCCTTGGGCCTTTGTCAGCTTAGTAATATTTAAAAAATTTATATTTCAACTGAAGTTGTCACAATATTATGTTAGTTTCAGGCGTACAGCATAGCGATTAGACATTTATACCTTACAGAGGGATCATTGTGACAGTAGTGTTTTCAAGGAATCTGCCTATTTCATCTAAGTTGTATTTGTTGGCAAAGAATTGCTCCACAAAATATCTTTCACTGTCTGCAGGCTCTGTAGTCGTGTCCCTCCCTCATTTTTGATAACTGGAATGTGTACCTCCTTTCTTTTGTAATGTTTCATCTAACTAGTTCTGAATATAGCTGTTCTTTGGACATGTCCCTGCAGCCACACAGACTGTACCAGCCTAGATTCATCAATGGCCTTTTTTTTTTTTAAGGCACCAACCATATCCTGGACCATACTGCAGACACCACTGGGCCAACCAGTCGCTGCTCAGAGAGTGCTGTGCCCTCCTTCCCCCCTGGCACGCAGCCCGGCCACATGCCTGGAGCTTCCGGTTCTTCCTGAACACACAGAAGCACCTCAGTGGTTATGGGATCTGGCAACTGCACGTTCAGGTGAGGTTCACCTGTGGGGCGGACACTGGCTGATGGGAAACAGGAGGAGGGGCGAGCTGACCAGGGCCGGGACTAGCGTGAGGTGAGGGAGACATTGATGGCCCAAAGCAATAGGTCACCCACGCAGGTCCCACCTGTACTCCGGCCGCTTCGCTTTTCTCACCCTTCCTTGCCCCGGAGCTGGCAGATTAAGCTCGCTCTGTCCTTCTCCCATGGACTGCTCTCCGAGGGCCAGTTTCTCCTCGCAGCCATTTGTCCCCACGTGTGGAGCGAATCCACCTGGCTGTTGACCTGTGTGTCTCTTCGTGGCTTGTTGTGAACTTCGTACTGCTTCCCTCCTTTCTCCGGTCCCTTCTCTTTCCTCACCCAGGGACAGTGTCCCCCAAATACAGTGCAAACCCTTAATCTTTGCCTCAGGCTCTGTTCTTTAGAGGACCTGGGCAAAGATGGCATGGAAGTCTAGAGCAGAACACCAGATGAATTTGACTTTGCATTTGCATTTTTACCTTTTAATGAAAATTAATTTAATTAATAGAAAAATATTAATTATACTTTAAAAATATATTTTATTGATTTCAGAGAGGAAGGGAGAGGGAGAGAGGGATAGAATCATCAATGATGAGAGACAATCACTGATCGGCTGCCTCATACACATCCCACACTGGGGATCCAGCTCACAACCTGGGACTGTGCCCTTGACTGGAATCAAACTTGGGACCCTTCAGTCCATAGGCCGATGCTCTGTCCACTGAGCCAAACCAGCCAGGGCTAATTATGCTTTTCTGAAAAAAAAGTGGAGGCCATTAAATGGATGTTCGCAGGTAGAATTTGCAGTTTTCTTAGATCTATTTGTCTTTTTCTTTTAAATAGAGCAACCATTGAGGACTCAGGCAATTTCACGTAAAAACCCAGATTTTCACTCCTTTAGGAACACTAGAGGATCTGGCCCTTTTAGATGGGGCGGCGTGAACAGTGAGGAGTGTGCCCCTCTCCCCTCATTTATGGAATCTGCCTGGCTCCTGGCGGGCTTTTGCGTGAAATCTCCAGAGTAAAGGGAAATTCAGCTAGAAGTCTTGTTGGGATAGCAATCGCTTCTCAGAGGCTTGTCCATGGTGGCTAATGGCTTACAGATTCTGAATCATCTGGCCCAGTTAGAAGAGTTCTTTGATTGATGGCAGGAGTCAGATCAAATATTATGGAGCATGTGCCAGGTCCCCTCCTGTGTATGCTGGGCACACTCACCCTGACAAAGTGACAGACTCTTGAGAGTTTCGGAATCGGGAGGGAGGGGGCTCTATCAGCTTAGCATCAGTAGCACCGTGAGGAAACTTGGCAACAAAGCCTCTGAGGATTAGAACGTATATTACATATATAGCGTTTGTAATGCATATATACTACACACTAGCATATATTTAATATTATCCTATATATTATACTATATATTATACTATACATATTAGCATATACAGTGTTTGTAATATATATACTGGCATATACATAATATGCTATATACTACATATTAATAGTATATCTAGCATACATTATATACTAGCATATATAATAGACTATATACTATATATGAGTAGTATATACTAGCATACGCTATATACTAGCACATATATAATATTAAACCATATACTATATTATATAGTATATTCTAGTATATAAGCTACTAGTATATGTATGTTATATATTGCATATAATACTATATATGTGTGTCAGCATATATATATGTATGTACATATGTATTTATATATAAAGTACTGTATGAATGTATATAGTATATAATATATATGTATGTATGTGTGTGTGTGTGTGTGTGTGTGTATATATATATATATAGTATTGTATGAATTTTTTGACGCCTCTTGGAATGTAAAACACTGAGCCACTGGCTCCAGGTTGCTGGCCCTGGTTGTAAATTGCTGGCCAATAAAACGATGCTTATCTCAGGATGTGCTCTATCTTATCTCTTTATCAGTCTTCCTCATTTCCTTCCTCTTCTTGGTTTCAAACGCTAGGTCCTGGCAGCCTTCCACAAGCAACTCAGCTGAGTAGTAGGGAAACAGCATGTGGAAACTAGCAGATTATTCTCTCACTTCTTCTCCATGACTGACACCCTACCTTCTTACAGTTGAATGGTACTTGAATATTTTTAAAGTGCTCTTACAGTGTTCGTTTCATTAGATCCCTCTAAGAGACCCGTGTGTAGGATAGAGCAGACAGCACCTCGAAATAAGATGCAAAAAGAGGCTCCGCGAGGCTAAGTGATTTGTCCTGTGCTGGTCAGCAGGGCGGTCAGAGAGCAGGGACTCAGGCCCAGGTCTTCATGTTTTCCCACCCAATTTCCCACCTGTCAAATGGGGGCATTATCTAGTTTAATTCCTCAGCCAGGACTGATGGAAGCAGTATTTTTAAAAATTATGGGATGCAACCGAGTAGTGAAATCAATTTAATCGGGGCAACCAGTTTTTACAAATGAAATAGAATAGATCATATCAAAGCACACCTCATACAAAGATAAATATTGATTGGTAAAACTTTCGATGTGAGTGTGCTGCTCACACGGTTTTCCAGGCTCTGGCTTTTCTTGGTCGGGAACAGGGTCACATCCCTTAAGATATAGACTTTGGATGTTGTGAAGGTGCTATTTGAGCTGAGTTTTGAGGTTATTTCAGGGACAGATTGCTGGGATGTGTTGCTCTTGCACATCTGATAGTCTGGGGCAGGAACACACCTAACAGATGATAGGCGCGCCAATGTGCCTTCAGTATTGGACTAAAAAACAAACAAACAAACAGAGAGACTGGGCATCCCTGCCTAGAAAGGCCAGAACCAAAAAGATCAGCAGCTACGAGCTACTAGCACCATGCTAACATGATCTTAAAGAAGGAGTAACATTTGAATACTCTGTTCTGAGCATCTGACAAATAAATGCATGGACCTCAGAGCGAACGGGGGCAGAGCCTGTGCTGGGCAGAAACCTGGGGCAGGAAGAGGGCAGAAGCGGATATAATTCAAGGAGTAAATGTGACTTACGGCTGAGAAGGAGGTCAAGGCCAGTCCTGGGAGGGCTGTATCATGACTCAAGGGAGTTAAAGGGAGGAGGAGTGGAGGACAAGTCAGCGCAGTGACACGAGCAAGGGGAGGGCGTGGAGAAGTGAGAGTTTCCCAGCAGGCGCTGCCCAGAGGGCTTCCAGGCGGTTTGCACTGACTCTCTGGTCAAATGGTTATGAGTGTGAATGATTACGTAGTCAATTTACATTGGGTCACTGAGAAAACCCAATAAAACGAAAGCCAATCAATCAAAAAAGGTGGTTAATAAAACATAAATACACTTTCACATGAAGCACTCTTTCTAATTGATTGCCTGCTTGACCAGCTTTTCTTGCAGATGCCCAGTGGGAGAATCATATCCTCATAAATCATAGTCAAAGGGCGCATATTCTTTTAAGGATGCAGTCGTTTCCAACTGTGGTTTTTACTACATATGGCGGTTTTTCCCTCTGTTGGACCATAGCTCTGAGGTGGCAGTGGAAGTCAATGAGAACACGTGAGAATTTACAAACATTGGTTTTACATAAAGATTTTCAACGGGCAACTTAAAGAAACAGTGAGAATGGAGTTTCTAACCATGGTGACATGGTGATAGATTGCTTGTGTATATAAAGGCTTGTGTCTGTAACTGTAGAGGAAAAGTCATAAAATGATTTGGGATCTTTAAAGAAATAGAGGCAGAGGCAGGCTAGTGTGATTGAAAGATAGAGATAGAGGTAAGAAGAAGGAGGAGGTAGAGGAAGAGAGAGAGAGGAGAAGGAGGAGGAGGGGAGGAAGGGCGCAGCACTAAATATTTCTATACAGATAACATATGAATATATGTAAGTATGTATATAAGTAATTATATAAACCATACATACGTGCATATACAGGACTCTTTTTTTAAAAAAATATATTTTATTGATTTTTTAGAGAGGAAGGGAGAGAGATAGTTAGAAACATCGATGAGAGAGAAACATCGACCAGCTGCCTCCTGCACATCTCCCACTGGGGATGTGCCCGCAACCCAGGTACATGCCCTTGACCGGAATCGAACCTGGGACCCCTCAGTCCGCAGGCCAACTCTCTATCCACTGAGCCAAACCGGTTTCAGCAGGACTCTTAACAGAAAGGTGCCCATGACAGCCTCTTCTGCTGTTATTGTACTTTCCTCCCCCTGTTGACCCTATGGCTGACTTCCCTTCTTATGGCTACACTGAGCCCTCAAGGTGATAATGGTGGAGCTGACCGGGAGAAGGCCATAGTCATGGTTGGACTGAGGACCGTGGGGTTGGGGGGTAGTGGAGATGGGAGTGTTGAATCGAAAGCCGCGACAGACAACAACTGTGATAGTGGCTTTGTGATGGGAAGCTCCCGAGAGGAGCAGGAACGCCAGCCCACGTGCTATGCTGGTTCCCAGGGGCACTGGGCACGAGCAGGCCCCAACCACATCCTCTCACTCTTCCTTAGTTCTTAGAGGTACCGTGAGTGGGCACTGACGGGCAGGGCCTCCGGGAGGCCCTTTGGTTGACAGCTGGTGTTTGCCTCTCGGGGGATTTGCTCTCCTTAATCCCGAGTAGGAGTGGTCTGTGTGGGGAAATCTTGGTGCCATATTCATCTCAGCAGAAGGGCCCTGATGAACTTGTTCATCAGCCCAGCTTCCCAGATCCTAGAGCCGGTCTGGTTTTCCCTCCCTAGGAGCAGTGGTTCAACTCTACATTCCATCCTGCAAGTCATCCTGTATCCTCCCAACAGATTCCCATTTTGCTTAAGAGAGGTAGTTTTGGCCGAAACCGGTTTGGCTCAGTGGATAGAGCGTCGGCCTGCGGACTGAAAGGTCCCAGGTTCGATTCCGGTCAAGGGCATGTACCTGGGTTGCGGGCACATCCCCAGTAGGAGATGTGCAGGAGGCAGCTGATCGATGTTTCTCTCTCATCGATGTTTCTAACTCTCTCTCTCCCTTCCTCTCTGTAAAAAATCAATAAAATATATTAAAAAAAAAAAAGAAATGAAAAAACTTAATAAAACAGGTTTAAAAAAAAAAAAGAGGTAGTTTTGGTTGCTTGCACCAAGGGTCGTAACTGGTGCAGTGGTTATGCTTAGTAATCGTTTTTTTTCTTCTTTTTTTACATGAAATGGTTATCCTTGGGTTGCGTTTCAGCATGGTGTTCAAAGGCAAGGTGGCTGAACATGGAGGCAGCCAGATTCACGGTCTTTGTCATTCATCCACGCCAGGCTGTTCTGACTTCTCTCAGCATTTACTGTCTCTAAAGACAATGCCACCCTCCTTTTAAAAATATATATTTTTATAGATTTCAGAGAGATTCTCAACCACTGAGCCACACCGGCTGGGCCAATACCACCCCTGTTTTAGCTAACACAGAGCCCATGATGCATGAAAAATGCCTAAGTTAATTTTCTTAACATCTACCTTCGGCTTTCTTAGGCGGAAAAAATTGTGCATTCCCTGATGTACAATTCCTTTAGCTACATTCACATTTTAGCTTTGATTTTGTTTGCTTCCACCCTTTTCTGGTCGGCTTGGCTAGGTAACTCAGTCACGTATGGCTGGAAGCCGTCATTTGCTTGCTCAGAAGGCTTGGAACCAGGGGAGAGAAGAATGAGCCGACGAACGGTCTGTGGCAGTTACTAGACCTCTGAGCTGCACGATTTCGACATTGTTCCCAGTAATAGAAACGAGGCTGAGCGGTCCAGACGGGGCAGTCGGATCCTGACCTTCTGGAGTGGGGATTAATGGCTTGGGATGTAGTCTGGGCCTGGCGGCACCAGGCAAAGCTTCTTGCCTTTGATCCTGGATGATTTTATTAGGTCCTTGCTCTCCTGGGGATGCACACAGGGCACCTGCTCAAAATAACACTGGATTCAAGAAGCAAGGAGCTGGGGAGAGGACTTTACTCAGCCCCCCCCCACACACACACACATTGGAGACGCTCTCAGAGGCCGCCTTGACTCATCTCATCTTCATCTCATACAGGAGGGACTAGTTGAGGGTAGGGCTGACTCCTGTCCCAGAGCAAGAGGGCAGGAGGCCCCTGTCAGTCCTCGGAAGGGTCAGGCGGAAAAGTGAGCACCAAGATAAGTCGCCAGAGAAGGATTCTTTGTGGGTGTTGGCGTTTGAGCACATGTAGAATTTAGGCCTATCAAAAATGGTGGGAAAAGTTATTCCAGACAGATGAATGCCTGCTAGGAACATGGCTACTCAGTTGTACTGTCTCGCGTTGTTCTGTGTAATTTTCTATGTTACAAGATTATTAAAAATTTGAAGGCCGAAGTCTTTTTTTTCTTTCTTTTTTCTTTTCTTTAAGGCAGAAGTCTTGTAGTGAGTCTTAATGTCTTCCAGCATGTTAGAATATGCTAGGTAAAGATGTGTACATGATCCTCTGGGCTTTTTTTTTTTTTTTAGAGAGAGAGGAAGGGATGGGGGAGGGGAGACAGAGAGAGAAACATCGAGGTAAGAGAGACACATCAATTGGTTGCCTCCCACACGCGCCCCACTCCTGTAACCTAGGTGTATGCTGTTGACCAGAATGGAAGCCGGACCCTTCAGTCCACAGGCTGATGCTCTATCCACTGGGCTAAACTGGCCAGGGCCGGCTGGGCTCTTTTATATTCAGATGATGAAATGTCCTTCCCTCTGCTCACAGTTGACCTTCACTTCGACCTGTTGGAGCCAGGCTGCAGCCAGGAATACTGCTAATTGACTGCTTTTCAATCCAACGGCTCATATGAGATGGACCAAGAGCACTTAGCTGTTATAAACCAGCGTTGAATTTGGCTTCTTTTCACCTCCAGCCACCGAGCAGCTGTCAGGCGCCACTGACTTCAAGTCAATTGCTGGGCCTCCAATTTATTGGGTGAGTCATTGGCAACCTCTGAATGTTTCCCAGTGAGCCAGTCGCCCAGAACGGGGTTTTGAATGAAAAGTTCATGCATTGCTTGGAAAGATCATGGCAGTTGTGGCTATAGAGGCAGAGAGGGGGCAATGGTAGCGGTTGGCCTCTGCCCGGGGCGGTAGTTGTGGGGCATGAAATGGAACTCTTTCTAGCTGGGTGGGAGAGCAAAGCTCAAAACATAAATATTTCACTTTGATGCTCATCTAAGGTCAAGCTGCAAGAAGCTCTCTTAATTGTGGGGGTGAGTTAGCAGGTGGTATGCTTTTTATTGTTGATATGTTCAATTTATTTTTATTATTATTTTTTAGAATACATTTTTATTGATTTCAGAGAGGAAGGGAGAGGTAGAGAGAGAGAGAGAGAAACATAAATGATGAGAATCATTGATTGTCTGCCTCTTGCAGGCCCCCTACTGGGGCTTGAGCCCGCAACCCGGGCATGTGCTCTTGACTAGAATCGAACCCGGGACCTTTCCGTCCACAGGCCGACGCTCTATCCACCGAGTCAAACCGGCCAGGGCGATATGTTCAATGTAGAAGAAGGGGTGGAACAAACTCACAATGCCACCTTGAAGAGTGGGCTGGCGGCAGACCCGAGCCCTCTAGAAATCAGCCTTGCAATGTACGCTGCTGGCCCCGTTGCTTTAGGGCTCTGTGCTAAGGTAGTAAAAAGTTCTCCCAGAATTCAGAAATTTCACTCAGTAGAGATTCATTTGTTAAGAATTGCCCTCTCTGCATAGGAGACAGGAGGCTAAAGTGATCAGTTCTTAGGATCTTGAAGTGAATTAACTTATCAGATCACTTTTATTTCTTTTTTTTTTAAATAAAAATTTTCTTTATTGATTTCAGAGAGGAAGGGAGAGGGAGAGAGAGATAGAAACATCAATGAGAGAGAATCATTGACTGGCTGCCTCCTATACAACACCTACTGGGGATGGAGCCCACAACCCAGGCATGTGCCCTGAATAGGAGTTGAACCATGGCCTCCTGGTTCATAGGTTGATGCTCAGCCACTGAGCCACATGCCCAGACTCCTCAGTCCCTAACACCCTGAGCTGCTGAACCTGTGTCAGCTATCCAGCTATCACCCACCTCCGGATACTTGACATGAGAAAAATGAAACCTATGTGTTATTTGCAGTTGAAAATAATTTGTATCTTCATGTCATTCCTCGTACAATTTGTGGCTAAAAAACTGTTGCCAACTGCGCTAAGACAGGGCCCACAAACTGCATCTATTTCTGTCGTGAATTGAACTCGAGTGGCTATTTGCTGGCCACTTGGAGTGTTTTGCTTCTACTGCCTTGTGTGTGCCCTGGGAGGACTCCGTTTCCTGCTGTGGTCCCTCTATTTGGACTACTTCAAAATCTGTATATGTGCACTGCCTTTATGTCATGAAACACAAACCTGGGCATTCACATCTTGCAGCAGGTCTCTTAAAAAGGTATGACCAGATAATGTACCCTAGTCATATTTCAGATGACCAGCAAACATAAACAAAATAATTCTGCAGAACTCCTGGATCTCCAGGGAGATCTGTGGAGCCCAGTTTGAGAAACACTGGCTGGAAAATAAAACCATCTGTTTCTTTAGGGAAGACACAGCTGAAGTGGCCTCCTTTTCATTTCTTCAGATCCCTGAGAGAGTATCCGGCTATGAAGAGTCTGAAGGGAAGGGAGCAGCAGGGGCCTGTGTAAGGGCTTTAGAAAGGATGGTACCAACTGGGAATGGTTGGAGTTTTCCAGATGACAGAGGGAGGGAGGGGGACAAAGGGAATTGATGTTGACAATAGCTAAGTTAGGGGTGTTTGGAAAGACCCAGTGCAGCAATTAAGAGCTGAAGGGCAGCTAGCCCAGTGCCCTGAGGCAGAGGTTCTCACCCTCAGTTGCCTATTAGAATCACCAGGGGAGCCCTTTAAGGAACTGATGCAGGACCCATCCCTGGAGGTTTGAATTAATGGGTCGGGGATTGGGTATCAGTCTTCCTAAAAGTTCCCTTGGGGATTCTAATGTGTAGCCACTGTTTTAGGAAAGCTTTCTCTATGGTGTAAGGCAGTGGTTCTCAACCTTCTGGCCCTTTAAATACAGTTCCCCATGTTGTGACCCAACCATAAAATTATTTTCGTTGCTACTTCATAACTGTAATGTTGCTACTGTTACGAATCGTAATGTAAATATCTGTTATGCAGGATGGGCTTAGGCGACCCCTGTGAAAGGATCGTAGGACTGCCAAAGGTGTCTCGACCCACAGGTTGAGAACCGCTGGTAAGGCCACCTGTATTAATTTATTTCATGGGGGAAATAAATTATTTATAAATGTTAGATGCTAATACTATTTGATATTATTAAAGAGTTAGTACAATGCATCCTTATTGAATGCACTGTGCTAACTCTTTAATAATAACAAATAGTATTAGCATCTAACATTTATTGAAAGCTTATTATATGCCGGGTGTTATGTTAACTACTTTACACTCATTTAATTTTCACATTTAATTTTCTCTATGAAGTGGATATTATTATCTCCATTTTACAAATGAGTAAATAGAGGCTCTGTGAGGCCAAGAAATTTGCCTGAAGTCATTCAGGGACAAACAAATAAATATGTAAATGAAAGTAATAAGTTGCCCAAGGTCATGCGGGAAGGGGAACAGGATTTGAACCGTGGCCTTTAGCTCTTTCGCTGCCCCAATTAATTGCTATCTCAACGAACACATTTTGCAAATGTTTTTGACAATGTACCATATATGTCCCTGACATGAGGTTAGATTTTGGGAATGTGAACATGAGCAAGGCAAAATTTCTCCTCTCTCGTCTGGTCAGAAAGACAGTTAATTCCAGAACAATGTGAGCAATGCCATTGCATGACCACCCCCCCCCCTCCCCCCGGTGCCCGGGACTCTGGTTTTAGCAGTCCAAGTCATCCCTCATTCTGGGCAGCTTTCAGTTCTAGGCGACATACAAAGTTGAGGGGATTTTGTTAAGTGATGAGAGACCAGAATGGGAAGTATCCAGTAGAGGATTGAAGGTTCAGGGGAAAGTGGAGGCAATTGATGGGACAAAGCCTTAGAGGAGACAGAGGAGCCGATCAGAGTATGGTGCAGAGGATGGTCTCGAACGGGAGGAACTTCCCTGAGACGGGAGCGGAGCAAGGAAAGAGGAAGAGGACTCGGGAGGGGTGTGGAGATGGAAGGGTCTGGAGTGGGGCTAGGAGGCAGCCACAGAGGCGGGAAGGTTTGGAACTCACACTGGGGGCCTCCTGGGGCCATCCCCACACTTCTTCCTGTGTCCCCATCCTGTGCCTGGGCCCAACCACGTGTGGCTCAGCGCTTGAGCGTCAACCCAGGAACCAAGAGGTCACCAGTTGTGGGCTCGATCCCTGTGGGGGGCATATGGGAGGCAGCCAATCGATTATTCCCTCTCATCATGGATGTTTCTCTCTCTTTCTCCCTCTCCCTTCCTCTCTGAAATCAATAAAAAAATATCTTTTTAAAAAAGACAAAAAGCTCTGCCTGGGAATTCAAACAGGAATTTGTGCAAATGCAAAACCTAACGCAGGCCTTCTCTGAGAGGCTGGTGACACCCACTGTGGGAATCACAGCGGGACAGGCATGGAGAGGGTGCCTCTGGACATGGGGTGGCTCCTCTGGGAATGCAGGCCCCGATGGAAACACTCAGAACGGCAGCTGGTGTGTTCTCATCAGGCAGGCTGGAGTTGGCCTCACAGTGCCTCTTCAGTTTACAGACACCATGGGAGGGTGAGCTGCCCCCATCCCCCCCCTCAGCCTTGCCAGAGAAAGAAGTCTGTACCCCCTTTAGTTCTGCCCAGCTGGTCTTTGCCTTTCAAAATCTTCATTTTGAGAAGAAAAAGAATGAACGTGACTTTGATGTGTATTAGACAAAAAGGAGCCCAGCAGATGGGCCACCCTTCGCTCAGAGGTTGGGGCCCTCCTCCCATGATGCACTTGAGGACTTTGTGTCCTATTAAAAGCCCATAAAACGTGCTCTGTGGGTGGCACCCTTTGCTGCAGCGTGATTGGCCGGGAGGGTTCCGTCAGCCACTATTTTGTCATCCCTTGTTGTTGGCGGGCTCTCCTAGGGGACACTTGAGAAACTTTGATAGAAATATTTCTCTTTGGCAACAGCCCGCTGTTTCCATGGTTGGACAATGCTAACCAGATGTGAAGTCGGCCAGCAAAGGAGAGGCCTGCCCCGGGGAGAGAAGGCCCGTCACACACTCACGTCCAACCCTGGACAAGTCAGATAACCTCACGGGGCCTCTTTTTTCCTAATTGTTGATCTGGAACAAAAATCTGAGCCCCAGTTACCTTCCGGTGTTGGGAGAATGAGTGTTAAAGAACTTGGCAAAATTTTTAGTTCTTTTGGTGATTGTCAAGTCCTTTGGAGGATATATTTCAGAAACGAAGGAAGTAATAAACAAAGCAGCACTTAAAGGTAATGATGTCGCCCTAGCTGGTTTGGCTCAGTGGATAGAGCATAGGCCTGAGGACTGGAGGGTCCCGGGTTCGATTCCAGTCAAGGGCACATGCTTGGGTTGTAGGCTGGATCCCCAGTAAAGGGGCATGCAGGAGGCAGCCAATCAATGATTCTCTCTCATCATTGATGTTTCTATCTCTATCTCCCACTCCCTTCCTCTCTGAAATCAATCAAAAAATGTAATGATGTTATTTTTGCACAGATCGAATAAACTATTGTTTGCCATTCTTACAGATCCACTCATGTAAATAGTTTTCCCATCTCATATTGGCAGAACATTTTTAACCTAATTTTTCGAAAAGGTAATAAACTCACATGGCTCAGTATTCCAAATAAAGCCCGGCTGGTGTGGCTCAGTGGTCGAGTGTCAACCCATGAACCAAGAGGTCCCTGGTTTGATTGCCAGGCAGGGTACATGCCCAAGCTGCGAGCTTGATTCCCAGTAGGGGGCGTGCAGGAGGCAGCTGATCAATGTTTCTCTCTCATTGATGTTTCCATCTCTCCATCCCTCTCCCTTCCTCTCTCTCTCAAAAATTAATAACAAAATATTTTTTTAAATTCCAAATATGTGAAAGGGTTTAGTCATTATCTTGTGCCCCTGCCCCATCCCAGAGTCCCTCCCCATAGGTATGATGACTAATGGGTCCTGGTTTTCCTGGGACTTTCTGGTTTAGCACTGAACTTCCCATGTCTTGGGAAGAACCGTAGTCCCTAGCAGACTGGTTGGTTCCCCTGTATTATATGGAACCGAAATTATGAATTTGCTGTGCACCTTTTGCAGATAAACTGACAAGAGCAATCAGACTATCTTAAACATCATCACAGGTGATGAAATGAAGGATTTCAAAAAAAAAATAGCGCATGATATTGCGGGGACTGGGGACCCATAACAACACCGAGGTCCAAGTCTTATGGTTTAACAATTGTTTTTAAGCCCTCGCAGCTCTGGAATTGCTGTCCTCCTGTCAAAGATATCTCGCTGTCAGGCGTGGGGAAGAGTCACAGAAACGTCAACAGTGTGGCCCTATTTCCCACAGCGTGGCTGATCTGGCTCCAGGATCCCTTTGTTTATAATTTATTTTTGTAGAGTTAAATAAGCATTTGTGTACCGGGGGCTTGGACTTTGTAAATATGGGTATTTGCCAAGTGATCTTGTCGAGTTCCCTGTGTGATTGTAACTGATTTGGGAAAGCCCAGTTTCAGAGAAAGCATAACACGGTCCTTTATCAAGTGTGAACTGAGAACAACACTGGGAGGCCCTTTCCAGGCTAAAAATAGACCTAGAACTCGGTGTATTTTAGCTCTGGGACGTTCACAAATTGCCTGGCAAACCAGCACATTATTATTTTATGAATCAGCACCAGCCTTCCTTTTAAATGTTCTAGCTTCAGGCTATTTCACTTCTGTGCAAAGAAAGATGAATTATTTATAAAAACGGGCATGAATATCATATGATAATACCCTCATTTCTAGCAGGGAATAACATGAGCTGCGGCTGGTACTCTGTCAGCTCCCCAGGAGAGCTGATGGGAGCAAGCTGAGGATGGGCTGCATCCTTTGGAAAGGGCTGATGCTAAGATGCAGGATGTTGTCCTCGAAGGATGCTCAAGTCTCCCCCTCACTCATGTTCTCTGACTCTCTTATCTTCCCTCCTTCCTTCCCTCTTCCATCTTCCCTCCCTCTCTTCCTCCCTCTCTCCATCACTGAGCCACACCGGCTTGGCTAAAGTAGTTATTTTTAAAAATATGTATTTTATTGATTTTTTACAGAGAGGGAGAGAGAGCAAGAAACATCGATGAGAGAGAAACATCGATCAGCTGCCTCCTGCACACCCCCTACTGGGGATGTGCCCGCGTAACCAAGGTAGATGCCCTTGACCGGAATCGAACCTCGGACCCTTCAGTCCACAGGCCGACGCTCTATCCACTGAGCCAAACCAGCTAGGGCTAAAGTAGTCATTTCTTAAACATTGGTTGCAATGTGAAATCTGGAACCATACCAGTGAACTTTTGTACTCTGTTCCATCTAAATCCATTGTTTTTTTTCCTGCATTTTGAATGGGTCTTTTACCCATACAAGATTTTGTGACATGGTGTGTGCATTGGCCATTTGGGGACGTTGCTGTGCTGATTTATGTAGCTCTTCCAAATCCATCATACACTATCCAAACCCTACACTTTTTAGTATCACCACCAAGCTCATCAGAAAGCATCTGAATTGACAAGTTGTCTAAAAATTCAAAATTTCACTTGCAGGTTTGCATTATCATCATTGGCTATAATACTGTTAGTTGTTATCTTTTTAAAAAAAATATATTTTATTGATTTTTTACAGAGAGGAAGGGAGAGAGATAGAGAGCTAGAAACATCGACGTGAGAGACACACCGATCAGCTGCCTCCTGCACATCCCCCACTGGGGATGTGCCCGCAACCCAGGTACATGCCCCTGACCGGAATTGAACCTGGGACCCCTCAGTCCCCAGGCCGACGCTCCATCCACTGAGCCAAACCGGTTTCGGCTAGTTATCTTTGAAGTGACAGGCTCACCTTGTTCATTTTTGAGCAAATGCCTGCCAAAGGCCAGGTCTGAAGTTTAAAACTTCAGATTAAACACGGTGTTTCTGAAAAATGCGGGAAGTTCAATTTTCCCATGTGCTTTTTCTTGAGACAATCATCATGCTTCAGTATGCAGCAGAAGTGATTTATTCGTACTTACCATCTCATCACATAAAATATTAACATGATCTGTTCTCAAGGGTCAAGATTTAAATAATTTCATGGCTAGATCAATGGCATTCTGAAGTAAAACTGGCTTTCTTTTTTTCTCTGGTGCATGGTTGTGAAGAATCCAATCGCTATGAGTATAGCTTATCTTGATTTATGCTAGGGTACCATCAGGTTTTATCACCATTTTGCACCATTAGTGCAAATGTTAAATCAGTGAAAATGCCAAATAACATCTTAGTGTTATTACGGAACTAGTTTTGAGTTAGCAGGCTTCTGGGAAGTGGCTCAGGCACTCCAGGAGTCTACAGGCCACATTTTTAGAACTGGCAGTTGATTTTAGGAGCAGCCCAACATGCTTCCAATAAACTCCCTTTTTCTGAAATCAGCCAGAGTTTCATTGCCTGTCATCATTGTTCCGTGTTTAAAAAGGTCATGTTTATGTTGGTTGAATCAAAATGTCTAAGGAACTCTAATTTAAGGGCATTTTGTAAATAAGTCCTTTGTGGTGATGATTTGCCGATTGAATGAACTATTCTATTTTTATTTTTTTTAAATATTCATCCAAGGATATTTTCCCATTGATTTTTAGAGAGAGTGGAAGGGAGAGGGAGAGACACAGAGAGAGAAACATGGATGTGAGAGAGAGACATCAATTGGTTGCCTCCTTCATGGGCTCAGACTAGAGCTGGGGATCAGGCCTACAACTGAGGTATGTGCTCTATATCAGAATCGAACCCGCAACCCTTCAGTCTGAGGGCTGATGCTCTATCCACTGAGCCAAACCGGCTAAGGTGAAAGATTCTAAAATTTCACTTTTCTAAAAATATCCAATCTTTATGCTTTCTGTATTCGTGGTGGTAAGTCATTGTTACATAGTCAAACAAATCTATGCTGATCCTTGAATTGTGGCAAAAGAAGGGTTAGAGTACTAAGTCATGTTTTCTCTGTTCTTATGGCTGCTTCCAATGACCTTTCTGAGCTAAGTGTGACTCTCCTCACTTTAGACATCAAAAAAACACAACTTGCATTTGGTGGTTAAGTCCTTGGCCAAGGCCACTCAGTCAGTGGTCAAACCTCTCTCTCACCTTGACTGAGAGGCTCTCAAACCCAGTACCTCTTTGCTCTACCACATACGAATCCCTGATAAGGACAAACACATGAACCCGTGATGCGAGGTTTATGCCGTGGAGGTCAGTGCTGCAAAATCATGGACGTCTGAGATGGTTCATTAGGAATTTATTTTGTAAATTATATCGTGATGACATGATAAAGCTGGCTCTGTACCAAAGCAACATTCTTGACATGCCAGGAAGTCGTATTTTTGCATTGGAAGAGACTTGAATCATGTGACTTGTCCAAATTTCTCACCACCAGTGCATGCTCAAATAAGCAATGTGCATCTTACTTTATGTTTTTGTTTGTTTGTTTTTAAATATATTTTATTGATTTTAGAGAGGAAGGGAGAGGGAGAGAGAGAAACATCAATGATGAGAGAGAATCATTGATTGGCTGCCTCTTGCACGCCCCCTACTGGGGATTGAGCCTGCAACCCAGGCATGTGCCCTTGGCCGGAATCGAACCTGGGACCCTTCAGTCGGAGGCTGACGCTCTATCCATTGAGCCAAACCAGCTAGGGCTGCAGTGTGCATTTTAGGTAGCACTTCCTGGGTGATGACTTCTGATAACCTGATTATTGTTCATTTCATGAAAGAAAAAATGTAGTACCTATAGTGGTCACCACCTACTTAGATGCTGGCAGAATCCCCTCTTCCTGATATTCACAGCTTTGGGAAATCCCTCCCCTTGAGTGTGGACAAGATCTGTGACTTGTCTCTAACCAAGAGAATATACAGGGTGTCCCCAAAAATGTATACACACTTGGAATAATTATTAACTCCAACGGATTAAATCTGAAAAGAAAGAAACACCAATTGAGCTATCAGCTGTTAAAGTGTGTATACATTTTTGGGGGCACACCCTGTCTACAGCAAAGGTGTTGGGATGCCATGTCTGTGATTGGGTTTCATAAGATAATGACGTCTTTCTTGCTAGCAGACTCTCTTTTGCCTTATAGATTTGCCTTTTTTGATGCGGCAAGCTGCCATGTCAGAAAAACCCACATGGTAAGGACCTGTGGCCAGTAGCCTGTGGACAGCTGAGTCTGGCCATCAGCCACTGATGGGGCATGCAAGCAGGCCCTTCCCTATTTGAGTATTCAGGTGAGACCTCAGCCCCAGCTGGCAACTTCCTTGCATCCTTGTGAGAGTCCCTGAGGCAGAGGGCCCAGCTAAGCTCTGATCAGGTTCCTGACCCAGACCACCTATGAGATAATGTATGTGTGCTGTTTTAAGCTGTGAAGTTCTGGGGTAATTTGTTAGGCAGTTATAGCTGACCAATACACTCTACGATCTTTATTATCTGCCTCTTTCTTTAGCAGGTCCAGGAGCGAGCTCTTTAAGGTCAGTGAGTCCTTGTCACGTGTGTTTATCTGCTTACCCATTCCACCACTGGAGTGTCCCATCAGAATCCACCCTTAGGGTGGAAGGTGGAACCTGCGGCCCACAGCGTACAGAGAAAGTGCTCCAGGAAAGCACTCTGTGGGCCTCACACTAGAACAGCGGTTCTCAACCTGTGGGTCGCGACCCCTTTGGGGGTCGAACGACCCTTTCACAGGGGTCGCCTAAGACCATCGGAAAAACACATCTATAATTACATATTGTTTTTGTGATGAATCACGATGCTTTAATTATGTTCAATTTGTAACAATGAAATTGGGGGTCGTCACAACATGAGGAACTGTATTAAAGGGTGGCGGCATTAGGAAGGTTGAGAACCACTGCTCTAGAACCTTCACTTACCATTTAGCGTGCACATCAGTCAGTCAAGCAGTTACTCCCTGGGGTCTGGAACTTCAGTCTGGGCGGGAGACTAGTCATGCCCCAGCCGCTGTCCACAGCGAAGTTATGGATGCCGACACGCACATCCCAGCCCGGTTCATAAGCAGAGGTGCAAAATGTCTGAAGCCATGAGTTAAAAAACTTTTCAGAAAGGGGGGGAAATGGGGAGATACTGAAATGTATGCAATGCATTGGGCGTCACTTCACTGCAGGCCTGAGTTCCACCTTCCCTGGAGTGGGGGCTTACCTCCAGGTCGCATAGTCCTGGATTCTTAGTCCGGCTCAATCTGGGTCCTACATCAACTATTAAATGAGAACAAGAGAAATACTTGTCTCCTAAAGGGGTTGTCGGATTAAATGTTAGCCCGGCCCTTCTTCTTCCAGGGATTCTAGGTCCTCAGCGTGACTGGGGCCGCGCGTGAGCGAGCGGAGCGCAGCCCGCACCCCGGCTGGTGGCCTGCCCCGCCCACGTGGGGCCGCGGCCGGTCGAATGACTCCGTGCAACGTGTTGGCGGCGGCGGCGGCGGCGGCGGCGCGGGCTCTTCCGGGCGCCGCGGTTTCCTGCCAAACACCGCGCAGCCGCCTCGGCAGCGGGAGTCCCGGCGGCAGGCCTGGCGCGGGTGCGGGACCGGGCTCCGCTGCGCGCCCTGCCCGCCCGCCGGCACCATGCGCGCCGCGCCGCTGCTGCCGCTGCTGCTCGTGCTCCTGGCCGCGCCCGCTGCCCGCGCGGTCCGTGCCCAGGTGGTCGCGGAGCCGCAGCCCCAGCGCCCGGCGCCCGGCTCCCGGCCGGTGAACACCACCCGGACCGGGTCGGGGGCGGCGGCGGTGACGGGCGGCGGCGGCAGCTCCAACAGCAGCGGCGACGCCCTGGTGACCCGCATCTCCAGCCTGCTCCGCGACCTGCCCACCCTGAAGGCGGCCGTGATCGTGGCGTGCGCCTTCACCGCCTTCCTCATCGCCTGCCTGCTGCTGCGCGTCTTCAGGTGGGTCCCGGCGCCCCTCTCCTTCCCCCGCGGCTCCACCCGCACCGCCTACCGGCCGTGACCGTGGCCGCGTCCGCGCCACCTGCGCGCACAGATGCTCTGAATGCCGCTGGGCTCCCCCTAGGCGCCCGGTGTGCTCCTCCCACCCCGCTCCCTATGCCGCCCCGCGGTGGTGCGCTCGCCTGGTTTTCCTGGTTACATTTTAGGAATTTTCTCCTCTTTTAACTATATACATATAAAATAAATATTGAATTCCCTCGAACCCTCTGTGAATGCTTAGCACCAACAACAGCGCTCCGATTTTTGATAACCTTACACGGGATTTATGTTTATACCCGTTTCACAGATGAGGGTAAATTTTCCCGCCAGGCAAGGTGGCTTAGCCAAGTCAACTCGGGGGTGGAGGTAGAATTTGTATCCAGGTCCGTCTGACTTCAGTCTTGCGTCCTTTCCTTCCTCTGGGGCTCCCTAGCCCCAACCTGCCTTTTTTCTTTTTTTTCCTCGTGTTACTAAAGGAAGCAGTATCGGGCATATGGGGGTGTCTGCAGGAGGCCTGTTGGGGGTGTGCTTTGCGCCCCAAGGATGCTTGGTGACTCCTGGTGGCCTCAGTACTTCCTGTTAGTGGGGGACACGGGCAACTCTGCTCTGCTCCTACCTGACCGAGTTGGTTTAAGCTCCATGGGTATAAGGGATCCTGGAGAGGCTTTTGTAGGTTGCTCAAGTTCAAGGAGAACGTATCTGGGAAGTTGGGAAGGATGTCCAGGTGCCTGGAGTAGGGCGATGGAGAAGGCGACAGTGGAGGCAAGGGGCATATTTCCCCCCAGTGCCTGGGAAACCCTGTCTTTGAAGGAAAGGAACCGAATGTGTCCGGTTCCTGGGGCGGGCTGCCGGGTCATGTGGGTGTGTATGTGTGTGTATCATTACTCACGCCATTCCCTCCCCTTCCAAGTGTACACAGTGTGCTGGGGTGTTTGATCAGCTGTTGGAGGTTTGAGGCCCGGGGCTTGCTCTCCCGGTGGGAGCATTTTCAGCGGCAGGAACAGAAACCAGACCAGGAGAGGGAGTTATCTATAGGTTTGCAGTTATGATGTGTTTCCTGGTGAGTCTGTAGGATGAAATGGCAGTGGACCTAAGATAATGGAGAGGGGGAACTATGGCACCCCAGCCACCCCACCATCCTGTGCCCTGGCTTTGGCCATGTTCCTCGCTGTGCTGGTCCCCTCTTGTGGGAGTTGAATTGTTCCCCTCTGGACCCCGGCCTTCCCTCTGCCCATGCCTCTGCTGACAAACCTCCCTGCGGCCATTACCTGGGCATTGCATCCCTGGGCCCTTAAACTGAAGCCAGCGCACCTTGCGGCCATCAGCCTCCTGAGCCTTCTCTCTGTCACTTGCTCCTTTCCCTACACTCCACGGTGCTGGCTTGTGCGTTTCCACTCCGGGGCCGGCCATTCCTGCTTCACACCTGCAGAGACTGCCCGCAGCCACCAAGGCCTGGCCCCGTGCTGCTTCCCTGGGTATCCACGTGAGGCCCTGGCTTCCTTTTCTGGCCTCCCCCAGCCCTAGCCTTCGCGCAGCCTCCATACAACCCTTCTCCTGCTGTGCTGGGTGGCTGGGTGTAGTGTCCAGCTCCCATACTTAGGGACAGCCCCGTGTCTCCATAGCCCTCCTGGGCTGGCATCCAGCGACGCTCCATTAGCCTGATTCTCTCGTTGGTCAGGTGGAGTGAACGTTGATGCCTAGAGCAACTCTGAGCCTGGGGTTTTGAAACGTTTAGCAGAAAATAGGCCGCTGAGCCCAGAAGGCGGTGGACTTTTCAAGCAGGCATTTGAACTATTTTGCCAGTCTGCTCCTTATTATCCAGGAGGGGGAGAGGAAAGCAAGCAGCGTGCGGCCAGATGTGAGGGCCCCGAGCGGGAGTTTGGGAGGGAGAGCAGCCCTCAGGCCTGGCCGGGATGGGTCCTCATTGGCTTGGGTGCGGAGTGTTGGGAGAAGGTTCTGGCTTCAGAGAGAAGCCAGGGATGGACATGATCTGCCTCCTCTTCCCAAGAAGGCGGTCTTGGGGTGAACTACCAGGTGGACAGGATGGAGATGGGAACTGGTTTCTGATGGAGTCAGCAACTCATGGCATTTGCAGCTGGGAAGGGCCTGGGTGCTGCACAGTCCTCATGGGCTCCTTGGCAGAGAGAAAGTTGTATCTCAGGGCAGGGAGTGAGTCGTCTGTGCGATTCTAGAACACTCTACACGTCTGTGGCTAAGGCAGCGCTGTGCCCCATCACACTGCTCAATAGTCTGCACTGAGACCTTCCCCCTTTGCTCCGCTGCAGGCTCAGTCCACAGGTTCCCAAAGGCCTGCCGCACTGGCTGGGCATCCCTCTCACCTGCCCCCCCTGCCCAGCTTCTTAGCAGACAGCTTCTGATCCTGGCCGTTGTGCCCCGTCACCCTGAGGCTAGCTCACCTGCGCCCACAGCCCTTCCACCCACGGAAACTTCTCCACCTGCCAGCCCTCTGCCCGCCCTGAGTCCCTACTTTGTCTCTGAACCACAGCCCTTGTCTTCTGCCACCAGCCTTGTCCCTGCTCCCGCCATCACCCCTCTGCTTAGCACGTGGGCAAGCTGGCTCTTCACGACCAGGGCCTTGCCCCCCTCCTGAGTCCCTGTCTTGGTTCTGCCCGCGGTTCCGCCCTTCTGGACTTCTACGGGTTCTCCAGAGGTGGCCTGTGGCCTCAGGCCTGCGTGTTCTGCCCACTCTGACCCTCTGCCTGGAGTCCCCTTCGCCACCAAGACCACATTGCCAGCTCCTTGCTGTTCGCCCTCCTGTGGTGCCTCCTGCGGCGCCTCCTGTGAGAAGCCACCCCTGCCAGGGCCCACCAGTGCTCCCAGAGCACACTGGAGTTTGTTTGTTTTTAAAATACATTTTTATTGATTTCAGAGAGGAAGGGAGAGGGAGAGAGAGAGAGAGAGAAACATCAACGATGAGAAAGAATCATGGATCGGCTGCCTCCTGCACACCCTCCACTGGTGATTGAGCCCCGCAACCCGGGCATGTGCCCTTGAGCAAAATCGAACCTGGGACCTTTTACTCCACAGGCCGACACTCTATTCACCGAGCCAAACCAGCTAGGGCTGCACACTGGAGTTTTGAGTTTCCCACGTGAGTCAAGAGTGTCGCTAACATGTCTCTTTGCCACAGGAGGCTGAGGGCTCCCGAGAGCAGGGCTGGGCCTTCATCGTTTGTCTCTCTAACCCAGCCGTGGGCAAACTATGGCCCGCGGGCCGGATCCGGCCCGTCTGAAATGAATAAAACTAAAAAAAAAAAAAAAAAAGACCGTACCCTTTTATGTAATGATGTTTACTTTGAATTTATATTAGTTCACACAAACACTCCATCCATGCTTTTGTTCCGGCCCTCCGGTCCAGTTTAAGAACCCATTGTGGCCCTCGAGTCAAAAAGTTTGCCCACCCCTGCTCTAACCCCTACTGTGGCTCCAGGCACAAGCCGCCATCTAATAAAGATATTTTTAGCAAATGAATGTTGAACTTCTACGTAGTTTACACTTGCTGATTATTCTCAAAATCTCCTCTCTAACTAGATGCATGGCTGATGCCTGAAACCGGTGAGGTAGGAATTGGTTTGAATGGTGGCCCTTCCTTTCCTTAACGATGTAGATAAGGGGGGAAGGGTGCAGTATTTTTGTTTATAAAGTGGCAGTCCTGGCCTATTTGTCTGTTTTCCCTGAAGAAGTCATTTTGCCAGACAACAGAAAAAATGTGGATCCAAGGAAACTGTTAAAATTAGAAGCAAGGAATGTGTATTGCAGTGGGAAAAAAAACCTTTAGCCAAGCAATCCCATTCCTAAGGCACACACATTTTTCACTGTGATACAGTCTCTTTGCTTCTAAATGTATTATTAGGAGAGGACGCAAGGATGCACGGGCAATGGAATTCAGAGCAGTTGTGTTTGATGGCAAAAGGTTTAAATAGATCTAAGTTTGCAACAGTTGGGCATTGGTTAAAGGAATTACGGTAATCCTTACACTGGAATACTATATGGCTGTTAAAAATGATGGTGTTGCTATAATACTATATGTTGTTAAATGGAACAGGTTATAAACCACATGTTTAGTATGAGCTCATTTAAATAAATAATTTATGTGAATGTGCCAAAAAAATCTATGTACGTGTATGCATTCTACACGTGAATGTGTAGATTGTTTATGACATCTTTATTATTCATGCTACATTTCTACATTGCCTGAATTTCCTTAAAATGGAAATCTATTCGTTATTTCTCCACCAGTCTGTACACTCAGCTCCCTGCTGCATCCTTGGACGTGTCCCCCTGAGGACCTGTACAAGAGCATCGGGGTGTACACTTATGAGTGGGATTTCCAGGTCCGGGGGTACACATACTTGATATGCTTGAGTCTATACTGTTTTACCCTCCTATCTGCAATGCCTGTGGTGGGGTCTCAGGTTCTCCCATCATATTCAACACATTAGCATTATCAGACTTGCTAAGGTTTTCCAACAAAATGAGTGTGATTTGATATCTCGTTGCTTTGTTTTGCGTTTTCTGTTCAGGTTGAATAGCTGTCTCATCTCTCCCCATACTTATTAAGCCATCTGCAGAATCATTTATACCTTTTTCATGTATTTTAATCAATTCAGGAAAGCTATGTTAAGATGAGAGAAAATTGGAAGGAGGGACAGCAGTTTGAAGGCAGAGTGCCCTCTGGCCAGAGTACGTGTGTGTGTGTGTGTGTGTGTGTGTGTGTGTGTGTGTGTTTTGTACGTGCAGTTCCTCCCAGTTCACAGAGAAGCTGTTCCCCCCACCCCTCATGTTGTTCCTTGACTTGCTTCTGGGAGCTGGAAGGGAAGCAACTAAGAGGCCGTGTCTAGTAAGTGGAAAACTTCCATTCCCCCATTTTGTTGTTGTTGTTGTTAATCTTCACCTGAAGATGTTTTTTTCCAATGATTTTCAGAGAGAGAGTGGAAAGGAGAGAGGGAGGGGAAGGAGGGGAAGAGAGACAGAGGAGAGAGAGAGAGAAACATTGATGTGAGAGAGACACATCAATTGATTGCCTCCCGCATGATCCTCTCCTGGGGCCGGGGATCAAACCTGCAACCCAGTTACGTGCCATTGACCAGGAATCGAACCCAAGACCCTTCAGTGCATGGGCCAGCGTTCTAACTGCTGAGCAACACTGGCCAGGGCTGATCCCTCTGGTTTTTTATGTCAGAGCGTCTGCTGGGGCAGCGTGGATTCAGGAACAGCACATACGCCAGTGGCCGCTGTTCTCAGTACCTTTGGCATCTTAGGTCTGACTTTACCCTTTGAGATCTGCGGGGATGGAACTCGACTTTCCGGTGTCTTACAGAGAAGGTGGAGACAAGTCAGAAACCACCACCTGAAACCACAACTTTCCTTTCCTCCTGGGGAACCTTTCCCCGCCTTGGCGAGCCTCCCAGCTCTCCTGCTCCCGCCGCGTTTCTCCCAGATCTCTGTTGGCTCCATGCCCAGCCACCTCTTATTTCAAAAGCTCTGTAAAATCTCTGATCCGAAAGGAGGGTTTGTTTTGGTGCTTCCTGGCGAATGGAGAGGAACACAAATTCTCGCTGATCTGACATTGCCCAGCTGTCGCACAGGCGTCGGTGGCAAAGATGCACGCCACCGTGTCCTGCAGATGTTGGAAGCGCGGAAACCTAGTCATTTCACTCAGCCAGGTCTTTGGAAAGGAACGAAAACTTTCTTACTTAGCCTGGAATCCCCAAACTTTCCCCAAGTTGTCTGTGTACTGACATTTGTAATAAGAATAAGAGTTAATATATGCATATATGCATAGCCCCTGGGCACAGACAATAGTGTGGTGAAGGCCTGGGGGTGGAGCAGGTGGGGGGTGGAGAGAGTCAGTGGGGGAAGAAAAAGGGACAGCTGTAATACTTTCAACAGTGAAGATAAGTTAAAACAAAATAAGTAAAGTCAAGAGAAAATATAAAAGCTTAATACTGTTAGGATTTGGGGAAAGTTGCCATTCTGAAGTGTTTTTTCGTTATTGCGCATTCACATATTGGTATTATTTTAATAAATTGGAGTGTTGGCCAGAGCCATGGTTGGAAGACAGTCCCTTCCTGTGACTTTGAGAGGGACTGTGGAGTTTGTTTGACATCAGGAGGCCATTTCTTTTTTAAGGAGGTCGTTTTTGGTTGGTTGACTAAGATTTGAATTGGGGGGGAAAGCGAGCTGGGCAGCTGGACATCTGGGCTTGAGGTGGACAGTTTGGGAGCTCCTTTCGAGAAGTAACCATCCCTGAAGTGGGGGTAGTGGTGGCAAGAACTGACCTGTGCCAGGGACAAGTAGATGCCGAATGGACCCCTTATGCCGTGTGCCCCCCAGCACGGTGACACCACAGTTTCCAGGCTGTGTTGGGTCCCCGGGGTCCACCAAAGAGTCTCCTGGTCATCTTGCCGCTGCCCCTAGAGGCTGCCTTCCTCGCTCCAGGCCTGGCTTTCCTCCGCTGGCACCGCACATAGAACCAAGTGGGCCAGCCCTTGGTAAACACACACGAGAGCTGGAGGAACAGGTCTCGGGGCATTGCTGTTGTCACATCTCATGGGGCTCCTCAGACAGGTCAAACCCGGGGTGACCATTTCACCTTAGAAGAACCAGAGGTGGTCCGGCCCTCAGGCACTGAGAGAGGGAAAGAGAAACCAGTGTGGGGAGCAGATGGAGGCGGCCGTGTTATGGAGGAAAGCCCTACAGTGCATTGTAACTGAGCTTTGTGTGGCTGCCTGGCCCGTGTTGCGTGATCCCACTGGACACACTGTGTGTTGTGTGCTAGACACAGGTGCTGGACTCAATCAACGAGGTAGCACTTTATTAATCCCGAGGGGACAGACAGTGCCCACGAGGGGAGGGAAGCACCGAGGTTGTATAATTAGCGGCGGCACCTTGGCTGACCTTGTGAACAGCCCATCTCTCCGGCCTCATGGTTTTAGCTGAATTATTCAGTGTCACTCATGCTTGGCACGCGTGACCAGTACACCATGGCCAGGGAACGGAGTCAGAGGCTGCAAGCTGATGGCCCACAGATAAGTGTTTGTGGTTCTGTTCTGATCTGCACAGTGATTTTAACCGGGCAGCTGAGAACACTTAGACATTGGGAGTCTCCTGCTTTTCCTGACGAGTGGAAATATCTGGAAACGCTGGGCCCCTGCCCCACGTGACAGCCAGGTGCGGCGGCTGGGCTTGTGAGCACCACCCTTTGTGTCTCTTGGCCCCCGAGACAGAGAGTTGGCTGCCAGATGGCCAACGTCACCGTGTTTGTTCTAATGTTTATGCCACGCCAGGCCTGCTTCACTGGTTTCTGTGCTTCTGGGGCTCTGGGGTTTGTGGGGGTCATTTCGCTTGACCGGGTGCTGGTGTTGGAGCAGAGGGGCCCCAGCAGGGTGCGGAGGGGCAGCTGCAGGACGGGGGGCGGGGGGGGGGGTGACGCTGGTGACACTGCTGGGGGCACCTGGAAAGTCACAGACACCTGTGTTCAGGGAGCCGTGGCCGGAGCCCTGTTGGATAGAGGTCGGGCTGAGTGACTTGCTCAGAGGAGCCGAGACAAAGGAATTGCAGAGCCGAGATCTGAACCCCGATCCCTAGACGTGCCGTCTGTGGATCTGACCACCATACCCCCAAGTTGAACTTTCAGTCACAGCCCTGATGGGCTTGTTTAGTTTTGTTTCTTCCTGGGGGGCGGGAGATGAGCGAGGAAGGAAGGTCTCTCTCCAGTTGGTCAGTGGAGCGCAGCTCCCTCCGCCTCCGTCTGCCTGGGGTGCCTGCCAGCCTCCCTGGGAACCTGCCGCTGACCAGCTGTTGAATGGGCCTTTGAGTAAACAACCCCACCCCCCACCCCGGCTTTAGGATTGCATTTCAGAGTCAAAGAATGTTGAACTTCTCCCCTGAGTTGTTAGAAATGTGTGCTTTGGCTCCAGTGGAGGGACCCTTGGTCTCTTCTAGAACGTCGCTGGTCCGGCCTGCTCCCGTGAAGGCAGCGAGGACACTTGCTGAAAACCGCCAGTCGCCATCACTTTGTTGAGGCCTCCTGGCGTAATGAGACCTTGTTCCAGGGGAGAAGAATTGTGGCAAGGGGGCCGTATCGACTCTACTTGCAAAGGGAGGGGCGCAGAGAAGGCAAGGCATTGGGAGAGTCCAGATACTGACTGAGAAATAAATGCAAAGGCCATCGGCACTCATAACGGCAGCGGTGTTCCCATTGGCATCGTGGGCGCTCAGCCATTCCCCGGTAAACGCTGCCGCCTTCACGCAGAGAGCCTGACGCTGGAGAACGCGGGCCTTGTCTCCGCACTTCCCTCTGGCCCGCAGTGGTCCTGTTATTTCAGAGGTAAAAGCTTAGTGCTGTAGCCCAGCAGCCTCGTAAATCCTCCTGATGGAGACAATACTGACTCATTTTCACAAGTCCTGGCTGTCCAGGAGAGGCGGTAGCACTTCTATTTGCTGGTTATATTTACTAAGAGTCTCCTGTGCGTAGGCCTGTTACATGCATCATCTCACTTCATCCCCCCTCGCCTGTGAGGGACAATTATTCTTATCACATTTTATTTATGAGGCTTAGGGAGATGAACTCACTTGCCCATGCCCACACAGGTAGGAAGTGGCCAGGCTCTGACCCAGATCCCACGTGATAGCCCCCAGGGCAGTGCTCTTAATGCCAGCTTGCGCCCCCTGTGCTTGGAGCAGTGACCATCCAATGCCACAGGGCCGGGCAGGGGATGAGGAGGGAGGGGACGGGGTGCATCATGCCCGTGCAAGTGCAGAGCTGGATCCTGCCCTCTGAACATTTTGGTCTTTTGTGCATCATGGATTTTCTATTATTTCTCTTGGTTCCTGGGTTTGCCAGTGCTCAGGGAAGCTTTAATCATCTCTGTTTTGTGGGTGAGAACCACAAGGGTTATTGAGGTCAGGAACGTGTCCGAGGTCCCATGGCTGAAAGCGCAGGAGCTGGGGTATTCCCCAGACTCTGGAACCCAGGCTGGGGACAGTGCGTGGTTTGCCTCGGGGGATGGTGGAGTCCTCAGGATTGTGCCTCTCTTCCAGGTCTGGAAAGAGGTTGAAGAAGACCCGCAAATATGACATCATCACCACCCCGGCTGAGCGCGTGGAAATGGCCCCGCTGAATGAAGAGGATGATGAAGATGAAGACTCCACAGTATTTGACATCAAATACAGGTGCGGGTGGGGACAGCAGCTGCCCTGGGCTCCCGGGCTTGGGCGGTGAGAGGGTTCACCATTGAACACCCCGCAAGGCCAGGCGTGGGTCCTTGTTCTCTGTTCAAGTGTTTGACCGTGGGATGTGCTGCTTATGGGGGGAGCTGCTCTGATCCCTACACAGCACCCAGATAGCCAGCAGGGAATACTTACAGATAAAGGGTTATTATTCCTCACTTTCCCCAAATGTGAACACTGAAACATCAGCTTTACAGGAGGAAAGGGGGGACGGCATTTCAGACAAGCAGTTGGCCATGTGCTTGCTGCGAGGGACTTGGTTTGAGCAGCCCCATCTGCAGTCACCGTGAACACAAATGGCCATTTCTCAGCCTCTTAAATGGATTCCCGAGAGCATGGGGTGGGCATGGGGGCCACTCCTTGTGGGGACTTCACGGATGAGCTCTGAGCCCGGTGCGCTTCCTCAAGGCAGCCTGCAGGAAGGTCGGAGTGACGTGGTGACTTCAGGAGTACAGGGTGGTTTTCGGATCCTTTGGCGATAGACTTCAGCTATGGAGGATTCTCAGAGTGGGAGCTGGGTGAATGTAGTTTAGAGATGACGGCTCAGGGGTCTAGAGAGGGGATGTTGCTTGCCCTAGGTCTCAGTTATCAGTGGCAAAGGTGAGACACAGATCCAGACTGAACCCAATCCTGAGCTTTCCCCCCCGCCACCAGGGCTTTCCAGAGAAACAAGAGACAATAATCTTATACCTATATATAAAGAGATTTATTATGGAGGCCCAAGAACCAGGAGAGCCCACCGTGTAAGTTCCAGTCCCAAGGCAGGAGAAGACCAATCTCCCACCTCAAAAACCGTCAAGTAGAGAGAGCAAAGTCTCCTTATTCAGCCTTTTGCTCTATTCGGGCCTCCAACGGATTAGGTGAGGCCTACCCGCAGCGGGGAGGGCAATCTGCCTTACTCAGGCTATGCATGTAATTGTTCATCTCATCCAGAACACCCTCCGAGGCTTGCCCGGAATAATCTGTGAGCAGATATCTGGGCACCGTGTGACCAGTCAACACATGAAATTGACCATCACACACAGCTTTCCCACCTGGCAGGGAAGTCTCCCACACCTCCCTGACCTCTCCTTGGCGCCACTTAGCCTTGGCTCTTCTGATTCAGCAAAACATTTGGGGTTTTGATTAGAGCTGTATGGACTCTATTGATCAGTTTAGGGAAAATCAGCCCTTTTATGTTGACTTTTTCAGTTCATGAACATGAAATGACTTTCCATTTTTTTTAGATATTTTCAAAAATGTCTCAGTAATTTAAAAAATGTATCCATAAATGAATTATAAATTTTTATTCCTTATTCTCAGGTATTTTATATTTTGAGACATATCTGCTTTACAAATACTATTTTCTTGTACTCTATGCCTTAAAAAATGACTGTTACCATATTTACATACTTTACTCATATTGGAAGTAGTTTGTCAATGAATCCCACCGAGGAGACACAAGCAAAACACAGATTGGTTATAGATAGCAGAGGAAGGGGAACAAATCATTAGTTAGAATTTACAGTTTTGGTGAAGAGCAGCACCCTTTGAGAAGAATAAGTAATAGTCATACTACAAAATAATATACACATAAGAAAGTTAGTGATGGTACTGATTTTATTGCTAAGCCATTTTATCTGCCTCACATTCAATGCACAGAAATAACACACAATGGGAAGAAAACTGTGTCCTCCTCATTAGTCACAATGAAAAGGGTCTGCTGCACCCGCAGGCCAGTGGGTATGGTACAGTAAGAGCATTTGATCGTTTAAGTGGACCAACGTGCTGTTTGGATTCTGAGCCAACGAATAAAATAATTTCATCCATATTTGGTGACCAGAATCACTTTGTGGGCTCTGTGATACACTGAGCCATTTTTGTGGTAGTTTCAGATCTCACTAAGTAAGAAAAAATTCCTCAACAAAGAAATATAGTAATCAGTCTGTCCAGAAATTCTATATGCAGGCTCTTCCTTGAGTGTAAGGTAGAAAAGGGGGCCCTTTCTTGAGTGCATTGATACAAGTAGTATTGTTGTCTAAAGGCTGGTAGTCTGGCCTGGCCGGTGTGGCTCAGTGGTTGAGCATTGACCCATGAACCAGGAGGTCATGGTTAGATTCCAGTCAGGGCACATGCTCAGGTTGCAGGCTCAATCCCCTGTAGGACACGTGTAGGAGACAGCTGATCAGTGATTCCATCATTGATGTTTCTCTCCTTCTCCTCTCTCCGAAATAAATAAAAACTGCCACTCTATTTGGTTACCTTTGCCGGGAATAGCCTGATACATTCTTTGTGCAAAGATTTTTAAAAAATTATTGATGTTCAATTCTTTGAACAATT
The DNA here is from genome assembly GCF_964212035.1 of Myotis nattereri. Taxonomy (NCBI): domain Eukaryota; kingdom Metazoa; phylum Chordata; class Mammalia; order Chiroptera; family Vespertilionidae; genus Myotis; species Myotis nattereri. Next base: position 14,382,767 of record NC_138097.1, read on the forward strand.
ATAGGACTATCTAGTCTTTATTTTTTCTTGGGTCAGTTCTGATGGGTTGTATTTTGTTCTTTCATGTAAGTTTTCAAATGTGTTGTCCTAAAGTTGTTCACAACATTTTTCTTTTTTTAAAAATAAGTTTTTTTTATTGGTTTTTAGAGAGTGAAAGGAAAGAGAGGGAGGGAGGGAGAGAAACATCGATGAGAGAGAAACATCCATATGCTGTCTCCTGCACATCCCCTACTAGGAATTGAGCCCACAACCCTGGCATGTGCCCTGACTGGGAATGGAACCAGGGACCTCTTGGTGTGTGGGTTGAAGCTCAACTACTGAGCCACACCGTTTGGGCACACAACATTTTCTTATTCTCATCTTTTTCATCTTTGTAACATGTGTGGTCATGGTCCCTTTTTATCCTTAACATTGATTACAGTTGCCTTTTCTCCTTTTTCTTGATCCAGCTTGCTGGAAGTTTAATTTTACTCGCCTATACAAAGAACAAAATTCAGCTTCTTTGATCCTCTCTATTATATAGCCATTTTCAATTGATTTCTGCTTCTCTTCCTTAAGCTTTCTTTGGGTGTGTTCTCTTCTTTCCCCCTAACTTCTGTTGAATATTTAGTCATTCATTTTCAGGCTGTCTTTCCTGGAATGTTTACTCTGTAACTTTATCTGCTTCAGCTGCCTCCCACAGGCTTTCCTTATCTCGGCTGGGCACTAGCCTGCCTCCCTGTGTGTTGGGAAGAACTGGACTTCGAGTAGTTCCCATTAGAAGTTTGTGCTGTTCATGGCTGAAGTAACATCAAGATGTCAGTGAACTTGAAGTGAATCACTTAGACACGAGACCGCTCTAGTGCTCAGGCTCAGAGACAACTGACCATTTAGAGAGGCTGCTTAGAGGCCTTCCGTATCACAGGTGTATCCTTATTCCAGATAAGCAAAAGGGGAAATAAAATGAGCTGTAATCTCACTGCTTCGCAACAACCACTAGAGTGTGTGTGAGTACACACGTGGAATTTCCTTTTGTACAGAAATAGGAGCATGTCATACATGCTGTTTTGGAACATCTTTCACCTGAACAGCAGGCACATCACGAACAACGTTTCAGGTCAATATGTTTGAAAAGAACACGAATTTCAGGGGCAATTTTATGTTCAGTTTAGTGATTTTGAGAACTTCCTTGTCTACACGTGATCATCTGTTCACAGCTCTTTGTCTTTTTCTCTGGGAAATAGTACATTTAAAACGGATGTGGCTGGATTGTAACCTTGGGTGATTTCATGAGTGAGTGCGAAGAGGAAAGTCCTGTTTTTGGTGCCAGGGCAGTCAGGCAGTACCTGGCTCTTACTGTTAGACATGTGTAGTCCTGATGCTATCTTGCGACTTAGCTTCTCAGGCAGGAAATGGAGAGAAGGCAGGCAGGCAGGCGAGGCTGCAGTAGCCTTCTTGTTAGGCTCCCATCCCTGGGATCTTATAATCCATCAGATAAGACCTCCAAAGTATAGGGCCGGAAGTGCTGGTGGTGGTGGGGGAACCTGTAGAAATGAGATTCCAACTCTGTACTTAAAAGGGCTAATTAAGCCCAGTTGGTGTGGCCCAGTGGTTGAGCGTCCACCTATGAACCAGGAGGTCACGGTTTGATTCCCTGTCAGGGCACATGCCGGGTTGTGGGCTTGATCCCCAGTAGGGGGCGTGCAGGAGACAGCCGATCCATGATTCTCTCTCATCAGTGATGTTTCTCTCTCTCTTTCCTTCTCCCTTCCTTTCTGAAATCAATAAAAATATATTTTTTAAAAAGGCCAATTTAAAAAGGGGAAGCGGTGGCTATGCAGAGTACAGAGAGAACCCGGAGGTTTTGAAATGGCTCCGTATTTCAAAAGATGAGCGAATCCTGGTTGCATGTGTTTTGAGCTTGGTTGGCCTCGCATGCAGTTGTGGCTGATGTTTTGGGTCTGTCTGCATCCCTGCTTTATTACAGGAGACTTTTTTGACACCCTCTGGGCGTCCCCTAAGGCAAGCAGATGCTGTTCTTCCGCTTGCCTGGTAGGTGGCATCGGCAGTGTGACAAATGCTGCCCAAAGGTATGGTGCCTGGAGAACACGCTGCTCCTGCCAGCCCTGCCTTCCCCCAGGAGGGAGGCCCCTGCTCCTTTGCTCCTTAGGTTTGGAAAAAATGTGCCTGTGGGGTGCAGGTATGTGTTCTAAAATTGCCTGCCTCCCACCTCTTGTGGATAGAGCTGCCTGTGGGAGTTTAATTAGAAACTGATAAGATTTCCGTTGCCTCACTGGAGGCCATGCCTGGCATCTTGTCTTTGGAACAAAAGGCATTTGGTGGCTGTTGGCTGCAAGGGGACCCTGGAAACTAGGCTGGGAGTAGGAGAAAACAGACTTGACTTGCTTATTTCTTGACTGAGGCCCGGGGTTCAGTTGCAAAGCACACTCAGGGCAGGGACTGCTTGAGTGGTTGGGCTCGAAGGCCCATGTGCCCACCTCATTTTCTGAGGATGGGAGCGAAACTCTTCAGAGCATTAGTATGTGGACTGCAGAGGCGATGGATATTCTGGGCTTCTGAGGCCTGGGAGGAGTCGGAGGGTACACGGTGACCTGCAGGCTCCCCACAGATGCTGGGGCATCCGACCTGGGCCTGCAACAGCATCAGGGCATCCCCAAACCAGTTGGAATAAAGCTCTGCCAGCCCTGCTCCTTGCATAATGCTGAGCGCATGTGTCAAAAGTGGGCATCTCACGGGGCGATTTTGTTTGAAAAGCAATATTGGCACTTGGGGGCAGTTCTCAGCTATGGTATCACACATCTTAAAAGACTATTTAAGCTTCATGTCTGTAAGGAGCGAGCCTATGCGAACAGGATGTCTGTGTGGCAATGAAATTTATTACTAAGTGAGTCTGACTTATTCAGTTCTATATACACGTGCAGTTTATAGGGCTGCCTAAGAATCTTTTATTCGTAAAAAGAGAGAGAGAGAGAGAGAGAGGGGAGAGAGAGAGAGAGAGAGAGAGAGAGAGAGAGAGAGAGAGAGAGAGAAAGCAGCATTTCTATCTTTTGCTGAGCTCTGGCATAAACAGCTATAGAAGCACTAGGAAGGAGGGATCCAAAGAGAAAAGAGGTGGTGGCCTAGGGGGTCCGTGTGGGGAACTAAGAAAGGATCCCAAGCTGGGATCTGAGGGAAGGGGAGGGCTTACTTGGAGGAATGGAGCTCGCCATCCAGAGAGCAGCACGTTCAAAGGTCCTGTGGTTGGGGAGTGTGACTACAGGATGGAGACTGTTTAGAGAGGAGCCAGAATGGGTCTGGGGCTCTGCAGGAAGGCACTGACTCACTCTTCCTCTTCTTTTAGGTAAAACCGGTTTCCCAGCGTGCTGGCATCCTGTGGAAAGTTGGTCAGCTGCACCTGGGTGGGAAGGATCTGGAAGCCGTCTTGTCCGAGGTGTTGAAACCAAAACAAACATTATTTATGAAACTGGCACATTTGTGTGCGTCGAACGTCTGCTCAGAACGTCACCACAGGAGAATCGCCTCTCCCTTCCTCTGGACACCACGTCAAAATGTTGCCCTTTCTGCCTCCTCAAGGGGCTTCTGCCTTGCCAAGGGGCACAGGGTAGAAACGTGTTGACTTAAAAAATATTAACTTGAAAGCAACTGTTGACAAAAGTAAAAGAGATCAGAAGTTATGAAGAACCTCAAGAAGAATATCCATCTGTGCAGTGAGGCGTTCTGATATTCTGCTCTCCTGGATCTGTGACGTGCGAGGTGTCTAACCCTGTGGACTTTTGGGTTTGGTCAGGTTCTGGCCTTATGTTGGGGAATGGCTGTGTTCAGAGTGAGAGTCCTTGGAGCTGGTCAGCCCATAGCAGAAGTATATACCTGTTTGTGGCTTCTTTTCCTTTTCTTCTTTTGTTTAAAGGGTTCAGCAGAACTGGGCATGGCTAGTTCGTAAAGGATTTTGAATATCAGGGAAAAAATATGTGTGTACCTCTAAAGTAATTTCTTCTTGTCTGAAGGAAAAAGAATGCACTAGAGGCAGCCTTTGGTTAGTAACATCCTGTGTGTGTCTCTGTGCCCTGTCATAGTTCTGACATCGTCGGTCTTAGACATCTAATTGCCAAGTATCACTGTGGTCATTTCAATGCATGGTGGTTTGGTTGGCGGAAAAAGGACGCTGGCCAGGCTGGACTAGAAACCCGCCGACTCGGGGGGTACCACAGCTGTGGGTCAGGGGTTCGGGTGGCTTCTCGAAGCAGGGACTTGGGTTGGCATCTCAGGTTGATCGGGGTTCCCGTTTCACTGTTCCCCGGGTGGATGCTCCTGCTAAAGCCGACTGGCAGTGCCTTTGGGGCCCTGGGACTCTCTTCTCCCCGGAAAGGTGTTTTGTACTTTAAAAAAAAAGCTCTTTTCTGGCTTCCTGCAGGGTTTGTGTATCGGTCTGTTAATTGTCTGCACCATTGCCTTGGATGAAAACTCCAGCCTTTCCCAGCTCAGCCCTTTCTCAGATTCTTCAGTTGCCAGAACTGAAGCCCTGGCCTGTATGGAAGGCACATTGGCCCCGGCAGGAAAGGCGGGGTGGGGAGGTGGGAGTGGGGGTGGGGGTGACCCTGGGCGAGACCACTATGGGAAGAACACATGCTGTATGGAACGCACCATGCCTGCTCCTCCCTGATTCCATTTCCTTTGTTGATTTTCCTCTTCCTCTTTTCTGTCCTGTTTGCCAGAGGGATGGGCCTGCTTTCTCTCTCCCCCGCCAGTGTCTTCATGGGCCATACATGGCAGCTGTGCGCCCTCTGCCCTTTGAACTGGAACTGCCGCTCACACTTGCCTTTTCCACAAGCGGGACAGCTGGGTGCTCTGCCTTCCACGGAAAGACTGGCTCAGGCTGCCCGGTGCTCGCCGCCAGGCCTGGCAGACGCGGCGGGGAATGACCTTCCAAATTGTGGAGCTTCAACACTACAGGCTCTTAAACAAACAAACAAACAAACACATCAACAAAAAAACCTCCGGCATGAACCATGAGTGCACTGGTTTGGATGTTTTTGAGATGGAGGCCGGCGAGATGCCTTTTGGTGATCAGGGATGAGGGTGCTAGACTGGAAGAGGAGGGGGTGGGGCCCAGTGCCATGTGCCTGGACTTGGTGGTTTTGGGGAAAGCTTAGAAATGAAATGGCCCTTGGAGAGAGGGGACAAGCTATTATTCCACATACATTTTCAGGTCTATTTCCCAAGCCCGAGCTGGTTTGGCTCAGTGGATAGAGCATCGGTCTATGGACTGAAGGGTCCTGGGTTCGATTCCTGTCAAGGGCACACGCACATGCCTGGGTTGTGGGCTCGAGGCGTGTAGGAGGCAGCCAACCAATGATTCTCATCATTGATGTTTCTCTCTCTCCCTCTCTGAAATTAATAAAAAATACATATTTAAAAAATAAAAAATCATTTCCCAAGAGCTGCCTCTTTGGTTGATAAATACTGAATCCTCATTGTTTTTGGAGAATCTTGAGGTACCTCCAAAGAATAAAGAACCAATTGTGTCAAAAACTGCTGGCTAATTATTGCCTCCTACCTTGCTAGGCTTACGCTTTCCAGGAGTGGGACCGGGTAAGATCAGACTGTGTTTATGTGCAGTGAGTAAGCTCCAGAAAGGAAAGCTCATTGGCTCCATTCTAACTTGGGGTCCTTGGCTGTTACGGAGAAGCCGGTGGGTGAGGCCTGCCTTACTCCCCCCCAAGGAGCTAGCGCTCCTGTTCTCTGCCTTCTAAACTGGTCCAGGGGGCTCCTCCTGGTTTTTAAGTTGTTTTCACAGTTGTTCTCTGTGCCTTCCTTCTCTTGAGCTCTTGCCTTGTGGTTTGCTGTTTTTCTTTATAGTGTTTTGTTTAGGTTGCTTTCTCTTTGTGTACCTTTTGTAGGTTTATGTATATCATTCTTTATAGCACTCTATTTGAAGCTGATTGACATTTAGAATATATTCTATGAGGACTACATTTTTAATCCCCTATACATGCTAAGTACTTATTGTAGTTTGAGTTGAGCTTAATACTTTTTTCTTTAAACCATCGTAGTAGCTTTTTAAATGTGTGATTTGCTGTATTTATTGAGCACTTGGCTGTCTCTGTGAGTTTTTTCCCCTCATGTTTTCTTATTTCTGGTAATGATAACCTTTCCTTTTCTACTTAAAGGAGACCCTTTAATATTTCTTGAAAATCTGGTTTAATGGTGATGATGAAGTCCTTTAGTTTTTGCTTATCTGGGAAACTCTCTCCTTTAATTCCTTGCTGGGTAAATTATTCTAGGTTGCAAGCTTCCTTGCTATTTTGTATGCTCTCTCTAAAAAAAAAAAAAAAAAAAAATAGATCAAGAACTTTGTCTTTGGATGAAAACAGCACCTGCTCAGAGATTCTAAGCTGGAATTCTCCTTTTCCAGTGATTGACCCAATCTGCCTGGTCCTGGGCTCTCTTTCATCTTGGCAAGAATGACGATGATGCAGGGACACTTCCCACAAGCTTTTCCAGAGTGTGGCCCAAGGATCAGGAAACAGACTTTAGTAAAAGCCCTGGAGCAGTTGGGGTTCTTCAGCTTATCACACCTGGCTCTTCTGGAGTCTATTCCAAGGGAGAAGTTAGCAGAGTCCATTCAACGAAATGAAAAATTCTTTAAAGAGGTCCTGCCACTCCCTTCTGGCCTGTAAAGTTGCTGGAGAAATCAGCTGACAGTATCACAGGGTTTCCTTTTTGTGTAACTAATTTTTCACATGCTCCCTTCAAGAATGCCTCTATCTTTAACTTTTGTCTTGCCGTGGGTCTCTCTGGGTTCATCTCGTTTGGAACTATGCTTCCTGGACCTGGATGTCTGTTTTCTTTCCCAGGTTAGGAAAGTTTTCAGCCATTATTTAAATAAAGTTTCTTTGTTTTTCTTTCTTCTCCTTCTGGGATCCCTGTAATGCAAATACTAGAGTGCTTTAAATGATCATGTGTGTTTTTTCTTGTTTTTAATTTTTTTCTTTGTTTTTCTGATTGGTTGATTTCCACCAGTCTGTCTCTAGGTCACTGCTCTGATCTGTATTAGCTGATCTATTTCTGATTTCTGGGTTTTTCATTTCAGTTATTGTGTATTCTTCAGATCTGCTTGGTTCTTTCTTACACTTCCTAATTCTTTGTTGACGTTTTCCCTAAGTTCCTCTATTCCACTCCCAAGTTTGGTGTGAAGATCCTTATGGCCATTTTTTAAAAATGTTATCAGGCAAATTATTTGTTTCCTTAGGGTACACCTCCCCCGGACCCCGGGGATTTTTCTTATTCCTTCTAGAGATGTTCTTCTGTCTTTTCATTTTGTTTGGCTTTCTGTGTTCATTTATATGAATTAGTCAAAATAGCTGTCTTGGAAAAGCAGCCTTATATAGAAACCGGCCCTGTGGGGGGTGGTTTTGGGAGACCCGTAGGAGCCGAGCGGTGCCTAAGCCCATCAGGAGCGGCTCCAGGCGGGGAGACCAGGTGTACCTAGTAATGCCTTGTTGTCCCTGCTGGCTCTCTGTCCCAGCCGAGATGGGCTCCAGCGATGTGTCCAGAAACAAACACACTGCAGCGACCTTGCAGGCTCTCGCCCGCCCTAAGGAGGTAGAAGGGGCGTAAACCATGGAGATCACCAGCCCCTCTAACTCCGGAGAGGCCCGCTGGCTCCCCAGTCTTCTCTGTGCAGCCTCTCTCTGGTTGGTTGCATCGAAGGTGATCCACGTAGAAGTGACCTCCACGTGGCTCTGCATTCCAGATGGTTGGGGGTGCTGAGCATGCGCTCTGGGGGCCTGGGCACGCGCCTGACAGGAGGAGCCGAGCATGCGCTCTGGGCGCCAGGGCACGCGCCTGACAGGAGGAGCCGAGCATGCGCTCTGGGCGCCCGGGCACGCGCCTGACAGGAGGAGCCGAGCATGCGCTCTGGGTGTCTGGGCACGAGCCTGACAGGAGGGCTCTTGTCGGCGAGGCCCTGGTTGTGGTGCCACCTGCGGCTCCGCCTGCTCCCTGTGCTCCGAGGCCTGAGGCTCCGGGCCGTGCGGCGGGACCGCTGAGGGGACCCTGCAGGTAGGCCCAGGCCCAGGAGAGGGCGGCCGCCATGGAGGTGGAGGGACGGGAGCCGCAGCCTCAGGCCCAGGTCCCGCGGCTCCGGGCGCCCTGGGCCCAGCTTCTCTGCGTCTCTCTCCCTCGTTTGTCGTCAGAGCGTCACTGGGCGCTGTTGTCTCTCGGGGGTGACGGCTCCCTGTGCTCACGGGGCCCTGGTTCTGCCCACGGGGGGCGGGCTCAGCGTCCTCCTCCCCCGCCGGCATTCCCCCCTTCTCCGTTTTCTCTCCAGAAAGTATAATGTGGCCATTCTCACACCGTGGGGGGGAGGGGGGCGGAGACTGGGGCAGGTTATTGCAAAATGACTTTTTTTTGGTAAAGACATCGGCACCTTATCCCCCAAAGGGAGTCGTGCCCCCTTCCGTGGGATTCCTTTGCTTGGGTAGAATTTTAATAGAATCCGGAGAAGACGACCCAGGAGAGCGGGAGGCGGGGCATGGGCTGTATCCGTGCCCCACACTTGCTACTGATTTGGGACTTGAGCCATCGCAGCCATTTCGAGCGGTTGGGACATTTTTGTAAAGAGAAGAGGAGGAGATGGGAGAGACGGGGGGCGGGTGGGGTGGGGAGGAAAGCAGAGGGGCCGCCACTGCACCCACAGAAGCGGCGTCACTACCCTTCTCTCCTCCCCGCCCCCCACCCCTCCTCCTGGGGCCGAGCCATGCGTTCGCAGCTCCCACTGCTGCTGGCCTTCCTCGCCCCGCTCCTCTGAAGGCATCGGGGTTAAGTCTTGTCTTATGTAATCAAATGATTTCATCCTTTGAGGGTGAGGGGGGCCTGGAGGTGTCTGCTGCAGCCCCCCCCCCATCCAGCGCAGAAAAAGGGTCTGAGACCCTCCACCCCCCCCACCCCCAGGCTGCTGGCGGGGCTGGGGCGACAGGTGGGAGCCAGCGCTTACCTGGGGCGTGGCCCTGCGGGCGTCTGGAAACGTCCTTGTGGTTTAAATTTTTTTTTTTTACATTTTAATTTATTGATTAAGGCAGCGGTTCTCAACCTGTGGGTCGCGACCCCGGTGGCGGTCGAACGACCCTTTCACAGGGGTCGCCTAAGCCCATCCTGCCCATCAGATATTTCCATGACGATTCATCACAGTAGCAACATGATAGTGATGAAGTAGCCACGACAATAATTTCATGGTTGGGGGGGCATCACAACATGAGGAACTGTATTTAAAGGGCCAGAAGGTTGGGAACCACTGGATTAAGGTATTCCACATTTGTCCTCATCCCCCCATGACCTCCAGGCGGCGCGGGAACACCTGACGTGGCCGCAGGGCACGCATGCGCACGGCTGGCGGAAACAAGGCTCGCTTGCACGAGGGCTGGGAGCTCGGCAGACACCCACCCGCGTGCCGGGGGAGTGGTCACGAACCCTGCCCCTGCCCAGCACTGCCTGCCACCCGGGTCCGCGGCCCACAGCGTCCCGGGCCTGCCTTTCCTTGCAACGTGTCTCAGAACGTGCTGCTCTCCCCTGTTGAGCCTTCTCCAGGTCGACCAGAGAGGCTTACCCGCAAGCTCTGATTTCCTGGGGATGGTCTCTGGCCTGTGTGTGCGGTGCTCGTGTGTGCGACCCGGATGAGGTAACGGTGCACGTGGCGGGCCCTCAGGCAATGCGGTGGCATCGCATGTCACCTCCAGGAGGTGCTCAGGGAGCCACAAGGCACGGTGTGGGCCTTCCGGGCTGCAGAGGCGGACGGGACGGGCACGCCCCTCTCCGCAGGCTGCCTGCAGAGCAGGAGGGACGGGGGGTTCGCACCCAGAACCCATCCTGGCCGTCCGCAGGCCAGCGCTCAAACCACCGAGGATCACCGGCCAGGGCAGTTCCGTTTCTCTTAACGAGCATTCGCTAACCTGTCAGTTCACGTGTCTCGATATTGCTCCTCGAAGGTGCAGCCACTATATGGACACGATCTAGTTCTGTTTTCTTCGAGATTCATTAAGACGAAGTTATAGGAAAACATTTCAGACCAGTATTTGATCAAATGTGGATTTATTATAAAAGCAATTTTTTCCTATTGGTGAAATTTGGAAGACATAATGATAAAGAAGTTTATTCTAGATAATAGTAACCCTTGATATTTTGCTGTGTTTCCCGCCTGAACTAATTTCCTGACTTCCTTCCTTCTCCCCTTCCGTCATTTATCTACTCATCCTTTGCAGACATTTATTGAACGCCCACTTGTGCCAGGAGCGTTGTTCATTGGAAGGCTCAAGGAGCTGAGTCTGGGGGAGAGCCAGCCATGACCTCCGGGGAAGAATAGAAAGCGGTGACAGGCACCCAGGGACCCCAGAAGCCCTTACGAGGGAGGGAGGGACTAGCTTTGTTTGGACAACAAGCGTGCTCTGGACTGTATGTGGGTGCCTTTTCCATGTTCTTCTTTACAAAATTGGGCTATATAACCTGTTCTTTTTCACTTAATATTATGACCATTTCCCAGTGCCCATAATATTTAAAAACAATTTTTTTAAATTTTTTTCTTTATTAAAGTATTACATATGTGTCCTTATCCCCCCATTGCCCCCCCCCTCCCCCCACTCATGCCCTCACCCCCCTGGTGTCTGTGTCCATTGGTTAGGCCTATGTGCTTGCATACAAGTCCTTAGGTTGATCTCTCCCCCTTACCCCCGCCCTCCCCTACCTTCCCGCTGAGGTTTGACGGTCTGATCGATGCTTCTCTGTCTCTGCATCTGTTTTTGTTCTTCAGTTTATGTTCATTATATTCCACAAATGAGTGAGATCATGTGACATATAGCTTTCTCTGACTGGCTTATTTCGCTTACCATAATGCTCTCCAGGTCCATCCATGCTGCTGTAAATGGTAAGCGTTCCTTCTTTTTTACCACAGCGTAGTATTCCATTGTGTAGATGTACCATCATTTTTTAATCCGCTCATCTGCTGATGGGCTCTTTTAAAAACAATTTTTAAAGAGAGCCTTGGAATTGTATTTTGTGGGATTGTACTGCTGAGTGGCCTTCTCTCCAACCTGTGTTGGCAAAAGCTATGGATGGGAGAGGCCCCATGGCAAAGGACAAGGAGTGAGGCCCACCGGGACTGAACTGGCCCCTAAGAAGAGTTCAGATAGTTTCTTACTCCGCCTTCCTCCCCCCTTTACACCCTTTTCAGCATTTCAGTCTGAAACCTGTAGAAGGATGAGCCTGTCTGAGCGCAGAGCTCAGCTCACCGTGATCCATCATGATCTCCGTGCGATCAGGGAACTTCCGTTCCCTGCTGGGCCCAGCTGCCCCAACCCTGCTGTGTGCCCTTCTGCCCGTCTGCTGGCTCTCCCCTGGCAGAGCAAGCTTAATGACCGTCTGCCTGTCACTGAGTGGAGCCCATAAGAGGCAGCTGCTCCGTGTGGAACTTGTCCCGTAAGGGCTCAGCAGGCAGAGGGACTTGAAGCTCCGCGCCCCTTCCAGCCCCGTCAGAGCCCCACCAGCTTGTGTCCAACCCCTGCAGGCATTGCAGCCTCGAGAGCCCTCAGTGGTCCTGATGTGTGGAGAGGGTTCAACCCTGGTCTCCCTGAGCACGGTCCCCAAAGCAGCCACTGTGTGAGGTGTGCATTCCGTTTCATCTGTTCTCAGATGTCCATCCACTTGTCCCAGCATCACCTACTTGAGAGGCCCCGTCTGTCCTAGACCAAGTTCTACAGAAAGTTTAATGTTTAAAGTCTGGGAAGGTCCACGCACAGTCTGAGGGCTGAGCGCTGCTAAGCAGGCTGGAGCGGCACCTGCGCACCATGCAGCGCTTTGTGCCTTCCTTTTATGCTTGACGTCCGTGCCCACAGAATTTATGGAAATTCCAACTATTTCTTCCACAGGGGGGTAAATTTCCTCTGAGGCCGGATCATCTGTACCCAGAGCCCCAAGCAAGACTCAGCAGGAGGCTGCCAGCTTCCTCTTCCTCCAGTTCTCCCTTCTACACCTGTGCCCATGGCTTTCCTGCCCTGAGCAGGGGAGAAGGCTGAGGGGTGTGTTGGGGGCACACCTGACTCAGGTTCAGACTGGAGAATGGATTTGGACCCATTTAATAAAAAAAAGTCCGTTTCTACTGAACGAGAGAACTGTATTGCCCAAAGCAGTCAGTTCAGGGACCAATGGGCCCGGGTCACTGAGTCACGTCTGCAAAGCCTGAACTTCACCGGGTGAGAACAGGAAGCTCCGTGACGAGTGGTGACCCCAACTTGCTGGCCATGGCCAACTGGTTCTGCTCCAGGGGCTTTGGCTGCATGTTTCTCAGTCTGGAGGCCCTGCCAGATGTTGGGCTGCAGTAAGAGGTGCCAGGGTTGGCTGTTGTATGAGGGGGTGCTGGGGCTTGGCGGGAGGAGGTGGCACCCAGGCCTTGGAATACCAACAGCCAGCCCAGAGGTCCCTCTACGACGTCCACTTGGGGCCCATTGTGAGGTCCCCTGAGGACATGTGAAGACCCATGAAAACTTGCCACAGAAGCCCAGATAGATTCAGTAGGCCTGTGGCCTAAGACTCTGCATTTCCAACAAGTTCCCTAGTGAGGCCAATGCTACTAGTGCAGGGAACCACGTCTTAAAGAGCAAGACTTTAGGTGGCTTTTTCCTACATCCTGCTTCGTCACCACCTGTTGGCTTTCTGAACCCTGGCCCTGGAAGCTTAGGCCACAGCCCCGTGATCACTGCTGACCCGCCTCCATTTCTCAAGACTATGATGCTTCTTGGATGTCCTGGCCCGAGGGGCACACGTGCTGACTCCACAGACCACCTCCGATAGCCGAGGCTAGGAGGCTGGGATGAGGATAGTACTTATGCCCCGGAGGACATTGGGGAGTGGGGACTTGGGTGGGGCGATGGTTTCCTTCCCATGCCCAGGAGAACCACCCTGTGTGGAGGGTCTGGGTTTCCAGGATGTTGAGTGCCAGGAAATGGTCCCTGATGTCAAGGAAGGGCCCAACCGGCCTGACAGGAGCGTTGGAAGGAATAGATGCGGAGGAGAGCAGGAGAAAGCTCCCTGGAACCTTTGATTACAACATACAAAAAGTTGCAGGTTCCAACTTTGCAGTAGAGAGATAGATACAGAATCACGAAACTCATGCAACAGCATGGTAAACACATAGGTGGGATGTTTTGAAGAATTGCAGACATTTTCTCATGGGATACTTCCAGTATGTTAAGGGCCTTTTTGGTACACGGAGGTCTAGATAGTGTAAGAGAAAAAGTTCATGGGTAGATGGGCGGCTGTGCAGATTCTGAACGGGGTTGGTAGGACAGCAGTGCGGTGGTGGTCCCTTGGTCTGACCCCCAGGAACAGCAGGCAAGGAGGACCCAAGGCCGGTGAGACCTGCCTTACTCAGGCTCACTTGTAAGTTGTGCACCCAGAGTTATGTGAATGGCTGCCAGCTGGGCATTTTGGGGTGACGCATGCCTCTGTCCAGTAAGACATAGCCACCTCTCTTAGCATGAGGCAAGATGGCATGACGCCTCTCGACACTTAGGAAGGCAGAGGGAGCCGGTGGTGTGGCTCAGTGGATTGAGCGTGGTTGCATGTATTGAGAGGTCACAGATTTGATTCCCAGTTAGGGCACATGCCCGTGTTTCAGGTTCGATGCTCAGGTTTTGGGCTTGATCCCCAGTAGGGGGGCATGCAGGAGGCAGCTAACGGATGTTTCTGTCTCTCCCTCTCCCTTCCTCTCTCTCTAAAACCAATAAAAACATATTTCTTAAAAAATAAAGAAGATAGTGAAGAAATTTGCATTTGAGAGAAGCAGTGTGAAAGTCAAAAAATTCCCTCCCCCAAATGAGCTCCTCTGACCCATTTCCCGGCTGGCGTGCCCCAAGCCCCACCTGTCTCTTTCCAGGTTCCCCTGGGTTCCCTACCCTTCTCACAGGCACCAACGTCATCTCTGATTCAGTGTCTGTCCTCCTCTCCTCCCCTCCCTGCCTCCAACCAACTGCTCACCGGTTCTTGTCACTTCTCCAGCCATTGTAAGTCTGTCTTTCCTTTCCACCCACCGCCCCTACTCCTGTCCAGGTCCTCCTCCTGTGAGCCTGCATTTCTGCAGAGTGTCTCGTTTTCTAGATGCTTCTGATGCTGGGGCAGGGCCTCTCAAATGCTAGTCTTAGGGGCAGTTGTCTCCAGCTCTGACCAAGGTATTCCTTTGGTCAACAAACCTTCAGTGGCTCCCTATTGCCAACAGATTAAAAGCCCAAACTCTTTAGCTTAGCTTAGGAGGCTCTCTGTAGCTGGCTCCTGGCTTCTCCTAGCTCTTTGTCCACTAGTTGCTTGCACAGCCCATTGTTTCTGGAGGTGCCTCACACCCCTTCCGCTCAAGATCCACTGCAAGTTCCACTTCAGTGTGGCGACCATCTCCACACTTTATTCTATGAGGTTGCTAGGCCCCGTGGAGATTTAAGATCTGGGGAGTTCAGGTGCAGCCCCGTTCTGTGTGGCTTCTTTGCTGGCCTGAAGGCTTATGACCCTGGGTCATCTTGTCCCCCCGGTTCCTACCTCTGTCCGTCTGCTCTGTTTACCAAGTCATCCTGGGTGTAAGATGCAATCAAAAGTCAACCACACAGAATATTTGGGGGCAGTCTCTTGGCTTTCTGGAGAACGTGGGGATGGTCTGGGGAAGCCTGAGCTTGTGTACTGCAAACACACACACATACTCTTTACAAGGATGCCTTAGACCAGCAGTTCTCAACCTGTGGGTCGCGACCCCTTTGGCAGTCGAAAGACCCTTTCACAGGGGTCGCCTAAGACCATCCTGCATATCAGATATTTACATGACGATTCATCACAGTAGCAACATGACAGTTATGAAGTAGCAACAAAAATAATTTCATGGTTGGGTCCCAACATGAGGAACTGTATTTAAAGGGCCAGAAGGTTGAGAACCACTGCTCTAAGGGGTTTGGGGAAAAGAGACAGCCCAGAAGAAAGGAGGAATCGGAGTGCTGGCAGAATCTGTAGAGCTTGGATGATCAGTGAGGAGGGATATGCCTGCAGATAGAAAGAGCTGACATATTTCTAGGGGACTCTCGCCTAAGCCTGTACATAGGATATTCTGTTTCTTCCAAACTTAGGCAATGTTCTAGAAAAAGAGGCCCAAGTGTAAATCCAATCACATTCACATTCCTTAAATTCACCCCAGTTCTTTGTTGTACACTTCCATGTATATATTTATGTTATTGAGGTCAGCTTGTGCCTTCTGGTCTGTGGCCTGCTTTTGCCATGTTTCACAGGCTTCTGTGCCAATGACCCCTTATTTAGCTTAGGACATATTGTACTTAGTTCTCTCTCTTTCTTGCTCTTTTTAAAGCAAATCTCTAATAATGATGAAAAGAGAAGCAGTGGGGAATGCTAAATCTAACGGGGTCTAGATGACCGCTTGGTGGGTGCCCAGAAGGTTGCAGATGAGCCCAGGGACAAACTAGGACACAAGCTGAGATGTACATGTCTCCATAAACCCCTCCACTTCCTGCGAATTTACAAAATCCTTTGTGGGCTTGGTGGGAATTTGAGGTTCCTGCCACATTGCTGAGTGCACGGCTGATTTTCCTGAGGAACGTGCTCTCATGTGTCTAACCATTCTCCGATCCTGGGATGTTTAAGTAGCTTCCAACTTTTCACTGTTATTAATGCTTTGAAAAAAACATTCTTTTAGAGGCGTCTTATGATTGCCTTCTCTTATTTCCAAGAACAGATTCCTAAAAATGGCATCACAGAGGCAAAAGTTTTTGGCATACACCACATTGCTTTTGATTTTTCGAGAGTTCATATTACCTTCCACTCTGGGAACCCACATGTGAGCATGTGGGTCTCGCCAAGGGCCTCTATGAATGTGCCTCGTCCTGATTCCACACTTCTCAGTCCTACGGTAAACCCAGGCGTGTCCTGGTCAGAGCCCAGGAGGAGAGAGGAATCAGGACTGTTGGAGGGGCCTGCGGACCTCAGGATCAGAGAGAAGAGACAGATAGCAGGAAGGTATGCTTATAGGCCATGCTGATGTGCCGGGGACAAAAGTCTTTCTCTTTTTTCTAATGATTGCCTTGGCCTTGGAGTTTATCAGTTTTGGATACCAGGCTTCTGAATTTGCAAAGACTGAATAGAGGTCCTCATGCCTCCCCTGGTTCCCCATGGTCTCTAGAGAGAAGCATGCCCTTTGGTAGTGAGCCTGATGGCCTTTTCGCTAACTGCCTTGGGCAGCTCAGCTGGCATGGACATCCCTCTTTAAGGTCATCATTTCACCAGTACGCTTTCAATTTGTCAGGAATCGATCTTGAGCGGTTCATTCATTCATTTCACAAATATTTACTGAGCACCTACTGTGTGCCAAGTCCTGTTTCGGGCCCCAGGGATACACCAAGCCAACAAAACCGACCACAACAGCCCTGCCCATGTAGATTTCTCATTCTTTGGAAAGTTTTCTTGCATGAGGATGCATTTAGGAACCTTTCACACGTCTAAGTCATCAGCGTAGTCGCCCACGTCCCCCTTATGGTTGTTTTAAGGCATAAGCTCTGGGAACATTCTAGAAGGTTGACAGGGGCACTTGAAGCAGCTGACTGTGGGGAAGTGTTTCTCCCCTTGCATACCCACTGGTCATGGAAGGAGCTGTGCTGACAGCAGTAGTTTGGTTCCTAAGAACCCAGTTCTCCAAGGGAGAGTTACCCGGTGAAGTCAAAGTGCCATGCCTCCTTCCAGGACGCCTGGGTTTTTCCCTTTTCTGCGCCACATTCTCACCCATCAGTATTCTCCAGGGCCTGGAGAAGGAGTTTGGCAGGTAAGAACTGGTTGGGTCACACTGTTATTTGATTGCTTTTTCAGATCCCAATAAAGGGTACCATTATTTCTAGGGGGTCACTTGAAATATACAGATGGTTCAGTGGTAACCACAAAGTAAAGACCAGAGTGGGGCTGGGTCTGCTGAGGCCCCTGCACCCCCAAGCTCAGCAACTTTCTGTTAACAGCTTCAGTCAGGATCAAGCCAGCTGTGCCCAGAGCCAAGAGCAGCAGCTGGTTCAAGTAGGAAGAAAGGGAAAGTCCTACAATAAACTGTTGATACTTATCTATTATATGGCAAGTTCATTGGGGCAAGGATGAGCTGCTTCCTCCATTTTGTACCCAGTTCCGTTTTCAGGAGCTGGTCTACCTGTGAGACTCAGGAAATGTTTGTTCAATTGAAAAACAATCCTCAATAAGATGCCTCCTTAGAACCAAATTTCTGAGTCTGCCTTTAAATTCAAATGCAGACACACAAGACCAAAAGATTTTAGAGGAAGTTTATGAATGTATAAACTTTTATTTTACTTTTTAAAAAAATATGTTTTTATTGATTTTTTTTTTTAAGAGAGGGAGAGAGAAACATCAATGAGAGAGAACCATCAACCAGCTGCCTCCTCCTACCAGGGATCAAGCTTACAACCCGGGCACATGTCCTGACTGGGAATCGAACTGGTGACTTCTCAGTACATGGGGTCACACTGGCCAGCACTGTAACCCTTCATTTAAATCACCATCTAATTTTCTCTTTCCCTAGGTTGTCAGTATCCAAGTATCTAGTCACTTAGTTGACAAAGGAAAACTCAGATATTTGACATTATGTTAAGGTAGGCCAAACTGCTATAACAAATAGACCCCAAATAGAATGGCTTAACCACAACATATATTTATTTCTTTCTCAAATAAAAGTCCAGATGTTCTAGATTGTTGAAATGAGGGGAGGTAGTTCCGCTGTATGAATTCCCTCAGGGACCCAGGCTGATAGTGGCTCTACCACATATATATAATTGGCTTCCAAGGTTGCCATTACCATCATTCCAGGTATTGGAACATGGGGAACATACTTCCTTGGGCTTATGGGCTACCTGAAGTGGCACATATCTCTTCTGCTTACATGGGAAAGAATGTACCACATGGATGCACCTGGCATTATGAGCGGGAAACCAGGTAGTAAGTTGGTGATCAGCCGTATACCTAGCAACCATGGAAGCGAGGACGGATGTGGGTGGAAGCAGAGAGACTTGCCGATTTTGGATTTGGAAGTGGTCTTAGATGGCTGCTTGTCCAACCACTAACCCAGTCCAAGCACTAATCTTCTGGCTTCAAGTGCTCCATGCCCCCATGACGTATCTGAGCTGACTTGCTAATCCTCCCTGCCCTAGATTAGCAAGTCCAAGTCTATGGGAAGAACACAGGAAGGGTCTTCTCCTTCAAACACATTCTCAGTCGCCTCATAAAAATGACAACAAAGGGGAAAATAAACCCAGAGAAGCTGCTTACATGGGGGAGCCCATTCTTGGTGGCCCCGGGCACCTGGGATTGTGTCACCCCATGCTTCAGTCACCCAGGGCTCGCTATCCGCATCACTGATGATGCCACAGGACCCCTGCGAATTGTAAGTGCTGCTTCCAGCTGTCTCTGGTTGTTACCAGGAGGAGAACTTTTTTTTTTTTTTTAAGATTCTGAAGAAAAGGCAACATTAACCCATGGGTGACGCTAGAAGGCTTCCTTTCATTCTAGTCGCCTACCTCATGAACAGTCATTTTCTTTAGCATGACTGACCCCACTTTGTCATGTTTCTTCTCTCCCTCACCGCCATCCACTGTACCATTCTTTTTTCCTACAGATTCGGCAGTTCTGGCCTAGTGGTATCTTTGATTATTCTTGGACTTGCATATCCTGCCAGTGCCCCTGAGCTCATATTCCACCTCCCTGTGCAGGCCTCCTCAGTCGTCCTGCTCAACGCTCACCCCATAGACTCCTATCTTGGCCACTGAAATGTTGCTTGGATTGTGGCATACATTTTTTCAATGTTAATCATGCCTTCCAAGTGACATTGTAAACTCCTTGAGTGGAATAGGCCTTGCCTCTTGTTGCTTCCTTGGGCTTGAGTGTGGTGTAGTGAGCATTCCATAAATGCTTGTGCATGGTGGTGGGTGTGTAAGAACTTGGGATACTGCAGTGACTTGAGCTGGAGACATAGACGAATGTAAGTAACCCTTGGGGGGCAGGGAGCGATAAAGTCTGTCTTCTGAGCAAGTCCCCGGTGATTGTGAGCAGAAGAGGAGGCGCGGCCAGAGGAGAAAACAAAAAAAGCAAAGGCTCCCAACTTCACTCAGCAACCCTGAACTCGACTCTCACAGGGTCAGGTCCTAGAGGCCTAACATCTGGGGCTTGGGCCTGCGCGGGCAGTGCCAGGGAGCTGCCAGTCTTAGGGGTGTTTCTGGAAACACAGCGTCATGGAGAGGACGACAGCCTCCCGAAGAGAGGGGGAGCCAAAGTGATGAGAAAGAACTGCAGCCAGGAAGGCAGGGCTGAGGACCGGCTCTGGGTCACTTCGTCCACCTTTCCGGCTTTATCCCCTTCAGGGTCTTCCAGACACTGCTGCTTTCCCTGAGGGAGAAGAAGTTAGACCAGGGGTGGGGGATTATTTATTTCTTGTGTCCAAAGTGACGGGCTGTCTAATAAGCTCAGTCCCACCCACTTCACACTGGAATTTAAAGGAGCGCCGGCGGCTCCTCAGCTCCAGCCATTTAGGAACTGGGTGACAAGCTTGGCTCTGTTTGAGACTCAGGGTGCACGAGCCCAGGGTTCCCTGAGCAACGGTCCCTCAGGAAAACAGTGTTTCTCCAGCAGGGAAGAGGAAAAGTAGCATGCAAGGCGTCAGGAAAAGGAAAAGGCTTAGACATTGCAGGTGCCCGTGGCTCTGCTGTGCAGGCTGCTTGGGGCCTGGATGCGGGGCGTGCCTTAAAGCAGGTTCCTTGAAAATCCCCCCCTTTTCCCCAGTGTCTTTCCTACAGGCACTGGCTCTCTACCTACTTGAAACCCAGGTATGACGACATTTCCCTTCCTCAACCTACAAAGCGACAGGAAGTATGCAGGGGTGAGTTGGGGAAACACGAGGTTCTGGAATGACGTGCATAGCATGGACTCTCTGTGGAGACCATTCACCCTGTGCCTTTTCTAGGGTCCAAATTCCAGTAGGAAAAATGTCAGCGTCTGACTCCCCTTCCCCGGCAGCTGTCAGCGGTGCCTGTTGTTTTACTCTGACATACCACGGAGGACCCACCCCGGGGTTTTGCTTTTATTATTTTCTTATGTCTATACGTGGTAGCAAAGCCACACCTGTCACTCTTAGACGTAAACTGTGAGCTCTCCTCCTGGAGGGCTCCTCCTGCCCCCAGCGAAGTAGAAGGGAGGGAGGCCTGTCACCAGTCCATTCTCATTCAGTTTATTTCCCTCTAAAACCTCAGAGGAGGGATCTAGGGTATCCAGGACCCCCAATGGGTACCACCATCTCCCAGGGGACCCAACTGTGAGTTGTGAAGTAATTTAGGGGGCCTTGAACTAATGGACAACATCAAAGTGCACTGCACATAGTAGGGTAAGTACTGTTTTGTGAAACATATGCCATCCTTGAATACATGCATAAGCAAAATGGGTGCCCAACTGAGATGTATTTCTTGCTGTGGTCCTAATTAAAAAATACCTAAATGACCCTCCCGGAGTCCCAACTAATCCTGGAGTTATGCAGAGTGAGAGTGAAGCCCAGAGTGGGTTGGGGGGATGGGAGGTCCCAGAGAAAGAGGGGGGGGGCCTTTTTATCTGCCTCCTGGATATGGGATGTACCTCAAAGCAGATAGGTCCTTGGATCCAGCCTTTCTAGGCCTGGAAGGACCACCGTGAGCCTTGGGCCCACATCATTTCCAGGACACAAAACTTCCAAGAACCTAGGTGGGAGGAGCTGTCCTTTGGGAATTTAAAAGGATGCAGCAGTACAAGGGTGACATGTCCAGGGCTTTTCTTCATCCCTACATTCCCTGTGAATTTCTGAGATGCACAGACTGGAAGAAGAGGGCCTGCTGAACTTGGAAGAAAGGAGGGAGATAAGGTTGGCTTGCACCCGCTCCTGCCTCCGGGCTTGAGCACCCCCTTCCTGCAGGGTGCAGGAGATTGGAACAGGCAGCTTTCGGGGGTATCAGGGCCCATCTTCGTGGCTGGTCAGACCCACAGTGGCCTGGGAAGACCCTATGGGGGCAGAGGGGAGTCTGCTAGGATGGGGGCTCACAGTTTACGTCTAAGAGGGACAGGTGTGGCTTTGCTACAGTATACAGAAGTAAAAAGCAAAGAAGAGTAGACAGGGGTGGGTCCTCAGGGAGGAGGGCTCCAGGGCTTCCCTAAGAGTCAAAAGGGCAATGAGAGGCTTAACCCACAAGGGGGGGTTTCACAGCATAGGCATTCCGACGGGAACTAGCGCTTTGTTTTTTCCAGACTGAAGCATCTTTAGAAGATCAGTTGCCAGAATTTTTGCCCAGGCTACAGGCTACAACATGGCTAAGAAACATTGCCCAAGGTAATTTCCAGGAGTACGTTCTTCTTCCAAGTCTTCAAAATTGGGGTTGGGAATTTTCTGTTCCCTCGTTTTTGGTTTATTCATCTGTTAACTACAAGTGGTCTCTCCAGGCCCAATATTTACAAAAAGATGGGAAGATGTCCTCAGCCGCCACCTTCTCAGATTTCCTTCTGGGTTGCAGTGGGGAGACCTGACTGGGAGGGAAGGGTCCTTGCCCCACTTGTCCATGCGAGGTGTGGTTGTGCTAGAAAGAGCGTTCTGAGAGATTGTCAGGCATAACATGTACCTATGTGGGCTCTGTTCAGCATGACCCGCCCCACCCCTTAAAAATATTTCATAGGGTTACTACACATACCAGAGTCACATTCTTGGGATGTGTGGTCGCTACACAATCTTCGTTAACACAATTGTTCCCAACCACCTCCTTTCAAAACTGAAACACAGAGTCAGCAAAAGAGAAGAAAAACGAAGCCCACGCAATAGCCTTCTTCAAGGGCAGCCTGTCTTCCCTGGGCTGGACGGTGGCAACGGGGCCGTGACCGTGTTTCCTTTGGCTCTAGGGCCCCGGCTGCCGGGCTGTCTTCCAGTTGCGTGCCATTGAGTCAGGTAGAAGCACACCTGACCGTTCAGTCCCAGCCTACTTCCAGCGACTCAGGGGTGTGAGTGCTTTCCCTGGGTGAACACTTTAGTCGGGGGGATTGAGAGGAAAGCTAGGGACAGAGCAGCATTACTCCGCTGTGAGTACCGCAGTGGTTTCCATTGGCTGGTTCCTTTAGCCTTTGAAGACTCTCTTCACTTACTTGGAGGCTGTTCTGACTTGAACCCTTCTCTTGGTATTTCCTAGTACCTTTGCCATAGACCCTCCTTCCCATTGGTGGTTCAGGTCATGCCCTGTTCATACCCATTTCCTCCCTCTGGCCATGCCACCCCAGGCATCTGACTATCACCCTTTTCACCCAGCCTAGCCGGGGGCTCTCTCGCCTTTCCCAGCCCATTAGGGCCGTTCATGTACTTTACGTTAAGCTCGGTTCTGTCACTACCTCTTGTTTTGTCTTATGTTTGAATCTTGCTTATTAAAGCAACAGCTTCTGATGATCATTCATAATGTGTACAGAAAACATGAAAAATACAGAAAAGTATAAAGAAAATAAATCATTCATAATTTCTATTGTCGGAGATGCCCACCTTGTACATCTTGGTGGGTTTGCTGCCTTTTCCTGTCTATCTATCATATGTGATGGTTTATAAAATTGATATGGTGCTGTCAAATTAGTTTCTCAGTTTACCCAGTTCCGGTTATAGCACAAGTATTTTGCCTGCTAGGCATCTTCCCAAATACTGATATTACCATCCTATTAAATGAAGGAGAATCATAATTCATTTACTCATAGTTTCCGAAAGGTGTTCATTCACACCGCCATTAGCGGTGCATGAGACTGCCTGTGTCACTTGGGGTCCGTGAAGCCGTCAGACATTTGTGAAGGCAAGAGAGAAAGCACTGGATAGGCGTCTTGGGCGGCTGCTCAATTCTAAGAAAGTTTTGGGCAGGGGATGGGAAGTCCCCAACCAGAATTTCTCGAAGGATGAATTCCCAGACAGGCAGGAACGGCCTGGTATGATAGGAGGGGGTGGGCAGCTGGAGCTGTCAGTCAACTCTGCTTCCCAGAGAAGGTTCAACAGAGCACCCTCCCTCTCCCACCCCGACCCATGGTCACCCCACTTCACCAGATCAGCTACTAGCGTATTTAAAACCTACAACAAAAATGGTCTCATTGTGCTGATTTGCCTTTTTCTCGTTAACCTTGAGATCAAATATTTCTTACGGATTTTGTTATAGACTGGTGCTTCTAAAAATTGTTTGTCTGGCTTCTCTGTTTGCCCATGATCATTTTTCTTATCGATGCATAAAAGTATTTGCTATGTTAAAAGCAAATACTTGTTCATTTCCTTCAAATATTTTTGTAACCGATTTATTATTTCCCTTTCTGTTTTATGTAGGATATTTTTGATGTGGTTTTAAATAATTCACTCTTCTGTTAGAATCACTTTCATTTGCTTCATGCTCAGAAAGCTTTTGCTTATGTAGACTTTAGTTAAATATACAATATCTTTGGACTCTTTTTTTTTTTTTACATTTAATACACTGGGGTTTTATTTTGGTGTATGGTATGAGGGAGCAATCAAATTGGATTTCCTCCCCCATCCCAAATAGCCACATTTTCCAATTTCATTTTTAGAGAATTCAACCATTGCTTTTCGGTGATTCCTTTCTCAGATTTAAGCTTTTAAAATCTATACAACAGGTTTCAGGACAGTCTGATTCTACTTCACGGATAGGTCTGCAGTCTTGCATCAGCACCGCACTATTTTAACTACTGTATCAATAATAGAGTTGGATTATCTCTTAGGGAAAGCACCTCCTTCATATTCTTTAAGCAGTTCTTAGCTATTATCCTTTTTCTCTCTCTTCTAGCTGAGCTGTAGAATCTTTCAAATAATTAGGATTGCATTTCACCTAAAAATTACTTTGGCAAAGATTAGCAGCATTAATATATACTATTTCAATCCAATGTTACATCTTTTCCATTAACTTTTCCCTTTTTTCAATCTCTGTAAAGTTTATGTTTTTGATACAGATCTAGGACACATCTCATTAGTGTTATTTCTAAATATTTTCAATGCTCTTATGAAATTTTCCCATGTTTTCTGCTTTTTTTCTTTATTGATTAAGGTATTACATATGTGTCTTTACCCCTTCCCCCTCCCCCCATCCCCCCCGCATCCCTCCTGTTTTCTGCTTTTTGTTGCAATATGGGAAATTTTGATACATTTATCTTGTATATTACCACTTTCTTAATGTCTTATTCATAGTAAGAATGTTCCAATTGATGTTCTGATATTACCTTGGTGCATAATCATATTGTAGTCTACACATTAAACATTTTGTTTCATCCTTTCTAACAGATATATAGCTATTGCAGAGTTTGAGTTGGCATGTTGTCCTATTGCCTCAAGGGCTCAATTTCCCAGGTATGGGTTGAATTTATTTTGAAAATTTAAATAACCTTAAAGGGCAGCACGTGATTTTAGGCCTTATTGAAATGCAGACTGGGATTAAGAAGCTTGAACAATGCTGTTGGAGTGCCAAGTGAACAGGATGGCCTGTATTTCAGGGTAGTCCCCGGGCTTTTCACAACTGCTTGAGTATATAGTTCCTGGTGAATCCCAGGAGTGTGGGCACTCTGTGTTGCTGGGTAGGAACTCTAACAGGCAGCACAGCTCGAGTAGGATTGCAATCTTCCAGGAAAGCTGAGAACAACAAGATCATAGGTTGAAAGTGCATGAAGTTGCCTGGTAGCTCAGTGGTTGAGTATCGACCCATTAATCAAGAGGTCACCGGTTCGATTCCTGGTCAGGGCACACGCCTGGGTCACGGGCTTGATCCCCAGTGTGGGATGTGCAGGAGGTGGCCAATCAATGATTCTCATCATTGATGTTTCTGTCTCTCTCTCCTTCTCCCTTCCTCTCTGAAATAAAATTAAAAAAAGAAAAGAAAAAGAAAGTGCGTGTAGTTGAGACCGCAGGCATAGGTTGGCAGGGGCGTTTCCCCCCAAATAAGCCAACCTACAAGAAGCAATCCCAGACACAAACCTTTGAAACTTTTCAAAGGCCTAGTCTTGGTGCCTTTCGATCAGGCGCTCGAGGGTACATTTCCCAGCTGTTGCTTCATGAATTCAGAGAGGCATGCGGAGGAATTGAAGGGGGGGGGGGGTATAAGTATCTCATTTTAAAAGTCTGAAAGTATTTTCAAACAATTCCCCTTTTAAAGCCAAGTGTGGATGCTCTGCGCGTATTGATTGCATCTGTGGAGTAGCTGGAGTGACTCTGCCCATCTTTAGGGCTCAAGTTGTGGGTTGGCTCAGTGCTCAGTTGGAATAGACATATAACTGACTTCAATTTTTTTTTAAATGAAGAGAAGCTAATCTCTTCCCTATAAAACACCCTCTTGAGCATCTATATTAGTTACGCAGAAGCAGAGCAAGCACTCATTTTTAATAGATTCAGAGTAATTTTTAATAGATTTTTATAGATTTCCTCACAGAACCTTCTGTGACTTGCCCTGCATCTCCTGAATGCAAAGCTAATTAGGTGAGGAAGTGGACTTATTTGCACAAGAACTAAGGCTTCTGGGAAAAGAGTCCAGCCCCTAATTCCTGATATCCAGCCTCCTGAAGTCTTTTGGGATGGTCATCAGGGTGGACCAAACTCAGTCATAAAATGTTACCCTGACAAAGCCTGCTGACCCAGGCTCAATATAAGCAAATGCAAGGGAAATATGAGTTGGAGAAGAGGGTGGGATTTTAGCACAGTGTATGACCGGGCTGGAAGCAACCCTGCTCAGGCACACTAGACGTGCTTTGGAAAGAAATAGTGCAGGGTGTGCGCATGCGCATGTGCATGTAAGTGTGCGTGCGTGAAGGTGGAGCACCCAAGATCAAATTCAACGCCAAGAAAGTGGGGCCATCTTCCCTTGAAGAAACCTGCAGCCGGCTCAGGGGCCAGCAAGGGCATTGTCTGTGGACTAGTCCAAGCCTGAGGGACCCTGCAGGGCCAGTGCTCAATAGTGACACCCTGTGGCAGTGAGTCCCAAGAGCGAGAGAGACTCAACTAGAGAAAGGTAAACCAAGGCACTTGTTCAATCAGTGCCCCGGAAACCAGACTTTCTGGCCTCCTGTTTTCCTGTCCTCGAGTGACAAGCTTCTCAAGGACTCTCACTGGAGGGAGGGTATTGAGCGAGATGGGGGACATAACTCCCTGGAGGGACTTCTGAGCACCCCCTCCTTGGAGATGAAGGCCCGTGAAGAAGAGCCGAGCAACAGGGCCTGCCCAGGATGAAGGCACCAGGAGCATGTACAATGTGGGTTCCTTCCATTTCTGGAATAAGGCACACAATCATCAGACCTTTCTGGAAACAAATGATGGAAATGTAGGACAGAGAAGGGCCAGGAACACAGTCATACTTTAGGGACCCCAACCTTCCTGCGTGTGCAAGGTGGTTGGTGGTTCTTGCCGGGTGGTTGTCGTGTTTCTGCCGGTTTAGTCTGGGGCGTGTGGACGTGGGTGACTGAGGAGGTCTCGCTCAAGTCGCTAGAAGTGCAAGTGACCATTCACCCCTAAAGGCTACTTCTGGTTGGAGTCAGCATGAAAGTTTTCAGCAGGAGAGCCCTTTTATCTCATATTTTAGAATGTGAAACCGTCATCAACCAATGAATAAGTTGTTGAGAAGTCAAATTCCGTTGGGAAAAGAGGGAACAATTTGTAAAGGTCCTTACTCCTCCCTCACCTTCACTATTCTGCGATCTCTCTGGGCCTTTTCCTCCTTGCACTTAGAATTGTGAATACAACTTGGGTGATTATTTGATTAATGTCCATCTCATCCCTAGACTACTGACTTCCCAGGGGCAGAGATCCTGTCTGTTTGCCCATCACTTTCTCCTCATGAAGGCACAGGAGGTTGAAGTGCCCACATACAAGTTTGGGGATGTAGCCACCTGTCTCCAGGTGCAGGGTGGGTAAGTGGAGGCTGGGGGTTGTCAGAGGCCACTGTTTTGGGCCAGGGGTTGCTCAGAGTCAGGGGGCATGCGCTCAATGGCAGCCTCGAAGGCTCTCTGTGGAAAGGACCCTGGCCAACACACTAGTGTTAGACTGTAATACATGCATGCCTTGGTTACAGAGACTGATTGGGGCAGGAAGATTGTTTGGATGGAGAGGAGGAAAGGTGGGGCCTCTTGGGCCCCAGGAGAGTTAGAGCAAGTGTGCGGGGCAATTGTCCTGTCTTAAAAATGTCACTCAAACACATGGGTTTGACACCTGGTCGGGAGGAAAGCTGGCTGAAGAGAAGGCCAAAGAGTGAAGAAGAAACTGGCAGTCCCTTAGGAGGCTCTGGGCCAAGGGCTGTGCCAATGGATGAATAGTTTCTGCCAGCATCTCTCCGGTGTTCCCCTGTTTTCCCAGAGCTGCGAGCCCCATCATGATAGTCCTAGGAAAGAGCCACTTAGACAAGGCTGTTCCCCTGTTCTAGAACCAGGGCTCCCAAAGGCCAGTACCCATAAGGAAATGGGCCCGGGCTGCCAATCCCCTGAACTTGGTTCCAGGAAGGAAGAATCAGTGTACCTCTACTGAACTTGTAAAAGTTTCCTAATATTAGAAGATCCCAATCTCCTGTAAATAAAAAAACAAAACAAAGAAAGCACCAAAGCAAAGAGGGCCAAGGTGCTATTGAGTTGAGCTAGGAGGGCCCTCCTTTACCTTCTCCTGCTGGATTGCAAAGCTCATCATCCGATGCTACTTTGGGAGAAGGTGGGGGCATGGGCCTGGCTTGGATCCACCAGGAAACACTGAATATTTGCTATTGTTGCTAATTTGTCTGTCTGTCCTACCCAAATGCGAACATGCAGAGGTGGGGTCTTGACTTGTTCATTTTGCAATCCTGGGGCTGGTAACCTGTCCCTCCCAGAAGCATTCAAAGGGGGGACCCTGCTGGCCCTGCCACCTGGTTTCTATTCAGGCAAATGTTAATATGATCACAATAGAATCACCGGGACATGGAGCTGGGCCATGTTCATGCTGCCTCCTACCTGCATCCTTGACAGATAGGAGGCAGGACAAATGGAATTGGGGTGAAAAAGATAGAGCGATGGCTTTTCACAAAACCATGGGCTGCTCATTCCAAAGGGTCACTTCCCATCCACCGAGTCCAAAGACCTCATTTTACATCTGGGGTAACTGTGGCCTGGGGGGCCCTGTGCATTTTCTTTGCTTTGTGCCAGCTTTTCTGAGGCTGGGTCCAGTGTGCCTCCACACATGACGTAGCCTGGAGGGGCAGCCACTGTCACAGTTGGTCAAAGCTTCTCATGGCTCCTGTGACTTGGGGAGCTGTTTTGCATGATCACCCCTCAGTGGGGTTAATGAAGGTTTTATCTGCGAGGGCACAGGGGCAGCAGGGGCAGCTCATGTTTGGTGGCATGAAGACCAAAGTACAGTACAGAGGGAAAGACACAGGAGGACTCACTCCAGAGGACTTTACCCTCCAAAGAGCAAGCCCTGGGTGGAGAAAGAAGCCCTGAGAGGACGGACTGGAATCCCCTCTGATCATCTTCTGGAGCAACTTCTCTACCTGCTTCCACCTCTACTGACTGCCACAAAGCCTGCTCCCTCCCTTCTCCCCCAGGTGGTGCTGGGACCACAGTGCTGGGAAAGTTGTCCCCTGGTGAGGTTCCTCTGACGTTTTAGAAGCAGAGGCCCAGGGCCTAGGTATGGTTTGGCAATATCAAAGAGGAGAAGTGAGCAGGGATCTCCTGTGTCCACGTAGTGTGAATAGAAATAGCACTTCACAGAAATTAGCCAGACACGAGCACCAAGAAGAGTAGCTCTGATATCGGGGCAAGAAGGAAGGCCCAAAGCACAAGAAGTGAAACCAGTCGGGTTCGTGGCCACTCCATCAAGCCAACAGAAAGAGAAGTGGCACTGTTGTTCCCCAAGGACAAGTCAGTTCAGAGGCCCAGGGCGGCTCCAGGCAGCACCCCAGCTGTCCTCAGTGAACTGTCAGGCCCTGTCATCCGTAGGGCATGGGTCCACCTCTGCTCAGCTGCCTGGTAGGTAGGGAAGTTGGTTGCACATCTATCAATACTGAGCGATGCAAGTATTGCTCAGGACAGAATGACCCCCAGGTCCAAGGAAAACATTCTGTAATGCCTGGAGAGAGGCTGGGAGGGTTGAGAGAAAAAAGTACTGTACGTAATCTGACTCATCCCTCTGGTGGGATGTCTATGTTATTGCATCCAGGAGGTAATATTTCCACGTAAACCTACTTGCCCAGTACTCCTGCAAATGAACGCTTTTGACTGTGATCTCAAATAATGGCGGGTCGGTCCCCCATGGTGGTCCAGCACCCAGTTCTCCCAGGCCAGAAACCTGGATGTCACCTTTGACCCCAACACAATCAACAACTCATGTCAGTTTCCACTCCCCGACCCCTTCAAAGGCGAATCCACCGTCTCCAAAAAAAGTCCAGATCCTGCTAGTCACCAGAACTTCTGTACAGGTTTCCCACTTATATCCCAGTCTCAGACTCCACCCCTCTTCCAGTCCCTTCCATGCACCAGTGGTGATTTCCCCGATACCACTTGGCACCCCATTTCTTCCTGGCTCACAAAACCTTCAGCAGCTTCCCATTGTTTACAAGTTAAAGTCCGAACTCTCTAACTTGTTGTGGGTGACCAGATGCTCCCTCCGTAGCCCTCTGCTGGCCTCTCTTGCTTTGTCTCTTACTTTTCATCTGGAGGCATCCTGCATTCTTGTCCAAATGGTTCCTCAGTTGTTCCTTTTCACTTTCCGCATGCCCCCATTTCCTCTCCTCCATCTCCTCTCCTCGTTGAGAGCCTCAAATTTCACTCAGATTCCAGCATACAGCCCCCTCTGAAGTTGCCGGATACTCTTTAGGAAACTTGTGAACTGGTATGTTCCCTCCTGCTACCTTGTCTGGGTTGCTTTTATTTGTCCATCTTTCTCTCCAAAGACACTGTAAATTCCTTGAGAGCATGGATTGGGTTTTATGGATCTCTGAAGGCTGATCCTTGAACAAAGGGGCCTGAAGACTGTCATTTCTCACCCTGGTGACTTGTGGGTTACAGATTCTCCCGTGACCCCCACCCAGGACCAGGTCCAAGGGAATTGCAACATTCAATTGAAGAGACGCATCCATTGACTCATCACTAATGTCCAGTTTGGACTGGAAGACACCTGGGCTGAGATGAAATGAGCAGGGAGAAATGGAGAGAGGAAGAAGAGTCTGAAGGAGGCGGTGTGACCCTGAGGGAAAAGGGGACCCTCTGTACCCATCAGCAGGGAGTACCAGCCAGTGTGACCACAACCCCAGAGGGGCCGGAGCGGAAATTGCTGTGCAGCGCATTCGCTGCAGCCACCCAGGCTTCCCAGACTATCCAAGGGGGCCAGTCTGGCTGCGGGTCAGTGGAGAAGCTGGTGGGGCTGGAAGTAGTGTCATGAACACGACAAATAGCAGCAGCGTAAGGGGAGTGAACATCTCAGACCGATGCAAAGCGACCTTCGCCACCCAGAGTAGAATGAAGAAGATGATGTGAGTGAAGATACGGGCTTTGGGCGGCACCCACCCTGACTGCCCAGGGGACCGGTGGCAGTGGCCGTGTGGGGAAGCCCCAGAGACGGCAAACTTCTGTCAAAACGAAGACTCTGTCAAGTGATCCCCAGGGCCCCTCCCTCTTTACGTTGGAAGCAAACATCATCTCAGCTGTCTCCAAGCCCCAGCCATTCGAGGTTTGGGTGACCATCTGCCCTCCACTAGATGTTTAGGGTCAGAGATGATCTCTATTATGAAAAGGGTTTTCTGGGTGGAAAAAAAAAGGAGCTGAGATCTGAAAGATAAGGTGTTCTGCCCAGCAGGGGGCGGTGGGCAAAGGCTGAGCCTACGTTGGCTACGGTATTCTTGTCTTGGGGATGGGGGCATCACCTGCCCCCACCCACCCTGGGCAAGCCTCTGACCTTTCCTGCCTCCACCACGTGCCCACTTCTCCCTGCCCATTCCCCGTAGCTGGAGCTGCCAAGCACCCCATAATCTTCTAAGTGCTGGAAAGAGAGACGAAGGTGGGAAAGTTCAGGGAAGTCAGCCAAGAAGAGGGACGCGGGCCAGCCCTGCCCACGCCCAGCTTGGCCTCTGAGAGACTCTGCTGGGAGCAGACGCCCCCTACGCAGCGGAGCAGCCAGACTCCTGACAGCTGCCCCCGGGGGACGTGCTGGGTGGGGAGGGCCCTCTCGGATCAGTTCACATTTCAACTCTCCTCGGAGTGGCAGGCTGGGATGCAGGACCGAGGAAGACACATTACTAATCCCATACAGCAGTGTTTTTCACACTGTCGGTCGCAAACCATTAGTGTGGTGTGAAATCAATTTAGTGGTTTATAGCCAGCATTTTAAAGCAGCTTAAAAACAAAAGCTTCAGCGTGTCACTTGCAGAAAGGGAGTTTTTGTTGTAGTTTTTTTTCCCAATTTTATGTCCATCTCCATCTCTCCATACCTATACCTATACCTATACCTATACCCATACCTATACCTACACCTATACCTATATTATATCTAAATATCTATACTGGGTGGAAATAAAATTTTTTTTATATTTCTTACTGCGGTGTAGGGTCTAAAAAACCCCACTACAACAATTGGAAAATCCCACCACAACAAGTGGCCTCGACTAGAATTGCTGGGCCCTACTGGCCCTGGAGAATCGCAGAGAGAGACCAAGCCAGAGGTTCCAGGCCTTGTTTGGCTCCTTGAACCCTGTGGTCTGGTGACCATCTCCCCATTGGGCCCTGTCTGTCCTTCGTGTGAGGACGTGCCGGGGCCCCTGAATGGGCAGGGCTGTGACGATAAACATCCTGGAGGACTCTAGGTGTGTCTCTAGCCATCTGAACGCTGTGGCTTCTCATCGCGTGGGGGCTCACATTAGCTTCTGAGAAGTGCAGACTGGAATAAGAGAGCGCAGCAGCACTTGGTAGACTTAGCGAGGCAGAACGGGAAATGAGGAATCTGTCGGGAAGTTGTCAGCGGCCTCCTGGGACACGGGAGCTGCCAAGTGAGTCTAGGGGATGGGCAGGGACAAGCATTTGTCTTTGGTAACAGCGTGAAATCCAAGATCATCCGGAAGAGTGTAGGTGCCAGGGACAGGGACCTTCCTGGCGGATCAGAGCCACAGGACCATGTTGGGGGGCCATTCGAGAAAGACCAAGGAGCTGGGAGGGGGCATTCCCTGCCAGATTTCCTTAGAGCAAGCACCTCTGCTAGCGGCAAGCTGCATTGGAGAACAAGAGTGAAAGATTTTGATCATTCATTACAGGAATGCTTCACAAATTACTGAGGATGGGAGAATAGCTTCCAGAATTGTGAGAGAAGGTGTGTGTGTGTGTGTGTGAGGATGGCTGGCCCATTTTGCTGTAGAAAAAAAGAAAAAGATTCAGTGTCATCTAGAATACTTCCTTGAATATACTAATACTGCACGCTTAGTTTACTTGGAATGATTTCACCCAAGATTTCAGAATTACTTGTGCTTGGTGATTGCTGTGTAAACAAAGAAGGAAGTAATTCAAAAGTCTCATGCCCGGAGCGTGGGAGCATTCAGATTGGGGTTCCAGTGTTCAGTAGAAGCTCCTTTTTTCGAAGCTTAGATTGAGAAGGTTGAAAAAGGCTAATTCCAATGTAACCCTGATATTTGGGGGGCTAGCAATCGGAATCCATGCCAGCAAGCTCAGTGTGCATTCTTGATAACCTATAATTAAGTCACTACCTCCTTCCCAGATACTGGTCTTGCAGAACCTGTTACAGAGGCCATAAAACTGTGAACAGGGCACTGCCCCAGAAGGAGGGTTATTAACGCTGGTGCCAGGCCAAACCATCAGATATGGCCTGGAGACCCCCCAACACCTGGGGGCCTTCTTGCAAGGCCCGCGAAAACGACCGGAAGCATATTCCGTATTTGCGGGACAAAGACCACAGGGAGATATAAAGAGAAGCCCCCTGCATGTGTTTCTTCGCTCAGATTTGGAAAGCTATTCCCTGAGTCCGCCGGCGTAAATAAAAAGTGTCCCTCCTTTTAAAACATTGCTTGGTTTTCTTTGGTCTTCTGCAACAAGATAAGACTTGTTCTTTGCTTCTTTCAAGACCCCTTTTTATTTCCCCATCGATAAGAGACCCTTCCTATCCCTCATTTTCCTTCCTCCTCCTTTTTCCCTCCTTTCCAGGGCTACCCATCCTCCCTGGCTTTTAATACCCCGCGAATTGGGCAGAAAAATTAACTGGACAAAGAGAAGGTGTGGATTCAGGTGTTGGCTCTCCTCTAGGCCCTTTCTCAGGCCCAGTCCTCAACCAATTGTAACTTCTGTTTACTCCTCATTTGGGAACAGCAAGAAAGAATCCAACCTGCCTGAGCACAGCATGGGAACAGAGACATAAAGAATAAAGGGCAGTGACAACTAGGATGAGATGGAGAACGCCACTCTTGAAATGGAATTTCGCTGCTCTCATTACTTTCAAATGGGATGCATTTTGCAGATTAAACATCTGTGCTCGTGGGAAAAACTTTTTGAGACCCTTGGGAGCTTCAAGTTTCACCATGTGGACTGGAGTCTGCGGAACTATTCCTCACAGGCAGGAATTTTCAAGAAGGCTAGTTATTACGCGGCTGGAGAAATACAACTCAGTGGCAGTCATGGCAACGCAGTGGTTTGTTGTTTTTTTTGTTTTTAATTGTAGTTGATTTTTAGTTTCATGCCGTTGTGATCCAAGAAGATGCTTGATATGATTTCAGTCTTCTTGAACTGGTAAAGACTTATTTTGTGTCCTAACATGTGGTCTGTCTTTGAGAATGTTCCATGCGTGCTTGAGAAAAATGTATATTCTGCAGCTTTGGGATGAAATGTTCTGTAAATATCAATTAAATCCATCTGATCCAGTGTGTCGTTTAGGGTCACTGTTTTCTTGTTGATTTTATTGTCTGGAAGATCTATTCAGTGAAGTCAGAGGGTGTTAAAGGGCCCCTCCTATGACTGTATTGTGGTCGATCTCCCTAAAGTCCTCCAGGAGTTCTTTGCATATTTAGGCGCTCCTATATTGGGTGCATATATGTCTATCAGGGTTATATCCTCATGTTGGAGCGATCCCTCGAGTATTATGTAGTGATTGATCTTCTTTGTCTCTTATTATGGCCTTTGTTTTGAAGTCCGTTTTGTTAGATATGAGTATTGCTACCCCGGGTGGTTTGTTTTTTTTCGTTTCCATTTGTATGGAATATATATTTTTTTTCCATCCCTTCACTTTCATCCTCTGTTGAGTCTTTTGTTCTGAGGTGGGTCACTTGTAGAGAGCATATATGTGGGTCATGTTTTCTTAATCCATTCAGCTACCCCTATATATTTTGATTAGAGCATTTAATTCACTCACATTTAAGGTTATTATTGATACGTGCTTATTTATTGCCATTTTTATTCTTTATGCCCATGAGCCTCTCTATTTCTTCTTCTTCTTACAACAGACCCTTCAGCATTTCTTCCATTGCTGGTTTGGTGGTAATAAACTCCTTGCTCTTTTGAAAATTAAATTTTACAAAAATATGAGACAAGCATGCCTGCCATCTCTCACTGGGGTACCCTGTACTGAAGGACTCAGCCAGGATTCCTAATCAATGGCTTATCTGAGTCCGTGGTCCCTGAATTCTGCCCCGAGCTGGCCTAGGGCACTTCAGCAAATGCACAAGAACAACACAGGATTTTAAAATGTTCAGAGTGGACACAGTGACCTCTGCCAGGCACCGTGCTGCTAAATTGTGTGCCCCTGGCTGCCTGTTAATGGAACTACCAGGCTCGGGGCACGGCAAACGATTACTGAGACAATAAGGAAGCCTTGAACCGAGCAGGTTTGGCAACCCTGTGTGTGTTTGGTGAGACACCGGCATGTATCCATTCTGATGGGCACACGGCAAAATGCCTGCTCACTCGCAGACACCTTCCCTGGGTCTCCCTGCTCCAACTTGCCATTGATTTGTTCCTATAAAATAGTTGCATATGTGGCATAAGCTTTACCTTGTTTCATAGCCCGGCCATGACTCCTGACTTTTGGGCTAAGAAAGAGCCAGTTTGCTCAGACCTCCAAACAGACAGACCGAGGTTGGTACAATCTGCCTTTCTGCCATCTGATAGCAGGCCCAGGCCCCCTCCGTCTGGCCCCTGCCCGGGCTACCCTTGCCAGCATGATTGCTGCTAATCCTCTTCCTCCCTCCAGTTAGCTTGCCCCTGCAGGCCCCCAACCGGCCTGTCCGCCTCTGGGCCCCCCTCCCAGGACTGTGGATTCTGCAGTCCAGGGCCTTCACTTGACCGTTGCCTTCAACTGCCATCGGAATGTTCTCTGACTAAAATTCTCAGCAGTTGGGACGCTGGTTCTGTAGCCAGTTGGACTCTCAGGCATCCAGAGACTCAGTCCAGACTTGTGTTTGGAGGCCCAGCAGCTCGCTCACTCACTGGCAATGCCCAGTGAACATGGGATGAATCAATTTAGTGACTTAATTCCCAGCACGGGTTCTAGGCCAGTCATGGCTCCGCACGAGGTCTTCTTGTCCCTACCTGATCATTTCCCAGGGGTTCTTCCTGACTTAGCTGACAACTTGGTGTTTGTGACTGGGATGTCGGCTTCCTCGTGCAGCCCCGCTCTTCCCCCTTAGGGTCTTGTGCCTGTCCTTCCAGGCAGATGGCCAGTGTACGCAGTCCCCAGAGGTGGGGCAGGCTGTGTAAATGATGTGCTGGATTTAGTAATCTTTTCCCTTCTCTTGGTGACAGGGAGGGGAGACCCGATGTCTCCACTTCCACCATAGGGGCCTGGCCTCTGTCTGTTGTTTTCTGTTTGTTGTTCCTATTACTAAAGACGTGCCTGAGCTGGGCTGCCGGGGTGGGTGGGGGGCTGGAGAAGTCACCCCTGCCTTTGACCCGGTGAACTCAGTGTTACCATCCACCCCCTATCAGCACCGAGAGGGCATTTCAAATATAGAAAGAAGCCCTGGTCGTATCCATTTTCTGGGTACCTTGAATGTAAAAGAAAATAGAACACATTTTTGAAAAAGAAAAATGCCAAAAATCGGTACAGAAATTGTAAGTGGTATATTCTATTTAAATGCTTAATAAATGAATGCTCTTTAATGTATAAAAGTACAGTGGCTGGGTGTAGCCCCTCGTGTGGGGAGAGGGCTCACGGCCTATGGTTCTAGGCCCTTTGTGGACGAGGTTTAAAACACATGGCCACCCTGGCATCCTGCTCCCCTTCATCCCCATGTTAGGCCTGGGCGCCTTTTGGGGGAGGGGGTTCTTCTTACCATAATGTCCGGAGTCCTACATTCCTCTGGGACCAAACTGTGCCCATGGGCAGGAAGCGGAGCCCTGGGCTGGCCTGGCCTGCAGCGGACGTTGGGATTGCATGTGGGTTGGGATGAAGAGCACCCCTGCTCCTCCCGGTTGGGGCTAGTCCCTGGGGTATCCATTCAGTTCTAGTGTCAATACAGGCAGAGGAGCTTCTCCAGATGCCTTCCCTCGGCCCGCGCGGCCTTCAGACCTGAGTTCCATCCAGATTTCTACTGGTTCCTTCTGTGACAGTATCAGCTGTTGGTCCACTGCCTGACATGCCCACGTCAGCCGGGCGTTGTCCTAAGAGCTGCACATGCAAAGGTGATTCACAGTGGCTCTCCTAAGAGGGGCTGACTTGTGGGCCAAGCACGGTGCTATGTAGTGAACTGATCTACTCTGGTTGTGGCAGAATCACAGAGGAGGCACACACACCCTCCCCCCACCATTTCCCAGGGCTCGAGTTCCTGAGAAGGTTCTGGGCCAGAGAGAGCCTGAGCTGAGTTGTGATTAAGAAAGGAGAGCCAGGCCAGGACTGGCTTATGAAACAATCCATGCAGTGGGGGCACCCAGCTTGGGCAAAGGCACAAAGGAGTGATGGAGCAAGGGTCTGGGGGACCCGAGTATCAGGAAACCAGGGGCAGACGGGCATGCAAATGCAATGCAGGACGCAAGGAGACTAGTGAGCAGCAGGGCAACGAGGGGGGCCCCGTGGCATTTTGGGGGAAATAGTTAAAAAAAACCCCGAAATGCATTGAGGTAACATTGGTTAATAACATGTAAATATCAGGTGTATGACATAATTCAATATCTGCACACCACCGTATGGTGTGTCATTGGATAGAATTCTTTGGTTGCACTCTGCAGGGGACGGATCGAGATAATCTCAAAATACGTGCAAAACACCCCACCACTGCAATGGCCCAGGCAAGAGATGAAACCCCAAGTTCGGGGAATCGGGAGAAGGGCAAGCATACGCTAGGGATGGCCCCGGGAGATGCCACTACCTAGGAAAGGAACAGAAATTGGGAGGTAGGGGTGACCGTTGCTTTTTAGGAGAAACAGACGGCACTTTGGGACACAGTAGGGAATGAGGGGGCAGGCCGGAGACCCTGGGAAGGAGCAGATAAGGTCTGTGGCCATGGGGGGAATGGAAGGGGAGGTGCCTGCTGCTTTCACAGTGAGAGCAGGTAAGAGACACAGCCCGGGACGGGGAAAGGAGCAGCGGGGTGGACGGATCCCTGGGGACAGGGAGGGACAGGCAGAAGAACCCGACAGGCGGAGGGGGCTGGGCGGGCGAGGAGGACTTGGGCGTCCGGAGAGCATCGTGGAGGGCTCTCCACGTGTGCCCACTCCTCCCACCAGCTCATGAAGGTGTTCCTTGAAGGCAGTGCCTGGAGCCGCTGGTGTTGATCTCTATCTCAGGAGATACATCGGGAAGGAGTCGGAAGGGAATAGTACAGGAAATCTTTTGTGTGTAGTTGAGTAGGGTGCGGGGTTGAGGGGGAGCGAGCCAGGAAACAGAATACAGTGCATCTCTATGTTCTTCCTAGACATTTGACCAAGATAAGGAGAGAAAGCGCAACACTCATGGTTGGGGCCATTTTTAAACCTTAAAAATAACTTCTTTTGTTTCTTCCTTTCCCCAGCCAACACCCCCCCCCCAAAAAAAAAAATTTTTTTTTTGCATATTCCTTGAATAAAAGCGGGGAAATGCCTGTAAGGAGGAAGAAAATAAAAATCACCTGTACCTTCATTCATGAGAAATATATGCCGTTCAACCTGGGGGGTAATTTCCTGCCAGACTTTGCTTTTTAGTAGAAAGGACGTCACGCAGGACGTTCTCGTTTTGCCACACATTTTATATTTTCACTTTATATTTCTTTTTTGCGGGGCGCTGTGGGCCTGGAGGGTTTTCTTTCTCCACTGGCCTTTGGAGTGGCAGTGGCGGGGGGCGGGGGCCTTGGCCAGGTCGGTCTCCTCTGCGACTTCCGCTGCCCCCAAGTGGCATCATGCGCGTGACTCAACCCAGGTGCTCACAGGCGTGCCCGTCGCGAGGCTCCCACTGGCAGGCCTGGAAGTTGGGGAACCTGTCACACTTGATCTTGAGCAGCTGGATGCGGTAGTGGGCGCAGGGGTCTCGTTGCTGGAACACCAGCCGTGCATCGTTCATGCTCATCTCCGTGAGGAGCGTGGCCACCGTCTCGCGCTCCTTGCACCCCAGGGAAGCCATAGTCTAGTGGGCGGAAAGGTGGGGCTCCCCTGAGGTATGACCCAGGTGGCGTCAGGCTAGGTGCACCCCCATGGCTGCTGATGCCACAGATTGCTGTGGCAGCCGGGGTCACCTCGTTCCCATTTGGAAGCACCATAGAGAACCTCAGTGTCCCGGCTCCGTCCCCGTAATATTTCTTGCATCCCGTTCTTCGTTTGAGCTACTATTCTTCCTAGATATCCTTGACATGTTTATTTCCCTGCCTGGCTCATAGGTATGTTCCCAGAGGTTCGAAATGCAACGGGTAGAAGAGGGCATTCAGTAACAAGTTGGCTTTTACCCCCTGCCTCTGAGCTCCGTAGCTCTCTCTGGAGGCAGTTGGCGGCCTTACCATGTCTACATGGCGGTTAGATAATATTCCAGTGCATGAATGTTCCAGAATTTAAAGAACTTCCTATCTTGTGCATTTAGATGCTACTTGGTTTTATTTTGCTATTGGACCGAGGCTATTAATGAATATTCGTTTAACTAAATCTTTGTACACATTCCTTATTTTCTTAGAGTAAAAATCTGAAAAATGCGTTTCCTGGGTCAGAAGGTAGAACCAATTTTTAAGGTCTTTTTTAAAAAAATACGTTTTAAAAAATTGATTTCAGAGAGCGGGAAGGAGAGAGGGAAAGACAGATGGAAATATCAAGGAGAAGGCGAAACATGGAACAGGCTTGATTGGGAATCGACTCAGCGACCTCTTGCTTCATGGATTCATGCTCAATCCACTGAACCACCCTGGCCAGATGGGAAAAGCTTTTGGATCCCAGATTTTACCTCCAAGGAAATGGAAGTCAATTGACACTCCCACAGCAAAGCTTGAGAGTGTTTCTATTCCCGCCCAGCCCTTGGCTCTTGTTATTAAAACTAGCTTCTTCCAGCTGTGCCAATATAGTGGGTGAAAGATACCTTCAGATGCCACTCGCCCACACTGGGAGTTGCTTTTAAGGAGAAACGAATGGCACCTGGGGATACAGTAGGAAACTAGGTGTTGAGAGGACAGCACAGCTCTGAGTACCTGGGAGGGGCTGGCCGGGCTGCAGCACGAAGATGGAGCCTTCTAGTGGGCAAGGTGGCTGCATCGTCACTGAGTCCCAGGCACCAGGCCCTTCATTTTCAGAAACCTCCCAGCCAAAGGGAGGGAGGTACAGGGACCATGGGTACCCAGGCCAGATTTTTGTTTGTTCTCCGTTCCCCTTTTGAAGAGGTAATCTGGTGGGTTCTTTACGGAAGGCTTCTGGAGGCACTGGGTTCCAGGA
Organism: Myotis nattereri; assembly: GCF_964212035.1. Classification (NCBI taxonomy): domain Eukaryota; kingdom Metazoa; phylum Chordata; class Mammalia; order Chiroptera; family Vespertilionidae; genus Myotis; species Myotis nattereri. The sequence goes on from NC_138097.1 coordinate 14,422,673, forward strand.
GCAGTGTGTGTGTGGGGGGGTGAATGCTCTTGGGTGAGCAAAAGCCACCTCTCGATTTTGCCCCATGCACAGGCCTTGGGGTGAGAGCATGTGTCCTTGTGCCCTCTGATGTCAGGCTGCATGATTCCCAATTGGGGATGGGAGCTGAAGGGCTGCTTGCATGCACCCAGCGAAGAGGGGAGGCGGAGGAACGCCAAAGAGATCTGTCCCCGCTTCATCTATAAACCCCAGGTCTTGCAAAATGGTCACTGGAGGGCAAAGCTGGAGAGGCAGGAGTTCCCTCCATGTTCACCCTCAAAAGTTCTTGCTCCCACCATGCTGACTCCAAGGGCGGCTCCTGTCTTTGGCTTATTTGCACATTGTAGACACTAGACTATTTTTAGGCCATTTAGAGCTTTTTTTCCTTTAAAAAAAAAAAGAGACAAAGTAATTGGACAGTACGTGGTTACTTGTCTTTGGGTTTGGATTGCTGGAGGTTGACATTCATTGCTTCCAGTCTTGACTCCAGGTTGCGGAGGTCAGAGTTAACCCCTGTGCCCCAGGAGCGTCTGCAGTGACTGTAGGCTTCCTTTAAATTCACGTCCCAGAGAGCAGGCCTGGGAGTGACATGAGAGTTCCCATGCCCCGTGAATTCGGGGTCATATTTCGCTGCTACAGATTGTCCCCCAGTTTTTGTCATTGATTGCTCTTTAAAAAATTCCCCCCCCCCCCTCCAAGGCCTTGTTTTTGTCTCAGGTGTCATTTCTAGATAGAGCCTGCACTCCGGCTCGATTCTTCATTGGTCACTATACTGGTTTCCCAGGGCTTGCTTAAAGTGGGGTGGCCTAAAGCGACCACCTTACTGGCTTACAGTTCTGGAGATCAGACGTCTGAAATCAAGGTGTCACTAGGGTTGGTTCCTTCTGAGGGAGAATGTGTCCTCCCTCTTTGCCCGGAACCCTCGGCGTTCCTTGGCTTGTAGATGCATCACTCCAGTCACTGCTGTTTGTCGTCGCGTGGTGTTCTCCTCTCTGTGTGTGTCTTTGCATATTTTCTCCTCTTATAAGGACACCAGTCATTGGATTTGCCCCCCCCGCCCTCAGTTCAGGATGACCTCCTCTTAACTCATTACACTTTCAAAGACTCTATCCCTAAATAAGGTCACATTCTGAGGTCCTGGGTGGACATGAGTTTTGGAGGGGCACCGTTCAAACCCCTGCCTCCTCTGCCCTCAGAGACTTCAAACCACCAGTTCATCCCATGTACCTTGTCAGGGCGATTTTTCTCAAATCGAGTGAGGGTGGAACCCCTCACCCGCACTCTCAACCCTTCAGCGACTTCCCCCTGCCAACAGAATAAAGTCCTATCTCTTTAGCTGAGCTTCAGATGACTCGCCGTACTCTGGTCCCAGTAACCTTTTTCACATTCCATTTCTCAGTCTATTTCTCACACCCTCCAATCTCATTTGAAAGGGTCCACGTTGGTGACTATGGTATAAGAGCTCTCATCTCCTGCCTGGGCCTGTGTCCCTTGCCTAGGTGCGGTCCTTCTCAGACACCTATGTCATACCTTTCCTCTCTCAAGAGAACATTTCCAGCCAGCTCGCCTCTGCTCACAGACAGACCTGACTCCACACTCCTGACTCCGCAGCCTGGAGCGACTCTCTCCTTGGCTGGAACTGAATTTTTACCCAAGGATGCGCCTGCGTCTTAGGCTTCTTTGGGGTCCTTAGATTTGAAAATGGTGTGTTGAACCAGGTGGCTTCATGGCAAACGATTGCGGATGCTGCTGCTGGTGTGAGTACGCGAGGGGGTTGATTGGCACCTGCAGCCCTTAGGGCGATCACGTACCAGTGCACGAACTGGCTCACGCCATGCCCACGGCCCTGTGATGCCCCGAGCAGATGAAGAGGCCTGTGCTGAGATGAAATGAGGGGAAAGGAGAAAATGGTTGCTGCTCTGAGAGACAGATGCAGTGGTCTTTCAAAGGAAGAGTGAATGGACAGAATCCCCGCAGGAAAAGCAAATACTCAAGGCTGGGTGCTGACGGGCACGGGGCTCAGTGGGATCCTCCGGCCCAGTCTGCCCTGGTAGAGGATTGGTGAGCAGCACGCTGGCAGGGGTAAGGGCTGGGAGGGAGGTAAACAGCGGAGGCACATGGGAAAGATGGCAGCACCTTTCACTCCTCGCTTGGATAGATGCACTGAAAGTTTGAAGGGAACAAGGGCGTTTTTATTTCAAAGATTTTTGTGTGTCTTTCACTAGCTCCTCGAAGGAGGTACTGACTGACCATTGGCAACAGGCACTTCACACTCACTCTCTTCCAAAGCATTGAGTCTCCCCGGGGACACGAGGAAAAGCTTGGTTCTTCTAGAAGCAGGTTTCCTCTAAACGCTCTTGCCTTTCATACTGTACCTCATCCTCTGATGCCTCGGTCACCACAAAACCCCGTAGGCATTGCTCTTGGGGATCAAGAAGCAGTCTGCTCCCAGAAGAAGAGTTAGAGGTATGAAGACATGAGGAATATTCTGGGCACATGCCCCAGAACATTGAAATGTTCTGAGGATCAGGAAGGGGAGAGAAGACCTGGGAGAAGGATGCATTGTTGGTGATTCTGTGGGCTCCAGGCTGAACCCACTGACCTGGGGCATTTTGCCTCACAGATAGACCAGGGCAGGTTTCCAATGTCTGAATCTTTGAAGCCATTGGGGCCCTTTCTTTCTGGGTCTCCTTCAGGTTGTAGGTTTAGAAACTTGAGCTAAAGACACACCCAAGGGTGCATGCCTGCCTCTGGAATGTTTAGGGGCAGCTTGTAATGGTAGCTCTGATCCTTGCCTGCTTGATTAATAACTACATGCATGGTCATACCTGGCTGGATTCAGGAAATATCTGTGTTATTGTAGAAACAGGCAGCCCTCAACTCCAATAAAAATGATAGTTTCTTAGACATCCCACCTAAAATATTTGCCAGCTTTCCTCCTGATAAATTGCCAATGTGGGCATTTCTTGTGTCAATATTTAACACAAGAGGATGGATTTAGTCAAATTTCCTTTGTAAGTCTTCTGTGCCCAGGCTCAAATAAAGTAAAAAAAAGACAGAAAGAAATGACTCAAGTTTGAGTTAGTCTTAACGCATCTACCTAAAGAATATACATGAGTTTGAAATGTTCTGAGAGTCGGAAGACCTGGGAGAGGATGCATTGTTTGTGATTCTGCTCTTAAGCAGTGATTTTTCTTTACCGCGCCCTATGATTGGAATTTCCCGTCCCCCTCTGACAAAAGGGAAGTCCAAAGAATATTTGATACAAGGTGAAACATGGAAAGATCTTTCAGTGGCTCGGTGTCCCGGCTGAGACTCAGAATTAGTCATTAGATTATATATATATTTTTTAAAAAGAGTGGGCCTAGGTAGGGTCCACGCCTGAATCAGACACCATTGTCCAGTGTGAGGAGGTTGGAGCAGAGGCAGCTAATTAATATTGCTTTTCTCGCCCTTTGCTGTTTTCACTGGGGGAGGCTGGGTTAGTCCAGCTCCCCGCTAACTTCTGAAACAGCACCAAGTCTAGGTCAGCTGCTTCTGTGTTTTGTTTTCTGTCCAACTAGACAATGAATTCCTTGAGGATGACAGCAGCCTGCAGCAACCAGCTCCATGACTGGCACATAAAAACACCCTGAGACATTTTTTGACAGTGGTTTAAAGCCGCAGGACCCTCTGCGAATGTAGGGAATCATGCGCCCGTTTTCCTCCAGAGCATGTAAATATTTGACATGAGGTTGAGCTAGAATTGGGATCCTGACTGGTGGCAGTGTTGGCACCTGGGGCTCTGCGACCGAGAGAGTGGAGCCAGAGCGCTGGTGAAGAGGGTGGGGCTGGTGGGAAGGTGCCACGTGGATGTCAGAGATGGAGGAGGAATCTGTGTCCTGTTGCTGCCGTACGGAATGACAACAGGATGAGTGGGTTGAAAGGTTCCAGATCTGTTCTCTTACTGTTCTGGAGGTCAGAAGTTCAAAATGGGTCCCACTGGGGTAAAATCAAGGTGCTGGCAGGGCTGTGCGCCTCCAAGAGGCTCCAGAAGGGAATCGTTTCCGTGCCTTTTCCGTTTCTGGAGGCCACCTGCACCCTTGGGCTCGTGGCCCCTCACTCCATCTCCTAAGCCAGCATCTGCAGTCTCTCTCTCTCACGGGCAGTCCTGCGTCCCGTTCACTTCTGAGGACCCTTGAGATGACATTGGGCTCACCCAGAGAATCCAGGTTACCCAGGGAAGCAACCTTAATCCCATCTGCAACTTGAATTCCCCCTTGCCAGGTGACATATTCACAGGTTCTGGGGAGCAGGGCAAAGGACATTTTTTTGGGGGGGGGGTGTGGAGGCATTTTGTCTACTATAGAGGGGGCACTTGATTACATAGAGTCCATCCTATTCTACACTTGAGGGAACTTGGGCTCAGAGATTTGCTGTGAATTCTAGCGAGAGGCTGGACCATCTGTACCCTGAATCTTAAGCAGGACTCGGCAGGAGGCTGCTGGCTTCCTCTTCCTCCAGTTTTTTCTTCTGTGCCTGTGGCTTTCCTGCACCGCCCCGCCCCCGAGGGGTGTGTCAGGCGCCGGGAGGCACACCTAACACCTGTCCAGACTGAATGGAGGGTGGCCATTTCATGGGGTCAGAGAATGGATTTGATCCATCCATAAGAACTGTTTTGTCTTAGCGTTGAGAGGTACAGCTGCCAACTGTCTAGCTGGGGACACTGAACTCAGTGCCAAGGACCCCAAGAGTCTGAAATCCTGGAACTTCTTCCCTGGAGGTGCATGGAGGGGAGTAAACCAACAGTGGCATTAGCTGCCTGGGCAGCTGCTGTGGGTTTCTTAGTCTGGAGACCCTGTTAGAGGAGGGCTGGCTCCTGGCACAAGAGGGTGTCCGCTGCTGGGTGTTGTCTGAGGAGGTGCTGGTGATTCTGGTATCTGAGTCCAAGGCAACAGATCATCCGGGAGGCACAACCGCAGGTCTCCCTTCAAGGTCAGGGTCAGAGGAGAAGACACAGGAGGACACAACTACATGAGACGTGTACTTGGAAAGAGCAAAGCATGATCTGGGGGAGCAGATGCCCAGGGCAGGGAGTCATGTTTTATCCGTGAAGTATCTCTCGTCTCTATTCTGTGTAGCTGGCCAGCCCCTCTCCTGCCCTTTGTACCTTGAGATGGAGACCAACGAGAGCCTGGCCCTTTGGCCCAGGACCTTCTTGGAAAGTGAATCCCTCCCATCTCTGAGAAGTAGCCAGTCCTGGGAGGAAAATGAGATACTGTGGGGAGACAGAATCGCAGCGGAGAAGGCATCCCTCGCCTTCAGCGGGAGGGTTGACTTCTGTGAAGCAGGTGGGGTCACAAGATGTGGCTGGGCCCTCCCTGGGAAAGTCCCCTCAGCATAACAACACAGAGATATCCTATTCAACTCACAGGTGGAGAAAAAAGTCTGGTCGCCAGGGGTGGACAGTGAAACAAGGTGTCTGCCACCCTGATGAGAGGTCAAGTTCTATGGCTGAGGCCTGGGGGAGTTGGGATCACCAGGAGCAAGCTCTGTTTCTATGAGGAGATAGTCTCCAGCACAGTACTCCCAAACCCATTGTCCTCAGAGAGGCAGAGCTTGAGGCCCCAAAGGGCAAAGGCACTGAGTGTGAACAGTTCCGGCCAGAACATTCTCAAATGGCTGAGGCTGAGGTGTTTCCTGTGGTGTGGTGGGTGGAGGGAGGCGGGGGTTTCTGAGGAGCCCCACTAGCAAGGAAGAATGGGATGGGGTTGTTCTTCAGCCTGAGGGATGTTTCTTTTGTGGAAATGAGCCCGAGTTGGGAAGTGAGGACCAAGATGATATTTACTGGGCAGTGAGGATGGCGCCCTGTCCCATAGTGGTGCTAAAAGCCTGCAGGCCTTGGGCACGCAGCTGCATACACTCCCAGCTGCATGCACTCCCAGCTACATGCACTCCCAGCTGCATGCACTCCCAGCTACATACACTCCCAGCTGCATGCACTCCCAGCTACATACACTCCCAGCTGCATGCACTCCCAGCTGCATACACTACCAGCTGCAAACACTACCAGCTTCATGCACTCCTAGCTGCATGCACTCCCAGCTGCATGCACTCCCAGCTGCATACAAGAAGGCAGGGCACCTGCCTCTCCCAAGGAAGAGTCAGTTCAGAAGTGCAGCAGTTCGTTGCTGCCAGGACCTTCCAAAGGCTTCCACACGTGCGTGGAGCAAGGGGCCCTGAGGAAAGAAAAGTGATGGAAAGGGGGCCTCAGGGAAGGCAGGTGGTCAGCGGGTGGTGAGCAGTCGGACTGGATTTCACCTGTAGCCACCTGGGGCTCCAGTGCCCCCTGAATCTCTTCCCTCAGAGACTGGGCATCGGCTGCCAGGCACACTGTTGGGCCCTGGGTTGTCCTGACAGGTTTTCTGGACAGGAAGGCTGAGAGTAAAGGTTTTCTTGGAGGAACTCAGGGTTCTGCTGACCCATGATGGTTGCCCTATCCTCTCTTGGGGCTCCTGAAAGCTTCTGAAATGTACAGACTGGAATATGAGAACCTAGCAGAAACGGAGGGAGAATAAAGAGGCAAGGTCTTTGGGCCTGAAACAAGGCTGCGGGAACAGCTCCCAGATCATCTTCCGGGGGTGGGGGTGGCGGGATGAGAGCGGAAATGTTGTGGGGAGCCCCTCTAAAGGCCAGCCCACTTGGGATTGATGAGCTCACCTAAATGTGGCCATGTTTGTGCTTCTTAGCGGCACCTTGGCGGCCTCCATTGTGACATTGCCTATAGATCTTCAGCAGAGAAAGCCTCACAGGCTGAGGAGGAAGGACAGCACCCCAAGATGAGTGGCTGGAGTCAGGCATTTCCGACTCTAAATGGAAGAGTTGCCGCAGCCCGTTCTGTGACCAGCAAAGCTGAGCCATGCAGAGGGAGCTTGGGTGCCACCTGTCATGAGTTGGCCAATGGCACAGGTGGGGCTCAGAGCTAGTGCCTTCCATTCCACTTCCTGGTCTGTCTGCTCCACCAAGGCCTGATCCCTAAAATGAAAGCATTCATAGGGATGTTCTCTTTTAAAGGACAATATTGTTGTGCCTTGAGCTTTTCCTCATTCTGCAGAGCTTCTTTAAAAGTAAATAGAATGATTGTATTTTTTTTTTTTAAGAGCAATTCTCCAGACTTCTTTCGTGATCTTAAAATGTCTCAAAGGATCCAGAAGTCCCAGAAATTCTCAGTGTGCACCCTCTGCTTGGACCCACCCTTCCTGAAGCAGGGATGTTCAACTTAACGATTTCTTCCCGAATTCTGTTACGTTGTGACTTAGTTACTGATTTCCATAGTATTGTTTCCTACTCTGCATTGTTGGTTATATTAGTTTAATAGGTTTCTGTGGGCTGGATTTGGAACTGTACCACAACTGATTATATTTTTTTCTTCAGAAAAATGTGTTTTTTGAGTTCCTCATCCAATACGTAGACATCTTTTTAGAACTCAATCTGGTTTTTGGTGGGACATGTCTTATGTTTCAATATTAACTTTCTGAAAGTTTTCTCACTGGCACATGCTTTGAGAAAAATGTCATATTTTTATTATTGTAGCCCGAGTTCAGCTCCTACAATGGTGTATACAACTGAAGAATGTAGGTATGATATTTACATAACAGGATGGATCATTAAGAAACACAGACTAAGAGAACTGGGCATCTTTTTCCATCCTCATCTAGAAGAGGAAGCTTGGACATTAGATTTAAGTTATTAATGTTTATTTCCTTTTCCTAAGATTTTTATTTATTAGTGATTATTGGACTTGAATGAACCTGGCCCCTTAGTGGCAGGTAGACGAAGTCCATTTCAGCAAGTGACAGCTCAAGCTCCCAGGCTTGGTGTCTGTCAGGGCACCCGAGGTTGATTATGGCTGATGTCTGATTGTCATCTTCTGAGGGGATGGCAAGAGGGGACTAAAGAAGGCTGGATGGAATCCAAAGACAGGCTGCGTTTTCCTTCATGATTGGGAAAGCAGGGGCGGGGGTGTGACCTGGCAAGATCAGCGCCCCACTGGCTGGGCGCTGGTGTTTGGTCACGTATCTAGAAAATTCAGGCTAGTGTGAGACTTCACAGGCCTCGCCAAAATTCCAGGGCTATGGAATATACTTGATGGGTATAGGTCACTAAATTCTTCCTCCCCCCAAATCCAAATGGAGTGTAGGGGACACTTGCAATGCACTGTCCTTATGCCTCGGATCCCTTTGACTATTGCTGTGCACTCTGCCTCTGCCTTTGGTGTGCCTGGGAGTTCACATGGCCCCTAAGCCCACGGGCTTACCTGACACCCACCAACCAGGGATTTATTATAAATCCAACCAGCATAGAAAAATTCAAAACTATAAATAAGCCCAAACCAGAAGGCCAAGTGGCCAATACAGAGGGCAGAATTTTGACCCTTCAGCTCAGCCAGCCCCCAAATACCGACAAGGATGGTGAATGAAGAAAATGAGAAACAGAGATGGATAGGATGCTAGAAGAAGATAATTGGGGAAGGTGTGCCTGTGTCACGCAGGGAATAGCTGAGGAAGACTTGGTGGCAGACCAGACCTTGGCCTGGGAGGACCTCAGCCGTGAGTGCAGCTCCTTTGCCTGCCGCTGGGCCAACTCTGAGCAGCCTGTGGGCTTAGCCTGAATCTGCACCCCTGCCTGGCTTCTTCCCAGCCTTTGCCCTGCTTGTCCCCCTCTCTTTCTCCTGGGAGCTCTTAATATAATATTTGCGCACAAATCTTTGCTCCTGGGGAACCCGGTCTGAGTCATTGGTTCTTCTTGAATCGGAGCTGCAGCAGAGGTGCTAATGCTTAGGTCTCTCTTATATACTAGTCCACATGTAGAGGTGTTCTGTAATTGACAGTTCTTTTATGAAAAGTCTCCTGCTCAGAGGCATTAGTGGTTTGCCTGATGGGCATTGTATTCGGTGGCCAGAACCTAGAACAAAGGCAAGACCTTGGATGAGCTCTAAATAAGTATTCTTCATGGTGGCCATGGACTGGCCACCATCATAGGCATAGGAACCAGGGGATAGGCAATGTGAATATAATTTGTAAATAATAGGGTTATTGAAGGGCCAAATCTAAAGGTAAAAGCTGACAAAAGAAGTGATGGAGAAACAATAGTGAAATACTTAATAGACATGCTTCCTTGGGGAACAGTGGTCACTGTTCTGTCTCCAAATCAGGAAGTTATATGGCTGACATTATTCTAGATACTGTGTTGTTGGTTTTTTAAAAAAATAAATATATATATATATTTATATGTTTCAGAGAGGAAGGGAGAGGGAAAGAGAGATAGAAACATCAATGATGAGAGATAATCATTGATCAGCTGCCTCCTGCACGCCCCACACTGGGAATGGAGCCTGCACCCAGGGCGTGTGCCCCAACCAGGAATCCAACCGTGACCTCCTGGTTCATAGATTGATGCTTATCCACTGAGCCATGCCAGCTGGGCCACCACTTTAATAATTTTAAAGGGCAGGTGTACCTTGTTTTATTGTGTTTTGCAGATACTGTTTTTGTTATTGTTATTGTTTTTACAAATGGAAGGTTTATGGCAATCTCAAGCAAGTCTATTGATGCCATTTTTTTTCCAACAGAGTTTGCTCACTTTGTGTGTCTGTGTCACATTTTGATAATTCTTGCAACATTTCAAACCTTTTCATAATTATATTTGTTATGGTGATCTGTGATCGGTGATCTTGGATGTTATTATTGTAATTGTTTGAGGTGCCACAAACTGTGCCTATGAAGACACTGAACTTAATTGATAAAAGGGTATGTGTTTTGGGAGGAGGTTCAAGATGGCAGCATAGGTAAACTTGGTACTACATCCTCCCAAAACCACAACAAAATTATAACTAAACTACAGAAAACCATCATTCAAAACCATGTGAAATCTGGCTGAGTGGAAGTCCTACAACTAGAGAATTAAAGAGGAAGCTACATTGAGACTGGTAGGAGGCGCAGAGGCCAGAAATGGGCTGGTCTGAAACCCAGGTGTGGTGCTTTTTAATTGGGAGGTATATCTTGGCTGTAGAGGTCCCCCACTCCAGACCCTTCTGCCCAGGATTCTAGTGACAGGAAGAGAAGTCCCCACAACTTTGGGCTGTAAAAGCCAGAAGGGATTGTGGTTGAGTGACACGAGGCTGCTGGAATCCTAGGCAGTTCCTCTTAAAGGGCCCATGCATGGACTTACTCAGAGTCATTCCTCTCAGCTCCAAGTGCTGGTACAGTAGCTTGAAAGGATCCAGGGACATATGGGAAGGAACTAAATTGTCAGGCATCAGGGCAAGAGCTGGGGGGCAGCTTTCTCCCAAACAAAAGTGCTGGCAGATGCCCTTGTTCCTTTGCTGAGACCTCCTCGTCACAGAGCCCACAGACAGGTGCCCTATCTGAGTCTCCATCAACCTGACTCACACTATTTGCCTGCCCTGGTGATTCCTTGAGACCACACCCCACCCAGTTTGTAGGCCCACCCAAGCTATTTGCAGTGGCTTCTCCATATGAATGGCCTGTCCTGGCTCAGGCTTCAAACTTTCCTGAAATCTCTCAAACAAGCAGCAACTGACGTCAGTGTGCCTCATAGCTCGCAATAAGTGGCCCCAGACCCAGCACTAGCAACATCCTGCCTTGGTTTACAGCTTGGTCTCTCCTGTACACCTAAACCCAAGACAAGTAGCAGCCATCTGCAGATTGCTCTGTAGCTCATGCTGGGTGGCCTCAGGGAGGGCCCAGATAGTAGCTGTGAACCCTGTGGTCAGCTTCAGACCATACCAGATTACAACCAAAGCCCTCTTGTTAGGTTCTAATGACTTTAAGTTGAAGCCAATGTTCATTTACCATTCAAAAATTTTAAGGTCCTTAAGATTATGCTAAACCTATGCTATATGTGTTCTGTACGTGGAACAACAAAGCCTGGATGACAGCACATCCGTTTACTGCATGGTTTACTGAATGTTTTAAGCCCACCCCTGAGACCTACTGCTCAGAGAAAAAGATTCCTTTCTATATATTACTGCTCACTGACAATGCAGAAACCTGGTCACACGAAAGTTCTGATGGAGATGTACAGTGAGATCAACGTTGTTTTCATGCCTGCTAATACGACATTCTTTCTACAGCCCATGGGTCTTGGCTTTGAAATCTTACTATTTAAGAACTACATTTTGCAAGGCTATAGCTTCCTTTAATGGTGATTCCTCTGATGGATCTGGACAGAGTACATTGAAAAACTTCCGGAAAGGATTCACCATTCTATATGCCATTAAGAACATTTGTGATTAACAAGAGGTCAGGATGTCAACATTAAGATAAGTTTGGAAGAAGTTGATTCTAACCTTCATAGATGACTTTGAGGAGCACAAGACTTCAGTGGAGGAAGTTGAAAGGTTCGGAGTGGGCCGGAGTCGAGCACCTATTAAAGAGAGGTGAGGCCAAAATGTATCAAAAAAGATTTTATTCCAGGCATCTGGGTGCAGGTGGGCTGAGACTGAGAAAGGCATCAGCGAAGAGCAGGGACAGATAGGTTTTTATTAACTTTTTTGGCTGCAAGCCACTCTGCTGACGTAAGGGTCTGGTCTGTCCTTGGTTCCTCCCAGCGTCCGATGGCTAGTGGTTATCTGGGCTATGCAGTGCTCAAAGTTGCAAGCTTTCTGCGAGATATCTGCTCAGCACAAGTTTTTCTCTGCCTCGCTTTGTTCTCTTTAACCCTTTCATAAATAACTGCAGATGTGGTGAAAATAGCAGGAGAACTAGAATTACAAGTGGAGCCTGAAGATGTGACTGAAACCTTATGATAAAACTGGAATCAGTGAAGAGTTGCTTCTTCTGGATGAACAAAGAAATCGGTTTCTTGAGATAGAATCTGTTCTTGGTGAAGATGCTATGAAGATTGTTGAAGTGACAACAAAGGACTTAGAATATTACATAAACTGATTATTCATTGTTCTCCTGGTTTTCTTTATTTCTTTGCACATGGTTTCCTTTAGCTCTTTGACATACTTAACAGGTATTTATAGTCTTTGTGCAGTAAATCTGATGTTTGGACTTCTTCAGGTATGGTTTCTTTCAATTTCTTATGAATGGGTCATATTCTCTTGTTTCTTTACATGTCTCTTTGTGTGTGTGGTGGTTATTGAGAACTCAACATCTTGAAAACTATAATGTGGTAACTGCAGATCAGATTCTCATCTGTTGTTGCCACTAATTATGGAATGTCATTGTTTGTTTAGTGACTTTTTAAAACTATTTTTGTAAAAATCATATTCTTTGTCATGCGTGAACACTGAAGTCTCTTCTTGTTTGCTTAGTGGTCAGCTAATAGACAGATTTCCTTAAAGGCCTGGAGCCAAACAAACAGATAAACAAGCAAAACTCTCCCAGTCTTTGCTGATTGACTCTGTGTTGGGGCACTTCTTCATCGCGCAGCCAGGCCATTTACAACTCTGCCTTAGCCCTCACTTTCAGCTTGTGTGGAGCCTACGAGTCAGGCAAAGGTACATGCTTACGGTTTTAGGTCTTTTCTAAGCATGGAGTACACACATGAGCCTGCTGATTCCTTGGCATATGTAGAAGCCCCCAAAGCCCTCATCCTCCCCATGCATCTCCCCCCTGAGCTCCCCCCTCCCAGGCTTCTCAGTCCATCCATTGTTTGCCTGTTATGCATCCCCTGCCCTAGGCAGCTGCAGTTAGAACATTTACCTTTGAATGTTTTGACAACCACCACCCAGGAAAGCTCCAAATGAATTCCTCAGAGATCCACCAGACAGCTCAAACCACATGCCGCCATTCCCGCAGAGCAAGATCAGCACTGTCCCCCTGACACCGGCAAGCCACAGCTGGCGTGGGAGCCACCCTCCTCACGGCTGCTGCTGATCTGGGGCGATAGTAGTAGGTAAGTTAAAATGCTGCTGTGCTCTTTTGCAGAAGTTTAGTAGCTGCTTCTCCTCCTCCTCCTCCTCCTCCTCCTCCTCCTCCTCCTCCTCCTCCTCCCCCTCCTCCTCCTCCTCCTCCTCCTCTTCCCACTTTCCCTTCCCCACCTCCCCCTCCCCCTTCCCCACCTCCCCTCCCCTCCCCCTCCCCCTCCTCCTCCCCCTCCTTCTTTCATCCTCACCAAGGATATTTTTCCATTGATTTTTAGAGTGGAAGAGAGAGGGAGAGACAGAGAGAAACATTGATATGAGAGAAACACATGGATTGGTTGCCTCCATGCACCCTGACTGGAGCCCAGGCTGGGGGGGAGCCTGCAACCAAGGTACATGCCCTTGACTGGAATGGAACCCCCGGGACCCTTTGGTCCGCAGGCTGACTCTCTATCCTCTGAGCCAAATCAGCTAGGGCAGTAGCTTCTTTCTTAATGTTCCCCTCATTGTTTTTGACTAGATTCCAGAATTCTGAAAAAGTTGATTCTGATAGTTTTTGCCAGCTTTGTGTTTCTTTGGCGTATCTTACTTTCCCATTTCAGTGACATCATCAGGTCTATTGATTTTAATTCTAAAGTGTCTCTAAAATGTGTTTTCTTTTCATCCCGTCCTACTGCTACCATTCTGGGCCAGGTTGTCATCATTTATCACCTCATGCAATGGCTTCCCAACTGGTCTCCTGACCCCCATCCTTGTTTTCCCACATGGTAGAGTGACGTTTTAAAACAGAAATCTGCTCTGATCACCGCTTTGCTTATTGTGTAAGCATTGTTTACAGAACAAAGCCCTAAACGTTTCTCTCATCTCTTGCTCTCTGAGCGTTAACCCCACTCCCCTCTCTAATGGGCTTTGGGTGGAATCTTCCTTCTATATGAAATGTTGTATCCACAGCTTTATCATATTAATGTCTATTCACCTTCTAGGGCTCAGCTCAAGAATTACTGGTGTAAGGCTTCCTTGATCTTCCCAGACTTAGCCTCCTACCACCCTGTATTTTTCATTTCTAGCACCTGAATTAAACATTTATAGGTGTGATTATCTGATTAATGGCTATCTCTTTAACAAGACTGTAAGCTCCACAAATGCTTTGTTTGTTTTGTTTACCATTTATATTTCCAGTGTCTAGCACCATGCCCGCTGTAATGGGTTGGGCAGTGGTCCTTCAAAAGATATGTCTAGGTTCTATCCCCATACCCTGTGAATGTGGATTTATTTGGAAGAGGAGTCTTTGCAGATGTAATCAAGACCTTGAGATGTGGAGATCATCCAGTATTATCTAGATGGGCCCTAAATCCAAGGCCAAGTGTCCTTATAGAAGACAGCGGAACAGACAGAAGAGGAGGCAATTCGACCATAGAGGCAGATATTTAAGTGATGTGTCCACAATCTAAGGCAGTGATTCTCAACCTGTGGGTCGCGACCCCTTTGGCGGTCAAATGACCCTTTCACAGGGGTCGCCTAAGACCATCCTGCGTATCAGATATTTACATGACGATTCATAACAGTAGCAACATTACAGTTATGAAGTAGCAACGAAAGTAATTTTATGGTTGGGTCACAGCATGAGGAACTGTATTTAAAGGGCCAGAAGGTTGAGAACCCCTGATCTAAGGAATGCCAACAGACACGAGAGGCTGGAAGAGCCAAATTTACTTAGAGGGTTAAGCTCGTTATTAACCTCGCCTAACTAGACCAATACAACCCCTGGATAAATACAACACAATCTCTTTAAAAATTTTTTATTTATTGATTGATTTTGAGAAAGAGAGATTGATTTGATGTTCTACCCATGCACTCATTGGTTGATTCTCGTATGTGCCCTGACTGGGGATCAAGCCTGCAGCCCTGGCTTATCAGGACTATATTCAAACCAACCGAGCTACCTGGACAGGGCAACACGTGCTTTTGCTGAGCCTAGATTTGGTTCAGAATTCTGAAACATTTTTTTTTTTTTAGCCCCATGACTCCCAAATGATGAAACACTTTCTGCATTTATTTATTTATTTATTTATTTATTTATTTTTGAGATAAGTCTGCTTTTTATGAATTATACCTGGACCATGGAGGCAGCGGTCTTGGCTGGATACCTGACTGAGAAAGCAGAAGAAAAAGATGATTCTCCAATTAAAACCTGCCTGGGATCTGGCCCAGGGGTTTTGGCCCTGGAGAATACATCCAGAAAGGAGCAGTGAAAGAGAGAGAGATAGACAAGAGACAGAAAAGAGACAGAATTCATGGCTGCTCACCATTCGACATGAAGCGGGTGGACTGACTTAAGGAGAATTTTCCCGGCCAACGCACCAATTGAAATGGAATTTTTGGACTGGAACCCGGATTCTTTGTCCACCGGAATTGAAGAATGAATCAGTGGTACAGAGATTTATTGAAGAATAAGTACAGACTTCCACATGGGGTGAGGGAAAGAGTCCCACAGAATGGACTTCCAAGTAGGAAGGGGGAAAGGGTCCCCTGCTTTTATTTATTTAGACCAGGGGTGGGCAAACTTTTTGACTCGAGGGCCACAATGGGTTCTTAAACTGGACAGGAGGGCCAGAACAAAAGCATGGATGGAGTGTTTGTGTGAACTAATATAAATTCAAAGTAAACATCATTACATAAAAGGGTACGGTCTTTTTGTTTTTTAGTTTTATTCATTTCAAACGGGCCGGAGCGGGCCGTAGTTTGCCCACGGCTGATTTAGACAGTATTTCCTGCCCACCAATTGTATACCAGGTTTACTACCCTGATTGAAGGGATTAGTGATTGGAGCATCTCATGACAGCCTTCTGAGGGTGGCTGTCCTGTGGCCTTTGCTGGCATGGCTGGGTGGGACCCCAGTTTTTTCCTGTCATCTTTGGTTGCCTGGCTAGGTTATTGAGTTTTTGGTCTTATTAGGATGTCCCTCCCCTGGTCTTTTGGCTAGAGAGAGCAGGTTTTTGTTGGGGCTTTTATTGTCTTCAGGGGGCATATATATAGGGAAGGGATGATCAGCTGCTGAACAGCCGCAGCTCAGTTGGGGTAGCCTCTGTTGCAGCTGCAATTCCAGCTTTCTCTAGGGTTCCGTTACCATCCCTCCCATGCCCCTTCAGGCCTACAGTTATAACAGTCCCATCCTAGCCCTAGTATGCGTCCCCACCCTTTATGTATTTCCTTAACTGTATCCACACCCTTGTGTTGCCCTTACAGCACTCTTTAGTTGTTGGTTCAAGTGCTCCATCAGTATTTTGCCAGCAAACGGACCAGTCATCACACGACACTATTCTGGGCCAAGAGAATGCTGGTGACGTGTCATGTGGCATCTCCCGTGAACTTTCCTTACGAGTGAGCCTCTCTTCTTGGCCCCTTCGTCATTCTCCTGCGGGGATGCGATGCTGCTGTCCATCTTGGATGAGGAGGACAAGGGCCATCCCCTAGGATGGCAGTGTCATGAGGCGGGAGGAGGATTTTGTGGAGAAGGGGTGCTGTTCCAGCCCAGAGCTGATGTGAGCACTTCCTGGCTGTGTGATAGTGGGTGAATTACTTCATCGTTTTGAGTCTTAGCTTCCTTACCTGTGAAGTGGGCTTTAATACTAGTTGCTCCACAGGCTTACTAAGAAGATAAAATGAGGTGATTTATATAAAAGGGCTTAATAAATGCATGCAAACACAAGGGATTCAATAAATACTGCGAATTTGCCTTTAATGAAAACTCCAAACCTTTATACTCCTGCAGGGAAGATGTACGGCCCATGTTTACTTTTACCAAGGGAATAATAATACCTTAGATTTGCAGTTTGCAAAGCATTTTGACATTATCATATTTAATCCATGCAACACTTCTGTGAGGAAGGAGGCAGCTCAGCATGACCATCCTTTATTTCTTTTTTTTTTATATTGGAAAAGGAAGAACCACAGAGAAGGAAATGACTTGCAGGAAGACATATACCTAACTAGTTAACTAATGAGCGACAGAATCAGGCCTAGAATTGTTACCCGACTCCGCAGGAGAGATACAGGCAATTGAGCATCCTTATTGGGAAACCTTGTTTTCTGTTTAAGTTATTTTAAAATGCCCTGTGGTAAATATCAGGCCGCAGATAGATTGCATCAGGGGCAAGTTTGCCAATTGTTCCCTGAGGGAACTTGTTGCACAATCAATATAGCAGCAGCGGGAGGACTGCTCCAGCTCTGAGAACCGTGGGTGAAGCCCACAATTATAAAGAAATTAGGAAAACCCCTCCGAGTGTGTCGTGCTCGGGCTAAAGCATCCATGTGGCGGTGACTGTGACAATTTCTTTCCAGTTGGGAGCTCGGGAGGAAAAAACTAGAGAAACCAGAGCGTAACTTGCAGCCATAAAGGAATGTTTGCGTCTCTAACGGGCAGGAGGAGCCGGGTGATGCCTGTTTTGAGGCCGCAGAGAGAAGCTGGCATCTGAGCTGGGCAGACAGAGAACGCAGGTTGATACCCGAGAGCTGTGCACTGTCAGACACTTCCCAATCAGTTCTGGATGGAAGACTAGGATTAAACTGTGGCCACTTAGTTAAAGGTTAGAGGGAGAGGGTTTTGCTGTGTTTTTTTTTAAATTTTGCAATATTGGGGGACCAGGCGGCAAGTCCCGAAGGACTCCCCCCCCCCCCTGCTCAGGCTTCACCAAGCTTTTATTGATCTGGGATGCACCCATAGCATAGCCCTTAGGCAGGTGACCCCCTAGTAACAAGCAGACTAGCCCATCAGCAAAGATTTACATAATAATAAATGGGGGAGTAGTTTTAGCTACCACTGTCTGGACAAACAGAGGTGGCGCCTAGCTCCGACCTTTGCAAGGGCTTCAAAGGCACCCAGCCTTGGGGGGGGGTCTCTGTCTATGCTTATCAGATAGTGAAGGCAATAAACAGTTTCCCACATCTCCCCCTTATTTTTTCCTTAAAAAACCAGAAATAAACATATAAGAACAAAAAATGTTTAAGTCCCAAAATCAATGTCCAACAGTTCTGAGTCCAAGTTTCAATGTCCGACAGTTCATGTGTACATGCCAGCAATGAAATGCTGGTTCTGGATGGTGTACAAATGCAGGTCCGGTCCTCTCTGGTTTGGTCCTGGGCACCCTGCAGCGCCGCACAGCTGCTGACTGCTAGCATGGCAAGGCATCTTCACCATCTGAGGGAGAGGGTTTTTGATAGCATCTGGCTATCTGTCCCCAGGGTAGCCTTTCCTTATTAAAGCGGCGGAAAGAGATGCAAACCCATTAAAGTGGAGGAGGATGGGACTGTGATCCACCACTAACGGAGTCAGGGAGAGCTTGTTCCCAGTTGGGAGGCCAGTGTTGCTGAGTGGAGCGCAAAGCCCTGGCCTCCTGCAGGCCAGTGTCGCCAGCAGTCACACCCTGGGTAGATGGAGCCACTGTGCAGGGACATCGATCTGGTTGGGGCCTCAGCAAGGCCTGGCCACCTTCTGCTTTTCTGCTCCACCCCCTCTCCTGCCCTACTCAGTGACTCCTGTATACTCTACCCACACCCTCCGATTTCTGACTCAGTCTCCCCTCCATCCTCTCTTCTTGCCCATAACACAGGTACCCCTCTGCCCATTGCAAGCATGCACTCACTCTGTCTCAGAGGGGAAAGAAGCCGCAAGATGGTAAGTCCCTCCACGTCACACATCAAACCTCCAAACTCACCTTCTCTTTCTGCCTGTTGAAAGGGTGCTTTGTGTCCTACCTGAGCCAAAGAATTCTCAATATAGACAAGTCATTTATAGAGTGTTTCCTCCCTTCTTAAAAACAAAATCCTTGCTTATCAACTCATCTTCTCCTCAGAGTCCTAAAATATACTTCCTGATATTTGAAGTCTTTGATCTTCCTTGAGTTGATTTTTCCGCGTTGGGAGGTAGGATTCCAGTTTCCTATTTTGCCTGTGGTGTCTGGTTTTTCTGTCTAGTTCTTTTTACTGTTTGGTCTCTGTCATCACTGGTCAGCTGTGTCCCCTCTGTCATGCACCAGGGAAGGGTCCGTAATTTTATGGTCCATAAGGCTTACTATTATTGGTAAAGTTGGTGTAATTTTTGGCCTGTTAGGGAATTTGGTCAGAAGTTTTAATATTAAGGAAACACCATGAACAGCTGTGAAAGCGGGTGTAAAGAAGAGGGCTGGACCACTTTATATGGTCGGTGGAGTCAAGGCCATTATATAAGCATGGTTGTTGGAACCCTGCCCAGGCTGTTCATTCATAAACATCAGTATAACGCTATTAAGGCTATTTGTTGATGAGAATATTTATGAGCAGAATTCTCTTTGGTCGGATTAATTGCATGTATGGCTATTTGTGGGTTTCTAGGAGTTGGCCACACTAGTAATAGCTCAGGAGACCTAGATGGTGGAGTAGTGCTTTAGTACTTGATAATATTTAGTACTTGATGATAACCTTGCTCCATGGAACCTCTGACGTCTTCCTCTCCACCCCCTACCTTTCCTTTGCTCCAGTCCTGGGCCTAACCTCCTTGATCTGCATTAAGCCCAGGTATTCTCCTGCCCCAGGGCCTTAGCACTGGCTGTTCCCTCGGCCTACAGAGCTTCCACCCAGACCTCTGCTGAGCCTGACAGCTTCACTTCCTTCTGTTTCTTCCTCCAAGCCACCTTCTCAGTAAAGTCTTTCCTGGAGACACTACTTAAGGTCCCCTAATTCCTATAACATTTTATATTCCTTTCAGTTTTCTCATTAGCATATGTTGCTATTTATAAAAAATCGCTATATTTTATTTTCCTATTTCTTTTTTATTTTACTATTTCTTTATGGTCTCTCATATTCATTAAAATTTAAGCCCCAGTGAGTCAGAGATTTTTGTCTCCCTTCCCCCCCTCCCCACTTGTATAGCTCCAGCTTCTGGAATAATGTCAGGCACTGGCTCTTCAAAATCAGTGGTTGAATGAGCGGACAAACAAAAATATCTGTAATTTCTGGCCTATAAAATCATAAAGGATAAAAAGCTTGTGAATATTTCTTCACTCTACTAACAAAATCAAAACCATTCACAACCAAGGTACTTACTATTAATGATAGCATCCCATAGTAGCTTCTGCTATGTCAGTGGTTTATAGATGTGATTTTCAGGAAATCTGACTATATCAGTAGTTCCAGGAATACCCCATGATTTGGTGGGTGTGCTAAAAAAAAAAAAAATGGCAGCTTAGTTTTGGAATGGCGTTATGGCTTGGTAGTCGGGTTGGGTAATGATGCTTGAAAACAGTCTGGAGAAAGCTATATGTACCCGTAAAACTTCGATTCATTTAACGTGTATTCATGAAGCATCTATGATGTGATGAGATCTGGGTACACACATTGAACACGACACCACTTTTTCCTGGATGTTGCTTACAGTGTTAGTAGGAGATCTAAGTAGGTAAACAGTAATAACAATGAGATATTATGGAGGCACAAAGGAGGGGCAGGTAACCGGACCTGGGAGGTTTGGGGAAGGTTTCTTGGTGAAAGTAACAGCTGAGCAGGATAAACAGGAAGATGTGCGGGAACAGGGCATTGGTGATGATGGGGCTGGAGAAAGGGGCTGAGAAAAAGCATCCTGGGAAGGATCCGGAGGCATAAAAGGTTGGTGTTCTGAGAAGCTGGAAAGCTCAGTATGGTGTGAACGTGGGCCATGACCACACGTGTATCCTGAATTCAGTCACTTCCCATCAGCTCCACTGCCGTCACCCCTATGCAAGCCGCCGTCATCTCTCACTGGGACCCCTGCAACACCCCTCTCCCCGACTCCCTGCTTCTACTCTGAGTTTTTGTACCGGGAAAAGGAGAAAAATGGCAGCTTAGTTTTGGAATGGCGTTATGGCTTGGTAGTCGGGTTGGGACTGGATGTCATAGCAGGGTCACGGTGTTGTTCTGTCCAACATAAACACATCCTGGAACCACAACCTCAGGCAAGGCCGCTCTGTGACCCGGCCAGATGGACGACAAAAACAAGACCCATGCTGAATAGAGACAACAGCACAATCTCCAGACCACAGCAGTGACCGGCGAGCCTTCCGTCCTGGCAGATGCGAGCTGCTGCTGCTACTGTACCACATCCCAACTTCAGCTTCACTGCTCCTCCCTCAGGAGCGCCAGTCACAGATTTCCCCCTGCTTCTGCGATCATGTAACCCAGACAAAACCCCACTTCCTTGAATCTTCTCCAGAATCACCCAACACAAGCCCAAATGCTATCATTTCTAACCCCGTTTAGCTGAGATGCCTCCATGGTTCCCATCCTTGTGTGTGTGTGTGTGTGTGTGTGTGTGTTTGTGTGTGTGGTGTGTGTGTGTGTGTGTTTGTGTGTGTGGTGTGTGTGTGTGTGTGTGTTTTCTCCCTCATTGCAAGGAGTCAGTAAACCCAGTTGTTGAACCAGCAGTGTGTTCCTGGTGGTCTTGAGCTGGAGTACATTGACAATTCATAAACACACAAATATCTTAATATTTTCCTACGAAAAACGCTACAGTGGCTTCCCATGACTCTGAGTCACAAACTTTTCCCATCATTTGCCTGCCTGCCCGCCTCTCAGACCTCACTCATCCACTTCATAAGTGTTGTTTGAGGATCTACAATGAGCTAGAAATATTTCTTGGCACAGGTCCATCTCACACAGCTGTGTGAAGAATGGATCCGAGCAAGAAGCCAGGGCAGGGGGTAGGGAGACCAGTTACAAGTCTCTCTCACTCTAGAAACAACTGGATTGCAACTGGGGAGGGAGCAGGGTAAAACCTAAGTGGCCAGTGTTATGCTAAGTGAGATAGGTCAGGCAGAGAAATACCAGTACTGCGTGGTATCACCTGTGGAATCTGAAAATAGCTAGTCTGCCTGTCCGGCATGGCTCAGTGGTTGAGCACTGACCTGTGGACCAGGAGGTCACCGTTCAATTCCCAGGGGGGGCGGGGGCACATGTCCAGGTTGTGGGCTCACTCCCCAGTGTGGGTGGGAGGCATGCAGGAGGCAGCCCATCAGTGATTCTCATGATAGATGTTTCTCTCTCTCTCTCTCCCTTTCCCTTCCTCTCTGCAATCAATAAAAATATATTAAAAATAAAATTTAAAAAACTGGACCCAGAGAACCAGAGAGTAGAGTTGTGGTTAAGGGTGGGGGAGTGGAGAAAATGGGGAGATGTCGGTCAAAGGATACCTAGTTCCATTCATAAGACTAACAAGTTCCGGGGACCTGATGCATAGCATGGTGATTACAACTAGTAATACTGTATTATATGCTTAAAAGTTGCTAAGAGAGTGGATCTTAAATGTTCTGACCACAAAAAAGAAATGGTAATTATGTGGCCTGATGGGGGTGTTAGCTAATGCTATGATAGTAATCATTTTGCAATATATAAATGTATCAAACCAACTCTTTGCACACCTTAAACGTACACAGTGTTATATGTCAATTATAGCTTCGTAAAACGGGGGTGAAAACAAAAAATGTAATATCCAGATTTCTGGTTTGGGCAACAGGGGCCAACACAGTGCGACATTCCCGGGAGAGGGACTTACAGCAAATATACTAACAAGGATTCTAGAAAAGGCAGCCTTACCACTGGGCTCGAGTATCTTATTCTCTTGGCTGCCTTTGGCCTGTGGGT
This sequence comes from Myotis nattereri, assembly GCF_964212035.1. Lineage (NCBI taxonomy): Eukaryota > Metazoa > Chordata > Mammalia > Chiroptera > Vespertilionidae > Myotis > Myotis nattereri. The sequence continues at coordinate 14,445,213 of NC_138097.1, forward strand.
TGGTGCCTGTCAGAGAAAGAAATTGCTTGAATAATGTACCTATTCAGGTTCGAGTTTATATGTTTAAGGGAGACATATTTCAGTGGAGTCAGTAACGTATTTCTTATGGCCTTCTGGGCTTAAATAAAATGATGATTAGAGTAATTCAGGGTCCATCAAGGAGTGCAGAAACAGCTGCCATCTGCCATTGCGTGCACTGGTAACTCATTTACTTCTTATAATGGGTTTCCACATCTATGAATTAGGTTAGAATGTGTGGCTCATGCTCAGAGGAACCAATAAATGACTTGCTTTTGTGCGACGACTCTCAGAAGTAAATTATTCAGTATTCATGGCTTGTAGGGTTGAAAGCGAAACTAAATTTATTTTGGTTTCCTCCACCCTTTACTCTAGGACGTGTTTTAATGTTCCCATCACAGCGACTTGGTGGTATTGACTAATTGTGTGTTTCGCATATTTATAAACGTTCTGTCATCTATTAGCGGGGGCTATTGCAGGAATGAACTTGGCGCTTTATTCACATCACAGCCATTTCTCCAAGGCCCTCTGACTCATGGCAGAGGAGTTGAGATTTCAACTAGGGCATTGACAGCACAGTGAGTCCCAAGGAGAGGCGAGAGCTGCTGGGACACAATGATCAGACTGGTTCTCTAGAGCCGTGCTCCCCGTACAGTTTTGTAAGACTGAATTTAAGTGAAATAAAATGAAAAATCCGGGTTCAGTCACACCAGCCACATCACGAGTGCTCAGCAGCCACCCGGGGCCGGCAGCCACCATGTGGAGAATGCAGGGCACGTCCCTTCTTGAAGGCAATTCCACTGGCCTTGTTGGTGCTGGGGTCCTTCTGGGGTCCCTGAGATATAGTGGGGCCTTGACTTACGAGTGTCCCGACTAATGAGTTTTTCGAGATACGAGCCGTCTCTCTCGGCTGACTTTTTGCTTTGAGTTGCGAGCTAAAATTCGGGTTACGTGCCAGCTTCAGATACCCCACCGCTAGTTGGCGCAGCGAACGTCACAGTGAACGCCACAGCATCAGCCCAGCATCACGTGTCATTGTAATGGTGAAAACTGATTTGACATACGAGTAATTTGAATTATGAGCTCCGTCACGGAACGAATTAAACTCGTAAGTCAAGGCCCCACTGTCATAGAAAAGACGGCAAGAAGAGAGATGGGGAAAGAAGAAGGGGAGAGAGGGAGAAAGGAAGGAAGAAAGAGAAAGGCAGGAAGGAGAGGAGGGAGGAAAGAAAAGAACGGAAAGGAAAGGAAAAGAGAACAGAACAGAAGAGCCCTCAGCCGACCGGAGAGGCAGGAGATGTGAGGAGCAGAGGTGTCCCGTGCGGGTGGGCACCTGACAGATATTAGCTGCCCCGTCCTTCCCGGACCTGGTTGAGAAGCTGCTGCCACCATCTCCTTGTGCGGCCCTGGCGCCTGTGCCCTCAGAGGCATGTCTGGCCCTCGTGTCCCTTTCAGGGAACGCTGTGGCCTCGGATGCGTCTAAGGCTGCAAGCCTCGCGGGTGGGCCGTCCTCCCCACCGCCCAGGCCCACAGCTGGGCGGACAGGAGGCGGCCAGCGCTCAGTCGGTTCGGCCTCGCTAAGCAGGTGACACTTTTATTAGACACAAAAGCCTCAACCTGGGGAAAGATTTCTATTTAGAGCTGGGAAAGTAGGCCACCTCTAAAATCAGTGGCCTACATTTCCTGCTATAGAAATTCAAAAATGAAATATCGTGAGGACGGCATGTGGGCCCCGAAACACCATCCAAAGGCGGGGTGAAGGAGAAAGGACGGAAGAAAGGGAGGGAGGGAATTTAAAAGAGTTTCCGAGTTTGAAATCCTTTTTAACCGAGCTAACAATATACACTAATGGAAGAAAAACGAGTATCCCAGCTGTGTATTTGTTTTCCTGGAAGAGCAATGTTTGCTAACTGGTGGCTCCTTTGGCGGGGAAAAAAAATCCATTTCCCCTCTGAGGCCTGTTAGAAAAATAACAACTTCCCCAGCCCCCCGCCTGCCGCCCACAAAGACCAGGCTGGGTGGCTCACGCGGACCAGCAGCCGCTGCTTTCTGTTACAGACTTCTGAGAAACGGTTTATTTGATCTCATCGATCCGGGCTCTTTACACTGGGCCCCGTGGCGCATCTGAGGTTAACAGGCTTTTGAGGCCTGCGTGCCCACGAAGATTGGTGGTGGGGATGAGTGGTTGTCCAGAGGGAGGAGAATAAAATAACAGCTGTATGCAGTGCTTCTTATCATCCATAGCTGCCTCATGAGGGATTGCGGGGGCAGGGCCAGCATTTGGATGATGATCACTAGATGGCAAACACCCAGGCCTGCCATCGTTTTATCCATTGTCCATTCATACTGAGGTATGAAGAATGAATGAGGTTCTTTAAAATATATTTTTGTTGATTTCAGAGAGGAAGAGAGGGAGAGAGAGAGAGAGAGAAACATCAATGATGAGAATCATTGATCAGCTGCCTCCTGCACACCCCACACTGGGGATCGAGCCCACAACCTGCATGTGCCCTGACTGGGAATCGAACCATGACCTCCTGGGCCATCCTGAGGTTCTTTAAAACACAGAGGCAAAGGGGTCACTGAATCCATTTCTGCCATTGGTATTTCTAATATTCCCCAGTACAGTGGGGCATTGACTTACGAGTGTCCCTACTAATGAGTTTTTCGAGATACAAGCCGTCTCTCGGCCGATTTTTTGCTTTGAGTTGCGAGCTAAAATTCAGGTTACGAGCCAGCTTCAGATACCCCACCGCTAGTTGGCGCAGCAAACGTCACAGTGAACGCCACAACATCAGCCCAGCATCACGTGTCTCACTCGTTCACTTTTGATTTGACATACGAGTAATTTGAGTTACGAGCTCCCGTCACGGAACGAATTAAACTCGTAAGTCAAGGCCCCACTGTACCTAGTTCTCTCCTAGTTCTGGTTCACTGAGCATTTGAGTCGCTAGAATGTAGCAGAAGTAACCTCCTGGGCATAAGCCTTTAAACGCAGATGTTAGGTCCCCAGAGACCATATTCACATAACTTTTATAACAGTGTACTGTTATAATTGTTTTATTTTATTAGTTATTATTAATCTCTTACTGAGCCAAATTTATAAATTAAACTTTATTATAGTTCTGTATGCATGTATAGGAAAAAACACAGTATATGTAGGGTTTAGTACTATCTGCAGTTTCAGGCATCCACTGGGGGCCTTGGAATTTATCCTCTCAGGATAAGGGGGACCACCATATGGATGGTTGTTTTTTGACAAAAAAAAAAAAAAAAGAAAAGGAAGAAAAGGGGGAGAGAAGAAGGGAGGGAGGATGGGAGAAGAGGAGGAAGAAAAAGAAAAGAATACAGCCAGCTGACATGACTTGGTGGTTAAGTGTCCACCAATGAACCAGGAGGTCACGGTTCGATTCCTAGTCAGGGCACATGCCCGGGCTGTGGGCTTTATCCCCAGCGTGGGGTGTGCAGGAAGCAGCCAGTCACTGATTCTCTCTTAGTTGGAAGGCCTGCTCTGGGTGGGTGCAAGAACGGGTTGGTCAGAAGGAAAGGTCAAACGACAATGTCTTTGCGTTGTATCATCTTGAAAAGAGACTTTCCAGTCGGGGTTCAGACAGGGTTGTGGCAAGGGCCACATCCTTGCCCGAGTTCTGTTGCCGAGTGCTGTGCCATGAACAAACGGCCTCCTTACCTGCCTTTGCTCACTTCCCAGGCCCGATGAGGACGTCCTGGTCAGTTCACATTAGGAGGGACAGTGACAAGCCAGAGTTTTCAAGAGGAAGCCAAGCACAGGTCTGGATGTGTGCCATCGAAAGAGCTGGAGATGTTTGCTCTCAAGAGAAGACTCAAAGGTCCAAGGTAACCGTCTTCAAATCAATGTTATATTTAATTCATGTAGTGGGATGCTGTGTCAATAACTGTGGAAGGAGCCACCACACACTGTCAAGTGAAAGAAGCAATTGCAGAACCGGTATGCTTAGTGTGTTCTCATATTCTGTGCAGAAATATGAACAAAGCTTTGTACATACATGTGCATGTGTGTATATTCATACTTATGCATATATACATGTATTAGATATATGGTTGCAGAGGTGGGGCAGCTCATAAATCTCAGCTTTTCAGTTTACAAAAGTGTATTTCTTTCATCACCACTTTCAAACTCATCTTAGGAGTCTCATTTCTAAACGGGGAGAAAACCTATAAACTTGCCACCCCAGGCCCTTATTCATGGCTGGCCTCACCTTTGATCTATTGGGGTGAATGTCAGTTCATTAAAGGTTCGCATCTTGACACTCTGCCTCGTAGGTGGCCTGTGGAACATCGTGGTTCGAGGGGGTGGGCTGCTGGCTCTGTCCTGGGTCTCTGATGCTATGCGGGGGGAGAGAATACCCCCATCCAGGTAATGGGGCCTGGGAATAGGGTCTGCCCCTGCATGGTGGTCTCCCTAGGCCAAACATGCAGGCTTTCTTGAGCCACGTTGGCGTCATGCTGGCACATATGTGGGAGGTTCTCTAGAGTTGTGGTATAATAAAGTCTGTCTGGTCTTTGTCCCAGGATCCCCGGCACAAGCTTTAAAAACCCTTGGCAATTCCAGAACGATAGGAGTGTTCTGTTATGCAAAGGAGACAAGTTGTGCTGGGACCCGGGCTGATTACTGGAAAGTCCATGCATTGGAGGGTTGGGATTCTTCGCAGTAGGACCTCTGGGGAGAAGGGAGAGCTTGGAGATTGACTTCAATCACGTATCCAATGATCCAATCAGTCGGTTGTCCCTACGTAATGAAACCCCAGTCAAACTGCAGACGGTGAAACTTGGTGAAGCGTTCTGGTTGGAGACACATTGATGTGTGAGGAGGAGGCTGTGCCTTGACTCCATGGGGGGTGTCAGAAGCTCTGAGTCCGGAACCCTCCCAGACCTTGCCTGTGTGTATCCTTTATAATAACGCTGTAATGGCAAGGGTAGTGCTTTCAATGGATTCTGTAAGTCTTTCCAGCAAATGATTGAGCCTGAGGGGAGCGGTTGAAAGCCCTCACATTTACAGCCAGTCAGTCTGAAGTGTGGGTGACATCTGAATTGGGAGCAGTCCTGTGGAGGACTTTGTCCTTCACCTGTGGGGTCAACTCTGACTCCGGTTGGTTAGTGTCAGAATTGTACTGGGGGACACCCAGGTTTGCGGGAGGGGGAACCACACAGGGTATTGGAATGTAATTATTGCCAAGTTGTTCACACCCCAGTCAGTACTGTATGTGTTTGGCCGGTTACTCCTCACCCTAGACCCGTGGTCGGCAAACTCATTAGTCAGCAGAGCCAAATATCAACAGTACAACGATGGAAATTTCTTCTGAGAGTCAAATTTTTTAAACTGAAACTATATAGGCAGGTACATTGTTATTAATTTCATTAGGGTACTCTTAAGCTGGCCTTTGCTAAAAATGTCCTCAATCTGATGGAGGTATGTTCGCTGGGGTCGACCCCTTCCAACTTTGCCATCCACACTTGTCTTCTATACTTGTTTCGTCTATCTCCTTTCATTCATCCTCTCTATATGTCCAAACCAGGGGTCCTCAAACTTTTTAAACAGGGGGCCAGTTCACTGTTTATAGTTGGAGGGCCGGACTATAGTTTAAAAACAACAACAACTATGAACAAATTCCTATGCACACTGCACATATCTTATTTTGAAATAAAAAAACAAAACGGGAACAAATACAATATTTGTATTTGCATGTGGCCCGCGGGCCGTAGTTTGAGGACCCCTGGTCCAAACCATCTCAACACACCTTTCTCAATCCTTGACACTACATCTTCTTTCACTCCACAACGTTCCCTAAAATTAACTTAATAAACTTTATTTAAAGTTTTAAGTCACTTTCCCACTGTACGTGCGAGCCCGCACGTGGTGTTTTGTGGAAGAGCCACACTCAAGGGGCCAAAGAGCCACATGTGGCTCGTGAGCCGCGGTTTGCTGACCAGTGGCCTAGACAAATGGTGAGCTCTCTAACTTAAGCTTGTCTGGTGGGTGTCATTGCTTCCTTACTGTGGTTTTAATTTAAATTCTCCTTTTCCAAAAGAGATTGAATATCTTCTCATATAGTATTCGTCATTTCGTTTTCCTCTTTTATAAAATGCCTGCTTATCTGTTTTGCTCATTTTTTTTCTGTTGAGATCAATAGAATCAAATCTATTGTCTTTTCCTTATTGGTTATGTATATATGATCTTAGTTTCTGTCTAGACTTCCCACTCTCCTTTTGATGACTTTTGAAGAATTTTAATATGATATCGTTGTGTTTACTAATCTTTCTCTTTGTGGTTGGTGTTTTCTAGGTCTTGTATAAAAAATAAATTCTTACCTTAGTCTTAAAGATCTTTTTTTTTGTATTGTGTTCTTAATGTAAAATTTTGATGTTCGAATTTAAGTGTTCAATCTGCCTGAAGTGTATTTTTACAGATGATATGAAGTGAGGGCCCCATTTCATTTGTTTCCACATAAATAACCAATTATCCCAGCACCAGTTATTGACGAGTCCTCTCTGCTACTGAAATACCAGCTCTGTTATAAATCCGTTTTCCATGTACGGGAAGGTTTAGTGCTGGCTCTCTATTCTTTTTCGTTGGTCTATTTGTCTATTTTGTGCCAACACAACAGTGCCGTTGCTATTCTTTTTGGTGTCTGCAAAGACATTACTCCCGCTCACTCTGATGTCTTTGTTGTTCTTGGCCTTTTGTTCTTCCACATAGAAACAGAGGAATGAGCTTAGCAAGTTCTACAAAAGGAAAATACTTGGAATTTTGATTACACTTTTATTAAATCTGAAGGTTAATTTTTGGAATAATTGACCATTATATGCCATTAAGTCTCTCAATCCATCAATATGGTATGCCTCTCCATCTATTTAGGTATTCTTTAATAACTTTCGGTATAGGTCTTGCAAAATTTTAATTAGATTTGTTCTTAGATATACTGTCTATATGTTGACATATGTTGTCATAAATTATGTACTGTTCTAAATTGTATCTTTAAAAATTTTTACAGTTACAGTTGACATATATTAGTTTCAGCTGTATAACATAGTGATTAGATATTTGTATAACTTACAAAATGATCACCCCAATAAGTCTAGTACCCACCTAACACCATACATAATTATTACAATATTACTGACTATATTCCCTATGCCATACTTTACTAAATTGTGCCTTTTTGAAATAATATTTTGAGCCGTTTTTGCTGGTATACAGAATTGAAATATGTTGTTATATTCTTATTTCAAATCTGGTAACCTTCTTAAACTCTCTTGTTAATTCTAATTGTAGATGCTTTTGGGTTTTCAATGTACTTAATAGTATAATCTGCAAATAATGATAGCTTTGTTTCTTTCTTTCTAATCCTTTTTGTTGTTGTTGTTAATCCTCATCCAAGGATATTTTCCCACTGATTTTTAGGGAGAGTGGAAGAGAGAGAGAAAGACAGAGAGAAACATCGATGTGAGAGAAACACCTGGATTGGTTGCCTCCTGTACGAGCCCTGACCAGGGCCCAGACCAGGAAGGAGCCTGAAACCGAGGTACATATTGGGCTAGGATCTGGTCCTATTGAGGGAGCCTGTGTTTGTCTGATGTTGCCGGTGATCCAGTAGGCAAGGCAGTTGGTGGTGGGGGTATGGAGAAGCAAACAGTGAGTATTTTTTCTCCCTCTCTCATATATATACATATATATATATATATATATATATATATATATATATTAAATTCTTTATTAGTTAAGGTATTACAAATGTGTCCTCATCCTCCCCCATTAATCCCCATCCCCACCCCCACCCCCACTCATGCTCTCATCCCCCTGTTGTCCATGCCCATTGGTTTGGCTTATATGCATGCATACAAGTCCTTTGGTTGATCTCTTCCCCTTACCCCCGCCCTCCCCTACTTTCCTTCTGGGGATTGATAGTCTGATCGCTGTTTCTCCGTCTTTGGATCTGTCCCTGTTCATCAGTCTATGTTGTTCTCTATAATCCATAAATGAGTGAGGTCATGTGGCATTTATCTTTCTCTGACTGGCTTATTTCACTTACCATAATGCTCTCCAGTTCCATCCATGCTGTTGCAAAAGGCAAGAGTTCCTTCTTTTTTAACCGCAGCGTAGTATTCCATTGTGTAGATGTACCACAGTTTTTTAATCCACTCATCTGCTGATGGGCACTTAGGCTGTTTCCAAATCTTAGCTATGGTGAATTGTGCTGCTATGAACATAGGGGTGCATAGATCCTTTCTGATTGGTGTTTCTGGTTTCTTGGGATATATTCCTAGAAGTGGGATCACTGGGTCAAATGGGAGTTCCATTTTTAGTTTTTTGAGGAAGCTCCATACGTGGGTGATCATTAGGTTGTTTTCATATTTTACTATTAAATTATTAATACACAGGTGTTGTAAACCTTCTTGTATATATCCCTATTCTGCTTCTCTGATGAACTTATTAGAATAAGTTATTAGAATGTAATCACTGGTTAACTGTGTGCTGAGTTTAGATTGGGAGAGGCATTACCTATTTTTTCTTCAGTTACTCTCTCATCAGCAGTGTGGGGGAGTTCCTTTTCCTCCAACATGGGCTATAATTAACTTAAAAAGTCTCGCTCATCTGCTAGCAGAAATATTGTTTTAATTTCCGTTCCTTTTATTACCAGTGAGCTTGAACATCTTCAATTTGTTTTTCTTCTTTGATTTGCTTGTCCATGTTCTTTGCGAAATTTTCCATGAGGGTGGTTTTTCCCTCTTCTTTGATTTGTAAGAGTTATTTTTGTCTTAGGGAATCTGAACCCTCTGTTGATGGCAGATTAATGTATTGGGTGAGAGCCTGACTTTTCCAGATGTGACTTGTGACTAAGTCCCTGAAACTCTCTCGTCACTTCTTCATCTCTAAATTAGTTCATATTTCACAAGTGTGAAATAGCACTCTTTCTCCCCCCACCCCCAACTACACCCCTGTAGGGACAACTGGGAGAGGTGGTATTGGTGGCACCGAGAGAGTTGGATGTCTTTACATAACACTGGCATATCCAGAAAGAGCAGGGATCAAAAAGAGAAGAACCCAGCAACATATTGAGGGACGGATGGAGGGGATTGGGGGCAGCTGTTCCACTCTGGGATGTGGGGAAGACGGGTGGGCTAAACATTTTCTTTAAAGAAAGTCTTACCGGATGTTGTAATCTTTCCTTTGTAGACTCTGCTTCCCGCACTCCCCTCCCCTCTGAGCTGTTTATGAAGCACAGTTCTTTTTTGCGCTGTAAATCACAACTGTATTTCTTTAGTATTTACCTCTGTGTGACACTGGGTTTACAGTGAGCAAGAAGACTCATTTGACCAGGGATTAACTGAGAAGGAGCATGTGAGGTGCCCCATCATTTTTCAAAGAATTTTCCTAATCTGGTATCAGTCTTTGTACTGTTTATGGCATTTTATCATAAAACAAAAAAAATTGTTTTAACTTTAAATATTTTAAAATAGAGCCTCTTAGGCTTGTGTCAGTGATGATGTATTTCTCTAGGATACGGAAGACACAGTGCAGATGGGCTCACGGCGTATCAAATGTGTTGGCTCAGTCAGGTCGGTGTGACTCAGTGGTCGAGCATTGACCTATGAACCCAGAGGTCACTGTTCAATTCCTGGGCAGGGCACGTGCCTGGGTTTCCGACTCGATTCCCAGTGAGGGGCGTGCAGAAGGCAGCCAATCAATGATTCTCTCTCATCTTTGATGTTTATCTCTCTCTCTCCTTTCCTCTCTGAAATCAATAAAAATATATTTTTAAAAATTTAAAAGATGTGTTGGCTCATACAGAAGGAAATCTGTAGGGGACTGGGCCTCAGATCAAGGACTCTGATCTTTCCATCTTCCTGCTCCACCTTTCAGAATATCAGTGATATCTTAAGGTTGATTTCTCTTGTTATAGGACACCTGCCAGTAACAGTCAGGGCTTTCCTCCCTGTCTCTTGTCTATGTTAGGCGGGGGTGGGGTGGGGGTGGGGGTGGGGAGGAGATAGAAAGTGTGGTTTGCTTTGTGATTCTCTCTTAAGAGAAGGAAGTTTTCTTCCAAATAGCTCCCATCAAACATCTCGCCATATCTCAGAAGGTGTCGGCACCCTATCTCTGAAGCCATCATCGGCAGAAAGGAGGGGTTTCAGGCACTTGGCTTAAATCAGGGGTTCTTAAAGTGCGGTCTCTAGATCAGGAGCGTCAGCCCTTGTTTGAAAGGAAAATTCTCAGGATTCACCATAGATCCAGGGAATCAGAAACTCTCTGACTTAAAGCCCTGGCTGGTTGTGATGCCCTCTTTCATCTGAGACCCACCGGCTCAGAGCTGCCAATGGAACGGAGCTGGTTTAGTCCCTGGCACCACAAGGGCTGGTTGAGGGCGGGGCGGCCTCCTGAACGAAGCTGAGACCTGTGAGGGAGGGAGGGAGAAGTGGACAGTGGGAGGTGCCAACAGTGTCCATTACATGGGACACATTCAAAACCCAGATGACCCTTTAAACCTAACTGTTTAAGTTGCAAAATTAATACATGCCCCTCGTTCAACTTTCTGATTGTGCGAAGGTATCGGTGACAGAGGATGCTCACGATTCTGTGCTTGCTTGCTTCACCCACCATATCAGGGAGATGGCTTTCGGTCCACCATAAATCTCTCCTTCTTTGTAAAAGCTGTATCTTATCCCATTCCGTGAATGTTTCTTCATTTATTCCCTCAGTCTCCTGCTGATGGGCCTGCAAATGGTTTCTAATCTTTGCTTATGTCAGCGGTTCTCAACCTGTGGGTCGCGACCCCTTTGGGGGTCGAGTGACCCTTTCACAGGGGTCGCCTAAGACCATTGGAAAACACATATATAATTACATATTGTTTTTGTGATTAATCACTATGCTTTAATTATGTTCAATTTGTAACAATGAAATTGGGGGTCACCGCAACATGAGGAACTGTATTAAAGGGTCGCGACATTAGGAAGGTTGAGAACCACTGGCTTATATGAACTTCTGCAAAGGACATCTATGTCCATGTATCTTTGCATGAGAGCAGACATGTACATGTGGAATTTCCAGCTCAAAGGAAGCTCCATTTTAAATTCTGATAAGTATTTGCAAGTTGTCCCCCACGGGAGTGGCACTAATTTATATTCCTACCAACAGTACATGGGACCCACATCCCACCAACTGTAGCAATTTCCACACTTCCAGATTTTTGCTCATTTTATAGGCAAAAATGTTACTGTTTTAATGTCCATCTTTTAATTTATCACTTATGAAGCAGGCTGGATTACTTTTTCATGTTTTCTTATGTGCAAAATTCATTTGTACATATTTTTCGAGGTCACAGCCACACAGACATTCATATTTGTGTGGTTTCCTCATAAGGGTTCTGCCTTCAATATCAGGCAAAGAAAGATCTTCTCAACTCCCAGATTTGCAAGTGCTGTTTAATAGAAAAGAGATTAAATAAAGCATCTCTGGGGTGAGAAAGGTCATTGCTGTTCCACTTGGGAAGAGGGGCTCATCCAGGACTTCGGAGGAACACAGACCTCAGTACAGAGCGCACAGCCTGTTTCTCTCCCGTCCAGGTGCCTGGTTAAAAGGGCCGTGAGCCCTTCTGTTGACCTGCTACGTATCGTGTCAAGTCTGGGCTTCGGGTGGAGACCTGAGCTCTCTGTCTCTAAGATGATATTTCCAGTTCCAGGCCCTGTAGCTCGGATGGAACACCCCACAGGGCACCCCCTTTCGCTGCCGCTGGTTGCCTCCCATTTCTGGGTATAAGTTGATCTTCTGTAGGCAGCTTTGAAATACGAGCTCCTCTGAGTCTTGTTAAAAGACGTTATCAATGCCTGTCTTTCTCGGCTGGGGTGACCTTTAACTCAGCGTTGCCTTCGCTACCTGACTTGGATAACCTCCAAAGGAAGGTTGCCATGGCGATCCTGCCTTCAGCTCAACCAAATCTGGCTTCTGTATCTTATTAAATGTTTCCCAAAAAGGAAATCACACCGAGACACAGAAGATGAGGGTCATTCACATGTCGCTCTAATGTTCTCTTGCCCTCCCCCTCCCTGATTATCAGTCTCTCTTCCTCTGCCATGAGTTCAGTCACTACCCCCTTCTCCTTTCCTAATCCCAGCACTCGTGGCAAATGCTTAAATGTTAGGGGGCAAAGGGATGGGGGATGGTCATGGCAAATGTCACTTTGCCTTTTAAAAGACATTTTTGCAACCCACATCTAGCACCACTGGCAGATGTCAGAAGTAGATGCATAATGAGACCCTGTTGGAGGCACTATTAGGATAGACATTTTCTTTTCTTTCTTTCTTTTTTTTTTTTGTGGCGTGTCCCCCTTTTCCTGGGAAGTCTGTTTTCATAGTGACTGTCATTAAAGCTGAGGAGATAATCCTTAAACTGCCAGCTCGGTGCTCCTTGTCTGAGAGGGGAGCTGGAATGCACAATTGTCCTTGGGGACTTGCGAGAAGTCGTTTTGTATTCCACTCCATGGTTAGAAGAAGAGGAGAGAAGGCAAAAAATCAGTGACGCTCAGAGTCTAGTCTGCAGGAGGGTAGATTAGGCGCTGAGTCCTCTGCTAACCGTCAGTCCGGCAAAAGGGATGATCGGGCTTCAGGGAGGATAAAGGCTTGCGAAGGCCAGGTGCGGCCATCAGTCCTCAAGTCCCTCCGCCTTTAGAAGCAGATGCCCCCGTCTGCTCTGAAGGGAGGAGGGGAGGTGCCGGGCAATCAGAAGCAGGGCTGTGCTGGGTGGGATCGAGGTCCTTGCTTCTTTCCAGAGGTTCTTCCCCACCATGTTAGTTGGGTAGGGCTACCATAGCATTTGTAGTGGGACTCTAGGGAAGACCACCTCCATCTGCATGGGCCACATTCTTGCCCAAAATACCCTACTTCCTTCCAGCTCACACCTGCCCTCCAGGGAGCGGGTCTTGGGTTGTCCTCACCACGACCACAGATAGATTGCCTTGTCTCCAACCCTCTTAAGCTTGGATCACTGTCTAAACAGTGCCTCGGGCTGCTGCTGTGTAGTCACCGGAAGGGTGGGGCCATTTTTGAAGAGATGTTGACTGTTTTGGTCCCTTGATAATTCCAGTCTGTGCCTCTCTCCTCCACCTTGATTATTGTACATCCCATGGCAGCAAGTAATGTCAAAGGAAACAAAACCTATGGAGTCTAACAGGCAACTGCCCTTCAGAGAAGGCAAGAATCCTAAGCGAGTGGTGGTGATAATGGAGACATAAGGGGTAGAACCTGGACTCTGGGTGGCCATCCTCAGTCCACCTTGAGGGCCAGAGGGCAGAATCTTTCCTGAACCTTCCAACAGGCCTAGATGGAGGGGAGAGCTAACCCCAAAGGGCACCAAGGAGAGGAATGAAGGTGATGTTGGCAGATGCCTGAGTTGACAGTTGACATCAAGGCACAGGTGGCACCCCTTCCCTCATGCCATGGCACCATAGGAGCCCCCAGAATTTGGGCACAATCTTGGGGAGCTGAGGAAATTCTGAGTTGACTGAGTTAGGGTTCCCCCCAGCTCCATGGAGGAGTAATGGCTCAAAATAGAAATAAGCTTGAGTTATGGAAAGATGAAGCAAGTTTTAATACTTGCACACCAAACGGGGGACTCTGATCTGTGTTTACAGCACATGTTACAAGATCTAAAGGCCCTTTCCTTTCTTCAGGTGGCAGAACTCCGGGCTTGTTTACAGATTGGATGCAGAAGAAGGCAAGAGGGGCCCGTCCTGAATTAGCAAGTGGGGAGGCACAAGCTTATATGGGTAGGGCAGAGTAGGGATGGGGAGGGGGTACCTGGCAGAGGGGGTGCTGTTTGATTTCTTTGTCCCAGGGAAGGGAGTAAGGAGGCAGGGACCAATCTCTCAGCAGAACCTAACTTATCCAGGATATGGGCTCCAGAGAGAATGTTCTTTTAGAAGCAAGAGATGGCTTCCAGCCTGAGGAGTCAGGCCATCCTCCCAGGCCCGAGGTCCAGCTCAGCGCATCTGCTACTTCTCACCATCTCTTCACCTCCATAACCGCTGCCCATGAAACTCACCTCCACTGGCAGCCACTGACAGATAGCTTCTCGGTGGAGAACTCCGTGGGGTGCGCTCTGCGATAGGGAGACCTGAACTAAATTGTGCAAAGCCTCCTGTTGGGTGTCGAAATGAAGACGGTGCCGGAACAAAACACAAAAAAGGAAAAGAACCTTTATGACTTCCTGGCAAAGAAAGTCCCTGACCCGCCTTTTCCGGAAGTCCACATTTTATTCTTTTAGATAAATTCTTTTAGAATGGATACTAAAGAATGAGAACCATCTCCTCTTAATTCCTTTCTACCTTGACTCCCATCTGAAAAGCACTAGAATGCACACAACAGATGCAGCAGCGTCCACGGCCTTCTTTAAGTTAAGCCACACACAAGGCACAGTCACCTTGCGTGCACCACGTGGCCTGCTGCACGAGAAAGGCTACTCCTGACTGAAGGGTCCCGGTCACTCACACTTTCCCTTGGGAATGACGTAGTTGGGGGGTCCCTGGAACCCTGCCTTCTGTCATGGGACAGATCACATAATGCATGCTGTTATGCAAATAGCTCTTGTTATCTATAGGCCTGGCTGCTTCCCACCACCATTCTGCATCCTCACAGGATGTGCCCCTGACACCAGGTCAACCAGGACCCCTACAGGTAGAAGGTAAACTGAGGCTTTCCAATGGCGATGCGTGGACCCTTTCAATGCCTTTCAGTCTTTGTGGCTTGCCCTTTGGAAGCATACGAACCTTGAGAAAAGCAAGCCACGAGTTTCCCAGTTTCCCTTCAGATGGAGGGGTTCCGTTTGCCACTCTCACTTGGGGGAGAAAAGGTCTGTGTTGGTGAAATTGGGTTGAAACCAGGTGACGAAAGACAGCGCCGAAGTGGGGAGGACAGAACCTACCGCATGAAGTTATTGTCACAGTGGAATGAGATAACTCACGTGTCATGCGCAGCATGATGCCTGGCACAGAGTGGACTCTCATCATTATTACCCTGGAAGCGGAAGGACCTCAGGTCAGGGACAGAGCAGTGCGGGAGCCGCACACGAGCTCTCTGAGACGTTCCAGTGGAGCGGGTGACACAGAAGCGCAGTACAATCATTCAAGTCTGAGCTCCAAGTTCTCTCCCGCTGGGTCCGCTGATGACAAGTGGTCCTAGGAGATTTTACTGGCGGGGCATGAACAAGATGACTCCATTAGACAGCTTTTAAAAGAGCATCTTCTTAAATTCTCCCTCCCAACCCCATCTTGGGGAGTTGGCAGTAGGATTAGCTGTGCCTCGTGTTGTGAACTCTGTGAAATCTGGCCCATTCTAGGAGCCAAAATGCTTACGAGAAATTTCCGGGGTGGGGTGAGGTGGGGGGGAAAATGGCACAAAATAAGTTAACAGAGAGTGGCTTGAGAGAAGGAAGAAAGGCGTTTTGTTCTTTTAAGAAGAATCTTGAACACTTAGTCCAAACACCCCCGTAACGAATTCATTACTTTACACTAAGCAGACATCTTTTAAATTAGGCGGAATACAAATGAGTCCCGTTCTGTGCCATTAATTTCAGCAACATTTGAATCACTGGCTTTCCGTGTCCTTTGGAGGCCGACCAAATCAGGCTGAGTCTACTTGCATTAAAAGCCATTCATGGGACCCAGCCAACCCCATCTTGCAGATGGCACGCCATATGTTTTGCCTTACCCCCCCCATATGGAACAGTAATATGCAGTCCAAGAATAGAACACACCATTTCTCTACATCTGCATTTCCAGGCACCTCTAACCCACAAGCACTTTCCCTTCTGGACAGAAGTAGGCAAGTTCATCTGGCAAAGATTCAGAAAGATGCTGAGATTCCGGAGGAATGGTGTTTGTTTTCTCTGGCCCCTTCCAGTCTGAAGACCTCAAATGCAATCAGTTCCAAGAGTTTAGTGCATCCATAACATGGTCCTTGGAAATATTCCATTTTCTCTTTTCCAGGAATATGTTAGGCCCTTTAACTTGAAAACAGAGCATTTGATTTTTTGTTAAGGTCAGAAGGCTCCATAAATAATGACTTAAGTGGCTCAGCTCCATTAAAAACCATTTAAATTGAGTTTGATGCTTCTTGAGGGGACCTCAGAATGGAAAAGCAGGAGTACTGTGGCTCAGAAGAGATTGATAAGTATGGCATCTGGATCACATTGAAAACTAGAAGAAGCTTTGAGTGTTTGGAGAGACTTGATGGGAGGGATTAACCAAAGATAAGGAAGAGGGAACGGTTCATTTTCCCATCTATCCAGATTGGGGTGGTTGAAAGAATATTGAGCAGGGAGTTTAGTTTCTTCTCTGCTATTGACTAGCCCTCGGACCTTGAGCAGATGCTAGGATGATATTCCTCATCTGTAAAATAAGGGTATTAAGTAGAACTTGGACTGGCAAGTGAGTTTCATCACTCATGCCACCTTGGACTGATAGGCATTGCCTGAAGCTGGGCTTAGCGGGCAGGGCGGTGAAATACGTTACATGTGAGCCGAGGATCTGAGCGAGGATGTGCTCACGACTTAATTTGATTCAGACTTGAACGTCTCCACCGTTCCTTCCAGCAATAACATTGTGTAACTGTGATTCAGTCCGTTCAACAACTGACCTTAAGAAGGCTGAGCACCATTTGGAAACCTGTTGGAGACTGAAGAAGGGCACTTCAGCTTCGAAACCATTCTCTGACACCAGGAGAGCCGCCGTCCAGACGCCCGTGTCCATCTGCCATCGCTGGGAAGTTTTACATCCCGGCTAGGGAACAGTTCTAGCAACAGACCATTTGATGCCATGGAAACACAGATCCAGCTGATCTGGAATTCTGATTTTAATGCGATTGTAAACCAGAAGCAAGGGGCAGATAATGGAATTTCATCTTGTTTTAGATTGCAGTTCTTTACGTTCCAGTTAGCCACAATCGCGGCCCTTCAGTTACCAGATGTCTATTTTCTAGGTCCTTAGAGATGGAGTTCTAAGAATGTAGGGCTCTGAAATTGCCTGCCCCTGTAGTATGACCTGTCACACAAGCCTCCTGGACCATTACCTGTAACAGCGTCTTAAAACAGGCCTTCCTGCTGCTTTTTTAGCTGAAATATTGAAGGCCAAGAACAAAACAGAAGCAGACAAGCACCTTCACATTCCAAAGCCAGGACATCCATGCAGAACCTGCCAAGGGGTTGGACCTACAACCTAAGCGTCCTGACCTTTAGCCCATCACCTGTCTTGGGTATGAAATCATTGAGACTGGCATCTGGAGAGACTGGATATTTTGGTGGAGAGTTGTTGGTATGTGATGTGACCGTCTCCATACCCAGTGCACATGCTGTAGGGAATGGGAGGCAGAAGAAGTGAGAGAAGCCACCTGCAAGCTATTCTTCCATGGAATTGGGGGACCCAGTGGTCTAAGGCCTGAAATACGTCTGAGTTAGAAATTAAGGTACCAGAGCTGGGAATACCAGGGCTGCTGGGAGGCAATGTTAGAATTTCCCATGAGTCAGATGGACATAAGGGGGAGATTTGACCTGGGGATTCCTTACACGGGACTTTGCCTGAGATGTACAACTGGAAGGGTGATGAACCAGATGTCTGGTGACTATCGAGTGCTCACATGTTAGCACCGTACCCCAAAATGGTGTGTGAAAACTGTGTGTATGTCTTTGTGTTAGAAGAGACTAGACTTAATGTTTTTTTTTAAAAAAATATATATTTTATTGATTTCAGAGAGGAAGGGAGAAGGAGAGAGAGAGAGAAACGTCAAAGATGAGAGAGAACTATTGATTGGCTGCCTCCTGAACACCCTCTGTTGGGAATTAAGCCTGCAACATGGGTATGTGCCCTGCCTGGGAATCAAATCACAATCTTCTGGTTCATAGGTCAATGCTCAACCACTGAACCACACTGGCCAGGCTGGACTTAATGTTTTGAAACAAACAATCCCCAACTCTCAGTGGCTTCACACCATAAAGGTTGATTTTGCACACAGCGTATGCCATGAAGGTTGCTATAGAACTCTGCTCCATCCTCAGAGACCCAGGTTGACGGCAGTTCCATCACTCGGCATTTCAGTGATTCTCAACCTTCTGGCCCTTTAAATACAGTTCCTCATGTTGTGACCCAACCATACAATTATTTTCGTGGCTACTTCATCACTGTAATGTTGCTACTGTGATGAATCGTCATATAAATATCTGATATGCAGATGGTCTTAGGCGACCCCTGTGAAAGGGCCGTTCGACTGCCAAAGGGGTCGCGACCCACAGGTTGAGAACTGCTGCGGTAGTTGTTTCATCTGGATCATGCTTGTCTCTTTGGGGACCTTAGTAGGGGACGAGACAGCCAGTTCAGTAGAGTAGGACCATTGACTATAGAACAGCTGTTCTCAACCTGTGGGTCGCGACCCCTTTGGGGGTCGAACAACCCTTTCACAGGGGTCACCTAAGACCATCGGAAAACACATATATAATTACATATTGTTTTTGTGATTAATCACTATGCTTTAATTATATTCAAATTGTAACATTGCCCCCCAGGCAGCGGGGACCTGCAGTGGCAGCGGGGGGCGCCGCGATCGTGGGCTTCGCTTTAGGCCCAGGCAAGGGACCCCTAGCTCCTGGGACTGCCAGCTTCGACCGTGCCCAGCTCCCATCGCTGGCTCCACCCCTACTTCCTGCTATCACTGGCCAGGGCGGAAAAGGCGCCTGATTCTCCGATCATGGCTGGGGGGCAGGGCAAAGGCCGCCTTTGCCCTGCCCCCCAGCTCTTAGCTCCCCCCTGGGTTTCAGATCACTGTCAATGGCAGGGAGCTTCTTCCTCTTCCTGCTTTCCCTTTCGCCTCCCTGCATTGTGCCTACATATGCAAATTAGCCGCCATCTTGTTGGCAGTTAACTGCCAATCTTAGTTGGCAGTTAATTTGCATATAGCCCTGATTAGCCAATGAAAAAGGTATCGCCGTACGCCAATTACCATTTTTCTCTTTTATTAGTGTAGAATTTATTCTTGGTGAACATGGCAGAATAAAGGAGACGTGGTGGGGAGTGCATGAGGGACATGGGGACAGTATGTCAAAGTTGTGGCCTGGAAGAGGCTTGTACCGGCTTTATTTTGTTTCCAGTAGAAATGGGCCATTGTCCGTGCTTCCAAAGGGAGGACAAACAGATGCTTTGTGCTTGGGATTTGGCTTCTGATCCCTGGGATCAGGGTGCCTTTCATCTGGGATAGTGTTTGTAAGATTATCGGCGCTCAGTTAATCAACACTGCTTTTCAATTTACTCTGGGTACCTCGGAGTCAGCACACGCAGACTTACATGTGCCACTCTTCAGTCCCCTGGAGCAGAACTAAGACCCTTCAGAGTTAAGCTCTGGTGGCAGCTGCCTGGTGTCATGCGTCGGAGCCATGGGCTAGAGTTTCAGAGCCAGACAGTCTCCTCCATGCCATCGAGGCCCGCTTCCTGCCCCTGGCACACGCAGGAGGAAACCCTTGGTTTGCAGCTAGCCTCTGCTTTCGTGTTTCCCTGGAAAGCCTCATTTGAATTCTGTCATGGAAGTCGCATTGTTCTTCAAGCTCTCCCTCAGGACTGGCAGGGACAGTGCCTGAATCAAAAGCAGGCAGGGCTCCTCTTTGTCTCCAGCCTTGAGAAGGCCTGGACGCCACATTGTGCATGCTGTTTTTAAATAGACCGAGTTCAAAGGCACCATCTGGTGTAGAGAAGGGAAGCTTGTGTCTCCATTCGAGCGTGACTCAGGCAGAAACTCTGTTGGCATCCACGTGGTTGGGGTGAGGTTAGAGCCCCCATAAAACACTACCACCCTGCTTCCTCTAACCTCTTTTCATCAGTTTGTCATGTCAACTCATTACCTTAAATATTTTTTAAAAATACTGTTTTATTGATTTTACAGAGAGGAAGGGAGAGAGATAGTTAGAAACGTTGATGAGAGAGAAACATTGATCAGCTGCCTTCTGCACACCCACCACTGGGGATCAAGTCCACAACCAAGAAACATGTCCTAGATCGGAATCGAACCCAGGACCCTTCAGACTGCGGGCTGATGCTCAGACTGTTTGGCTGAGCCAAACCGGTTAGGGCTAAATATTTTTGAAAAGGTACCACTTTGTAGAACGGCCTTCTCCTCTGTCCTCTACCCCCACCTCTAGATATGGTTCAGGGTAGATCCTCTTGTTAGTTTCCCCCCTTTCTTTTTAGCTGAGGAAGGGAATTGTGAGGCACCCCACTCTTCACCATGTTGCATTTACCTGCCATCTTCCTCTTACAAGTGGGGATGGGTGAACGCTCTGATTTCGTACCTTGGACAGGGTAAGGCTAATGCCTTGTTCAGGATGGGAAACAGAGTCTCCTGGAAATTATGGCAACCTGAGTGGGATCCTGACTGACGCGCCATTGGGTACTGAGCCCTGGCTCCTCATATATAGGAAAGGTCCTTTCCCTCCAGGGCAGAAAAGTACAGGGTCCTGCTGACCCGTCCCAGCGATGTGTGGAGCTGTCACTTCTCTCCTCCTCAGCTCCCCATCTCTGTCCAGTTTGGGTCCCATTATAAGGTGCAAGAAATGTCCATTGTCCCTGGGAAAGAACAGGTGAAAGCGGAGCTGCCCTGAATGGCCTATGCCAGTGGTCGGCAAACTGCGGCTCGCGAGCCACATGCGGCTCTTTGGCCCCTTCAGTGTGGCTCTTCCACAAAATACTGGCTCTTCCACAAAATACTGACTTCTGTGCATGGGCCACGAAGTTTCAATTGCACTGTATGTGCACGCCCGCACATGGTATTTTGTGGAAGAGCCACACTGAAGGGGCCAAAGAGCCGCATGTGGCTCGCGAGCCGTGGTTTGCCGACCACGGGCCTCTGCAGTTGACAGTAACCCTGGGCAACTCTGTATTATTTCCTGAGAGACTGGACTGCAGATCAGGAGACCATCAGAGACCAACCAGAGCATAACTCAGCACCAACTCGCCTTTGTCCCTCGGCCTGGCAGAGTGGCCCCGAGCAGAGGGCAGCGATTTGCCATGCGTCGAATGCCGTCTGCTGGCGAAGGACTCAAGGCGGGTGCCTTATCAGGTTTTATCACACGTGTCCCAGCCAGGCAGGGTTTCTTTCCTCAGTCAACTGATGGGAAACAGAGACGGGAGGTGACGTGGCTGGGCCTGTGCCGCTCAGGCAGGATGCTGTGGGGAAAAGGTTAGCGTCTGGGTCATCTGGGATCCCTGGGGCCCCCAGTGCAGCAAAGGTGGGCTGGAGGCCACTTCCCTGCTGTAGCCCAGCCTGGTGTGAGTGCTGAATTTCTGACCGGGACAGCTGGTGACATCTTGCCAGGCTCCCAGGAGCGCACGCTGACCCTGGGAACTTTCCCACCCTGTGTCTCTTCCGCGCTTGCCCTTCTTTCATTCTGTGCTTTGTCGGTTTCAGTTCTCATTTCCAGGGTGGCCTCTGCCAGAGGGTGACTCCACGTTTCTCCAGCAGCCTGCGGTTTGGCTGTCCCCATGTCATCCCCAGACATGGAGCCAAGTGGCCCGGCGTGTGCAGAGGGAAATGTCTCGTCCTCATTTCCCACCGAGTTCCAAAGGCAGCAGCTGCATCCACAGGGCCCGAGGCCGCGGAGCCAGAGCCTGTCACTGTCACCACACTAATGAGTGTTTCCACTCCATGGGCCTGCGGGTGTGAGGAGGGCTGTCGGCTGAGGCTGGTGTGGGAACAGCACCCACGGGACCCAGCTGGGTCACTCGCCGGTAAGGCTAATATAGTCCCCAGGGCCTTGGGGCTGCTGATCAAGGTGAAGCTTGGGGATTCCTGGGCCGTGTTGAGACCTGAGGACTAGGGTTCAAATCCTAGCTCAACCACTTCCTAGTCCAGTGATGGCGAACCTGACACGCATGTCAGAGGTGACACCTGAACTCATTTTTTTTTATTGATTTTTCTTTGTTAAATGGCATTTAAATATATAAAATAAATATCAAAAATATAAATCTTTGTTTTACTATGGTTGCAAATATCAAAAAATTTCTATATGTGACACAGCACCAGAATTAAGTTAGGGTTTTTCAAAATGCTGACATGCCGAGCTCAAAAGGTTCGCCATCACTGGCCCAGTTCTTGAACATTTGGCAAGTTCATCAACCTCTTTGCTTCGGTTTCCTCATCTGTGAAGTGCGAATAATGATAGCATCAAACGGCGGGGGCGGGGGGGGGTGGCGCTGTGAGGATTAAATGAGTTAACCCAGGTAAAGCGTTTAACTGGGGCTCAAGAAACATTATCAGCTTTTTTATGGGCCTCTGCCAAGCCCTCCGTTCCCGATCTCCCTCCCACTCATCACCTGTGCCTCGCAGGTGCCATTCAAGGCCATCGTTCCCCATTGCCGTCTTGACTTCCCTAAGATACTGTGTGAGGTGCTAAGTGAGTACTTGAATTATCGGGAGGGAACACGTTGCAAAGTATATGGTTGTCTAACCATTACGCTGTACACCTGACACTAAAACCAAATAATATTGAATGTCAACTGTAATTGAATAAAAAAAAATGTTCTCCCAGTGGCTCGGTGTAGTCCGCAGTCTTTGGGGGGTGGGGATGAGGTTCTAATGCCTGCTCGGGCCGGGGATGAGCCTCCCGTCCAGGGCCGGAGTCCTGAGGCTCTCTGAGTAGGTCAAAGGGCAACTGGAAAATCTGCTTCCACCAGCTCAGCCAAAGGAGTAACACACTGGCCACCCACCTGGGCTGCAGGGGCAGAGTGTGACCCGTGACAGTTCAGAGCTGGTCCGTACCTCCTGAGAGTGTCAGGGAAGTGGTCCCATTGCCAGCCTGTGGCCAGCACCCGAAGCAAAGACATTAGCCACCGTCCAGGAGGCTGGTCACTCCTGCCACCCAGGGCACAGGGTACCGCTGTGGAAAGCAGGTCCCCAGGAAGGCAGACAGACAAGAAACCAGGGAGCATCCATGTCAGTGTTTTCCATGAGATCCTGGCTGTGCTTTAAAAAAAAATACTGATGTCCTTGATCAGTTTCCAGGGGTATTGCTTCAACGTGTCCCCATTGTGGCCTGGGCACTGGGCTCTTCGATGAAGTTTCTCAGGGTTAAGAGCTACAAAATATAAACAAGGCAATTCAGGTAGTTTATGAAGGCCACCCAGCAGGATACTGTGATGTGGAGCAGAGCGTGATTAGCTGGGGGTGACCTGGGACCGACTCCCAGGGGTGACATTCAGTCTGAGACCTGAAAGATGAGGAGATGGGGAAGGAGCTTTCCATGCACAGGGAACAGCCAGTGCAAAGGCCCTGGGCCTGGAATGAGTCTGGAAAATTCTAGGAGAAGCAGAAAGATCTGTGTGGCTAGAATGTAGTGAGCTAGAGGGCTCAAGACCTTGTAAAATCAAGTAAGATGCTTGGAATTATCTCCCAAGGGTGCAGGAAAGTTAAGCCGGGCAATTGCATTGAGCAGAATCTGGAAAACTCCCAGCGCATGCATTTCATTTGCTCTTTAGAACTGATCTCTCCGCCTACCCCTACCCAGCTTCTACCCTGTCCTTTATTTGCATTTTCGCCATAACTCTGTGAGGGAAGTAAGGAGGTATTTTCTCCATTTTGCAATTGAGAAGTGGCTCGTCCATGTCGCCCGGGCTCTTGAGTGGCAGGCTCTGTGTCATCTGGTACCCCTCCCAGCGCTCTTGCCCAGAGATGCTCACAGGACGAGAAGCAGCCACCGTGGTTATTACAGCGAGTGACATTCTCGCCAACCCTGGACGTTGAAATGGAGAAGCACAACCTTGGCTTCCCTTGAGCACAGCGGCTTAGCCCAGTTGTCTTCTTTGCAACATCCCACTTCCATTAAGCGCTTATTATTCTGATGAGCCGGTCATCCCTTCAGACCCTGTCCGGCAGCTCCATTGTGACAAACTCGTTTTAGAAATGAAGGCTCTGTGCACTCAATTGAAGGGGTGTTTGGCAGAACCAACCCCTTGCCTCGGCTCCCCTTGGTGTTTGGCACTGGCGTCTGGGCCTGCCCTGCTTGCGTCTGAGTTGGCCACGGGGCAGATTCCCCACCGCTTGGCTGTCATCCCTCATGTTCTACGTTGTTGCCAGGATTGGCTGCTCACAACTGCTGCTGGGTCAGTTTCGGAGAAGCCTCTTCAATATTGGAGCATGTGGTCACAGCTGAAGCCTTTGGGTCTTTCTTGATGGTTCTTAGAACCTCTTAGGAACCCCAGTTCCCACCCTGTTTCTAGGGGAGGTGGGAGCACAGAGGAAGTGCTGGAGAAGACAGCAAAACACCACCAGGAACCTTTGGTGTCCTTGTGGGTCGGAGCTATTCATTTTGGTTAAACACAACTGGAGCAATTCTAGACAAGCTGGATGATGGGGGGCTGGATGGCTCCATTCACTGCATGTGGAAACGGCCCCACCACCTGGACTACAGGAAGTGAAACTCCTATCCTCCCCATGAAGCCCACAGGCAAAATACATCGCTTCTGGGCAGTAGCCATGGAAACCTCCCATTGTCCGCTTGGCCTGCCATTAGAACCAAGCCCCTAGTTTTTTAGCTTCCTGGAGCCAGGGTGGCAGAGAGCGCTCCCCACCCTCCTCCCTCCTTACCATCTCCCCGCATGCCCCAGGTCAGAGCTCGGGGACCCAAGAGGAGCTGCAATTCTCTGGGAATACCCTGCTCTTGTGGATGCCCAGGGGAAGAGCCCGGGAGAGGGAGAGCGGAAATAGAGGATGGAGGTGGGAATGATGATGACATCAGCAGCGTTGGTAAGAGAGAGGAGGGCGGGGCAGGCTGCCTTGTCATTCAGGAAGCCATGGAGGGCATTCAGGAGGCAGCACACGCGTCTGAGTCCCATCTTCCCATCTGAGCGGCACCGTTCATTCCTGTTCCTGCTCCATCCGTTCTGCAAGGGGAGCCTTCAAAAGCACGAAGAGATTTATCAAACAGCAACCCGAGGAGCGGTTGGTCACACCGCCATCTGCACAGACAGTCCCCTACCCTGTGACACAGCAACGGGAATGATTTATGAGGTCCCCCAGCTCCACCCCCGAGCCTGGTGAAACCTCAGTGGCTTCAGTCCTCCCCCAGGGGGAGTGAGAATTGGTCTGTGTTGATAGGCAAAAGAACGGGGGTTCATGCTGAGGTGCTCCTGACTGTGAAGTGATGCCCAGGACTGTGCTTAGGGTTCATTTTCTGTATACAGTGACCCAACCACAAGGACTAACAGAGAAGCCCTGGAGTTGGGGATAGGATGCAAATTCTGGGTGCAAATTCTGCCGGGGAGCTATGTGGCTTCCATGTCATGTTTTGCCTTAGTTTTATGACCTATAACAGGGGTCCTCAAACTTTTTAAACAGGGGGCCAGTTCACTGTCCCTCAGATCGTTGGAGGGCCGGACTATAGTTTAAAAAAAACTATGAACAAATTCCAGTGCACACAGCGGCGGCAAAAACACCCAGCGGGCTGGATAAATGTTTTCGGAGGGCCACATGTGGCCCGCGGGCTGTAGTTTGAGGACCCCTGACCTATACAATGGGGATAATGATTTCTGCATCTCCCCAACTCACGATTATTTTGAAGGTTCTTGTGACACAATAGATGCAAAACGACTTCATTAATTATACAGCCCTTACCAGGCATCAAGGATTTAATCCAACAAACATTTATTGAGCAACTGCTGTGTGCTATGCACCACTCCTGGTGCCGTGATGGACACATGAATAAAACACAGGCCCTGCCCTCGGCGAGCTTACAGTCTAGGAACGGTCAAAGGACAAGTGCACAGGAACTATAATACAAGGCAGACTATGGTCAGTGCCATGAGAAAGGTACAAATAAAGTGCTATGGTGGTTCAGCGGCGGGAGCGACCCCAGCGGTTGGTAGATCGGGGAGGGCTTCATGGAAGACGCGGTTTCTGCATGGGCCTTGAAGGAAACAGAAGAGAGCATTTCAGGAGGCGCGGACATTCCAGGAGATGAGAACGGCAAGTCCGAAGGCACAGAGACAGGAAAGCCGGGCACCCCTTCCAGGAATGACAATGGGTGCCGGACGAAAGGAAGACGGGCCTCGTTGGGCGATCTGTAATGTCAGCATGAAGACTTGGACGTCACTTTTAAAAGCGTGTGCGTGGCTGGAGATAAAGATCGCTGTGCATGTTGAGGACGCACTGGAGAAGGTGCACGCGTGCCCAGGAGCCCTCGGAGGGGAGACTGCTGCTGAAACTGCCCACACGTCCAGGAGGCCAGGGCAGTGCTGGTGGGAAGGAGCGGCAAGGAAGGGGAGGAGTCGAAGATGCCTGTAGGCGGGTTTCTGAACTGGGTGGCTGAGAGGATCCCGGCCTTCGAACTGAAAAAGGAGGGGCCATGGAGGAAAGGGAGGCAGAGATAACCAACCTGGCTTCCTGTGTTGAGTTCATGGTGCTGCCAGAGCAGATGGGGTGAATGTCCAACAGGAATGTGCAGTCCAGGCCTGGGACCCGGGAGGGGCTGGGCTGCAGGGACGTGCGGAGGGCGGGCCCACAGGGGGCGCAGGTTGCTGATGGAGGTGCAGGGAGGTAAGGAGAGGGGGGATGTCTATGTTGCGGGCAAGGAGGAGAGAGGGGAATCATGGTCAGGTCCACCTCAGCTCCTTTTTCGGTTAAGGGCATCAATAAATAAATCATAAATACATAAATAAATAAATACATAAATAAGGGCCAGAGCGGCATTGGGCAGGGAGGAGAAAAACCACAGGAACGTGTGGTCCCAGAAATTAGAGGAAAGGGAGTGTCCAGGAGGGGTCCCTGGAGAGCTGGTGGCAAGAAAGGGCCTTTCGATGGGCATTGTGGGCGGTGCCAGGGGCATGGAGGCCGAGGGGGGGTCGGGAGGAAAGGCTGTGTAAGCCTGGAGGCCCCTTCCCAGGCGGGGGGTGAAGGGAAGGTGAGGGAAGAGGCCATGGGAGCCAGGGTGGGTAGAATGAGCATGTGTTGGTGGACAGAGAGGATGGAGGCCACAGAGGAGTGGCTAGGGTATCAGGGAGCGTGTCATGGGGGACCTCACTCCAGCGGCTCCATTTCTTTAGTGGAGGAGGAGGCAGACAAGGGGGGTCATTCGGGGAACTTGAGGGAAATGGAGGTCTGCGGGGCTTCAGGGTGGATTGCCTGGGGGTCCACAGGCGGTGACCGAAGGGGCCCGGGTGGCTGTGTCCACTGCCATCACAAGACAGTAGATCGGGGGACAGGCCAGGACTCCTGCTAGCTGCTTATGCCGGAGGCTGCAGTGGAATCTCACGCAAGCTGAGCTCTTAAGGGACAGAGGAGGGAGGGCTGCCCCTGACAGTGAGTGCCCAGATGCAGGACGAGGAGAGGAGGATGAGCACATGTGAGTGGTCCTGGGCCCGCAGCCTTTCTCTGGAGGGAGCCCGAGGCAGGTTGTAAGGGCTTTTCCACTTCAACTCGCATCATGTCAGCTTCAGGAACCAGGAAGGGACAGGAAGAAAACCAGGCTTTTCTAAGTGCTTGGGCTCCTACACTCCCCAGGGAGGGGTGCTGGCGGGTGGACGGAGCTCAGAGCCAGCTCCAGGACCTGACATCACGGCTCTCCACTGGAATGTTCTAGAACCCAAGACCTCGGCTCACCCACGCAGGCCCTGCTGTCAGTCCTGCCCATTCCCCACGGCTCTGCAAGCTTCAGAAGTTAAGCGTCTCCCAGGGCCTCGGAGAGCCTCCCGATAAAAGGCCCTGCAGAAGTGTGAAGTCCGATGCTAACTATCTCCACTTCTCCTGACGAGTCCACACCGCTCACTGCCCACCGAGGCTGCTAGGGCTCCTGACATATCCACTTCATAACGCAAAGCCCAAGTCTTGGCTTCGCACACCCACAAGAACAACAGGGAAAGGAACGCAGAGTCGTAGAATCACAGTCGAGGTTTGGAGCTGGAGCGTGCGTGTGTGGGGTTAATGGATCGGACTGTCCTCCCCTGGCTTCCTGTCAGCCATTAATTAGAAGCAAGTGGCCTGTTCCGAACTGCCATTGATGCATCATGTCCGCGCTCCTGTGCTGGGGAGCAGGTCTTGATTACTTTCCTCAACTCCCTTCACCTTCCAGATAATGGTTTTTGACTCATCTTTCAAATTCGTTGTAAAAGACGCACTTATCAGACAAGAAAGCACATCTAACAAACCAAGCCGGCTGACGCCGGTCTCAACGTGACCTGTGGTTCCAGCCCCAAGTTCCGGGCACCGAGCCCAGGTTTCCCCCAGGGAGTTTATGTCCAGTATTTAGAGACTGCATGTGCTTTGGGGTTTTTTTGGTGTGTGTTTTTTAAGTCTTAACTCTTTATCTTAACAAAGGGAAAATGGATTTTGCAAAATTCTAAAATCATTGCCTCTGGGGCGAAAGGAAGTGGAGGTGGCCCCATTCCCCGCAGAGGAGAAAACCTCAGTGTGACCATCAGGACGGGAGAGGGACCAGAAGTGACGCCAGAGAGGCCCCTGGTGTGCGCGAGCAGGAGGCAAACAGAGAGAGTGTCTGCGGAGAAACGGAGCCGAATACTACACATTCTTCCAGGTCTCCCAGTCGGGGGCGCTGGAGGCACCCAGAAAGGCAACCACGTATTTTAAAAAGGCTGGCATTTGTCTTTGCGGGGCCTTTTCCAGCTCTCGCGGGAGCTTCCCCGGAGGCGGGAGGGGACAGTACAGTCCCTCATGTGACATTCTAACAGGCCGGGCAGGAGGTTAACTCTGGGGATGACATCCCTGGTCCCTTCCTCCTGGGTGGACTCAAGGTGCTTTAGAGAACACCCACTACAGCAAAATTTTGGACCCTCTCCTGTCTGTTCCGGGGCGGGAATGCCGACCCTTAGCGGTAGGTTGCAATTTTTCAAAAGTACAATTTGTCACACTCTTCACTGCCCTCTGCCTGCTCCGTCCCAGGTTCGTGGTGGTTTGTGCTAAGCCAGAGCATAAACTGTCCATCGTGTCTTCTCCGGCCTTCTCTCCATAGCTGCGGTTCATCCCTCGAGCACTGAAACTCTGCGTTCGCGGGAAGGCCTTCAGCTGGGACATGGCCCCTGCTTCTCTGCGTCCGTGTGCTCCTTCGCCCAGCTGATCGCTCCGACCTCCCTCTCCCCCGTGAACAGCACCGTTTAGACTTGGGTCACATTGTCCCCTCTGGGTCTTGGCTCACCCAGAACCCACATGTCTCAGAGGCTCCAGGCAGTTCCACTCATCCATGAGCCCAAAGATCCCTCCAACCCGGGAGGCAGTTTGTCATCCAAAGTCATGGGACTGGCTTCTTTCCACGTCGAATCCTTTCGCCCCCAAAGATGGACCGGGTCTCCATTCTGGTGGGTTCTCCATACCTTCTTCTTGTGGCTTATCTGCCTAATGCTAGATGAACACCACACAGTTATAAATACTCAGGTCAATATATATATGCAGGTATAGATATATATATTCTGGTCACTGTTTTACACTTTAACAAAGAAAACCACTAGCCTGCTTGTTCTAGAGTTTGTGCCACCCCGACTCCCATCTGCCCGTGGTGTAGCTGGCAGGAAATGTGAGCCACTGAGTCCGCCGGGTGCCCGCTTACGTAGCTCCGTCGCACTGGCCGACAGTCAGTTTCAAAGCACCCTGCTCGTGCAGGCTCTTGAGGGCCTTGAACTCCAAGGGCATGGTGTGGGGGCTGGCCTGGGAGGTGTAGCCGTACTTGAGGCTGTCGTAGTAGTGGTACTTGACGGGGTTCTGGTTCTGATCCAGCGGGAAGGGCCAGAAGCCGTAGAGGTAGATCTGGTTGCAGAAGCGCGTGGCCAGGGTGTACATCAGGAGGCCGGTGGTGGGTCTTTTGATGTGCACCTTGTTGGTCAGCCAGTATCTGAAACAAGGGAGGAAAGAAACAAAAAAGGAGGCCCGAGTTTAGGAATGATTCTTTCTATGAAGAGGACCAACCGGGGAGGCCAGAGCGATTTGTCTGGGAAGAGTCAAGCTCATGCAGCCAGTTTCATAGAGCTCAGATGACAGGCAGCTTCTCCCTGCCTGCTTGCTGGGTCTCTCTCACCCTGTGGTAGCTCTGGGAGAGTCGGGGCTGGGAGTGAGCTAGCTGCAGCTGCTGTAGTCATCACCCACGGACCTGCAAGCCACCCGCAATGTCCCCGTGTGAGTGCGTCTCCGTGGCTGTTCATTTCCTGAGCCAATTCAAGCTCTAACGGCGGCCACGTGCCATATTAGGGATTTGTGGTTTGTTTATCTTGTGATAGTGAGGCCTTAGCAGGGGCCAGCTTTCAGAATGGATTTCCTTGCAGGCTATTGTGGTAGTCGGGAGGGAGAGAGGGAGGGGGAATTTAATCAGTGGCAAAACACCCAAGGAGCTGACAGGTGGGTCCGAGGTTACACAGACATTCAATGCGCCCTCCTCGTAGCTGTGCCTTTCCCTCACGTGTCCCCTCAGTGAACTCTCTCTCTTTTTTTTCCCCAAACTAAATACATGCATCACATCTTCCTGGGAATGTTCCCTTTGTTCTACCCGCTTCTCTCCAGCTCAAACTGACTTAATCACTTCCACATCATTATCTCGAGCTTTGTTTCTGCTTTCCCCAATGTGCTTATCAACCCGAGCTGACAATCCGTTACTGCGCGGGTTGGTCTCCCTCATCAAACTCTACTGTGATCTCTCCGAGAGCAGGGGCCATGCCTGACGCCTCTGTGTTGGGAGTTCAAGGGCTTCTGGCTCAGTATCTGGTGCAGCCAAGGCTCTATGGCAGAGAGAGCAGCGCTCAGCAAATACTCCATATGTACCCCTACATCTCCCAGAATCCCTTGTCATTGGGCCGGGGTCATGTGACCAGTTATGGCCAATAGGCTGTGACCACAAATGTGTTCCTTCTGGGCCGATGTTGATCAAAAGCAGGTCCTCTGCTTTCTCTCCTCCTGCATCAGAGGACTTCAGAGCCTCCTGTAAAGATGGTGTAAGCTTAAGATGGACGAATCCTGGATCCCTGAATCACTGGTTGGAAGAGAGCCCCGGCCAACATATGGTACTTTGCAAGAATGAGAAATTAACTTCTGCCATGCTAAACCATGCGAGTTCTACGGTTAGCTATCACAGTATAGCCAAACTAATGATCCTGGCTTCTATTGTGCTCAGCAAACTTTCTATTTTTCAATGGAACTGAGAAACAGGAAGAAGTTGGAAAGGAGAGAAGAGGAAGCGAGCAGTGCACGCAGCTTTGTAGCTGTGGCCAGCTGAGAAAGGAATAGAAACGCCCAGCCGTTCGTCCCTGGCGCCAGGCTTTCCACCCAGAATCACTCACTGGGAAAGGTGTTAGCAGCAAATGAGGCTGCGGGGTGAATGTGAACTCAGTGGCCTGGAGGGACCCACTTATTTCCTGTTCTGCCTCCACAGCTAAACAAGAACTCCTGAGATGTGTGACAGGGACATGGGGCACCTTCTAACGAGCAGCTTGTAATAGAGGCCGGCTGAGTTCTGCAGGGACAGAACACTCAGAACACTTCCTTCATGTCTCCTCAGTCTTTCCGGCCAATTTAGCGACTGTGTGCCTGGCCAATTCGTAGACGGTTTCTTTCCTTAGGATAACAGCTGGGCGTGAAAACACGAACTAATTAATTTTGCCTGCCCAAATGAGGTTAGCTGGGTGCATCTGGGACATCATATTGACAGTGCACCTTTAATATCCCCGGCTTGAGATTTTAATTAGAAGGCAAAGTCATCTCTAAGAAGGCAATAATTATTTTTCAAATTGGTTACCCCAACTGCTAAGACGATTAAGCACTGTATTTTATGAGCATGGACACCAATAAATAAGGATTGCCACAATCATATCGAAAGCACATTCAGCCTTTTCCCTGGATGCCTGGGCTTGGTACGTGGCAAGAGCGGTGGCTGCCAGTGTTGGAAAAAGAGACCAAAAGGGCTTTCTCCAGGAAGCTCAAAGCAATTTGTGGGCTAGAGCTCATCTCATCCATACGGGGCAGGAATGCCTCCCCGGTGGCTGGCAAGGGCCACTTGGTGATATTTGGTGCAAGATCAGCAGCAAAGCCAGGAACATTGAAGCTGAGACCAGGAGAAGGGTTGCAGGTCAGGAGACACGGGAGGTGATGGTGACGAAACCAAGAAGGTCCCCTCTTGAGCTCTGGTCTCGCACCATCCACATCATCAGCCTTGGCCCTGATTTGGGGCTCCACAGCCCATTGCTGTCCTTCCCTGGGAAACACTGGTTAAGCCTCTACTGTAAGGGAGACACATCTGCACAAGGCTGCCCAGTGGTAATGGTGAGCTGGGGATGTTGTCTCAGAATTTGGGGCTGGAGTGCAGAGCTGGTCAAGCCTGGGGATGCTCGAAGCTGATTCCTGGTCCCTGTACTTCCATGTTTATCCAAATAAGTCAGCTAACCTCAAGTCTGACCAGGCCACCGAAAACCTTCCAAAGAATCCACAGGATGGCATCCAAAGGCCTCAGCCAGGATCGCGAAGCCCTTGAGATCCGGGCCAGAAATCCCTGCCACCCCCTGGTAGGCACAGTCACACGCCACAGGGACCTTCTTGGTTTCTTCACCATCACTTCCCGTGTCTCCTGACCTGCAGCCCTTCTCCTGGTCTCAGCTTCAATGTCACTTCCTGCAGGAAGCCTTCCCGGACCTCCCTGGAGGGTTTTGTGTTCCATAAGCTGTTCTTTCCCTGTTGCAGCACGCATCATGCGACACTGTAACTACTGGTTGCTTGTCTTTCTCCTCCCTTACACTTAAAAATTCTGGGAGCAAGTGGTTTAGCTTCTCCATAACCCCAGATCCTCGCATAGCATATGCACAAACTTCATGAAGCAATGCATGAAAATGAACAAGCAAGGCCAGTGGCTCCCTTTGAGGGTGCTGGCAGGGGAGGGGAGGGAGATCACAGTAGCTTTGTGTGGGAGACCAACCCACACAGCACTGGCCTCACCCTAACCTCTCCTGGGCAGCCACCAGGTCTGTGCATGTGAAAGGCAGGCTGACAGCAGTCCAGAGGGCATGTTGCCAAAAGGAAAGAGAAAACCATCATGCTGGTTACTTTGAGGGGTTCCTCCTGCTTCAGGGTGAGCCCCCCAGGGTGTCCAGATGCTGCTGCTCACACACAGACCCAGCAGGGACCCAATCAGACCATTGCTTGGCGGGGCGGGGGGCAGTTAAACCTTCTGGCTGGATTCTGGAATTTAAACTAATGCCACTCCCAGCTGAAAAATGATATTCAACCTCATTTATAATTAAAGGAACGTTTGCAAGGTTATGGGAGAGCAGGTATTTTTAATCATAGGTGGGAGAGTAACTTGGCAATATCTATAAAAATTAACAATGCCTATATCTGTGTCTCTCTCTTTAGCAATGACACTTCTAAAAAGCAAGCCTATACACATAGATATATGTGCAGATGTCAGTAAAAGATGGTCACTGTAGTACTGGTTATATCCGCAAAAGATGGAAACACCCACTTATGTCCACGCACCTCCCAATCCCCTCACACATGGTCTCTGCTTATGTAAACTATGAGCCTGACTCAGTGGAAGGCCAGGAAGCTGTGAAGGTAAAGAAGGCAGTACCTGTCAATCTATGATAATAAAAATGTAATATGCTAATTAAACTGGACGTTCTTCTGGACAACCTTCTGACTTTCCGGACGAAGCTGGGGCTGCTAGGGAAGCCGGTGCCAACAGGTGGGGGGAGGAAGGCCTACTCTCGCACGAATTTCATGCATCGGGCCTCCAGTATAAAATAATTTCCAGAATTTAGTAAGGTGTGGTGCTTAAAACATGCTCCCTTGTATGTAAAAGATGATTTTTCTGGAAGGAGACACAGAAAACCAGTTTAATTAACAAGGCTGGCTCTGTGAAGGCGGGCTCGCTTTTCACTTTAAATCCTCTTATACTATTTGGGATTTTCTTTTTACTATGTGCATTCCTATTTAAAAAAAAATAATAGAGACAGTCCATTAAAAATGACCCAATGCTGGCAGCCACCTGTGCCACAATACCACAGACTCCCTCCTTCTCTTCTCCATGGAACACACTTCCACACTCGTGTCCCTGCAGGAGACTTGGACCCAGAGCCCACGACTTAGTACTGCAATGGGCATGTCCTGGGGGCCAACTCCGACCCTCACTGGTCTCCCCAATTCTCTGCACCATGCTTAGCCCCTCACCGCTGGGCCTGCAGGCTGGTCCTCAGTCTCTGCTCCCCACAGAGGGGCAGCAGGGCCCGCTTTGCCAACACGCTGCTCCAGGCCTGGCAGAGATGCCCGCTGGATCAGTGCCAGCCCGGGGCCTCGGCTCAGCACTCCTGGTGCCTAATTAGGCACCATTTCACAGGCCTCCTCTGCACCAGGACTGTGGCTGGGCGGCTGAATGGGCCTGCTTTCTTGCCCATGGGCCCCCCTCTCTGCGGCTCACAGCCTTCCCCGTTGTTGTAATTGAATTAGAGCCACGCGCTAGCAGCTGCTGACCAGTTTCCCACTTCTTGCGGCCACACTCAGTTGCCTGGTGTCCTCCCCCTCGGTTGCTCACCTCCCTTGCCAATAGCCAGCCAGCGAGGCGCTGTGCCACTGTCCAGGCCAGCAGAGTCAGAAGTCCTTTGGAAGAGCTGCTTGGGCTGCGGCAGGGGCTGGTAAGAGTCGAAGGGCAGGCCTTCTGCTCAGGTCTCTGTGCCATGCTGTCCACCCCCTGCAATGCCCAGGCCCAAGAACTGTCTCAGATGGGCCAGCATCTTGAGAGCACACGGTGGTTAGAGACTCTCCTAGCACAGGTTCACGGCATCAAAGAGTCTGAATGGGAAAGGGTGCGAGCTAGCCCAAAGGTCCATTATGTTGAAGCCATAACCTCCAGTACCTCATAGGGCGGTGATGGCGAACCTATGACACTCGAACTCATTTTTTTGGTTGATTTTCCTTTGTTAAATGGCATTTAACTATATAAAATAAATATCAAAAATATAAATCTTTGTTTTACTATGGTTTCAAATATCAAAAAATTTCTATATGTGACACGGCACCAGAGTTAAGTTAGGGTTTTTCAAAATGCTGACACGCCGAGCTCAAAAGGTTCGCCATCACTGTCATAATGTCACCTTATTTGGAGATAAGGGGTGACCAAGTTAAAATGATGTCATAAAGGTGGCCCCTAATCCAATATGACTGACATCCTTAAAACCAGGGGACGTTTGGAGAACACGCGCACACAGGGAAGATGCCATGTGAACATGAAGAGTGGCCACCAATGAGCCATAGAGGGAGGCCTGGGAAGATTCTTCCCTCAGAGCCCCCAGGAGGAACCAGCCCTGCCGACACCTCGATTTCGGCCTTCTAGCCTCCAGAACTGTTGTGTAGGCCACCCGGCCTGTGGTGCTTTGTCACAGCAGCCTGAGCAAACTCATACAGCAGTTCTGTGTGGCGTGGATTTCCGGCTCCAGGACTAAGGGGTATCCGCTGCTGACTTCACTGAACGTCCCCAAGGAGGCTGAATCCACTGCCCCCCGGGAGGCAGCCACACTCATTGCAGATCACCTTGACTTGTTGGGAGGCTCTTCCCTATGCCCAGATGGCACTGACTCCCTGTAGATCCTCTCCCCGCCCTAGTTTTACCCCTGGAGCCTCACAGGCCAAATTGGTGGGCCCTTCAAGGGCAGATGCCTTGTTTTATTGACTTTCACACGAGCCTGGAGCCCGCTAGGTGCCTGTAAGTATTCACTGAATGAAGAAAGGTTGCTTTCATGTTCCTCAGAGCATCCTTCTCTCCCCAAACCTTTCAACTTCCGAATTTCTCTGCTTCTGTGGTCCCTCTCCAGCCGGGTACCCAACACAGAATGTGATCCTCTGAGTGGGATTTGACCCGGGAGAGTAAAAAAAAAGGCCATGGCCACCCTCCCCGACTCTCAGAGACATCCTATGTCCGTGGCTGCAACCCAAGATCATAGATTCTTTTGAGCGACCACTCACCCGCTGGTGATTGGCACCGTTCATCTCTCCATACAGTTGTTTAGAATGCTGCATTTGTCCCTGTTACATTTCTGCCTCTTAGATTAGCTCATTGTGTCAGCCTGTCAAAAATAATTGCGATGCAACCCTGAAGCTCTATTGGACCCTGCACCCCACAATGCCCCATGGCCCCACAGAGGGAGAAGGCCATTGGCAGAAGCCCATTCCAAGGCCCTCAAGCCCCCTCCCCACTCCCTCCCCCCTCCCCCAAATCAGAGACCCACCCCACCTGCCTCTCCTGCAGTGTTCCTCTGGGAGTCCCTGCGAAGGAAGACGTTGGATCTAAGGATTAACACTTATTACTGGTGCTTAATGCTGTTTTGACAGAAGAAAATGAGTCGGTTATAGCTGGAAATAGCTCTCATCGCATATGTTTCTTCCAGTTGATTGCCCATTCCCCACCACGGGACCTTTTCTCTCTTTACCGAAAGGCAGCCCTTTTTTTTCTCACCGCCCTGACCCCCAAGCCATGTCACTTTCCTCCTTCCGGGAAGAAACAAGATTTAAAGAATGGATCCTAAACCCATGAGGTGGGGGTTACCGCGGCAGCCCCACTCCGTGCCAGGGAGGAAGTGAAGGATGCTGAAGGGACCCCTGACAGGTCAACCTCCAGGATGAGGGAGGTGGCCCCTGTTTGGCCTGTGTCCATACAAGTGTCATCTGCTCCATCAGCCACGAGTGCGGCTGCCTTTGGTTGCCTGCCTCTCTAGGTCTTCCTTGGTGGCAATGGACTTCTGTGTGTGCACCCACCCTAGAGAGTCCAGTGCTGGTCACAGGCTTGGGTGTCACCTCTGTGAGGCCCAGAGTCCTTTGTGGGTGGCTCACGGGGCTTCCCAGAGTCACACAGCATTATGCTAAGGTTTATTGGTCGGGGGGGGGGGGCGTGGGGGGAGGCTGAACGATGGCCTTTCTCGTGTCCCTGGAGCAGGGCTGTGAGCTGCCGTGTGGTTGGATGGGCAATTAGATGCAGGGCCTGGCCCCAAGCTGGGAGGTCAGGAGTGTGTGTGGGGGGGGTACATTTGTAACAGGCATCTCACACTTAATATGCCCAAGAAAGCACCGCCTTCCTCAACACCCCCAAACAAGCATGGGCTTCCCTCAGGCTCTCCTGTCACAGAGAATGGCACCCCCATCCCCCATTTGCTCACGCTCTGATCCTAACGGTCATCCTGATGTTTTCTTTCTCTCACCCCATGAGGTCCTGAAAGAGAATGCATCAGCCAGTCCTGCTGCCTCTATTCCAAAATTTATGGCAAATCTGTTGCATATCTACCACCATTGTCCTTATCTAAGTCAAATGTATTTCCTGCCCGAACTATTGAGTCAGCTTCCCAACTAATATCCCTGCTGCCATTCTTGCCCCCTTACAGTTTATTCTCAGCATCGCTGTCTAGGCGGGCACTGCCAGTTGGTCAAAAACCCACTTGCCAACCCCCCCCCCCCCATTGCCCAGGAGGGGAGGCTCAGGAAGGTCAGGTGACTTGTGGGGGTCATACAGGTAGTGAGTGATCAGCTGAGATGGAAATTTTTAATTTTTTTAAATCCTTGATATTTTTTCATTGATTTTAGAGAGAGTGGAAGGGAGAGGGAGAGACAGAGAGAAACTTTGATGTGAGAGCAACACATTGATTGGTTGCCTCCCACAGGCTTCTGGACCAGGGCTAGGGGTCGAGCCTGCAACCAAGGTACATGCCCTTGACCGGAATCGAACCCAGGACTCTTCAGTCCGCAGGCCGATGCTCTATCCACTGAGCAAAACTGTCTAGGGCTGGGATGGAAATGAATCTAGGAAAGCAGTATTGCCTACCAAGTACCTCCCCCACCCAGCGACAGCCCCCTTCCCCGGGGAGGGGCCGCTCACCCGCGGACGGCGTGCAGCAGGCGCAGAGACGGGTAGGCAGTCCGCACGTTGACGCGGTGCTTCAGGATGAGCTCGTTGACCCACTCCACACGCTCCTTGCCGCCCCTGGCCATGAAGGCGGGGATCCACAGGATGCTGCCGTTGAGGCTGTGCAGCCGCTGGAGCAGCTTCTCCCGCCACGTGGCGTTGACCAGGTCCTCGAAGGCACGCTGGATGACCGAGGGGTTCATGGTCACCAGGTCTGTCTTGAGCCCCACGTCCCGGGCGTACTCCTGCACCGGAGCCAGGTTGCACCTGCCAGAGAGAAGGACAAGGTGGTTCTTTTGGGAACGCCGAGATACCTCGGCTTACATCTAACCTGATCCATCCTTTACGTCTCATCCCAAAACCACCCTCCTCCACTCACCGGCGGCTCCTGTCACCCCTCCTCCTGCCACACACATTCACTAGGCTCGCAGCGCATACATGACCTTCCGCTGCACCCTGGGGATGTCAGGTGCTTGCCTTCTGGAGTTCAGTACCCAGCAGAGGAGGAAAGAAGCAAGCCAGCCAGCCCCCAGCCCACTGGTGACCATGACATCGGCAGGTGTGACCTGGCCTCAGTAGGTGACAGAGGGAGGACTCTGTAGGGCCACTCCTGTGTTCAGAATTCAGCTCTGAGACGTGCTGTCTGTGTGATTCTGGGCAACCTGCTCAGCCTCTCTGTGCTTCCTGAGAGCTTTCTCTTGGCTAAGTTTCTTTAGCGATAGTAAGATCGGAGCCCCACCCCTCCCAGGACTTAGAGGAGTCGCCACCCCCAGTCCTTAGAACACTGCTGGACCACAGGAAGGGCCCAGTACATGTCGCTACTGTCATCAGTATTATGGGAAGGTGGAGCATCAGGCGGTCTTCCCGGAGGTGGTGACCATTGAGGGAAGTCTAGAAGGATGGATGAGCAGAAGCCCAATAGTGGAAAAGGCGCATAGGACAGATCAGAAGAAACACCTCAGGCACCTGTTAAATATGCAGATTCCCCAGGCCCGTCCCCTGGAGATCCAGATTCAACAGGTGAGCCTAGAAATTGATGTTTATTTTTGCAAGCTCTTTAGGTAAGTCCTATAACCAGACAGTTTAGGAAACATCATACCGTGGCATTTTAGGTGCCAGAAATGTGTCCAAAGGCACAGAGGTGGGGAACAGAGTGAGTATTTAGGGGAAGGCAAGTAATGTGGTGTGACTAGAGCAGTGGTTCTCAACCTGTGGGTCGCGACCCCTTTGGGGGTCGAATGACTCTTTCACAGGGGTTGCCTAAGACCATCGGAAAACACATATATAATTACATATTTTTTTATGCTTTAATTATGTTCAATTTATAACAATGAAATTGGGGGTCACCACAACGCGAGGAACTGTATTAAAGGGTCGCGGCATTAGGAAGGTTGAGAACCACTGGACCAAAGCATATTGCATGGAGGACATGGGGCAGGAGAGGCAAGGAGGGTGAGCTAACAAGGGCCTGTGTGTCAGCGGCTTGGTTCTGAGAGCAATAGGGAGCCACTGTAGGCTCTTGAGCAGGAGAGTGACATGGGCAGATTCGCACTTAATGCAGCAGTTAGACAACAGTTAGACAAAGTAGTACCATTGGCGGGGATGGAATTGGGTATCAGAAGGCAAGTCTTCAGGTGCGAGAGGCAGCTCATGCCCAAGGCCTGACACTGGCCTGAACTAGCCGTGTGACCTCTGACTTTCTGTATCTCAGTTTCCTCATTGCAAAAGCCAGGACAAAATAGAACGTTCCTGACAGAGTTGTGAGAATTAAGTAAGTTAACACGTGCCCTGTGGAAGAGCATTTGTGTATAGGATTCTCCCTATGAAAGGTTTTGTGTGTGTGTGTGTGTGTGTGTGTGTGTGCGCGTGCGCATGCGCACAATGCTGTTTTAATCCCCAAACATCTGGGAATTGACTCTGCACACCTGTGACCCTAAGATAGGCAGTCTCCTCTGTCTGGCATTGAAGGCTCACGGGGACCCTGTGGGGACCAGCCCTCCTGTCTGGCCTTAATTCTTAACAGCCCTGCGTGCAGCCTATGTGTGGCCAGGCAGTGACCTCCAGGATGCGTGCCTCTGCCTTCTTATTTCCATGCTTTCCTCACACTGGTTCCTCCGCCCCAAATTTTAAATCTTTTTAAAAAATATATATTTTATTGATTTTTTTACAGAGAGGAAGGGAGAGGGATAGAGAGCTAGAAACATCGATGAGAGTGAAACATTGATCAGCTGCCTCCTGCACACTCCCTACTGGGGATGTGCCTGCAACCAAGGCACTTGCCCTTGACCGGAATTGAACCTGGGACCCTTGAAGTCTGCAGGCCGACGCTCTATCCACTGAGCCAAACCGGCCAGGGCCAAACTTTAAATCTTTAACTCCTGTCCTATCCCACCCTCACCCCTTCTCTGGCTCTCAGTGAGACAAACCTAGCATGCTTTCTTTCCCCTTTCCCCTTCCTCCTTCAGTCTTCAGACTGGAGGGCTTTGAGAAGGAGGGACTGAGCCATTATAAAGGCCAGGCACAGGCAGAACCTGGCAAAAGATAAACTTAAAACTAAAACAGGTTTGGCAGCCAGGCTGCGGTGGCTTTTCCATCCCAGTGGACACCGAGGCAGACACACTGCCCAGTCCCACGTTCTGAGGTCCCAGGAGCTCTAGGACGGGGCCGCCAGGACAAGGCTCCCTTTGCGTAGGGACGGTCCCGGCAGAAACGCGAGACGCGGTAGCGGTTCTGCCAGGGCTGGGGCACTGTTTGGGATGAAACTCGAGGCTCCCAGTGCCCTACTTTTGACCAGGGGACAGCGATGCCTTGTTTCCGAGTCTGTCTGGATTGGGGGTCAGGTGTCGGGGGCCTGGGTAAATACTTCCAGGTGTGTCCCAGGGGACTGAAAAATGAGAGATGATATTTCAGTGAGAATGATGGTCAAACATAAAACGTGAGTTTCTCCATTGCTCTCTCACTTCCCAGATTTCGACTCCAGGATATAAAGTTACTAGGAGCCTATGACCTGCCACAACACTTCAAAGACTTTTGCGAACTTGGACTAACCAGGAGATCTTCTTACTACTCTTTTATAGCAGGCTCTATGCAGGGGTCGGTACACTTATTCTGTAGAGGGTCAGATAATATTTTATGCTTTGCGGGCTATATACACTATTGCAACAGTTCAACTCCTTCCAACTACACCCTTCGCAGTGAGAAAGCGTCCATTGAGGATATGAAAACACATGGGTTTGGCTGTGTGCCAATAAAACTTTATTGATAAAAATAGGCTATGGGCCATAGATTGCCTACCTCTGCACTAGACCAGCAATTCCCATCCTTAACTGTACAACAGAATTACCTGGCTCCTTGGGCCACTTACCCCCCCACCCCCAGCTTGATAACTGGTCTGGGGTGCAGTCTGGACATTGGGACCAGAGACATCAAGGTGTTCCCCCTCCCCCCATTTTACATGGATTTATTTCATTCCATTCACACTGTACAATTGTTACACCACCCACGAGGTTGCGACTAACACAGCCAGTGTGTCCTGGCTCAACCCCTTGGGACAACTGGCAACACTCAAGTATGCCTGCGGTCCTGGGCCCAGCACCCCTGCGGCCCTGGACCCAGCACCCCTGCTGCCCTGGACTCAGCGCCCCTGCTGCCCTGGACCCAGCGCCCCTGCGGCCCTGGACCCAGCACCCCTGCGGCCCTGGACCCAGCGCCCCTGCTGCGGTACCTTATGACGAAGCTGTGCGTGTCGATCTCCGGCCCGCAGCCGCTGTTGAGCAGGACCCCCGAGTTGCCCACGATGGCACAGGTCCGGAAGTGCTTGTTCTTCAGCGGCGAGGTCCTGGGCAGGAGCTCGTACAGGTTCTGGGACACGTTCATCGTGCTGTCTCGGTCGAAGATGTAATGAATAATGTCTCCCGGCTTCAGGGTCCCCTTGAGGACGGAAATGTCCTTCTCAGCATCCAAGAACTTTAAGATTTGTTTCCTGCCAAAACCAAACATGAGGATCAGTCTCCCCGGTGCCAGCTGCCCTTTGCCAACCCGGCTTCTCCTGCCCGGCATCGCCTCGCGGGGCTGATGGCGCCCGGCACCCAGGGAGCGCCGAGTTCAGATGCCCGCAGAGGTTCTGGGCAGGGACTGTCAGAAATGGCCCAGAGGCGATTATGGCGGTGGCCAACCCAGTTGCTATGGTTATGCCTACTTCCTGTGAGGCGTGCAAACTGCCCTGGGAGGGAAATGACTCTGTTAGGACACAAGTGAGCTCATCACAGAGGGCCCTGGAAGGGAGGGTGCCCCACATTCCGGTTTTCCCAGGGCTGCCAGGTTTCAGCTCTCCCCAGGAGACCCCTCAGCCTCGGCAAAGCCCAGACAGTGGTCAGCTACTCCCCTCCTTTGCAGGACTCAGGGCCACCATCTGACGAGTCCTGAACTGGGAACAGGCAGCCAGGGTGACACACATCCCTCATGCCTCCATGGAAGACATCTCTGGGCACAGGGCCCTCCCAGGGGGTGAATGCGAACATGGTTACTGTGAGGTGTGTCCATCGCTCTCCCTTTGAGACTGAGTTCATAAGCTGGTCTGTTTTGTGAAGTATGATTTCCCGGCCTCCTAACTGCTGTCTGGTCTGAGGTTTGTAACTAGTGATGCCTCTCTCGTCCCTCAGAGCGCGGTTGCTCTGTGTGGTTTCAAAACGAAGGTGATCAAAGGACAGCTGTCTAGGCTCTAGGCTGACTTTGATTTAGGGGGAAAGTTCTAGAATCACCTAGCATAGCCTGTAGCCACAGAAAGGATGGGTGTCCACTATGCATCACCGGGGAATTTTACTCAAACCTTGCCGGCCTGGCCCCCAGGAACCTGAGGTTTTACTTAAAGAACGTTCTAATTCACCCCAGATATCCTTAGAGATGACACAAGTCTTAGAGAGAAGGAAGTTTGGTACCCAGATCGGCTGAAACGCGTTCCCTTTCCTGCAGTGAAACAGACACAAGACGCCCTTTCAGATAGAACGTCTGCTTTTCCTCATGCGTTGCAAATGAAAGGATTTGCAAGATGGTTGCCCCGTCACTCAGATGGCTGACTGCCCCCTGAGCCTGCGGGATGGGGATGTTCGCAGCCTGTGGTGCATCCCGGCAGGTGCCCGTTCCATCACCTGGGGACTGTAGAGAACCCAGAGGTTCCGCTGACACCTGAGAAGCCCAGACCCCGAGCGTGGCCAGGTCTCAGCACGCTTCCTAAAGCTCCCCAGGCGACTGTAACCTGCATCTAGGTTTGGGCATCACTGCTCTTCAGACTGCATACGAGGGGAACGCAGCCTGGCATGCCTGGCAAACTCCTAATCATCCTTCAAAACCCATCGCTCCTTTCCTGGCCAGCCCTCTTGGTTCTCTAACAAAATGAAGTAGTCTTTCCTCGGATGATCTTTTATTTCCACCTCATTATAAGATGCAGTACTGCCTGCCGTGTGCATCACACCATCCTGTCCTGTCCTGTTCTGTCTTGTCCTTGCTTCGATCCTCTCCCCACTAACATGCCTGATTCATGGCAGCACTCGGGCCCCCGGTGCAATGCCTGGAAACGAACGGTTGGATTATACTGACCCATCGTTGCTGGGTCAGTGGCGGCGATATCAAAGGCAAGTAGCCAAAGTGCTGAAGCTGAAATTCCTAGGTTACAGGGGCCTATTCCCGCCACCCAGCAACTCAGAGCTCTGCCTTTGCAACCAGGTGTCATGCCAGCTCCTGGGCCACCTGATCGGATATGGCTTTTCATTTTCATGTTTTGGAGAAGGCAGTCTACCCAAGCTGTAGGACTGTGTGAATGTGTATGTGGGGGGAGGGAGAGGGGGGAGTTCTTCAAAGACTCTCTAAGTGGGAGGTCCTGATGCCAGGCAGTCCCCAAGCAAGCAGTCCTTCCCTGGTCCTTTGGAGAAGCAACCTCTGGCCCCGCACCCCCCCACCCCTGCCTCCAGGCTCTCACAGCTGCCCCACTGCTGAGCGCCCACTCCTTCCACCCAGGACCTCCGCTCCTGCCAGCCATGGGACCGAGCAGCTGCACACACATGCCGGGCCACTGGGCCGGCCTTGGGTTTTTATTTCCAATTGACCGCTTCCAGACGAAACCTGCCTCAGTGGGAGGTACGCATTTTCCTTCTAAACCA
This sequence comes from Myotis nattereri, assembly GCF_964212035.1. Classification (NCBI taxonomy): domain Eukaryota; kingdom Metazoa; phylum Chordata; class Mammalia; order Chiroptera; family Vespertilionidae; genus Myotis; species Myotis nattereri. The sequence goes on from NC_138097.1 coordinate 14,489,307, forward strand.
ACTTTTTTAGATGATGGAGAGTGGCAATTTGCCGGCTTGTGCCCAAGAAGGCCCAGCCCGGGTCTCGTCCGAGAGGTAATTACCACTACCTGATCCTCAGAGACAGCGTCTGGTTGTGCCTCCACGCGGCTGAGGCCGGCTGGATGTTGTGTTTAATGCTCTCGTTGCTTCTGTCAACAACAGCTGGTGGTGAGGAGCCATTTATTACACCTTCAGCTCTGGAAGGGAGAAGGGAGAGAGGGATAAATATGATGTGTTAGCATGCCAACGACAAGTCCCATCGCTTTGTTTTTGCTGGGGCTTGACTGTAAACTTCTTCCAAAGAGCAAAATTGCAGTTATTACCTGAGAAGAGAAGAAAGTCTATTTATCTTCTAGAATGCACAAAATCCTCTCTGTGGTGTATCCGACATACAGGAAAGGGGGTGATAAACTCTCTCTCTCTCCCTGCACCCCCGTGTTTCTTCCCAATGAAACCTAGCAGTCACGGTCAGAATAAAACTTCTCCAAGTTGCTTTAGCAAAACTCCAACTAGCAGCTGCATTAGCAGCCGAGTATCCTGATGGTTTACAAACGTAATGAGGAGAAAACCACAGATCTGTAACACCCCCTCCTTTGTCACTGAGATGCCTTGTTCCGAGTTGTCGATGCTGTGTCTCTCTCTCCCACTAGACCAGCGGTTCTCAACCTGTGGGTCGAGACCCCTTTGGGGGTCGAACGACCTTTACACAGGGGTTGCCTAAATACATCCTGCATATCAGATATTTACATGACGATTTATAACAGTAGCAAAATTACAGTTATGAAGTAGCAACGAAAATAATTTTATGGTTGGGGGTCACCACAACATGAGGAACTATATTAAAGGGTCGCAGCATTAGGAAGGTTGAGAACCACTGCACTAGACTGTAAGCCGGGGAATACCCCTCCTCATTTCTATATTCCCCAATGCGGGTGCTCAGTAACTAAGTGTTTGCTGGATGCACATTTGCCTTTTGTCCTGGGGGAGCCTGGATGGATGGCTCTGTTCGCTGAGGGCAAATCACCATTCTGGGCGCACACCATCTTTCCACCCAATTCAGGAACCTCAGGCCCCGCCTCAGTTCAGAGGCTTGAAATCTATGCTAGTGGGTTTCTAAGAAACTAGGTTACAATTACATCCACAGGCAGGAGCCAGCCCGCTTCTGCCGGCCGCACGCAGACGCATGTGGGTCACCTCCCAAGCTCTGTCTGTGCTGGCGGCAGAGTTGCCCAGCGACGATGATGACTGGGTTTGGGAGGCCCGATTCTAGAGCTTTAAAGAACCTAAAACAAGCACCGATGTTGCTTGCGTTTACCATGGAGCAGCCAAGTTAAAAAAGGGTGTCTAAACCCAGTACTCGATTTGCTTTTTGCAGGGAGAGAAGACATTCATTGGGGGGTGGGGGGGGGGCATATTATCTGTGTGCTTTCTCCCCTTCATGTTGAGCACTGGCCTTTCCTTTCTCCTCCCATTGCCCCGTCAGTTTGGGCTTATGAGACTCCGGTCAGAGCTGTGATGCAGCCGTCATTGATGGAGAATGGGGACTCGGAGGCATGGCCCAACCATAGCCAGAGGCAAGCCTGGGTCTGTTGGCTTGCCACGCATTTGCTCGCTGCCCTGCACCAAGCTGTCCCCTGGCCAAGGCCTGTCATGGGAGGAAGCATGCTCAGAATGTAGAATGTGCATTCAATTATCACGGTTAGCATTTCTCAGTTGACTCCCTAATATTTTTAAGGGGCCTCAGCAAAAGTCTCTGAACGCTTTACTTTCCATCTTAACGTCCTGGACGCGAGATCGACAATGAAATTGGGTGAACGTCCTGATTCCCTTCAGAGTCTCCGTTGCTCAGCAAAAATGCAAGTTATGAATAAGCTCCTTGGTGGTCCACGTGCTTCCATGTGGGTGGACTCTTGTCCAGAAAGTGACTCTTAGCATCTGAGCATCCCATCTCTGCAGCCTCTAGACCTTGGGCCATTTCATGGACATTTTTATGGACACCACCCCCCCCCCCCAACCCCCGCACAAAGTGATTAGGAAAATGCAAAGCCAAAGTGAAAGAAAACAGATCTGTTTCCCAAGTAGGAAGGGCACCATCCAGCCAAGAGGAGAAGCAGATTAATAGCTGCCTTACAGCAAAAACAAATGAACACAAAATCTAATTTACAAACCTATTAGATTTGCTATGTAAGCTGTTCACAGCCGATCTGATTGCACCTCTGCCTCCAGAATTCCTGCAAGACAAAGGAAATGCATTATTTATAAACACAGCTCTTCTTGGCACAGCCCTCCTCAGTCTCAGGAGATCCCGCAGCCAGCCTCGGAGACCCACAGAGGGTGGACGAGACCTCCCTCTGGCCTCTCCAAGAGGGGCAACATCCCGACCCGGCCACAAACCCAAACATCTCTCAGGGACGTAGGCCTCCCAGGTCCTCCCCTCCTCCCCCGGAACATAGTTTAATCCGCACCACGGTTTCCACTTGAGGCTTCCACTTGGGCCCTGAGACAAAGTCCTTTGGGACTCATTTCCCCTGCGTCACCCCACAGGCCACCACTCCTTAGCACGTCCCAGCATCTGCTCCCTGAGTCTCTGGCTTTCGCTCCCACGTGTTAAGATGTTGTTATCACATTCTCTCCACACTCGAGACACCAGAAGTTCAAACAGAGGCAGCAAGATGGCTCAGTAGTGCCTCCAACCGAATGTGGTAGCGGTTTGTTTTTTGGTGGCAAGAGACATAATACTAAGTGATGTCATTTTATGGGGAGCAGGAGGTGGGTGACTAACGGGGTCCTTTGCTCGTTCCTCTGGAGGGTATGTTTTTGGAGTAAAAGCACCCCGAGGCCCTTTCCAGCCCAGCCATCCATTCAGTTCTGTTGGATTCCACTCCGGACCTGGGCTCTCAGGCCATGAAGTCTCGCGCTGCTTTGCTATCACGCGGGGCCAGGCGATGGATGAATCCATCTTACCCTGGTACCTTGCCCACTCTGTGCCATGTGCACTGTTTTTAAAAAGTTGTATGTGAGGCTAATTACTTTACGTTAAATCGGTTTTTTTCTTACTGATTCTAGAATGTGTGGTTTGAGGACATATTTCTTCGTACTTTTCTCATTGTTACTATTTTTTTTTTTAAGTTCAATCTAGCCTTTCAGTCAAGGTGTTGGTGCACTGCAAAGAAACAATTGAAGTCACTGGGAAAGCTGCGTATTTTAAGGAATAATGTGGTTTAATGAGAACACTCTGGGAGAGGTTGATGCTTATCTCCACAGTGGTCTTAAGTTTGGATTTTTCTATCGGCTTTCTTTAGGCTCCACATACTTGTAGATATCGTGTGTGTGTGTGTGTGTGTGTGTGTGTATGTATAAACACATATACTGTCTCTTCCTGATAGACGTACATGTCTTTTTAAACTATTTGGCAACAGGCAATGTTCTCCCAGTTCACAGCCAGATGACCAGACAACAGAAAGGATGCTGTGACTCATGTCTCAAATTTGTCACTCCCAAGTCTAGTTCTTAATTACACAGAGTGTCATTGGCTCTTCACACTTTAAGTCTATTCCTAGTATTTCTTTTTTGTCCCCCCTGGCTCCCCTGGGGACAATGGAGCTCTTGACTTCTAACTTGGGGTCTGGGACTATCTGGCCAGTTCTGGCTCCATAATCATAAATCCACTCGTGTCAGACCCGGGGCTCCCTGGGCCAGAGGGGACTCAGTGTGACCGTGAACATCAGAGCAGCTGTAGCTTTAAAGTGTTCATTTCCTCCAGCTCCACCCACTCAACTAACTTCTTGCTCATCAGGTCAGGCCTAGTATCTCTATCCCTGTGCTCAGCTGTCTCTGAGACACCTTTTCCTACAGAGCAAGTCTTATCAGTGTACCAAAGCTCTTGAACTTAATAGACATTGAAACAATGCTGGGCACAGAGCTCTGAAGAGACCAGTGTAGGTTGCAGCCTTGACAATGGTGTTTCCATGACAACTGGGCTTCCATGGATGCTTCCATAGGTGCCAACAGGGAGGGTGAGGTCAGCAGCTCATGGCCATCTCTCTTCTGCCACTGCGCACCCCTTATTGACTGCTCAGCTCCTTGCTCTGCCAGCCTCGCTTTCTTCCTGTTAAATATTAGCTTGATGTGATTTAGCCATTTGCTTTCATTTCAGCAAACTTGTGCTTATCAGTCAGCTTCCGTCATAGTACAAAAAGGTGCTGGTTCACTCTAGGGCAGTGATGGCGAACCTTTTGAGCTCGGCGTGTCAGCATTTTGAAAAACCCTAACTTAACTCTGGTGCCGTGTCACATATAGAAATTTTTTGATATTTGCAACCATAGTAAAACAAAGACTTATATTTTTGATATTTATTTTATATATTGAAATGCCATTTAACAAAGAAAAATCAACCAAAAAAGATGAGTTTGCGTGTCACCTCTGACACGCGTGTCATAGGTTCGCCATCACTGCTCTAGGTTCTCCCCTCCGCTCAACTTCAGAAAACACCAGTGAGAACTTAAGGCTTTGGTCAGGTTCCAGCCAACTGCGCTTGTCTTTCTATAAAAGTACTTATAGGCAACTGCACATCAAAATGCAAGAAAACAGGTCACTTGGATGCCCAACATTCCCCGCCATGCTTATTCCTGATCCTTCCTCACCATGAAGCTGTCACCTGTAACCAGGGGGACCCAATAATTTACCACCCAAACCAGAACGCCTTCGGAGTAAACGGAGGCACCTGGGTCTGACCACAGGGTGGCCCTGGACAGAGCTTCTCCTCGGGAGGAAATATATCACGCAAGATTTGCAATTCAATTCAATTGCAAATCTTGCGTGAATTTTGGGACACCCTATACTAGGTTGAGGCGTGATGAACGACTCCAAGGGATGGGTTAGAGTCCTCAGGGCGTCTTTAATATTCCTCTGGCTCAGAAAAGCCATTATTTTAAATCATCGCCTCTCAACACTTTATGGCTCCATTTGTAAGACATCGAGCCTCTCTTGGAGTCTTCCTGTCCCCCTGGCGGCGGGTGCCCCCAATGGGAAATCTCCATTTTTCTCTCTATCCACGCCCAACAAGATTCAGATTGCGGTCTGAGTGTAGCCAGGTCTCCTGCGCCTGCAGAAAGCGAGGCCCCGCACCCTGCCCTTCACCTGCTGCACGTAAGCACTGACGATACAGTCCAGGAGGCACCTGAGAATTAAGAGGGGGCAAAGTCACTCGACAAGTAGCTGTGAGACAGTTCGTGAGCTAATTGGGAAACTATCCATGTGAGATCCACCACTCCAAGAAGGGAAAAAAGCGATCCAGCCATGAAAAGCTGTGCTTAGGAATGGTTTTATGTGGAAATGCACTGAATTCTCCTGTTTTCGTTCATTTGGGCTGCTAGAACAAAGTGCCATAGCCTGGGTGGCTCATCAACACCAAAGATTTATTGCTCACAGTTCTGGAAGCCCGGAGCCTGAGTCAGAGAACCAGCATGTTAATTGAGGGTCCTCTCCCAGGCCGCAGATGTCCCCTTGTTCCCTCACTTGACAGCAGTAAGAGGGAGCTCTGTGGGGTCTAATCCCACCACAAGGGCTCCACCCTCGTGGCCTACTCACCTCCCAGTGGCCCCACCTCCTACCGCCATCACATTGGGGGGTTAGGTTTCTAACATGACGTTAGAGGGACATACGCATTCAAACCATAGCACCTCCATTGGCCAGTTACTTAGTATCTGCTTTGTAAATTTGATTTCAGAGAGGAAGGGAGAGGGAGAGAGAAACATCAATGATGAGAGAGAATCATGGATCGGCTGCCTCCTGCACGCCCCCTACTGGGGATCAAGCCTGCAACCTGGGCATGTGCTCAACTGGGAATTGAACCTGTGACCTCCTGGTTCATAGATAGATGCTCAACCAGAGATCAACACCAGCCCGGCTAGTATCCATTATTTAACCTTGGAAGTCATTTAACCTTTTATTGTATTAGACATATACTACTGCAAAACCTTGGCCCTGAGCTTGGCAGCCTTGCCAACTTCTCGTTTCATTCACGTGGCACAACCCCTGGGCTCTGTAAAGAGGAGTAGAACGCCCCTCCATCACTCCCGCACGCCACGCTTAGCTCTTGAACCCGCCTCGCCAGGACTTGAAAAGCCTCTGCCTTCAGCCAGCCTCTCTCCCCTTCCTTTTGTTCGTTTCTTGAGGGACCCCATTCAGGCGCAGTGTTCCCATTAATGTCAGCTGCCGCCTTTTCCTGAGAAAACCCCCAGAGGGCACCCGGCAAGGGGAGGCCTTTGAAGTTGCTTCTCATCTGTGTCTTTGATGTGTCCCCCTCCCCACCCTGCCGGGTCCTGGATAAATGTCCACTGCCCCTGCCCAGCGGTGGGAAGAGGACAGCTGGGGCCACCGGGGCGGGGCCTCGGGTCCTGGCTCCTGAGGGGTTCCAGCTGTGCCGCCCTAGACTTGACTCTCTAGGTCTTGATGTCCATCCCTGGAAAGCAGGGTCCTGTTGCGGGGAGGCAGGGAGATGCACCGGACACACGTGACTGTCAGTGCGGAGTCGTTAGGGAAGGCGATGGCTGCTGCCCTCGCTCTGGAGCAGAACAAGCCACTGCTGCCTATGGACTCTGCCCAGACCCCCAAATAGCTGCCCTCAGGGAAGTGGCATTTCATCAGGGCTGCCCACGAGGGAGCAACAAGGAGCAGTGGGTGGAAGAAAACAGAATGTGTTAACTGAGATAGAATTATGATTCCTGCTGCTCCATAGATTCATTTATTGAGCACCTATTATGTGCCAGGCCCTGAGCTGGGCTCTGGGCTGCGGGAGAGGGGGGACAAAGCGGGGATGGAGACAGATAGTCTCCCCTGTGAAGCTGCTTAAAAACTAAATGTGGAGGCAGGAAACCCTCATAAGAAAGACAAACATCCCAACAAAGGCACAGAGTCACGAGCACCCACCCAGGCCTTGGCGCTGAGAAAACAGAAGTGGGAATAGAGACTCACAGGCCGAGGGAATAGAGAATCACAGGGTCCACCCTGATCCTGCCTCTTCCAGAGAATGTCTTTCTGGTCCCCCGTCCTTCGTGGGGACGCCTCTCTTGGGGCTCCTACAGTACTAATCATCAGCATCATTAGTGCAGCATTGCCATTTTTTGTTCTTATTACATGGCAGGGCTCACACCGAGGACAGGGACTGCCCCCGGCTGATATACCGGACACCCCAGATGTTTGCTGGAGAGAAGGAATCTTTCTGATAACCGAGGGAAGAAGGCCTCCCAAGTCCCCCAACTTAGCTATGTTTGATGACAGCTTTCCTATATTTCAGCGGTTCTCAACCTGTGGGTCGCGACCCCTTTGGCGGCCGAACGACCCTTTCACAGGGGTCGCCTAAGACCATCCTGCATGTCAGATATTTACATTACGATTCATCACAGTAGCAACATTACAGTGATGAAGTAGCAACAAAAATAATTTTATGGTTGGATAACAACATGAGGAACTGTATTTAAAGGGCCAGAAGGTTGAGAACCACTGCTGTATTTGATTATACTCGTGAGCTTCTCTGAAATGTGGTCCATGGAGCGTAATTTCCCCGGAACACCAGTCCTGCTGTAAGGCCACCATTCTCCTGGTGGTGCCAAGGGGCGGGAATAGCAGTGCCATCGAGTCTGTCTTGCGAGTGTCAACGCCTCTATTGCAGGGCCTGGCCTGGAGCAGATGCTCAGTGGGTTAGCTTGCCTTCCTCCTCTGTTAGTGCCCCCCCCCCCTTTTCAATGTAGAGCAGGTGGTGGATGAAAATAGATCAGCACCTATTTCCTGCCCCGCTTTAAAATTTCAGAGCAAGGAAGTTAGAGGCAAAGCAAAAGGATTCGCTATTTCCAGCGAGTCTGCACTCCCCTCTCAATAGGGAGACTCATGGAGGGCGGTGCCCACTGTGATGCATTAGACCAGTGGTTCTCAGCCTTTCTAATGCTGTGACCCTTTCATACAGTTCCTCATGTTGTGGTGACCCCCAACCATAAAATTATTCTCGTTGCTACTTCATAACTGTCATTTTGCTACTGTTATGAATCGTCATGTAAATATCTGATATGCAGGATGTATTTTCATTGTTACAAATTGAACGTAATTAAAGCATAGTGATTAATCACAAAAACAATATGTAATTATATATGTGTTTTCTGATGGTCTTAGGCGACCCCTGTGAAAGGGTCATTTGACCCCCAAAGGGATCGCGACCCACAGGTTGAGAACCACTGCGTCAGAGAGACCTGCCCATTCACCTAACCCTCATTCAGAGATGGGGCCACTGAGGACCAGAGAGCTAGAGCTTGTCCTTAAGGGCACATGAAAAGCCCCAATCTCCGACTCCAGACTCGTTTCCCATCATCACACGAGAACTCTCCCCCCGACTGGCCCGCAGGCGCCTTGGGCACCTTCTCTGTGCTCCGGTCATCTTTGTGTGTCCCCAGCATCTAGCACAGAGCTTCTAAACCCCTGTGCATGGCGAGGCAGACACATGTCACGCAACCAGCTTTGTGATGACTGCGGGAGCCCACGGACCTGTCACAGAGGCCAGGCACCGGGGAGCAGTCCCCAGGCTTTTTTCTCCAGGGGCATCGTGAGGGCCTGGTACGGCGGCACCTCGCCGGAAACAGACATGCTTTCCCAGCGGGTGCTGGCTACCCTGAAACGCTGCCCGTGAAGAACAGGCATTGAGCACTTGGCAGGTGCCATGCGCTGGGTATACAGTGATAAACAGGGCAGGAGAGGGTCCTTCCCTTAGGAAAAACCATCTTGTAGAAGATGAGAAAGACTAGAACAATCTACCAGCACTGGGTCCAGGCAGAACCCTCCTCCTCAGTGGCTAACCTCCACCTATTTCCAAGACAGAAAATAAAAACAACACTACACAATGGGGCTCTGATGAAGACCCCAAATCCCAAAGTCAATACATTTTACTTTATTTTATCTCAATTGATCTCAACTCCCAAATGTTCCAGCTTCAAAAGGTAAGATTAGGTACCATTCAAGCCAGCGAGACCAGCATTGATTTAAAAACCCTCCGTGATGCTATGGGAGGGGGGAGCTTGTGGACCCTGATGAATTTCCTTGTTATCAGCTTGATTGCAGCCAGCCAGCCGCCAGCTTGGCTGATTCCCAATTCTGGCCACATCCTTCCAGTCCTCTGGCTTCTGTGTACCAGGCCAGGGAGCCTGTGTAGAACCATGAATCACCCTGCTAACAATGCTTACTTATCTGTGGGCTGGGATTTCTTTCTTTTTCTTTTTTTAATATATTGTGTGGTTTTTGTTTGTTTTTTTTTATTTCAGAGAGGAAGGGAGAGGGAGTAAGAGACAGAAGCATCAATGATGAGAATCATTGATCGGCTGCCTCCTGCATACCCCCAACTGGGGATCGAGCCCACGACCTGGGCATCGAGCCCACAACCCGGGCATGCGCCCTGACTGGGAATCGAACTGTGACCTCCTGATTCATAGATCGACGCTCAACCACTGAGCCACGCTGTCAGAGCCATCCTTGCCTTTTAAGTCATCCACAAGATGGTTTGATTGGAGGATGCTGTGTTTGTGCACTGGGTAGTTTCCCAGGTACATTGGGAAATTATATCTGATACTTTGTCTGGAAAAGATTAGCTCACTCTCTCTGGAGGTTTTGCAAGGAGTTGTCACAGTTGTGCATCACAGGGGGCAGGTGATGGCTGTGTGGAAGAAGGAAGGCCAGCCCATCGGCACTGCGTAGACTTCAGTCATCTTCCCGGCCTGCCTTCATGGGTTTGCATAGTTTTACTTTGTTGACTTAATACTTTGCTTTCAATTGATTCACTTAAAAACATCAATGAATTTATCATAAAGGAATCTTGATATCACTATCCTAAGTAGCATACCACGGTCCCTTGCCCTAAATCGAAAATAATGGCAAAAACAAATACAATTACATTCTTGGCTTCCATCCCGCCCGGAGGCTGTCTTTATCCGAAGGAGCAGATGGGTTCTAAAAGGCCCCCTACCCTCACCTTCCATCGCCCCTAGAGGCCCCTGACCCGCCTCAATTCCTCCATTTTTCGTAACTCGGAGTGGAGTTTGGAATTAGACTGCAGGCTGGGCAGGCCACTAAGACCAGACCACTCAGGAACCCCCAAAACTCTAGGGAACTGTTACTGTGTGTGCCAGCCGTGAAGTGGGGCCCTTGGCTGTGGAAGTGGTCACGTCTTAGCTAAGCTCACGAGGGGCTTAAGGCCAAGGCCAAGGAGCGCTTTGCTGACCAGCTTCTCTGGAGATTTCTATCCCTGTTCCAGCCCCGAGTCAAGGTGGTTTCATGCCCAGGCACACTGCAGCCTCCTTAAGCATCTTCCGTAATCAGTTCAATCCTTCGCTAGGATTCCTCCTTGCCGTACCTCATGCTTTGGGCCTCATTGGGAGAGGGACAAAGAGAGAAGCATTCCGTGCCCAGGGCTGAATCCCGGCACCTGAGAAACAGTGGCTGGACCTTGACAAAACCCAGCTCTTTTTCCTCTATTTATTAAGCACTTAATTCACTGTCTCAGTTTACTTGTCCATAAAGTGGGTTTTGCCGGGGTTTTATAACAAAGATGTGAAATGATATATGAAAACCTCTGGTGCACACGTAGGCATCCAGTAAGTGGCTGTAATAATTATTACTTTCTATGGCATCCATGTGAGGGTCACTGTAGACCAACTCTGTGATGGGCACCAGGGATCCTCAGACAAGTCTGCCCTGGTTTGAGTGGCCAAGGCCACTGCCTCGGGCCGGGACTCTGCACAAAGCTGGGAAGCCAGTTGTGCCCACCAGTACTGGGAGGGTGCATACAAAAGTGATCCTCCCAGTGTGGTCCTCGCTTTGAGTGACAGGCTCTAGCCCTGTGGTCCTCCATTGTGGTCCTCGCTTTGAGTGACAGGCTCTAGCCCAGTGATCTTCCCGGTGTGGTCCTCCCTTTGAATGACAGGCTCTAGCCCAGTGGTCCTCCCAGTGTGGTCCTCACTTTGAGTGACAGGCTCTAGCCCAGTGGTCCTCCCAGTGTGGTCCTCCCTTCGAGTGACAGGCTCTAGCCCAGTGGTCCTCCCAATGTGGTCCTCACTTTGAGTGACAGGCTCTAGCCCAGTGGTCCTCCCAGTATGGTCCTCGCTTTGAGTGACAGGCTCTAGCCCAGTGGTCCTCCCAGTGTGGTTCTCCCTTTGAGTGACAGGCTCTAGCCCAGTGGTCCTCCCGGTGTGGTCCTCCCTTTGAGTGACAGGCTCTAGCCCAGTGGTCCTCCAGTGTGGTCCTCCCTTTGAGTGACAGGCTCTAGCCCAGTGGTCCTCCCGGTGTGGTCCTCCCTTTGAGTGACAGGCTCTAGCCCCAGTGGTCCTCCAGTGTGGCCCTCCAAAAGAACCAAAGGTACCAGACCCCACCCAGACCTGCTCAGTCAGAAACTCTGGGGTGGGGCCAGCACGGCTTCTACCTTCTACCTCAGACAGTCCTGAGCCACAGCTCTGCACATACTGCCCCTGGAATCCACAGCACACGCTGCACCCAGTTTTTTGGGGCAGTGGTTGGCAAACTGTGGCTCACAAGCCACATGCGGCTCTTTGGCCTTTTGAGTGTGGCTCTTCCACAGAATACCACGTGCGGGCGCTGATGTACAGTGTGATTGAAACTTCGTGGCCCATGCGCAGAAGTCGGTATTTTGTGGAAGAGCCACACTCAAGGGGCCAAAGAGCCGCATGTGGCTCGCGAGCCACAGTTTGCCGACCACTGTCTTAGTGGAACTGAGTGGCATGCGCCTAAAAGAGAAGGGACAGCTGTATGTCAGCAGTTCCCAGCTGAGCAAGAGCCACATCTCAGGAAGAGCATTTTGGGACCCTCTTCTCTTTTCGGATTTACCCTTGACCCAAACACTAAAGGAGGCCGGTGGTAAGGGAAGGGGCAGCTAGGACTCTGGATCTGGGAGCGGGGGTGCTCTGGGCTGTCTGCGCCCTTGGCCTCCAGCCTCCCTGCCCCACCCTCCCTGCCCTACCGTCCGCGTCTTCCCTCCATCTGGTTTAGGCTTTCATGAGACCGATGGGTCCCTCCACTGAGTGGGGACACGCAGGCGGGCCAACAGCATGTACAGAGGACCCACAAAACAGTACGCATGTGCACTTGTCACAGTTTTAACTTCCTGGTGTCGGCTGCTTGGGCCACTTCCAGAAAGTGTGTTCAAGTACTAGTATACGCATAACAAAAAATGTGATCATTTCTTTAATTCTTGGTGTGTGTCCTTTCCTCTTTTTCTCCCTCCTTTCACCTCCCCGCCATGCCTCTTGGTATTATACAATTTTTTGAATTAAATAATACGTTGATGTTGCGTTGTTGAAACCAAAATCCCACTCTTAAATCAATGTGCCTTGGGCACCTGCCAGGCGCTCTTCATGTTGATTAGGGTATAGTGCAGGCATATCCAGAGTCCATGTGAAGTAACTGCCAAACTTCTGGGACCAGAAGGGCGGTGGAAGGAGCTTGCGGCTTACGGAGTACAGAAGAGCACACGAAAGCCACCACCCTATCAGTTTACCCACTCATGTTCTCTGGATATCATATGCTTCCTCCCTTCATTATTTAAGCTCCGCTGACATTTACCGAGAAAGGTGTGAATTAATCCTGGCTCCCGCTCCTCCGAGCACAGCCAATATTCTTGTTCTTGAAATCAGAGACGGGGAAACCCAATAGCAAGCACCCACACCTCACTGGGCTGAGTCCAAGTGCGGCCACCCCTTCAACATCCGCTGAAGTGTCACTCCTGAGGGTGATTGGGATTAGGAGGCTCTTCTGACCTGCCATGAGTCTTTTTAAAAAAATATATTTTTATTGATTTCAAAGAGGAAGGGAGAGGGAGAGAGAGAAACATCAACAATGAGAGAGAATCTCTGATCAGCTGCCTCCTGCACACCCTGCTCTGGGGACTGAGCCCACTACCTGGGCATGTGCCCTGACCGGGAATCGAACCGTGACCTCCTGGTTCATAGGTCGACGCTCAACCACTGAGCCACACCGGCCGGGCCTGCCATGGGTCTTTCCCATCATCTCCAATGCTCCCAGCTTCCCTTTACAAACTCCGTGTGGCACAGACAGTGAGACTGAGAGTGTCGGGGGCCTGGGGCAGCAGGAGGAATAAGAGCAGGAAGCCCGGTGACTTCAGTGCATGAAAGTAGCAGAGTAAGTAGTGTGAGCCGTGGCTCAGGCCAACCCAGGTGACATCTGAGCTCCGTGTTTTCTAGCTGCGTGACCTTAGCAAGTCCTGGCACCTCTCTGAGCCTCTGTTCCCTCGTCTGCCAGGGGGCAAACAGGGTGGTTACGAGGGCTAAGCACGTGACCCATGGCGCTCCCAGGAGAACTGCGGGCACGGCGTCAGCCCTGGGCTCCCTGTGCCTGTGCAGCCTCCCTGCAGAAGTCTGTCCCCTCCTGGCCACGTCCTTCCATCCTTACCAGGCTCCACGGGGCCTACGGAAGCCGACTGCACTAGCCTTTCTCTTCCCACAAGAAAATTCCTCCAGGCCTTGATCATGTGTGCTGTTTTTCTCTTCCTCCAGTCCCTCTCTCTCTCTCTCTCTGTCTCTCTCTCTCTCTCTCTCAATGAGATAGTCAAACAAATGCCATGCTCCAGAGCCTCCGATTCTGATGAGACTCAGTGGGGCCAGGGAGCAGAGGGCAAGAGAGAAGGCAGCGTATTTCCCCACTGGGTGTCATTTCTGGAGAGGTCTCATCCTTTGGAGGTTTAAACCCCAGCACTGCCACTTCCTCGCTGTGTGGCTGTGGCTGAGTTACTTAACTGCTCTGGGCCTTAGCTTCCTCGTCTGTATAATGGCGATAACAATAACTCAGACCCCAGGGGCTCGCTGGGGAGATGACAGGTGTGAATATATAGCAAGAGGGCTTAGGACAGTGATGGCGAACCTTTTGAGCTCGGCGTGTCAGCATTTTGAAAAACCCTAACTTAACTCTGGTGCCATGTCACATATAGACATTTTTTGATATTTGCAACCATAGTAAAACAAAGACTTATATTTTTGATATTTATTTGATATATTGAAATGCCATTTAACAAAGAAAAAAATCAACCCAAAAAAATGAGTTCGCGTGTCACCTCTGGCACGTGTGTCATAGGTTCGCCATCACTGGCTTAGGATATCGCCTGGCACACAGCAGCGAGGACAAAAATGACCACTGTCATCCCTGCTGACAGCAGCCTCCACGGGGAAAAGATGTGTGAGGTGCTCTTCAAGATGAACTCAGAGCCAGACTATCGGATTTCAGGGGTCAGTAATAATTCCAGAAAATTGGGGTTGGGGAGTCACAGGTTAACCAACCTCTTCAGCTAACAAGGCGATCGCAAGATTTATCTACCATCTCCCCCTTTCAGGAAAGAAAGAATATCAATGCCTACGAGAAAACAAGAAGAGCATCTCAGAATATAGAGCAGTTCTCAGGAGATGCCAGTTGGCAGCTTGAAACTAACATAATTGCTGTTAGCTGCCCTGTGCTATTTTACTTCTCCTTTCTTTGTCCTGGGGGATCGCCCCCCGTAAGCAGACCAGCCTTTGGGAACCACTGACCTCAGGGTCACTCAACCTCCAGCCGTTGACGGAGGATGGGAAATTGCAGCTCGGAGCCTTACAAAGGGACCAGGAAGCAGAGCCGAGTGCGTCCAATAATAACAAAAAAAGTGCTCGGGGAAACTCTCTGTGACGGCGAGAGCGTCGTTCTCCCGGAGCAATTCCAGAACTCAAATACACACCCACACGCAAGGCGGGAGCTGGTTTCCTCCAGCAGTGAATCAAGACTCCCAGTCTAGCCATGCCAGGCGGGGCCGCTCCCCGCCGATCTAATAGATACGTCTTGTCGGGACCAGGGCTGTCTCCCCAGCCGGAGCGACCCCCTTCCGGCGTGAAGTCTGAGACAGCTGACGCTGAGAAAACCCTGGGACAAACAGGTCCCGTCAGGACGCCAGGCAGCTTCCCAGCCGAGTGACGAATTGCAGGCCACCGGGGAGCTTTTAAAACCAGCCCAGCTGCCACCCAGGAGAGTGAGTAATCCCAACGTTTAAGGACAAGCCCCGGACCAGCAGTCACCCAGACGCAGGGGATGGTGTCCCCGGGCACTGATGGCACCTGAGCCTCTCGCCCGGGGCTTCTCTTGGGGAGACGGGCTTGTCTCCTGATGCACCCCCCCCAATTCAGGTCTCTGCCCCTCCCTCAGGTATTTTCACTCATGTTCCCATCTGTCTGTCCAATTCACTTCTGTTGAGGGAGATGAGGCTCCTGAGCTTGTTTCGGGGCCACACAGCTGCCACAAGTCTTGACCGACCCACCCCCACCCCCTGGTGTGACCAGCATTTGAAAACCAAAACCCAGCTGACAAGTGCTATTTTCATAAAGAAAATCTTTGAGATGACACACGCAGACCTGGCCTCACATGTCTTACGCCCTCAATATTTCAGACACACGACTCCCAGCCTCCTTTCTGGGGAGCAGCCCTCGCAAGGAAACGATCGGCCCCAAGTTCAGTCTGCTCTTACGGCCAGCATGGGAGCCGGTCAGGTGATAAAGACAGAACGGCACCTCGTGTCCAGGCAGGAGGAGGGTGACTCTCGGAGAATAAAGAGCTGGACAGAGGCTTGGAGGTGGGCTTCCACCTCTGCTTATAACTGAACCGGCAGCGGGAAATGTACCACCGGTCCTCCTCTTTACACACCAGAAAGGGCCTTCCATTTCCACGGGCTGCTTCCCCACGTGCTGACCATGAACAGTGCCCTTCCCTGGGCTGTGCCGCCTGGTCGGGGGGTGGTAGGGGGGGGGGGGGGCAGAAGGCTGAATGCTTATTTTTGTCATGTCCTAGGCCCGAGTTCATGCAAATGATATTTTTTTTTTAAATATATTTTATTGATTTTTTACAGAGAGGAAGGGAGAGAGATAGAGAGTTAGAAACATCGATGAGAGAGAAACATCGATCAGCTGCCTCCTGCACATCTCCCACTGGGGACGTGCCCGCAACCCAGGTACATGCCCTTGACCGGAATCGAACCTGGGACCTTTCAGTCCGCAAGCCGACGCTCTATCCACTGAGCCAAACCGGTTTTGGCCATGCAAATGATATTTTATCGGCTTCGTTTAATAAGCCATATACTTATCACCAGGGGCCGGGGCTAAGGAAAATTAAAACATAATTGTTGAGCCCATCTCCATAGGCTACTGGCATGATCAGGGTATACACAGGAGGGGCAGCTACCCCAGACATTCTGAGGGGGGGATGGGGTCTGCGAATGCTTTGCAAGGAGGTTGTTCCAGAAAGAAGAAGGCATGTGCAAAGGCCCCGAAGCTTGAAGCCACAGTGCATTCTGGGAACTGTGAATGGGGTGGAATGGATGGATGGCTGGAGCCCAGGAAGAATGAAGAGGGAGGCAGGGGCTAGGTTGTGTATTACTTGTGCTCGAAGCAAGGGGAGCCCTTATAAAACTCCGCTCTCTCTGAGAAGGATTTATAATTTGCCATTTACAACACCCCCAATTGGTCAGACCTAAACAATTTTAAAACCCAGCAACCCTGCCCTGTAACAGGAGAGAGACCACGAGTAGCGATTGGTTTCTAAGCTGGACATCTATTTACAACTTAAATTTGATGCTAGGAACCACTGGCAACAAGGACTGGGAACAGCGAGTTAAAAACCAGAGACTTTTCCCTTCCTATTTCATTCTCCAGGCATGTTTCTATCTGAGTGAAGTATCCGGGACTGAAAAGAATGAACTTTAGGGAGAAAAAAGTCACATCGTCTTGAACAAATACATATGCTCCTTAGGGAGTGCCTGGCTGCCACAACTCAAAGGAAAGGTCATTTCCTTTCACACCGCCTCTAAAGGGTGCCCCTCACCTCGAACTTGGCTGTTGGCTCAGGGATCTAGTCATGGCTGATGATGACATCTCACCGCTTGGCATCTGCTACTTCCCTAGATTGGCCTGATGTTTGGCTGGGGCACTGGGTCTGCTGGCCCCAGTATATTGGACAGCCTTGGTTCTGATTGGTTGAATGTCCACTCTACCAGGAGGGACCCGTTGTTAAATATCTTTCCTATCACCCTCGGTCCAGACTCCCCGGTGCCTAGGCAAGTGGCATGGCCAAGTGGGGAAGGTGCCTTCCACTGACAGCAGAGGCAGGTGTGCAATGGGATGGGGGCGATCCCTCCCCATGCAGCCCAAGGGCACACCTGTGGGCCTGAGTTGCTCATACCCACGGCGGGTGAGCTGGTCTGGAAAGCCAGGGGACAGTGCCGTTCTGTCCTGTCGCATCACGCCGACCTTGACTGGACCAGAGGGACACTGCAGGGGGACAGGCCTGAGTCCATCTCCAGGCTTCTTCCTTCACCCGGGCCTTGGGAAGGACCCTGGGGAATGAGCGAGGAAGGCTGGTTCTGACACCTGTTCTGTCACAGGGCTCCAGAGGGGAAGGAATTCAGGGGACAGGGCGGGCTAGCATGTGGGTGGTCAAGAGCATGCCTTTGACTTCTTTTCTTTCTTTCTTTTTTTTATAATATATTTTATTGATTTTTTACAGAGAGGAAGGGAGAGAGATAGAGAGTTAGAAACATCGATGGGAGAGAAACATCGATCAGCCGCCTCCTGCACACCTCCTACTGGGGATGTGCCCGCAGCCCAGGTACATGCCCTTGACCGGAATCGAACCCGGGACCCCTCAGTCCACAGGGCGACGCTCTATCCACTGAGCCAAACCGGTTTCGGCCAACCTTTGACTTCTTGTAGAACTAAGGTTACTTGCTTTATCACTAGCAACTTACACAGCCTCTCGGAGCCTCCGTGTCCTCACTCCTACACGTAATGTAGCTACAGAACTGCACTCGGTGAGGTTGGTGAGGACGGAGTGAACTAGTACTTTAAACCAGTGAGCACAGCCCTAGCTGGTTTGGCTCAGTGGATAAAGCGTTGGTCTGTGGACTGAAAGGTCCCGGGTTCGATTCCGGTCAAGGGCACGTGCCTCGGTTGCAGGTCAGCCTTGGTTGGGCCTGTACAGGAGGCAACCAGACCATGTGTCTCTTTCACATCGATGTTTCTCTCTGCCTCTACCCCTACTTTCCAGTCTCTCTAAAAATCAATGGAAAAATATCCTCGACTGAGGACTAACAATAAATAAATAAACGAAGCAGCACAGCACCTGGCACAGAGCTCAGAAGAGAGTAACTCTCGGTGGCAGGTGGCCATTAAGCGGCCCCGAGGATGGCAGGTGCTCATGTCTACAAGGCACTTGGATTAGCTCTTGGCTCATAGCAAGCACTCAGTGAATCAATCAGTGATAAGGACCATCATTATCTTCATCTTCACCATTATCTGAATCACTATCACTAGTTACCTCCTCTTGAACCAGAGTTCTGTACCTCCTCTGTGATTAGAGGGGCTCGGCTGGAGGAGGAGACCTGGGCAGGCGTGCCCTCTCCTTAACCGAGTGTTGCTTCTCAGGATCCAGTTTACCTAATTGTATAAAAAGAGAGGTTTCTTCCCTGACCGGTTTGGCTCAGTGGATAGAGCATCGTCCTGCGGACTAAAGGGTCCCGGGTTCGATTCCGGTCAAGGGCATGTACCTTGGTTGCGGGCACATCCCCAGTAGGGGGTGTGCAGGAGGCAGCTGATTGATGTCTCTCTCGTTGATGTTTCTAACTCTCTAGCCCTCTCCCTTCCTTTCTGTAAAAAGTCAATAAAATATTTTTAAAAAAGAGAGAGAGAGAGAGAGGTTTCTTAGAGGGAACCCACACTCCCTGCCTGTCCCAAGGCTCTGAGAGTCCCAGCCCTGGCCAGGGATGGTGTGTGCCATCTGAAGGATATCCATCCCACAGATGTTCATTGAGTGGCTTCTGAATGCCAGGTTCAGGGGACACCACGGTAGGCAAGCCGTCGTGCCGCCCCCCCCCCCCCCCCGCCTGGAGGTTATTATCACAACTGAAACCCAAGGGACAATCAGGAAAAGATTTTAGCTTATAACTTGGTCCAGTTGACTCCAAAATTTGGGGTGCATTAGTTCATCAGAGGTGGTTTTCCCAAAGCGCCACCCGGCCCCTGATTTGTTTGGGTGCTTTACAGAGAGCTCATCTTTCTACAGTTCCTCTTTCTCGTTCAGCCTCAGGGAGGTACTAGTATTTTCACAAGCAGGTGAGTTAGAAATGCAACTTTTTTTCCCCTTTTTTATGGACTGTATTGGGGTGACATTGGTTAATAAAATTATATAGGTTTCAGGGGTACAGTTCTATAATACATCATCTGTATATTGTATTGTGTGCTCACCACCCCAAGTTAAGTCTCCTTCCATCACCATTTAAAAATATATATATATATATATATATATATTATATATATATTGATTGTTTTCAGAGAGGAAGGGAGAGGGAGAGATAGAAACATCAATGATGAGAGAGAATCATGGATCGGCTGCCTCCTGCACACCCCACACAAGGGATTGAGCCCGCAACCTTGGCATGTGCCCTGACCTGGAACCAAACCGTGACCTTTTGGTTCATAGGTCAACTCTCAACCACTGAGCCACACCGGCCGGGCTCCTTCCATCACCACTTCTCCCCTCTTTACCCTCTTCTACCTCCCCCACCCCCTTCCCCTCTGGTAATCACCATGCTGCTGTCTGTGCAGAAATGTAACTTTGAAAATCATCACTTAGGAGTAAGAGGCGTGTCTCTCAGAAGAGCCCTTTGGAAGAAAGCTCTGCCCCTCACGGTACCGTCCACGCTTACCGGGGCGGTGCAGGCCCTCCGAGGCCACGACATCAAAAGCCTCGTTTTCTAAGAAAGAGAATCAAGATCCTAAGAAAAAGATACCCCAGTTTTGTCCCTCAGACAACACAGGTGTCATTCTTCACTCCTCTTTCACTTCTCATGCCTTAATCCTTGAACATTTACTCCGAAAAGAGGTTCTTCCTTTTCTAACAAATCATGGGGTCCCACTGTTCATTGTCTTCCAGCTACAGCCGGGCTTTTACAGAATCAGGGCTGTGCCCGTGGGGCTGACCCGGGCAGAGGATGCCTAATCCTCCGCAGCACAGGTCGAGAGCGAGTTGGGGAAGGGTGGGCAGGGCTGGTACAAGGGCACCGTGGTCTCCAGTGGGATCTGAGGTCTCCTGGAAAGGCATATGGTGAGGGCGACAGAGCTGGCACCCCTCCCTGTCACTGTGCCAGGACACTCACCGCACAGAGCGCCCTCTGGCTGCTCAAAGTTGGGGTGCTTACAAGGATCAAATAAGTGACTGCGCCTGGCTTACAAGTAGATGTAAGGGGCAGCTGGGGTTCTCGCCCTACACCTCATATCCTTCCTTCCCCAGCCGTGGCAACTCCCAGATATGCCTCCACTCGTCTGAGTTCAACGCATTTGGGGCAGATGTGGGGTTCCTGGAGGAGGTAGGTGTCTCAGGTCGGAACTGGTCAAGCCAGGGGTCAGCCTCAGGACAGGGGCACCAGAGTGAAGGACAGTGGTATGGCATATAACACATCTGACTTGTTTGACAATTTTTCCCAGGCAGGGGACCTCCCCCACAATGAAACGGGGGACCCCCCAATGAAACAGGTCCTGGGGGGCACACTCATAGCACAAGAGCTCTGGGTTTTGTTTTATTTTGTTTTTAATATATTTTTATTGGTTTCAGAGAGGAAGGGAGAGGGAGAGAGAGAGAAAAATCAATGATGAGAGAGACTCATGGATCGGCTGCCTCCTGCACGCCCCCTACTGGGGATCGAGCCTGCAACCTGGGCATGTGCCCTGATCAGGAATTGAACTGTGACCTCCTGGTTCATAGGTCGACACTCAACCACTAAGCCATGCTCAATGGCGGGTTTTAAATATATATGTAAGCGCCCCTCTTAGCTCAGGCCTTGGAGCTGATGGCTGGATACCCTGTTGGAACAACCTGATGTGGGAAGTGGGGGCTCAAAGTGATGTCCTGATGGCATTTAAAAAATCAGAAGTCCTCGGCATGTAGAAGGCATTCGGCAAAAGTTCCGGGAATGGACAAGCAAGGGATGCCTGAATGAGCATCTAATTAGGATTTTATAGCAGAACAATGGGCAGCCGCTGGTCCCGCCCTCTCACATGCCAAGTGGTCTGGCCCAGGCAGAGCCCAGTATCTGGGGGCAGAGGGGGGCGGCTAGAGGAAGGCCCTCCCCAGTGGGACCGCCATCACCCCAAACTTGGCCAGCCCACTTCCTCTCCTACCCACGCTTTGGAGTTAAACAGCTACAGAACGCTCTTCCCTGTCTGTGTGGGAGCTGGTGGCGCGCGTGTATTAACTCAACAGCATTTGTGAAAGTTTTCGGAGCTCGTGGGGGAAACCTAGCATGATGTGGAGAGAGAGGCAGAGAGGGTTGTTGAAGGGCGGTGGAGTTCACAGGAGGAATTCTGGGGCGGCACTGCTGGATAGGGGCAGGGGGAAAGGGGAGAACAGGAAGTGGCGCCTGCCCCACCTGGGGGTCCTTAGGGCCTGGGCAGCCTCAGCCTAGGACTGGCATTTCCCTTTCCAGGAAACTGTCAACCCAGGGGCCCTCAACTCGTGCTGACAGGATGAAATGACAAATGGGACAAAGGAGGGGCGCCCCGCGGCGCGGGTGCCTGGATGGGCACTAGCCCCATGGAGGATGGGACCTTCTGCCCACCCTGAGAACTCACCTTCTCGGGGCCCGGGGCTAGGAAGCCCTGCTCTGGGCCCCTCAGAACCCTCGCTGCCTCCCCTCCTGCCCACTGCGGGTTGGAGGCTTTGTGTGGTGCGGGAGCAGAGAGGGGCCGGGCCCCACGTGCGTGCGGGAGGCTGCCAGGCCGGGTGCGCATATCAGCCTCCGGGACCAGGGCTGGTGTGTCCAGCTTTGCGAGTGCGCGCTCCTGGGAGTCCCCAGCTCGGGCAGGGGCCCCCGCCCCGCCCCGCCCCTGGAGAGATCCCGAGAAACGCTAGGGCGAGACCGCGCGCCAGGGGGCCCCGAAGACCACCGGGCGGCGATACAGACTTTCCAGAAAGGTCTCAGGCTCCGCGGCGAGAGCGCACTGGGACTCGGGGGTGCAGGGGCGCCGTGGGTTCGCTGAGCGTCCAAAGCCCGGCGAGGGCGGGGGTCTCAGCCCCGCCCCGCGCGCTCCAGCTCTAGCGGTTCCAGCGCGCACCCCAACGCCAGGCTCTCGGGGCTGCGGGGAGAGCGTGTGTGTGTCCGTCTGTATGGGGGACACTCCCCTTCCCGGGAGCCCGTGCAGAGCCCTCGCCCTCCGCTGGGCCCGGGGAGCCCTTCCCCCAGCGCACAGATCCCTGCGCGCCCCTTGCCCACTTTGCCAAGGCGAGAAAGCGGCCGAGCCGGAGACAAAGAAACTCCTGCCTCCTCCACTCTCGGCCCCTCCGCCCGCCCTAGACACTCCCCAGCGCCCTCCCTCGACCCGGCGACATCGCGCGTGGACACTTCGGAGAAGGGAGGGGGACAGGGGTGCGAGTCTGCTCCCACATGCTGGCCGGCTGGAGGCTGCCCGCGCTCCCTGCCCAGGGGACACCCCACCCGCCGCTCACCAAACCGTCCCGGGCCCCAGGTGCGGCCACGCTGGCCAAAACCGCCCGCCACCTCTCCAGCTAAGCGATAGGGGGGCGCGGCGCACACAAAGCGGATTGGGGTGTGTGTATGTGGAGAGTCCGGGAGGGAGAGATCCCGCCAGGGCTCGGCACCCGCCCGGCACGGCGCGGCCGGGCGCAGCTATTTACCCGATTTCTTCTTCGATCTCCGAGATGTCTGCGAAGATGAGGCAGACCACCAGCAGCGTGAGCGCAGCCAGCATCCAGCTCCGGAACTGCAGCTGCATGGTGGCTTCGCGCCCCCGGGACCGTGCGGGCTGGAGCGAGGAGCGGGGCTGGAGGGCTCAGCGGCCGGCGCCCGAGCCTCCGAGCGCGCGGTGCGCAGCCGGGCAGATCCCTGCGCTCCCGGCGAGTCCGGGCCGGCGGCGGCGGCGACAGCGGCACACAGGGGTTGCTCAGGCGCGGCGAGCCAGCTCTCCCCCTCGGCTCCCGCCCGCCCCTTCTCTCCCCCTCCCCTCCCCTTCCTTCCCCTCCCTTTCCCCGCCCTGCGTGGGGCTCCGCGCGCAGTTTGACAGCTTTGCTCCGCGCCTCTGCTCGCCTCCGCCCACCCCAGTCCACTCCGATGTCCAGCCGCCCGCCGTGGCGTCTCCCTCCTGCCTTCTTCCAGCTCCCGGGGGGGCTCTGGGACGCGGCTGGAGCCGGCCACTCCCAGCCTAGGGAGGCTGAGCTGGGGAGCCGCGTGCGCCCAGGTACCCAGCACCGCCCCGCGTACCCCGTCGGCTGGCAGACGCCCTCCGCCGCCCGCTCTTTGTCCAGCGCCGCCCGCTTTCTCGAAAAGTTTTCCCGACACAAAGACCCGCACCTGGGGACAGCCGCCAGCGCACGGCCAGGAGGGGGTTTCCTGCCGCCAGGCGTTTCTGCAAGAGACACATTCGAGGGGAGGTGGGGGAAGGGGAGGGGAGAAGAAATATCCAAGACAGGCCAACTTCGGTGGAGATGTTGACTGCGGGTTTTGCGGTTTGTGGGTAGGTGCTGAACCCTGAGACACGCCGCACCTCTTCCTCCACCCTTTCCCCTCCCCCGGCAGTCATCTTGGTCTCCATTGATAGATGGGAGACTGGGTTCAGAGAGGTTCCCTGAGTTGCCAGAGGTCACACCGCCTTGGCTGGAACCCTAGGCGCATGCTATCCACAATGTCAGACAGCAGCGCCCGCCCGCCCGCCCGCCTTAACCCTTGCAGTGCTGACTCCGGGCTGGGCTCCTGGAAAAGCAGTAGCCCCCTCTTCCCACTCCAGTCCGATCTTGATCGAAGGGCCTGCTAGAAAATATGGCTCCCCCAAGAAGTAACATGCCCCCCCCCCATACCTAATATTTATGCGTCCCCAGTCTTAGCCAGTTGAACTCAATTTTTGCACCAATCCTTAGCCTGGGGTGGGAAGGGCCCCATTAAGTTTTACTGAAATTAATAGTTATCTTTTTTTTTTTCTTGCGCTAACTATAACAATCCTGAAATCAGGAAACGTAACTCCCCAAAAATGATCATGTTGTTTTTCATGACAGAAAGGGTCCCTGGGGTTTGCATTTGGGGGAAAGAGTCCTGTGTAGACGCCCTGTGGAATGTCCTAACCACCTGGAAAGGATTTCTGAATGAATGGGTGGGGCAGATTGCCTATACCGCCCCCCCTCTCCTCCCCCCCCCCCCCCCCCGCCCCCCTCCAAACAGAGCCAGGCCTCAGAGGGGCTGGCAATGGCTCAGTCCTTTCAGGGGGACCCTGGGAAGGTAAGAGGGGGACAGAGGCCTTCCCCACCAGCACCTGCGCCCAGAGTCCTTTTGCTTCTTGGTGTATAAGAAGGACCGGCAGGAGGGAGGCTTCCCAGCCAGGGGCTGCTGGCCAGTCTGCAGGAGGAGTTCCCATCGCCCTGCCTGAGAGCAGAAGGAAACAGCACAGAGAAACGGGGACCCTCTGAGTGTGGGGAGCAGATGTCCTTTCCCAAGAGGAGGGCGCACCCATTCCCTGGTGAGCATTTCATCTCTCCCCCAGCCCCTTGCAAAATTCACGCAAGGGGACAGCGAGCGCCTCTAAATCGCCACTTCTTTTTCTTGGGGGGAGACTGTTGGGTGCCACGCGTCCTGTCCCTTAGAGGTGGCAGCAGGCATCCAAAGAGGGTTTTCCAACAGCTCCCCAGACCACGTGGTCAAACCGTCCTGTCTCTGAGTTTTCTGAGTGCCTTGGCACTCTTGCTAGACGGGGGGGAGGGGGGGTGGGGGTAGGAGTTTTGGGGCTGTGTTCATCATTTTGCCTTGTTTTCCTGAGATGAATGGTTGATGGTTGGGATATCTGAACAGGGAGAGGTAAGAACAGGGTGCAGCTGTTAACGCTGCTCGATATTCTAGTCATTCATTCATTCATCCATCACTCATTCATTCATTCACTCCCTCCATCACTCAACAGTGTTAATTGTGCACTTACCCTGTGCCAGGCTCTATGCTAGGGATTAGAGATACTAAGACAAGAGACACACATTTCCTGCCCTCCAGTGGCTCACAGTTCAGGAAGAAGACAGATGTGCAAGTGCATAATTATATGGGATGTGAGCTACAAACCAGCTGTGTCCTGAGTGGCTTATAATCCTCCTATATAATAAAAGTCTAATATGCAAATTGTCCCCTGGGGAGTTTGACCCACTGGGAGTTTGACCGTTTGCTATGACATGTGCTGACCACCAGGGGGCGGCATTGAACAAAGGAAGGCCCCAGCTGGCAGCCATGGGAAGGAAGGCCCCAATCGGACCTGGTCATTGGCCAGGCGTAGGGACCCTGCCTGTGCATGAATTTTGTGCACCGGGCCTCTAGTTCACTAGTAAGATCACCCAAGAGCAAGAAGAAGCTGGCTGGCCTCGCTGGCCTCTGCTCTCTGCTTCTCTACCAACACCACTCTTACTATCCTGAGCATCATGGGGTGATTGTGGCGATCCTAAATTCATCCCAGGCCAGGTAAACCTCATAGCTATAAACACTGTTACACTGGAGCCTATTTGCATTTCCTATGAGGTGACCCTGTTATCGCCCCAGGTTCAGAGCCTCCCTCCTTGGGAGCCACTTGTGAGGAGTCATTAAGAGTAGTCAGGAAAAGTGGAAACGTATTGAATAAGTTTCCACTCCTCAGGAAGAGATCCCCAGAGCAACGTCCCTCAGTACATCTGCTGGGAAAGAGCTAGCTTCGCAATGTAGAAGCTGTTCTTGCGAGTCATTGAGATGGGATTCTACTGGGGATCGACATGTGCCCTGACCGGGAATCGAACTGTGACCTCCTGGTTCATAGGTCGATGCTCAACCACTAAGCCACACCGGCTGGGCCAGAGAGGGAATTTTAATTCAGTCATCCTCCCCTGACCTCAGCAACTTCTACAACACGGGATGGCCAAGATCCCCTGCAGTAGTTGGGGCAGTTTTTTTTTTTTTTAAAAAGTATATATTTTTTTAATGATTTCAGAGAGGAAGGGAGAGGGAGAGAGAGAGAGAAACATCAATGATGAGAGAGAATCATTGATGGGCTGCCTCCTGCATGGCCTCCACTGGGGTTGGAGACTGCAACCCAGGCATGTGCCCTGACCAGGAATCAAACCCTGATCTCCTGGTTCATAGGTCAACACTCAACCACTGACCCATGCCAGCAGGGTGGGCAGTTTTAAATAGATTTGTAAACAGGCACCTCCTTTGATTCCAACTGTATCCTCTTAGTTCCGGAATGTCAGGATTCAGGGAATGAGTTTATCTTAGCTCACTGCACACTCTTCAATATCGGTGAGACCGTAATCATCAATCTCAATTTTTATCTTTCCACATCGCAGAAACTAGTCTTTGCAGTCAATCCGACTTGGGGGCGGAGGGGGGAAAGCTCAATATTTAAATAATAATTTTCTTATCTAAAATTCTGATCCAGTACCCAACACCCTGGAACTTACTCAGAAAGCAGTTTAGAAGGTTGACTACAAAATGGTAATGCCCTTGCGTTCTCTGTGAAAGGGGAGCGGTGAATAGCTCTACGTCCATCCAGGGTGGGGGTGTCAAGAGGTAGAATATCATAGTTGGAATAGACTAACAGGCTATTGTGTTCCTGCACCTCCATAACCGAGAGAACCCGCCTTCTCTTTTGAAATTGGCACTAAATTAGAATGTTCTCACAAATGCAGTGCTCTCCCCTTCCGATCAGAATCCTAGCAGTATCGGCACAGAAGAGTAAATGGACACATTTGCATTCCATTTGTAGCTTTTGTAAACAGCAAAATTGTGTATTAGCTAAAGAAAGAAAAGAAATATGCCCGGACGATCGCTCTAAATGTTTCTGGGATTAACAGCAAGAGATGTCGGGAGGGATGTGGACATGAGCTCCGCCTAGAGTTGGAGGTGATAGCAGAGGAGGGGGAGGGGGAGATGGTCAATTGCTTTTTTGCTGGGATTTTTCCAGACTCCAGCCAGGGATTCAAGGTGGTCTTGAACTCAAGCAAAGAGTCAGGTACCAGATGGCAGGGATAAAGAAAAAGGATTGTCCCCTCATGATGCCCACCAGGGCTTCCACGGAACTGTCACTGTCACCTCTCCTCTGAATCAGATTTCTCTGAATCAGCTCGCTCAGCTTTGCCCACAGTCCAGCATGATCCCTCCCCCCTCACCCCCTAGTGAGGCATCTGGGGAATCTGGGCCCTGTCAGTCACCCCTGACTCTAGTCTCACTTGGATCATCATGGACCTGCACATTTCCAGAGTTGGGAGGGGAGGGTAGAGATAGTGTGTTCCTGTCTGTTCGCCATTTAACAAGCCTGCTGCCTCACCTGTCCCGTGTCCGGATTTACACTAGAGGATCAGGAGCCGTGTGAGTGACAGGCATGATGCCAACCCTGGCGGAGGTCAGATCCCTGTGGGATTTTACAGATGGAAAACCCTGGGGCCCAGGGACCAAGAGACTTGCCCACAGGAGTTTCCGAGCTGAGAGCTGTCTGTCTGTCTCCTGGCTGAGTGCAATGCTGCTTCTCCTGCACGCACACCTTTTCACGACACTTTGGTGGGATTGTAAGCTCCCACGGGATGGGACACCTTCTTCCCCTCTGGTTCCATGTTATCTAGTCTGGTCGGAACCCAATCAATTACCTGTTCCTGCCATGGCCAATTTCAAGTCACCCCATCTCACAACTGAAGGCAACCTTGGGAAGAGGTGGGCATTGACACACCGAGATAGAGTATTTCCATCACATACACACAATATATGACATAATCTCAAGAGCATAGATAATAGCAAAAGGCAGACAATGAAATGAGACAGTGATGAGTTCTGAGTGTGCATTGCCTTTGCTTTTCGTAACTATTTACTCGTACGTTTAATTTTTTTAATATATTTTTATTGATTTCAGAGAGGGAGAGAGAGAGAGAAACATCAATGATGAGAGAGGATCACTGGTTGGCTGCCTTCTGCACGCCTCCTACTGGGGATCGAGCCTGCAACCCGGGCATGTGCTCTGAGTGGGAATCGAACCGTGACTTCTTGGTTCATAGGTCAATGCCCAACCACTGAGCCACACTGGCCAGGCTGTCAGTTTCATTTTTAAGGAGGGCTCCGTTGATCAATCAGCATGAGTCATCTCCAGCACAACAGAAGTTGCCACAGTCACAATCAACTTGGTGAGCGTGCTGGGTGAAGTACCATTTCTAAAATAAACTCCAAAGTCATGGCCACACCCCGCAGAACGTCCCCCTGCTGGGATCTTAGCACAGAACATGCCAAAGGAGAGGGACCCTTAGCCCCAAGAAAATTTCCTGTCAGAAGTCCCTTTGGGAGTTGAATGAATATATCTCAAGCACTGAGTAGGATGGGAGCATAAAAGTAAGTGATCGTTACGTTATGGACTTTCATTTGTTTTTAAGAAAATGCACAAGTAGAAAGGGCATATCTAAAATGCAAATAGTGATTATCCCTGGGTGGTTCTTTATTTTTCTTCATACTTTTCTCCGCTTTATAAATTTTCTACGGTGATCATAAATTACTCTGGAAATCAGGAAAAAAAAAAAAAGTCATTAACATTTGTTGTGCCTGTTTTCTCTGCACTGAATTTTTTTTTCCTGCCAGAGTTTAATATTCTTTCTCAATAACCCAATATAAACACACATATTTAGTGTAGAAAATTGGTTTTGCAAACCATTTCCCATCTCTCCTTGATGTTTCATAAGGATCTGCCTAATATTCATAGTGCAGTTTCTGATGAAGAAACGCAATTGACCCAATTTTGTCCTGCTGGTGTGAGAAGTTTTCCTGGGGGCGCGTCCTCTCCTAGCCTTCTTGCCTGAGCCTGATCGACACCTAACCCGGACTTCTCTGATGCTCTGGGCACAGCCAAACCCCAGCTGCTGTAGCACAGAGGCCATTCAGAGATCCGTGTGCAGGGAGAGGAGGTAGTGGTTTTACACCTACGTGGCGCCCCAAACCCCGCCGGCCACGTCCCCTCTGCCTCACCGTTGCTCCAACTCTACTGCCCGTGTGCAGGCAACAGTCCTGAGGATACATTAAAACAAGGGGTGGCCCTGTAGACTGATGGGTCCCAGGTTCGATTCTGGTCCAGGGCACATACCTCGGTGGCAGGCTCCATCCTCAGCCCTGGTTGGGGCGCATGTGAGAAGCAACCAGTCGAGGTGTCTCTCTCACATCGGTGTTTCTCTCTCTCCGTTTCTCCCCCTCCTTTCCACTCTGGCTTAAAAAAAAAAAATCCATGGAAAAATATCCTCAGGGGAGGATTACCAAACAAACAACAAAAACCAAAAACAGAATGAGGGGTTGAAGGAGTAACATTAACCGGAGGATCTTAAGACATCCTTTCCTTAAAAAAAGAAGTAAAAAAAAAAAGACATCCTTTCTTTTCATATCGTCACAAATGAAGTCTTTGGCCAGGCCTTCAAGTCATCCCACTGTACACAGCTCTCTTAGAGAAGAATAATCCTCACCTTGTATGCAGGTACATGAGCACTACATTTTTTTGAATTTCTTCTCCTCCCCCCTCCCCCTCCCCCTCCCCTCCCCTCCCCCTCCCCCTCCCTCTCCTCCTCCTCCTCCTCCTCCAAAATTTATAGAGATGAAAAAGTTTTCCTAGACAGTTTTTTTTAGAGATTTATAAAATTCGAATTGTCTCAATCTCTCCCCAACTCTAAGAGGGCATTATTACTCCTTAACATTCATTCGCGTTCACGTTTTTTGGAAAGACCGTGTTTACGGCCCAGTAGTATTGCGTGTTTTTGTGCCGCAAATATTCTCCACGGCACATTAGAATCCCATGAATAACCGAAGCTGCAAGTAAAATGTTTACGAACAGGGAAATGATTTTGACAGTTCTTAATGATTATAGAGATTTGTAGCCGCGTACCTGCCTTTTGTCAACATATTATGGGTAATAGCTGTGATTTGTTGGCTTCCAAGTCCCTGGTCAGTAACAGAGTCCCACTTACTGCCGTGATCTGGTGCAGTAAACACAGTCCATTTTGCAGGTTTCTGGAAATTCATCGAGATGACAAATGAGTGCTGGGTCACCCTTTTGGTCGGGAAGCAGTTCATTAAATTGGTCCTGAGTGGCCCTGGGAGCGGGCTTGGCTCCCAGCCATCTGACATCACTGGGAGGCAGACAGGGCCATTAATGGCAACACCTGTGAGCACTTAAGTTCCTCACATCCTGAGTCAGACAGATGCCCCGTGATTTTCCCAATCTAGCTGCACATGGGTCCCAGAGAGGTTAGGAAGGCTAGTTTGAATTTTTATTTTTTTATTTTTAGTTTTCCTTCAAAGGGAAAAAGCAAGGGTCTCAGATCTGGAAAAGGCCTCCTCGCGGGGTTATTCTAGGCCTTAAAGGGCCCATAAGATCCTCAGCCAAACTCTAAATTTTACCAGAAGGACCCACTGGGTCAAGTCCATGGTCCCGGCTGTTGGTGTGGCTTGTGGTTCTGGAGTTGCAGGGACAGGTTATAAAGGAAGGAAGACCAGTGACAGCGCAGGACTCGGGGGACCTTCTCCCAGGGCCCTTGCTTGCCCGGCTCCTCTGTGAATAACCCCCGTTGGGCCCATCTGAGATGAGTTTTGAATACTTATTGTGCAGTTTCTAAGGTCTAAGGGACTTCATCTGGCATTTTATAAGGACCCCTCTCATTCTCAGCCTTGTCATTCTACTTGAACACCTGGATCGCTAACTTCCTGATTCTCACATCTATATAATAAAAGTCTAAGCGACCATTACGCCAGAATGACCAGAATAACCCGTCGCTATGATGCACACTGACCACCAGGGGAGCAGCGAGTCGAGCCATAAGGAGCAGTGAGCAGGAGGGTGGTAAGGAGTAAGGGGACCTGGACTGCGAGAGGGTTCAGGCCAGGCTGAGAGACCCCTCACCCCCAATTAGTGCACAATTTCGTGCACCGGGTCTCTAGCGTTTTATACAGTTTTTGTTTTGTTTTTGTTTTTGTTGTTAATCCTCACCCGAGGATATTTTTCCATTGGTTTTCAGGGAGAGTGGAAGAGAGAGGGAAAAACGAGAGAGAACCATTGATGTGAGAGAAACTCATCGATTGGTTGCCTCCCGCACGCACCCTGACCAGGGCCAGGGAGGAGCCTGCAACCGAGGTGCGTGCTCTTGACCGGAATCGAACCCAGGACCCTTTGGTCTGCAGGCCGACACTCTATGTTTTTGTTTTCCGTGATGCAGCTCATTTCAAAAGACCATGCTCTGTTATGGCTCCAGGCCTAGCAAAGGGGACCGCATCGCCCCCTCCCCTTCCTTATCTAGTGTTTGGCAGCCGCTAAGAGGGGCAGCTCTCTTCCCAAGGGGTGAGTACCCAGGGCTCAGACCACAGCTGGCCTCTGGCAGAGGTGTGCCAACAAAGGACGAAAACAAAAGCAAAACCACCTTCATTTCAAGCTCCATTAGGGGCATGCGTCGGGCCAGGAAATCAATGGGAAAGATGAAGCCGGCAGGAAAAGAACTGATTTTTCTCCGTTTCTAGGGAGGAATTGACCACAAATAGTGATGGGGGAGGAGGGAATCACCAAGCAGCGCTCATTTTTAAAAAATAGAAAAATTTAAAAATCACATCCAACGACCATTTTTGTTGTCGTTTTCCACATTTTCAGCTCAAAGAAAGATAATGGCTGAAACACATAATTACCACTTTTTCTTTCTCTCTTCCCCTGGCAAAGCCCCAGGCAGGACCCAGCACTACAGCGCGCAGCTAGCCATCGTGAGAGCCACACGCTGCGTATGCAATAGCAGGTGTCATTCCGAGGTCACTGCAGCCATTCGAAGAGATAAACTCTCACGTATCAATGATATCGATGGTTCATCACAATTGTCAGCGAATAGCAAACCGTTGTACAGTTTTGCTCTCAGAAGCCAGTCAAGAAAGGCTTCCGCCGGGAGTTGTTAACCACTCAGAAGTCATCCTCGCCTACTGACAAAATACAACATAAGAGGTATTTTCCGAGAAGACGTGGAGAGGAATAGTTTTGATGTTTGTGAAATAGTCTCCAGGGAACCAGTCAGTGCTTATTCCGCTTTTATACAGCCTGTGAATGTATGCGCCATCGCACGAAAGGAGGAACTTTTCTCTCCCTATCCGTCATTTGATGTCTTTTCTGCGGTCAATCCCAGAAGTTTACTGGGTAGGTTTTTTTCATGCTTTTGTCGTCCTGCTGTAAGAGCGGAGGGGAGCCACCAGGTGGCACTGTGCCAGAGAGGGGCCAGGAAATACATAGGGGCATTGCTGGGCTCAGCCAGTGCCAGGGAAGTACAGGGCCAGGGAGGGTCTGAGAGAAATGGAGAGAATGAGAACATGGGAGGACACGCTGCCCAAAAGGCAATCATCTTGCATTTTGCTTATTAACCTGCGTAGACTCACAAAAGCCACTTTCAGGCACCACGTAACTGGAATTGAAATGACAAGTAGACGTCAGGAAATCAGGGTTCAAGGCAAACACATCGAGGGGCGATGGACACCGGTCACCCAAAGCTGGTTGGAAAATCCAATTTACTTCTTCAGAGGATCCTTTCTTTCTCTCTTTCTTTTTTTGTTTTTGTTTTTGTTTTGTTAATCCTCACCTGAGGATATTTTTCCATTGATTTTATGACAGTGGAAGGGAGGAGAAGAGACAGAGAGAGAGAGAGAGAGAGAGAGAGAGAGAGAGACATCGATGTGAGAGAGACACATCGATTGCCTTTTGCACATGTCCAGACTGGGGCCAGGGATCAAGCCTGCAACCGATGCCCTTGACAGGAGTCGAACCTGGGATCCTGCAGTCCTCGGGCCGATGCTCTAAAAACACTGAGCAAAACCAGTGAGGGCGAGGGCCCTTTTCTTTTTGCCCCTTCTAGCCTTGGTGAAGACATTAAATTTGAGCAGTTCTCCAGATAACTGATAATGGAAATCAATAATAGATTGACTCCTTGCACTATTCATGAAAATCAATAATGGACACCTTGCACTGTCCCAGATTTGGACACAAAGTAGATGTGAATTTCTAGCTGTTTAAATTCAAAAGGTAAAAAATGTGAAATGTCCTCACTTTCCTCAGTTAACCTAACATTTAGTAGATGAAGAATCAGTCTTTCTCTTGACAGTCCTCCCCCTCCCCCAGAGATGATAAATAAAATAGTAAATCCAGCCCTGCCAGTGTGGCTCAGTGGTTGAGGGTCAACCTATGAACCAGGAGGTCAGTGTTCGATTCCAGGTCAGGGCACATGCCTCGGTTGCAGGCTCCTTCCCCATTGGGGGGAAGGGTGCAGGAGGCAGCCGATCAATGATTCTCTCTCATCATTGATGTTTCTATCTCTCTCTCCCTCTCCTTTCTTCTTTCTGAAAAAAATAAAAATATATTAAGGGGGGAAAAAAATCCATTTCCTTAGGGGAAGAGGATGAGGGTGATGTTAGTACAGCATCCGTGTCCTCACAGCTCATGTAAGATATCACATATCTTCCTCTGTGTGCCCATCATGGCACCCAACACCCTGACACTTAAGAAATAGAAGCGAGAGCTTTGCAAACAACCCCTGATTCAGGTGTGGCCTGATGCTTATAACATGTTGCACAGATAATAGCTGCACCAGCCCCTCATTCCCCGAATGGATTCCTGTCGTCAGTCCTCCAGGGACGTGGAGTTGACGCTACTGAGCTTCCGGCAAGTGTGGGTGTATTTATAAATGCATCTCGCATTACTCCTGGGTTCTGAGAGCGAGAGAGCGGCCAGGAGAAGGTGAGCATGGTACCCAGACGCTGTCATCATCTGTTTATTCATGTAGTTTCCATGCTTCCCAAGAAGAGAAAGCTTAGTCATTCGTGTACTCTTTCCATCTTGGGGTTCCTGCTGCCCATTTCATGACTTTTTTTTTTTTTTTTGGTGGTAAAGACTATTTCTTTCAGGTCTACCTGTATGCGGCGGTTGGCTTTGCTCAGAGAGTGCTTTTTCCATATTCTCTGTCTCTATCTCCTTTCTGTTTATTCCCTCCTCTGCCAGTTCCAGACAGCATTTTGCTCACCATCCCCTTGAAGATGCTGTTCACGACCTTGCCCATGGCCTCAACCTTGCCAATCAAGATGGTTGATTTTCTATCTCCATCTTAGCAGACTTCCCAGCAGCATCTGGCTTGGTCAGCCCCTCCTACCTCTTCAAAGACTTCCAACTCCAGCCTTCTCTTGGAGTGGCCCTCTCTTCTCTTGTTTTTGACACTTTCCTCCTCCTCTGATCAACCAGTTTTGAGTTTCTTAGTAGTCTCTGTAGCAGCACACATCTAGTAGGTAGGGGGTGGGGTGGGGTGATACTCATTCATCTGGCCCAGAGGCCATACTTTGAGAACCATTGATCTAAATCAGGGGTGGGGAGCGTCCAGCCCGCAGGCTGCATAAGGCCTGCAAAATCATTCATTCTGGCCCTGCCAAGGCAACCGCAGATAGGACTCGAAATTCAATAAATCTAGGAGCTTTTTTATAGCAACATAAATTTATATTAAGTGGATTATATTAAGGGAATGATGTTATAAATATCCAATGGCCGTTGGCAGAGAAAAGGTTCCCCACCCCTGATCTCAACCTTCTCAGTTAATGGTACAGCCATCTACACGGCTGCTGAGGCCAGACAGCTAGGAATCTTTTTTATTCTTCTCTTTCCATCATGGCCATCGCCAGGATCTTAGTCATTTAGATGAAGAACCTGGATGTTGCCCTGGCCAGTGTGGCTTAGTTGGTTGGGCATCACCCTATGCACCAAAAGGTCACTGGTTCATTTTCTGGTCAGGGCACATATAAGGTTTTGGGCTCAATCCCCAATAGGGGGCATGCAGAAGGTGGCCAGGCAATATTTCTCTCATCATCAATGTTTCTCTCTCTCTCCCTCTCCTTCCCTTTCTCTCTAAAATCAATAAAAACATACTTTAAAAAAGAACCTGTGAGTTGATATGACTTGACCAAAGTCTTATGCTACTATAGTGGGGCCTTGACTTACGAGTTTAATTCGTTCTGTGACGGAGCTCGTAACTCAAATTCCTCCTATGTCAAATCAAAAAGCGAACGAGTGAGACACGTGAGGCTGGGCTGATGTTGTGGCGTTCACGGTGACGTTCGCTGCGCCAACTAGCGGTGGGGTATCTGAAGCTGGCTCGTGACCCGAATTTTAGCTCGCAACTCAAAGCAAAAAATCGGCCGAGAGACGGCTTGTATCTCGAAAAACTCGTTAGTCGGGACACTCATAAGTCAAGGCCCCACTGTATGTGGCATTTAAACCCACTCACCTCTGAGGCGGACGGTGGCCAAATCCTCTGCTATCTTCCCTCTCTGTGTAGACCTGCTACGGTTTTTTTAACTGGGACAACTTTTTGTATCTGCATCTCTTTCTCCATGAAGACGGAGGAGTGATCTCCAGCTGAGACGTTGGAGGGTTTCAGAAGCGCGGGTTCCTGGGTGACATGGTCATTAAGAAGAGCCGCCAGTTATTTGAATAGAAAAGAGGAGTAGACTTGCTGAGCTGGCTTAGGGCCTGTTTGAGATTTGGAGTTAAATTAAAGTGAGTTCGGCGGACACAGGCGTGGCTTTTTCTCCAGCAGTGGTCACACAATCACTGTAGCTCTGGGGTCGAGACCCCGGAGAGGAATTGCTGAACCAGGGATCATATACACGTCACATTGGCGGCCATTGCCAAAGGAGCTAAGCAAATGTACTGTCCCTTCCACGTGCGTCTCCACACCTGCTCCTGCAGCGTGCGTCAGACGCGGTGATCTCTGCCATCTGCTACGTGGGGGGAAAAATGGGATTCTGGTGTTTAAAATGCAAATTATTTCATTATATGTGAGCGCAAACATCTTTTCTTATGCTTTTTCTCTGAAGGGCCTATTCATGATGGGGACTACTTAAGAATTTTAGAATAGTCATGTTAAAGAGAAAATACATTGTTTGTCTCCAGTGGTCGGCAAACTGCGGCTCGCGAGCCACATGCGGCTCTTTGGCCCCTTGAGTGTGGCTCTTCCACAAAATACCACCGACTTCTGAGCATGGGCATGAAGTTTCAATCGCACTGTACATGCACGCCCACACGTGGTATTTTGTGGAAGAGCCACACTCAAGGGGCCAAAGAGCCGCATGTGGCTCGCGAGCCGCAGTTTGCCGAACACTGGTCTAAGCCAATGAGCGAAATTATAAAATATGAAGGAGGAGATTCTGATACCTTAGGGTTAAGGTTTAGGCACTGGTATCAGAGGTATCTTTTTTTTCTAGAAAATAAGGCTTTTCCCTGTCCTGTCTAGAAACATTTTGGTTGGACCACAACCCTCAAAGACATCCTCATCCCCTTCAGGTTCCAGCCAATCGGAGGCCGGTACCCAGATTCCCAGCTCCCACCCCTGTAATCCCATATCTAATCACAGGTGAAATTTTGCCCACAAGACAGTCCCAGGGAAACACAAGGAAAGGGAAAGCAATGAATACATTGAAACAATGAAATAAATCCTCTGGCTTATAGGTTCAGTGGGAGCTGCATCAGAATTATGTATTTGGCAGCATGGAAACCATACTAATGAATGCACAACACATGAATCATACTCTTTTTAACCTGCTGTCTGGCTCCTTAACAGATGCCGAGACTCTGAAAGCTAGTAAGTTTATCTAAACCAAGACCCCTGGGTGCATACACACACTGAGGTGTTCCACATTCTTAACCCAGAGTGTGAAGAAAGAAATCTGCGGATTCCTCTCTCTCTCTCTCTCTCTCTCTCTCTCTCTCTCTCTCTCTATATATATATATATATATATATATATATATATGTGTGTGTGTGTGTGTGTGTGTGTGTGTGTGTGTGTAAGGAGGGGGTGGTTATCCATAGGTTCTATTGAAAGGAGACAGAATCCTCTAAGCCCATTAAGCCCATGCTTGGGGAGCGGTGCGTGGTGCTGACATCCAAGAGGGAATGCAGGGGGTTGGAAAAAAGTGCTGGTGCAGAGGCCGAGACCGGTCCCGAGGGCATGGGGGTGTCCCCAGGAGCCCAGGCTCGCCTGAGCTATGACACTGTCTGCACGTGAATGTGTGTTTATATGTAGGATGCCTGGAAGTTAGGAAAGGACCGCCCCCCAGCAGGTGGGTGGAGTTGTGCCAGATGAATAGTTTTTTAAAAAAATATTTCTTTATTGATTTCAGAGAGGAAGGGAGAGGGAGAGAGAGAGATAGAAACATCCATGATGAGAGAGAATCATGGATCGGCTGCCTCCTGCACACCCCACACTGGGGATCGAGCTCGCATCCCTGGCGTGTGCCCTGACCAGGAATTGAATTGTGACCTCCTGGTTCATGGGTCTACGCTTAACCACTGAGCCACACTGGCTGGGCCAGATGAATGGTTTTTAAACAGTGGCCTGTGAAGTCCTGGGTCCTACTGTGTGATCCCAGACGTCAGTGAGAGCCAGAGGAAGGGCTGCTTTCAGAGACCATGCTTCTGTCTATGAAGAGAAGCCTTCTGCCGTCAGTAACATCCTTGGGGTGCTCCTAAGGACCCTCCTACGTGCATGGACGACGTCGAGGTCTTCATGGAATATAGCTCATTAAACGTGGACAACTGGTCAACCTGTCTCTCAGTGTGACAGATGACAAAATTGAGACTCAGAAAGGTTAGGTGGCCTGGCCAAGGCCCCCAGCTAGTGAGTGATGAGGCTGAGATGGACTTAGTGTCTCCCCCATTCATATTTTGAAGCCCAACCCTGCCGGTGATGGTATTAGGAGATGGGGCCTTTGGGGGGAAATTAGGTTTAGATGAAGTCACGAGGGTTGGGCCCCCGTAATGGGGCTTAGTGTCCTTTGAAGAAGACACGCCAGAGCCCTACCCGGTTTGGTTCAGTGGGTAGAGCATCACCCTCAGACTGAAGGGTCCCGAGTTCCATTCCGGTCAAGGGCGCGTGCCTCGGTTGCAGGCTCCATCCCCGACCTCAGTTGGGGCGCATGCAGGAGGCAACCAATCACATGGATGCTTCTCTCTGGGTCTCCACCTCCTTTCCACTCTCTCTAAAAAATCGATGGAAAAGTATCCTCGGGTGAGGATTAATAAAAAAAAGAAGAAGAAGAAAAAGAAGACACACCAGAGGGCTTGTTCTTTCTCTGCTCCAGGTGCGGAGGTAAGAAGGTGGCCGTTCTTTCTCTGCTCCAGGTGCGGAGGACGTAAGAAGGTGGCCGTCTGCAAGCCAGGAAGAGAGCTCTCACCAGCACCCAGGCATGCTGCTGGAACCCTGTTCTTAGATGACCAGCCTCAACAACTGTGAGAAAATGACTTTCTGTTGTTTCAGCCCCAGTCTGTGGCATTTGGGGGGGGGGAGGGGGAGGAAGGGGGCATTTTGTTATGGCAACTTGAGTGCCTGAGACACTGGGCTTCAACCCACGTCTCTCTGACTGCAGCACGCCGTGGCTGTTTCCGCGAGCCCCGCGCCTCTCCCGGGTGTGATTCCATCACGCTGTTCTGTTGAGGTGTCCCCGCCATAATGGTGAAATAACTCATGACGAAACACATGCACGTTGCCCTGAGAGATCTGTCATCTTCTCTCGGCACAGTTTTGGGTGTTCTAACTCATCCTAAGTTTGCTGTTCAAAGGAAGACCTTTAATTCCCTTCCTTTGACGGGAAGGGGCTCGTGATCCATAATTGTCATCCGCAGGAGTCTGCCTGTCACACGGGGTCCTGGGGTCTATAAAACTCCGTTTCTTGGGAGTTCATAAAACATCCTTCCTGAAAAGCGGAATTTCCCCTCACAGAGAAGTCTTTCTTTCGCTAGTCCTCAGTTCCGGCCTTTGAAAAATAGGCTTGGTTGAACGTACACAGCAGACTCGTTCAGGGTCCATCATGCGTTCTGTCAGAGCATCTAAAGTCTGAGCCTTATCGAGAGCTTCTCAGGGAACTCATCAGATCCGAAACACCTATGAAAACGGGAAATTGCTCCTGTTTTTTTTTTTTTTTTTTCCTGTAAGTGAAAGGGGGCTGAGAACCAAGTTCCTTCTCCAACTTCCCTCTGGAATGCGCTGAGTCTAGGCCAGTGGTTCTCAACCTTCCTAATGCCGCGACCCTTTAATACAGTTCCTCATGTTGTGGTGACCCCCAATTTCATCGTTACAAATTGAACATAATTAAAGCATCGTGATTAATCACAAAAACAATATGTAATTATATATGTGTTTTCCGATGGCCTTAGGTGACCCCTGTGAAAGGGTCGTTCGACCCCCAAAGGGGTCGCGACCCATAGGTTGAGAACCGCTGGTCTACATGTTTGCCTGTCCGTGGCCTTGTCCTTGGGCAGTAATTCAGGGCCATCTGACCACAGGGGTGGTCAGCCCTTGTGGGTGAAACCCCGCCATAATTTCGATGCCAGACAAGACATGGTCCACCCCTCCAGGCTTTCCTGCTCCCTCTTCATCTTGATGGAAAGACCTCTTTCCATTCCTTGCCCTCACTCTTGCTTTCCAGCCGTTGAAGAACCAAATGAAGTTACAGATACGAGAT
Organism: Myotis nattereri; assembly: GCF_964212035.1. Classification (NCBI taxonomy): domain Eukaryota; kingdom Metazoa; phylum Chordata; class Mammalia; order Chiroptera; family Vespertilionidae; genus Myotis; species Myotis nattereri. The sequence continues at coordinate 14,528,936 of NC_138097.1, forward strand.
CTTGGGGACTCTCTCCCACTTCATCTCAGGCAGACAAGGTACTGGCAACCTCCCCTTTGAATAAACACACTGATTTTTTTAAAGTATGAAAGTAATACATATTTGGAAATTATTTTAAAATTTACTTAAAAATCTATCACTCAACGCAACCACTATATCATTTTGGTTAAGCTTAATACTTTTTCCTGTGTAAAATATTTAAGCCCGGGTGGCGTGGCTCAGTGGTTGAGCATTGACCTATGAACCAGGAGGTCAGGGTTGGATTCCAGGTCAGGACGCATGCCTGGGTTGCAGGCTCCATCCCCGGTAAGGGATGTGCAGGAGGCACCTGACTGATGCTTGTCTCTTGCATCGATGTTTCTCTCTCTCTCCCTCTCCCTTCTGCTCTAACAGTCAATAAAAATATTTTTAAAAATTCAGCTCTCTGGGGCCCCACCCCACACCTCCTGAATCTGACTCTCTGGAGAGGGGCCAGGACTTTGCCCCACCCCCAACACTTTCCCAGCACTCTGGAGTCTGGGAAGGGCTGGTCGAGGGTTCTCTCTCTCTTCCCATCACCCTGGCGATGATCATTGAAACATTGTCGCTAAAATTGCAAACCATTTCTTCTTTGCCTCTATGAACATCTGACTTTAGTCTTCTAAGTCTATCGTGGAGGTCTGGGGAGGAGAAACGGGCTGTTCTGATTTCGATGTAATGGAGGAGGTTGGACTACATTATTTCTCCCAGCACGAGTATTGTCTGATGTTGGACCATTATAGTTGTCATTACTAGTATAATGTGTGTAGCAATGGTCTGAAATGATTCAACCCGTAGCTGCTGCAGGCGGGACGCAGGGCCTGGGTACGTGCCTTTGATGGAAATTGAACCTGGAACCCTTCGGTCCACGGGCTGACGCTCTATCCACTGAGCCAAACCAGCCAGGATAGAAAAGTTCTTTCAGTGTCGGTCCCACATGGTAGGCACCTTCCCCACCCTCAAGGAGAAGAGTGTGAAATATGCCACCGATCATAGGGTCGCAGGCGCAGAACAGAGGCAGCTGGCTGAGGAAAGCAGGGAGCTTGAATGGGAGAGACAGACCGAGAGCTACAGAGCCATGCAAAATAGTAACCACCAGCCCTAATTGGTTTGGCTCAGTGGATAGAGCGTCGGCCTGCGGACTGAAGGGTCCCAGGTTCGATTCCGGTCAAGGGCATATATACCTTGGTTGCGGGCACATCCCCAGTAGAGGGTGTGCAGGAGACAGCTGATCAATGTTTCTCTCTCATCGATGTTTCTAACTCTCTATCCCTCTCCTTTCCTCTCTGTAAAAAATCAATAAAATATATTTTTAAAAAATAGTAACCGCCGGCGGGCGCTTGCAGCACAATCTGGTTGATAAATAACTCTGTATTTAAAGTGAACTTTGAACAAATGCAGATGCAGAGATAGAGTGTTTTCTGCAAATAGCAGCGAGCGAGGGCTTCACACACAGAAGCCAGCACAGACTGAAATGGAACAAAAATAGGGTTGTGGGCTCCGTGGAAGTGAAGTAGGCGAATGGAGACAGTCCAGGAAAATTCGCAGCACCCCGCTGAATCACCTGGCAGGCAGGCGCCCAGTGATGCTAAGGAGGGGTGCGCTGGTTCCGTAGTGAGAAGAAATTGGGAGTTCGTACCGGATTCTCATTGTGTGTTATTCACAGCCTGCTCTATGCACTACCACCTAAACCAGTGGTTCTCAACCTTCTGGCCCTTTCAATACAGTTCCTCATGTTGTGACCCAACCCTAACATTATTTTCGTGGCTACTTCCTAACTGTCATGTTGCTACTGTGATGAGTCGTCATGTCAATATCTGATATGCAGGATGGTCTTAGGCGACCCCTGGGAAAGGGGCGTTCGCCCGCCCAAGGGGCCGCGACCCACCTGACTGTAGAATACATTCTCATTTTTCATTCTGCAGGGCGGGATCCTCCTTTTCAGTGGATTCTTTTTTTCAACAATTAATTAATTCATATTTTAAATCTTTCTTGTTGAAAGTATTTCATAAATCCCCCTTTCCCCATTGACCTCTTTCAGGCCCCCCGCCTCCTGTGCACCACAGGCCTTCACCACCCTATTGTCCATGTCCATGGGTGACGCATATATGCATACAAGTTCTTTGGTTGATCTCTTCCCACCCACCCTCCCCTGCCTTCCCTCTGAGGTTCGACAGTCTGTTCCATGCTTCTAGGTCTCTGACTGGGTCTATTTTTGTTCATTGGGTTATTTTGTTCATTAGATTCCACGTATGAGTGAGATCACGGGATACTTACCTTTCTCTGAGTGGCTTATTTCACTCAGCATAATATTCTCCATCAGTGGATTCTTTAGTTGTCTCTGTGAAGGCCAGAACTCAGGAATTCCACCAGTTTTTTTTCCCTAGAGACCTACTCAGACTGAGGGGTTTAAACATGCAGCTGGGTGAGGGGGGTGTCGGGGAGAGAGGGCCAGACCTGGTAGGTAGCGCCTCTAGAGAATGGGCCTTCAGCATTCGTATTTCTCAGTTTCCAGTTCTCTGTTGCCATCTAATATCTACCAACGCTGCAGGGTATCTTAGCACGGAGGCCCCCAGAATAGAGAATAAACTGGCTGTGAGAAAGGGAGAATGCAAAAGCCCTGGGAATGAGGTGGTTGGGACACTTTTCAGCGAGACAGGGAGCCAGAAAGATCTGGAAGGGCCACTAGCTGTCAAACTGCCGAGGTTGAGGGAGTCACGTGTCGTGTGTCGGAGCAGCCTCACCCGCTCTTCATTAGGAGGAAAACCAGATACATCCTTGCCTCCCGCAAGGCCGGCCCACCTCTAAGGCGGCCCACAGTCGCTGGCCCATCAGTTCTGCCCGTGACGAGCCAGCGCGAACAGGATCCAATGGCCTTGTCTGCCAGGACCGGATACTGATCTGAGTTTCGAACAGCTCTAAACAGCATCTGCTTTTCTCAGCGATTTAAATAGACATGATTTAGCAAGGAACATCAGGGCGGAAAGTCAAGGCCTGTGAAGAGTTTGATTCTTTCAGCTTTCCCTTCCTTCCTGGTCCTCTCGGGAGGCGTCCTCCATCGCCTCCACTCCCTTCGGGGAAGAGCTTCTGGACACGTGGCAGAGGAGAGGGTTAAACAGCATTGCTGTTGAAAACAGATAAGAGGGGCCCTGGCCGGTTTGGCTCAGCGGTTAGAGCGACGGCCCTCAGACTGAAGGGTCCCTGGTTCTATTCCGGTCCAGGGCATGTACCTGGGTTCCAGGTTCCCCAGCCCTGGTCCGGGCGCGTGCAGGAGGCAACCAATCAATGTGTCTCTCGCACATCGATGTTTCTCTCTGTCTCTCCCTCTCCCTTCCCCTCTCTCTAAAAATCAATGGAAAGATATCCTTGGGTGAGGATTAACAACAACAACAACAAATTTTAGGAAACAGAATAAGAGGAAAAAATGACACAGGAGTTGGGCTGAAACTGAGCCCCACCCTGGCAAAACGCTCCTGATAACAGCTTGCAGTGAGGTGGACAGTCTGTTGGGATTGTCCTAGGAAAAGGGCGGATTAAAAGCACACACAGGGATAAAAAACCCAAACCGTAAATAGCTAGAGAGAAGCCCGGTGGTAGAAAGCGCCCCTGCCAGATCCTGCCTCTCGGGGCCGCCCTGGAGGCCAAATCCCATTTCACAGCAGATTTAGTGGAGAATTCTTCCGAAAGTCAAGATCGGCCCACTGCCTTTGAACATCTTCCTTTACAATGGCACTAATGAGCTCGGCTGGGTCTTCAGGACCACGGGGTCTCCCTGCTGCCCCTGCGGGCTTGACCCCTGCCTGGGAACTTCCTACCTGGATTCTCTCACCCGGAGACCCAGTTTTAGGATTGATTTTCTTCCCCTTTTTCACTCTTTCATCTGAGAAGAAAAGAATATTTCGACATTTAATGGGCGTGTAACGAGATAACGACAACAAGTTAATTAGTTCTCAATTAAGTTGCATTTACCATACTTCCTGAATGTATTCTCAGCAATTAGGAGCCCCCTACTGCACTTGCTGTAGCTGCTGGCTTCCCACAGGAAGCTGAAGGATGAGAGCATTCCTGTGTCCAAGGCCGAATGCACTGTCTTCTTCTTCCCTTTTTTCCAAAAAAATATATTTTTATTGATTTCAAAGAGGAAGGGAGAGGGAGGGATAGAAACATCAATGATGAGAGAGAATCATGGATCAGCTGCCTCCTGCGCACCCCCTACTGGGAACCAAGCTCAAAACCCAGGCATGTGCACTTGACTGGAATCGAATCCAGGACCCTTCGGTCTCAATCCCCAGTAGGGGCATGCGGGAGGCAGGCGATCAATGATTCTCTCTCATCATTGATGTTTCTGTCTCTCTTTCACTTGCTCTCTGAAATTATATATATATATATATATATATATATATATATATATATATTTTTTTTTTTTTTTAGAAGAAAGTGAGGTAAAGCTGTACAGGTCCTGTAGATAGTAGACATTGTTATTAGCTTGTTGGTGTGTCTCTGCAGGCTCTGTGATTTTCGAAGGATTCGGGCAGAGAGGTTACCTGGCTAAGCACTTGGGGGTTAATTGTCATTGGAAGTCCTTACAGAAGCCCTTAGTCACATTTCCATGTCTTGTTCTTGGTGAGAACACCCTGAAAGCATTATCAAAACATTACAGGATGGCCAGAAACCATAGGTGGGTAAGGTTAGCTATTCATTGTATCCTGGGGTTTGCCTTATGATAACGTGGTCCGGGGAGATTGAGATCAGAAAAAGGATTGAGTTTATCAGCCAAGCGCTAGGGAACAATCAGAATGAAATCCGGCCTCTCTGGGAGGAAAGGGCCTGATGGAGAAATGAGAGGGGGTGGGTTCCCAGGGAGTCCCTCATCCTGCAGCAGTGGGAGGGGCGCCAGCTCTCTGGCTCTTGTCTCTATTGCTTTCAAGCCGCACGTTCACCTCTCCTTCTGCGCCAGCTATGATTAAAAAGCCACGTGGAAGGATCATCAGAAGGAGGGGGGAAATTTACAAACTAATTTGCATTTTAATGAATTTTTAATTGAACCAAAATCTGTTGTTTCTGTTTAAAGATGCAGGGCTGATTTTGTGGTCTCTGCTACCGAGGGCCAAGCGGGACTTAATGTGATAAAAACAATGATAGCGCTAAGCTTAATTAGGTTTGGAAACTCGTCTGGAAAGGCTGCGCTGGGCCGGGGAATGGCAGGCTTTGCTAGCAGGAGGCTAAGAAGCCAGTTTTGATGGGTAGATGCCTTCTTCCCAAAACCACCAAGTCAGCCAGGCATGTATGCTGGACCCGGACCCACCACCACCGTCCTCTCCTGCCTTCATATTTGTTTTGGTTTTTTTAAATTGATTTTTTAGAGAGAGAGGAAGGGAGAGGGATAGAAAGATAGAAGCATTAATGAGAGAAACATCAATTGGCTGCCTCCTGAACGCCCCCTACTGGGGATTGACCCCCGCGACCTGGGCACGTGCCCTGACTGGGAATCGAACCGGTGACCTCCTGATTCATGGGTCGACGCTCAACCACTGAGTCACACCAGCGGGGCCATATTTTTGGGTTTCTAGGCACAGCCCAGACCAGCCAGTGGGAGGTGGACAGTGGAATTCTACTGTGGCTTTGATCGGGGGTCTTTGATTCTTTGATTCTGAAGAAGTTTTAGAAGAAATGCAGATATGCGTGCTCAGAAATTGTCTTGTTCTTTTTTGGATGAAAGCAATGTCACAGAGGCAGCCTTTCGGGGAGACGGGGTTCAAACCCATCTGCCTGCTAAGTCCATGTCACAAGGCTTCCTCATGCCTCTCCAGCAGGGGACAAGGGGATGGACCAGACAGCCACACTGTGGTGAGAACAAAATGCCTGCATAGATACAGAAGATGGGGAAGAGAGGGCATGCTACATGCCAAATCCAAATACATGTGGACACGAAAGGGTAATATTTGGAGGAAAGCAAGCAGGTGTGTTGGAGTGAGTCTCAGTGGGCCGGTTGGCAAAGGGACTTCAAAAGACAACCATAGTAACAGGAATTCCATTTATGGAGTCCTTTTAGGCTAGATATCCTATGGCAGGGGTGGGCAACCTTTTTGTGAGTGCGTGCCAAAACCAGCAAAATCTCTGACTCAAAATTCTTCTGCGTGCCAACCCTAATTTTTTGAGAACATGTTACGCCTACTTGATATCTCTTAAGGTGTACGTATGTGAAGAACCTTGAAGAAATAATAAAATTCATTCGAGCGACAAAAACACAGTATATGATGATGAAAAATACATTTATTTTTGAATGTATACACGTTATGTAAAATTATTTATTTATCTAAGATGCACCTACACTGAATTTATCTGAAAAATAAAAAAGTCGATATTAAGAAAAAAATTGTAAATGGCAGATTATAAGAGAGGGTTTCGTGTGCCAGCAAAACTTACTGGCGTGCCATGTTTGGCACGCATGCCAGGGGTTGCCCACCCCTGTCCTATGGGCTTTATATTCATTATCTCGTGCAATCCTTTCCATTGCCCTTCAAGGTAGGGGAGGTCCACACCATTTATAGAGAAGGAACCCGTGGCACCGGACGGAACAGTAAATGTGGCCCAAGGTCCCCAGGATTCAATGCCCGCAGCAGGATTTGAACCAGGATCTGTCTGATTCTCAAAGCTGAACTGGTACTGCTATTGAAGGAGACTATTAGGCCAAGATTCTGGAAGGTTTTGAACCTCATGAGTCTGGGTATTAACTGTTAGGCAGGCCTTTGCCAAAACTTGTTCTACAAGATACTGCCTTCAGATTTAAGCAGATGTTTCCATGGGTCAGGGAAGTCCCATTCTGTAGCCCAAAACACAAGGAGAGGATCTGGTTTGCAGCATTTCCCAAACTCCCCTGTCCGCGTTTTCATGCTCAGAAAATGAGCTGTACACAGACTCCAGCCAGCAGCGGAGACCCTCCGATAATTTCTCAGCAGCGTGCTGCCACCGTAGCCCCATCTGTTTATGAAGGCGTCTCAGGCAGTAGGTTCAAGGATGGACACAGTGGTGACAAGCCTGGAGACAAGGAGACCAGCTAGAAAGTAGCTAATTCTACTGAGGGGGGGGGGGGGAACACCTCATCCATCCATCTCTTAATGAAAACACTGGGCTCCAATGACCCAGATGATTAGAGTGTCTTCAAAACCCTCATCCAATTAAAAAGCTATCCCATCTGAGAGAGCAATTCTGTAAACCACGGAGAGCTACACACACCAAGTTTAGCAAAGGCTAGACGGTAGAGACGCGGTGTGGGCAGACAGACAGGCTCTGAGCTGTATCTGCACCCAGCCCCACCCCCTCTGTGTCCATGCCAGTTGTACACGGGCACAGCCCAGGGATATAGGTTCCCACTGCCCCCGTGCAGCCACCAGGCTCGCCCAGGACCTTCAGACCAAGGCCAAGGCCGCTCATCCAGGGATTGGAAAAGTGTCTCCTGGCCACTCCCCATCCTCCACCCACAATGCCATCACTTGAGGAGCCTTTGATTGTCACCAGTCTTGTCAACCGATACCTTCTTTTCTTGTGACCTTTAGCAGTTGGAGGTGTGTGCGTCAACTCAGGTCATTGCTGGGCTCCAAACTTTCCCTCAAGGGACACTTTTAGGGACATGGCTCAGGACAGTTCAGCTAGCGTTTGGTGAAGCACACATTACTCTCTTCCCATCATCACAGACCTGGATTGTGGGTGGGTTCTGGCAAGTACATCAGATTGGAAATATGTGAATATTGGAACCATTACTTCTGTGATTTTCTTGTACAAGTCCTGTTAAAACAAGCACAGTAGCATAGTAGGGCGCGCTGTGGAGGAGACGGACTAATTGCCTTAGAGCCAGGCAGAAGGGATGGGATTCTCGACTCCATGTCTTTTTAAAAAAATATTTTCTTTTATTGACTTCAGAGAGGAAGGGAGAGGGAGAGAGAGAGAAACATCAGTGATGAGAGAGAATCATGGATCAGCTGCCTCCTGCACGCCCCACACTGGGGATGGAGCCCGCAGCCCAGGCATGTGCCCTGACTGGCAATCACACGGTGACCTCCTGGCTCATAGGTCGTTACTCAACCACTGAGCCATGCTGGTCAGGCTCGACTCCATGTCTTGATAGCTGTGTGGCCTTGGATAAGTTCCCAGCCCTCTCTGAACTCCAGTTTCCAAACATCCAAATGGAAGTGTTTCTACTCTTCCTGTCATGGTTTGAGGATCTAAGAGGGTAGAACCCCCAGGAAATGTTAGTGCCATCTGTCCAGGGGGAGGACTTGGTGATGAGTCCAATTGGCTCCCATGGTTGGCGTAGATCTGTGTTCTGTTTTGCTTGGCTTCCGCCTCTCAGCCAGTGCCCATTCGGGTCCCGCAATTGCCTTGTTAACCTGCCCAGATGCTCCGATCCCAGCATCTCCGATGCACATCCCCACCTCAGGGACTTAGATGAAAATCGCTCCACCGTCGCGTCCTACAAGAATATGTGTCAGTCCTGTCAACTCAGGGAATTGTAGGCCTCCACACTGGCCCTCGAGGGACACTTTTAGTAACATCGCTTCGATGATAGTTCAGCTAATGTTTCCTGAACACCTGCTCTGTGTGAGGCATTATGCGCCATGCTTTCACCCAAGTCATCTCGCTAATGTTACAGAAAATGACTACTATTTTACGGAGCCATCAATAACTCCAGGTAGCATTTATACATACTGAGCAATCCTAGTGCTGTGAAGCTCCCTTTTTCCTTGGCTAGGGGGAACATTAAATATATCTGTCAGTGAGCGTGGCGTGGGTGCCAACCAATCAGAAGGAGGCATTGGAGGATGGCACGTGGGGGCTAGAGGACAGGAGCTGCCGCCCACCTGGAATAGAAATATTTTAACAGTTCCATTTTCAGTCTTTTAGCAATTAGTGACTGTTCTGGGGCGACCTGGAAGAATGTTCACCAGCCCCCTTCCCCAGCGGTTCAGACCCCAGAAAGATGGCAAAGTAGTCCTTCGTCTTCGAGTTAAGGATTCACCTTCTTGCCTCTCGCTAGCCCAGATGGCTAATCAAGAACCCAGTGCCTAGCCCGGCTGGCGTGGCTCAGTGGTTGGGTAACGACCTATGAACCTGGGGGTCACGGTTCGATTCCTGGTCAGGGCACATGCCTGGGTTGCAGGCTCAATCCCTAGTGGGGTGTGTGTAGGAGGCAGCCGATCCATGATTCTCTCTCATCACTGATATCTCTTTCTCTCCCTTCCTCTCTCTCTCTCTCTCTCTCTCTCTCTCTCTCTCTCTCTATATATATATATATATATATATATATATATATATATATATATATAGAACCCAGTGCCTAGAGCCATGATGGCGAACCTTTTGAGCTCGGCGTGTCAGCATTTTGAAAAACCCTAACTTAACTCTGGTGCCGTGTCACATACAGAAATTTTTTGATCTTTGCAACCATAGTAAAACAAAGATTTATATTTTTGATATTTATTTATATATTTCAATGCCATTCAACCAAAAACATGAGTTCGCGTGTCACCTCTGACACGCGTGTCATAGGTTCGCCATCACTGGCCTGGAGCTTCATCATCAACCAGCATGCCCTTCCCTAGCCACACAGAATGGGAGTGGAAAAAGTGTGTGTGTGTGTGTGAAAGAGAGAGAGCAGTTCAATGGTTTTCCTCTTTGCTTGTTGGTCTGCAAGGCTTCTCCCTCCTTAGCCCCCACCTGGCCCCACTCCCCAGAAAGACAGCACACAAAACGTTCTCAGTCGCTTTACTCAGCACCCCTGGCCTCCCTGCCCTAGGCGCTCCTGCACCCACACACGGTTCAGGACTCTGCTTGCCCACTGCTACTCCTCTCCCAGGAATGCCATTCCCGCCTTCTCTGCCTGGCCCATTGCTGCCCATCCTCGGGAACCAGCTCCAACGCCCCTTTCCTCCAGAAGCCATGAGCCAGAGTCGGACGGGCCCCGCCTTGTGCATCCACAGCACCCCGTGTGATCTCGAGTGGAGCGTGTGCCGTGTTGCCTGGCCATGGCCTGGGTCCCGGCTAACATGTGAGCGGGCTCACCGGGTCTCCTGCATCTCTGATTGCCTGTGCCCCGCGCATAACTGCTGCTGGGCATTTGTTACCCGCATGCAAGGACTGAGCACAGAGAAGCCCCACCCAGCAAGCCTCGCTGAGCCCTGGCGAGGGGGGTAAGTGGCCCAGGGAGACTCAGCCATAGCCGCTTCCCTCCTCCCTTCCTCCCTCTCCCCCTCCCTCCCTCCTCCCCACTCATCCCCAGGCTGCTCCCACTTTTTTCGAGGTTTAATTGGGATTTGGCGCTTCAGCGTGCTGGCTGGCCCCTTTAGGAACAGTCATCAGCGCTGAAAGCTCTCCACATCCCTCACGCCTACAGGGCTGCTGCAATGGGCCTCTGCCCCTCCGCCTCTCCAGCACCTGAGCAGGCTGCCCAGGCCCCGATGGGGTTGGGTGGGCGGGCAAAGTGGTTTAGAGTCATCCCTGCACCTGGCAGGGCATTATCTCGGTGGCGTTGGAGCTTAGGAAGTAAATGAAGAGGGAGGGAAATCACTGCGATTTCAGGCCTGCAATCAGGGGCTCCGTGACCCCGAGGCTGGCGGCATTCAGGGAGCTAATGTGCTGACCGCGGCCGCTCAGCTGGCCTGTCTGCTTCGCTCCCCGTTGCAGCAGGAGCTGGGCACCTTTTCCGCACGCCAGACAATGAGATGCTGGCAGAGAGGCAGCCGCAAACGCCAAGTGGGGACGATGGTGCCAAGATGAGGAGAAACAGATGACGCCCTGGCAGCCCGTGACGCTTCACCCATCCGGCAGCCTCGCTGGCCGAAAGGGAGATCTGGAAGGAGACCTAGGATGTGTGGGCGCCAACCCCTCGCCGGCACTTTGTATGGTTTATCTCACTTCATCTGCTCAACAACTCTGGGCCTCTGACCATCCCATCAGACAAGGCACACGCGGGCTCCTAAGGACAAGTCCCTTCTCATGGCGGGATCACCTCTTGCTGTCCAGCAGGCTGTGTCCTGCACCAGGGCCCTTGGCCAGGCGGACAAATGGGGGCTGAAATCGAGCCACTGTGGTTGTCCAGCTGTCCCCAGAGGTGCCTTTACTGATGGACAAAAGTCTCCCGGAGCCTGGCCACCATCTTGCTTCGCAGCTGGACACAGGGTTAAGCTGGGGTTGGTTGCAGGTCTCAATCAGTTATCCTTTCTCCCTGGGGACCTCAGGCTTATCCTCTCACCTGAAGGCGGTCCAGACTCAGGTTATAGCAAAACAGACAGGAAGCAGGGAGAGGCGGTGCTGGAAGGAACAGGTCCACTGACCTAGTGCCTCCTTCTGTCTCATTTCTCTAACCGTGACCATGACTTGGTTTGATTGACACCACCCTTTCCATCTTAGTCACTCAGCAACTTATTTTTAAATATAAACTTAGTTGGGTTGAAGCTGGGTAGGGAGACAGGGACACACATACCCTATATCTATCTATCTATCTATCTATCTATCTATCTATCTATCTATCTATCTATCAGTATCTATCTACCATCTATCTATCTATCTATCTATCTATCTATCTATCTATCTATCTATTAGTATCTATCTACCATCTATCTATCTATCTATCTATCTATCTATCTATCTATCTATCTATCATCAATGCTAATACACCTTCAATACCAGAGGTCTCCTGGGCATAAGGCAGCTACATTGATTGGTTTGCTCACAGCTGACAAAGTTGGGGCTTGGAGGTCTGCACTTCCATGGGACTGATATAAAGATCGCAGTTAAGTCTAGCCGAACACAACCCAAGTGCTGGTCCCATTTCTGTCTGCCTGCTGCCTTGGCCTCTGCCTCCATCTCCAGCCCATCCTTCAGACCAGTCACCCTCAACCACTGTGCCGTGAGAATGTTTAAAACATGCAGTATCTGACTACTTAGTCAGGGCACCGACCCCTTTTCCTTTAGGTTGTCAAACAGCAAATGACAACAGCCAACACAACAATAGCCGTCTGTTGTGAATGAGTCAAAATCATACCAATTATTTTTGTCAGATCGGCAAAATATATATTTTCTGGCATGCCGCAGAATTCAGATGAAAATAGTTGAAAATTGCTGCTGTAGACCGCTGGCAGATAAGCCTTCACGCATCCGTTGGTGCATCGTTTTCTTCCCAACTGCAAAGCCTTAAGGGGGTCCATGATGCTTAGAGGATAAAGTCCTGGCTTTGTGCAAAAGTGGTTCTCAAAGTGTGGTCCCCAGACCAGCATCATCATCATCTGGAAATTTGTTAGATATGAAAACTTTTAGGCCTCCCCTCCAGCCCTACTGAACCAGAAACCCTGGGAGCGGGGTCCAGCAGTCTGTGTTGGAACAAGTACTTGTGATTCTTGCTCAAGTTTGAGAGCCTCTGGTTTGAGAACCTAGAACTCTTTCTTCTCTTCTATTCTCTCCCTGGTTTTGGTCTGGGGCTGTTTATCCTTTTGATCTCTACTCTTGTTCTCACTGGCAACAGCAGCCTCTGGTTTTCTCCCCATATTCCATCCTCCCCTTCTTCATCCCCAATAGACTTGGTTTATGGCAACACCATTGCGCCTGCTGGCGACATTTCCTGTGCAACTAGATGTGGTCACAGAATTAAGCTCTAGCTAATGGTTTTAAGTAGAGGTTAAGAGGGAAGGAGGGAGGGACTTGCTCAAAGCTGGGGTGAGCCCCTTTTTATCTCCCACTTTTTCCTCTTCCACCTGACTACCGCCTGGACAGTGCATACAATGGCTGGAGCTTTCGCAGCCTTCTGGGACCTTTGGGGTGACCTTGACAGGGAGGCTACACACAGCCAATCAGAAAAATAGAAAAAGCAAGGGTCCATGGCAGCCCTGGAATGTGACCTCTGAGCTTTACAGACAAGAGCAACTTCCTGTTCGTAGAAGCCATGAAAATTAGGTTTCTGTTAACAACAACCGAAAGCAACTTCTAACTTAAAATGCCTTCCAAATGTCTCTTCATTTACATATATCCAACCTGTTCTCTAAGGCCTGGTTTGTTTCACATCTTCTTCACTTAACTATGTGCATTTTGCACGTAGTCCAAATCTTTTTGCTTCTGGCCATTTCAGATAAACTCTAGTTGCCCCAAATCGAGCCCCTGTGACTCCATCCCAAGGCCAGGACTACATATGGTCCTGGCTTATTTCCTACCCTCTGACTTGGTCCCCTCCCTCGGAAAGGGTGGTGTCAATCAAAGCTGGACACATAGTTCAAGGCATGATCTCAGTGACAGTGACTTAAAGGCACCGTGTCTCCCACACCCCACGTCCTTACATGCTGCGTGTAACTGAGTGTGGGGCGTGCACTAGACTTTCAGATGCCAAGATTCGAATTAGATCACATCGGAAGTATAATTTGGCTGGGCATCAAAAAGCATTTTGTTTTTGTCTGATTTACCATTCTCCATGGCCATCCATGGAAATAGCTACACTTTACTGCTTAAATGGCCCATCCCTGTCTTCACTCCCGTCCCCATAATCAACAAGGGTCAGCCCTCCGCTCCCTGCACACTGGCTGCTGGCAGCATCTTCTCTGAAAGGACATTTTCTTGTCCCTGGGATGAGGACAAAATGTGTCTTACCTCCTGCCTCCAAGAGATAACGCCGCATTTTCTGAGATGTGAGTTTTGACCTGAGATAATGGTCCTCCTCCGATGATGGCCTGTCTCTGGACAGCGGAGCCCAGGCCTCATTGAAACAATTGTACAAAACACACTGAATGTGAGGCCGCTCTGCTGATGGATTCAGAAACCAAGAGGTCACTGGTTCGATTCCCAGTCAGGGCACATTAATATGTTTTTATTGATTTTTTTTTTTTTTTTTTTTTTTTAGAGAGGTAGGGAGGGAGGGAGATAGAAACATCGATGAGAGAGAAACATCATTGATGGGCTACCTCCTGCACGCCCCCTAATGGGGATCAAGCCCACAACCTGGGCATGTGCCCTTCAACCAGAATTGAACCTGGAACCCTTCAGTCCAAGGGCCGATTCTATCTACTGAGCCAAACCGGCTAGGGCAGCCGTGGGCAAACTACGGCCCGCGGGCCGGATTCGGCCCGTTTGAAATGAATAAAACTATTGAACAAAAAGACCGTACCCTTTTATGTAATGATGTTTACTTTGAATTTATATGAGTTCACACAAACACTTGATCCATGCTTTTGATCCGGCCCTCCGGTCCAGTTTAAGAACCCATTGTGGCCCTCGAGTCAAAAAGTTTGCCCACCCCTGGTCTAGGGTCTCTTTTGTCCTATTAGTCGTCAACTGATTGCATGAGACCCACCCACATTGAGGAGAGCAATCTGCTTTACTGGGTCCACTGATTCAAATGTTAATCTCATCTAGAAACACCGACAGACACACCTAAAACAGTGTTTGACCAGATGTCTGGGCACTCAGTGGTTAGTCAAGTTGACACACAAAATTAACCATTTATCTGTTGGACTTTAATCAGCCAACAGATAAAAATCCATGGACAAATTCTTGGTGCCATTTTACAACTTGTATGAGACAATGGAAGTGTGGGGGTGTGTAATGCTCTCTTTCCCTTGATTCCCCAACAGTGGGGGCACATGTTGGATGAAGCCTGTATTAGTCTGGATGCCTGAGTGGCTATGATGAGCAAAATCCCCGGATGACTTGCAATGGACATGTAGCCACATAGCAGGAGAGAGAGTCCTCCAAACTTTCCCAAGCAGCATCCTGACATTTAACAGCATACATCACTCCTCCAACTGATCGTCTCCAAAGGCCATCCTAAATTTAACATGCTCACATGTCCCAAACCAAGTTCTCACACCCTCCCCCCTCCAGTGAGCTCTTTTCCAGTTTTGTCCATTTCATTATGTGGCACCATCCTCCTCCCAGTTGTTAAAGCCAAGACTCAAGGTCTTTCCTTGACTCTTTCCTATACTTCCCACATCTGTTTGTCAGTAAATTAGTTCTATTTCCCGCATAGGTCTCAACATTATTCAGTTCTCACCATACCAATACTCTGACCCTAATCCAGGCCGGGACCAAATGCAATTGCCTCTCACCTCACTCTACTTTTACACCAGTTGTTCTACAAACCAATTCTCTGTAGAGCAGCCAGAGCAAACTTTTAAATTAAAACAGAAAGCATATCTCGTCATTCTCCCGCTTAAAACCAAATTCTGGATCCACGAACACACTGTAATGAGCACTTGTTAGGTGCAAGGCACTGTCGCTGTACACTGGGATGCGGCAATGATGAAAGCAAGGTTTCTTGCCCCCGGGAAACAAATCATAAGCTCAGAAACAAATGTCCTACGTGACCAGCGAGTAGAAGGGCACGGATGCAGGTGGGCAGTCGATTTAATGATGGGAAGAAAAGGGTGCTCTCTTGGATAGCTATAAAAAGCAAGGCCATTAGTGCCAAGTGAGGCAGCGGGAAAAGGTCTAGGTTGCAGGTGGTAAGAGAAGCTATGGAATGGTTGCCCCGGAGAGAGGGATAGATGACAAATTGACTCAGAGACTAGAGTTGCCGGCAGTGCTAAGGCTCCCTTGAGGTTGTGAGTGTAACTTTTAAGTCAAAAAAGACTGTGCACTCCTCTCCAGCTACATCCAGCTCTTCCGAGGCAGACATGGCGCATGTCAGCAGGGTTGGAGTTTTGTTCAGCGAGTGTAGAGGGGGAAAGAGGAGAACGGGGCTGAGGGTGTATAAAAGAAAGCATAACTAGTGATGGGCCACGGATTTAAAGCTTAGAGAGAAGGAGAATAAGAACTTGAAGGAGGCCTGGCCGGTGTGGCTCAGTGGTTGAGCATCGACCTATGAACCAGGAGGTCATGGTTCAATTCCCGGTCAGGGCACATGCCCGGGTTGCAGGCTCCATCCCCAGTAGGGGGCGTGTAGGAGGCAGCCAATCCATGATTCTCGCTCATCATTGATGTTTCTATCTCTCCCTCTCCCTCTCCCTTCCTCTCTGAAATCAATAAAAATCTATTTTTTTTAAAAAAAGAACTTGAAGAGTAGTGAGTGGTAGGCTCAGGAGATTGGAGGTCCTCAGGGGACCAAGGAATGGTTGGAATCGGAGTCCTAGAAGGTGTAATGGTGGTGGCTGTGATGGGTAATGGCACTGAAAATGCAATCCAGGCTGTCACGTGTCTCCCAGTTTTCTCTCCAAACTCCTTCTTGTCCCACACTGCACCTGAGTCCTTAGCCACATCAGCCTCCTCTTGTCCTTGAACCTGCTCACATCCCCCTTTCCTCTCTTTTGCCCTCCTGCTCTCTCTGCCTGGACAGCTCTTGCCCATTGGTCCGGTGGCTGGCCCATCTCATCTTCCTGGCCCTCCCCGATCTCCTCTCTGAAATAGTAAGCCACTTATGCAGTGATTCTTAATTGAATTGACCACATGGCACTTACCTAAACCTGAAGCTCTTCCCGTCATTGGTTGACGTGTTTACTGTCAGTCTGACCCTCTCACGTGGAAGGCCAGCTGCATGGGGTCAGGGACCTCGTACATCTTGTTTGCTGCTGCCTCTTCAGCACCTAAAACAGCACCTGGCGTGGGGGCTGAGTCCAAGAACAGTGGCTATAAATGGACAAGGACAGTCCAATGAGGTGGCTCAGTGGTTGAGCATCGGCCTATGAACCAGGAGGTCACGGTTCGATTCCCGGTCAGGGCACATGCCTGGGGGTGTGGGCTCGATCCCCATCCAGTGTGGTGCATGCATACCAATGGTTCTCTCTCATCATCGATGTTTCTCTCTCTCTCTTACTCTCTGAAATCAATAAAAATATATCTTTAAAAAATGGATAAGCCCTAACCGGTTTGGCTCAGTGGATAGAGCGTCGGCCTGGGGACTGAAGGGTTCCAGGTTCGATTCCAGTCAAGGGCATGGACCTTGGTTGCGGGCACATCCCCAGTAGGAAGCGTGCAGGAGGCAGCTGATCGATGTTTCTCTCTCATCGATGTTTCTAACTCTCTATCCCTCTCCCTTCCTCTTTGTAAAAAATCAATAAAATATATATTAAAAAATAAATTAAAAAATGGATGTTTGTTTCATAAACACACTTCCCTTTCATCACTTTAGAATTTGTTGATCAGCAGATATCTTTTTTCCAATCATGTTCAGTATTGTTGTTGAAATCACTTGGAAACCGTTTCCAGTAGAAGCATAATTCACCGCAGAGTCGTTTAGCGACGTCCAGTAACATTTCTGTTCCCTGCACTATTGGCATCTAGTGGGTGGGCGTCATGGAGGCTGTGTAACAGTCTCCAATGCACAGGACACCCCCCTCCCCGGCACAGTGAGGAACTTTCAGGCCCCAAATGTCAATAGTTGACAAGGCTGAGAACCCTGCTAGGGGCTGAGATAAACCACCCCGAGAGAATTGCTGGCCAGACCGCACCCTGTGCGAAACTTGGACATGACTCCAGGGTGCCCTGGAAAGAGATGCGCTCCCATGAGGTTGGAACGCCCCCGTGGGAGCACTGGCCTGGCACCATCCAAGACAAACGATGCAGAAAATATGCCCACTTCTTTCAGGAAAGGACACAACTCAGTCAGCAGACCTGCCTTTGTCACGGGTTGTTATGTGCCAACTGGGGCCCGGGCAGCCTTGAAGTAGACAGACATACAATTATGTGGCGGTGAAAGCCCACAGTGCAGGCCTTGATGGTCCCAGCATTGAGGGTTTCTCTACTCCCCAAGCCTTTTTTATTCATCAGGGGAGACCCCATTTGCCAAACATTTATTCAAGGCTTAATTACTAATAGGTCCCCGCGGGGAGCCACGCCATTGAAAGGCCGTACAATAGCTTGGCTTGGTAATCAGTGCCTCATTCATGTGCTAATCACTGGAGACAAATGGGTGAGAGAGGGGTGGGGAGCAGGCCCGGGACCCCAGGAGAGACTCGCTCTCCGTTCACTTTGGGGCTCTTCTCTAATTAGGACCCTGTTCACATGCTAATCACCCTGGGGTCCTTGGAAGTTAAGGAGGGCACGCACCCCTGTGGGATCTGTGCTCTTGTGTAGGCAGATGTGGATTCCCCCAGCCCGAAACACCTGCCCTGCTGCTGACCAGTGGGTATCCTGAAACCTGTTTGGATGCAAACTTGTGCATAAAAAAAAATGAGGAATCCAGATAGAAAAATAGTCAAAGCATGTGAACAGCTAATTTATGGGCGAGGAATCCAGTGCTTCTGAGGAGATGCTTAAACTTGTGAACAATCCAAGAAAGAGAAAGGACAGAACCAAACACCACTTTCTACCTAGTGGATTGGCAGAATGAGGAAGCTGGAGAACGCCAAGTGAGGGTGGGGGTTGGGGGGCAGACACCCCTGGGCCCTGCCGCCAGGAGGGCAGATGGTGTGGATGTTCCCGAGGGCACAGCCGATGTTCTGTGCTTCTCTTCATTGAGTCGAATTGAGTAGATCTACACTGAGCGACTCTGCAATTCTGCCCCGCTCGATGTCGCCCAGAAAAATCCTCACCCAGCTCCCCAAGGGGCACAGATAGGACTCCTCATTGCTGCACTGGTTGTGCTGGGAAGCCGGACACCCACCCCCTGGGTGTCTGTCATGTGGAGGCTGTGTAAGTGGAGGTGGAGGGCACACAGAGCAGAGTAGGGAGCAGCAGATAGAGGCACCAGGTTAGCCGTAGCCATAGCAACACGGAGGCACGTTAAAAAACATTGCAATTAGTGAGAGAGGAAAGAAGCAGAATGAAAGATATAACTCAATTACGTTTAGGAGAAAGTTCAAATCCATGCGTATAAACAACACCGTTTTGCGAGGACACACGCAAACAGAAGCGTATGCATGCACAGGGATGGCTTCCCTTGTGGGAAGGGGACCAGGAGTCGGGGGTACAGTCCAGCGGGAAGCAGATGGCCTGTTAAGAGAATTCCAGATTCTCTTCACCCAAATTAAGAGAATTCCAGAGAGGCCTGCTTACAGAGGTGCGGGAGGGTGTGGAGGAACCATCAGAAATACAGTTCAGAACGCAGTTAGTGGAAGGTGACCTGTTGCTTCAACCAGCCTGAAGGGGAGAATGGTCACTAGGGCTTAAGGGAGTCCTGTGAGAACAGGGTTCCCAGGAGACCAGCAGTGGCCTCCCGCTGCCCAGGGACCCAGCTAGGCCTGGTGACTCAAAAGGAGAGAAGCAGGGGCACATGACCCTGACCTCCCTCCCCTCCCTGTCTGGTCCCCAGGTAGAGCCGCCATTGGCCTACCCAACAGAAAGCTGAAGGGCAAGGGAGGCCATTGGGTGCCATGAGCCCAGGGCTGCTCTTGGACAGAAAGACGAGTGAAGAAGTGTATTTGGGGGAGTGAATCTTCAGGGACAAATGACAGCTAATGACTAATGAGCTCTGGGGACAAGAGGAGCTAGTCAATAAAACAAATAAATATAAACAAGATGGGGCAGTGCTTGCAAAAAAAAAAAAAAGGAAATAAAGACAGTTCCTTATGTAGAAGGAATCCAGGGGCCAACTGTATTTTGACATCCTACATATTCTGTGTGTGTGTGCATGTGTGTGTAGCACAGGTGAATTTGTTTTATGTGCTCACATTTATGATACTTATTATAAAGCTGGTGAGTTAGGCCCTAGCCAGTTTGGCTCAGTGGATAGAGCGTCAACCTGTGGACCAAAGGGTCCCGGGTTGGATTCCAGTCAAGGGCACGGACCTCGGTTGCAGGCTCCTCCCTGGCCTGGGCCCTGGTTGGGACTCGTGCAGGAGCCAACCAATTGATGGGTTTCTCTCACATCGATGTTTCTCTCTGTCTTTCTCTCTCTCTTATACTCTCCCTAAAAACCAATGGAAAAATATCCTTGGGTGAGGACTAACAATAGATTAAAAAAAAAATAAAGTTGGTGAGTTAGGACACACATTAACCCCCCGTGGTCCCTCATAATAGTCAAGTTTTTGAAACATAACCTTTTAATATGCAAGTTTTATTTAGCCCTTTTGAGTGACAGTTAAATATATAGAATTTCTGAATCACAATTGTATGAAATCAATGCAGACCTAAACATCCCCCTAGGACCCCAGGGTTTAAGGGCCAGATTTAAAAATTACTGTCTTGAACAAATGCATAGCTCTCTGTGATTATCTAACCCAAGTCATCAATCTCCATAATGTGTCCCCTCTTCCAGCTCCTGCCTTTGATTAATCTAAATTTCTTCTAGTTTCTTTTATTACAGAATATGAATGTTTAAAATGCCATAGTCTGTAAGAGTGCAATTGAGAGGCCTCTGGAATATTCCATTCCTTCCTCCACTTGAATGATAAATCTTCCAAGAATGACTTGATCACGGTGTGAGCAAAGGATAGGCCCTTTTTAAAAATTATTTTTATCTGCTGCTTTGCCCCACATTTGTGAGTCAGAAGTGTCTCATGCACGCAACACAGGAATTTGCTAAGTGAACCTCAGGGAAATCTCGGCTTTGAAATCAGGAGTGATTCTCCATGGGGTCTGAAGCAATGGCGAGGAGGGAGGGGCCATGTAAAATCAACAGATGAAAAAAGCCTAGCTTTGTAAAAGGCTGGTTTGGCAGCAGATCAGTAAATGGTTCAGACAGACCAAGTATACCGACTGAATATTCCATGAAGAAGAAAAGACTGTCTGAGGCCTAGAGCCACACCACAAAGATCTCGGGAGTGATGGAAGCCTTGCAGAGGGCTGTGGGGTCGACCAGATGTCCCAGGCTGGGCTCTTTGGAGGCCAATCTGAGTAGGTTTGAGGGACAGAGACACTGGACAGGAGAGCAGCTACACAGAAATGCCAGGACTTCTGAGGCCACAACCGCAAGTCTGGGGCCCAAATAAGAATGGAAAGCAGGTTTGGGGGAGCCTGCTGCACCCCCAGATTTGAGTGAGTGCTCCCGTCTCTGCTGGATGATAGTCTAGTTGGGCTTAGGAAATATTCTCGTTGCTCGCAAATCTATCCAGCTCACTTGGCTGATGCCTGGTTTCTGCAAACTTGTATTCTACATGCTCTCTTTTCTCTGTCTTTTTAACCCTTAAAGTTCACATGTCTTTCCACAGCAAGTTAGATTAGTGTTTGAGATTTTACCCAATGGAGAGCCACTAAAGATTAGTTTGGGGCCCTAGCTGGTTTTGCTCAGTGGGTAGAGCGTCGGCCTGCAGGCTGAAGGGTCCCGGGTTCGATTCCAGTCAAGGGCACATGCCTGGGTTGTGGACTCGATCCCCAGTAGGGGGCATGCAGGCAATCAATGATTCCCTCTCATCATTGATGTCTCTCTCTCTCTCTCCCTCTCCCTTCCTCTCTGAAATTAATGAAAAGTATATTTAAGAAAAAAGATGAGTTTGGGGAGGAGGGATACACCAAGATGAAACCTGAGAGGCGGGCTGGCGGGTGCAAGCGCCTGCAGCTGGGCTACTGGGCAGTTTTTAGGCGGTTGACGCTGCTCGCCTCCAGCACGGTTAATGGACGCCTCCTTTCCGTCTAAGTGAGTCAGAGACATTTTCTTACCCTTTCAAACCGAAGCTGGTTTAAGTGACGAGTCATTTCAAAGATCAATTTTGAAATGGTTGTTGGTAAAAAGCAGCTTGTGTGGGTGGGAGGTGGAGGGTGACGGTAGAAACAGAATTGGGTTTTTATGAAAAATGCCGCTGCCTAAGGAAACAGAGCGATGAGCAGGGCATGAGCGATTTGCCCTCTGCATCACCCGGCCCCGGCAGGCGGGGCTCCAGAACCCACGTGTGCCTGTCCCTGTGCCCCCGTCAGCGCTGGGCACCGAGGAGACACCCCCAAACAGCTCCCTGACCCCCCCCCAAATACCTCAAAATGGAAAACAAAAGTGGAAAGTTCTCGGAAGAAAGAATAAAGGGGAAACTCTGCCTTGGGCTGCTGCACCCCTTCTGGGCTACCTCCCTGGCCTCCTCGTTAGGGGAAAATAACGCTCAATTTGGTTAGGCCCGTGGTCGGCAAACTGCGGCTCGCGAGCCACATGCGGCTCTTTGGCCCCTTGAGTGTGGCTCTTCCTAAGCCTTACAAGGACCCTAATGAAGTGAATAACAATGGACCTACCTATATAGTTTCAGTTTAAAAAATGTGGCTCTCAAAAGAAATTTCAATCGTTGTCCTGTTGATGTTTGGCTCCGTTGACTAATGAGTTTGCCGACCACTGGGTTAGGCCATTGTGGTTGGTACCCAGCCCCAGCCTCCCGCTAGGAGAGCTGTACACGGCCTCGCTGGTCACAGAGCTTTTTTAGGACACGGTCTGCTTCAGGCTCACGTCCGTGGCCGTGAAGTGGCCCCTTCAGTGGGCCGGCTGCAGGGCAGCTCATCCACGCAGCGAGCGGAGAGGCTCCGAGCACCATCACGGCCTTTTCCGGGCTCACTCCAAGCCGGCGTCAGTGATGGCGATGGAGAGGCCCCCTTAGACCTCCCCGACCCGGCCAGAGAGCTCTGCTCCTGCTCTCTGCCCCCGGGCTCTGAGGGAAGAGGGGGGCACCGTGGGTGTGGGAGGCCCCTGCAGGCATGCCCGGAATGGGGGGGGGGGGACAGGAGTGTCAGGTGAACAGCAGGATTGAGCACCACGCACTGTGCTTTGCACTTCAGTTTTGACTTGTATTTTGTAACTGTGTCAAGTGTCTGTCTCACGAATAAGTGTTTTCTCTTGATCATTTTACCCAATTATTATTATTTTTCAAACTCACCGAGAAATATTTTTCCTACTGAGTTTTAGAGAAAGTGGGAGGGAGGAGAGGAGGGAGGAGGAGGAGGAGGAAAGAGAGAGATAGAGAGAGAGGACCATCGATGTGAGAGAGACACATTGATTGGTTGTCTCCAGCACGTGCCCCCGACCAGGGCCGGGGATCAAACCTACAACCGAGGCACATGCCCTTTACCCAGGAATCGAACCCCGGGACCCTTTGGTCTGTGAGTAACGCTCTAACCACTGAGCCCCCCCGGCCAGGGCTTACCTCTCTTATTTGATATATAATGATGCATATTCTTACCGAGAAAGAGGCTTCTCCTTCCATGGGTGCCTCTTGAAGGAGAGAATGGGGCTTCAGCCCTGGTTCGTGCCCCGGGTGCTGTGGGGAATGAGGGGAAAGGAAGGCAGTGCGTACAGGCAAGGCCACACTGCGGACAGAGTCCAGGCCAGCCCAGGACAGAAGGACGTGGCGTCGGACTTGCTGGCAGGGTTCCTGCCCCGGCCGAGCCTCAGGCCCCGACGCCAGCCCTGCCTCTGCCGGCCTCCTGGGCCCACATGATGCCGCGCGCTCCGGCTGCCCTGTGCTTTAATTCCTGGGAAAGGACAGAAGCTGGCGTGCCCCCAAAGCCCGGCTGCCTCTTGGATCCGGTCCCTCCGACCGTGGAGGACAGCCACAGAGAGCCCTTTCACGGCATTTGCGATGATTTAATTAAATCTGACAGATATTTGAAAAACCACTAACTGGAGACCTCAACCTCAGTTCCCGTCTATTTTTTTTCTGCTTCGAAAGGTTAACCGCAAACCTAACTCCTCTCTCTCAGCCCCAGAACTGTATTCGTCATGAGCAGCCCAGGGATGACAGCCCTCCCCTCCCGCTCCCTGTGAATGAATCCCCCTCGTCTGCTGAGCTGAGGGGGGGCAGCCACCCCTTGTTACCTGGGAGTGAGCTCAGGACGCCTGCAGCATGCGCACCCTCTGGGGCTGGCGTGCATCAGGCTGACGTCCGATGGCACAGATGCTACCACTCAGCCCCGATGGCTCTTGTCAGAACAGGACAACCCCTAGCGTTTCTGGAATAGAGGCTCCCAAAGCACCAGCGCTAGACCTAGACGGGGTGGGAGTGGCTTTGGCACAGAACTGCTCCCAGGTGGCTGGGCCATGTGTGGTCGAGGGATAAAATGACCCAAGCACAAGACTATTTCTCTTTTCTTTTCTTTTTTTAAAAATTAATTTCAGAGAGGAAGGGAGAGGGAGAGAGAGATAGAAACATCCATGATGAGAGAGAATCATGGATCGGCTGCCTCCTGCACTCCCCACACTGGGGATGGAGCCCACCACCTGGGCATGTGCCCTGACTGGGAATCGAACCGTGACCTCCTGGTTCATAGATTGACGCTCAACCACTGAGCCACACTGGCTGGCAGAACCAGACCATTTCCACACTGGATTTAGCTTGGGGCTGATAACATATTAACCAAGGAAAGAAGAAGTGACAAATCTTTAAAAAGTTTTTTTTAGATTTTCTTAGGCATAGCATTTTCTTACTACGTAGACAAAATCATCCTATATTTTCAAAATGCCATGTTCTGTTTTGATTATTTAGCTGGATGCATCTGTGAGTGCTTTCACATTTAAGGGTCCTCAGAACTCCCTTTTTTTCAAAGGCGATCGTTGGATGATTAGGTTGTCGCCAGTTTTTCACGAGAATAAATAAAATGATGAAAGGCAGCTTTGTGCATCCAAAGTCTTGTCTGGATTTGCCTTTTAATTTTGTTCCTGTAGATTTTTTGATACGTAGGAGGGTTACATGTTAAGCTGTCACACCTCCCAATCTGTTCTTTTATCCTTTCTACTCTCCGTGTCCATCAGCTCCAGGTTCTAGAGCCACTTCAGCTCAGGGACAAATGAGGGATGTCACCCGCCTTGTTTTAACCAACCTGGTTGGGGGTCGCTGGGCCACCTGTCAGCGTATTCGCTGGCAGAGGTTCCTGTGTGATTCTGGGATACGCCGGTTTCTTCTCTGGACTCTGATAGTTTTGCGAGGCAGCCCTGCACCATCAGGAAGCGAGTTACTGATTTTCACTCCACCGGCTTGTTCTTGGGCAGCAATGGAGAGCCACCATGCTTGGGACGTCTCCCTGCCCGTCTTCCCTCGCTCCCGCCCCACATCTCCTGGCACGTTCCCATGGCCTTTGCTGGGTGCCTGCCCTTCTGCAGTCCCCTCCATGCGTTCGCTCTCCGAAGCACTCTTTCTAGCCGGAGCTTTCACGGGGCACCGAGCCAGGCGGGCGTTTTTATTCCGAGGCGCGTTGGGGCATTGCTGTGGGGCCTACCTAGGCACCAAACCATTTGCTGAGATCCGTCGTCTCCATCCATGAGGGAGAACCGACCTCCCCAGGGGACATTGCCACGACCTGTGTCTGTGGGGAAGTTTTCTGGAGGTTGTATCTCAGAGGACTAGGATGTAATGACCTTAGTAGAGAACATAAGAGAAGGACTCTGCACCTGAAGAGCGAGATTATGACCTGCACGTCCGTGGGTGAAGGGAAGGTGATGGAAAGGGCTCATTTTCTCAGCAGGGCTGTCTTCTGCTGGGTGTTTCATAATGACAGCATCAGTGGTATCATGGAAATGGCACCCTCAGCGTTTCTGTACAACAAAAGCAAGCTGTTACTGAGTACCGGCCTCTCTCATTGGCCTCTGGGAGATACACCATTAAAGCGGAGAAAAACATGTTTATCTGCATATGCGGGAGCCAGGCCCCTCTTCGAATGGATCGATAGTTGTAAAAATGGCTATGAACAGGAGGACAAACAAGAATATTGCCGCCAGTTATACAACTCGAGGAAAGTCAAGAGGCTATTGATTATGAAATAGAAATCTTTCTTTTAATGAGCTGTCTTGCGCGTCTTCTGTCTTTAATCTATTGAATACTTAATTTTTTTTCTTTGCACTTGAAAAATGGCACAGTTAATCTACTTTCAGTGAAGGAAAATTAGGAAGTCCAAATGAAAAAAAAAAGGAAAATATCATAACCACTACAGGTAACTACTCTTATCACCTTGTACATCTTTTTAAATACCCTTTTATCTGTCTCCCTCTCTAGACCCATACCTGTATCCATATGCCCATCTATCTTTTGTAAACAAATTGAGATCATGTTATATACAAGCATGGAGGCATGGAATAGACTGACATACCTTGATGTGGGCTTGGGGGGAGTAGAGGAGATAAATCAAAGAACTCATATACTTACATGCATAGCCCATGGACACAGGCAGTAAGGTGGTGAAGACCTGGGGTGGGGGGTGGGTAGGAGATAGGAAGAGGGAGAAATGGGAGAGACCTGTAATACTATCAAAAATAATATATATAAACTAGAGGCCCAGTGCATGGATTCATGCACATTGAAAGGAAATTAATTAGAAGGTGGTTGGCAGGGCAGGACTGGGTGAGACGGGCCAGACAGGTCCTGGAGCCAACCTCCCACGGTCCCTCCCCGGCTGGCCGCACCTGGGCAGTGCTGGTGCTCGAAGGTCGTCTGCAGAGTGAGCGGGGTCCCTCTGGCAGGTGGGGTCCCTCGGCCTGGCCTGCAGGGATCGGGCCGAAACCAGCTTTCCAACATCCCCCAAGGGGTCCCAGATTGTGAGAGGGCACTCTGCAAAGTTGCTGTCGCTCAGCAGCTCCTGCATTGAAGTGTCTGCCCCCTGGTGGTCAGTGCACATCATAGCTACTGGCCAGTTGGCCAGTCGCTTAGGCTTTTATATATATAGTTTTTAAAAAAATAATGTACCAACGTATCACCGCTGAGCATCATTTGAAATTTTTGGTTGATAGTTGTTAAACTGAATGCTGTGCTCTCCCCCCCGCCCCCCCCCCCCCAAAAAAAATTTCTATGTTGAAGCCTTACCCCCCAGTGTGATGGTACTGGAAGGCGGGGTCTTTGGGAGGTGCTTAGGTGTAGATGAGGTCTTGAGGGGGAGGGGGGTCCCATGATGGGGTCAGTACCCGTATAAGGAGACCACAGAGCTTCCTGTCTCCTCCACACACAAGGGCTAAGTCAGAAGACGGTCACCTCCAAGCCAGAGACAGGGTTCCAGCCAGGAGTGGAATCTGTTCTTGGTTTTCAGCCCTTTTCTTGGTTCTCAGACCCTGAAATAAATGAGAAGTGAATGCCGTCTACAGCGCTGTGTTAGAGCAGCCCAAGCCGACTAAGACAACGTTATGAATGAGATCTTTTCCCCATTATATCTTCTAATTGGCTTATTGGCATCGCCTGGATTTTAACTTTCCCACTTCTCCTCTGTCACCAGCTGCTCATCATGGATGTCAGGGAACATACAGGGAGCGGGTTTCTATTATTTTTTTTCTATTGTTTTCCTAAAGGAGGGCTGAAGTACTAGAACAAAGGAAGGCTTCTCCGAGACAGACTTTCTTTCACCCATGAAATATTTATGATGACGCGTTGCCTAGCAATGGTCACCAGATCTGCCTGCACAGACGAGAGAGGGGAACTCGTGGGGGGCGAAGGGAGGGTGGGATTTTCCCCGGGAGACACAGCGAAGAGCAGAACGGGGGTGACGAACACAGACTCCACTCCCCGCCCGGTTTCAGGCGAAGACAATGTATCCTGGGGAAACGGTCGTGTTGGCCGGAATCTTTAACAGCTGGGTGAGATGAGAGCAGGAGGAAGACTTTAAAGAGATAAAGAAGAGACAGTTTGCCAGGGAGCACTTATCTGTCATGTAGCAAAATGTTTTCTTTCCCATCACTGCCCAGCGACGCGTGTCCTGACGTCACTGCCCTTGTCCCTGTCGGCTCACCCAGGCTGGCTGGCAAGCTGCTGGGCTCATTAAGGTCACCCAGGCCTCCTGGGCAGGTCCCTGGATTAAGGACCCATTCTTGTCAGGTGTGCTGGCCTCCAGGCATCGGATCAGCCCACAGAGACAGGGGCCAGGCTGGAAGTCCCCTCCAAAAAGGATCCTGCTGGAGTATATATAATTCTTTTAGGGACGGGGTGTTCACACTACACTTTCTCCAAATTCGTTTTTCTCTTCCCAGGGGTTACCATCAAACCACAGAACGCCAGAGTGGAAAAAAACTGTTGAAATCACTCTGACAGCCCAACTTTCTCTCTCTGTCTTTTTTTAATTCTCACCCAATGATATTTTTTTTTAAAAAAAATTATTTTAGAGACGGGGAAGGGAGAGAGGGAGGGAGAGAGAAAGAAAGAGAGAGAAACAATATAAGAAACATCGGTCAGTTGCCTCCCCATATGCGCCCTGACCAGGGATTAAACCTGAAACCTAGGTATGTGTCCTGACTGAGAATGGAACCCCCAACCAGAGTTATAGAGTTTTCTTTCTTTAAAAAAAATATATATATTTTTTTATTGATTTCAGAGAGGAAAGGAGAGGGAGAGAGAGCTACAAATGCTTTTGAGCATTAGGGGAATGAGCAGGGGTCCTCTCTTCTCCCACCTGCACCCTATTCGCTTTGCTAGCAGAGGAGGAACGCTGATCCAGAAAGGAAGATTGAGAACAGCTGGGCTTCCAACGGAAGGGAGGAAAACCGTGTGGCTTATAAAAGCCGCTCGGAGAACTTGGGAGTGAGTGGTTCGTCGTGGAGGGCAGCAGCCTGCCCGTGGCCATGACCGGGAGAGCGAGGATTTAAACAGGTCGTCAGACATTGGGTAAGTGGAGTCCTCTCCGGGGGTCCCGTGGCTGCAGAAGGGGCCCTCGGAGACATGGGCCTTGCTAGATAGGAAGCAGGTGACCCAGGAGGGAATGGGGAGACTGGCAGACCGGAGGCTGGGCGCCCCCGAAGGAGGGTGGCTCGGGGTGCTGTGCAGGAGTGGAGCCTGGGGCTGGGAGGTGCGCTGACTTTGCAAGGGAAGCCAGGAATCCAGACTTTGGTTCGAAGTCGCCTGACTTCTGCATTTTGGCAACACATTCAAACGTGCCTCTAGCTCAGTGGTTCTCAACCTTCTGGCCCTTTAATACAGTTCCTCATGTGACCCAACCATAAAATTATTTTCGTGGCTACTCCATAACTGTCATGTTGCTACTGTGATGAATCGTCATGTAAATATCTGACATGCAGGATGGTCTTAGGCGACCCCTGTGAAAGGGTCGCTCGACCGCCCAAGGGGTCGCGACCCACAGGTTGAGAACCGCTGCTCTAGCTCCGTGTCTGGGAGGTTGTCGGTTGGCAGCACTCGGCCTGAGAAGGGCCGCAGTTAGTAATTTCTGACCCACCTTATTTTTGCGGTCTCTCCCACCTTTAACTTTCTAAGAATTGTTCACGGGGATGGGTCTCTGTGAGGGCTGCAGCAACCATGAGTGTGACAAGCCCGAGGAGCTCAGTTCGGGTAGTCACTGTTCTTTCTTTAAAAAATAATATTTTTAATTGATTTCAGAGAGGACGGGGGTGGGGGGGGGGGAGAGAGAGAGAGAGAGAGAGAGAGAGAGAAACATCAATGATGAGAGAGAATCATGGATCAGCTGCCTCCTGCAGACCCGCACCTGGGATGGAGCCTACAACCGGACCTGTGCTCTGACCGGGAATGGAACCGTGACCTCCTGGTTCATGGGTTGATGCTCAACCACTGAGCCACACCAGCCGGGGCATCCCTGTTCTTTTTGAGTTGCACAGTTCATCTCGTCTCGGTCCTCGGTCCTTGTCTGTCCGGCTTGCTTGCCCCCAGTAGGCAGCTTAAAAGCCCAGCTTGAGGCTCAGGGTCTCCACACTCTGAAATGGGGACGGCAGCTGAGAACTGTGAGCAGAGGCTGTGGAGAAGCAGGAGTAGCGTGCGAGGCGGTGACAGACCCTCATGGGGGTGGAGGGGGTGGGGGGGAGGGAGTGCCCAGCGATGGATGTGGGGTCCTCTCTGGGAGTTGAGGTCACAAGATGATTCCAGGAGGTTAAACTGATTGTGGCTGAACCCAGAACAAAACTCGAATCCCCTGCACTCTCCCCCAGCTGGATTAGGCTTCTAAAAATACCTCGAAGGCTTGTACTCCACCTGCACGGAGGCCTGACAAGTTAACAGGCCCCAGAGCCAGGTTCCTGCTGTTCAGCTGGGAGGCGTCCGTCTTCTTCTTGAAATCTGTCACCTGCCCCAAGCCAGCAGAGAGCTGATGGGCATTGGCTTTAGTGTGAGTGAAGGGTCAGCCAGCCAGCCAGCCAGCCACACACACCTGTGACACCACCACACAACCTCCTCTATTTGTGCTCTGGGCCTTAATAGAGAGACACCACACTTTCTTTTGTTTTTTAAAATAGATTTTTATCGATTTCAGAAAGGAAGAGAGAGGGAGAGAGAGACAGAAACAGCAATGATAAGAGAATCATGGATGGGCTGCCTCCTGCACGTCCCACACTGGGGATGGAGCCCGCAACCCCGGGCATGTGCCCTGACCGGAATCGAACCGTGGCCTCCTGGTTCATAGGTCGATGCTCAACCACTGAGCCACGCCGGCCAGGCAAGAGAGACCACACTTTCATGGCAGCCCCTGAAAATAAGATCTATGAGAACATTCTGTTTTCTGGATGTTGGGACAGCTTGGGGGGGGTGGGGGGGGGGTGTTCATTTATAAACCACTTCTGAGTAAAACCTGAGTAGAAGGATAAAGAAGACCCTTTAAGTTGATATTGTATAATATTCAGTGGGAAAATACACAAAATGGATTGCACACTCATTTATTCAATCTCCCTGTTAAGGGATGGAATGAAACCCAGTGAAATATTAAAATGAATGTGGATGAATTTTAGATGACCTTTGCTTCTTTGTTTGCCAGACAACCCACCAACAGCTTTGTACTACATGAACACACTTTGACCAGATTTTTAATAGTTGATCTTAAGTAGCATTTTTCGCTGTGTGTTGAAAATTTGGGCTGAGATGTTATTCAGCGTTCCAAAATGGCCTTAAGTGCTATTCTGCTTAGGATAACATAACGAGTAACTTTAGATCATAATGGATATTATATTCTTTATTTTTATTTTATTTTAACAGAGGGGATTTAATCAGGAAAAATTGGTTACCAAAATGTTGACACGGAAGGAAGAGGCAACTAAGAAAATTGCAAAGCCAGCGATTGCAAGAGGCTGACACGGGTCCCAGGACTGAAGCAAGAAAAGAGAGGAAGATGGATGTGTCCTCCGTCAAAGGCTGCTGTTACTACCCTTCTGGAGGTAAGTCCTGTTTCTGGTACCTTCACATCACTTCTGAGAGCATCTCCTTTAGCCTCTGGCTTCTCCCCGTCCTGATAGCACACACCAGTTCTTTAAATTACACGCAATTTCTCTGAATCACGAGGAATAGTTCTGCACATAACTGAAGAAAGCGTTTAAAATATTTATACCAATTTGTCCACTTTCTTAAAGAAATAATGTTAAATATAGGAAACATTTAGGCATAAAGATGCTCATCGCCATGTTATTTAGACGAGTAGAACCAACTTACATTCTTAATAAAGACATTTTAAAGTAAAAATAGGAAATCGTTAAAAATGACAACCATAAAAATTTTAGTAAAGTGAAAAAAGGCTTATGTTTTAATGTTAAACATTTTAAAAAATCCACAAAATTGCATATAGCTATAATCACACCCAGAGATAATAAATAGTATTTACCATCTAGAATTGGGGTGAGGATTAAATGAAGTAATGGACTTGCGCCCTTACCGAAGTACTGGACACACTGAGCATCCGGTGAATGTTACCTCTCAGATTTTTAGACATGTGCGAATGTGTATGTAGTTAAAAAAAAAAGAAAAAAAAAAGAAAAGGGAGGGTTAGGCACTAATTCTTTTAATTCAAGTTAAGGCTGATTCGCAGAAGGATTTTTCTACTTGTCTGTATTCTCCAAATACTTCACCGTGAAGCAATATTTCGTGAACTATGGGGAAATACAATGATATAAACAAAAACACAATGCAGGTCATTCTATGATCGGGCTCCCCCACTAACCCCGCACAGTGATGCGGGAGGGAGAACCTCCCGCGCCCCTCGCTCGCCCAGCCGGTGCAGCCGGTGGGTCCGAGGGGTGGTAGGGATGGTCACGAGGCTTAGAATACCCAAGTCCGGATGAAAACACTGCTCTGGGGAAGAACACGGGGGAACACGCCTTGTGAATGGATCAGAGAAGGAGACCTGTGTGGACTCGCCACCCCGTCAGGTGACATACCCAGGCAGACAGTGGAACTTTGCTTCGACAGGTAGCTCTCAAGTTCTCTCTCAGTTCCAGAGGCGCCCGATGCATTTTTATCTCCAGTCGGTCAGCCGGCAACGGGCCACGGAGTGTCGACTCCGTGTCCTGTACAAGTCGCCCTCATCCAACAGCTAAGGAGTTGGCCTGTGATGGCTCGCTGGGCCCGGGGCAGGGCTGCGTGGGGATAAGAGGTGGTCATGGGGGTGGAGACCTAATACAGTTATTCAGGAGGATGGATTTTTTAAAACTAAATCTTTATTGTTGAAAGTGTTACATATGTCCCCTTCTCCCCCCTTTTCCCTTCCCATCCCCCTCCCCCCCCCAGGCCCTCACCACCCTGTTGTCTGTGTCCATGGGTTATGCATATACACACATGAGTTCATTGGTTCATCTCTCCCCTCCCACCTCCCCTGCCTGCCCTCTGAGGTTGGACAGTCTGTTCCATGCTTCTATGTCTCTGGGCCTATTTTTGTGCATTCGTTTATGTTGTTCATTAGATTCGACATCTGAGTGAGATCATGTGATACTTATCTTTCCCTGACTGGCTTGTTTTGCTCGGCATGTAGTTTTCTGGGGGTGGGGTCTTTGTGCTGTGGCTTTTATCTTCCTGGTCCCTTCTCCTTCCTGTGATGTTTCCACACCGAGGGCTTCGGTGCATAAACTGCTCGCCTCTGGGAGGCTGGTGCTCCGTGGAAAGTGTCGTCGTTTTACCGTATCGGTGGGCACGTTCCATTATGTGACCTCGTCCCACTGGGGGGTTGAAGACATCAAGAGCAAGTCTATTTTACTTTTGATTTGTTTTTTAAATATATTTTTATTGATTTCAGAGAGGAAGGGAGAGGGAGAGAGAAACATAAAAACATCAATGATGAGAGCGAATCATTGATGGGCTGACTCCTGCACGCCCTCTACTGGGGGTCAAGCCCGTAACCCGGGCATGTGCCCTGCGTGGGAATCGAACCCTGACCTCCTGGTTCGTGGGCTTGATGTTCAACCATTGAGCCACACCTGCTGGGCTGAGGTCCCTTTTTCTTTCTGAAATCCTTTTCTTTTAAAGCTCAGTTTCATCATTTTTTTATAGCCCTTTCCCACAATCTGTGTTTATCATGGAAAGGGAGCCCCCGTGTCTTCTCAATCTACCGTAGTCCTCGAAGCCTTCTGTGCATCGCCTTTGTCATTTGAATAAAAGGCAAGAAAAGTCTTTCTTCCAATCTGTCCACATACTTCATATTCCCTGCGATAATTTAAACGGTCTTTTCAATGAGTGTTGTTGAGACAAAAGGTTTTTGTAACCATGGTATTATGTGGGTAAGACAGGTCTAAAAAGAACACCATTTGTGGGCTCTCTTCGTTATGGTCGGAGCTTAAAGGAGGCTGGCTACGTGTAGGGGTTTAGAATCAGACACGGTCCAAATCTTAGCCGTAGAGACTCTCTGGCCATATAACCATGAACTTTGGAACTTAAGTGCCTGGAGAGCAGGCATTTGCTGTCTTGGTCCCTAGTTAATATCCTACTCCCAGCCCAAAGGAAGCCCACAACACATATTTGTTGAATGGACGAATAAGTAAATAACTTCAACCTTCTGAGCCTTCGGGTCCTTATCTATATATATAAAAGCCTAACCGACCATTCAACCGGTAGCTATGATGCGCACTGACCACCAGGGGGCAGACGCTCAATGCACAGGCATGGAAACATGGAACAGACTGATGAGTCTCAGAGGAAAGGGGGGAGGAGGGAGGATGGGAAGAGATTAACTGATGATCTTATATACATACTAGGGTCCCTCGCCTGGCCGGCAGGGATCAGGCCAAAAACAGCAGTCCGACATGCCCCGAGGGGTCCTGGATTGCGAGAGGGCGCAGGCCAGGCTGAGGGACTCGTGCACTGGGCCTCTAGTATTTAAAATAAGAGCAGCACTGCCAATGGTTAGGTTATGGGCAGCTCAGATGGTGTGCATAGTGTACACAGTACCAGGCACATCGTCAGGGCTGCAGATACTGCTGTCTGTGGCCCTAGAAAAGGGAGGACCGTGGTCTGACTGGCAGTGGGCAATGAGGGTCTCGAGAGATGTGATAAGTAGGCTTTCCTATGACCCCTTGTCCGCTGGGTGAATTCCCCAGTCATTCAGACAGCTTTGTTCTCCGTCGCCCATCTTCCAATTGATCTGCATCTTCTGGCTAAGAAGGTGTCAGAAGGGGATGCAGTCCTGCCGGCCCCGGGCACAGAGCTCTGAAAGCCCTGTCCATCAGGCAGTGCCCTTTCACACCCTCCTTCCCTCATAATCAGTGTGTGTTTTCCTTGTCACCTTTCACTTCACAGGGCAGCACCTCGCTTGCTGTCTGCTGTCATCCGTAGCTTTGCCTCGGCATCCTTCAAAGGCGGTATAAAGGTCAATTTGGAATCGCATCTTGCCCATCGTCCCTCCTTCCCTTTTCCCTGCAACTTGAGGCCATGGCTGAAATACTTTGTTATCCCCCACTGACTTCCAAATGGCTGGGTAGCTCTGCTGTTTGCCTTGCTTTTAAATATCTATCTATCTATCTATGCACACATATATACACACACACATATACACACACATACACACACACATATACACACACACATATACACACACATACACACACATATATTTATACACACACATTTACACACACACACATACACGTACACACATATACACACACATATATACACACATATACACACATATATTTCTATACACACATATACACACACATACACACACATACACACACATATTTATACACACACACATTTACACACACATATATTTATACACACACACATTTACACACACACACGTACACACATATACACACATATACACACATATACACACATATATTTATATACATACATATACACACATACGCACATATACACACACATACACCCATACACACCCATACACACCCATACACACCCATACACACCCATACACACCCATATACACCCATACACACACACACACACACACCCATACACACACATATACACACATATACACACACACATATATAATTTTCACATCAGTGGGTGGTTTAGAATTGTTTGTTTTTGTTTATTTTATTTATTAAATTGACTGGGTGACATTGGTCAACATGAACATATGGGTTTCAGGTGTGGGTTTCTACGTTGCAAGACCTGTATTTGGCACCGTGTGCCCACCACCCAATGTCAGATCGTCTCCTGTCACCTTATATTAGGACCTCCTTCTTAGAAATCTTTGATGAGGAGCATTTATTTGGTTTAGCTCTTTTTAAACCTTTGTGATTTTAACTTGTTTAAGCACCCAGCCTGTTTTGTCTTACGGATGGAAAGTATAGTGTCAGTCACCAGTGACTGCCTGGGCGCTTAACGTGTTAAAGACGCACATGCCTGCTTATGGGTCAAATTGCCTTCCAGTAGTTTATCCTAAAGTAACCACATCCACAAAACTTATAATACATTTATGCTCATTGTAGGATTCTGTATTAATAAAACCACCAGAAGTGCTCAGTAATTAGGGGTTGGTTAAATAAAGTATGGCATGATTACACAATGGAATGCCCTGCAAAGAAAAACATTGCTTTTTGTTGTTTTGCACTTTTAAATTCTATTAGCCTTTCCTGCACCTGACTGTAGGTCAGGCACTATCAGTCAGCTTTCTCAAAGTTCCATTTATCCTTTGTTATTCTGTTTGGATCAACATCAGGCATATGTTTTTGATGAAAGAGCTAGTCTTAGAACACGTCAAGATAGCTGCTGTATGCCCAGCTGGCGTGGCTCAGTGGTTGAGCATCAACCCATGAATGGTTCGATTCCTGGTCAGGGCACATGCCTGGGTCGCGGGCTCCATCCCCAGTAGAGGGGATGGAGCAGGAGGCAGCCGATCGGTGATTCTCATCATTGATGTTTCTATGTCTCTCTCCCTCTCCCTTCCTCTCCGAAATCAATAAAAATAGGTTCTTAAAAAAAAGATAGCCGCTGTAGGGGGTACAAAACAATTAAGACACCCTCCCTCCCAGCAAGCAGTGGCTAGCTGAACAGGGTGAACAAGAGACATGTATTACAGCACACCACGAGGTAACCGTGATGGGGAACGAAGAGAAACAGAACTCCAGGGGCGGAAGGAGAGAGCTTGCTTTTGCCTGAGGCTGCAAGGAAGGCTTCATGGAGGAAGAGGTACCTGTCCTGCGTCTCGATAATGAGTTAGGGTTTGGCGGGTGGGCATCCAGTGGAGACGGATGGGGAAGCGATCTGTGTTTGAGAACAGTGAGGGCTCTGTTGGGCAGAAGTGCTCTTTTGTGTAATTATGGGTTAGTAGGATTTTATTGACTTGCCTGGGACCTTAACCATCACTGTTTCTACTAAAAGGAAATGTTCTATTTTTATTTTTATTTACACAATGCACTTTCAAGTGAA
Organism: Myotis nattereri; assembly: GCF_964212035.1. NCBI lineage: Eukaryota > Metazoa > Chordata > Mammalia > Chiroptera > Vespertilionidae > Myotis > Myotis nattereri. The sequence continues at coordinate 14,565,298 of NC_138097.1, forward strand.
AATCTCTCCAGAAATCAGGGCTTTCAAAAAATCGTTGTGTCTTTCGCGAGCACAGTTTAAATCGGCTGCGACGCAATAATAACCACGCTGATTTTCAGTACCGATCACTGCGCCTGATGGGGGACGTTCCTTCCATCAGATGGAATGCAGACAGGAATAGGATCGACAGGGCAGATGTAAGGGCCATCAGTCAGGACTGGGGGGCTGGGGGAGAAGCGGGGATACGCTGGGTCTGTCTAAATAGATGAAGGTGACGGCTGTCGGCTACGGGCTAGTTGGGACGGGAGTGCAGTAAGCATGGAGACGTGGAAACTTGCTGAGTGGAATACAGGGTCCTTTGGGAAAAGCAATATCTGGAACATGGCTTGTTCGTGGGAGGCACCCATGAGATACTTGGCTCACTTCTCGGCAGAAGTGGGGACTTGGGGGGCACATAAAAGATGCAGATATGGCCCTAACCAGTTTGGCTCAGTAGATAGAGCATCGGCCTGCGGACTCAAGGGCCCCAGGTTCAATTCCGGTCAAGGGCATGGTTGCAGGCACATCCCCAGTAGGGAGTGTGCAGGAGGCAGCTGATCAATGTCCCTCTCTCATCGATGTTTCTAACTCTCTATCCCTCTCCCTTCCTCTCTGTAAAAAATCAATAAAATACATTTTTTTAAAAAGATGCAGATATGGAGGTGTTCCTTTTTTAAAATATACTTGTATTGATTTCAGAGATGGAGAGAGAGAAACATCAATGATGAGAGAATCATTGCTTGGCAGGGATTGAGCCCGTGAACCCAGGCATGTGCCCTGACCGGGAATCGAACTGTGACCTCCTGATTCATAGGTCGACACTCAACCATTGATCCACACCGGCCGGGCAGAAGTGTTTCTTTTCTGTGCTGGCACCTGACTCTACCTGTGGAGGCTGGGGGTGCAGGTGGTTTTGTAGTTAGTCATCCCGGGCCTGCTCTGTAGTCTGTGTCCTGGAACTTTTGGGTTTGACCACGTTGCTGGGGTGGGTCAACCCTAGGGCGTATGGCAGTGGCGTTTTTGAACTTGATGAGAGGCAAGGGACCTACTATGGCTGAATTGGTTAAAAACAGTGATGCCTACTGCTCTCTCCCTGTACCTGTCTGCGCCCCAAAATACATTCACTCATGGTCACATGAACTTGGGATGGGACAGAGCCATTGGGCACAAAGCTATGGGTGCCAGGGAGCCTGCCCGGCCTCTGAGTTGGGGGAAGCACTTTGGTTCGAGGGCGTGTGACCACGCCCAACGCTCTGCAGTGGGGATGTGCGCTCGGCTCACCTCCGAGTGGGAGAAGCAGTGAACCCTCAGCCCGCACTGACCATGGGGGTAGGGGCCTCAGGCACTGGGGTGGCATTCATTTCCACCTTATATTTTCCATTTTTTTAAAAATATATTTTATTGATTTTTTACAGAGAGGAAGGGAGAGAGAGATAGAGAGTTAGAAACATCGATGAGAGAGAAACATCGATCAGCCACCTCCTGCACACTCCCTACTGGGGATGTGCCCGCAACCAAGGTACCTGCCCTTGACCGGAATCGAACCTGGGACTTTTCAGTCCGCAGGCCGACGCTCTATCCACTGAGCCAAACCGGTTTTGGCTATATTTTCCATTTTTTTTTTTTCATTAAAAACCACACTGAATAAACTTGGCAATTAGAGGCGCCCCACCCTCCCCTCCTCCTTCAACTGCCCTAAGTCCCAGGAAATGCAGTCATTTAAGGCTCTGGCTCCCCTTTTAGCATGGAGATGTGTTAGCATAACTGTAATTGTAGAGCAATAATTTTTATCTTCCCTTTTTACTCTTAATGTTATCAGTAGTAAAATAATTTTCAGTCATAATTTAAAAATGGTTCATTTTTTCATTACAAACTTAGTGCATACTTATTCTACCGGAATGAGGGGGAAAGGACACAATTTGGAAAAGACTAGGGCTGTGAACACAGCTAACGCCTACATTTTGCAGGGTTTTCTATTAGGTCCTTCTTGAGCACAGAATATTAAAAATACAGCAGTAATTACATTTTGCATGCAATGCTCTACCCTTTTCTTAATTTTTAAAAATATACTAATATGTTCTTATTAGAGAGGAAGAGAGAGAGAAACATTGATGAGCAAGAATCAACTATAGGCTGCCTCCTGCACGCCCCACACTGGGGATCGAGCCTGCAACCCGGGCATGTGCCCTGACCGGGAATCAAACCAGTGACCCCCTGGTTCATGGGTTGACGCTAACCCTTGAGCCATACCAGCTAGGCCTTTTCTTTTTTTTTTTAGTTAACCTAGAAAATGCTCGCCGCCATAATCCTCTCATTATCACCGACATCATTTTAAATAGCTACATAAGATTCTATTGACTAAATTCTGGGCATTGAGTTGACAACGTGTCATTTTTCCAAGTATAACTACAATGAGCATCTCGCTTGTTTTCGTAGGATGGATTCCAATATCCTATACAAGGTATTGAAATAATGATGATGATGATTTGCATTTGTTTAATGCCCCACTTCTCGGGCATCAGCTCTTCCTTCAGGAGAAAGGGATACCTGTGCTTGGAAGTACAGCCCTTATTGGACATCGCTGGGTTGAAGTCAGGGGGTGTGAGGGCTTTACATCTGAGGGGAAGATTGCATTGAAGTGCCTGGGCCCCTGGGACAGCCCCTGGGACAGGCCCTGCACAACCCGTGCCCCCTGGAGACAGCCGCCTGGCTCCCGGCTGCATAGCTGATCAAGGGCCGTGGTCGGAGTCTGGTCCTGTACATCCTTCACCATGGAAACCTAACGTTCCCAGACTCCCCACGGTGAGGCTGATAAAGCCGGGGAGCCTTTTCAAAATATCCTAAAACCTTGCAGGAACACAGAAGTGCATGCATAACACAGCAAGAAACAGGAATCCTATGGACACGTCCACCGCGCCGCATCTGTGAGCAGTGGTTCTCAACCTTCTGGCCCTTTAAATACAGTTCCTCATGTGGTGACCCAACCATAACATTATTTTCGTGGCTACTTCATCACTGTCATGTTGCTACTGTGATGAATCGTCATGTAAATAACTGATAGGCAGGATGGTCTTAGGCGACCCCTGTGAAAGGGTCGTTCGACCGCCAAAGGGGTCACGACCCACAGGTTGAGAACCGCTGCTCTGTGAGGCTGCCCAGCCCTTAACACGCTCACCCATTTCCCTCCTTTCTCATCATCGCCTCGTGTGCTTTTCAGTCTCCTCCCTCTTTCAATCCCGATCAACCTGTTTACCCCTAAAAGCCAGTCGCCTCTTTGTGCAGCTGAGAAAGGCCAGGAGCTCGGGAGAGCTGTGGCTTCTAGCACTGGGGGCCAGGAAGGAAGAAATGATTTGATAGGGGGATGATCTTTGCTGTCAGTGAGACTTGGCAACTACACCCCCAAACTCCCCCGTCGTCCCAAATCCTTAAGACACTTTCTGTTGTGCATTTCCTTCTGGACTTTCACACGTAGATTATAACTGAACATCGTGCTGGGCTCATTTCTCACCTTGCTTTCCCCTCATCCCGTCATAGTTCATCTTTGGCCATTTGTCACTCGGGTCTGGAAACCAGTGATGCTGAAAACGGGGTCCCCGGGAGAGCCGCCTCGGTGTTGCTTGGGAACTTGTTAGAAATGCAAACCGTGGCTCCCACCCGGATCTATGGTATCAGAAGCTCTGGGAGTGGTGCCTGGCTGGCTGTCGTCTAGTAAGCCCTTTAGGTGACTTCTCAAACTCCCCAAGCTTGAAAACCACTGCGGTGGACTAGGGTGTTAAGCTCCTCCTCTGCGCCAGGCCCTGCTTATGGTGGGGGGCAGAGCAGATGTTTGTGGGTGCCCTGCCGCTCTCCCATCCTGCCGGCAGGATTGGAATCAACGCTCATCTAGGATTCAGCCCTTAACTGGCTGGAGCAGTGACGGGCAGCCCGGACCGCTGGGTGGTCCTGTTTCAGTTCTGAGTGTTGAATACAGCACCCTCAAGAGTAGTAATCCGTGAGGCCTGCCAGAATCCAGCCTGGAGGCCATCGCTTTCTCTTAACCCACTTAGCATTCGGATTCCTAGCTCTATTCTTGGACTGGGTTAATCTTTATATTGACCACATGTTTAAATGCTCGCCACAGAGGATGTCATCACTGATGTCTCCAGGTGCATTTAGGACACAGCACGTGTCCGATGTCATTCCTGCCAGAGACGAAGATGCCCCAGCTCTATGTGCTAAGCTTTGCTAATATTTTATCATCCAAACGACCATTTCCTTCTTGAATACATACATCTGAAGCTATTGGCTGCCTTATGAGATTTGATTCCATCTTTAATACGAAACTTTTCCAGTAAGTTCCATTCCCAGCCTCACCCAGGCCTGTCGATTCTCCGTGTTACATCCCTCGAGGGGTAATAAATATACCTGATGTTGTTCATGTAGCTGGTATCTTTTTGTTTGTTTGTTTTTTTGGTTAATTTTCACCTGAGGATATTTTTCCATTGATTTTTTAGGGAGAGTGGAAGAGAGAGGGAAAGAGAGAAACATCGATGTGAGAGAAACACATCGATCGGTTGCCTCCTGCACGTGCCCTGACCAGGGTCCGGGCTGGGGAAGAGCCTGTAACCGAGGTACGTGAACCTTGACTGGAATCGAACCTGGGACCCTTTGGTCCGCAGACCGATGCTCTATCCACTGATCCACCCCGGCTAGGGCGTGGCTGGTATCTTTGGAGCGGGACTAGCCATTGTATTTCTATGTCCTAAAAAGAGAGCATGTCATTCTGTAAAGCGACGACAGGGAAGGAGTGTGGCTTGAGCTGTTCTATGCGTTTGCAGTTCGCTTCCTGTGCATGTGTTCGGAGGCGTGTCTCCACTCGCAGTGGTCTGTGTGGCGCCCGGAGCAGTGTACCCCAAGCCTGCAGGGCGATGAGCTTGGGCCACGGGCACAGGCTCCCGGGATCCGTGTCATCGCCATGTCTGTCCAGCTCTCTCGGGGGTGGGGTGGGGGTAGAGGGGATACTCCTTTTCTGAAAGGAATGGGTTTCTTCTTTTTTCTTTAATATATATTTTATTGATTTTTTACAGAGAGGAAGGGAGAGGGATAGAGAGATAGAAACATCAATGAGAGAGATGGATCAGCTGCCTCCTGCATGCCCCCTACTGGGGATGTGCCCGCAACCAAGGTACATGCCCTTGACCGGAATCGAACCTGGGACCCTTCAGTCCGCAGGCCGACGCTCTATCCACTGAGCCAAACTGGTACGGCATGAAAGGAATGGGTTTCATTCCGCACCTGTTACCGACCTGTCCGTCAGCCGCACACGGAGTCTGAAGCTACTATGAGGGGAGGGGAAAAAAAAACAAAACAGCCCCATTGCACTTTCAAATCACATTTTTCTTTGAACGACCTCATTGCTCCCAGAGTGAGCTGGAATACTAGGTAATTTTAGCACCTGTCTCGGCAGCCCCGTCCTGCTCAGTGGGGTGTGTTGGTGCTCGGGGGATGGCTCCATGGAGAGGGGGAGAGAGACCCGCTTGCTTCCCGTCTTCAACACCTCGGTCAATATTCAGTGATGAGCATGAATAGGTGGCCTTGCCCGCCCGCGGCGGCCGGCGCATTTGTGCAGACTGATGGATGAGGGGCTTCACAGCACAGGGATTTGAAGATCAAGCCGGGGGGTGCAGAGAGAATTCCGCCTGGCGCATTTGGCATTGATAACCCGCCACTGTCTGTGGGGGGAGGGAGGGGGCTGGGAGAATCCTTGGAGCTTACCGCCCCACGAAGGCAAATCCATAACCACACGCCACGTGCCATACAGATCCCCGGTTGGTACCTTACAGATCAGGGTCCGTGGGACTTGGGGACACGTAGCCGCTGGTGATTCCTGTGGCAGAGAAGGTGTGTTTTTCCGAGAGCTGGTAATGAGCTCTCTCCTAGCATTTCTTTCTGCCTAATTGCCACTCCAGCTTGCAGGGTGCTGAGCAAGGCCGGACCATTCGTCTTTGTACGTTAATTTGGATCCTTCTGGTGATTCACACGGATTCTAACTAAATAAGCAAACCATGCTCTAAAGAACCGTTTCTTTGATTTCTTGATTTTTTTTTTTTTGAGAGAGAGAGAGAAAGAGGAAGGGAGAGGGAGAGATAGAAGCATCAATGATGAGAGAGAATCATGGATCGGCTGCCTCCTGCACGCCCCACACTGGAGATGGAACCCCCAACCCAGTGCCCTGATTGGGAATGGAACTGGAGGCTTCTTGGTTCCTGGCTTGATACTCAGCCACTGAGCCACACCGGCCGGGCAAGCTGGAGAACTGTCGCCTTATTGCTTTAGCCTGTCCCCTCCCCATTATGTCTGTGAAGCTTCCACTGGATTATGGGGCCTTAGGGTAGGCATCCTCTGTTTCGCCCACCCCCGCCTCAGCCTGCAGTGTGTTCTGTGTACCTATGAGCCTGTTTCTATTCTATTTGTTCACTTCTATTCTTTAGGTTCCATGTAGAAGTGGAATCCTGGTGTATTTGTCTTTTTCGGCCTGACTTATTTCACTCGGCATAATTCCCTCCAGGCCAGTGATGGCGAACCTTTTGAGCTCGGCATGTCAGCATTTTGAAAAACCCTAACTTAACTCTGGTGCCGTGTCACATAGAGAAATTTTTTGATCTTTGCAACCATAGTAAAACACAGACTTCTATTTTTGATATTTATTTTATATATTTAAATGCCATTTAACAAAGAAAAATCAACTAAAAAAAATGAGTTCAGAGGTGACACGCGTGTCATAGGTTCACCATCACTGCTCTAGGCCCATCCATGTCGTCGCACATGTTAAGATTCCGTTCCGCCGAAACCGGTTTGGCTCAGTGGATAGAGCGTCGGCCTGCGGACTGAAAGGTCCCAGGTTCGATTCCGGTCAAGGGCATGTACCTGGGTTGCGGGCACATCCCCAGTAGGAGATGTGCAGGAGGCAGCTGATCGATGTTTCTCTCTCATCGATGTTTCTAACTCTCTATCTCTCTCCCTTCCTCTCTGTAAAAAATCAGTAAAATATATTTAAAAAAAAAAAAAAGATTCCGTTCTTTTTATGGCCAAGTAATATTTCCTTGCATAGACGTCCCTCATCTTCTTCACCCAGTAGTCTATCGTTGGACACTCAGGTGGTTGCCATATTTTGGCTGTTGGAAATAATGCCGCAGTGAACACAGGGGTACACATCTCTTTTTTTTTATTGTCTAAAGTTTTACATATGTCTCCTTTTTCCCCAACTGACCGCCCCCCAGCCATTCCCACCCAAGCAAGCCCCCACCGCCCCAGGGTCTGCGTCCATTGGTTATGCTAATTTGCATGTGTACAAGTCCTTTGGCTGCTCTCTAACCCCCCTCCTCCCCTGTCATTTGTCCCTGGGTCTATTCTTGTTCATCAGATTGTGTCGATCATTATATCCCACGCATGAGTGCGATCATGTGATATGTATCTGACTCCACATCTCTCTTTGAATTCGTGGTTTGGATTTATTCAGATAAGTAGCCGGAAGTGGGATCGCTGGGTCGTCAGTTCCGTTTTGGTGATTGGAGGAATGTTCATGCTGTTTTCCACAGGGGCTGCCCCCGTTTGCAATCCCAGCAACAACACGTGTGTGTCCCCTTTCCCCACACCCTCACCCCCACTTGCCATCTGTGGATTTGTTGATGGTAGCCATTCTGACAGGTGTGAGTCGATTCTCACGTCTCCATGTGCAGACTCGATATTTCACAAAGTTTGCGGAGCCATGAAGAAACCGGCCCTTTTTCCCCTCCCTGTAAGTTCCTCCTCCTTTCTCAGGCCACCTCAGCTCCCCGAGCCCTCGCCCTTCCCCCCTAAATCACGACACATTTTCTCTTCCTTCTCTCGTCACGGTCAGCACTCTGGGCCTCTTACAAAAAAAAGCCTCCATTTCTGTGCTTTTTGGTGGTTAAATGCCAGCCATGTGTCGCCTCAAAACCTGTCATTTTCCTTTTTATTCCACTGCCTGACCCTGCAAATGACATTGACTGCACAGGAGCCGGAACAGGCATTAGCTTAAAATGTTGGGTTGTGGTTTTTTTTAGGTAAAATCTCTCACAGCTCTGAATCATGTCTCTTTAAAAAAAACCAGGCTCCCTGCAGGAACCCCTCTGAACATCACGCCGGGCCGGCTGGGGTTTGATTGCGCGGGACAGCAGGGGGCGCTAGGAGATGTGACCGTGCTCCGTCAGGTGGGAAACCAAAAGTAGGAATAGGCTCTTGGGCGTGACCTTTTATTTTTTTTCCTGGTTTCTATAAAGATAATTCAATCTTCCCTTGAAATTTAAAAAAATCAAGCTTCTTGCTCTGGCCGGTTTGGCTCAGTGGATAGAACGTCGGCCTGTGGACTGAAGGGTCCCGGGCTCGATTCCGGTCAAGGGCACAGGCCCCGGTTGGGGGCACATCCCCTCGAAGGGGCGTGCAGGAGGCAGCCGATCCATGATTCTCTCTCATCATGAATGTTTCTAGTTCTCTCTCGCTCTCCCTTCCTCTCTGAAATCAGTGAAAGCATATTTTTAAAAAATCAAGCTTCTTTATCTTTCCCGTTTGTTCAGTTTAAGCAGAATCCTTGGAGGCACCCAACACAAGGGATGTCTATTTGAAGCCACATGGGTGCTTGGGTTTGTTGGGTGCCCCTCAGAGTTACTGTTATCTGAACACGGCGGGGAACCCCCCCACCCCCACCCCGCTAGCCTGGAACCAGCTCCACTTACGTAAGCGCCCAGGTTGCACGGTGCAAAGGGGTAACAGCCATACGACCAGGTACCTCCCTTCCACGTTAGGGCCCGTCTGAGCTACATCTATCGCTCATACTGTCAGGATGTAAATGGTACCTGCAAGTTCAGGTTTGCTGAGCGGACTCCCACCACCTTCGTAGGAAGTGGGACCAGTTAAGCGCCATTATTTCTTCCCCTGAATGTGCCTGAATGCCCGCGACGTATGTAATGTCATTTTAGCTCGTGTTCTTTTTATCCAGTCACTTGTTTATTCTCTTTATTCTTTTTCCCAGTTAAGGTTTCTTTTTTTTTTGTTTTTAAACGTCCCTACATTTTGCATTTTCCTAACTTACAACATTTTATAACTTTCCTATACAGGAGTCTGATTGGGTTAAAATTTAGGGGACTTGACATGTGCAAATGCTTGTTCTTTGAGGCACCAGGAAATCAGGATTATTGGAAAAACTGACTTAATGACGTCATTGTACAGTAAAATGAAATGACACCTGGTCCTGTCCATGTTGATGTGGTCCTCCTGAGATATGAGTTATGTGGCGATGGAAATATTTAGAAGATACTAAGATATCGTAACCTGTAATGATTCGTGAAATGTTTTGAGTCAGGTTTGGATGGAACGCAACTTCTTGTGATACTGATGGATGTCATGGGGTCAGTAAAAATCCAAGATTCTACGAACAGATCTTTGCACGACTGTCTAGGGAGTGGAGACCCCTGTGTCGTATAAACCTGAGGAAATGACAGCCTTGCCATTTCCTCGTTAGGCATAATTATGTCATGAAAATGGTCTGCAGCCGAAGAGGACATAAAAACCAGATTTTATCATGCCCTATAAAGAAAACATTACTTTAAACTAATGTCATTCTTTTTCTGATTATAAAGTAGTATAATTTTTTTTTAAATGTGGAAATGCCAGAAGATTTAAGAAAATGATATTTTAAAAATAGAATAGCAAAGTCTACTTCAGTAGTCTTTTTTAAAAAAATATTTATTTTTTACTGATTTCAGAGGGGAAGGGAGAGGGAGAGCGAGATGGAATCATCAATGATGAGAGAGAATCATCGATCGGCTGCCTCCTGCACGCCCCCTACTGGGGATCGAGCCCGAAACCCAGGCATGTGCCCTGACTGGGCATCTAACCAGTGATCTCTTGATTCATGGGACGATGTTCAACCATTGAGCACACCGGCCGGGCTGGTCTGGTAGTCGTAATGGTTGTATTTCTTTATAGATACAAATACATATATATCCATATAAAATAATCTTAACCTTCTTAAAGTCATACATATATACATATTCGTGTATACACTATCAGTATCATACTATGAAGAGTTTTCTATCCTTTTTAAGTCTCTGCCTTAGGTATACTTGCCAATTTCATCATAAATGCTTCATAATTCTATTTTTTTTAAATATATTTTATTGAGTTTTTACAGAGAGGAAAGGAGAGAGACAGAGAGTTAGAAACATTGATGAGAGAGAAACATCGACCAGCCGCCCCCCACACACTCCCCACTGGGGATGTGCCCGCAACCAAGGCACATGCCCTTGACTGGAATCGAACCTGGGACCCTTCAGTCCGCAGGCCAACGCTCTATCCACTGAGCCAAACCGGTTTTGGCTCATAATTCTTTTTAATGGCTGCATTGTGTATTCAGGTTGCTTCTGTTGCTCCAATGTTGAAACTAATGTCATGATGAACTTCTTCACATATGTCGTTGTCTTCATTTTTGATTACTTCCTTGGGATCCATTCATAGAGGCAAAGTTGCTATTACAAAGAGGATGACATTTTTTTATAGCTCATGACAGATATTTGCAAATCATGTTCTAGAGGGCTTTAGCAAATTACATTGCCACCAATAGTTTATGAGAATATATGTCCTACTGAATCCTCACAAACGTGAAATAGTCTTTAAAAAAAAAAAAATCCTTGTCTGTGGTGAATTGTGAGGAGTCGTTCTCCCTGATATTTTAACTTTTCATTTTTTTATAATACTGGGCCTGCCTTTCCACCCACTTGTTTATGGACCATTGACTTCATTTTTTTATGAAGTGCTTGGCAATATATTTTCCTCTTCCTACTTCTACATAATTTTTGGTTTTCCAATGTCACTGTACAGTTTTGCAATCCCAACAGCAGTGTGTGAAAGTTCCCGTTGTTTTATATCCTGACTGGTTCGCGATTTAAAAAAAAAAAATTTATTTTGGACATTCTGAAAGGTGCACAGTGGTGTCTCACTGTGGTTTTAATGTGCATTTCCCTATTGACGAGTGGTGTTGAGGATTGTTTTAGGGGTTTATTTCCCATCTACGTCGTCTTTGTTGAAGTGTGTTGAAGTGTGTCCATTTTTATTGGCTCAGTTATTGGCTTGTTGTTTTGAGAATGTATTTATTCTGGGTACAGGTGCTTTTTGATGTGACACAAATATTACCCCCCAGTTTGTGGCAAGCATTTCATTCTCTCCCACAGCATGCCTTGCTGAGCAGATGTTTTTAATGTCGGAGGAATATTGTGTATTGTTTTTATTTAATGAAGCACACCTTTGGAGTTGTATCTTAGAACTCTTGGACACACATGATTGTGATGATCTCATTTGTATTTTTGTCTAGAAATTTTTTGTACAATTAACTCCATAATCCACTTCTAGTCAATTTATTGTATGGCGTGAAGTATAGTTTGAGATTTTTTTTTTTTTTTTGTCACACAGTATCCACTTGTTCCCAAAACATTTGAAAACATTATCCTCCCTCCACTGACTTGCTTTGTGTCTTTGTTAAAAAAATCAATTGACCCTGTTTGTGTCGGTCGATTTCTGGGTTCTTTATTCTGTTGTTGTTGTTTTTTTAATTTATGCATCTATCCTTCACCAATACTACACTTTTGATTATCGTAGCTTTAAAGTGGCATTAAAATAGGTGGTTAGAGTTCTCTGATTTTTTTTTTTTCTTTTGCAAAAGTGTTTTGGCTATTCTAGTGTTTGTGGTGTTTTTTTTTAAAATTTTGCCTTTCCATATAAGTAATAGATTTATTTTGAAATATCTATGAAAATTCTGCTTGTATTTTGATAGGGAATGTGTTGAATTTATGATCAATTGGGGAGAAGGAGCATTTTAAACAATATTGCTTATTTAATCCACAAACATGGTATATCTCTACTTATTTAGGTCTTCTCCGATTTCTTTCATCAGCGTTGTGCAGCTTTCCAAATACAGAACTTACACATGTTTTGTTAGAATTACACCTAAGAACTTCATGCATTTTTGTGTAAGCAGCACTTAAGAATTTTTTTATTTCCAGTTGCCTAGTTGGTCATATATGGAATTATGATAGATTTTTGTTGATCTGTATCCTGAGACTTTCTAAACTCACTTGCTAGTTCTAGAAGCTTGTTTGTTGATTTGTTAAAATTTTCCATATAGACAATTATGTTACCTGTGGTGAGAGTGTTACATTTCTTCCTTTCTAGTCTATATTTATTCAATTCCTTTTTCTTGCTTTACTGCACTGATGAGAAATCCCAGTAAAACGTTAGATAGGAGTGCTGACAGTGAGCATCATTTTTTTTGTTCCCAATCTTCTAAGAAAAGTACAAACATTTCCACTATTAAATATATTTGCTACAGGTATTTTGTAAATATGCTTCATCAGGTTAAAAAGTTCTCTTTTTGCCCTGGCCATTTTGCTCAGTGGTTAGAGCACCGGCCCACAGACTCAAAGGATCACAGGTTCGATTCCCGGTCAAGGGCACGTACTTGGTTGCAGGTTCAATTCCCAGCCCCAGTTGGGGCGAATGCAGGAGGCAGCCAATGGATGGATGTCTCTCTCTCTCTCTCTCTCTCTCTCTCTCTCTCTCTCTCTCCTCTCTACTCTCCCTAAAAAAAAAAAAAAATCAATGGAACAAATATCCTTGGATGAGGATTAAAAAAAAAAAAGGTCCCTCTTTGGTTAGCTGCAAAATTTTATTAATTACTTTACGTGTGCCATGAGATGAAAAAGGTTGAAAATCTCTACGCTAGCGTTTTGTGAGATGTCACTATTCGCGAAACTAAGAGTATATGTTGCCTCTCTGTATTATTTCTTACAACCGAGCGTGAGCCTCTGATTATTTCAAAATAGGAAGTAGAAAGGAAAGAAAAAGGCATGGGAATGCGTGATGTCTTTTAGAAAGATTTCCATAGAATATTGTCAACAACAGAGGGAAATGCCTGGCTATCAGTACTCACTTCTCAAGGTCTCTTGAGAACCGGGGGATTTTGTTTTGTGTTGTTTTAATGATGCTCAGAATGAAAGTATTTTGCAGCAATAATGGGTCCGGATGGTTTAGCAACACTGTTGCTGTTAGATACGAATTGTCACCAAAGATAACGCGGAGAACCTGTCCAGTAGAGAGGGTGATGTCCATACTTAGACAACCCTGAGTTCCAATCTAGCCCGACAGCCTGACCTGCCTGGCCCTGGGCTGGCTGGTCCCTTGCTTGTTCCCTAAGTAAAGTCTGCGTTTGTGCGGTCCGGACAAGTGGGTTCTTTCTTGAGTGTTGAGTCCTGGGTCTGACCTGCTCCATCCCAGTCCCGGCCCAGCTCCCAACCTTCGACAGCCAGATGCCCCGAACAAACCAGTTTCTCAGCTATCAATTGGATGAGCGATTCAAGATGATGTTTAGAGAGTTCTACAATTAGCAATAATAGCTACGGGCATGGATTTCGGTCTCACCATCCAGCATGTCATCCATGAACTTGTTTAATCCTCACCAAGATCTTTCGGGGAACATCTTGTTGTCATTCCCGTTTGACAAAGAGAAAAGGGAGTGTCCGAAAGGCAGAGGAAATTTCCTGAGAACACACGGCGGGAGGGGGAGAGAGCTGGGAAGGGGGGCGAGCAGTCAGGCCAGCTTGGCCAAGGCTGATGGGTTCCCCAGATGGGGGACGCCCAGTGCTACACTGAGGCACGGCCCTGGCAAGATGGGGCGAGCTGTCACGGCTGCTGGGAGCCAATCTTAAATCCTTGCATTCCGGAATCTTTATTTTCTGCTGCACCACAACTCCGTTCGGTTTCTTAGAGACCCCAGTAGAGTTGTAATTATTATTATTATTTAAAATATATTCTTACTGATTTCAGAGAGGAAGGGAGAGGGAGAGAGAAGCATCAATGATGAGAGAGAGACTCATTGATCAGCTGCCTGCTGCACGCCCCACACCGGGGATCGAGCCCGCGGAACCTGGACATGTGCCCTGACCGGGAATCAAACCGTGACCTCCTGGTTCATAGGTTGACGCTCACCCACTGAGCCACGCCGGCCGGGCAAGAGATGTAGTTATTTAGCACTCGAGGCAAATCAGGAGTTTTCAAGGGGAAGCGGGAATAAAGAGACGGCATTAGAAAACCAGGAGAAAGTCACAGGCAAGGAACCGACATTGATATTCTATACTGCTCAGTTTAAAAAAATAATTGGTGCGTGGAAAGAACAGCAGACAAGCAATTAAAGTTGAAATGTATTCAACGAAGGGCGATGAGCATGGAATTTAGATCTGTGTTAAATGCTTATAGGCGTTTTAATAAATAACGCATGCTCCTTCGAAACAAATGCTAATACAATAAATCTAGCAGGATGGTTTGCGGCAGGATTTGAGATGCGCAGTTACAGAACATTAATCCAAAGATTGGCAGAGCTAATGGCCCCACACCGGAGCGCACGCTTTCTCAGAACCGCCGTCTGTGCAGATTTAACCTCCCATCTCCCCGGAACCCTGCCTCTGAGGGAGTCTCCTTTGCCGACAAGGTGTGATGCGTCCTCGGGGAGCAGGGCCGCGCATCAGGCAAAGCAACAGGCCGGGCAACAGCTTGCAGGATGCCCGAGCCCCGTGACCGCGGGAGCAGAGTTGGGTACCAGATGTTGTGTCACCATGGCAACCAGTGGGCCGCTCCAAATGAAGTAGGGACTCAATTTCCAAGGCCTGAGACCTGAGGGAGGTGTTGACCCTGCCTTTTTCCAGAGCTCCGTGGCTTTGGGAATGCTGGGCGCCAAGGAGGAAGTAAAGGAGGGACTGCAATGTCTTCTTTACTGCTCTTGTGCTGTTGCTAAAAAGAAAGATGCTTTTTAAAAAAAACCAGCCATTGACAGGAGAGACCCTGGCAGCTATGGATGACTGAGCTGTCTTCCCTCCAAGAGGTTTGATAACCCGGCTCCCAGTTGAACTGGTAGCTCCTCCCACAACCTTCCTCCTCTGCTCTTTGCTCCCCAGTGACTGTCTTTGGTGAAGGATCAGCGATCCTGCACAACCTCCAGGCCAAAAAGAGGGTCCGCAGGCCTCTTCCCTCCCACTCTCTGGCCTCCCTCCGCAGGCCGTCCCTGCAGGCGCCCAGGGCCCCACGCTCTCCCCAGGGCCTCCACCCCCAACGCCACAGGCCCAGCGAGGCTGTGCACACACCTTCCCTGCAAGAGGCTGACCGCCCTGAGCGAAACGTGCAAAGTGCACGCACCACCTTCCACGCCTCGCTGCGCTGGGAAATTGATATTTTTCTAGAACTGCTCTAATTATCTTGTGAATGGCTGTTAACATTGCAGTCTATTTTTTAGGTCCAAAGCCTGAAGTTTTCAAATGTAAACAGTTCTTGATCGTTTAACCGGCTGGGGCATTTCTTTTTTTCCCCAATAGATGGTAGCTGTCAGAAAACCCCGGGGCTCGCGTGTGGGCCTCTCCCCACCCCCGCGACCTGGGAATCCGCTAGCTGGGCGGGGAGGAGCGGAGGCGCTGTGCGCAGCCTGGCTCAGCTCCACAGCCTTGTGGGCCTCCGCTGCTCACAGACACAAAATATCAAAACTTTATTTTCAACTCAGCCCATAAAAGCTTAGTGTCTGTATTTGTTACAATGTACTTCATATGGCCCTAGCTGGTGTGGCTCAGTGGATAGAGCGTAGGCCTGCGGACTGAAGGGTCCCGAGTTCGATTGTGATCAAGGGCACATTTCCGGGTTGTGGGCCCATCCCCAGTAGGGGGCGTGCAGGAGGCTGCTGATCCATGATTCTCTCATCATTGATGTTTTTCTCTCTTGCTCCCTCTCCCTTCCTCTCTGAAATCAATAATAATAAGAAAAGAATGTATTTAAAATGTTAATGCATAATGTGTCAGTGTGCAGGTATGTAAATTTAGCAAATATTTATGGAGGTTGTATCCCGGAGTTTTTAAAACGGCTTTAATCCACATATCGCAGTTCATCCATTTAAAGTATGCAGTTCGATGGCACTTGGCATGTTTGCATTTGCACATCCATAACTAATATCATAAAACATTCCCAAAAGAAACTCCACATCCGTAGCTGTCACCTGCCCAGTTCTCGCCGGCTTCCCAGTCCCTGGCAGCCACTCACGGGCATCTTGTCTCTGTGGATTTTCCTCTTCTTGATATTTCACATAAACGGAATCGTATTAATGTGGCCTTTTGTGTCCGCCTTCTTTCATGTAACATAACGTTTTCAAGGCTCATCCATGTTGTAACTTGTATCAGTGCTTTATTCTTTCTTTTGGTTTGTTAATCCTCACCTGAAGGTATTTTTTTCCATTGATTTTTTTTTTTTTTTAGATTGGGAGGGAGGGAGGGAGGGATGAGAGAGAGAGAGAGAGAGAGAGAGAGAGAGAGAGAGAGAGAGAGAGAGAGAGATCTGTGTGAGAGGCATCCATTGGTTGCCTCCTGAATGTGCCCCAACTGAATGTGCCCCAACCGGGGCTGGGGATCGAACCTGCAACCCAGGTACATGCCTTGAGTGGGAGTCGAACCTGAGACTCTGAAGTTCCGTCTCTGAGCTGGCATTGCCCTGGACACGGGACGTTTAACGAGTGGTGTCCTGGCTGACACTTCCTGCTCTCCACGCTGCTGTTGCCGCCACCACCATTCCTGACCCTTTGACACCGAGTGTGAGCCAGTCTCAGGAAGCCTCCACCAGGGGGGTTTTCTGCGCATCTAGCGACTGCCCCAGATGCCACAGGCTCTGGGAAAGCTTATTCCTTCCTGACAAGGACGTCCCGGGATTCACCAGGTACCTGTGCCCAGCAGAGCCCATAGCGGGAGGGGCAGGGTGCTGCGGTGGCCGGGCTGTAGGACCTTCTCAGGAGCTGGCCGTCCTGGTCATACTGGAATGGACAGTATCCAGGACGAACCTCACGGGTGTTACCGATCCCACAACCACAACCTATTCTCATTAAAACCACCTGCTGAGGCCGTTCCCTCAACTAAGACCAGAGAAGGGGAGGCCAGCGCCCTCTAGTGGAGACAGAAGTCACAGCGTGGAGGCTGGGGTTCCAGCGCCACCCTTTCTTCCCAAGGATTGAGAAGGCCTGTTCTTTTCTGGAAAAGGTGAGTGGCTGTGGGATTAAATCTGAAACCCCCAGGAAGGCGGCTGTCACATAACTGAGCCTCAGGGAGTAACAGCTGCTGTTGCTATGTCTGCGCTGCCCTCTGGGGGCCTCTGCCTTGTGAGGGGAGGGCAGTGCGACAGGAAGAACAGCGGCTCCTGCACCGCAGGGCGCTCCCTCCCGCCACCTGGCATGAGACATGGGTGAGCCTGTGGGTGCTGGCTGTTCGCAGGCGGGGCCGTGGTCTCCTGTGCTTGGAGGGGTGCGTTCCAGGCGATCCGTGGGGTGAGCCCTGAGGGTGATTGGGAGAAGGCAGGGTGTGTGTGCTGTTCTAGGTTATATAGATATTTTAGTTTTGAAGTTGTCAAATCTATCAATCCTTTTACTCATGGATTCCTGTATTTTGGAGCTTTGTAGAAAAATCCCCAAACCATAAACGTGTTTTCCTGTTTTTCCTAAATCTTGATCGTTTTTAAACACGTTTAGCCATGTACACCACGTGGGATTTGTATTTCTCATTGGTGAGAGGCAGCGAGCCAGTCATTTTCAGTTCATCGCGCTAAACCAGTGATGGCGAACCTATGACACCCGTGTCAGAGGTGACACGCGAACTCATTTTTTTGGTTGATTTTTCTTTGTTAAATGGCATTTAAATATATAAAATAAATATCAAAAATATAAGTCTTTGTTTTACTATGGTTGCAAATATCAAAAAATTTCTATATGTGACACGGCACCAGAGTTAAGTTAGGGTTTTTCAAAATGCTGACCCGCCAAACACAAAAGGTTCGCCATCACTGCATTGGTGCAACTTCCGGCCCAGTGTTTCCGGGTGATTTGAATAAATTCTAAGTTCCCAAGTGAGCGTCTGTCCACCGGTGCTGCTCTGAGCCCCCGTCTCTCTGGTCCGATGGAAATGACACACCTTTTCAAACACCAGAGCTTCACCAATGCGGTGACTGGGAGAACTCCTCCTCTGTGATTCGTTCTTATTTTCATGTTCAGGATCACCGTGGCTTTTCTCGAACACTTTCATTTGAATTTTATAACCAGTTTGTGAAATTCCATAGAAAGCCCTACTGATGTTTTCTTGGATCACTGACATCACTGGGGGAGAATCACATTTTTCAAGCGTTTAGTCATCCAGTCTCGGAATTTGCCAATACTCTTCCTTTTTCAAGTTGTTGCCTTTGTCTTTGAAGATGGTGTCACAAGTGTGTTTGTGTTGTTGGTTTTTTTTTTCATTTAAAAATGTTTGCTTGTAGCTGACAGTCAATATGACATTAGTTTCAGGTGTACGGCAGAATGGTTACCATTGGGTAACTTACGAAGTGACCCTAAGTCTAGTACCCACCTGACACCATGCATGGTTATGATGATATTATTGACTCCGTCCCCTACGCTGTACTTTACATCCGGGGGCTGTTCTGTAACCACCAATTTCTGCTTCTTAATCCCTTCACGTTTTCAGAGTTTGCTGTATTCCAAGGGTACATTTATATGTGGCTTGAAATTCCCTAAGCCCCTTTCCTCTGGCACTGTGCTCTCTCATCTTGACTCTGTTTCTGTTGTGTTCATTTATTTTGTTTTTTATTTTTTAATTTTTTTTTCACTAGTATTTTTTTAATCCTGAGGATATTTTCCATTGATTTTTTAGAGAGAGTGGAAGAGAGAAGGAAAGACAGAGAGAAACATTGATGTGAGAGCAACACATTGATTGGTTGCCTCCTGCAGGAGCCCTGGCCAGGGCCTGGGCCGGGGAGGAGCCTGCAACCGAGGTCTGTGCCCTTGATCGGACTGGAACCTGGAACCCTTTGGTCTGCAGGCTGATGCTTGATCCATTGAGCCAAACTTGCTAAGGCCATTTATTTTGTTTTTTAGATTCCAACGGTAAGTGAAATCATATGGGATCTGTCTCTCCCTGTCTGACTTATTTCACTTAGCACAGTTCCCTCTAGATCAGGGGTGGGCAAACTTTTTGACTCAAGGGCCACAATGGGTTCTTAAACTGGACCGGAGGGCCGGAACAAAAGCATGGATGGAGTGTTTGTGTGAACTAATATACATTCAAAGTAAACATCATTACATAAAAGGGTACGGTCTTTTTTTTTTTTTTAGTTTTATTCATTTCAAACCGGCCGGATCCGGTCCGCGGGCCGTAGTTTGCCCATGGCTGGTCTACACTCTCAGGGCCTTTCACGTGTGCCGTCGACACTGGGCGTCCGCATTCACGCAGGAGCTTTGCATGATTTCTTTCCACGCGTGTGAACGTGTGGACGTGTGGACATGGTGGGCTGGTGCAAGCTTGTCTCCCTCTCGATCGGGCAACCATCTTGGATCTCGCCAACCAGAGGGTTTGATTTCCTCGGCGACAGGAGTGAAGGGGCCACGACTGGGAGAGATGCCTCTTGTCCTGGGGCTTCTCCGCGGGTGGAATGAAGTTTTATGCCTCCCTTATCTCCCCCGCACAGAAGGACTTCAGGCAACGCACACGCTCGCCGAGGTAGACGGCCACCGCTCGCAAGTGCAGAGCTGCATGTCAGTGCGTGTGACTCGCAGACACCAGGTGTCCCGAGGCTGCGGGAGGGGCAAGCGGCAGGCAAAGGCTTGGAAATGAAGACTTAGGCCTCGTCCATAAGTATAACGACAGTTAGCGTATTGGGCGCCCTCCAAAGAGGAAAAGAATCCTTCATCCCGCAGGGCCCATATAGTTAGACCCAGGAATCCTTATTAGTTGTGTGGAATTCATGAGAATGAGTTTGTCAACTCAAGTTTTATTTTTTAAAAATATATTTTTATTGATTTCAGAGAGGAAGAGAGAGAGAGAGAGAAACATCCATGATGAGAGAGAATCACGGATCGGCTGCCTCCTGCACGCTCCACACTGGGTATCGAGTCTGCAACCTGGGCATGTGCCCTGACAGGGAATCGAACCGTGACCTCCTGGTTCGTAGGTTATTTAAATTTGTGAAGTGACCACATTATATCACATTCTTTGCTCCTATTTAAAATAAAGTTCTCAGGCCAGGAACATAGCTGAGACATTTCCCGAGTTGATTTCCCACAGGGCGCTCTTTGTAGATCTGTTCTTACGCAGAGTTCAAGAGGCCTGGGTCCCTGTGTGGTTTCCTAAAACCGCCGTTGTGGCTGCTTCTCGGAGAGGGGTCCCTGGCGTCTAGAAGGCTGGGGCGCATGATGGTTTTCTAAGGGAATTAACATATAATGTGAATTCGGAGTACAAGCTTTTAAAAAAGAGGACTCAGCTTGGAGAAGCGTTTCTGAAATAGCTCCGGGGAATAAATGTCTCCTGTTAATCCAATCAGCCATTGGACGCCATTCTTCCAGCTTAATTCTGTTGATCTGCCGACGGGTGGCTCTGCTTCTCCTGCGTGTAATTCCAGGGGGTGCAAATGGCGACGGCTCATCTCCTTGTCCCGGGAGATGATTGCGGTGATGATGACTTGCCCACGCGTGCGTTTGCTCGGTGACAGGTTGAGTTCTCCCTCGGGTGACCTGGCAACGTGCTTGGTGGGCCTTATGCTTCTGGGACAGTGCCTAGGTGTCGGGCACAGTGCTGGGCACCTTGTAGACAGGACCTGCCCCCCCCCCCCAGTCCTTACTCTCTTCCCGGGGAGTGGGTGTGGTTCCCTTCACCCTGTAGATGTGGGAAGCTTGGTGGTTCAGATGGCCGGACGGGATCGGAGTCAGGCCAGGCCAGCAGGCTGGTGTGAAATGGCTCCTGTTTCCCGGGGTGTCTGTAAGGCTGGAATGAGGAGGCTGCATTTGTCAATAGTGTGGCCTGGTGCCCGGGACACTGTTATTATCCTCCTGTTGCTTTTGAAAAAGATATAATTTAATTGATTTCAGAGCAGAAGGGAGAGCGAGAGAGACAAACATTCAGGATGAGAGAGAATCACGGATCGGCTGCCTCCTGCACGCCCCCTACTGGGGATCAAGCCCCCAACCTGGGCATGTGCCCTTGACCAGGAGTCGAACCGTGACCTCCTGGTTCATAGGTCGATGCCCAACCACTGAGCCACGTGGGCTGGGCCCGGGGCTTTTTTTTTTTCTTTTTTTTTTCCAATCTGTAATGAGCACGATTTTACTCTGAAAACACAGTTGCCTCAAGACAGAACATCTCAGACTGAAGGGTCGTCTCGGGGGCCAGTTGAGCCCGTGGGGAGCGATGAGGTGCCGCTGCTGAGCCGGGTACACGCCTGCGGGCGGGCTGCCCCCCTGTGGCCGGGAAGGCGGGTCGGTCGCACCTGCGGGTGGTGGCCGAGCTCTCAGCGGCAGGTGACGTGGAGGAGCCTCCTGGGAAACGTGCTTTTCCAGAGGCCGTGGCTTCTGTCCTGTCAAGGCGAGTCCCCGCGCTGTTCTCCTCATTGCCGGTCACACAGATCCATGCCTCTGCCCCCTGCCTTTGTGTCCGGGTGGATGGCGGGTTTATTTCATCCAAAGGAGCGGGGGCCCATGGACACACTCCTGGAACCCGGGAAGCCCTCCTCTGGGGCCCAGGAGACACAGGCGCGTGCGTTCCGCTCCTGGCCCCGTGGGACTCGCAAAGGTGAAGGGACCTGATGTGCCCTCTGGACAGGGAGTCCGTCTCTGCCATGTGAGCTGACTGCGGGCATTTCTCTGAGGGTTAGAAATGGGCATCTGGCAGCAGCTCCGAGGTCGCAGAGGCTGAAGGGAAGGTCCCTGCGAGGTGGGGTGGGCGGTGGTTTCGCTCACCGCCAAGGCCACAGACACAGGCTGTTCGTATTGGGGTGCAGCCACATGCGGGGGCGCGTGACCAGCCCCTTCACAGACTGAGGAGAGGGTGGAGGAGGGTGTCTAGGTCGGGATCCAAGCCTGGGGCATGGCCGCCGAGGGGGTGTCGGGGACGGGGCGTCTGGAGTTTAACCTCAGCAGCCTGCTCCCCCCGCGTTGGGCAAACAGCCTGTGTGATCGGCTCCCAGGGACCCGCTTAAATAGCCAAGGATGGATCTGTTGACTCCAAATAAGAAAGCGCACGTCTTTGCGAAGCGAAGGTAAAATGGAGTCAGTTGTTGATAAATGGACCACCTTCGTGAGGGAAGAGGTTGCAAGAGAAAGGAAATGAGATTGTGGATGAGAAGCACGGGGGGGAGTGGGGACCCCAAGCAGGGGCGCCCTAAGCGACAGCCCTTCCTCCCTCCTCCTCCGCCTCCCCCTGGATCTCCAGGCCCGTGAGGCCCCGGTTCCCCCCCCTCCCCACGCCCCCCAGAAGCCGCCAGGTCTTCCTGCTGCTTCAGCATCTTCCCCGTTAGGACGGCGAGAGTTGAAATTGCGTTTTCTTGGGGGTGTTACGCCGGCGAGAATAAATCATGTGGTTTTGCAAGAAAAGTAAACAATCACATAAATAACAGGGCCAGGCTAAAAAAAAAAAAAAAGGCCCCGAGATCCCGACGGGCAGGTAATAGGGCTTTAAACAGGTCCCTGGCCCAAGCCCACTCCTCCCTGACCGCTGACCACTGACCCCACCCGCCCCGGAGCTGAGAGGCATGTCGGCTGGCGGGTGCCGTCTTCACGTGACGGTCGCTGGACACGCTTTGATCTCAGACAAGCTCAGCTGCCAAGGGCGCGGGGCTGTCGGGAGCCAGGTCCAGGCTGGAGGGGCCGTGCAGTGAGGGGGCCCGAGGCCAGGGCTGCCCCATGAGGAGGGTCCGACTGAGGTCTTGGGCCCGGAAGACGTGCATCCCAGGCTCCAGTCTGCCCAGCACGTCGGGGTCGGGTGTCTCCCTGACCGGCTTGTCCACAGGAGGAGGTGGGGGGCCCTGGGACCTGGTGATGTGGGGAAGCCAGGCGATTGGGGAGAGGCCTGGCGAGGACTGGGAGTGGCCGGGACTCCACCCACAGGCTGATGGGTCTGCGGCTCCTTGTTCCTCATTCATTCATTCATTCATTCATTCACTCATTCATTCATTCAGAATGTGTGAGCACCCAGCGGACGCCATGCGTTGCACGGTGGGCCTCGCCCGAGGTACAGTGGCCCCTGCGCTCCCGGGGCTGGAGGTGGGGCGAATCGGAAAAGAACACCCGGTGATAGCTTATCACCCCGTGTAGCCCAGGGGTGGGGGTGCCCGTTTGACAGACGGCGACGCGGCTCGGAGCAGGCCGATCACTCGCTGGGCGCCACGCCAGGAGTGCGGGCCGGGGGAGGATGCGGACCCAGGTCTGTTCTGACTCCAGACCCTGCGCGCTCTCGAACGTTCACAGGAGGCCAGGAGCACGGCGCCCGCACAGCCAGCAGCCTTTTAGGAGCGCGCCTTCCACTAATCCAGGGTTCTCAGCCTTCCGGCCCTTTAAATACAGCTCCTCATGTTGTGACCCCACCATAACATTATTTTCGTGGCTACTTCATCACTGTCATGTTGCTACTGTGATGAATCGTCATGTAAATATCTGATCTGCAGGATGGTCTTAGGCGACCCCTGTGAAAGGGGCGTTCGACCGCCAAAGGGGTCGCGACCCACAGGTTGAGAACCGCTGCCCAAGGACCTGTTAAGGTCGTTCTAGCCACGGACACAGAGAGGAGAGAATAGAGACCGAGGAAGAAGTAAAATAGTGCTTTTAATATAATTGTCAGCAGTCGTACAGCACGTACTTGACATCACGTCTCTCTAAACGGCTCATCTAGAAAATAGAAGCTGCAAAAATACAGACTAGCACACTTGGCATCTACGGAGCGTGTGCGCCCCTTCCTCCCGGGACACGGGGACCCTGGGCCCCTGATGGGAATCCGGCCTCGGGGATTCGGGAAGAGCCGTTGGGTGCCCAGGGCGGGAGGCATCCGGAGGGGGTTTGCTCAAGCGTGTCAGCGGGTCCTCCCCGCGGGCGCCACCGAAGGGAGCCGGGGCCAGGGCACCGTTCCTCTCCAGTGACCAGGGAACGTGCCTGCTGGGAGGGTGAGGCCTCCTGGCCCAGCCGCTCGGAGGCCTGGGCACCGGCGGGCACGGCCCCGGCTCAGGGCAGGCGGAGCTAAGAGCCTGTGGGTCTGTGGGCGGCGGCGGCAGAGACAGGGCCAGGCCTCAGCTTCTCACAAAGGAGTCTTCCGAAGGCGACTGGGACCCGGGGCCGGCTTTCTCCGTCTCCATGTCCCGGTACTCGGTGCCTGAGGGGGAGGAAGAGCCAGAGAAGAGAGGTCGGTCTTTTCTGGTTCTCCTACTTGGACATATATACGTTCACTGATGTCAGAGAGGAAGGGAGAGGGAGAGGGAAACATCGGCGATGAGAGAGAGTCACGGATCGGCTGCCTCCTGCACGGCCCCCCCTGGGGACGGAGCCTGCAACCCGGGCCTGTGCCCCGACCGGGAACGGAACCCTGACCTCCTGGTTCCTAGGTCGACGCCCAACCACTGAGCCACACGGGCCGGGCTCCTATGGTTGAGGCTTACACACCAGCCCGTGGCTTTCCAGGGACGGACAAGATGGAAGCCATGGCCGTGAAAGGCTGGGCTTCGCTCTGTGTGGCCCCAAGGACACAGGGGCCGAGCCCGGAGACCTTTCTGAGCGTGTTCACCTGCGTAGCGGTGCCCACAGGGGAGGGAGAGGAGGCGCCCACTCAAGGACGCATCCTCCTCTCACGTGAATCTGCAGTGACAGGCCTTGCGAGGCGTCACTGTCATCGCCACGGAGGGGGCGGCCGGGGCCGGAGAAGGCACCGCGCCCCCTGCGGGCTCGCCTGCAGCCTGGGGACCAGCAGCCACAGGCATCCACGCGGCCGAGGGACCATGTCCTTGGAGCGCAGGCTTCAAGCCCACCGGTGGGCCTGGCCTCCCTTACAGGGAACGGGGAACCTGCTCGCCCCCGGCTGGCTTACAGGCTGCGTGGGGCTCACTGTGGCAGGCACAGCGGCCCCCAGATGTCCCTGCCTGTTCACTTGTCCTGCAGGCTCCGACCCGGGAGGCCAGGGGGCAGTGTGGACACACCGTGGTCCTCAGGACGTGGCCGCTGAGGTCTGGCCTACAGAGCAGCCCGTCCGCCGCCTCCCAGGCTCACGTTCTTACAGTCGGGGTTCTGCCCCAGGTCCTGGGGGCAGGGGGGCGGAGGCTGGGATGGAAGCGGGGGCGCTTGTGCGCAGAATGAATGAGGCGGAGGGTCGTCCAGTGGCGGATTCGGCCAGGGTGGGAGGACGGAGTGTTTTTTGAGCATTCCGACGTTTATTGACTAAAGTAAAAGAGGAGTTTTTGTTGTAGATTCCTGTGTCCATAGGCAGCATGTTGCTGAGGTTTTCTCCCCGGCTCCGGGCTGGCTTCTCTGCGAAAGTCTAGACTTTGGGGGGGCGGTGTTTCCTGGTCGTGGGTGTCCCACTGGCCTCATTGACGTTCCCCCGCCCCGTCCCCCCGCGTTGGTGACTGTGTGTCCCCTGCCCAGTCACCTGTCCGCTTGCTCTGTGTCCCCATGTGAGGCCATGTGATGGAGCAGAAAGCGGGGGTTCGAGTCGGACGGGCCTGGCCGTGGCTCTCGGGGACTTTGTCACGAGCTCCGTGACCGTGGGAGCTGGGGTTCGCTGCGCCTGAGTGGGCAGGTCGCACGGTGGGAAAATGCCGCCTTCCTATGGGCTGCTGCGAGGCCGCTGCGGGGAGCACGGGCTCATGGCACTGGCACCTGGGCGCCGGCTGTCCACGGCCTGGAGTCCCCAGCCCCTTCCCGTCACGTGCGGGACTGGAGTCCAGCTGATGTGCTACATGGGCTTGTCTGGGCGGGACACTTCCTACGCGGCTCACGTCCAGCCCCTCTATGACCCGAGGCCACAGCCAGTGTGGGCCGCTCTCTCCTCATGGGAGCTTGTCTGCTGCGCGTCGGCCTGAGGTTAGAAACACGGAATCTGGGGGAGGTTACGGGCGGGGCAGTCTCAGCCTGCGGGATGCTAACCCTCCAGGAAATGGGCCACGGTGTCCCAAAGGACATGATCACTGTAGCATGAACTCTGAATATTTCCTTTTAGGTAATCCTCACCATTGAGCGTTGGCCTGAGTCCTTCATGCAGACGGCGAAATGGCTAAAGACTTTTTCCAAACGCCCAGCATCTGGTCACGGAGTGAGACCGGCAAGCAGGGGCCGGCGTCTGTGTCTGAGGCCGGGCCAGCGCCACGCCCCTGAGGTCAAGGGCGTGACCCCTGGTGACACCAGGCAGGGGAGGCCTGGGGTTTGCGTGGAGCTGGGGCCCGGCACCCAGACCTTTCTGAGGGTGACTCCCTGCACCTCGCTGCTCAGAAGGGAGAAATCTCCCGCCTCCCCTCTCGCCTGTTGGCCCCTGGGCTCTGTGGGGGAGACACTGGCCCCGAGGGTTGCACTGGGGGCCTGGGCGGGTGTGCGCCCCACAGCCCATCGGAGCAGAGGTTGCCTGATCAGTCCGTCCCTGCAGGAGGCGAGGGTCCCTCCGTCTTCTCCAGGAGAAGAGCGTGGGCCTGGGGCTCGTAGACCTGGGCTGAGTCCCGTCTGCCTTGCGACCTTGAGTCCATTTGGGAAGCTTCTCAGGCCTCGCGTTCTCCTCTCACAGGCCGACGTTCCTAACAGCTCCCGACTCGGGGGCACCGTTGGGTCCCAGGAGCTGATGCAGGTGGTGAGATGGGAAGCCTGGGTAAACGTCAGTGACTGATTCGTTTTGTTAGCGATGACCGTCTCCCGCGTTATGGGGCCGATGCTTCGTGCGGGCGGGCGGGATGGGACATGCTCGTCAGTAGCTCCATTCGCTCCTCCTTCTCTGGCGTCTACACTTTCCTCCCTCCCCCTTCCCGCCTCTTACAATAGGACGAGAAACCCTGGCAAGAACGGGCCACTTACCTCGCTCTCGGGAGACGGGATCCCGAGCTAGACCCCGGCGTCAGGAAGGTCAGAGCTGGAGGCCACCTGGCTGGGACCCTCCCAGCCACGACCTGGCTGCCCAGGCCCCCACAGGCTGCCTCAGGCCCCGCCTGTACGGAGGAGGCTTCCCTGGAGCAGCCCAGCCCGGTCGGCACCGCCTGTGGCCGCTCCCGGCTCCCACCCCAATGCTCTTGGCGCCTCGAATGCTCTCCGGCCCCGCATGGGGCGTGGGAACTCCTGCTCCACATGGGCAGCCACCTCTGCTCCTCCGTCCTGGTTTCTAGACCCCCCAGGCCCACCTGATTCTCCACATCATGAGCAGAACTCACAGCCACGATCACACAGCCCTTCCTGCCCCCAGACAGACAGACACCTGCTCTTTGTATTGTTCTGTGGCTTTTGTGTTCAGGTCTGTGTGGCTCGTTGAACTGTGACCTTGTAGCAGACAGGACCATGTTTTGTTTGGTTTTGTTTGTTTTAAACCTTTATGTCTGGTCCAGAGCCACATTCTCATAAAGGAATGAAGGAACGTGTACGTGCTTAGGAAACTTCAAGCTGGTCCTGACCGGTTATCTCAGTGGTTAGAGCGCCAGCCCATGGACTGCAGGGTCTCAGGTTTGATCTGGTCAAGGGCATGTACCTTGGTTGCAGTCTCGATCCCCAGGCCTGGTGGGGGCACGTGCGGGAGGCAACCAATTGATGTGTCTCTCTCACATCGATGTTTCTCTTTAACCCCCCCCCCCTTCCTCTCTAAGAATCAATGGGAAGACATCCCGGATGAGGACGTGGAGCCGCCACCCGGTGCTCTGAGTGGTGTGACCGCCTCCACGGCAGCTCAGGTCTCTGAGGTGCGGGGCGTCTGCTTTTCCGAGTCCCCCGTTAGGATTTCTGACTTGGGCCGTCGGTGCTGTGATGGGCAGCCCTCTGAGTCACCGACCAGTGTGGGGAGCGGGATGTGGAGAGCAGGATGTGCACACGCAGGAGATGCCCGGTGATGCTGGGCAGCGGCCTCCGGACAGAGGTCCCTTCTCTGCTGTCCCAGCCGGAGCCCTGTCCTTCCCAGCGGGACCAGGACCAAAGGCTTCCTCGGGGCCAGTGGCTCTGAGATGTCAGCCCTGCAGCTGCTCAGCCCGGGCCGCGCAGGGAGGGGCCAGGACCATGGACGAGAAGACACGGGCGATAGTTACACCCCAATGAGGTTTCCGGGTGGAATTTAACGTCAGGAGCACCCTCTCGGGAAACCTGGATTCTTGCCTAGAGCGTGACCAGGTGTGGCTGAGGGCAGGCCCTTGAGAGGGCGGTGGGTAGACTCAGAGGAGCACTGAAGCCCTACTGTGTGTCCGATATGTGCTCTTGGCTGCTCAACGGATACCTGCTTTTCCCACGCTTTCAAAATAGGTGTGTGCAGCAGGCGGATGGGGAATCGGCGCCTGAGGCAGGGGCAGCTCTAGGCCCCTCCTGGAGGCAGGGAGGTGGGGCCGGCCTGTGAACGTGTGGGCTCCCGCCCGACCAACCTCAGAAACCGCCTCTAGAGGACGCTTCGCGCTGCAAGGAGGCGAGAGCAGCGGGTGCATGGAGCGCGCACACGCCTGCCTTCCTGCTCGGAGGACAGCGTGACAGGGCTCCGTGGAAGGTCTTGGTTTCCCCTCTTTATTTGCCTGTTAGGCACGAGCAGACTCCTCGGGCCCTGAGCGGGGGCCGCCGTGGCCGTCTGCAGCGACAGGTCCCAGGGGTGTCCCAGCTCCCTGGGAGGCGTGGAGCAGGGGCAAGCGCACAGTCTGGGCTGAAGGAAGGCAGCAAGCAGGTCCTCCCACCCCCACCCGCCCCGCGCCAAGAGAGAGTCTTAAGAACGTGTGTACTTCCTCTGCAGGGATCACGTCTGGGTCTATGGTCGGGAGTTAAAGAATCTGTCAGAAGGTGCAGCGAGGAGTTCCATCCATCCGGGCTCAGCTAGGATGCTGGGGGCGCTGGGGGCGGCAGAGGGAGGGCCCTGGCATCGCGCTCTAGGCTGTCAGTCCCTGGTGTGTCTGTTTCTACTGGACCCATGGCGTCTGACCAGGAAATCTTTTCATTCGGAAATACCACTCGAACCCAGACAGCCAGCCAAGGGCTGGGCTGACGGCGTGTGTCCACGGCTCTTTGTAGCACAGAGAGAAGCGGGTGCTATGAGAGGCTATGCTACGCTAGGCTTTCTGTTCCAGCATCTGAGGAATGAAAATTCTCAAAGGTAGCACACTGAGCCCTTTGCATTTCCATCCAGTGGCTGCTAACACGGAGTCCGGAGATGTTTTCCTTGGCTCCCATGCATCCTAAAATCGTAGGGAAAAACCCCAAAATGCAAGGAGTTTTCAAAAACTTAAAAAAAAAGCCAACAGCTCCATGAAATGCCAGGCCATGGGCTTCTGTGTGTGCGCCGCGTGTGGGCAGCCGGTGGTACCCGAGGGGGCAGCGACCCATCAGCAACACGTTTCCCAGACAAAACTCCCAGCTGCACAGCGTGGTCACAGGGCTCCGGAGTGACAGCCTGCATAGGGTGTCCCCCAAAATGCGCGCGCACGGCAGCAGCTGGCAGCGCAGTGTGAAAAGGAAATGCACTTTAATCAGCTCTGCCTTGATGATTACTTTAGAGCCACATTAGATTTTATGAATTAGCTGGAGAACAGCCCAACCTTTTGCTGGTTACACATTGATGAGTGAACCAGGACAGGCAGACACGCTCCAGGGGAAAAGGCTGTTTCAAAGCATCCTGCCCCAGACAGCTGGCCCCGGAGACCCCACACCCCGCACCCAGGCAGCGGACCCCGCACCCCACACCAGCGCTCTTGGCGTGGGCTGCCCCTCAAGCCGCCCCCTGCACGGTGCTTGTTAAAAAATGGGCACAACACCCTTTCCTCCCCAATTCTTTCGTTCATCTTTTATTTTTTCCTTCTATGTGACTGCAACTGTGTACCTGAGGCAGAAAAGCAAAGCGAGCAACCAACCTTTGAGGTCCTTGCCAGGGTCGAGGTCAGCCTGGACAAAGGTCACCGAGGAAGGAGGACAGGTCAGTAACCTGGGCTGACACAGCTCTGTCCCGACAGCTCTGGGAATGGCCCCCCAAGGCCCAGCCTGCTGCTGCAAGAGGTTTTCCTATGACTCTTACCCAGACGGCGACAGGGCCGCTGTGAGCTGTTCGAGGTTGTCAGCTTGCACACACGCACACACGCTTCTTAGTTCAAGGGCGACCCTGAGACCAGTGCGCTGGACGTGCAGTAGCGTCCAGGAGCCTGTGGGCTTATTCGTGACCACACTCCCCAGAGGACAGGCCCACACCCACGCGTGTCTCCTCCACGGGCTGCCCGAGCGCCTCGCGGGACAGGGAGCGCACACACAGCGGCCTCTGTGACGGGCGTCACGGAACCGGGGAGAGCGGGAGGCGGATCTGCAGCTCATCGCGCGGCCCCCCCTTTCTCTCCCATGTGGCTCCTCCAGAGGCGGTGGCACCGCCACGCTCTCCTCAAGCACGTTCTTCCTCCTTGTCCCCATTGGATAGCCTTGCTTTTGCACAATGTCCGAATGAGGATAAAATGATAAAAAATTACAATAGATTCATCTCACCCCTTGAACCACATTGTATTTTTGGTGCATTAAAAAAGGGAGATAGTGAAAGCCACCAGCGTAGGAAATCCGGCCCAAGGACTGTGTCAGTGACTGGAGGGTAACACAGGCTCAGAGTCGTTAAAAATAGTATCAGAGGGTTATACATACAACAGTTGGAAATTCAGAGGCATTGCATTATTTTTTTTAAAAAATGGCAAAATGTTTGGCAAATGTAAGCAAACGACTTGGGCTGGGTTGGGTGTCACCGGCTCCGAGAGAAGCCAGACCTAACCAGTGAGGCCCTGCTTCCTGAGGTCGCTCTGCGGGGCTGGGCCCCGCCCCGGGAGGCGCCGGGGGCAGGCGAGGTGCTGGCCCCGCACCCGGCCCCTCCGGCCCTCGGTCGTGAACATGGAAATGGAGCTGGTGAGAGGTGCCAACTACAGACTCCAGCACGGATCACCCGTTAGCATCGCTGAGAGAGCTCGGGCCTTGAACCACATGCAGACCGGGTGACCCATATTGCGAAAGTTAGAGGGGGGGGGGCTGCCCTCCTCCCGCCTGCAGGCCCCGCCCCCACGGGAGGCAGGGCCCGGGGTGTCACTAGTGCTTCTCCTGGCCATGTTGTCAACGTGTGGTTTTAGTAGACTTTCTTTAAAAATAGTTGTCTTTTGTCTGTATGCTGTATGTGTGTTCAGGAATGTCCGTCCTCCGAGCTGGCCACCACTGTTCCCTGAACTCGGCAGTGCCCGTTGCTTGCAGCTGTCAGCATCCTGAGACCCCGCGCTGGATCCCAGAGCAGGTAGGTCACGCGTCAGACACGTGGTCCCAAGCTCTCCTCATTCTGAGTGCCGTCTGGCTCTGATTTGGAGAAAAGGATAAAGTCCTGTGTGTGTGTATGTGCGTGTGTGTGTGTGTGGTTTTTGGAAACCTTTTTTCTTTTTGTAGGAAAATGACCCTTTGATTGCTATACAGAGTTCGCCCCCTGAGTCACTATAGAACGGACTCCATGTTCTCGCACCACTCATGATCTTCGAGGTTATAGATAAACTTTGTCCTATGCGTCTGGCTGGCGGGCACAGGGTCCCTCCCCAGATTGTCTAGGGTCAGAGTAGAGGCAAAGAACTCACTGGTGCTCAGGCCGCCCTCGTGGGTTTTGATGTAGCGTTTGTAGTTCTTCCGCAGGCACTGCCAGGTGGTGGTGTAGAGCAGGAAGGCGAAGGACTTGAGCGCGATGGCGATGCTGACGTACAAGTGGCGGTAGACCACGTTGTCGTAGAGGACGCAGGCGCCCTGCTCCCCGCAGAACGTGCTCCAGAACAGGCAGGTGGAGTCGATGCCGGCCCCGAAGATGAGAGGAGGGGGGATGAAGCCTGTGAGGGGAGAGAACACTCACTGTCTGGCTCCCACGGCCACGGCCACAGGGACAGAGCCGGGCCAGGTCACAGCTGGGGCTCCAAGGCGCACCTATGAGGCAGCCAAAGACCTGAGTCTGAATCCCAGCTCTGCGCTCCGCCTGCTGGTCAAACCTGGGTAAGTGGCTTCAGGCCTGAGCCCGAGTTTCCTGGTCTGCACCAGGGGCGGGGGACAACACCTGTCCTGGTCACTGCAGGGGGTGGGGGCTCCCTGAGGGACACATGTGATGTCACCCGGGAAGGGCATCCTGGCCGAGGGAAAAGCAGAGAGGCACCGAGCTGTGCGTAGGGCATCCCAGGGTGTGGGTGCTTTTCAGCGGATGAACTGGGAAGCGTAAAGGACCAGAAGCTGAATATGACTCCACGACAGGCGTGTGGGGGTCTACACACACGTACGTCCTATGTGGCTATGTGCACACAAACATGTAACTACACTGCTGTGGGGTTGAGGATGAAAACACCAGCACATACTGCACCGTCCCCTCCCGGAGGGCAGTGCGGCTCAGAATCGTTTCCTGCTGAGCCGGGAACTGGTAAGCTCCGTACATGACAGCACGTGAGGCAGCAACAGCCGGTCACTTGAAAGGCGGAGGGTGTGGGGCTGTGACCACAGTTAACTGACAGCGCCCTGGTTCTCTCTAGGTCAAGGACACAGTGTGATGCCCAAGCTCAAAGGCCCTGGATGTATATGCACGTAACCGGAGGAGCGACAACAGAGAGAAGAAAATCAAAGGCTGGTGTTGACGTAACACTATTAATGCGCATCTAAACCATGGCAGGTGTTTCAGGCCTGTGAGGGCTGGGAATGCAGGTGTGTGACTAAACGAGACTATGGGAAAGCAATAGATGGTTATACAAAAAAGCAGGGAATTGGAGACAGGATAGGAGGACAGTCTACACTGCATTCATTGATAGATCTGCAGATAGAAAACCACACCCAATATCACACTCCAATCTAGTCTAATATCGTCTACCATTGACTAGTCTAGTCTGCCTACACGCCCTCGTGGGCTCTGTGGGAATAGTCGTACCACCAACCTCACAGTCTAGTGTAGTGTAGTCTAGTCTGCCTGGCTCCATCCTGGGCTCTGGGAAAAGGCCTACCACCTACCTCACACTCTAGTCTAGTCTAGTCTAGTCTAGGGTAGTCTGCCTGGCTCCATCCTGGGCTCAGGGCAGAGGCCTACCACCTACCTCACAGTCTAGTCTAGTCTAGTGTAGTCTGCCTGGCTCCATCCAGGGGTCAGGGAGGAGGCCTACCACCTACCTCACACTCTAGTCTAGTCTAGTCTAGTCTACTCTGCCTGGCTCCATCCTGGGCTCTGGGAAGAGGCCTACCACCTACCTCACATCGAGTCTAGTCTAGTCTAGTCAAGTCTGCCTGCTCCATCCTGGGCTCTGGGAAGAGGCCTACCACCTACCTCACACTCTAGTCTAGTCTAGTCTAGTCTAGTGTAGTCTGCCTGCTCCAATCTGGGCTCTGGGAAGAGGCGTACCACCTACCTCACACTCTAGTCTAGTCTAGTCTAGTCTAGTGTAGTCTGCCTGCTCCAATCTGGGCTCTGGGAAGAGGCCTACCACCTACCTCACACTCTAGTCTAGTCTGCCTGATCCATCCTGGGTTCTGGGAAGAGGCCTACCACCTGCCTCACTCTCTAGTCTAGTCTAGTCTAGTGCAGTCTGCCTGCTCCATCCTTGGTTCTGGGAAGAGGCCTACCAACTACCTCACACTCTAGTTTAGTGTAGTCTAGTCTAGTCTAGTCTAGTCTAGTGTAATCTGCCTGCTCCATCCTGGGCTCTGGGAAGAGGCCTACCACCTACCTCACACTCTAGTCTAGTCTAGTCTAGTCTAGTCTAGTGTAGTCTGCCTGGCTCCATCCTGGGCTCTGGAAAGAGGCCTTCCACCTACCTCACACTCTAGTGTAGTGTAGTCAAGTCTAGTCTAGTGTGCCTGCTCTAACCTGGGCTCTGGGAAGAGGCGTACCACCTACCTCACACTGTAGTCAGGTCGAGTCTAGTCTAGTCTAGTGTAGTCTGCCTGGCTCTATCCTGGACTCTGGGAAGAGGCATTCCACCTACCTCACACTCTAGTGTAGTGTAGTCTAGTCTAGTATAGTCTGCCTGGCTCCATCCTGGGCTCTGGGAAGAGGCCTACCACCTACCTCACACTCTAGTCTAGTCTAGTCTAGTTTAGTCTAGTCTAGTGTAGTCTGCCTGGCTCCATCCTGGGCTCTGGGAAGAGGCCTACCACCTACCTCACACTCTAGTCTAGTTTAGTCTAGTCTAGTGTAGTCTGCCTGGCTCCATCCTGGGCTCTGGGAAGAGGCCTACCACCTATCTCACATCTAATCTAGTCTAGTCTAGTCTAGTGTAGTCTGCCTGCTCCATCCTGGGCTCTGGGAAGAGGCCTACCACCTACCTCACACTCTAGTCTAGTCTAGTCTAGTCTAGTGTAGTCTGCCTGCTCCATCATGGGGTCTGGGAAGAGGCCTACCACCTACCTCACACTCTAGTCTAGTCTATTCTAGTCTAGTCTAGTCTGCCTGATCCATCCTGGGCTCTGGGAAGAGGCCTACCACCTACCTCACACTCTAGTCTAGTCTAGTCTAGTGTAGTCTGCCTGGCTCCATGCTGGGCTCTGGGAAGAGGCCTACTACCTACCTCACATCTAGTCTAGTCTAGTCTAGTGTAGTCTGCCTGGCTCCATCCTGGGCTCTAGGAAGAGGCCTACCACCTACCTCACACTCTAGTCTAGTCTAGTGTAGTGTAGTGTATTGTGCCTGGCTCCATCCTAGGCTCTGAGAAGAGGCCTACCACCTACCTCACACTCTAGTCTAGTCTAGTCTAGTCTAGTCTAGTGTAGTCTGCCTGCTCCATCCTGGGCTCTGGGAAGAGGCCTACCAACTACCTCACACTCTAGTTTAGTGTAGTCTAGTCTAGTCTAGTCTAGTGTAGTCTGCCTGCTCCATCCTGGGCTCTAGGAAGAGGCCTACCACCTACCTCACACTCTAGTCTAGTCTAGTCTAGTCTAGTCTAGTCTAGTCTAGTGTAGTCTGCCTGCTCCATCCTGGGCTCTGGGAAGAGGCCTACCACCTACCTCACACTCTAGTCTAGTCTAGTCTAGTGAAGTCTGCCTGCTCCAATCTGGGTTCTGGGAAGAGGCCTACCACCTACCTCACACTCTAGTCTAGTCTAGTCTAGTCTAGTCTGCCTGATCCATCCTGGGTTCTGGGAAGAGGCGTACCACCTGCCTCACTCTCTAGTCTAGTCTAGTCTAGTCTAGTGTAGTCTACCTGCTCCATTCTGGGCTCTGGGAAGAGGCCTACCACCTACCTCAAACTCTAGTCTAGTCTAGTCTAGTCTAGTCTAGTGTAGTCTGCCTGCTCCACTCTGGGCTCAGGGAGGAGGCCTACCACCAACCTCACACTCCAGCGTAGCGTAGTGTAGTGTAGTGTAGTGTAGTGTACTCTACCTGGCTCCATCCTGGGCTCTGGGAAGAGGCCTACCACCTACCTTACACTCTAGTCTAGTCTAGTCTAGTCTAGTCTAGTGTAGTCTAGTGTAGTCTGCCTGCTCTATCCTGGGCTCTGGGAAGAGGCCTACCACCTACCTCACACTCTAGTCTAGTCTAGTGTAGTCTGCCTGGCTCCATCCTGGGCTCTGGGAAGAGGCCTATACCTACCTCACACTCTAGTCTAGTCTAGTCTAGTGTAGTCTGCCTGGCTCCATCCTGGGCTCTGGGAAGAGGCCTTCCACCTACCTCACACTCTAGTGTAGTGTAGTCAAGTCTAATCTAGTCTGCCTGCTCCAACCTGGGTTCTGGGAAGAGGCGTACCACCTACCTCACACTGTAGTCAGGTCTAGTCTAGTCTAGTCTAGTGTAGTCTGCCTGGCTCCATCCTGGGCTCTGGGAAGAGGCCTTCCACTTACCTCACACTCTAGTGTAGTGTAGTGTAGTCTAGTGTAGTCTGCTTGGCTCCATCCTGGGCTCTGGGAAGAGGCCTACCACCAACCTCACACTCTAGTCTAGTCTAGTCTAGTCTAGTTTAGTCTTGTCTAGTGTAGTCTGCCTGGCTCCATCCTGGGCTCTGGGAAGAGGCCTACCACGTACATCACACTCTAGTCTAGTCTAGTCTAGTCTAGTCTAGTCTAGTCTAGTCTAGTGTAATCTGCCTGGCTCCATCCTGGGCTCTGGGAAGAGGCCTACCACCTACATCACACTCTAGTCTAGTCTAGTCTAGTGTAGTCTGCCTGGCTCCATCCTGGGCTCTGGGAAGAGGACTACCACCTACCTCACACTCTAGTCTAGTCTAGTCTAGTCTAGTGTAGTCTGCCTGCTCCAATCTGGGCTCTGGGAAGAGGCCTATCACCTACCTCACACTCTAGTCTAGTCTATTCTAGTCTAGTCTAGTGTAGTCTGCCTGATCCATCCTGGGTTCTGGGAAGAGGCGTACCACCTGCCTCACTCTCTAGTCTAGTCTAGTCTAGTCTAGTCTAGTGTAGTCTGGCTGCTCCATCCTGGGCTCTGGGAAGAGGCCTACCACCTATCTCACATCTAATCTAGTCTAGTCTAGTCTAGTCTGCCTGCTCCATCCTGGGCTCTAGGAAGAGGCCTACCACCGACCTCACACTCTAGTCTAGTCTAGTCTAGTCTAGTGTAGTCTGCCTGGCTCCATCCTGGGCTCTGGGAAGAGGCCTACCACCTACCTCACACTCTAGTCTAGTCTAGTCTAGTCTAGTCTAGTCTAGTGTAGTCTGCCTGCTCCAATCTGGGCTCTGGGAAGAGGCCTACCACCTACCTCACACTCTAGTCTAGTCTAGTCTAGTCTAGTCTGCCTGATCCATCCTGGGTTCTGGGAAGAGGCGTACCACCTGCCTCACTCTCTAGTCTAGTCTAGTCTAGTCTAGTCTAGTCTGCCTGCTCCATTCTGGGCTCTGGGAAGAGGCCTACCGCCTACCTCACATCTAGTCTAATCTAGTCTAGTCTAGTCTAGTCTAGTATAGTCTAGTCTGCCTGCTCTATCCTGGGATCTGGGAAGCGGCCTAACACCTACCTCAAACTCTAGTCTAGTCTAGTCTAGTCTAGTCTAGTCTAGTCTAGTGTAGTCTGCCTGCTCCATCCTGGGCTCTGGGAAGAGGGCTACCACCTACCTCACACTCTAGTCTAGTCTAGTCTGCCTACTCCATCCTGGGCTCTGGGAGGAGGCCTACCACCAACCTCACACTCTAGCGTAGCGTAGCGTAGTGTAGTGTACTCTGCCTGGCTCCATCCTGGGCTCTGGAAAGAGGCCTACCACCTACCTCACACTCTAGTCTAGTCTAGTCTAGTCTAGTGTAGTCTAGTGTAGTCTGCCTGCTCTATCCTGGGCTCTGGGAAGAGGCCTACCACTTACCTCACACTCTAGTCTAGACTAGTCTGGTCTAGTCTAGTCTAGTGTAGTCTGCCTGGCTCCATCCTGGGCTCTGGGAAGAGGCCTACCACCTACCTCACACTCTAGTCTAGTCTAGTCTAGTCTAGTGTAGTCTGCCTGGCTCCATCCTGGGCTCTGGGAAGAGGCCTACCACCTACCTCACACTCTAGTCTAGTCTAGTCTAGTCTAGTCTAGTGTAGTCTGCCTGCTCCAATCTGGGCTCTGGGAAGGGGCCTACCACCTACCTCACAATCTAGTCTAGTCTAGTCTAGTCTAGTCTGCCTGATCCATCCTGGGTTCTGGGAAGAGGAGTACCACCTACCTGACTCTCTAGTCTAGTCTAGTCTAGTCTAGTGTAGTCTGCCTGCTCCATCCTGGGCTCTGGGAAGAGGCCTACCACCTACCTCACATCTAGTCTACTCTAGTCTAGTCTAGTCTAGTGTAGTCTGCCTACTCCATCCTGGGCTCTGGGAGGAGGCCTACCACCAACCTCACACTCCAGCGTAGCGTAGTGTAGTGTAGTGTAGTGTAGTGTAGTGTAGTGTACTCTGCCTGGCTCCATCCTGGGCTCTGGGAAGAGGCCTACCACCTACCTCACACTCTAGTCTAGTCTAGTCTAGTCTAGTGTAGTCTAGTGTAGTCTAGTGTAGTCTGCCTGCTCTATCCTGGGCTCTGGGAAGAGGCCTACCACCTACCTCACACTCTAGTCTAGTCTAGTCTAGTCTAGTCTAGTCTAGTCTAGTCTAGTCTAGTGTAGTCTGCCTGGCTCCATCCAGGGCTCTGGGAAGAGGCCTACCATCTTCCTCACACTCTAGTCTAGTCTAGTGTAGTCTGCCTTGCTCCATCCTGGGCTCTGGGAAGAGGCCTACCACCTACCTCACACTCTAGTCTAGTCTAGTCTAGTCTAGTCTGCCTGCTCCATCCTGGGCTCTGGGAAGAGGCCTACCACCTACCTCACATCTAGTCTAGTCTAGTCTAGTCTAGTGTAGTCTGCCTGGCTCCATCCTTGGCTCTGGGAAGAGGCCTACCACCTACCTCACACTCTAGTCTAGTCTAGTCTAGTCTAGTGTAGTCTGCCTGCTCCAATCTGGGCTCTGGGAAGAGGAATACCACCTACCTCACACTCTAGTCTAGTCTAGTCTAGTCTAGTCTGCCTGATCCATCCTGGGTTCTGGGAAGAGGCGTACCACCTGCCTCACTCTCTAGTCTAGTCTAGTCTAGTCTAGTATAGTCTAGTATAGTCTAGTCTGCCTGCTCCATCCTGGGATCTGGGAAGAGGCCTACCACCTACCTCACACTCTAGTCTAGTCTAGTCTAGTCTAGTCTAGTCTAGTGTAGTCTAGTGTAGTCTGCCTGCTCCATCCTGGGTTCTGGGAAGAGGGCTACCACCTACCTCACACTCTAGTCTAGTCTAGTCTGCCTACTCCATCCTGGGCTCTGGGAGGAGGCCTACCACCAACCTCACACTCTAGCGTAGCGTAGCGTAGTGTAGTGTAGTGTAGTGTAGTGTAGTGTACTCTGCCTGGCTCCATCCTGGGCTCTGGGAAGAGGCCTACCACCTACCTCACACTCTAGTCTAGTCTAGTCTAGTCTAGTGTAGTCTAGTGTAGTCTGCCTGCTCTATCCTGGGCTCTGGGAAGAGGCCTACCACCTACCTCACACTCTAGTCTAGTCTAGTCTAGTCTAGTGTAGTCTGCCTGGCTCCATCCTGGGCTCTGGGAAGAGGCCTATACCTACCTCACACTCTAGTCTAGTGTAGTCTGCCTGGCTCCATCCTGGGCTCTGGGAAGAGGCCTTCCACCTACCTCACACTCTAGTGTAGTGTAGTCAAGTCTAATCTAGTCTGCCTGCTCCATCCTGGGCTCTGGTAAGAGGCGTACCACCTACCTCACACTGTAGTCAGGTCTAGTCTAGTGTAGTCTAGTGTAGTCTGCCTGTCTCCATCCTGGGCTCTGGGAAGAGGCCTACCACCTACCTCACACTCTAGTCTAGTCTAGTCTAGTCTAGTCTACTGTAGTCTGTCTGGCTCCATCCTCGGTTCTGGGAAGAGGCCTTCCACCTACCTCACACTCTAGTCTAGTCTAGTCTAGTCTAGTCTAGTCTAGTCTGCCTGCTCCATCCTGGGCTCTGGGAAGAGGCCTACCACCTACCTCACACTCTAGTCTAGTCTAGTCTAGTCTAGTCTAGTCTAGTGTAGTCTGCCTTGCTCCATCCTGGGCTCTGGGAAGAGGCCTACCACCTACCTCACACTCTAGTCTAGTCTAGTCTAGTGTAGTCTGCCTGCTCCATCCTGGGCTCTGGGAAGAGGCCTACCACCTACCTCACATCTAGTCTAGTCTAGTCTAGTCTAGTCTGCCTGCTCCATCCTGGGCTCTGGGAAGAGGCCTACCACCTACCTCACACTCTAGTCTAGTCTAGTCTAGTCTAGTGTAGTCTAGTGTAGTCTGCCTGGCTCCATCCTGGGCTCTGGGAAGAGGCCTACCACCTACCTCACACTCTAATCTAGTCTAGTCTAGTCTAGTGTAGTCTGCCTGGCTCCACCCTGGGCTCTGGGAAGAGGCCTACCACCTACCTCACACTCTAGTATAGTCTAGTCTAGTCTATTCTAGTGTAGTCTGCCTGGCTCGATCCTGGGCTCTGGGAAGAGGCCTACCACCTACCTCACACTCTAGTGTAGTCTAGTCTAGTCTAGTCTAGTGTAGTCTGCCTGGCTACATTTTGGGCTCTGGGAAGAGGCCTACCACCTACCTCACACTCTAGTCTAGTCTAGTCTAGTCTAGTGTAGTCTGCCTGCTCTATCCTGGGGTCTGGGAAGAGGCCTACCACCTACCTCACACTCTAGTCTAGTCTAGTCTAGTCTAGTGTAGTCTGCCTGCTCCATCCTGGGCTCTGGGAAGAGGCCTACCACCTACCTCACATCTAGTCTAGCCTAGTCTAGTCTAGTCTAGTGTAGTCTGCCTGCTCCATCCTGGGCTATGGGAAATGGCCTACCACCTACCTCACACTCTAGTCTAGTCTAGTCTAGTCTAGTCTAGTCTAGTTTAGTCTGCCTGGCTCCATCCTGGGCTCTGGGAAGAGGCCTACCACCTACCTCACACTCTAGTCTAGTCTAGTCTAGTCTAGTGTAGTCTGACTGCTCCAATCTGGGCTCTGGGAAGAGGCGTAGCACCTACCTCACACTCTAGTCTAGTCTAGTCTAGTCTAGTCTAATCTAGTGTAGTCTGCCTGCTCCATCCTGGGTTCTGGGAAGAGGCCTACCACCTGCCTCACTCTCTAGTCTAGTCTAATCTAGTGTAGTCTGCCTGCTCCATCCTTGGTTCTGGGAAAAGGCCTACCAACTACCTCACACTCTAGTTTAGTGTAGTCTAGTCTAGTCTAGTCTAGTGTAGTCTGCCTGCTCCATCCTGGGCTCTTGGAAGAGGCCTACCACCTACCTCACACT
This sequence comes from Myotis nattereri, assembly GCF_964212035.1. NCBI lineage: Eukaryota > Metazoa > Chordata > Mammalia > Chiroptera > Vespertilionidae > Myotis > Myotis nattereri. The sequence goes on from NC_138097.1 coordinate 14,606,098, forward strand.
CTAGTCTAGTCTAGTCCAGTCTAGTGTAGTCTTCCTGCTCCATCCTGGGCTCTGGGAAGAGGCCTACCACCTACCTCACACTCTAGTGTAGTGTAGTCTAGTCTAGTCTAGTCTAGTGTAGTCTGCCTGGCTCCATCCTGGGCTCTGGGAAGAGGCCTACCACGTACCTCACACTCTAGTCTAGTCTAGTCTAGTGTAGTCTGCCTGCTCCATCCTGGGCTCTGGGAAGAGGCCTACCACCTACCTCACATCTAGTCTAGTCTAGTCTAGTCTAGTATAGTCTAGTCTGCCTGCTCCATCCTGGGATCTGGGAAGAGGCCTACCACCTACCTCAAACTCTAGTCTAGTCTAGTCTAGTCTAGTCTAGTCTAGTCTAGTGTAGTCTAGTATAGTCTGCCTGCTCCATCCTGGGCTCTGGGAAGAGGGCTACCACCTACCTCACACTCTAGTCTAGTCTAGTCTAGTCTAGTCTGCCTACTCCATCCTGGGCTCTGGGAGGAGGCCTACCACCAACCTCACACTCTAGCGTAGCGTAGCGTAGTGTAGTGTACTCTGCCTGGCTCCATCCTGGGCTCTGGGAAGAGGCCTACCACCTACTTCACACTCTAGTCTAGTCTAGTCTAATCTAGTGTAGTCTAGTGTAGTCTGCCTGGTCTATCCTGGGCTCTGGGAAGAGGCCTACCACCTACCTCACACTCTAGTCTAGTCTAGTGTGCCTGGCTCCATCCTGGGCTCTGGGAAGAGGCCTATACCTACCTCACACTCTAGTCTAGTCTAGTCTAGTCTAGTCTAGTGTAGTCTGCCTGGCTCCATCCTGGGCTCTGGGAAGAGGCCTTCCACCTACCTCACACTCTAGTGTAGTGTAGTCAAGTCTAATCCTGTCTGCCTGCTCCAACCTGGGCTCTGGGAAGAGGCGTACCACCTACCTCACACTGTAGTCAGGTCTAGTCTAGTCTAGTCTAGTGTAGTCTGCCTGGCTCCATCCTGGGCTTTGGGAAGAGGCCTATACCTACCTCACACTCTAGTCTAGTCTAGTCTAGTCTAGTGTAATCTGCCTGCTCCATCCTGGGCTCTGGGAAGAGGCCTACCACCTACCTCACACTCTAGTCTAGTCTAGTCTAGTCTAGTCTAGTGTAGTCTGCCTGGCTCCATCCTGGGCTCTGGGAAGAGGCCTACCACCTACCTCACACTCTAGTGTAGTCTAGTCTAGTCTAGTCTAGTGTAGTCTGCCTGGCTCCATCCTGGGCTCTGGGAAGAGGCCTACCACCTACCTCACACTCTAGTCTAGTCTAGTCTAGTCTAGTCTAGTCTAGTGTAGTCTGCCTGCTCCATCCTGGGCTCTGGGAAGAGGCCTACCACCTACCTCACACTCTAGTTTAGTGTAGTCTAGTCTAGTCTAGTCTAGTGTAGTCTGCCTGCTCCATCCTGGGCTCTAGGAAGAGGCCTACCACCTACCTCACACTCTAGTCTAGTGTAGTCTGCCTGCTCCATCCTGGGCTCTGGGAAGAGGCCTACCACCTACCTCACAATCTAGTGTAGTGTAGTGTAGTGTAGAATAGTCTAGTCTAGTCTAGTGTAGTCTGCCTGGCTCCATCCTGGGCTCTGGGAAGAGGCCTACCACCTACCTCACACTCTAGTCTAGTCTAGTCTAGTCTAGTCTGCCTGCTCCATCCTGGGCTCTGGGAAGAGGCCTACCACCTACCTCACACTCTAGTCTAGTCTAGTCTAGTCTAGTCTAGTGTAGTGTAGTCTGCCTGCTCCATCCTGGGCTCTGGGAAGAGGCCTACCACCTACCTCACACTCTAGTTTAGTGTAGTCTAGTCTAGTCTAGTCTAGTGTAGTCTACCTGCTCCATCCTGGGCTCTAGGAAGAGGCCTACCACCTACCTCACACTCTAGTCTAGTCTAGTCTAGTCTAGTGTAGTCTGCCTGCTCCAATCTGGGCTCTGGGAAGGGGCCTACCACCTACCTCACAATCTAGTCTAGTCTAGTCTAGTCTAGTCTGCCTGATCCATCCTGGGTTCTGGGAAGAGGAGTACCACCTACCTGACTCTCTAGTCTAGTCTAGTCTAGTCTAGTGTAGTCTGCCTGCTCCATCCTGGGCTCTGGGAAGAGGCCTACCACCTACCTCACATCTAGTCTACTCTAGTCTAGTCTAGTCTAGTGTAGTCTGCCTACTCCATCCTGGGCTCTGGGAGGAGGCCTACCACCAACCTCACACTCCAGCGTAGCGTAGTGTAGTGTAGTGTAGTGTAGTGTAGTGTAGTGTACTCTGCCTGGCTCCATCCTGGGCTCTGGGAAGAGGCCTACCACCTACCTCACACTCTAGTCTAGTCTAGTCTAGTCTAGTCTAGTGTAGTCTAGTGTAGTCTGCCTGCTCTATCCTGGGCTCTGGGAAGAGGCCTACCACCTACCTCACACTCTAGTCTAGTCTAGTCTAGTCTAGTCTAGTCTAGTCTAGTCTAGTGTAGTCTGCCTGGCTCCATCCAGGGCTCTGGGAAGAGGCCTACCATCTTCCTCACACTCTAGTCTAGTCTAGTGTAGTCTGCCTTGCTCCATCCTGGGCTCTGGGAAGAGGCCTACCACCTACCTCACACTCTAGTCTAGTCTAGTCTACTCTAGTCTGCCTGCTCCATCCTGGGCTCTGGGAAGAGGCCTACCACCTACCTCACATCTAGTCTAGTCTAGTCTAGTCTAGTCTGCCTGCTCCATCCTGGGCTCTGGGAAGAGGCCTACCACCTACCTCACACTCTAGTCTAGTCTAGTCTAGTCTAGTGTAGTCTGCCTGGCTCCATCCTTGGCTCTGGGAAGAGGCCTACCACCTACCTCACACTCTAGTCTAGTCTAGTCTAGTCTAGTGTAGTCTGCCTGCTCCAATCTGGGCTCTGGGAAGAGGAATACCACCTACCTCACACTCTAGTCTAGTCTAGTCTAGTCTAGTCTGCCTGATCCATCCTGGGTTCTGGGAAGAGGCGTACCACCTGCCTCACTCTCTAGTCTAGTCTAGTCTAGTCTAGTATAGTCTAGTATAGTCTAGTCTGCCTGCTCCATCCTGGGATCTGGGAAGAGGCCTACCACCTACCTCACACTCTAGTCTAGTCTAGTCTAGTCTAGTCTAGTCTAGTCTAGTGTAGTCTAGTGTAGTCTGCCTGCTCCATCCTGGGTTCTGGGAAGAGGGCTACCACCTACCTCACACTCTAGTCTAGTCTAGTCTGCCTACTCCATCCTGGGCTCTGGGAGGAGGCCTACCACCAACCTCACACTCTAGCGTAGCGTAGCGTAGTGTAGTGTAGTGTAGTGTAGTGTAGTGTACTCTGCCTGGCTCCATCCTGGGCTCTGGGAAGAGGCCTACCACCTACCTCACACTCTAGTCTAGTCTAGTCTAGTCTAGTCTAGTGTAGTCTAGTGTAGTCTGCCTGCTCTATCCTGGGCTCTGGGAAGAGGCCTACCACCTACCTCACACTCTAGTCTAGTCTAGTCTAGTCTAGTGTAGTCTGCCTGGCTCCATCCTGGGCTCTGGGAAGAGGCCTATACCTACCTCACACTCTAGTCTAGTCTAGTGTAGTCTGCCTGGCTCCATCCTGGGCTCTGGGAAGAGGCCTTCCACCTACCTCACACTCTAGTGTAGTGTAGTCAAGTCTAATCTAGTCTGCCTGCTCCATCCTGGACTCTGGTAAGAGGCGTACCACCTACCTCACACTGTAGTCAGGTCTAGTCTAGTGTAGTCTAGTGTAGTCTGCCTGTCTCCATCCTGGGCTCTGGGAAGAGGCCTACCACCTACCTCACACTCTAGTATAGTCTAGTCTAGTCTAGTCTACTGTAGTCTGTCTGGCTCCATCCTCGGTTCTGGGAAGAGGCCTTCCACCTACCTCACACTCTAGTGTAGTGTAGTCTAGTCTAGTCTAGTCTGCCTGCTCCATCCTGGGCTCTGGGAAGAGGCCTACCACCTACCTCACACTCTAGTCTAGTCTAGTCTAGTCTAGTCTAGTGTAGTCTGCCTTGCTCCATCCTGGGCTCTGGGAAGAGGCCTACCACCTACCTCACACTCTAGTCTAGTCTAGTCTAGTGTAGTCTGCCTGCTCCATCCTGGGCTCTGGGAAGAGGCCTACCACCTACCTCACATCTAGTCTAGTCTAGTCTAGTCTAGTCTGCCTGCTCCATCCTGGGCTCTGGGAAGAGGCCTACCACCTACCTCACACTCTAGTCTAGTCTAGTCTAGTCTAGTGTAGTCTAGTGTAGTCTGCCTGGCTCCATCCTGGGCTCTGGGAAGAGGCCTACCACCTACCTCACACTCTAATCTAGTCTAGTCTAGTCTAGTGTAGTCTGCCTGGCTCCACCCTGGGCTCTGGGAAGAGGCCTACCACCAACCTCACACTCTAGTATAGTCTAGTCTAGTCTATTCTAGTGTAGTCTGCCTGGCTCGATCCTGGGCTCTGGGAAGAGGCCTACCACCTACCTCACACTCTAGTGTAGTCTAGTCTAGTCTAGTCTAGTGTAGTCTGCCTGGCTACATTTTGGGCTCTGGGAAGAGGCCTACCACCTACCTCACACTCTAGTCTAGTCTAGTCTAGTCTAGTGTAGTCTGCCTGCTCTATCCTGGGGTCTGGGAAGAGGCCTACCACCTACCTCACACTCTAGTCTAGTCTAGTCTAGTCTAGTGTAGTCTGCCTGCTCCATCCTGGGCTCTGGGAAGAGGCCTACCACCTACCTCACATCTAGTCTAGCCTAGTCTAGTCTAGTCTAGTGTAGTCTGCCTGCTCCATCCTGGGCTATGGGAAATGGCCTACCACCTACCTCACACTCTAGTCTAGTCTAGTCTAGTCTAGTCTAGTCTAGTTTAGTCTGCCTGGCTCCATCCTGGGCTCTGGGAAGAGGCCTACCACCTACCTCACACTCTAGTCTAGTCTAGTCTAGTCTAGTGTAGTCTGACTGCTCCAATCTGGGCTCTGGGAAGAGGCGTAGCACCTACCTCACACTCTAGTCTAGTCTAGTCTAGTCTAGTCTAATCTAGTGTAGTCTGCCTGCTCCATCCTGGGTTCTGGGAAGAGGCCTACCACCTGCCTCAAACTCTAGTCTAGTCTAGTCTAGTCTAGTCTAGTCTAGTGTAGTCTAGTATAGTCTGCCTGCTCCATCCTGGGCTCTGGGAAGAGGGCTACCACCTACCTCACACTCTAGTCTAGTCTAGTCTAGTCTAGTCTGCCTACTCCATCCTGGGCTCTGGGAGGAGGCCTACCACCAACCTCACACTCTAGCGTAGCGTAGCGTAGTGTAGTGTACTCTGCCTGGCTCCATCCTGGGCTCTGGGAAGAGGCCTACCACCTACTTCACACTCTAGTCTAGTCTAGTCTAATCTAGTGTAGTCTAGTGTAGTCTGCCTGGTCTATCCTGGGCTCTGGGAAGAGGCCTACCACCTACCTCACACTCTAGTCTAGTCTAGTGTGCCTGGCTCCATCCTGGGCTCTGGGAAGAGGCCTATACCTACCTCACACTCTAGTCTAGTCTAGTCTAGTCTAGTCTAGTGTAGTCTGCCTGGCTCCATCCTGGGCTCTGGGAAGAGGCCTTCCACCTACCTCACACTCTAGTGTAGTGTAGTCAAGTCTAATCCTGTCTGCCTGCTCCAACCTGGGCTCTGGGAAGAGGCGTACCACCTACCTCACACTGTAGTCAGGTCTAGTCTAGTCTAGTCTAGTGTAGTCTGCCTGGCTCCATCCTGGGCTTTGGGAAGAGGCCTATACCTACCTCACACTCTAGTCTAGTCTAGTCTAGTCTAGTGTAATCTGCCTGCTCCATCCTGGGCTCTGGGAAGAGGCCTACCACCTACCTCACACTCTAGTCTAGTCTAGTCTAGTCTAGTCTAGTGTAGTCTGCCTGGCTCCATCCTGGGCTCTGGGAAGAGGCCTACCACCTACCTCACACTCTAGTGTAGTCTAGTCTAGTCTAGTCTAGTGTAGTCTGCCTGGCTCCATCCTGGGCTCTGGGAAGAGGCCTACCACCTACCTCACACTCTAGTCTAGTCTAGTCTAGTCTAGTCTAGTCTAGTGTAGTCTGCCTGCTCCATCCTGGGCTCTGGGAAGAGGCCTACCACCTACCTCACACTCTAGTTTAGTGTAGTCTAGTCTAGTCTAGTCTAGTGTAGTCTGCCTGCTCCATCCTGGGCTCTAGGAAGAGGCCTACCACCTACCTCACACTCTAGTCTAGTGTAGTCTGCCTGCTCCATCCTGGGCTCTGGGAAGAGGCCTACCACCTACCTCACAATCTAGTGTAGTGTAGTGTAGTGTAGAATAGTCTAGTCTAGTCTAGTGTAGTCTGCCTGGCTCCATCCTGGGCTCTGGGAAGAGGCCTACCACCTACCTCACACTCTAGTCTAGTCTAGTCTAGTCTAGTCTGCCTGCTCCATCCTGGGCTCTGGGAAGAGGCCTACCACCTACCTCACACTCTAGTCTAGTCTAGTCTAGTCTAGTCTAGTGTAGTGTAGTCTGCCTGCTCCATCCTGGGCTCTGGGAAGAGGCCTACCACCTACCTCACACTCTAGTTTAGTGTAGTCTAGTCTAGTCTAGTCTAGTGTAGTCTACCTGCTCCATCCTGGGCTCTAGGAAGAGGCCTACCACCTACCTCACACTCTAGTCTAGTCTAGTCTAGTCTAGTCTGCCTGCTCCATCCTGGGCTCTGGGAAGAGGCCTACCACCTACCTCACACTCTAGTCTAGTCTAGTCTAGTCTAGTCTAGTGTAGTGTAGTCTGCCTGCTCCATCCTGGGCTCTGGGAAGAGGCCTACCACCTACCTCACACTCTAGTTTAGTGTAGTCTAGTCTAGTCTAGTCTAGTGTAGTCTACCTGCTCCATCCTGGGCTCTAGGAAGAGGCCTACCACCTACCTCACACTCTAGTCTAGTCTAGTCTAGTCTAGTCTAGTCTAGTCTAGTGTAGTCTGCCTGCTCCATCCTGGGCTCTAGGAAGAGGCCTACCACCTACCTCACACTCTAGTGTAGTGTAGTGTAGTGTAGAATAGTCTAGTCTAGTCTAGTGTAGTCTGCCTGGCTCCATCCTGGGCTCTGGGAAGAGGCCTACCACCTACCTCACACTCTAGTCTAGTCTAGTCTAGTCTAGTCTGCCTGCTCCATCCTGGGCTCTGGGAAGAGGCCTACCACCTACCTCACATCTAGTGTAGTCTAGTCGAGTCAAGTCTGCCTGCTCCATCCTGGACTCTGGGAAGAGGCCTACCACCTACCTCACACTCTAGTCTAGTCTAGTCTAGTTTAGTCTGCCTGGCTCCATCCTGGGCTCTGGGAAGAGGCCTACCACCTACCTCACACTCTAATCTAGTCTAGTCTAGTCTAGTCTAGTGTAGTCTGACTACTCCAATCTGGGCTCTGGGAAGAGGCCTACCACCTACCTCACCCTCTACTCTAGTCTAGTCTAGTCTAGTCTAGTCTAGTCTAGTCTAGTGTAGTCTGCCTGCTCCATCTTGGGCTCTGGGAAGAGGCCTACCACCTACCTCACACTCTAGTCTTGTCTAGTCTACTCTAGTCTAGTCTAGTGTAGTCTGCTTGGCTCCATCCTGGGCTCTGGGAAGAGGCCTACCACCTATATCACACTCTAGTGTAGTCTAGTCTAGTCTAGTCTAGTCTAGTCTAGTCTAATCTAGTCTAGTCCAGTGTAGTCTGTCTGGCTCCATCCTCGGCTCTGGGAAGAGGCATACCACCTACTTCACACTCTAGTCTAGTCTAGTCTAGTCCAGTCCAGTGTAGTCTGCCTGGCTCCTTCCTGGGCTCTGAGGAGAGGCGTTCCACCTACCTCACACTCTAGTCAGTTCTAGTCTAGTCTAGTCTAGTGTAGTCTGCCTGGCGCCATCCTGGACTGTGGGAAGAGGCCAACCACCTACCTCACACTCTAGTCTAGTCTAGTCTAGTCTAGTCTAGTCTAGTCTAGTCTAGTCTAGTGTAGTCTGCCTGGCTCCAACCTGGGTTCTGGGAAGAGGCCTACCACCTACATCACACTGTAGTCAGGTCTAGTCTAGTCTAGTCTAGTGTAGTCTGCCTGGCACAATTCTGGGCTCTGGGAAGAGGCCTACCACCTACCTCACACTCTAGTCTAGTCTAGTCTAGTCTAGTGTAGTCTGCCTGCTCCATCCTGGGCTCTGGGAAGAGGCCTACCACCTACCTCACACTCTAGTCTAGTCTAGTCTAGTCTAGTGTAGTCTGCCTGCTCTATTCTGGGGTCTGGGAAGAGGCCTAACACCTACCTCACACTCTAGTCTAGTCTAGTGTAGTCTGCCTGATCCATCCTGGGCTCTGGGAAGAGGCCTACCACCTACCTCACACTCTAGTGTAGTCTAGTCTAGTCTCGTCTAGTCTAGTATAGTGTAGTCTGCCTGCTCCATCCTGGGCTCTGGGAAGAGGCCTACCACCTACCTCACATCTAGTCTAGTCTAGTCTAGTCTAGTCTAGTCTAGTTTAGTCTAGTCTAGTCTGCCTGATCCATCCTGGGCTCTGGGAGGAGGCCTACCACCTACCTCACACTCTAGTCTAGTCTAGTCTCGTCTAGTCTAGTCTAGTCTAGTCTAGTGTAGTGTGCCTGCTCCATCCTGGGCTCTGGGAAGAGGCCTACCACCTACCTCACATCTAGTCTAGTCTAGTCTAGTCCAGTCTAGTCTAGTCTAGTGTAGTCTGCCTGCTCCATCCTGGACTCTGGGAAGAGGCCTACCACCAACCTCACATCTAGTCTAGTCTAGTCTAGTCTAGTCTGCCTGATCCATCCTGTGCTCTGGGAAGAGGCCTACCACCTACCTCACATCTAGTCTAGTCTAGTCTAGTCTATTCTGTCTACTCCATCCTGAGCTCTGGGAGGAGGCCTACCACCAACCTCACACTCTAGCGTAGTGTACTGTAGTGTAGTGTAGTGTAGTGTTGTGTACTCTGCCTGGCTCCATCCTGGGCTCTGGGAAGAGGACTACCACCTACCTCACATCTAGTCTAGTCTAGTCTAGTGTAGTCTGCCTGGCTCCATTCTGGGCTCAGGGAAGAGGGCTACCATGCACCTCACACTCTAGTCAAGTCTAGTCTAGTCCAGTGTAGTCTGCCCGGCTCCATCCTGGACTGTGGGAAGAGGCCTACCACCTACCTCACACTCTAGTCTAGTCTAGTCTAGTCCAGTGTAGTCTGCCTGGCTCCATCCTGGGATCTGGGAAGAGGCCTACCACCTACCTCACACTCTAGTCTAGTCTAGTCTTGTCTAGTCTAGTGTAGTCTGCCTGGCTCCATCCTGGGCTCTGGGAAGAGGCCTACCACTTACCTCACACTCTAGTCTAGTCTAGTCTAGTCTAGTCTAGTGTAGTCTGCCTGCTCCATCCTGGACTCTGGGAAGAGGCCTACCACCTACCTCACACTCTAGTCTAGTCTAGTGTAGTCTGCCTGATCTATCCTGGGCTCTGGGAAGAGGCCTACCACCTACCTCACACTCTAGTCTAATCTAGTTTAGTCTAGTGTAGACTGCCTGATCTATCCTGGGGTCTGGGAAGAGGCCTACCACCTACCTCACACTCTAGTCTAGTCTAGTGTAGTCTGCCTGATCCATCCTGGGCTCTGGGAAGAGGCCTACCACCTACCTCACACTCTAGTCTAGTCTAGTCTAGTCTAGTCTAGTCTAGTGTAGTCTGCCTGCTCCATCCTGGGCTCTGGGGGGAGGCCTACCACCTACCTCACACTCTAGTTTAGTGTAGTCTAGTGTAGTCTAGTCTAGTCTAGTGTAGTCTGCCTGCTCCATCCTGGGCTCTGGGGAGAGGCCTACCACCTACATCACACTCTAGTGTAGTGTAGTCTAGTCTCGTCTAGTCTAGTCTAGTGTAGTCTGCCTGGCTCCATCCCGGGCTCTGGGAAGAAGCCTACCACCTACCTCACACTCTAGTCTAGTCTAGTCTAGTCTAGTCTAGTCTGCCTGCTCCATCCTGGGCTCTGGGAAGAGGCCTACCACCTACCTCACATCTAGTCTAGTCTAGTCTAGTCTAGTCTAGTCTAGTCTAGTCTAGCGTAGTGTGCCTGCTCCATCCTGGGCTCTACGAAGAGGCCTACCACCTACCTCACATCTAGTCTAGTCTAGTCCAGTCTAGTCTAGTCTAGTGTAGTCTGCCTGCTCCATCCTGGGCTCTGGGAAGAGGCCTACCACCTACCTCACATCTAGTCTAGTCTAGTCTAGTCTAGTCTGCCTGATCCATCCTGTGCTCTGGGAAGAGGCCTACCACCTACCTCACATCTAGTCTAGTCTAGTCTAGTCTAGTCTAGTCTGCCTGCTCCATCCTCGGCTCTGGGAAGAGGCCTACCACCTAACTCAAACTCTAGTCTAGTCTAGTGTAGTCTAGTGTAGTCTGCCTGCTCCATCCTCGGCTCTGGGAAGAGGCCTACCACCTACCTCACACTCTAGTCTAGTCTAGTCTAGTCTATTCTGCCTACTCCATCCTGAGCTCTGGGAGGAGGCCTACCACCAACCTCACACTCCAGCGTAGCGTAGTGTAGTGTAGTGTAGTGTAGTGTAGTGTAGTGTACTCTGCCTGGCTCCATCCTGGGCTCTGGGAAGAGGCCTACCACCTACCTCACACTCTAGTCTAGTCTAGTCTAGTCTAGTCTAGTGTAGTCTAGTGTAGTCTGCCTGCTCTATCCTGGGCTCTGGGAAGAGGCCTACCACCTACCTCACACTCTAGTCTAGTCTAGTCTAGTCTAGTCTAGTCTAGTCTAGTCTAGTGTAGTCTGCCTGGCTCCATCCAGGGCTCTGGGAAGAGGCCTACCATCTTCCTCACACTCTAGTCTAGTCTAGTGTAGTCTGCCTTGCTCCATCCTGGGCTCTGGGAAGAGGCCTACCACCTACCTCACACTCTAGTCTAGTCTAGTCTACTCTAGTCTGCCTGCTCCATCCTGGGCTCTGGGAAGAGGCCTACCACCTACCTCACATCTAGTCTAGTCTAGTCTAGTCTAGTCTGCCTGCTCCATCCTGGGCTCTGGGAAGAGGCCTACCACCTACCTCACACTCTAGTCTAGTCTAGTCTAGTCTAGTGTAGTCTGCCTGGCTCCATCCTTGGCTCTGGGAAGAGGCCTACCACCTACCTCACACTCTAGTCTAGTCTAGTCTAGTCTAGTGTAGTCTGCCTGCTCCAATCTGGGCTCTGGGAAGAGGAATACCACCTACCTCACACTCTAGTCTAGTCTAGTCTAGTCTAGTCTGCCTGATCCATCCTGGGTTCTGGGAAGAGGCGTACCACCTGCCTCACTCTCTAGTCTAGTCTAGTCTAGTCTAGTATAGTCTAGTATAGTCTAGTCTGCCTGCTCCATCCTGGGATCTGGGAAGAGGCCTACCACCTACCTCACACTCTAGTCTAGTCTAGTCTAGTCTAGTCTAGTCTAGTGTAGTCTAGTGTAGTCTGCCTGCTCCATCCTGGGTTCTGGGAAGAGGGCTACCACCTACCTCACACTCTAGTCTAGTCTAGTCTGCCTACTCCATCCTGGGCTCTGGGAGGAGGCCTACCACCAACCTCACACTCTAGCGTAGCGTAGCGTAGTGTAGTGTAGTGTAGTGTAGTGTAGTGTACTCTGCCTGGCTCCATCCTGGGCTCTGGGAAGAGGCCTACCACCTACCTCACACTCTAGTCTAGTCTAGTCTAGTCTAGTCTAGTGTAGTCTAGTGTAGTCTGCCTGCTCTATCCTGGGCTCTGGGAAGAGGCCTACCACCTACCTCACACTCTAGTCTAGTCTAGTCTAGTCTAGTGTAGTCTGCCTGGCTCCATCCTGGGCTCTGGGAAGAGGCCTATACCTACCTCACACTCTAGTCTAGTCTAGTGTAGTCTGCCTGGCTCCATCCTGGGCTCTGGGAAGAGGCCTTCCACCTACCTCACACTCTAGTGTAGTGTAGTCAAGTCTAATCTAGTCTGCCTGCTCCATCCTGGACTCTGGTAAGAGGCGTACCACCTACCTCACACTGTAGTCAGGTCTAGTCTAGTGTAGTCTAGTGTAGTCTGCCTGTCTCCATCCTGGGCTCTGGGAAGAGGCCTACCACCTACCTCACACTCTAGTATAGTCTAGTCTAGTCTAGTCTACTGTAGTCTGTCTGGCTCCATCCTCGGTTCTGGGAAGAGGCCTTCCACCTACCTCACACTCTAGTGTAGTGTAGTCTAGTTTAGTCTAGTCTGCCTGCTCCATCCTGGGCTCTGGGAAGAGGCCTACCACCTACCTCACACTCTAGTCTAGTCTAGTCTAGTCTAGTCTAGTGTAGTCTGCCTTGCTCCATCCTGGGCTCTGGGAAGAGGCCTACCACCTACCTCACACTCTAGTCTAGTCTAGTCTAGTGTAGTCTGCCTGCTCCATCCTGGGCTCTGGGAAGAGGCCTACCACCTACCTCACATCTAGTCTAGTCTAGTCTAGTCTAGTCTGCCTGCTCCATCCTGGGCTCTGGGAAGAGGCCTACCACCTACCTCACACTCTAGTCTAGTCTAGTCTAGTCTAGTGTAGTCTAGTGTAGTCTGCCTGGCTCCATCCTGGGCTCTGGGAAGAGGCCTACCACCTACCTCACACTCTAATCTAGTCTAGTCTAGTCTAGTGTAGTCTGCCTGGCTCCACCCTGGGCTCTGGGAAGAGGCCTACCACCAACCTCACACTCTAGTATAGTCTAGTCTAGTCTATTCTAGTGTAGTCTGCCTGGCTCGATCCTGGGCTCTGGGAAGAGGCCTACCACCTACCTCACACTCTAGTGTAGTCTAGTCTAGTCTAGTCTAGTGTAGTCTGCCTGGCTACATTTTGGGCTCTGGGAAGAGGCCTACCACCTACCTCACACTCTAGTCTAGTCTAGTCTAGTCTAGTGTAGTCTGCCTGCTCTATCCTGGGGTCTGGGAAGAGGCCTACCACCTACCTCACACTCTAGTCTAGTCTAGTCTAGTCTAGTGTAGTCTGCCTGCTCCATCCTGGGCTCTGGGAAGAGGCCTACCACCTACCTCACATCTAGTCTAGCCTAGTCTAGTCTAGTCTAGTGTAGTCTGCCTGCTCCATCCTGGGCTATGGGAAATGGCCTACCACCTACCTCACACTCTAGTCTAGTCTAGTCTAGTCTAGTCTAGTCTAGTTTAGTCTGCCTGGCTCCATCCTGGGCTCTGGGAAGAGGCCTACCACCTACCTCACACTCTAGTCTAGTCTAGTCTAGTCTAGTGTAGTCTGACTGCTCCAATCTGGGCTCTGGGAAGAGGCGTAGCACCTACCTCACACTCTAGTCTAGTCTAGTCTAGTCTAGTCTAATCTAGTGTAGTCTGCCTGCTCCATCCTGGGTTCTGGGAAGAGGCCTACCACCTGCCTCACTCTCTAGTCTAGTCTAATCTAGTGTAGTCTGCCTGCTCCATCCTTGGTTCTGGGAAAAGGCCTACCAACTACCTCACACTCTAGTTTAGTGTAGTCTAGTCTAGTCTAGTCTAGTGTAGTCTGCCTGCTCCATCCTGGGCTCTTGGAAGAGGCCTACCACCTACCTCACACTCTAGTCTAGTCTAGTCCAGTCTAGTGTAGTCTTCCTGCTCCATCCTGGGCTCTGGGAAGAGGCCTACCACCTACCTCACACTCTAGTGTAGTGTAGTCTAGTCTAGTCTAGTCTAGTGTAGTCTGCCTGGCTCCATCCTGGGCTCTGGGAAGAGGCCTACCACCTACCTCACACTCTAGTCTAGTCTAGTCTAGTGTAGTCTGCCTGCTCCATCCTGGGCTCTGGGAAGAGGCCTACCACCTACCTCACATCTAGTCTAGTCTAGTCTAGTCTAGTATAGTCTAGTCTGCCTGCTCCATCCTGGGATCTGGGAAGAGGCCTACCACCTACCTCAAACTCTAGTCTAGTCTAGTCTAGTCTAGTCTAGTCTAGTCTAGTGTAGTCTAGTATAGTCTGCCTGCTCCATCCTGGGCTCTGGGAAGAGGGCTACCACCTACCTCACACTCTAGTCTAGTCTAGTCTAGTCTAGTCTGCCTACTCCATCCTGGGCTCTGGGAGGAGGCCTACCACCAACCTCACACTCTAGCGTAGCGTAGCGTAGTGTAGTGTACTCTGCCTGGCTCCATCCTGGGCTCTGGGAAGAGGCCTACCACCTACTTCACACTCTAGTCTAGTCTAGTCTAATCTAGTGTAGTCTAGTGTAGTCTGCCTGGTCTATCCTGGGCTCTGGGAAGAGGCCTACCACCTACCTCACACTCTAGTCTAGTCTAGTGTGCCTGGCTCCATCCTGGGCTCTGGGAAGAGGCCTATACCTACCTCACACTCTAGTCTAGTCTAGTCTAGTCTAGTCTAGTGTAGTCTGCCTGGCTCCATCCTGGGCTCTGGGAAGAGGCCTTCCACCTACCTCACACTCTAGTGTAGTGTAGTCAAGTCTAATCCTGTCTGCCTGCTCCAACCTGGGCTCTGGGAAGAGGCGTACCACCTACCTCACACTGTAGTCAGGTCTAGTCTAGTCTAGTCTAGTGTAGTCTGCCTGGCTCCATCCTGGGCTTTGGGAAGAGGCCTATACCTACCTCACACTCTAGTCTAGTCTAGTCTAGTCTAGTGTAATCTGCCTGCTCCATCCTGGGCTCTGGGAAGAGGCCTACCACCTACCTCACACTCTAGTCTAGTCTAGTCTAGTCTAGTCTAGTGTAGTCTGCCTGGCTCCATCCTGGGCTCTGGGAAGAGGCCTACCACCTACCTCACACTCTAGTGTAGTCTAGTCTAGTCTAGTCTAGTGTAGTCTGCCTGGCTCCATCCTGGGCTCTGGGAAGAGGCCTACCACCTACCTCACACTCTAGTCTAGTCTAGTCTAGTCTAGTCTAGTCTAGTGTAGTCTGCCTGCTCCATCCTGGGCTCTGGGAAGAGGCCTACCACCTACCTCACACTCTAGTTTAGTGTAGTCTAGTCTAGTCTAGTCTAGTGTAGTCTGCCTGCTCCATCCTGGGCTCTAGGAAGAGGCCTACCACCTACCTCACACTCTAGTCTAGTGTAGTCTGCCTGCTCCATCCTGGGCTCTGGGAAGAGGCCTACCACCTACCTCACAATCTAGTGTAGTGTAGTGTAGTGTAGAATAGTCTAGTCTAGTCTAGTGTAGTCTGCCTGGCTCCATCCTGGGCTCTGGGAAGAGGCCTACCACCTACCTCACACTCTAGTCTAGTCTAGTCTAGTCTAGTCTGCCTGCTCCATCCTGGGCTCTGGGAAGAGGCCTACCACCTACCTCACACTCTAGTCTAGTCTAGTCTAGTCTAGTCTAGTGTAGTGTAGTCTGCCTGCTCCATCCTGGGCTCTGGGAAGAGGCCTACCACCTACCTCACACTCTAGTTTAGTGTAGTCTAGTCTAGTCTAGTCTAGTGTAGTCTACCTGCTCCATCCTGGGCTCTAGGAAGAGGCCTACCACCTACCTCACACTCTAGTCTAGTCTAGTCTAGTCTAGTCTGCCTGCTCCATCCTGGGCTCTGGGAAGAGGCCTACCACCTACCTCACACTCTAGTCTAGTCTAGTCTAGTCTAGTCTAGTGTAGTGTAGTCTGCCTGCTCCATCCTGGGCTCTGGGAAGAGGCCTACCACCTACCTCACACTCTAGTTTAGTGTAGTCTAGTCTAGTCTAGTCTAGTGTAGTCTACCTGCTCCATCCTGGGCTCTAGGAAGAGGCCTACCACCTACCTCACACTCTAGTCTAGTCTAGTCTAGTCTAGTCTAGTCTAGTCTAGTGTAGTCTGCCTGCTCCATCCTGGGCTCTAGGAAGAGGCCTACCACCTACCTCACACTCTAGTGTAGTGTAGTGTAGTGTAGAATAGTCTAGTCTAGTCTAGTGTAGTCTGCCTGGCTCCATCCTGGGCTCTGGGAAGAGGCCTACCACCTACCTCACACTCTAGTCTAGTCTAGTCTAGTCTAGTCTGCCTGCTCCATCCTGGGCTCTGGGAAGAGGCCTACCACCTACCTCACATCTAGTGTAGTCTAGTCGAGTCAAGTCTGCCTGCTCCATCCTGGACTCTGGGAAGAGGCCTACCACCTACCTCACACTCTAGTCTAGTCTAGTCTAGTTTAGTCTGCCTGGCTCCATCCTGGGCTCTGGGAAGAGGCCTACCACCTACCTCACACTCTAATCTAGTCTAGTCTAGTCTAGTCTAGTGTAGTCTGACTACTCCAATCTGGGCTCTGGGAAGAGGCCTACCACCTACCTCACCCTCTACTCTAGTCTAGTCTAGTCTAGTCTAGTCTAGTCTAGTCTAGTGTAGTCTGCCTGCTCCATCTTGGGCTCTGGGAAGAGGCCTACCACCTACCTCACACTCTAGTCTTGTCTAGTCTACTCTAGTCTAGTCTAGTGTAGTCTGCTTGGCTCCATCCTGGGCTCTGGGAAGAGGCCTACCACCTATATCACACTCTAGTGTAGTCTAGTCTAGTCTAGTCTAGTCTAGTCTAGTCTAATCTAGTCTAGTCCAGTGTAGTCTGTCTGGCTCCATCCTCGGCTCTGGGAAGAGGCATACCACCTACTTCACACTCTAGTCTAGTCTAGTCTAGTCCAGTCCAGTGTAGTCTGCCTGGCTCCTTCCTGGGCTCTGAGGAGAGGCGTTCCACCTACCTCACACTCTAGTCAGTTCTAGTCTAGTCTAGTCTAGTGTAGTCTGCCTGGCGCCATCCTGGACTGTGGGAAGAGGCCAACCACCTACCTCACACTCTAGTCTAGTCTAGTCTAGTCTAGTCTAGTCTAGTCTAGTCTAGTCTAGTCTAGTGTAGTCTGCCTGGCTCCAACCTGGGTTCTGGGAAGAGGCCTACCACCTACATCACACTGTAGTCAGGTCTAGTCTAGTCTAGTCTAGTGTAGTCTGCCTGGCACAATTCTGGGCTCTGGGAAGAGGCCTACCACCTACCTCACACTCTAGTCTAGTCTAGTCTAGTCTAGTGTAGTCTGCCTGCTCCATCCTGGGCTCTGGGAAGAGGCCTACCACCTACCTCACACTCTAGTCTAGTCTAGTCTAGTCTAGTGTAGTCTGCCTGCTCTATTCTGGGGTCTGGGAAGAGGCCTAACACCTACCTCACACTCTAGTCTAGTCTAGTGTAGTCTGCCTGATCCATCCTGGGCTCTGGGAAGAGGCCTACCACCTACCTCACACTCTAGTGTAGTCTAGTCTAGTCTCGTCTAGTCTAGTATAGTGTAGTCTGCCTGCTCCATCCTGGGCTCTGGGAAGAGGCCTACCACCTACCTCACATCTAGTCTAGTCTAGTCTAGTCTAGTCTAGTCTAGTCTAGTTTAGTCTAGTCTAGTCTGCCTGATCCATCCTGGGCTCTGGGAGGAGGCCTACCACCTACCTCACACTCTAGTCTAGTCTAGTCTCGTCTAGTCTAGTCTAGTCTAGTCTAGTGTAGTGTGCCTGCTCCATCCTGGGCTCTGGGAAGAGGCCTACCACCTACCTCACATCTAGTCTAGTCTAGTCTAGTCCAGTCTAGTCTAGTCTAGTGTAGTCTGCCTGCTCCATCCTGGACTCTGGGAAGAGGCCTACCACCAACCTCACATCTAGTCTAGTCTAGTCTAGTCTAGTCTGCCTGATCCATCCTGTGCTCTGGGAAGAGGCCTACCACCTACCTCACATCTAGTCTAGTCTAGTCTAGTCTATTCTGTCTACTCCATCCTGAGCTCTGGGAGGAGGCCTACCACCAACCTCACACTCTAGCGTAGTGTACTGTAGTGTAGTGTAGTGTAGTGTTGTGTACTCTGCCTGGCTCCATCCTGGGCTCTGGGAAGAGGACTACCACCTACCTCACATCTAGTCTAGTCTAGTCTAGTGTAGTCTGCCTGGCTCCATTCTGGGCTCAGGGAAGAGGGCTACCATGCACCTCACACTCTAGTCAAGTCTAGTCTAGTCCAGTGTAGTCTGCCCGGCTCCATCCTGGACTGTGGGAAGAGGCCTACCACCTACCTCACACTCTAGTCTAGTCTAGTCTAGTCCAGTGTAGTCTGCCTGGCTCCATCCTGGGATCTGGGAAGAGGCCTACCACCTACCTCACACTCTAGTCTAGTCTAGTCTTGTCTAGTCTAGTGTAGTCTGCCTGGCTCCATCCTGGGCTCTGGGAAGAGGCCTACCACTTACCTCACACTCTAGTCTAGTCTAGTCTAGTCTAGTCTAGTGTAGTCTGCCTGCTCCATCCTGGACTCTGGGAAGAGGCCTACCACCTACCTCACACTCTATTCTAGTCTAGTGTAGTCTGCCTGATCTATCCTGGGCTCTGGGAAGAGGCCTACCACCTACCTCACACTCTAGTCTAATCTAGTTTAGTCTAGTGTAGACTGCCTGATCTATCCTGGGGTCTGGGAAGAGGCCTACCACCTACCTCACACTCTAGTCTAGTCTAGTGTAGTCTGCCTGATCCATCCTGGGCTCTGGGAAGAGGCCTACCACCTACCTCACACTCTAGTCTAGTCTAGTCTAGTCTAGTCTAGTCTAGTGTAGTCTGCCTGCTCCATCCTGGGCTCTGGGGGGAGGCCTACCACCTACCTCACACTCTAGTTTAGTGTAGTCTAGTGTAGTCTAGTCTAGTCTAGTGTAGTCTGCCTGCTCCATCCTGGGCTCTGGGGAGAGGCCTACCACCTACATCACACTCTAGTGTAGTGTAGTCTAGTCTCGTCTAGTCTAGTCTAGTGTAGTCTGCCTGGCTCCATCCCGGGCTCTGGGAAGAAGCCTACCACCTACCTCACACTCTAGTCTAGTCTAGTCTAGTCTAGTCTGCCTGCTCCATCCTGGGCTCTGGGAAGAGGCCTACCACCTACCTCACATCTAGTCTAGTCTAGTCTAGTCTAGTCTAGTCTAGTCTAGTCTAGTGTAGTCTGCCTGCTCCATCCTGGGCTCTGGGAAGAGGCCTACCACCTACCTCACATCTAGTCTAGTCTAGTCTAGTCTAGTCTGCCTGATCCATCCTGTGCTCTGGGAAGAGGCCTACCACCTACCTCACATCTAGTCTAGTCTAGTCTAGTCTAGTCTAGTCTGCCTGCTCCATCCTCGGCTCTGGGAAGAGGCCTACCACCTAACTCAAACTCTAGTCTAGTCTAGTGTAGTCTAGTGTAGTCTGCCTGCTCCATCCTCGGCTCTGGGAAGAGGCCTACCACCTACCTCACACTCTAGTCTAGTCTAGTCTAGTCTATTCTGCCTACTCCATCCTGAGCTCTGGGAGGAGGCCTACAACCAACCTCACATTATAGCGTAGTGTACTGTAGTGTAGTGTAGTGTAGTGTAGTGTAGTGTAGTGTAGTGTTGTGTACTCTGCCTGGCTCCATCCTGGGCTCTGGGAAGAGGCCTACCACCTACCTCACACTCTAGTCTAGTCTAGTCTAGTCTAGTGTATTCTGCCTGGCTCCATTCTGGGCTCAGGGAAGAGGGCTACCATGCACCTCACACTCTAGTCAAGTCTAGTCTAGTCCAGTGTAGTCTGCCCGGCTCCATCCTGGACTGTGGGAAGAGGCCTACCACTTACCTCACACTCTAGTCTAGTCTAGTCTAGTCCATTGTAGTCTGCCTGGCTCCATCCTGGGCTCTGGGAAGAGGCCTACCACCTACCTCACACTCTAGTCTAGTCTAGTCTAGTCTAGTGTAGTCTGCCTGCTCCATCCTGGACTCTGGGAAGAGGCCTACCACCTACCTCACACTCTAGTCTAGTCTAGTCTTGTCTAGTCTAGTGTAGTCTGCCTGGCTCCATCCTGGGCTCTGGGAAGAGGCCTACCACCTACCTCACACTCTAGTCTAGTCTAGTCTAGTCTAGTCTAGTGTAGTCTGCCTGCTCCATCCTGGGCTCTGGGAAGAGGCCTACAACCTACCTCACACTCTAGTCTACTCTAGTCTACTCTAGTCTAGTCTAGTCTAGTGTAGTCTGCCTGGCTCCATCCTGGGCTCTGGGAAGAGGCCTACCACCTATATCACACTCTAGTGTAGTCTAGTCTAGTCTAGTCTAGTCTAATCTAGCCTAGTCCAGTGTAGTCTGTCTGGCTCCATCCTGGGCTCTGGGAAGAGGCCTACCACCTATATCACACTCTAGTGTAGTCTAGTGTAATCTAGTCTAGTCTAGTCTAATCTAGTCTAGTCCAGTGTAGTCTGTCTGGCTCCATCCTGGGCTCTGGGAAGAGGCCTACCACCTACTTCACACTCTAGTCTAGTCTAGTCTAGTCCAGTCCAGTGTAGTCTGCCTGGCTCCTTCCTGGGCTCTGAGGAGAGGCCTTCCACCTACCTCACACTCTAGTCAGGTCTAGTCTAGTCTAGTCTAGTGTAGTCTGCCTGGCGCCATCCTGGACTGTGGGAAGAGGCCTACCACCTACCTCACACTCTAGTCTAGTCTAGTCTAGTCTAGTCTAGTCTAGTGTAGTCTGCCTGGCTCCATCCTGGGATCTGGGAAGAGGCCTACCACCTACCTCACATCTAGTCTAGTCTAGTCTAGTCTAGTCTAGTCTGCCTGCTCCATCCTGGGCTCTGGGAAGAGGCCTACCACCTACCTCACACTCTAGTCTAGTCTAGTCTAGTCTAGTCTAGTCTAGTCTAGTCTAGTCTAGTGTAGTCTGCCTGCTCCATCCTGGCTCTGGGAAGAGGCCTACCACCTACCTCACATCTAGTCTAGTCTAGTCTGCCTGATCCATCCTGGGCTCTGGGAAGAGGCCTACCACCTACCTCACATCTAGTCTAGTCTAGTCTAGTGTAGTCTAGTCTAGCGTAGTCTGCCTGCTCCATCCTGGGCTCTGGGAGGAGGCCTACCACTTACCTCACACTCTAGTCTAGTCTAGTCTAGTCTAGTCCAGTCTAGTCTAGTGTAGTGTGCCTGCTCCATCCTGGGCTCTGGGAAGAGGCCTACCACCTACCTCACATCTAGTCTAGTCTAGTCTAGTCCAGTCTAGTCTAGTCTAGTGTAGTCTGCCTGCTCCATCCTGGGCTCTGGGAAGAGGCCTACCACCTACCTCACATCTAGTCTAGTCTAGTCTAGTCTAGTCTGCCTGCTCCATCCTGGCCTCTGGAAGAGGCCTACCACCTAACTCAAACTCTAGTCTAGTCTAGTGTAGTCTAGTGTAGTCTGCCTGCTCCATCCTCGGCTCTGGGAAGAGGCCTACCACCTACCTCACACTCTAGTCTAGTCTAGTCTAGTCTATTCTGCCTACTCCATCCTGAGCTCTGGGAGGAGGCCTACCACCAACCTCACATTATAGCGTAGTGTACTGTAGTGTAGTGTAGTGTAGTGTAGTATAGTGTAGTGTAGTGTTGTGTACTCTGCCTGGCTCCATCCTGGGCTCTGGGAAGAGGCCTACCACCTACCTCACACTCTAGTCTAGTCTAGTCTAGTCTAGTGTAGTCTGCCTGGCTCCATTCTGGGCTCAGGGAAGAGGGCTACCATGCACCTCACACTCTAGTCAAGTCTAGTCTAGTCCAGTGTAGTCTGCCCGGCTCCATCCTGGACTGTGGGAAGAGGCCTACCACCTACCTCACACTCTAGTCTAGTCTAGTCTAGTCTAGTGTAGTCTGCCTGCTCCATCCTGGACTCTGGGAAGAGGCCTACCACCTACCTCACACTCTAGTCTAGTCTAGTCTTGTCTAGTCTAGTGTAGTCTGCCTGGCTCCATCCTGGGCTCTGGGAAGAGGCCTACCACCTACCTCACACTCTAGTCTAGTCTAGTCTAGTCTAGTCTAGTCTAGTGTAGTCTGCGTGCTCCTTCCTGGGCTCTGGGAAGAGGCCTACAACCTACCTCACACTCTAGTCTACTCTAGTCTAGTCTAGTCTAGTCTAGTCTAGTGTAGTCTGCCTGGCTCCATCCTGGGCTCTGGGAAGAGGCCTACCACCTATATCACACTCTAGTGTAGTCTAGTCTAGTCTAGTCTAGTCTAGTCTAGTCTAATCTAGCCTAGTCCAGTGTAGTCTGTCTGGCTCCATCCTGGGCTCTGGGAAGAGGCCTACCACCTATATCACACTCTAGTGTAGTCTAGTCTAGTCTAGTCTAGTCTAGTCTAGTCTAGTCTAGTCTAGTCTAATCTAGTCTAGTCCAGTGTAGTCTGTCTGGCTCCATCCTGGGCTCTGGGAAGAGGCCTACCACCTACTTCACACTCTAGTCTAGTCTACTCTAGTCCAGTCCAGTGTAGTCTGCCTGGCTCCTTCCTGGGATCTGAGGAGAGGCCTTCCACCTACCTCACACTCTAGTCAGGTCTAGTCTAGTCTAGTCTAGTGTAGTCTGCCTGGCGCCATCCTGGACTGTGGGAAGAGGCCTACCACCTACCTCACACTCTAGTCTAGTCTAGTCTAGTCTAGTCTAGTCTAGTCTAGTCTAGTCTAGTGTAGTCTGCCTGGCTCCATCCTGGGCTCTGGGAAGAGGCCTACCACCTACCTCACACTCTAGTCTAGTCTAGTCTAGTCTAGTCTAGTCTAGTCTAGTCTAGTCTGCCTGCTCCATCCTGGGCTCTGGGAAGAGGCCTACCACCTACCTCACACTCTAGTCTAGTCTAGTCTAGTCTAGTCTAGTCTAGTCTAGTCTAGTGTAGTCTGCCTGCTCCATCCTGGGCTCTGGGAAGAGGCCTACCACCTACCTCACATCTAGTCTAGTCTAGTCTAGTCTAGTCTAGTCTAGTCTGCCTGATCCATCCTGGGCTCTGGGAAGAGGCCTACCACCTACCTCACATCTAGTCTAGTCTAGTCTAGTCTAGTCTAGTCTAGTCTAGTCTAGTCTAGCGTAGTCTGCCTGCTCCATCCTGGGCTCTGGGAGGAGGCCTACCACTTACCTCACACTCTAGTCTAGTCTAGTCTAGTCTAGTCCAGTCTAGTCTAGTGTAGTGTGCCTGCTCCATCCTGGGCTCTGGGAAGAGGCCTACCACCTACCTCACATCTAGTCTAGTCTAGTCTAGTCCAGTCTAGTCTAGTCTAGTGTAGTCTGCCTGCTCCATCCTGGGCTCTGGGAAGAGGCCTACCACCTACCTCACATCTAGTCTAGTCTAGTCTAGTCTAGTCTAGTCTGCCTGCTCCATCCTGGGCTCTGGGAAGAGGCCTACCACCTAACTCAAACTCTAGTCTAGTCTAGTGTAGTCTAGTGTAGTCTGCCTGCTCCATCCTCGGCTCTGGGAAGAGGCCTACCACCTACCTCACACTCTAGTCTAGTCTAGTCTAGTCTATTCTGCCTACTACATCCTGAGCTCTGGGAGGAGGCCTACCACCAACCTCACATTATAGCGTAGTGTACTGTAGTGTAGTGTAGTGTAGTGTAGTGTAGTGTAGTGTAGTGTAGTGTTGTGTACTCTGCCTGGCTCCATCCTGGGCTCTGGGAAGAGGCCTACCACCTACCTCACACTCTAGTCTAGTCTAGTCTAGTCTAGTGTAGTCTGCCTGGCTCCATTCTGGGCTCAGGGAAGAGGGCTACCATGCACCTCACACTCTAGTCAAGTCTAGTCTAGTCCAGTGTAGTCTGCCCGGCTCCATCCTGGACTGTGGGAAGAGGCCTACCACCTACCTCACACTCTAGTCTAGTCTAGTCTAGTCTAGTGTAGTCTGCCTGCTCCATCCTGGACTCTGGGAAGAGGCCTACCACCTACCTCACACTCTAGTCTAGTCTAGTCTTGTCTAGTCTAGTGTAGTCTGCCTGGCTCCATCCTGGGCTCTGGGAAGAGGCCTACCACCTACCTCACACTCTAGTCTAGTCTAGTCTAGTCTAGTCTAGTCTAGTGTAGTCTGCCTGCTCCATCCTGGGCTCTGGGAAGAGGCCTACAACCTACCTCACACTCTAGTCTACTCTAGTCTACTCTAGTCTAGTCTAGTCTAGTGTAGTCTGCCTGGCTCCATCCTGGGCTCTGGGAAGAGGCCTACCACCTATATCACACTCTAGTGTAGTCTAGTCTAGTCTAGTCTAGTCTAGTCTAATCTAGCCTAGTCCAGTGTAGTCTGTCTGGCTCCATCCTGGGCTCTGGGAAGAGGCCTACCACCTATATCACACTCTAGTGTAGTCTAGTCTAGTCTAGTCTAGTCTAGTCTAGTCTAGTCTAGTCTAATCTAGTCTAGTCCAGTGTAGTCTGTCTGGCTCCATCCTGGGCTCTGGGAAGAGGCCTACCACCTACTTCACACTCTAGTCTAGTCTAGTCTAGTCCAGTCCAGTGTAGTCTGCCTGGCTCCTTCCTGGGCTCTGAGGAGAGGCCTTCCACCTACCTCACACTCTAGTCAGGTCTAGTCTAGTCTAGTCTAGTGTAGTCTGCCTGGCGCCATCCTGGACTGTGGGAAGAGGCCTACCACCTACCTCACACTCTAGTCTAGTCTAGTCTAGTCTAGTCTAGTCTAGTCTAGTCTAGTCTAATGTAGTCTGCCTGCCTCCATCCTGGGCTCTGGGAAGAGGCCTACCACCTACCTCACACTCTAGTCTAGTCTAGTCTAGTCTAGTCTAGTCTGCCTGCTCCATCCTGGGCTCTGGGAAGAGGCCTACCACCTACCTCACACTCTAGTCTAGTCTAGTCTAGTCTAGTCTAGTCTAGTCTGCCTGCTCCATCCTGGGCTCTGGGAAGAGGCCTACCACCTACCTCACATCTAGTCTAGTCTAGTCTAGTCTAGTCTAGTCTAGTCTAATCTGCCTGATCCATCCTGGGCTCTGGGAAGAGGCCTACCACCTACCTCACATCTAGTCTAGTCTAGTCTAGTCTAGTCTAGTCTAGTCTAGCGTAGTCTGCCTGCTCCATCCTGGGCTCTGGGAGGAGGCCTACCACTTACCTCACACTCTAGTCTAGTCTAGTCTAGTCTAGTCCAGTCTAGTCTAGTGTAGTGTGCCTGCTCCATCCTGGGCTCTGGGAAGAGGCCTACCACCTACCTCACATCTAGTCTAGTCTAGTCTAGTCCAGTCTAGTCTAGTCTAGTGTAGTATGCCTGCTCCATCCTGGGCTCTGGGAAGAGGCCTACCACCTACCTCACATCTAGTCTAGTCTAGTCTAGTCTGCCTGCTCCATCCTGGGCTCTGGGAAGAGGCCTACCACCTAACTCAAACTCTAGTCTAGTCTAGTGTAGTCTAGTGTAGTCTGCCTGCTCCATCCTCGGCTCTGGGAAGAGGCCTACCACCTACCTCACACTCTAGTCTAGTCTAGTCTAGTCGATTCTGCCTACTCCATCCTGAGCTCTGGGAGGAGGCCTACCACCAACCTCACATTATAGCGTAGTGTACTGTAGTGTAGTGTAGTGTAGTGTAGTGTAGTGTAGTGTAGTGTTGTGTACTCTGCCTGGCTCCATCCTGGGCTCTGGGAAGAGGCCTACCACCTACCTCACACTCTAGTCTAGTCTAGTCTAGTCTAGTGTAGTCTGCCTGGCTCCATTCTGGGCTCAGGGAAGAGGGCTACCATGTACCTCACACTCTAGTCAAGTCTAGTCTAGTCCAGTGTAGTCTGCCCGGCTCCATCCTGGACTGTGGGAAGAGGCCTACCACCTACCTCACACTCTAGTCTAGTCTAGTCTAGTCTAGTCTAGTCTGCCTGCTACATCCTGGGCTCTGGGAAGAGGCCTACCACCTACCTCACACTCTAGTCTAGTCTAGTCTAGTCTAGTCTAGTCTAGTCTAGTCTAGTGTAGTCTGCCTGCTCCATCCTGGGCTCTGGGAAGAGGCCTACCACCTACCTCACATCTAGTCTAGTCTAGTCTAGTCTAGTCTAGTCTAGTCTAATCTGCCTGATCCATCCTGGGCTCTGGGAAGAGGCCTACCACCTACCTCACATCTAGTCTAGTCTAGTCTAGTCTAGTCTAGTCTAGTCTAGCGTAGTCTGCCTGCTCCATCCTGGGCTCTGGGAGGAGGCCTACCACTTACCTCACACTCTAGTCTAGTCTAGTCTAGTCTAGTCCAGTCTAGTCTAGTGTAGTGTGCCTGCTCCATCCTGGGCTCTGGGAAGAGGCCTACCACCTACCTCACATCTAGTCTAGTCTAGTCTAGTCCAGTCTAGTCTAGTCTAGTGTAGTCTGCCTGCTCCATCTGGGCTCTGGGAAGAGGCCTACCACCTACCTCACATCTAGTCTAGTCTAGTCTAGTCTGCCTGCTCCATCCTGGGCTCTGGAAGAGGCCTACCACCTAACTCAAACTCTAGTCTAGTCTAGTGTAGTCTAGTGTAGTCTGCCTGCTCCATCCTCGGCTCTGGGAAGAGGCCTACCACCTACCTCACACTCTAGTCTAGTCTAGTCTAGTCTATTCTGCCTACTCCATCCTGAGCTCTGGGAGGAGGCCTACCACCAACCTCACATTATAGCGTAGTGTACTGTACTGTAGTGTAGTGTAGTGTAGTGTAGTGTAGTGTAGTGTAGTGTTGTGTACTCTGCCTGGCTCCATCCTGGGCTCTGGGAAGAGGCCTACCACCTACCTCACACTCTAGTCTAGTCTAGTCTAGTCTAGTGTAGTCTGCCTGCTCCATCCTGGACTCTGGGAAGAGGCCTACCACCTACCTCACACTCTAGTCTAGTCTAGTCTTGTCTAGTCTAGTGTAGTCTGCCTGGCTCCATCCTGGGCTCTGGGAAGAGGCCTACCACCTACCTCACACTCTAGTCTAGTCTAGTCTAGTCTAGTCTAGTCTAGTCTAGTGTAGTCTGCCTGCTCCATCCTGGGCTCTGGGAAGAGGCCTACAACCTACCTCACACTCTAGTCTAGTCTAGTCTAGTCTAGTCTAGTCTAGTCTAGTCTAGTGTAGTCTGCCTGGCTCCATCCTGGGCTCTGGGAAGAGGCCTACCACCTATATCACACTCTAGTGTAGTCTAGTCTAGTCTAGTCTAGTCTAGTCTAATCTAGCCTAGTCCAGTGTAGTCTGTCTGGCTCCATCCTGGGCTCTGGGAAGAGGCCTACCACCTATATCACACTCTAGTGTAGTCTAGTCTAGTCTAGTCTAGTCTAGTCTAGTCTAATCTAGTCTAGTCCAGTGTAGTCTGTCTGGCTCCATCCTGGGCTCTGGGAAGAGGCCTACCACCTACTTCACACTCTAGTCTAGTCTAGTCTAGTCCAGTCCAGTGTAGTCTGCCTGGCTCCTTCCTGGGCTCTGAGGAGAGGCCTTCCACCTACTTCACACTCTAGTCAGGTCTAGTCTAGTCTAGTCTAGTGTAGTCTGCCTGGCGCCATCCTGGACTGTGGGAAGAGGCCTACCACCTACCTCACACTCTAGTCTAGTCTAGTCTAGTCTAGTCTAGTCTAGTCTAGTCTAGTGTAGTCTGCCTGGCTCCATCCTGGGCTCTGGGAAGAGGCGTACCACCTACCTCACACTCTAGTCTAGTCTAGTCTAGTCTAGTCTAGTCTAGTCTGCCTGCTCCATCCTTGGCTCTGGGAAGAGGCCTACCACCTACCTTACACTCTAGTCTAGTCTAGTCTAGTCTAGTCTAGTCTAGTCTAGTCTAGTCTAGTGTAGTCTGCCTGCTCCATCCTGGGCTCTGGGAAGAGGGCTATCACCTACCTCACATCTAGTCTAGTCTAGTCTAGTCTAGTCTAGTCTAGTCTGCCTGATCCATCCTGGGCTCTGGGAAGAGGCCTACCACCTACCTCACATCTAGTCTAGTCTAGTCTAGTCTAGTCTAGTCTAGTCTAGCGTAGTCTGCCTGCTCCATCCTGGGCTCTGGGAGGAGGCCTACCACTTACCTCACACTCTAGTCTAGTCTAGTCTAGTCTAGTCCAGTCTAGTCTAGTGTAGTGTGCCTGCTCCATCCTGGGCTCTGGGAAGAGGCCTACCACCTACCTCACATCTAGTCTAGTCTAGTCTAGTCCAGTCTAGTCTAGTCTAGTGTAGTCTGCCTGCTCCATCCTGGGCTCTGGGAAGAGGCCTACCACCTACCTCACATCTAGTCTAGTCTAGTCTAGTCTAGTCTGCCTGCTCCATCCTGGGCTCTGGGAAGGGGCCTACCACCTAACTCAAACTCTAGTCTAGTCTAGTGTAGTCTAGTGTAGTCTGCCTGCTCCATCCTCGGCTCTGGGAAGAGGCCTACCACCTACCTCACACTCTAGTTTAGTCTAGTCTAGTCTATTCTGCCTACTCCATCCTGAGCTCTGGGAGGAGGCCTACCACCAACCTCACATTATAGCGTAGTGTACTGTAGTGTAGTGTAGTGTAGTGTAGTGTAGTGTAGTGTAGTGTAGTGTTGTGTACTCTGCCTGGCTCCATCCTGGGCTCTGGGAAGAGGCCTACCACCTACCTCACACTCTAGTCTAGTCTAGTCTAGTCTAGTGTAGTCTGCCTGGCTCCATTCTGGGCTCAGGGAAGAGGGCTACCATGCACCTCACACTCTAGTCAAGTCTAGTCTAGTCCAGTGTAGTCTGCCCGGCTCCATCCTGGACTGTGGGAAGAGGCCTACCACCTACCTCACACTCTAGTCTAGTCTAGTCTAGTCCAGTGTAGTCTGCCTGGCTCCATCCTGGGCTCTGGGAAGAGGCCTACCACCTACCTCACACTCTAGTCTAGTCTAGTCTAGGCTAGTCTAGTCTAGTCTAGTCTAGTGTAGTCTGCCTGCTCCATCCTGGACTCTGGGAAGAGGCCTACCACCTACCTCACACTCTAGTCTAGTCTAGTCTTGTCTAGTCTAGTGTAGTCTGCCTGGCTCCATCCTGGGCTCTGGGAAGAGGCCTACCACCTACCTCACACTCTAGTCTAGTCTAGGCTAGTCTAGTCTAGTCTAGTCTAGTCTAGTGTAGTCTGCCTGCTCCATCCTGGGCCCTGGGAAGAGGCCTACCACCTACCTCACACTCTAGTCTAGTCTAGTCTAGTCTAGTCTAGTCTAGTCTAGTCTAGTGTAGTCTGCCTGGCTCCATCCTGGGCTCTGGGAAGAGGCCTACCACCTATATCACACTCTAGTGTAGTCTAGTCTAGTCTAGTCTAGTCTAATCTAGCCTAGTCCAGTGTAGTCTGTCTGGCTCCATCCTGGGCTCTGGGAAGAGGCCTACCACCTATATCACACTCTAGTGTGGTCTAGTCTAGTCTAGTCTAGTCTAGTCTAATCTAGTCTAGTCCAGTGTAGTCTGTCTGGCTCCATCCTGGGCTCTGGGAAGAGGCCTACCACCTACTTCACACTCTAGTCTAGTCTAGTCTAGTCCAGTCCAGTGTAGTCTGCCTGGCTCCTTCCTGGGCTCTGAGGAGAGGCCTTCCACCTACCTCACACTCTAGTCAGGTCTAGTCTAGTCTAGTCTAGTGTAGTGTGCCTGGCGCCATCCTGGACTGTGGGAAGAGGCCTACCACCTACCTCACACTCTAGTCTAGTCTAGTCTAGTCTAGTCTAGTCTAGTCTAGTCTAGTCTAGTCTAGTCTAGTGTAGTCTGCCTGGCTCCATCCTGGGATCTGGGAAAGGCCTACCACCTACCTCACATCTAGTCTAGTCTAGTCTAGTCTAGTCTAGTCTGCCTGCTCCATCCTGGGCTCTGGGAAGAGGCCTACCACCTACCTCACACTCTAGTCTAGTCTAGTCTAGTCTAGTCTAGTCTAGTCTAGTGTAGTCTGCCTGCTCCATCCTGGCTCTGGGAAGAGGCCTACCACCTACCTCACATCTAGTCTAGTCTAGTCTGCCTGATCCATCCTGGGCTCTGGGAAGAGGCCTACCACCTACCTCACATCTAGTCTAGTCTAGTCTAGTCTAGTCTAGTCTAGCGTAGTCTGCCTGCTCCATCCTGGGCTCTGGGAGGAGGCCTACCACTTACCTCACACTCTAGTCTAGTCTAGTCTAGTCTAGTCCAGTCTAGTCTAGTGTAGTGTGCCTGCTCCATCCTGGGCTCTGGGAAGAGGCCTACCACCTACCTCACATCTAGTCTAGTCTAGTCTAGTCCAGTCTAGTCTAGTCTAGTGTAGTCTGCCTGCTCCATCCTGGGCTCTGGGAAGAGGCCTACCACCTACCTCACATCTAGTCTAGTCTAGTCTAGTCTAGTCTGCCTGCTCCATCCTGGGCTCTGGAAGAGGCCTACCACCTAACTCAAACTCTAGTCTAGTCTAGTGTAGTCTAGTGTAGTCTGCCTGCTCCATCCTCGGCTCTGGGAAGAGGCCTACCACCTACCTCACACTCTAGTCTAGTCTAGTCTAGTCTATTCTGCCTACTCCATCCTGAGCTCTGGGAGGAGGCCTACCACCAACCTCACATTATAGCGTAGTGTAGTGTAGTGTAGTGTAGTGTAGTGTAGTGTAGTGTAGTGTTGTGTACTCTGCCTGGCTCCATCCTGGGCTCTGGGAAGAGGCCTACCACCTACCTCACACTCTAGTCTAGTCTAGTCTAGTCTAGTGTAGTCTGCCTGGCTCCATTCTGGGCTCAGGGAAGAGGGCTACCATGCACCTCACACTCTAGTCAAGTCTAGTCTAGTCCAGTGTAGTCTGCCCGGCTCCATCCTGGACTGTGGGAAGAGGCCTACCACCTACCTCACACTCTAGTCTAGTCTAGTCTAGTCCAGTGTAGTCTGCCTGGCTCCATCCTGGGATCTGGGAAGAGGCCTACCACCTACCTCACACTCTAGTCTAGTCTAGTCTTGTCTAGTCTAGTGTAGTCTGCCTGGCTCCATCCTGGGCTCTGGGAAGAGGCCTACCACTTACCTCACACTCTAGTCTAGTCTAGTCTAGTCTAGTCTAGTCTAGTGTAGTCTGCCTGCTCCATCCTGGACTCTGGGAAGAGGCCTACCACCTACCTCACACTCTAGTCTAGTCTAGTGTAGTCTGCCTGATCCATCCTGGGCTCTGGGAAGAGGCCTACCACCTACCTCACACTCTAGTCTAATCTAGTTTAGTCTAGTGTAGACTGCCTGATCTATCCTGGGGTCTGGGAAGAGGCCTACCACCTACCTCACACTCTAGTCTAGTCTAGTGTAGTCTGCCTGATCCATCCTGGGCTCTGGGAAGAGGCCTACCACCTACCTCACACTCTAGTCTAGTCTAGTCTAGTCTAGTCTAGTCTAGTGTAGTCTGCCTGCTCCATCCTGGGCTCTGGGAAGAGGCCTACAACCTACCTCACACTCTAGTCTACTCTAGTCTAGTCTAGTCTAGTCTAGTCTAGTGTAGTCTGCCTGGCTCCATCCTGGGCTCTGGGAAGAGGCCTACCACCTATATCACACTCTAGTGTAGTCTAGTCTAGTCTAGTCTAGTCTAGTCTAATCTAGCCTAGTCCAGTGTAGTCTGTCTGGCTCCATCCTGGGCTCTGGGAAGAGGCCTACCACCTATATCACACTCTAGTGTAGTCTAGTCTAGTCTAGTCTAGTCTAGTCTAGTCTAATCTAGTCTAGTCCAGTGTAGTCTGTCTGGCTCCATCCTGGGCTCTGGGAAGAGGCCTACCACCTACTTCACACTCTAGTCTAGTCTAGTCTAGTCCAGTCCAGTGTAGTCTGCCTGGCTCCTTCCTGGGATCTGAGGAGAGGCCTTCCACCTACCTCACACTCTAGTCAGGTCTAGTCTAGTCTAGTCTAGTGTAGTCTGCCTGGCGCCATCCTGGACTGTGGGAAGAGGCCTACCACCTACCTCACACTCTAGTCTAGTCTAGTCTAGTCTAGTCTAGTCTAGTCTAGTCTAGTCTAGTGTAGTCTGCCTGGCTCCATCCTGGGATCTGGGAAGAGGCCTACCACCTACCTCACATCTAGTCTAGTCTAGTCTAGTCTAGTCTAGTCTGCCTGCTCCATCCTGGGCTCTGGGAAGAGGCCTACCACCTACCTCACACTCTAGTCTAGTCTAGTCTAGTCTAGTCTAGTCTAGTCTAGTCTAGTGTAGTCTGCCTGCTCCATCCTGGCTCTGGGAAGAGGCCTACCACCTACCTCACATCTAGTCTAGTCTAGTCTGCCTGATCCATCCTGGGCTCTGGGAAGAGGCCTACCACCTACCTCACATCTAGTCTAGTCTAGTCTAGTGTAGTCTAGTCTAGCGTAGTCTGCCTGCTCCATCCTGGGCTCTGGGAGGAGGCCTACCACTTACCTCACACTCTAGTCTAGTCTAGTCTAGTCTAGTCCAGTCTAGTCTAGTGTAGTGTGCCTGCTCCATCCTGGGCTCTGGGAAGAGGCCTACCACCTACCTCACATCTAGTCTAGTCTAGTCTAGTCCAGTCTAGTCTAGTCTAGTGTAGTCTGCCTGCTCCATCCTGGGCTCTGGGAAGAGGCCTACCACCTACCTCACATCTAGTCTAGTCTAGTCTAGTCTAGTCTAGTCTGCCTGCTCCATCCTGGGCTCTGGAAGAGGCCTACCACCTAACTCAAACTCTAGTCTAGTCTAGTGTAGTCTAGTGTAGTCTGCCTGCTCCATCCTCGGCTCTGGGAAGAGGCCTACCACCTACCTCACACTCTAGTCTAGTCTAGTCTAGTCTATTCTGCCTACTCCATCCTGAGCTCTGGGAGGAGGCCTACCACCAACCTCACATTATAGCGTAGTGTACTGTAGTGTAGTGTAGTGTAGTGTAGTGTAGTGTAGTGTAGTGTTGTGTACTCTGCCTGGCTCCATCCTGGGCTCTGGGAAGAGGCCTACCACCTACCTCACACTCTAGTCTAGTCTAGTCTAGTCTAGTGTAGTCTGCCTGGCTCCATTCTGGGCTCAGGGAAGAGGGCTACCATGCACCTCACACTCTAGTCAAGTCTAGTCTAGTCCAGTGTAGTCTGCCCGGCTCCATCCTGGACTGTGGGAAGAGGCCTACCACCTACCTCACACTCTAGTCTAGTCTAGTCTAGTCTAGTGTAGTCTGCCTGCTCCATCCTGGACTCTGGGAAGAGGCCTACCACCTACCTCACACTCTAGTCTAGTCTAGTCTTGTCTAGTCTAGTGTAGTCTGCCTGGCTCCATCCTGGGCTCTGGGAAGAGGCCTACCACCTACCTCACACTCTAGTCTAGTCTAGTCTAGTCTAGTCTAGTCTAGTGTAGTCTGCGTGCTCCATCCTGGGCTCTGGGAAGAGGCCTACAACCTACCTCACACTCTAGTCTACTCTAGTCTACTCTAGTCTAGTCTAGTCTAGTGTAGTCTGCCTGGCTCCATCCTGGGCTCTGGGAAGAGGCCTACCACCTATATCACACTCTAGTGTAGTCTAGTCTAGTCTAGTCTAGTCTAGTCTAATCTAGCCTAGTCCAGTGTAGTCTGTCTGGCTCCATCCTGGGCTCTGGGAAGAGGCCTACCACCTATATCACACTCTAGTGTAGTCTAGTCTAGTCTAGTCTAGTCTAGTCTAGTCTAGTCTAGTCTAATCTAGTCTAGTCCAGTGTAGTCTGTCTGGCTCCATCCTGGGCTCTGGGAAGAGGCCTACCACCTACTTCACACTCTAGTCTAGTCTAGTCTAGTCCAGTCCAGTGTAGTCTGCCTGGCTCCTTCCTGGGATCTGAGGAGAGGCCTTCCACCTACCTCACACTCTAGTCAGGTCTAGTCTAGTCTAGTCTAGTGTAGTCTGCCTGGCGCCATCCTGGACTGTGGGAAGAGGCCTACCACCTACCTCACACTCTAGTCTAGTCTAGTCTAGTCTAGTCTAGTCTAGTCTAGTCTAGTCTAGTGTAGTCTGCCTGGCTCCATCCTGGGCTCTGGGAAGAGGCCTACCACCTACCTCACACTCTAGTCTAGTCTAGTCTAGTCTAGTCTAGTCTGCCTGCTCCATCCTGGGCTCTGGGAAGAGGCCTACCACCTACCTCACACTCTAGTCTAGTCTAGTCTGTCTAGTCTAGTCTAGTCTAGTCTAGTGTAGTCTGCCTGCTCCATCCTGGGCTCTGGGAAGAGGCCTACCACCTACCTCACATCTAGTCTAGTCTAGTCTAGTCTAGTCTAGTCTAGTCTGCCTGATCCATCCTGGCCTCTGGGAAGAGGCCTACCACCTACCTCACATCTAGTCTAGTCTAGTCTAGTCTAGTCTAGTCTAGTCTAGTCTAGCGTAGTCTGCCTGCTCCATCCTGGGCTCTGGGAGGAGGCCTACCACTTACCTCACACTCTAGTCTAGTCTAGTCTAGTCTAGTCCAGTCTAGTCTAGTGTAGTGTGCCTGCTCCATCCTGGGCTCTGGGAAGAGGCCTACCACCTACCTCACATCTAGTCTAGTCTAGTCTAGTCCAGTCTAGTCTAGTCTAGTGTAGTCTGCCTGCTCCATCCTGGGCTCTGGGAAGAGGCCTACCACCTACCTCACATCTAGTCTAGTCTAGTCTAGTCTAGTCTAGTCTGCCTGCTCCATCCTGGGCTCTGGGAAGAGGCCTACCACCTACCTCACACTCTAGTCTAGTCTAGTGTAGTCTGCCTGATCCATCCTGGGCTCTGGGAAGAGGCCTACCACCTACCTCACACTCTAGTCTAGTCTAGTCTAGTCTAGTCTAGTCTAGTGTAGTCTGCCTGCTCCATCCTGGGCTCTGGGAAGAGGCCTACAACCTACCTCACACTCTAGTCTACTCTAGTCTAGTCTAGTCTAGTCTAGTCTAGTGTAGTCTGCCTGGCTCCATCCTGGGCTCTGGGAAGAGGCCTACCACCTATATCACACTCTAGTGTAGTCTAGTCTAGTCTAGTCTAGTCTAGTCTAATCTAGCCTAGTCCAGTGTAGTCTGTCTGGCTCCATCCTGGGCTCTGGGAAGAGGCCTACCACCTATATCACACTCTAGTGTAGTCTAGTCTAGTCTAGTCTAGTCTAGTCTAGTCTAATCTAGTCTAGTCCAGTGTAGTCTGTCTGGCTCCATCCTGGGCTCTGGGAAGAGGCCTACCACCTACTTCACACTCTAGTCTAGTCTAGTCTAGTCCAGTCCAGTGTAGTCTGCCTGGCTCCTTCCTGGGATCTGAGGAGAGGCCTTCCACCTACCTCACACTCTAGTCAGGTCTAGTCTAGTCTAGTCTAGTGTAGTCTGCCTGGCGCCATCCTGGACTGTGGGAAGAGGCCTACCACCTACCTCACACTCTAGTCTAGTCTAGTCTAGTCTAGTCTAGTCTAGTCTAGTCTAGTCTAGTGTAGTCTGCCTGGCTCCATCCTGGGATCTGGGAAGAGGCCTACCACCTACCTCACATCTAGTCTAGTCTAGTCTAGTCTAGTCTAGTCTGCCTGCTCCATCCTGGGCTCTGGGAAGAGGCCTACCACCTACCTCACACTCTAGTCTAGTCTAGTCTAGTCTAGTCTAGTCTAGTCTAGTCTAGTGTAGTCTGCCTGCTCCATCCTGGCTCTGGGAAGAGGCCTACCACCTACCTCACATCTAGTCTAGTCTAGTCTGCCTGATCCATCCTGGGCTCTGGGAAGAGGCCTACCACCTACCTCACATCTAGTCTAGTCTAGTCTAGTGTAGTCTAGTCTAGCGTAGTCTGCCTGCTCCATCCTGGGCTCTGGGAGGAGGCCTACCACTTACCTCACACTCTAGTCTAGTCTAGTCTAGTCTAGTCCAGTCTAGTCTAGTGTAGTGTGCCTGCTCCATCCTGGGCTCTGGGAAGAGGCCTACCACCTACCTCACATCTAGTCTAGTCTAGTCTAGTCCAGTCTAGTCTAGTCTAGTGTAGTCTGCCTGCTCCATCCTGGGCTCTGGGAAGAGGCCTACCACCTACCTCACATCTAGTCTAGTCTAGTCTAGTCTAGTCTAGTCTGCCTGCTCCATCCTGGGCTCTGGAAGAGGCCTACCACCTAACTCAAACTCTAGTCTAGTCTAGTGTAGTCTAGTGTAGTCTGCCTGCTCCATCCTCGGCTCTGGGAAGAGGCCTACCACCTACCTCACACTCTAGTCTAGTCTAGTCTAGTCTATTCTGCCTACTCCATCCTGAGCTCTGGGAGGAGGCCTACCACCAACCTCACATTATAGCGTAGTGTACTGTAGTGTAGTGTAGTGTAGTGTAGTGTAGTGTAGTGTAGTGTTGTGTACTCTGCCTGGCTCCATCCTGGGCTCTGGGAAGAGGCCTACCACCTACCTCACACTCTAGTCTAGTCTAGTCTAGTCTAGTGTAGTCTGCCTGGCTCCATTCTGGGCTCAGGGAAGAGGGCTACCATGCACCTCACACTCTAGTCAAGTCTAGTCTAGTCCAGTGTAGTCTGCCCGGCTCCATCCTGGACTGTGGGAAGAGGCCTACCACCTACCTCACACTCTAGTCTAGTCTAGTCTAGTCTAGTGTAGTCTGCCTGCTCCATCCTGGACTCTGGGAAGAGGCCTACCACCTACCTCACACTCTAGTCTAGTCTAGTCTTGTCTAGTCTAGTGTAGTCTGCCTGGCTCCATCCTGGGCTCTGGGAAGAGGCCTACCACCTACCTCACACTCTAGTCTAGTCTAGTCTAGTCTAGTCTAGTCTAGTGTAGTCTGCGTGCTCCATCCTGGGCTCTGGGAAGAGGCCTACAACCTACCTCACACTCTAGTCTACTCTAGTCTACTCTAGTCTAGTCTAGTCTAGTGTAGTCTGCCTGGCTCCATCCTGGGCTCTGGGAAGAGGCCTACCACCTATATCACACTCTAGTGTAGTCTAGTCTAGTCTAGTCTAGTCTAGTCTAATCTAGCCTAGTCCAGTGTAGTCTGTCTGGCTCCATCCTGGGCTCTGGGAAGAGGCCTACCACCTATATCACACTCTAGTGTAGTCTAGTCTAGTCTAGTCTAGTCTAGTCTAGTCTAGTCTAGTCTAATCTAGTCTAGTCCAGTGTAGTCTGTCTGGCTCCATCCTGGGCTCTGGGAAGAGGCCTACCACCTACTTCACACTCTAGTCTAGTCTAGTCTAGTCCAGTCCAGTGTAGTCTGCCTGGCTCCTTCCTGGGATCTGAGGAGAGGCCTTCCACCTACCTCACACTCTAGTCAGGTCTAGTCTAGTCTAGTCTAGTGTAGTCTGCCTGGCGCCATCCTGGACTGTGGGAAGAGGCCTACCACCTACCTCACACTCTAGTCTAGTCTAGTCTAGTCTAGTCTAGTCTAGTCTAGTCTAGTCTAGTGTAGTCTGCCTGGCTCCATCCTGGGCTCTGGGAAGAGGCCTACCACCTACCTCACACTCTAGTCTAGTCTAGTCTAGTCTAGTCTAGTCTGCCTGCTCCATCCTGGGCTCTGGGAAGAGGCCTACCACCTACCTCACACTCTAGTCTAGTCTAGTCTGTCTAGTCTAGTCTAGTCTAGTCTAGTGTAGTCTGCCTGCTCCATCCTGGGCTCTGGGAAGAGGCCTACCACCTACCTCACATCTAGTCTAGTCTAGTCTAGTCTAGTCTAGTCTAGTCTGCCTGATCCATCCTGGCCTCTGGGAAGAGGCCTACCACCTACCTCACATCTAGTCTAGTCTAGTCTAGTCTAGTCTAGTCTAGTCTAGTCTAGCGTAGTCTGCCTGCTCCATCCTGGGCTCTGGGAGGAGGCCTACCACTTACCTCACACTCTAGTCTAGTCTAGTCTAGTCTAGTCCAGTCTAGTCTAGTGTAGTGTGCCTGCTCCATCCTGGGCTCTGGGAAGAGGCCTACCACCTACCTCACATCTAGTCTAGTCTAGTCTAGTCCAGTCTAGTCTAGTCTAGTGTAGTCTGCCTGCTCCATCCTGGGCTCTGGGAAGAGGCCTACCACCTACCTCACATCTAGTCTAGTCTAGTCTAGTCTAGTCTAGTCTAGTCTGCCTGCTCCATCCTGGGCTCTGGGAAGAGGCCTACCACCTAACTCAAACTCTAGTCTAGTCTAGTGTAGTCTAGTGTAGTCTGCCTGCTCCATCCTCGGCTCTGGGAAGAGGCCTACCACCTACCTCACACTCTAGTCTAGTCTAGTCTAGTCTATTCTGCCTACTCCATCCTGAGCTCTGGGAGGAGGCCTACCACCAACCTCACATTATAGCGTAGTGTACTGTAGTGTAGTGTAGTGTAGTGTAGTGTAGTGTAGTGTAGTGTAGTGTTGTGTACTCTGCCTGGCTCCATCCTGGGCTCTGGGAAGAGGCCTACCACCTACCTCACACTCTAGTCTAGTCTAGTCTAGTCTAGTGTAGTCTGCCTGGCTCCATTCTGGGCTCAGGGAAGAGGGCTACCATGCACCTCACACTCTAGTCAAGTCTAGTCTAGTCCAGTGTAGTCTGCCCGGCTCCATCCTGGACTGTGGGAAGAGGCCTACCACCTACCTCACACTCTAGTCTAGTCTAGTCTAGTCTAGTGTAGTCTGCCTGCTCCATCCTGGACTCTGGGAAGAGGCCTACCACCTACCTCACACTCTAGTCTAGTCTAGTCTTGTCTAGTCTAGTGTAGTCTGCCTGGCTCCATCCTGGGCTCTGGGAAGAGGCCTACCACCTACCTCACACTCTAGTCTAGTCTAGTCTAGTCTAGTCTAGTCTAGTGTAGTCTGCCTGCTCCATCCTGGGCTCTGGGAAGAGGCCTACAACCTACCTCACACTCTAGTCTACTCTAGTCTACTCTAGTCTAGTCTAGTCTAGTGTAGTCTGCCTGGCTCCATCCTGGGCTCTGGGAAGAGGCCTACCACCTATATCACACTCTAGTGTAGTCTAGTCTAGTCTAGTCTAGTCTAGTCTAATCTAGCCTAGTCCAGTGTAGTCTGTCTGGCTCCATCCTGGGCTCTGGGAAGAGGCCTACCACCTATATCACACTCTAGTGTAGTCTAGTCTAGTCTAGTCTAGTCTAGTCTAGTCTAGTCTAATCTAGTCTAGTCCAGTGTAGTCTGTCTGGCTCCATCCTGGGCTCTGGGAAGAGGCCTACCACCTACTTCACACTCTAGTCTAGTCTAGTCTAGTCCAGTCCAGTGTAGTCTGCCTGGCTCCTTCCTGGGCTCTGAGGAGAGGCCTTCCACCTACCTCACACTCTAGTCAGGTCTAGTCTAGTCTAGTCTAGTGTAGTCTGCCTGGCGCCATCCTGGACTGTGGGAAGAGGCCTACCACCTACCTCACACTCTAGTCTAGTCTAGTCTAGTCTAGTCTAGTCTAGTCTAGTCTAGTCTAGTGTAGTCTGCCTGCCTCCATCCTGGGCTCTGGGAAGAGGCCTACCACCTACCTCACACTCTAGTCTAGTCTAGTCTAGTCTAGTCTAGTCTGCCTGCTCCATCCTGGGCTCTGGGAAGAGGCCTACCACCTACCTCACACTCTAGTCTAGTCTAGTCTAGTCTAGTCTAGTCTAGTGTAGTCTGCCTGCTCCATCCTGGGCTCTGGGAAGAGGCCTACCACCTACCTCACATCTAGTCTAGTCTAGTCTAGTCTAGTCTAGTCTAGTCTAGTCTAATCTGCCTGATCCATCCTGGGCTCTGGGAAGAGGCCTACCACCTACCTCACATCTAGTCTAGTCTAGTCTAGTCTAGTCTAGTCTAGTCTAGCGTAGTCTGCCTGCTCCATCCTGGGCTCTGGGAGGAGGCCTACCACTTACCTCACACTCTAGTCTAGTCTAGTCTAGTCTAGTCCAGTCTAGTCTAGTGTAGTGTGCCTGCTCCATCCTGGGCTCTGGGAAGAGGCCTACCACCTACCTCACATCTAGTCTAGTCTAGTCTAGTCCAGTCTAGTCTAGTCTAGTGTAGTCTGCCTGCTCCATCCTGGGCTCTGGGAAGAGGCCTACCACCTACCTCACATCTAGTCTAGTCTAGTCTAGTCTGCCTGCTCCATCCTGGGCTCTGGGAAGAGGCCTACCACCTAACTCAAAGTCTAGTCTAGTCTAGTGTAGTCTAGTGTAGTCTGCCTGCTCCATCCTCGGCTCTGGGAAGAGGCCTACCACCTACCTCACACTCTAGTCTAGTCTAGTCTAGTCTATTCTGCCTACTCCATCCTGAGCTCTGGGAGGAGGCCTACCACCAACCTCACATTATAGCGTAGTGTACTGTAGTGTAGTGTAGTGTAGTGTAGTGTAGTGTAGTGTTGTGTACTCTGCCTGGCTCCATCCTGGGCTCTGGGAAGAGGCCTACCACCTACCTCACACTCTAGTCTAGTCTAGTCTAGTCTAGTGTAGTCTGCCTGGCTCCATTCTGGGCTCAGGGAAGAGGGCTACCATGTACCTCACACTCTAGTCAAGTCTAGTCTAGTCCAGTGTAGTCTGCCCGTCTCCATCCTGGACTGTGGGAAGAGGCCTACCACCTACCTCACACTCTAGTCTAGTCTAGTCTAGTCTAGTCTAGTCTGCCTGCTCCATCCTGGGCTCTGGGAAGAGGCCTACCACCTACCTCACACTCTAGTCTAGTCTAGTCTAGTCTAGTCTAGTCTAGTCTAGTCTAGTGTAGTCTGCCTGCTCCATCCTGGGCTCTGGGAAGAGGCCTACCACCTACCTCACATCTAGTCTAGTCTAGTCTAGTCTAGTCTAGTCTAATCTGCCTGATCCATCCTGGGCTCTGGGAAGAGGCCTACCACCTACCTCACATCTAGTCTAGTCTAGTCTAGTCTAGTCTAGTCTAGCGTAGTCTGCCTGCTCCATCCTGGGCTCTGGGAGGAGGCCTACCACTTACCTCACACTCTAGTCTAGTCTAGTCTAGTCTAGTCCAGTCTAGTCTAGTGTAGTGTGCCTGCTCCATCCTGGGCTCTGGGAAGAGGCCTACCACCTACCTCACATCTAGTCTAGTCTAGTCTAGTCCAGTCTAGTCTAGTCTAGTGTAGTCTGCCTGCTCCATCTGGGCTCTGGGAAGAGGCCTACCACCTACCTCACATCTAGTCTAGTCTAGTCTAGTCTGCCTGCTCCATCCTGGGCTCTGGAAGAGGCCTACCACCTAACTCAAACTCTAGTCTAGTCTAGTGTAGTCTAGTGTAGTCTGCCTGCTCCATCCTCGGCTCTGGGAAGAGGCCTACCACCTACCTCACACTCTAGTCTAGTCTAGTCTAGTCTATTCTGCCTACTCCATCCTGAGCTCTGGGAGGAGGCCTACCACCAACCTCACATTATAGCGTAGTGTACTGTACTGTAGTGTAGTGTAGTGTATTGTAGTGTAGTGTAGTGTAGTGTTGTGTACTCTGCCTGGCTCCATCCTGGGCTCTGGGAAGAGGCCTACCACCAACCTCACACTCTAGTCTAGTCTAGTCTAGTCTAGTGTAGTCTGCCTGCTCCATCCTGGACTCTGGGAAGAGGCCTACCACCTACCTCACACTCTAGTCTAGTCTAGTCTTGTCTAGTCTAGTGTAGTCTGCCTGGCTCCATCCTGGGCTCTGGGAAGAGGCCTACCACCTACCTCACACTCTAGTCTAGTCTAGTCTAGTCTAGTCTAGTCTAGTCTAGTCTAGTGTAGTCTGCCTGCTCCATCCTGGGCTCTGGGAAGAGGCCTACAACCTACCTCACACTCTAGTCTAGTCTAGTCTAGTCTAGTCTAGTCTAGTCTAGTCTAGTGTAGTCTGCCTGGCTCCATCCTGGGCTCTGGGAAGAGGCCTACCACCTATATCACAAACTAGTGTAGTCTAGTCTAGTCTAGTCTAGTCTAGTCTAATCTAGCCTAGTCCAGTGTAGTCTGTCTGGCTCCATCCTGGGCTCTGGGAAGAGGCCTACCACCTATATCACACTCTAGTGTAGTCTAGTCTAGTCTAGTCTAGTCTAGTCTAGTCTAATCTAGTCTAGTCCAGTGTAGTCTGTCTGGCTCCATCCTGGGCTCTGGGAAGAGGCCTACCACCTACTTCACACTCTAGTCTAGTCTAGTCTAGTCCAGTCCAGTGTAGTCTGCCTGGCTCCTTCCTGGGCTCTGAGGAGAGGCCTTCCACCTACTTCACACTCTAGTCAGGTCTAGTCTAGTCTAGTCTAGT
Organism: Myotis nattereri; assembly: GCF_964212035.1. Lineage (NCBI taxonomy): Eukaryota > Metazoa > Chordata > Mammalia > Chiroptera > Vespertilionidae > Myotis > Myotis nattereri. The sequence continues at coordinate 14,647,582 of NC_138097.1, forward strand.
GTAGTCTGCCTGGCGCCATCCTGGACTGTGGGAAGAGGCCTACCACCTACCTCACACTCTAGTCTAGTCTAGTCTAGTCTAGTCTAGTCTAGTCTAGTCTAGTCTAGTGTAGTCTGCCTGGCTCCATCCTGGGCTCTGGGAAGAGGCGTACCACCTACCTCACACTCTAGTCTAGTCTAGTCTAGTCTAGTCTAGTCTAGTCTGCCTGCTCCATCCTTGGCTCTGGGAAGAGGCCTACCACCTACCTCACACTCTAGTCTAGTCTAGTCTAGTCTAGTCTAGTCTAGTCTAGTGTAGTCTGCCTGCTCCATCCTGGGCTATGGGAAGAGGCCTACCACCTACCTCACATCTAGTCTAGTCTAGTCTAGTCTAGTCTAGTCTAGTCTAGTCTGCCTGATCCATCCTGGGCTCTGGGAAGAGGCCTACCACCTACCTCACATCTAGTCTAGTCTAGTCTAGTCTAGTCTAGTCTAGTCTAGCGTAGTCTGCCTGCTCCATCCTGGGCTCTGGGAGGAGGCCTACCACTTACCTCACACTCTAGTCTAGTCTAGTCTAGTCTAGTCCAGTCTAGTCTAGTGTAGTGTGCCTGCTCCATCCTGGGCTCTGGGAAGAGGCCTACCACCTACCTCACATCTAGTCTAGTCTAGTCTAGTCCAGTCTAGTCTAGTCTAGTGTAGTCTGCCTGCTCCATCCTGGGCTCTGGGAAGAGGCCTACCACCTACCTCACATCTAGTCTAGTCTAGTCTAGTCTAGTCTGCCTGCTCCATCCTGGGCTCTGGGAAGGGGCCTACCACCTAACTCAAACTCTAGTCTAGTCTAGTGTAGTCTAGTGTAGTCTGCCTGCTCCATCCTCGGCTCTGGGAAGAGGCCTACCACCTACCTCACACTCTAGTCTAGTCTAGTCTAGTCTATTCTGCCTACTCCATCCTGAGCTCTGGGAGGAGGCCTACCACCAACCTCACATTATAGCGTAGTGTAGTGTAGTGTAGTGTAGTGTAGTGTAGTGTAGTGTAGTGTAGTGTTGTGTACTCTGCCTGGCTCCATCCTGGGCTCTGGGAAGAGGCCTACCACCTACCTCACACTCTAGTCTAGTCTAGTCTAGTCTAGTGTAGTCTGCCTGGCTCCATTCTGGGCTCAGGGAAGAGGGCTACCATGCACCTCACACTCTAGTCAAGTCTAGTCTAGTCCAGTGTAGTCTGCCCGGCTCCATCCTGGACTGTGGGAAGAGGCCTACCACCTACCTCACACTCTAGTCTAGTCTAGTCTAGTCCAGTGTAGTCTGCCTGCTCCATCCTGGGCTCTGGGAAGAGGCCTACCACCTACCTCACACTCTAGTCTAGTCTAGTCTAGGCTAGTCTAGTCTAGTCTAGTCTAGTGTAGTCTGCCTGCTCCATCCTGGACTCTGGGAAGAGGCCTACCACCTACCTCACACTCTAGTCTAGTCTAGTCTTGTCTAGTCTAGTGTAGTCTGCCTGGCTCCATCCTGGGCTCTGGGAAGAGGCCTACCACCTACCTCACACTCTAGTCTAGTCTAGTCTAGTCTAGTCTAGTCTAGTCTAGTCTAGTGTAGTCTGCCTGCTCCATCCTGGGCCCTGGGAAGAGGCCTACCACCTACCTCACACTCTAGTCTAGTCTAGTCTAGTCTAGTCTAGTCTAGTCTAGTGTAGTCTGCCTGGCTCCATCCTGGGCTCTGGGAAGAGGCCTACCACCTATATCACACTCTAGTGTAGTCTAGTCTAGTCTAGTCTAGTCTAATCTAGCCTAGTCCAGTGTAGTCTGTCTGGCTCCATCCTGGGCTCTGGGAAGAGGCCTACCACCTATATCACACTCTAGTGTGGTCTAGTCTAGTCTAGTCTAGTCTAGTCTAATCTAGTCTAGTCCAGTGTAGTCTGTCTGGCTCCATCCTGGGCTCTGGGAAGAGGCCTACCACCTACTTCACACTCTAGTCTAGTCTAGTCTAGTCCAGTCCAGTGTAGTCTGCCTGGCTCCTTCCTGGGCTCTGAGGAGAGGCCTTCCACCTACCTCACACTCTAGTCAGGTCTAGTCTAGTCTAGTCTAGTGTAGTCTGCCTGGCGCCATCCTGGACTGTGGGAAGAGGCCTACCACCTACCTCACACTCTAGTCTAGTCTAGTCTAGTCTAGTCTAGTCTAGTCTAGTCTAGTCTAGTCTAGTGTAGTCTGCCTGGCTCCATCCTGGGCTCTGGGAAGAGGCCTACCACCTACCTCACACTCTAGTCTAGTCTAGTCTAGTCTAGTCTAGTCTAGTCTAGTGTAGTCTGCCTGGCTCCATTCTGGGCTCTGGGAAGAGGCCTACCACCTACCTCACACTCTAGTCTAGTCTAGTCTAGTCTAGTCTAGTCTAGTCTAGTCTAGTGTAGTCTGCCTGCTCCATCCTGGGGTCTGGGAAGAGGCCTACCACCTACCTCACACTCTAGTCTAGTCTAGTCTAGTCTAGTGTAGTCTGCCTGCTCTATCCTGGGGTCTGGGAAGAGGCCTACCACCTACCTCACACTCTAGTCTAGTCTAGTGTAGTCTGCCTGATCCATCCTGGGCTCTGGGAAGAGGCCTACCACCTACCTCACACTCTAGTCTAGTCTAGTCTAGTCTAGTCTAGTCTAGTGTAGTCTGCCTGGCTCCATTCTGGGCTCTGGGAAGAGGCCTACCACCTACCTCACACTCTAGTCTAGTCTAGTCTAGTCTAGTCTAGTCTAGTCTAGTCTAGTGTAGTCTGCCTGCTCCATCCTGGGGTCTGGGAAGAGGCCTACCACCTACCTCACACTCTAGTCTAGTCTAGTCTAGTCTAGTGTAGTCTGCCTGCTCTATCCTGGGGTCTGGGAAGAGGCCTACCACCTACCTCACACTCTAGTCTAGTCTAGTGTAGTCTGCCTGATCCATCCTGGGCTCTGGGAAGAGGCCTACGACCTACCTCACACTCTAGTCTAGTCTAGTCTAGTCTAGTCTAGTGTAGTCTGCCTGCTCCATCCTGTGCTCTGGGAAGAGGCCTACCACCTACCTCACACTCTAGTTTAGTGTAGTCTAGTCTAGTCTAGTCCAGTCTAGTGTAGTCTGCCTGCTCCATCCTGGGCTCTGGGGAGAGGCCTACCACCTACCTCACACTCTAGTGTAGTGTAGTCTAGTCTCGTCTAGTCTAGTCTAGTGTAGTCTGCCTGGCTCCATCCCGGGCTCTGGGAAGAGGCCTACCACCTCCCTCACACTCTAGTCTAGTCTAGTCTAGTCTAGTCTAGTCTAGTCTAGTCTAGTCTAGTGTAGTCTGCCTGGCTCCTTCCTGGGCTGTGGGAAGAGGCCTACCACCTACCTCACACTCTAGTCTAGTCTAGTCTAGTCTAGTCTAGTCTAGTCTAGTCTGGTCTAGTGTAGTCTGCCTGGCTCCATACTGGGCTCTGGGAAGAGGCCTACCACCTACCTCACACTCTAGTCTAGTCTAGTCTAGTCTACTCTGCCTGCTCCATCCTGGGCTCTGGGAAGAGGCCTACCACCTACCTCACACTCTAGTCTAGTCTAGTTTAGTCTAATCTATTCTGCCTGCTCCATCCTGGGCTCTGGGAAGAGGCCTACCACCTACCTCACACTCTAGTCTAGTCTAGTCTAGTCTAATCTAGTCTGCCTGCTCCATCCTGGGCTCTGGGAAGAGGCCTACCACCTACCTCACACTCTAGTCTAGTCTAGTCTAGTCTAGTCTAGTCTAGTGTAGTCTGCCTGGCTCCATCCTGGGCTCTGGGAAGAGGCCTACCACCTCCCTCACACTCTAGTGTAGTCTAGTCTAGTCTAGTCTATTCTAGTCTATTTTAGTGTACAGTTGTCTTTCTAGTCCTTCCTGGCCTCCGCGGGAAGAGGTCTACCACGTACCTCACAATCTAGTCTAGCTAGTCTGCCTCACTGCCTTGCCTCTATCATGCGTTCTATGGGAAGTGTGCTACCACTAACCTCAGTGTCTAATCTGTTTCCTTCACTTGCTTATCTATTGTTCATTATTTCAGGTATAGAATTTGAATTCACTTCTATATAATGCCTTTTTTTTTTCTTGGCCTAGACCTACTAATTTAGAAATAATTAAGGTAATATTCAGTGATCTCAAAATTGTTACATTATACATGCAATATCACTGTAATACCTATCTCACATTTACCCCAAGTCTCACGAAATTTTCAGATATATCTTCCCATTGTGTTCTTAGCCTGTTTTTCCTTCTGTTTGGAGCCCTGTATCTGTTTACGCATCAGGCACCTCTACATTCACCTTGCTGCTGGGCGATTGCTCCCTTCTCATGTCAGCTTCCAAGATGCCGCCAAAGAGCAGGGCTCTTCTCACGTACGGGAATACGGTCCCCGCAGCTTTCCACACCTCATGTGCTAAATACATGTTGTATTTCCCATGAATGTGTATATGGAATGTTTTAAGCACTTTCTGCAATAAGGGTCCCTTCCCGGCTGGCCTGCCTCTATGGTTGAGCATCAACCTATGAACCAATGGTTCCTGGTTGGCTTCCTGGTCAGGGCACTTGCCCAGGTTGTGATCTTGATCCCTAGTGGGTGTGTGCAGGAGGCAGCCAATCAAGGATTCTCTCTCATCACTGATGTTTGTACCTCTCCCTCTCCCTTCCTCTCTGAAATAAAAAATATATTTTTTAAAAAATAAGGCTCCCCAACTTGCTACCAGATATTACACATTCATGTACCTCTCCGTCCACCCCACCTGGAGTGAATGTGGGTAGGAGGGCATCTGACTCACACACCTTGTACCTCAGTGAACAGTCACCATGGTTATTCCCCTGCAGGGGCTGTCCTCATAACAGCACAACGTCAGAAAGGCCGCGATGCTTTAAGTTCTTGCTGTACCCATTCTTACCTGGGCGCTGTCACACCTGCAACACATCTCTTTTGCATGACTTAGAAGTAAGACGGATTAAAAAACTGTGGTACGTCTACTCAATGGAGTACTACGCTGTCATAAAAAGGAAGGAACTCCTACCATTTGCAACAGTAAGGATGGACTTGGAGAGCATTATGCTGAGCTAAATCAGTCAGAGAAAGATAAATATCACATGATCTCACTCATATGTCGACTGTAATGATCAACAGAAACTGATGAACAAGAACAGAGGCAGGGAAGCAGTGATCAGATGCTCAAACCTCAGAGGGAAGGTAGGGGAGGGCGGGGTAAGGGGGAAAGATCAACCAAAGGACTTGTATGCATGCATATAAGCCTATCCAATGGACACAGACACCATGGGGTGAAGGCATGAACGGGAGGTGGGGGGCGGCTAAGGACACATATGTAATACCTTAATCAATAAAGAAAAAAAAGAAATAAGAATACGCCTTATAAGTGTCCCCATGTGCGCCAACATCGTGTATTATTGACAGTGTTGGGGAGATTCTAAGACCTTTCCCTGGACACTAGTAAAGGGAAATGACCAGGGCAACCGATCAGAACTAATTTGCTGCCGGCAGAGAAAGGAAGTGAGGGGGCAGATGCCATGTATTTGCCATTCCCCCAGGAGGACCTCACCTTCCTAATGAATCCAGGGTGGATGTTTTCCTCTTCGATCTGCCCACTGCGTGGGAATCGGTCTCATCATGAAAGTAGTAACCACATAGATTACAGACCTCTTCCCCGACCATATCCTGTAGCTTTTTTTTTTTTTACTTTACAAACACGCTGATAAATATTTCTAAAATTCATTCTTTGTGCTCATCTGTGGCTTATACTTCGGATAATGAATATTTATTCTGAAAACAGAGACCATGGTCATTTCCCTTTCCACCCCGATTTGCCAATAAGGTCGATGATTGAAGACCACGGCCCTATTATTCAAGAAAGAAAAGTTATCCTCTCTTGACCTTGGCCTTGACCAAGCTCCATTCCTGAAGCATCAACCATGTGGTAGAGGGTGAGGGCGGGGCATGGCTGAGAGCTGGGGTCCCGGGTTGGTCTTTCCGGATTTGCCCCAGCAGGGCCCGGGCCCAGGACCCTGAGAGAATCGTGGGCCAGTCCCACCCTGTGTCCCCATCGTAACGACGGGGCCTAATCTTAACCCTCTCTATCTGCACCTCACCCTGGAGTGGAGGCTCTGTAGCGTGAAGGTCACATGGCCCATCCCAGAAACCTCAGGGGCATGAACCAGATCAGTTTGGAGAAATTTAAAGGATGCAGTTTCCATGTGCAAGGCACTGAGACAACTCTCTCTCTCTTTCTCTCTCTCTCTCTCTCTCTCTCTCTCTCTCCCCCCCCCCCCACCTCCCAGCTGGCAGCCCCACAAGTGAAGCATGTCACAGGATGCTCAGGGGCTCAGGGGCTGCTCTAGGAAGGTGCCAAATGACACCATCACTTTCCCCCCTTTGGTGCCATCACTTCTTCCTCCTCAGGCCCAGGAGAAATCAGAGCTGACGTGAATGAAAACTTTGCCACTTCCTGAATGGAGGTCTAAACCCTGGGCAAAATGCATATTCAAGTTTCTCTGATTCTTCTATAAGGTCTCTAACGTTTCTATAATGAAACATCATAGGAAAAAAAAGACACAGTCAAGCAACGGGACCGTTTCACTGACACCCACTCACCTGGGCCGCAGCGTCCGGCTCATTATGGAGGGAAGAAGGAGAGGATACGTACCCAGCAAGCGGAGGAGGAGGAAGAGGACTCCCAGCGCGTACGACTTGAGTTCAGGGCTGACTGTCCTACGTGCGCAGCGACGAGGAAGCAAGAGAGAGATTATCGTCACTCCACGCAGTGGTTCTCAACCTTCCTCACGCCGCAACCCTTTCATACAGCTCCTCATGTTGTGGTGACCCCCAGCCATAAAATTATTTTCGTGGCTACGTCATCACTGTCATGTTGCTACTGTTATGAATCGTCATGTAAATATCTGATATGCAGGATGTATTTTCATGGTTACAAATGGAACATAATTAAAGCATAGTGATTCATCAGAAAAACTATATGTGTGTTTTCCGATGGTCTTAGGCGACCCCTGTGAAAGGGTCGTTCGACCCCCAAAGGGGTCGCGACCCACAGGTTGAGAACTGCTGCTCCACGGTAATTAACAGGCCCCAAGCCACACGCTGGGCCCAGCAGCACCCTTCCTGGGAAAGTTATCTGGGTTTTTCCCTCCACTTTCCCTGCCTCGAGTCTGGAAAACAATGGTAACTGCAGTGACAAGGTAAGTTTTTAATAAGCAGAGCTCATCTTGTCATGAAGACAGAATGCAAATCGGGCCCCTTCAGGCTTCACTGGAAGGCACCTCGCCGTGGCCAGGACAGGGAAGCATCTCGGGGTGACAGGCCCCACGTACCCGGGAACATCCCCTGGGAAGACATGCGTCCGGTGGCTCAGGCCAGAACCACGGCACCGGGGTCACTCTCAGGGCCTTTGAGAAATCAGCAGGACCTAGCAAGACTTGGCCCCGGGCGGCCCAGTGCAGTTAATCCAACCCTCTCCAGTTTCAGTACCTGTCCCCCCCCCTCACCCCCAGGAAAGGCACCCGACAGCGTCACGCTTCCACGTTGTGGACAGTCCCCACCTCCCTGGCTTGGGCCCCCAGAACTGTCCCTGGAAAGATCTCTCACTTTCTGAACCTCTGTATCATTTCAGCGAGGAGCTCGCAGGCCCGCTCTCTGCGGAATGTGCATGGCACACAACCCAAGCTCTTCATCTGGGACCGGCTCCCTGGGTCCTATTTTTGCACATTCAGTTGCGGGGACTGACTCTCTCCCGTGGGCCCTGCTTCTACACGTGGTGTGAGGCCAGTGGGACTGATTCCCAGCAGCCTCGGGCCCGGAGGGGAGGGGAGTGAGGCGGGTCACAGGCCCGGGGGCCTTACCAGCTCACCTGATGAGAATGATGACCGAGGGCGTCTGGGCCATCGCCCCGATCATGCTGCAGACACACATCACGCACAGGAAGGTGAGGAAGGCCTCTTGGCAGCCGGGGCTGGGGCACTTGCCGGGGACCACGGTGGCGTTCTCGGGCGGGCCGGTCGTCAGGCACGCACAGCCCGTGAGATTCTGAAAGGAAGCGTCCAGCCCTCCTCAGTGGCACCGCCAGCGCCTGCATCCCAAGCCGTCCATCGGCCGGAGCTGCGCAGCCCCATTACGCCCCCCGCAGCCTCCCATGCATCAGGCCTGAGCAAACGCGTTCGCGTTTTAAGGAGGCTGCAGAACGCAAGCAAAGAAAGGCATATGTATGGGGGGAGAGCTGAGCCCCGTCTCCTGTGCATTTCATTTCCCTGCTCGGGGATCCCTCCGTCGGCTGCACTGTAGACAAACGTGCCCCCCGCCCCATACAATTAGAGAGGAAATTGTGCTTCCACAATATGCTAAAACCTTGCCAATTAACACTGTAATTACCTGCCAATTTGTCCTCCTTCGTGCAGTTATAATTACACCGAGTGTATTAAAAGAAGTAAATGGGGTAATCTGCATCCCGCTGCTGGTCCGGTGCCCAGGGTGGCCCTTGGAACAAAGGCTGCGCCCTGTCAGGTGTGACGTGGCTGCCATTGTGGGGCCCAGAGAGCGGGGAGCTAAGGAAGGCTCTCGAGGGGCCGGAAGGCAGAGAGGGCTGAGAGATGTGGGCGCTCAGGGCGGTGCTGGGGAGCAAGCTACGGCCCGGGAGCACCCTGATCGGCGTATGATCGGAGAGGAGGAGGAGGACAGCCACTGTCGCCCATGTGGCTTCCTGGATTCCATGTGCCCAGCCGCCCAGTCCCAGGCACCGCGCTCCCGCTGCAGGAATTCCTGACGGCAACGGGAGGGGCAGGGCTGGGAGAGGCAGTGGCTGGCGAGCAGCAAGCCAGTTAAGGCTGAATAATAACCGTGCAGGGCCCTTTAAGGGATGCAGGATGAAAACAATCACAAGCAACGCACTGCTTTCCTTTCCAGGGCCGCTCAGCTTTCAGGGCACACGGGTGCGTCCTCCTGAGGGCCCCCCCCACTTTAACCTCCTCCGCCAGCCCCTCCCCCCTCGCCTCCTTCTTCCCCCTTCTTTTCTTTCCCCACGGAACATGCGACAGGCTTTGCTTATCCCACAAAGTTACCTGGATGCTTGCAGGGATGTCCAAAGCCGCTATGCCTGCCTCCAACAGCCCCCCTCCACCGGGCCCCCAACAGCCCCCCTGCCCGCCTCCAACAGCCCCCCTGCCCGCCTCCAACAGCCCCCCTGCCCGCCTCCAACAGCCCCCCTCCACCGGGCCCCCAACAGCCCCCCTGCCCACCTCCAACAGCCCCCCTGCCCGCCTCCAACAGCCCCCCTGCCCGCCTCCAACAGCCCCCCTACCCGCCTCCAACAGCCCCCCTGCCCGCCTCCAACAGGCCCCCCTGCCCACCTCCAACAGGGCCCCCCTTTATGACTGTGCCCTGCACACAGGCTTATCCAGGGGCTGAGGTTGGGGGACACACTGTTGGGCTGGATCCTCTGTCCTGAGCAATCTGCCCAGAGCCTGTGCCTTTGTGTGATTACAGCACCAGAACTTACCCACCAGACAGACCTGCCTGGGTACGAAATGCCCTAAGTTTAACACGAGTCACAACACTGCGAGAGCTAAAGTTCTGCAGCCATCAGAGTGCCTACCTTACAGGGGTTGGTTACACAGCCTCTAACAGATTCGCAGTGGAATACTATACAGCTGTCAAAAAGGTATGCGAGTGCTCTCTACGTACTTATATGAAAAGAACTCCAAGGTAAGTCACTGACAACAAACCCCCACAAACAACAGGTACAGAATAAGACCCTAAACATTAAAACCCAGAAGGATAGCCTGCAAGAAACCAGTAAGAGTGTCACCCACTGGGCAGAGTGGGGGTTGAAAAGTGCGAGGCCGAGGTAGAAAGGAGGGTTTTCACGCCCTCCTTTCTATACTTCCTGATTTTTGAACCATACGAATGTATCATTTCTTAAAAAGATTAAAAAGTCTAGAACTTTAGAAAATAAAGAAACCAACGGACGACGAATAACACAGTCATTGAGAATCATACGCCTGTGCCACGGCTCAGACATTCATTTCCACTGAGAAATGTTTCTATTCACATCCAATGATGGGGATAAATAATTACAATAAAGCCGAGACCATAAAAATAGAAAAATGAGTCTCTGGGATCTTGGATTCGTTTCTGCTGCTGAAGGAAGGCTTACGCGTGCTATTTTGACAGCGCACATTACAAACACAAAATACTCGTCAGCACTGTCAGAAACTCTGGGGAATAAAGTTGTTTTTGTGTGGGTTCCCTGCACATTCAGTACTGATGGATCAATTTCTATTAATCGTACAAATAAACTAATGTCTAGGTTGGAAGATTACTTTCCTAAGGGGACAGCGATGGGGGAGATGATGTTCTATATGTGAAATGTGGGAAGTGGAGGCCGGCCAGTGTGGCTCAGTGGTTGAGCATCGACCTATGAACCAGAGAGTCACAGTTTGATTCCCGGTCAGGGCATATGCCCGGGTTGCGGGCTCCATCCCAAGTGGGGGGCATGCAGGAGGCAGCCGATCCATGATTCTCTCTCATCATTGCTGTTTCTACCTCTCTCTCCCTGCCTCTCTGAAATCAATAAAAACATAAAACAAAACAAACATGTGGGAAGTGGAGAGTCCCTCCCAACAGTCTGGAATACGGATTTGCTTTTCTTTCCGAAATGCAGGCAGCTGCGAGGAAGGACCGGCAAGCCCTCGTCCTGTATCTGGAAAGGGCTGCGGCCTTCCCTCCTCCGTGTGACCTGCTCCTCACGGAGGCGGCCAAGGGCCGATGACGCCACAATGGCCCGGACGCTGTCCTGAATGACACCTGCTCCTCTGCATTCTAGACGTTATGATTTCGGGGCCAGAGAATGCTCTGGAGGGGAGATCCGCTGGTCTCAGGGCACAGCCTCCACTTACTTAATTCTCCCAACAGGCCAATAACCAACCCCGATTTGTAATGTGACTCCTTGCGTATTCATGACATTGGTGTCACGAGGAAGAATAGCTTGTGCTTTTACTTTCACCCTCTCCGGCTCCTTCCCTTTTAAAAAAATTCTTTTCCGCTCACATCCAGAAACCGCTTTATCATCTAATTTAAGAATCAGTTCTTCTCCCCCCACCTCATGGTTATTTATTTTCTCTATAGAAAAAAAATATTAATAACTGGCTAGGAATCTAAATGCTAAAAGCAAGGGGAATACATCTTTGGAAATGAAAATAAACGATCCGTGTTTCCTACTGCAAAAAAATGGCTGCTCCCCAAAGACACGGGATGAGGCAAGGACAGGAAGCAGGGAATTTCGACTCTCGGTGCCTGGAGGACAGCTCTCAGCCCTCTTCTTCTCTGGCCTCCCACCGGGGCGTCCCTGGGCCCCCAGGAAAGAGCAGGGTGGATGCCAGCAGGCCACTCCGGGAAATGAGACAGCTGCCCCCAGGACAGACAGGCACCAAGAACCCCAAAGGCAAAGGAGGGGAGGGTTTCACACAGGAGGGCGGCTGGAGTCGTCCCGCTGCAGGGGAAGCAGGGAAGCCGTGTTGTGTGGGAAAAGCTGAGCGTCACAGCCTGAGAGGAGGTGCGGCTGGGACAGACACACGCTGAGGACGCGGCTGGGACAGACAGACACAGGCTGAGGACGCGGCTGGGACAGACACAGGCTGAGGACGCGGCTGGGACAGACACACGCTGAGGACGCGGCTGGGACAGACACAGGCTGAGGACGCGGCTGGGACAGACACAGGCTGAGGACGCGGCTGGGACAGACACAGGCTGAGGACGCGGCTGGGACAGACAGACACAGGCTGAGGACGCGGCTGGGACAGACACACGCTGAGGACGCGGCTGGGACAGACACAGGCTGAGGACGCGGCTGGGACAGACACAGGCTGAGGACGCGGCTGGGACAGACACACACTGAGGACGCGGCTGGGACAGACACACGCCGAGGACGCGTCTGGGACAGACACATGCTGAGGACGCCGCTGGGACAGACACAGGCCGAGGACGCGGCTGGGACAGACACACGCTGAGGACGCGGCTGGGACAGACACACGCTGAGGACGCGGCTGGGACAGACAGACACAGGCTGAGGGTGCGGCTGGGACAGACACAGGCTGAGGACGCGGCTGGGACAGACACAGGCCGAGGACGCGGCTGGGACAGACACAGGCCGAGGACGCGGCTGGGACAGACACACGCTGAGGACGCGGCTGGGACAGACACACGCTGAGGACGCGGCTGGGACAGACAGACACAGGCTGAGGACGCCGCTGGGACAGACACAGGCCGAGGACGCGGCTGGGACAGACACACGCTGAGGACGCGGCTGGGACAGACACACGCTGAGGACGCGGCTGGGACAGACACACGCTGAGGACGCGGCTGGGACAGACAGACACAGGCTGAGGGTGCGGCTGGGACAGACACAGGCTGAGGACGCGGCTGGGACAGACACAGGCCGAGGACGCGGCTGGGACAGACACAGGCCGAGGACGCGGCTGGGACAGACACACGCCGAGGACGCGGCTGGGACAGACACACGCCGAGGACGCGGCTGGGACAGACACACGCCGAGGACGCGGCTGGGACAGACACACGCCGAGGACGCGGCTGGGACAGACACACGCCGAGGACGCGGCTGGGACAGACAGACACAGGCTGAGGACGCGGCTGGGACAGACACACGCTGAGGACGCGGCTGGGACAGACAGACACAGGCTGAGGACGCGGCTGGGACAGACAGACACAGGCTGAGGACGTGGCTGGGACAGACACAGGCTGAGGGCGCGGCTGGGACAGACACACGCCGAGGACGCGGCTGGGACAGACACACGCCGAGGACGCGGCTGGGTCAGACACAGGCCGAGGACGCGGCTGGGACAGACACACGCTGAGGACGCGGCTGGGACAGACACAGGCTGAGGACGCGGCTGGGACAGACACAGGCTGAGGACGCGGCTGGGACAGACACAGGCTGAGGACGCGGCTGGGACAGACACAGGCTGAGGACGCGGCTGGGACAGGCACACGCCGAGGACGCGGCTGGGACAGACACACGCCGAGGACGCGGCTGGGACAGACACACGCCGAGGACGCGGCTGGGACAGACACAGGCTGAGGGTGCGGCTGGGACAGACACAGGCTGAGGACGCAAACCCAGGGCAGCCTGGCTCTCTCCCCCCAGCTCACAGAGCAGCTTTCCAAGGGTGCTTGTAGCCTCACAGAAACCATTCTGGCTACAGCGCGGAGGACAGACCAGAAGGGGCCACCCTGAGCTGGGGGACCAGTTAGGCAACCACCACCGCCCTGGTCCAAGCAAGAGAGGAGGAAGGCCCCGAGCAGGGCGGGTGGCGTGGATGCGGAAGGGCAGGCGCGAGAGACCCTGCAGGTGGGACCCGCCGGAGCTGGTGACCAGTCACTTGGCATCGGGTTTCCACGCGGAGAACATGGCAGGCGGCAGGCTCCTGCCAGCTGTGTAATTCCGGCCAAGAAGCAAAGAGCCGCAAAAAGGTACCGTGGGAGATGGAGACGCAGAAGGCCCAGGGCGCTGCGTAGGGAAGAGGCCGAATTGATGCCACAGTGTCCGCTGTGGAAGAGGGCTCCCTGGTCATGGCTTTCTAGCCTTCCCTTGCATACTCGTGTTGCTGGGGAGCTCATTACCGCAGAGTCGTCCTCCCCCACTGACCCCTGTGAGTGCCTCGGGACACAGTCTTTTTTCCTGGCTCCACATGTGCAGCTTCCTCTGACTGTTTCCTTTCCTTTGCTCAGAGACGCCTTTGGGAAACCAATTGGATTTAGCAAGAAGGGCCCAGCAGTCTCCTCCTCCTCCTGATGGAAAGCCCTTCGCCGGAGCGGGGCGGGGCGGGCTGAGAGAAGACCCGGTGTGTTTGCCCACGCCTGCCCCTGCCCGTCGGGTTTAAGCCGCTGCGGCTGCCCGCGACCCCGCTCCCTCCCGCGCCCTGAGGAAACCGCATACCGTGCTGTTGCAGCCAGCGAAGCAGGCAGACAGGTAGGTGACGCCGTCCGCCCCGCACACGGGAGTGAAGGAGTCGGTTTGGCATTCACAGTTTTTATTGCAGGGCGAGTAGGGGTCCAGGGCTGCGCCAGGCGCTGAGCTGGAAAAGAAAGAAAACACAGAGCCGGTCAGAGAAAGGCCGGCTTCCCCAGGACCCCCAGGGATATCATATCTCTCTGCCCTCTGATGGGATGTGTCACCCCCTTGCTTTTCCTCCTCTTAACCCTAATGTCCAGCAAGATGCAGCCCAGAGCCACCACTAAGCATCTGCGGGCTGCTCCCCGCACCATGGAGCCAGGCTGGCTGGCTGGCTGGCTGGCTGGTGGGAGCTCTGCTCAGGGCCACCTCCTCCATGCTGCCTCTCCGGATTACCACAGCCTCCACTGGGCCAACAGCTCCACCCAGCACAGCTGACCACTAACGTCTCCCCTCTCCAGTCCTGTCTCTGTTTGATTCCTCCCAGCAGACAGCAAGCCTCGTGGTGCCTAACAAACTACTATGCCTAGGCTGCCTCAGTAATTACTGTCCGCCTGCGTGTGCTGATTTCCTGCGAAAAATAACACTGAGATATTTTAAATTTGCTTTTGTACCACTAAAGGCACAGTGACCTTGAGCAAGCAAACTGCAAAGAGGAAGGGGCAGAAGGGGTGTTTTTAGCGTGTTAAGAGGGAAAGGGTCTTTCCTTGAACCCAGCTCCACTGCAGCTTCTGGCTTAACTGCAGAAGTGGGCCTGGCGGCCTGCCTGGAGGAGGCGGCCAGGGAAGCGAGGCACTGCAGGCCAGCTGTGCCACAGCCTCAGCTCCCGGCCGGCTTCTCAAGGCAGCCCGAGTCCCATGTAGAAAAGGGGAAGCTGTCAACACCGGCATCTAAGGGTAGTAACCAGACAGTAAGAAAAGTTCCTTCGCTTCGCCTCTCCCTTCTCTCCTTTTTATTCTCCCTCCCACACTTACCAATTCCTACCCGGGCCAGAGCCTGTAATTACCGTGTGAGCGTAATAATAGCTCCGTTCGTCTAGGGAACTGTTGACGCCTATTCCATCTTTTACTTGAAGCTGAATATTACAATAAAATCATGTTTATTTCCTATCTTCATATTATTCCCACAGTCAGATAGGAGAAGCCGTAATGTGAGTCCTCCGGAGAGTGATGTCTGACCGACTCCCCGGCGTCTGTCGGCCGCCCTGGGTGAGCCGTCGAGGGGAGTGGTCTGCCCTCCCCGCCCAGGGGTCACCCGATTCTCTGACCTCGGGAGTCAGGCGCAGAGGCGCCATCCCCTCCTCCGCCCCGGTCCCTACGCGGGAGGGGGGGCCGGCCTGCGGGGCCGTCGGGCAGAGCAGACCCGCGGGACTTACGTGTTTCCGTAGGGCACCGTGACCCCGGCCACCGGGCCCGTGTCGCAGCCCAGGAAGAGGAAGGAGACGTAGCAGGCTGTGGACACCAGGTTGACGAGCATGGCCATGCGGATGGCGCCCAGGGCGGACAGGCTGAGCTTCTTCACCAGCAGGCCGCCCAGGAAGATGCCCAGGCAGGCGCAGGGGATCGCCGTCATCCCTGGAGGGCGGGGGGCGGGCCGTGAGCAGGGGCAGCGGGGCCTCCCTCCCGGTGCCCAGGTCTCGATCAGGGGCCGCATCTCAGCCCTCAGGGAGCTCACAGAAAGCTGGGGAGACACACACGTACGAACTCCGCTGCCAGGCGTCTGAATGCCCCCCTATTGTGAGTGGGGTCCCCGCACAGAAACACAGCTGGTGCGGGGATGACCGAGAAACAAAGACATATAGTGTGGGACGCACACGCGCTCTGAGAAAGGAGGGCCAGGAGCCGGGGCGCTCTCTGCGCTGCTGAATGGCCAGGTCCGGGGCTGCCACTCACAGGGGATGTCCCCCCCTCTTCTAACCAGGCCAGGGGTGCTCCACGGAGGGGCCAGGAGCTGTTCAGCCAAAGGGCCCACACCCGCCAGCCCCAGAGCCTCGCAGGAAAGAGCACCAAACCAGTCAGTATATTCTGGGCTCTTGGTGAGTAAATCTCAATCTCAATATCTCTCTCTCTCTCTCTCTCTCCCTCTCTCTCTCTCTCTCTCTCTCTCTCTCTCTCTCTCTCTCTCTCTCTCATAAACAGAGCCGTCTGCAAGGCAGCAGGACCATAACCTGTTACTTATGATTCCCAGAGAGTCGTGGGATTTTAGGACGACCAAAGCGCTTCATTGAAAACTCGAATGTAAATGACCACGGGCGTCATTTGTCCACGGGGTGGACTGTGCGGCCAATTTCCCGGCCCAGTAGCTCGTCCCCTTGCCAATCAGCAGATTCTAGGTCAGTTGACTATATCAACCAGCTGCTACATGCTCAGGGAATGCAAATTAATTTTAATATTAGAGTCAGAGAAATATAATCAGGGAGGTGGAGCTCTTTAAGAAAATAGCAGAGTGGAAGGGAGAGGGGGAGAGAGAGAGAAACATCAATGATGAGGATCATCGATCAGCTGCCTCCTGCACGCCCTCTGCTGGGGATCGAGCCCGCAACCCGGACATGTGCCCTGACCGGGGATCAAACCTGGTTCATAGGCTGACACTCAACCACTGAGCCACACCGGCCGGGCTCTGGACGCTCCTGCCGTATTGATTATGAGCAGGACAGCCTCCCCCACTCCCCCGGGGGCTGAGGCGGACTCACCGAGCAGCTGGTTGGCGGAGGAGGTGGTGAGGTTAAACTGCTGCTCCAGGTACTTCCCCAGGAAGGCAGCGAAGCCGGCCACCACCGCGATCTCCATGCAGGCGGCCAGGACGATGCAGGTGAACACGGGGTTGGAGAGCAGGTGCTTGGTGACCTTGGGGATCACTGAGGGGGAGAAGCAGGGGCCAAGGTCACACGCACGGCCCTCCCAGGCCCTCTGCCCGCAAGGCGCTTCTTGCCGGAGTCAGTCAATAGCAGTGGAATCACCCAGTTCCTCAGGCCAAAATCTATAGCCCGTAAGTCACCCTCAGCTCAGCACTCAGGCTGACAAACGTGGCTGCTTTTTTGTCGGTGACACTGACAAGTACTAAAACCGGAGACTATAATATGCCTGTTACTACAGTTTATCGGGAACACTAAATGTTTTACCAAAAAGGTTTTATAAGCAATCACAACTTATTCCCCCCACCCCAAGGAGATTGGGTTTCTCAAAAGGGAAAATACACCTAAATTATATGTTAGAAATAAAATTATAAGTGTATAACTATGTTCTATCAACATATCTATCTATCTATACACACACACACACTCACACATATACACATATACATATATATATATATATATATATGTAATTAACACTTACAACTGTATGTGTACTTAATCTGAACAATTCCAAGAAAGAGAGTAAATTCCAGGCTCTCCCATATCCATTCATAAATATATAAACTCCCCCACCCGTGCCTCCACCACCTTCACGGCCACCTCCCTGGACAGAGCCGCAGGGGCTCTCACCTGGGGGGTCACCTGCACAGCCCAACTAGGTCTGAGTTCTTCTTGATCCGATGCCATCGCTCCCCCCTGGCAGCCAATGGGATCAGCTCCCATCACGCGCCTGTTCCAATCTCCACCATGGACACAGCCACGCCCAGCGATGGCCCAGGGTCTGCCCCTCAGCGGTCTGGTCACACTTGCCACCTCACCCCTCCTCCCTCCAGTCCAGCCCCGCCTGCTGGGCTGTTTCCTCAGGGGAGCACCCTGCCCCAGGTCTTTGCTCCCCGTGTTCCTCCTCCCTCAGGTGGTCTTCCCCCACCCAATCCACCCAGCCCAGAGCCAGAGCAGGGCTTGTTGGGGGCACCATGTTAATCTCATTTCATTGCACTGTATTTCTCTTAAAGTACGCGGGTTCAGAAACCATTAAGATTTCCTTTTATATTAGTGCTTTTAAAAATGGGACATTTGGGCCTGGCCGGGGTGGCTCAGTGGTTGAGCATCAACCTATGAACCCAGAGGTCACTGGTTCGATTCCTGGTCAAGGGCACATGCCCAGGTTGCGGGCTCGATCCCCAGTAGGGGGCGTGCAGGAGGCAGCCGATCCATGATCGTCATCATCAATGTTTCTCTCTTGCTCCCTCTCCCTTCCTCTCTCTGAAATCAATAAAACAAACAAAATTTTTTTTAAACAGAAATTTTCCTTTTAAAAAAATTAAAAAAAATAAAAATGGGATATTTGGTTTCTTTTTAATTCTTTAGAAGTGATCTCATTATTTGGATATTTCCCGTGATTAGCGTCCTCGGTGTGGCCTCTGACCACATCTCCTTCACTAGGTGGGGCCATGGATCCTGCCAGTGCGAGCAGGCCCGGGGGACGCCCGCACAGCCCATCGGGTCAACAGTCACACCGTTATTTTACTTTATTATTGTTTTTCCCAGTTTTTCATTCTCTTGGCCTTTTCCACGCAATCTCCAATTTGTATCCCTTTCTCTAAATGTAACTAATATTTATTGAGAACCTAATCCACACCAGAAATAGATGCTTCATGCATACATGAACTCACCACACCTTTCTCTTCACGTGCACTTACGAAACAGTGACCTGAGCTATAACACACGTCAAGTGTGGCGCTGCATGGCGACCACAGCTCGGGACGACGCTGGGTTAAAACGGGGAGGTTTACAGCTGCCCGTGGGCAAGTCTGATGTGAGTACTGGGCCCGGTGGGAAGCAAAGAAGGTAAACATCTGTACAAGTGGAGTACGGTGACCACGCCAGGGGCTCCGCCCGGCCGTGACCACAGCAACGGTCATTCCTTGGCATGTGGCGTGCTGGTTTCCACCTTCATGGAAGCAAAAGCTCAGGCACATCCCAGGTCCCGGGAGAACCGGTCGGGGGGCAGGGTCACGCAATAAGCAGGTGAGCCTAGCGCACCCCCAGGTGATGAATTGGCCAGCTGTCCTCAGGCACACACCCACCTTACACAGGCTCAACCGCATCTCCGGGGAGACGGAGCCTCGAAATGGCCCAGCTAATGAGAATAAAATAATAATAGGGGACACGAAAGCTTTTAATAATGGTAACGGACAAGCTCAATAAATCAGAATGACAGGACAATGGGGCGGGAGCTGCAGACACACAAAACTTTTACACTCGTCACACTTGGGAAAGACGCCAAGTATCAGAGAACGAATCTCTATGGAAGAGGGACCGAGGGTCCTTTGACGTAAAGGGAGAAACTTGGTTATGAGAACGGACTGAACAGCCGACGGCGGTCAGCATCACGTGGCTGAGGGACCCAGCCCCACGGCCCCGCTGAGAAACCACCAGGCCACACTGTGCTCGTGGTCTCCGTGGTTCTGTGGGCAGCTTCCTGTTAAATTACTAAAACCTTCGGGAGGCGGCTCTTGGATTAAATAATTGCATGCCACACACACACACACACACACACACACACACACACAGGCGGAACAAAATCTTTTCAACAGGCACGAGTCAGAATAACAGCGTGGGGACGCCACCTCCAGTCCACGGTATCCATCCACGTACCCGCTGCTTCGCTGCGCGCATCCTGGCCTGGAGGGGCCTGTGTGTTTATTCTTCACAGGGTTTGGAACACTGCTGACAATCTGACTTTTTGAGAAATGTCATTTCAAAGAGATGTCTACGAGTGTTTACACGCTAAAAACCTGCGTTTCAGTGTTGAGATATTGTCCTTTGTCACGTACACATTGTTTCTGGAAGGATTGCAGGGGTATCTAGCTGATGGTGTCATGGTTAAGTGCGGGCTGTGCCCAGCCGGTGTGGCTCAGAACCAGGAGGTCACAGTTCCATCCCAGGGCAGGGCACATGCCTGGGTGCGGGCTCCATCCCCAATGGGGGGGCGTGCAGGAGGCACCTTATCAATGATTCTCTCTCATCATTGATGTTTCTCTCTCTCTCCCTCTCCCTTCCTCTCTGAAATCAATAAAAACATTTAAAAAAATCGCAAAAGGGCTTTTGTCCCATCAATCCCCTGCGGACTCCCTTTATCCTCCTTGGTTGGTTCATTATCAGTTGAGTGAATCCTTGTGCAAAACACCGGGACGAGCTCGGAATTTAGAGTCTGGAGACCTGGGCCTAGTCCCGCAGTCCTGATGGGTGGCACCAAGACAGTCATGCCCACCTCTTCGAGCGGACGAGCGGGCGAGTGCTCTGGGAGTCATTAGCCACTGCACACTGTGGGGCCGCCTGTGAAGGCTCTGAGCCGGCTCAGCTGTCCCCGATGTCCCTGCTGTCCCCGCGGTCCCCGGCGCAGCTATCTTTTCTGGGACAGGACGGGGCCGGTTGGCCGTCAGCGTGACCAGCACACAGACAAGTATTCAGCCTTTGAAGCTCTGCTCTTTCAAGGATCAAAGGCAGGGCTCTGCCTCCAGGGTTTAGGGCTGGGACCTGCCCACGGGAAAGCCCACCCGGGGGTCAGGACACGCCAGGCAGGCTCGCAGGGAGTCAGGCACAGGCCTGGGAAGCAAGTCATGCAAAACAAGGTCGATTCTGTGCCCCCTCAGCCCGTCCTGATTCCCAGCGTCCCCCCGCCCTCGATCCCCCCATAACCCGGCCGCCGCGGACGGGGTGCCTCACCTTTCAGCTGCTGGAAGCAGGAGGCGCCGCTGTCCGGCTCCAGCGGGTGCCGCAGCACCCCGTTGCTGGGCGGGGGCCTCTCGTACTCCCTCTCGGGGAGCATGGCCTGCTCGCTCTCCACGGCGGGGTCGGAGTGCAGGGGCAGCGACTGGGGGAACCCGAACATCAGGAGGGAGGAGAAGAAGAGTAAGGCACCGCAGAGCAGAAAGCCGGCCCACCAGGCTCCAATCCAGCGCGGGTCGTCCGGGGTGATGTCCAGGTTACCTGCAGCCGGGAGGAGCGCCGTCAGCGAGGGGGCGTGGCGGGGCCTGCACTTGGCTCACACACACACACACACACACACACATGCACACACATGCACGCACACAAACACACACATGCACGCACACAAACATTTATTATTCAAGGGTACAGTTTTACTAGGTATACTCATTTGCACCTCCCCCTCCCAAAGCAGTTAATCTGAAATCCCATTCAACACCCCACTCCCTGCTTTAAAAAAAAAA
Source organism: Myotis nattereri (assembly GCF_964212035.1). NCBI lineage: Eukaryota > Metazoa > Chordata > Mammalia > Chiroptera > Vespertilionidae > Myotis > Myotis nattereri. The sequence continues at coordinate 14,668,630 of NC_138097.1, forward strand.
AAAATATATATATATATATATATATATATAGAGAGAGAGAGAGAGAGAGAGCAGAATATATATATATATATATATATATATATATATATATATATATTTATTTATTTATTTATTTTTAGCAAGAGGAAGGGAGAGGGAGAGGGGGATTGAAACACCGGTGATAAGAGAGAAACATCGATCGGCTGCCTCCTGCACATCCCTACTGGGGATCGAGCCTGCAACTCGACATGTGTCCTGATCAGACTCAAACCATGACCTCCTGGTGCATGGGCCGACGCTCAACCACTGAGCCACACCGGCCAGCACCCCGCTCCCCGTCTTAAATCTGGTTCAGAGATCGGAAGGGGTGGCACAGAAGTCAAAAGCCGAGGCGCCTGGGCTGAAATCCCGCCCACTTCTCGCTGTGTGATCTCAGGCCAGTGATTTGAATACGTACCACCCCTCCACCCCCGTGAGTCACTGACTTATCCGTACGTCCCACCGTGATGACAATGACAGCATGTGCCGCACCGAGCTGGGGAAGATCGAGTGACCACAGGAGAACTAAAGGGCTCAGGAGACGCCTGGCGCGAAGTGAGCACTGAATCCATAACGTCATATTCATGGCTGGGGTGCTGCCTCCAATCTGCCACGGGCAGGTTAATTCAAACCTGGTGCGGCCTGTGGTTTGGGGCCAGGCCTCTACTGGAGAGCCTGCAGCCGGCTCGTACGCTTAGAGGCAGCAGCCCTGAGTGCGGCTCTTACACTGTCGTTACTTTGATTTGCCAGCTGAAGGCGTGAAGATATAAACCACAGCTCACTCCCTGGTGAGGGTTTTTTCTCTCTCTCTCCATGGCAGCGCTCCAGATGAGCTGCTTAGAAATGTCTCTTTGCTGAGAATTTCGTGTCCCCGGAGCCTGGAGGAGGCTCTTGGAGACCGGGGCCACGCACAGGAGCTAAGAACCAACAGGGCTAGGGCCTGGGGCAGGCGGATAGATGGACTTGGGAATGAAAAGGACCAGAGACGCCAGATGACCAGCATCTGTAAGAGGCTCTCCCTGCAGACTCTTCTGCCAGCACCAAGGCAAATGCCACCATCATTTGCTGCGGCTCAGGCCCGGTGTGCCCTCACCATGCCTGCCAGCCCTTCCGACAGCCCTGCACAATAGTCTTCTATGATCCCCATTTTCCCCAGCTGGAGAGAGCAAGGCGCAGGAAGGTCAGGGACCAAGCCCAAGTTCACGGAGCGGAAGGTAGGATGACCTGCACTGGGTATACAGCACGAGCAAGAACTAAACTTTCAGGATTCTAAGCCACGGAGCTGCTGAGGGTGTTTGTTACTGCAGCAGAACCTGGCCTATGCTGACTGATACAGAAGGCTTAGCAAAGGCAAACCCATGCTCCTTAAGAACAGCGGTCCTGGGCAGGCTGGGGAGAGTAACGGTGCCATCTGAGGTGCTTTGGGGGCAAGGCAGGAAAATCTCTTTACGTCTCTTTCAATCTGATTCTAGTTTGCGTCTTGATCTTGAAACGTTACTACAGCTTCAGCCTCCTGGCGAGGGCTACTGTCAGTCAGATGCCCAGAGACGCTGAAAAGCACCAACCTGTCTCCTTTACTTAGATGTACCAAATGCCAATGGAACTGGAGTCGCAGATGAAGAAAGACGTTCAAGAGAATGGGGTGAGGCCAGAATCCAGGCGTGGCATCCTCAGGGTGCCGTGAGCAGATTAACTGGGCTCCCTCCAGCCACCTGTCCAGTCCTCGGCCACTCCAGGCAGAGGGCAGTCTGGACCAGGGACAGCTCCACACTGGGTCACCACGCCGGAAATGCCCGGCTGTCAAGAGGCAGGAAATGTCCGTCTGTCAGGAGGCACAGCGCAGGCCGGCCTTGCATTGGTCTATAAGCTGGGAGGGTTCCTGCTTACCACTGTCCATTCTCTAACCCTTCCGCGTCTCGGACTCTGACCTTCGGCGTGTTTTTGTGGTTTTGTTCGGGAAGCTGTGCAAGCTTTGGGCTGCTGTTTGCGTGCTCCCTCTGTTGAAGGTCATGCAATCACAGGGGTTGAGATTTCTTCCCATTTCCCATGACCATTTCCTTATAAGTTCCGAAGAAAACCACTGGAATAGGGTTGAACCAGCTTGAAACTAACCAACCCAGCAACCCAGGAGGGTCCCCGAGGCTGTGAGGGGGCGGATCACGGCCAATGGGGGACATTCACTTCTCGAACCCGATGAACAAGTGACACTATGACTCTCTGGGTAGTTTTGGGATTTTTTTTTTTTTTCAGTCCATTTACCTATTTGTCTCACCCAGTTTGTGGAATTTTTGCTATGGGACCCGAGAACTCCAGGAGGGTGATTAAGTTACAGACCTAATTAGAAGTGGAGACAGGAAGGGGCTGAGGTGGAGGGCAGCATGGAACGCTCAGAGTCCCGGTTGTGGAGCTAATTCAGGGGTGGGGAACGTCCGGCCCGCGAGCCCAGATCATTAGGTCTGGCCCTGCCAAAGCATCAGGGGTGAGTTAGGCAAATGTCTGACCAAATAGAGCCGCTGATTTTTAAGCCGATAACTGTGTATGGCCCGCGAATGATGTGATAAATACCCAGATGGCCCTTGGCAGAGAGAGGCTCCCCGCCCCTGGGCGGATTCGTCCAGCAGGAAGGAATCCTCAGGCTCTCCCCCTGCCGCCCTGTGTCCGCAGCTGCTGCCAGGCTGTGCTAGGGAGGCAGGCTCCCTCCTTCATCTGCCCCCCGCAGGGCCCCCGAGGGCCGCTGGCACCTCCCCACGATCCCAGGCTCCCAGGCCGTGCCCTTCCGGGTCCCGCTGGCTCTCAGGGGAATTTCAGGAGCATGTGCTGGGTGTGTGGCCCCTTATATTCACGCTTAAGGACACACTCCCGCAGACCAGACAGTCCTAATGGGGGGCTGGGTCTTGGTGAGGAAACGATAGAGGATCATCCCTAAAACAACTGAGGGCCCCTCCTTAAAGCACAGCCCCGACCCATTCAGAGACAGCGCGCCTTTCAGTCACAGGCTGAGAAGAAGAAAAATCGCTCCAGAATTCCGTTTCTCCCACACAATACACTGTGCTCTCCTGCCCTCTGCCGGCGAGAAGCAGCACCGCAGGCCCGTGGCCTTAGAGGGGAAGCAGACAAAGGCGGGGAGTGACTCCCATTCCTGACACACACCAGGCAGGCCCACCGTGAACTTGGGGGGAGGCTGTCGTCAGCAAGTCGGACACGGGAGGCTCCACGCTGCCCATGAGCCTGGACCACGCTGGGCCCCGAGGGGTGAGATGATGGACAGAAGGAAGTGGAGACAGCACGTGTGTGTGGCCGTGGGGACAGCATGGCACAGGCTGGCACCCCAAGGGGACCAGGAGCAGACAAGCTAAGCTGCCCCCAGCCAGCCCTTGCTCCGAGGCACTAAGATGCCAGCTCATGCCCCGGGGGAGCGTGGGGATGGGCCTCCTGAAGCGGAAATGCCCTCACCCCGACCCGGGACGCCTGGGTTTAAACAGACCCACCCCTCGGGTTGACACGTCCCTGCCCCTCTCTCGGCCTCAGTCTCCTCGTTTGCACAAAGGAGGAGCTGGAGAGAATGACGTCTGAGGTTCTCTTTGGTTCCAAGATTGTGTTTATCCACAGGCCTTGATTTAAGGGGCCGCTGCTCATATGCCAGGGCTGATGCTGCCTGGCCATGCGGCTCCCCGTCCCAGGCAGCTCCCCTCACACTGGGAGGGCGCCCCTTCCTCACCCGCCTGCTGTCCCCGCTGGTGTGGCCTCCAATGAGGCGGCGGAGGCTGGCTTTTTTGTCAGATAAGTAAGATGGCAGCCGACTTGTTTCACGTGTTTTTTCTCGGACCCTCGTCCCCTTGGAGTAGGGTTTAAAGGGCCAATCAACTCCGCCAAAGCAGCCTTCCTAGACCCAGGCCTTTGAAGAATAAATAAGTAAGGCTGCTTCTTTTTTCCCCTTGGAAATTTGTAACATCATTAGCTACAAGTAAATATATCAGCGGGATTAATGGAGTGAATCACAGTGACTTGATTGGATTTAAAGCCGCATTATTTCTTTGGGGTGAATCAGTAAATTTGGCCCTGCCGAGCGATGATGGATGGAGAACTCAGGGACTGGGAGTTCTTATTGATCCCGGGGATAGATCGGCAGTAGGAGGTGGGATTGCTTCCCGCACGCTGTTTTCAGAGAGAAAGGCCTCCTCTCTCGGGCTTGAGGTAGAGCGGTGCCACCCAGGCAGGCAGTGACAAGGCAACCCCCAGCGGTCCCCACCCTTGGCATTCGCACCCTTGTATAGTCATCCCTTCTCTGCGTGTCACACACAGAATGCAGCAGAAGCAAGGACATGTTGCTTCTGAGACTGGGTTATGAAAAGACTGCAGCTGGCACAGCTGGTGTGGCTCAGTGGCTGAGCATCGACTCATGAACCAAGAGTTCCTGGTTCAATTCCTGGTCAGGGCACATGCCTGGGTCGTGGGCTTGGTCCCCAGTAGGGGGCGTGCAGGAGGCAACTGATCGATGTCTCTCTCTCTCTCATCCATGTTTCTATGGCTCTATCCCTCTCCCATCCTCTCCATCTAAAATCATTAGAAATATATTCTTAAAAGAGAAAAGAAAAAGGTGCAGACCTCACATAGGTGAATGGACCAGCATTCGATGAGCACTCGCGCATGCCTGGAGTTTCCATGACTAGTTTCTCATTCACTCCTCACCCAGCGAGGAGGCTACCAATCGCCATCGCCATTCATTTACAAATGAGGGTGAACCCCACCACAGGGAGCTACTCAGCCTCAGCAGATACTGGCAGAGCACGGACTTGAGTCCAGGCCCCCTGAACCCGACTCGTGCCCCTTCCATCTGATCTCAGGCGGGTTGCCAGCTGCACCACCCAGGTGCACACAGTAGGGCTGCCCCCAGCTAGGACGGTCTCAGAACCACAGGCTGACCGCTCCGTTCCCAGGCCCAGGCGGGGGGGGGGGGGGGGAGTAGGGGGGGGGGCGGGGACGGCGCTCGGAAACTGAGGGGTATCTCTTACTTGTATCAATGAACACAGCGTCCACGTAGATTTTGGTACAGAAGGAGCCCAGGATGAACCCGCAGGCGGGTCCAAACACCAGCATTGTGAACAGGATTCCTGGGGAAAGAGCAGGAGGCACAGATTAGATGGCAAAGCCCAGGGCGTTCCATGAGCAACACAGTCAAAGGCAAGGACACGGCTCTAATCAACAGGATGAGGTGTCTGATGATACAAATCGCATTGTAGGAATCAGCCTAAAATCCTAGAGGGCAAAAGCCTGCATTTCTAATTTTCGGAAACTCCATGGAGCACTCTGTATTGTGCAGGTATCCTATAATATTTTTAAAATACATTTTTATTGATTTCGGAGAGGAAGGGAGAGAGAGAGAGAGATGGAAACATCAATGATGGGAGAGAATCACTGATCGGCTGCCTCCTGCACGGCCGCTACTAGGAATGGAGCCCGCAACCCGGGTATATGCCCTGATTGGGAATTGAACGGTGACCTCCTGGTTCATAGTCGACACTCACCCACTGAGCCACACCGGCTGTGCGAATCCTGTAATCTTTTGATTGGTCAATCAAAATCAAAATGTTCGTGGGCCCCCTATACACTTACTTTCCAAGAATTTCACCCCCATCACATGAAGCATATCAAAATACAGACATGTCTATCACCAAACCATTTTTCTGCCATACACATTTTTGAAAGAATTTCTATAATTTTGCTTTTTCCTTTATTTGGCACTATGTCATTTGTTTAATTTATGGTTGGCGACGATTTCTCAGCACCCATTGTGCAAACTCAGGAATCCTCGGACGGAAGAAAAATTGAAGCCACAAATTATTTCCAAATGTGATGAGATGTTTATGGGCATGAAACTTAGCAAGTAACAAAGCTGACATAATGGCGTGCCCTGAGAACGTCGGATTAGGTAGGTATTCATTTCGGTGTTGCGGATTTTAGCGTTGCTATCTGTTGTTGTTCCAACAGTGGCTCAGGAGCCAAGCTTCCCAGCCGACTTAAAAAGATGGTGCTAGCCCGGCCTGTGTGGCTCACTGCCCGGGTCCCAGGCCCAGCTCCGGTCCCTTCCTGGCCACGAATCTGCGGCCACAGTGGCCTCATGGGGCAGCCTGATTTGAGGCCGTGGCAGAGACAACACTGGCAGGGCAGGGACCAGAGGAGCTGAGGGCTGTGTGCGGGACACAGGAAAGATCACTTCAGGGGAAGTCGGTGCTTTCCTCCGAGGGGGGATTTGCTGATAAAACCTCGGGGAAACAGACCAGGATCTCTACGTAGCGTCTCACTGGCCAGTGCACGTGGGTGCGTGCTTCGGCCTCGTTACGACTGAAAGTGGTCTAGTTGGTCCGCTGTTTTGCCTGCGTATGCCGGAAGCACTCAGAACGGGGTACAGCCCCCTATTCACCTGCCCTGAGGCAATGTCTTTCTTCAAGTCGTCCCTTCCCAGGTACCTGAGCTCAAACAAAAATACACATGACCCCTGACAAGGTTCATGTCACCATACTCTTGTTATAAATGGGAGAACAGAGCTCAGAGAGGTTAGTCAGTTGCCTCGGGGCCACACAGCTCGTACATGAGAGAGGGACCTTTGAACCCAGGCTCCGGGGCCACCGAGGCTCTAGAGAAAGACCAGGAGGCGAACCCTGGGACAGCAGTGGGATCAGCCAGACCTCAGCTGAGCATGGATGGAGACAAGACCTTGCAACACACGGGGGATTACATGCAGTGCAACACAACTCGTGTCATAGAGCCCTTTCTGTGCCTCGGGGATGGTGAGTCCCAGGAGGGCGGCCTGCGTGCGGTCTCCCCTAGCAGGGGTCTGTTTCCCTGGCTGGACTCAGAGTCACTCTAAGTCCCTCCAAGGAGGTGGCGTGCAGAGGGCGCCCAGGTCGGCTGCGGCTCTTCGCCCCTAGATGGCAGCATCAGCCTAGAGAAGACAGGGTCTGGGCTGTGTCCGCCCCTTCCTAGCCGCCCCTGAAACATAATGCCGACTCCCCGGCTGGCATAATTCTGTTCTCACTCCCATTTGCCCTCCGTGCCCTCCATTGAGACAAGTGTGTTCCACTGTCTTCAACTATGCAGGCTGAAATGTCCCCCCTGAGAAGGAGCGTTCTGCCTCACACATGCACAAATAAAACACACTCCATAAACAGCAGGAAGCCTGCGAAACATGGGATACATATGGCCCAGCCTGTGTGGCCCAATGGGTGTATACTGACCCATGAACCAGAAGGGGCACATGCCCGGGTTGCAGGCTTGGTTCCCAGTAGGAGGCGTGCAGGAGGCAGCTAATCAATGATTCTCTCTCATCACTGATGTCTCTCTCTCTCTCTCTCTCTCTCTCTCTCTCTCTCTCTGATCAATAAAAATAAGTTGCTGCTACTTGTTGAAGAAGTTCTGTCTGGTTCTCACACGGGCACAGCCTGCCTCTTCAAAGGACCCCAGAGCCACAGCGAACTTTCCCAGGGGCCTCTGGGAGACAGCAGGGCCGCCCAGAGGCAGGCCCAGCCCCGGCAGGCGGAGCTGTCGGCCACTTCTTGGTATTTCTCATTCTCATTCACCCGAGTGCTCAGGTGGTCACCCCACGGGCCCTAATTTTGTCCTCACTGCTTAGGACCCACCGCCACGTCTGCCTGGCCACGCCGATGCCACTACCAACAGCGACGCCAAGTAAGTCTCCTCGAAGTGCCTGGGGGCCAGGACCCTCAGACACGTCTATAACGTCGTCCTCACAGCCGCTCTGGGACGCGGGTCTCCCCCTCCAGTTTACAGATGAAGCAACTGAGGCACCGAGAAGTTCGGTTTCGGCTTATGGCCCCACCACGGGATCGGAGCTCAGGTTCTGTGGGCCCTCGCGCCTGCACGTCCTCCGACCCACCATTTGGCAGGAGGAGGCGGCTGCAGAAAGGCTGCGGGCCATGGAAATCCTTCGAATAAATTCTAAAGGAACCTGTGTCTGCAGGGCTGAGTTCCCGCGCTGAGCTTTAGCCTGCCTGTCACTTGGAGGCCGAGTGGCTTGAAGGAGACAGAACGGACTCAAGCACGTCTACACACACCCATGGGGACTTTGCCCCTTGCTCAGCGTGGGGGGACCTCGGGGCCTTCCTTTACCTGCCTTCAGCTCAACAAGACTGTGGTCCCCCATCGGTGGAAATGGGGGAATGCTCTGACATTTCCTCTTACTCGCCACCAGGGGGCGCCAGACACCTGCTCATGACAGGTACAGCTTGTCCCCTGTGGCTGGAGGTTTGTGGTTCCAGGTGGGAGGGTTCCTGGCAGGAGGGCACTTTGGCAAATGATTGGGCAGATCTGTGGGCATTACTGAAGGGCCTCACGCTGCGTCTGGCAAGAAAATGACCACTTCCAAATGCCCGCGCCTTCGAAATCATATTCTCCTATCAGACAGTATGATGATAATCACATTATCCCAACCACGCACCGTGCCTTGACATCCCTCCCCAACTGGTACGATCTGTGGGTGATTAATCTTCCTAAAATCTCATGCAATCATACCCTCCCCCGCTTGGAACCACCAGGGGCGTCCTTCTTTACAACACAAAGGCCACACGTGCGCCTGGCAGCACCATGGGCAGGGGCAGGCCCGCAATGCCAGGCTGCACAGCCCCGACCCGCCTTGGTGGCCAGCCCCTGAGAGCAGAACTGGAAATGATCCCAATCTGTGAGCCTCTTTTCGTGGCAAATTGCTCGGTTCTTCATGGAGAAGAGGGAGCAGGAGGCAGCTATGCAAAGCCAGAGAGCAACGTCTGTCCGTGGGACTCCAGTGGGGTGACCTGAGGGGCTGGATGGCGCTCCTCCCACCAGAAGCCCTGGGCAGGCGGCAACTGGAGCCTCCAGTTTCCCTCCCTTCCTTCCTTCCTTCCTTCCTTCCTTCCTTCCTTCCTTCCTTTCTTTCTTAAAATACACTTGTTTATTTATTTCAGAGAGGGAGAGAGAGAGAGAGATAGAGACAGAAACAGCCATCGGCTGCCTCCTGCACGCCCCCCACGGCGCGCCCTGGCATGTGCCCTGACTGGGAATCAAACCGTGACCTCTTGGTTCATAGGTTGACCTTCAACCCCCGAGCCACACCGGCCGGGCGACAGATATTTCTAACGGATGAAAAACTTCAAATATACAGGTAGAGAGAACAGACTAAAATAATGAAGACCCAGAGACCCATCACGAACTCAACCTGTCATCCGGGAACGCATGGTCAGCTTCCCACATGCACACCCATCTGCGTCTCCTACCTCTGTGTCACTGAAGCAAACCCCAGACACCATTCAGTCCCCTGCCATTTCAGGACCCCTCTTTAAAGGAGGAAGACACACCACCACGCTATGATCACCCCTCTTCTCCACTCCCCCCGCATAGACAGTGATGCTTCACATGCTGAGACTTTGCAACGGGGTAGGGGTGGGGGTGGAGGGGTGTTAAACCCGTGTGTAGACCAAGCCCTGCGGCTCCCAGCAGGACTTTACTAAGAACACGGTGTTGAGAAGGAGACTCTGAATTGGAGCCTCATGTTCTCCCCACTCCCCTTTGCCTCCGCGGGGTGGGAGGGGGGGCTCACAGAGCTGTTTCTGGATGAGCCTGAGGCCCACGCCACGGAGCCGATCTCCTCCGTGCTCTGACCGCCCGGATTCTAATTTGGGCAGCCGCCCACTTTGCCTTCTACACGATTTTCCGCTTTGCTTTCTTAGTATAAAAGCATAAACTATGTTATCGTCATAACATCGTCATCTTGACTAGTTTACGTTTTATTTTTAGCCCTTTGGGGAGGGGAAGGCAAGAAAGGAAGGCAGACAGTGGGCTGGTGTCACCTGGGTGGCCCTCAGCCACCTCTGGGGAAGGAAGGCTTCCCCATGAGCCACGCAGGGATGCATCTATAACTGCAGAACTGTGGGGGGCTGGGGGCTTTCAGATGAGAGAGGAAGATGAATGGGACGGGACGCGTTGCTGAAAGCCACCTCCTCCCCCCGCAGGCCTGGCCCCCTCGGCCCTGGGCCTGGTGGATGGGGGTGAATTCTAACGGAGCTGGGACCGAGGGCTGAACGGCACTAGATCACACGAGAACCCCCAAATCGATGCCCCTGTCCGCAGAGTATTTCATTTCATCCTGACACTCCTATGCTCTGGCCCTGGTTGGCCTACTCAGATCACCTCTCAGCCTCACCACCACCACTGGGACAGGCGCAGAATTCCTGCTGGGAGGGGTATCCTGGGCCTTGTAGGATGTTTAGCATCACCCCTGGCGCCGACCTGTTAGGGGCCCCTCGTATTGACAACCCCAAACGTCTCCAGCTATTGCCAAGCCCCCTGGGGACAGAGTGCCCTGACTGAGAATGGTGGGTTTAGGGCTCACTAGGGCAAGGAACTCCGTTTATTCCTTTTGCTTCCCTACAGCCCAGCACAGATGAGGGATCCCCAAAACTCATGCATCCCTCAGAGTCACCCTGTGAGACAGGCGTGGGACCCATCACATGCCCAGCTAGGTTCCAATCTCCTGGGTCACACGGCTGGTAGCCTCACAGCTGCCCTGTTCCCCAGCCCTGGGGAGCGGGCGGGAGCTGGTTGGTGGGAGCTTCCTCCGGGATTCTCCCACTTTCTAGCTCTGGGCGCCAAAGGAGCGAGGCTGCTAATGCCACTTGGGCCAGAACGTTCCCCGTGCCCGCAGCTGTAATTAATGAGTGTGGGGACCTCTGAGCTCCGGGATCAAAGTGTCTGGAGCCCCATGGCCCCCCGAGCATGAGAGGAGCAGGGTTCATTTTTTTAAAAAAAAAATCTTTCTAGCAGCTAAAGCCTGAATAAAGGACAATGATTTCAATGAGCTTTGCAACACGCGGCGGCCAGAGGCAGCCGGCACCCCAGCGCAGTCGGGCTGTGAATGAATTTAGTTACAGACTGAAGTGCTATCTTAATTAGGTTTAGAGTCTGGTTTCCTTGTGGAAGAGGAAAGTAGAACAGAGTAAACCGTCTGATTCATATTTGCAAGTGGGAGGGAGGCGGGGTGGGGGAGGGACTGCCGTGGCTTGCGATCTAGAACCGACAGGCTGAGCAGAAAAGCCTCCTTTTTTCACTCAGCCGCTGGAGGCCGGCCTCTAAGCTTCCCCGGAGAGGCATGCCCATGGCGAGGGCCACGGCGGCTTCCCGCGCCTGTATGCCGAGCGCCATCCTGCCTGCCCGCCGGATGCCACACAGCCGTGTCCTTAAGAGGGAGCTGGGCACGTGGCATTACTGCCACGCAGTCAAGTGGCCACAAAGGAAAAACGTGCCTGTGCCGATGCTCCCAGTTCTAGAAGCTCAGAGGTGTGGACTGTGCACCGGCGAGGCCGAATGCGCTTCCTGTAATGGCTGCTGCCGACGCCTGACCCCAGGCGGGTGCCTCGAGCACAGCGCGCTCAGAGGTCTCCCGGCTGCGGGACGCCCAGTGCTCGGAGACCCCAGTACAGCTCGAGTCTGAACTGCTCAGCCCACTTTCCCTGCCTTTGCTTCAATGGACAATTTGCAAACACTCGCAGGTGAGCCGTGTGGCCCAAACCAGACGACATACACACAGGCCACTGATAAATACGTACAGCGCTGTAAATGTATTTGCTGTTCCTTATGCTTTTCTTTATAACCTACTAGAGGCCCGATGCACAAAAATCTGTGCAAGAGTACGCCTTCCTTCCCCCGCCTGCAGGCACCGGCTTCCCTCCGGCACCCGGGACACGGGCTGTTTCCTTCCGGCCACCGGCAGGCATCTGGGACCCAGGGTGGCTTCCCTCAGGCTGCCCACAGGCACCCAGGACCTGAGCTGGCTTCCCTCCACCCCGGCTTTGTCAGGAAGGTCATCCGGAATGACGTCCGGAAGACGTCCGGTCTAATTAGCATATCACCCTTTTATTATTACAGATTCTTTCCTCTGGCCTGCTTTACTGTAAGAATGCAGTATATAATACGAATAACATACAAAATATGTGTTAATCAGCAATGTTTTGGTAAGGCTTCCAGGCAACAGTAGCTATTAGCAGTGAAGTCTTTCCTTCCTCCCTCCCTCCCTCCCTTCTTTCCCTCCCTCCCTCCTTCCCTCCCTCCCTCCCTTCCTTCCCTAGACCGCGAGGGAGGCTGCTAGCCTTCGAAGGCATGGCTCCCTCCTTTAAACTCACCAGTCATGCTCGCCAGGACTATCACACAGCTTTTCATCCACTTCTACACAGACCCAGCAGGGGAGCCGCAAACATTTTAATATTAGACTGCGGTGATAGCTGAACAACTCTGTAAATTGTGCCCATAAAATGAGTGAATTTTATGGCATATAAATTATGCCTCAATAACAGTGTTTAAAAAAAAGAAAAATGTTCTTAAAAAGAGCCGTAAAAGGGTTTGAGCACATGGCCCCTGGTTAATTATCCCGGGAAGCAGGCCGCATGCTGATGGCAGCTCAACTACTCAATGGTGGAGCCACTCTCCTCTTCTCCAAAGAAAAACTGGAATTAGCCCGGCTGGTGTGGCTCAGTGGTTGAGCATCGACCTATGAACCAGGAGGTCAGTGTTCGATTCCTGGTCAGGGCACATGCCTGGGTTGTCAGCTCGATCCCTGGGCGGGGGGGTGGGGGGGCGGGGGGGGAGGTGGGGGGGGTGCAGGAGGTAGCTGATCAGTGATTCTCTCTCATATTGATGTTTCTATCTCTCTCTCCTTCTCCCTTCCTCTCTGAAATCAATAAAAAGATATATTTTTTTAAAAAAGAAAAACTGGAATTAGATTCCAATCCATCTAACTGGAAGCTCTGGCAAACGTTCAGAAGGTGGGGGAGGGAGAGGATGTTAGAATTTTAGCAAAAGGCGCCTTCCTCCTGGGCTCACCCCGGGGGGCCACTGCCTGGAGCCCCAGCAGGTCCCATTAGGCCTGTCCGTCCAATGCAGGACCCGTGGTCGGAACAGCTGCAACCCCAGTCACTCGCAAGCGCAGAGTAATCGAACCCCTGAGTGCCATTCATCTCATCTGTAACATGACCATAACTCATTACCTACCTCATAAGACGGGCCTAAAGCAGGGGTGGGGAACCGCCAAGAGCCATTTGGACATGTATAACACAATTCGAGGGTCGTACAAAATTATCAGTTTAAGCATTAGCTGCTCCGGTTAGTCAAACACTTCGTTAACTCACCCCTAATGACTTGGCAGGGCCAGACCCAATGATTTCTCGGGCCTTGTATGGCCCGCGGGCCAGACGTTCCCCACCCCTGGTCTAAAAGGGCTAAAACCAGAAACTTGGACAATGGCTTTATTATTTTATTAATAATCATTATCAATGATTTTATTATTTTATTTCATTTGGGAATAAGTGTAGGCAGAGCCCTCACCTTGCCCCTGGGCGTGAGTTTCTGTGATTTCATTCAATGTTTACAGTGATCCTTTGTAATGGCTCTGACTGTGCCCCTTTTATAGGAAAAAACAGGCTCCCAGAGGGTAGGACACGGACAGGCAGCACAGTGGGATCTGACTGGGAAGCCCTTGTCACTCCCCTAGGCCGTGATGACAAGAGCCCTACCCATGTGCCTCGGGTTTGGGCTGAAACGGGTCTAATGGTTACCTATACACTGGAGGGGCCCAACTCAGCACCTGTCACATTCACAAAACACCCAGCTTTGCGGAGGCCCACGCCCTCCGTTGCCATGTAGCCCCAGTGCACATCGCAGCACCTCAGGTCCCCACAGGGTTAAACTCCCTCCGGCGTGGAGCTCCGTGCTGCGAGCAGGGCCTGAACTAGCCCTCGGGGGCTATTTTTAGCTCCCCATTTTCCCTGGCCTTTTTGGGTGATCTGATAGGGCAGGCTGAGCTCATGCTTTCGTCCGGGTGTTTTCTTCTCCCCAGCTCCCACCTGGAGAAATGCTGAGGCTCCAAAGGCCTGGCCCAGTTTCAGAGCCGCTCCTGGCACGCAGACAGGCCCCGAAGGAGGCAGGCGCTCGCCCAGGGCTGCCCTGGTGGGAGGCAGGGTGGGTGGGCGCCCAGGGCGTCCAGGCACATTGATCCCCCAGGGAAGCCTTCACGAGGCTCACAGAGGGTCCTGGCGGGGGGACCACACTAACCCCAGAGACCTCACTCGGGGGCTAGGCACCTGAGCAGGAGCCCAAGAGAGTGGCCTGGCCTGTCAGACTGCCTCTGGGGGTCCCTGGATCTCATCACCCTAAGAGCTTGCTGGTGCCTGAGAACCCACAATTTGACATTCTCTCCTCGGGCCAACTGGTCTCCCGGTCGCCTACCACCCTTTCCAAGTTTTGGCAGAGTCCAGCCAGAGTCATATTCTCCTGGACACACGGACCACACCAACCCTTTCCCAAATTCATCAGTGATTTGGCATAGGCTCCAGGAGAAACTCACACTTCCCTGTGTGGCTCACAGACACCCGTCCCCGAACATGCTACACTCAGGCCGCTGTGTCCCTGCACTTCTCAGAAAGGCTGGTCGGACCTGGACGGGGTCTGGCTGCCCCGAGCCATCCATAGAATCCCTACGGGACTCAAGTCACCTCCCTCAGGACGCTGTCCCTACCTGCCCCTCTGAGCCCGCAGGCTCTTTATTCCTTTGCACATAAGACATACTCAAGTTTGCTGCACTGAATTAACCTAAGGCATCTGCCTTCAATTAAAATATGCAAATCTACCTGGAAAAGAAGCCTTGCTTAGACTCTGGCACTCCTGTGCAACGTGCTTGCTGGGTGCAGATCTGACGGCAGAAGGGGGGTGCAGGGAAAAGGGAGGGGGGCACAGAGGTAACTCTGGACGGGTCCTGGGCAGCCGCCTGGGAGCCCGCGGTTCCCTCTTTTCCTATCGGCCCTCCCAGCAGAGGGTGTTCCTGATCTTGTTGTGTATGATGGTGTTATGGGACGATACTAACCAAGCCATGGTCAGGGCACAGGCCCGGGTTGCGGGCTCGATCCCCAGTGTGGGGCGTGCGGGAGGCAGCCCATCGATGGTTCTCTCTTAGCATTGACGTTTCTGTCTCTCTCGCCCTCTTCCTTCCTCTCTGAAATCAATAATAATAATAATAATAATAATAATAATAATAATAAAGATAAGAGGAAAATGGGGCTCTTGAGAGTCCACATGTGGAACCACAGTGCCCCTTATGCAACTTCTGATTGGCGTCTATCTTCCTCATCAAACGGTGAAGCCGGGAGCGCAAAGACCGACAGTTTAGTTCATGGTCAGGCCGACCTCCGGGACTAGGGACTCCGTAGAACAGCAGTCTCCCAAGACGGGAGAATCCGAGCCGCAGCCCCTGGCTCCCTGCGGGAGGCCCTGACAGAGGGCTCTTCATCGACTCGGAGTTTAGCCTGGACGAACCCAGGTCCCATCCGCTCCTTACACAGCTGTGAGCCTGGGGTCTAGGCCTTAGCAGCTGCCGCCACGGTACCTAACCTTCATGTGATGCCTTACAGGATGCCGCAGAGCACATGATGTCACCTGATTCTTTTCCAGCTCCTCCAGGTAGCTGGCACTTTTGTTTTTTTGAGATGAGATACCAGAGCCTCACATAAGTGAAGAGGCTGCCCCCGTCCCCAGGGTGGACCCCATACCACGCAGGGTCTAGGGACTCTGCCCAAGGAAACCCCCCAAGTCCCTCGGCAGGGGCCCAGCCTTTGCTCTGAATTTGCGGCCGGGAACACAGGGACCCGGAGCCCGGAGCCCGGAGCCTGGCTTCCCCCGCTGGGCGTGGCTGTGTCATTTGCTCTTTAAAGTCCCACCCTTGTGAGGTCATCGCCCACTGCTGCCTGGAACATCTGCCCAAAATAACACCGACATCTGCATGTTACAGAGGAGACTCACGGCTGGGAGATCACAAAGAGCCTGACCCCGTGGCAGCTCTTTGTTTCTGTGTGACCTGGCGGGGGAGGGGGACAGTGTCCCTGGAAAATGCGTGTCTTCCTGGAGGAGTGACTCCCCCTGCACCAGCACACACAGGGGCCACACTGTTCAGGTCAGGGTGGGTCCGGAGAAGACACCACCGCCCCCAAGCCTCTCCCTGATGCTCCTCAGAGTGCAGCTCTGACCTCAGCACTCTCCCTCCCTGGCCAGGCGTGGCTCCCCGTGACCTCTGCCTCCTGTAGAAAAAAACGCAACTGCGCGTTCCAGCCCCATTTGGTTCCATCGAGCAAATCCAGAGCTCTAGTGTGTTGTTCACTGTGCTCTTTTCTTTTTTTTAATATGTTTTATTGATTTTTAGAGAAAGAGGAAGGGAGAGGGAGAGATAGAAACATCAATGAGAGAGGAGCATCATTGATTGATCGGCTGCCTCCTGCATATCCCCTCTTACTGGGCATGTGCCTTGACCAGGAATCGAACCAGCAACCTCTTGGTTCCTGGGCCGACACTCAACCACTGAGCCACACCAGCCAGGTCATTGTGCACTCTGAGCCCTCTCCTGTGCACAGGATGAAGTTTAAATGCTCTAGTGCAGGGTTTCAGCCCCACAGACTCCCATCCTGCCTTCCTGTTCGTTTGGTCTAAAAGCAAGCTGCCCACAAGCTGTTTCCTTAGGGTGATACACTCACTGGCCTCTGTGCCTTCGCTTATGCTGTTCCCTCTCCTAAAATCCCTTCCATCCACATCCTGACCTGGCAAGTCACACCTCTGCTTCAAGTTCCAGGTCCAATGTCACCAAGGCCTTCGCCTCCCTGAAAACCCAAGTACAACGCACTTCCGGCCTAGTTCTATCTGCAAAACCAGTGGCCAAGGTAACTCCAGAAATTATGAAGAGAACATGAGGAAAACTGGACAGAAGGCCATGGGGTGGGAAGCAAATTTGGAAGAGTGGTCAGAGAAGTTTGCTCCAAGGAGGTGGATGTGAGCTGGGGCCTGACAGGCAAGAAGAAGGCAGTGTCTGGGGCTAAGGGTTCAACGTGGAGGGAAGAGCCTAGGGTGGGTGTGCACTGACTGGGCTCTGAACCGTGACCTCCGCTTTCATGGGTTGACACTCAACCACTGAGCCACGCCAGCCAGGAAGGACCCGTTTCTATGCGTCTCTGCACAGTGCACCTCGCCTCCCTGGGGGCAGGCTGTGCAGACACATTGCATCACAGCAATGAACCCTAGGAAGTCCTCCCCATGTGCATGACTTCTGTTTCTGTTAGAGCTCATAGTAGACGGCACTGCCATCTTTGTTCTAAACTATCATCCCTTTGGCCCCGCACACCCAAGGGCAGAGGGTGTGGCCCACAGTGGGGGCACTCTCACGCCTGCTCAATGCCCAGTGGAGACCACCACGTTCCTAACTGGCAGCGACGGAGGGCAGACCACAGGCACAGGAGGCCACGCTCACTGGAGTGCGACAGTCACTGAGTGTCGGTGAGAATCACCCACATTGTCGCGGGCGCGGAGAGGACTAGCTCCCTGGGAACACCTGGGTGACCAGGATTCTGGATCCGCTGGATCCCTTCTGAGCTCCAGGAAATTCGGCCAAGAGTCGCTGCCCCCTTTTCTTGGCTCTTGTACAATGAAAAGGCTCCACGGGCTACAGTGCTCCCGCTCAGCGATGCCACTGCCGCGATGGGTGACCCCGCTGCCACTTGCTCTTCCTCCCCCCTCCCCCCGCCCCCTCGCTGTGAGCACTCCCCCGGATGTCTTTCCGAATGGCCCGGAAACTGGCCACTGTTGCTGTCACTGGTCTGTCAGACCCCTACCAGCCTTGGATCTGTCACTGGCTGTGAACTAGCTAACTGTTCATTAAATGCTGGTAGAGATCGACTGCTGGGGGGCTGATGGGACTCCACTTGTTTCCTAACTGAAACAACCAGATGTGTCTGCTGACATCTCCTGCGGCTTCACTGTGGCCAAGGGGCTGGTGGGTGAATTCCTGGCCTTTGAGGTATTGGGCAGATTACCTTCTGTTGTCATGGTGACAGTTGAGCCAGGGCAGTGGCCAAAGATGCCCACCCCCTGTGAGTTCTCAACACCAGCACAGAGCAGTGGGGGGTGGGTTTGGGGTACAAGGTGGGGCCTGAGTCTAGTCCTCACTCATAACCTAGTCACTGTGTGACTTCAGTCAAGTGACTGGAGACATTGGTCATTTCTACTTTGCAAGATGGCTTCGGGGCTAAAGAAAGGAACTCGCTAAGCTTAGGTGCTGGCACCCAGAAGTAGCTCAATAAATGCAATTTGCTTCTGCATTATAAAAAAATACTGAATCATAAGGTAGAGAAAACAAATGGCTAGAGTTAAGGAACAAGGACATTTGTTATTTATAATGCTGAAAAGCTGGAAGCCACAAAATGACCTACGGGAGGAGACAGGGTAAATTAATCAGCGGCACATTCCTATGATGGGCTATTGTACGGGTCTTTAAAGCGCTGCTTAAAGACAAAGTATTTGGGTTGGAAAAATTCTCATATCAGCGGAAAAAGAAAGATAAAATGTTTAAGTAGCAGAATCCCAATTATGTAAAAATATACCCTATATATGCACATGCACTTAATCTTTAAAAGATAAACACAAATTATGACAGTAATTTCTGGATGGTGGAACTGTTAAATTTTTGAAAATCTCTTCTGATTTGGGGTGGTGAATACCCAATACAATATACAGATGATATATTATAGAACTGTACACTTGAAACCTATATAGTTGTATTAACCAAATGTCACCCCAACAAATTCAATAAAAATGTCTTCTGAATATAGCTGACCCTTGACTAACACGAGGGTGAAGGGCAAAGACCCCTCCCCAAGCAGTCAAAAATCTACATATAAATTTTGACTCCCCCAAACTTAACTACTATAGCCTGTTGACCAGAAGCCTGACAGACAACATCGTTGATGAACACATGTTCTATATATGTGATATATATATACATTCTTACCATAAAGTAAGCTAAAGGAAATGTTAAGAAAACCATAAGAGAAAATACATGAACAATATAGCATTTACGGAAAAAAATCCACGTGTAAGTGAACCTGCGCAATTCAAACACGTGGTGTTCAAGGGACCCCTGTCCCTCTCTGGGCTCTGAAGTACCAATAAGCATGTAGGCAACACATTCCATTTGTAAATGCAGAACTAAGGGGAAGCAGGATGGGAGGCTGGCACATGGACATTTTAACCATGTCCATATGGGCATGGAATATTCAGCCAGAAAAATCCCTAGGAAGGCAAAAATGGACCTTTTATAACGATAAAGGAGCTATTTTTTTAAAAATATATTTTAATTGATTTCAGAGAGGAAGGGAGAGGGAGAGAGAGATAGAAACATCAATGATGAGAGAGAAGCATCAATTGGCTGCCTCCTGCACGCCCCCTACTGGGGATCGAGCCCCCAACCCAGGGAATGTGCCCTGACTGACAATTAAACCGTGACCTCCTGGTTCATGGGTTGACACTCAACCACTGAGCCACACCAGCTGGACCGAACATATGCATCTTAAGACCAGCTGCTGACTTCCTATGCCCTAAACGGTCATCTGAGCCCCTGGCAGAGGAGGATGGCTCCCCGTCATATAATATTAACCTTGACTTCTCCTTGACCTCTGTCCTATGCTGGCAGGATTCTCAATGCGCTGCACTGTTCTTTTATATGTCTCTGGTTTTGCATCTTGGCACACGCTTTGCATGGAATGTCTGCCTCCTCGCTTGTCTAACTGGTGAACCCTTATTCACCCTTCAAGGCTTAGCTGAGGTGGCACCTTCTCCGTGAGGCCTCCTCTGACCCCCCCTGCCCGTACCCTCATGTGACGGTCCATGAACCCACCTCTGAGCTCTCACTGAGCAGGGCAACACTGGGCCGAGGCAGGCAGGGGCTCCTGAACCTTGTGGTGCGGGCACAGTGCCTGCTGCCAGCCTTGTAGGGGTTCAGAGATACACGAACAAGCTAAGGCCGCCATAAAGCCTCACCCCGTTAACTGGCCCAACAGTCTCCGTGCTCCAGGAATCATTCTCCAGCTGCCGCAATGAAACAGCCACAGGATCTGTCTAGCTACCCTCCGCCATCGAAGAGGTTTTGCCCAGCCCCTGCCTGCCACACTTCCGACACCATGTAAATACATATTAAATGGCAACAGCAAAAAGAAGAGTAAGAACCAAAACAAGTGTTTTCCTACGGAGAGATGGCAAAAGTTGGGTTGAGGTGGGACGTACAGGAAGTCCTCAATGCTGTCAGTAGGTTCTGTGACTTTAAGTGAAATGTGTGAGGAATCTAATTTTCCCACGGGCTGATCGATATAAACAGAGTTAAGTTCCTAAGGCATCTCATCAATGTGTAGGGAGACAAGGCTGAACAAAAGGACCTTATTCTGGAAGCTGGGGTTCTAGGAGACCAATGGCTGAGGAGGACGGGCCGGGGCGGCTTGGGGAAATGTGTTAAAGACACTCGGAGCTGCCTGGGGCTCACCGAGCGCAGACCTCTTACCGGCCCCGGCGACTCGCAAGAAGACGCGATCCGCTCACTGTTTAAAGCTGAGCCTCCTGGCTATCAAATTAAATAAACCTCCCCACTCCTTCCTGCCAGCATCCAATTAAACGATTCGAATGTGTTCAGCATCACTTAGCAGGGAATCTACGGCGCAGCGCTGTTCTAATCGATTAAAATTAAGTGTTTAAATGTCATTCCACTCACCCTCCGTGCGTATATGCTTCAAATCCTGAACCCCTATGTGTACCTGAGACACGTGGGTCTGTTATGCCCAGATTTCAAGATCCCCCAAGACAGACCACCAGGGAGCCGAGTCCGATGCAAAAGCATAGAGTCTTTTATTCAAGCCCGGGCTTGGTCCCCCTCTGCCTCCATGACTGGATGCGAGAGAGAGCCCCGAGTCCCAAGAGAACAAAGAATTTATAGGGCTTGGGGAGGGGGGTGGAGGCACTTGGTTGATTCCGGTTGGTTGAGTGAGGGCCGGGGGCTAGTTTCCCTTGCTTTCCTATTGGCCGAGATAAGGGCAGGCTGAGTAACTGATACATTCTGTGGCTTTCCTGGGAGAGGAGTTAGGGACACAGCTATCAGTTCCGTTCTGTCCCTTCAGGTCCATGACTGCATATGTGAGGCTCACTGCTCCTGCTTGCGTGGGACACCAGTGGTCCAGGGGCCTTGGTTAAGGACGGACCACCTGGTCATCCAACAAAGACCCCGGTGATGCCCAGCCGGCGGGGCTCAGTGGTTGAGCATCGACCTATGAACCAGGAGGTCACGGTTCGATTCCCGGCTGGGGGATCCCCTGCAGGAGGCAGCGACTGATGGCTCTCTCTCATCGTTGATGTTTTTCTCTCTCTCCCCCTCGCTCTTCCTCTCTCTGAACTAAAAAAACAGACAAACAATCAAAACACAGAAGCCTCGTGCATCAGCATGTCCGGGACACCTGTGAACGTTCTAGCAACTGCATGAGCGGTGGAGCAGTAAAGCGCGGGCTGCGAGAACTTCCGGTGGCCGCCTGTGTCTGCAGGGGATTCCCCAGTCGCTTTCGCACCCAGAAAGGGAATGGAAGGGAATGAAGTCACCAGCACGCTTTTTGGCAACTCGGAAACTGGTGTTACAGCAGCAACAAGACAGCGTTAGGAATCTGCATGGAATTTGCCTGATGCTGGGGTGGAGGGTTCAGGTTGGTCTAGAGCAGCGGTCCTCAACCTGTGGGTCGTGACCCCTTTGGGGGTGGAAGGACCCTTTCACAGGGGTCGCCTAAGACCATCGGAAAACACATATATAATCACATATTGTTTTTGTGATGAATCACTATGCTTTCATTATGTTCCATTTGTAACCATGAAAATCCATCCTGCATATCACATATTTACATGACGATTCATAACAGTAGCAAAATGACAGTTGTGAAGTAGCAATGAAAATAATTTTATGGTTGGGGGTCACCACAACAGGAGGAACTGTATGAAAGGGTCGCGGCATGAGGAAGGTTGAGAACCGCTGGTCTATAGGATCCATGACACAAGTTCTAGCCTTAATGTTCTAGAAGCTGACGCCCTACTGAGGGGCCTATGACTTTGTCACTGAGATTTCTGTTGAAAGAAGCCTGGATGTGTAACCAGAAGTCTGGGCTGGGTAGCGACCTTCAACATTTCTTAAAAACGTCTCCACGCACAGCCTCCGAGCCTCCGGTTCCTACCGACTCACAAGTGAGTTGTTGGGAGGGTCTAATGACTCAGGCATGCATTTCCCAAGTTGGGCCAAGAAGAAAAGACAGTTTTGTTTGGCAGGAAAACACAGCATTTGGCATAGACACTATTACCAAAACACCATGTGGGTGAAGATGACTGTGGAGGAAAGACGATGGTTGTGAGCGTGGAGGATCCAGGCTCTCAGTCTGACAGATGCAGGCAAGCACTGCAGGGTACGTCGCTACAGCAAAGCTCTGCGTACACAGGCTTTCTGGTGGATTCGCTGAGGTGTCCTCAGACTCAGAACACAGCATGGCCCCCAGAACGCATTCGGGTCACTGTTCGTTGAAATAACAAGCCTCTGAGATGGCCGGCAGGAGGCAGGAGAATTTGCACCAGGGCTTCTGAGGCAAGGTGAGCCGCACAGCCCCAGGCCTGCCCGCCCTACTGCCTCTCCTTGGAGGTCGCAGCCTAAAGATCTGGTGAGAGAACTGTGCTCTCCCTCCACACACAGCACAGCCTACACTCCGCCGCCTTCTCCACCTCCCTCCCTTCTGCCTTCATCTCCTTTAGACCCGCACCACCCCTCTCTCTCTCCTCCACTCACTCGGGGTTGGGAAGGCCGCCCAGCCAGACTCTAGGTGACGCTGAACACTTCAGCCTCCTTTCCTGCTGTTCCCTCCACTGAGAACATCAGGCCCAAGTCCTCCCCTCCCCTCCGGCCCTGGGATCCACGTCCCCCCAGACACACTCCTAGATGCTCCCGATGAGATTCGGATCCTCACACCTGCCCCCCGCACCCCCATCTCCCCTCGTCACGTGCCTGCCCAGGGTGTGGCCCTCTGAGTTTGAGACAATCCTGGATGACATTTGTCACCAGCCTTCTCTTCGGAAGCTCTGCATTCTGGGCCTCATCTTGGCCCAGGAGCGCTGCCTCACAGACCCAACGTGAAAGGAGAACCATATGGCAGTGCCCACGGGGGAGGGCAGCTGTCTCACCACCACCAACTACGATGACCACCGATTGACTAACTCGGCATTGGTCCTACGCCAAAACCTTAGATGCCAGAGCTGGCATCCGCTTACAGATGATCTATTGGGGCACAGAGGTCTTACCCACTTGCCCAGCGACACATCACCCGTAAGTAAGAGGCAGGACCCAGAGAAAGCAGCCCAGTCCTGCCCCAAACCCTGTGCCCTTCTCACGGCCTCGGCCACTCCCAGGAGTGAAGGTGGCTAAGGGAGACATGGCACTGGCCCCGGACACTCCACACGGCTGCACTCCACCTCGAATCCAAGTGAGGGGCCCATGAGACCCCTGGGAGGCCTTAAAGGGCAGGACAGCTGAGAGCAAGGGCAGCGCCTGGTGTGGGGCTGTAGAGCGAGTTCATGGTCAGATGGCGGGTTTCGCCCAGACAAAACAGGCTCCCCAGCCTGCTGTGCCCCGCACCAGCCCTGAAAGGTTAACGTAATTAACACCGTGGATTCCTTCTCATGCTTTTCAGATTCTTCTCCTACTGCTATTATTTCTCCACTGACTCATCTCTTGGAACAAACCCTATTTAGCTCCTTGAGTTTTCTTCTCATTCAAACCTCGACCGACTCCCTGTGTCTTTTCTCTTTCTCGCCCCTGGCTTTCGCTTGGGGCCCGAGCAGGCACTGGGACTCGGGGTGCAAACATTTCTTTAAAGGGTAACCGGCATTCACAATGTTCACAAAATGCCCCCTGGGTGACCCAGCGTGGAGGAGATGCCCAGCTGCAGCTAGTCGTGCATTCATGTGATTCCAACACTCATGTCGGCTACTAATGAAGTGGAAACTCCATAGGTTGGCAACTGCTTTTCAAGCAGTCAGACCCCTGAGCCAAGGGTGATTCTCATTTTCATGGCACCGCTGTGTCCTTAGGCCATGAGCACTCAGACGCCCAGGGGTGGGGGGTCCTAGGAGTCACGGCTTGACCTCTACTCCCCCCTCCCGTGGCCAGTGTGACGTCATGCACGCTGCTTAACCCTGGCACCGTCTCACTTTCCTAATCTATGGATCCACTCTCTGGAGACGATGATCTCTCAGACCCCGTGACATCTAGAATTTCCTAAA
This sequence comes from Myotis nattereri, assembly GCF_964212035.1. Classification (NCBI taxonomy): domain Eukaryota; kingdom Metazoa; phylum Chordata; class Mammalia; order Chiroptera; family Vespertilionidae; genus Myotis; species Myotis nattereri. The sequence goes on from NC_138097.1 coordinate 14,692,840, forward strand.
TCTTGCTCCCTTAGGTCAGAGTTCTTCAAAGTTCGCCCTGGGTTTCCTTGGTTCAGTCAGCAAAAATGATAGAGAATTTCTCAGTCTCTTTTGGATTGTGCTATTTATCAGGGCTCTGGCACCAAATGCAGACAGGCCCGTGCCCATGCTGCCGCCATCTCGCCTCTCCTCCACCACCGCCGGGCTTCTGCGGAGGTGAGAAAGCGTCCACGGTGGACCCCCAGGATGAAATTTTCTATTTCGCAAAGGTGTTTTCCCCCCGGGATTCGTCTAAGGAAAGCATCAATGCATAAATCCCAAGGCCAGGGAAGAAAAAAAGAGAATGGATCGGCTGTGTCTAACATGCAGCTTTTGAAAACCAACTAACCCTTGGGGGCATCGTGCAGAACAAAGTACACAGAGAGAATCAACAGGACGCCGGCATTAAATTATTCAAGGCGACATCATTAAAGCAAACTTGGCTCTGCTGGTGGGGGCCTGGGCAGAGCCCGTGTTCAAGATAAATGCCCAATGCCCTTGGGACTCCCGTTTCCAGCTGCTGCAGAAGGATGGCCGCGGCGGTTTTATTGGCGCAATAACGCACCTGAAGAAGTGTGGCCGGGCGAGCGGGCTGCCATTCTGAGCCACTCCTGGGTAACTGACCTGCAGCCTTAGGGCTCACGGACTCTCCACCTGAGCCAAGAAGGCTTCTGACTGAGTCACACGTCTTTTTCCCTTTCATCGCCCCAGGCAGAGAGTTCTGTTAAAATGCATGAAGGCCAGTGAGCAGCCCTCAGCAGGGACAGGGCCCAGGTCCTGGGGCACAGGCCACTCACCTTTACCTTTAAGTGCATCCTAGAAAGTAACGCATTGACGCAGGGCCAGCTCGGCCACGTATATGTGCGTGGGGGGACAAGACGGGGAAAACCAGACACGATTATCCTTTATCCCTGCGTTGCAGGAAAACAGATGATCTTTTTTTTCCTTCTAGCCTTGCTTATGTTTCCAAATTCCCTATGTGGAGTATGTATGTGTTCCTTTATGACAAAATAGAAACATTTTCAAAAACAAACGCTCGCATGGGTCTCTGCCCAGAAAATGGCTCTGTGTGGAGTAGGTAAACATGCACAATGGACACCATTTGTATATGCAAACCTACGAAGCCCCGTGATAATCCTGCCTTGATCCAATGCAAACATTTTAAAAGCCTAGCGCACAGGGACCTCGCCACTCAGGCTCACTGCTGGGCAGGGCCTGGCCCGGGGGCAAAACAGTCCCGGACAGCCTTCTCTCCTCGCCAGGGACAAACCCCCAATGTGGCATCTTCTGGCAGCGAACCAGTTCCCTCTTTCCCGGGTCAGACATCTGATCTGCCAACAATGGGCCGCCGGGCGTTTTTATAAACATTTCCCTCCTGATGGAAGCCTCCCAGCCACGGTAGTGAAACTTTCCCAGAAGAGATCCCATTTTACTGCCTCTCCTTCAAGAAATTACTTGGCAACAGGACGTAATTTAATTAAAGGATTTACTTAAATATATACTCTCTGGGGCCCAAGCAAATGGGGTATTTTCTAAGCAACTGGCAGTTTTGGGGTTGTCTGACTGCGGGGTTGGGCTTTCTCTGATGATTAAAAACACACATGAGCACATGTGTGTAGGTGTGCGTGCATGCACGTGCACACACACACACACACACACACACCTGCTTCTGAAGCAAGAAGTCCAGATGTCCTGGTCAATATACCAGCAAAACCCCAAATGCCCTCATTTCCAGACGCTACACAACTCCGTGGGAATTCCCAACCTCCCGGCATTCTGTACTTGGCCTCAGAAAAGATAGAAAAAGCCCCCTTGGCTGGGTGTTCTCCATGGATATTAAAAGCAGTAATTTTCTTGCAGAATAAACTCAACTTTAAAAAAAAATGTTTTTATTGATTTGAGAAAGAGGAAGGGAGAGGGATAGAGAGATAGAAACATCGATGAGAGAAAAACATGTATCGGCTGCCTACTAGGGATGGAGCCCGAAACCCGGGCATGTGCCCTGACCAGGAATCGAACCAGTGACCTCTTAGTTCGTGGGTCAACACTCAACCACTGAGCCACACCGGCTGGGCCCACTTAAAAATAAAAACAATGAAAACCCAAATCCTGACCATCCCATAGCCTAAAACCTATACTGTATATTTCTGCTGTTTGAATATTGCAGTAGGTCCAATATCCCAATAGTCTTTCTGGGTTAGAACATTTCCCAATATTGAGGGCTGGCATTTGTCTTGTTCTTCCCTTTTCTCTTCTTATTTCTGGTTTATTAAAAATGTAACCCCAGGGCCCAGGGTGCTGAAGGCCATCAATACATATTTGTTGAATAAATGCATTTGCTGAACGGAGCATGGCAGGGGACGTCCCGTGAGTGTCAAGGAACGGGTGCCTGTCTGTGTCCGGGGGCCAGGAGCCCAAGGTCAGGTTAGAGGACAGATTTCAGCTCCGTGACTTCTCTCTGCTATAATGGGGTCCGGGGGAGGAGGTGTTGGTGCCCACTAGACCACACCCCATCCGGAGATTTGAAACAAACCCCTGAACTTCCCAGGAGGCCTGCAGCCTGCATCTTTGTGCCATTCATCGCGGCTCCGTCATCACCTGACATGCGACTGACCAGCTTCCCACGCCCGTGCCTTCCACTCTCCCTCCCTCCAAGGGGCTCAGCAGCGTGGGGCGAACAGCAGCAAACCAGCAGCATGGACCGGTCTCCTGCCCCCCGTTGTTCTCAGCAAAAAATCTGAGGGAGGTTCTCAAACAGGCGGTTTGTGTATGGTGAGAATGCTGTGATGAGGAGTGGATATAGGCTCTTAAAAGTCCACTTAAAAAAATAAAGAAAACCCTTGCCCTGGCTGGTTTGCTCAGTGGATAGTGTCAGCCTGTGGACTGAAGGGTTCTGAATTTGATTCCAGTCAAGGGCACATGCCCAGGTTGCAGGCTCATCCCTAGTTAGGGGGCGGACGTGCAGGAGGCAACCGATCCATGATTCTCTCTCATCATTGACGTTTCTCTCTCTCTCTCCATCTCCCTTCCTCTCAGAAATAAATAAAAAATACATTTAAAAAAGAAAAAATAATGAGAACCCAAATCCTGACCACTGGATAGCCTAAAACCTGTATTGTATACTTGCATGCCAGATGTCGCTTTCACACATGCTCTGATGTGTCTGCCTGACATGCGCCTGGCTTCCTTAAAAGTTAAACTAAAATCCAAGTTGCAGAAGTGCCCACTTGGCATGGCCCTCCTGGTTTCCCCCACGGCTGAGACAGAGGAGATTCTCTTATGCTGCCCTGTGCATGATGGGTTGGGCATGAACTGTTTGGCTTCTATAGAAAACAGGCCTTTATGTTTTCATTCGGGTCGCAGAGAAACATGGTGGACAGCGCCACGCAGAGGAAGACCCCTGTGGACTCCAAAGCAGAGGTCTTCCCAGGCTTCCGGGGCAACTTCTGCAGCTACCGTAGCCCCAGAGAGGGGCAGTGCGGTGTCGTGGTCCAGAGCATGTGTGAGGGAGACAGAGAAACCGGGGTGAGACTCCCGCTCTGCTTGCTGGCTGTGTGGCCTTGGGTGAGTTGCTTGACCTCTCTGAGCCTCGATTTGCTCATCCACAATATAGGAAAAGTCATGCATGACAGCACCCCCTTCACGTGGCTGATCTGAGGATTATATGTGGGACAACGTGTAGAACAGCCTCAGCCTGTGTCGAACAGCACATCCTTCTCCATGAATGACAGCAATGCGTTGTCTAACGAGTTCACTAGGAGAGGAGATTTGTTTTACATCGCCAGGGGATCGCATCAGTTTGACATAGCAGCAGCCCTGTCAAAAACGCAATGTACTTACTGGGCTTTGCTTGTTCTTAGAGAGCTCGTGACAAGTCCCAGTAATCTCCGAACAAAGCTCCCATCTCACTATAACCCACTGGAGACATCGGGCGGGACGATTGTCACCGTCTCTGACGCACTGTCTATTGTTTTCAGAATCCATCTTTTCCTGCTTAATAAAAACCGTGACAACTGCCACCTCCTTTTCCTTGTTCTTCCTGAGTATTTTTTTTAATATATTTTTTTATTGATTTCAGAGAGAAAGGAAGAGGGAGAGATAGAAACATCAATGATGAGAGAGACTCATGGATCGGCTGCCTCCTGCACGTCCCACACTGGGGATCGAGCCTGGAACCCGGGCATGTGCCCTGACCGGGAATCAAACCGTGACCTCCTGGTTCATGGGTCGACACTCAACCACTGAGCCACACAGGCTGGGCTTCCTGAGTCTCTTTAAAGAGCCAGATAACGGGCCTACAAGCTCGCATCTCTAAATTCACTTAAGAATCTGAAAAGCGGAGCTCAGGGTGCGCTTCGGGCCCCCCCTGTGCCGTTTTTTCAATTACCATGCTCTCCAGTGGCTGTGTGACCCTGTTCGCCCCCTCCTTTCCATTTTCAGGCATCAGGGGCTGGCTGGGTCTACTGTCCTCTGTTCAACTTACCACCTACTCTGGTCATTTCTGTCCCCTCGGTGAGAAACTTCTCAAAGATTCCAAAGAGGAAGAGCCCGTTCAAAAAACAAACAAAGATAAACAAAAACCTGCCTTTTTCTTCCTCCCATTCTGCAGATAAGAAAATCAAGGCTCCAGTGCAGGGGTCCTCAAACTACGGCCCGCGGGCCACATGCAAATACAAATATTGTCTTTGTTCCCGTTTTGTTTTTTGACTTCAAAATAAGAGATGTGCAGTGTGCATAGGAATTTGTTCATAGTTTTTTTTTTAAACTATAGTCCGGCCCTCCAACGGTCTGAGGGACAGTGAACTGGCCCCCTGTTTAAAAAGTTTGAGGACCCCTGGTCTAGTGTGTTGCCAAACCGCTTTCACCAATCAAGCATCAGGCTGGCGCTGTCCGGCTGAAACTGCCTAATGACACCCCTTGAAGAGGCACTGGATGCACAGCCAGAGTCCTGCCCCCACATGTGGTGACCGGAGGTGACACTGGCTTAGACAGGGGCAGGGCAAAGAACCACACCAAAGCTCTGAGCTGTGTCACCAGGCCGAGCCCATGACAGGTCACCCTAGCCCAATAAAACGCCTTTATGAGCTAATTAACAGTTCATAAAATCTGCTAAGGAACTTACAAACCCCTGTCCTATTCCTTCAGCGTTTCCCGCTGGCACCGGGCCCCTGGGAAACATCAGCTCCCGCTCCTTGATGAATCACCCGGCACTGGCAAGACAGACAGCAGACACTCGCGGACAGGATAACCTAGAAGGTTCTTTCTCCTTTGCTGGCTGAGAAGACGGTCTCACGTCACCCCGGTTTAGGAGCAATGCAAGGAGATCGCTATGGGAATGGTCAGGGAGGAAGGGCATTGACAGTGACCTTAACCGGAGGCCAGTTTCCCTCCCACAATGGATGGGATGGACCGGCCTTGCAGAATTATGTCGAAGGTTAGGAACTGAGAATGGACAGTGCCACGCCCAGTGCCCAGCGCTGTTCCCAAGCCACTGGTGGCTGCCACCAGCATGGTGCCAGTGGGGTAGTGTTGTTGCTTGCAGCTCGCCCCGACTACTCTTCAGAAGAACCCTAGGACCTGCCATCCACGGCCTTCAAATAAGAACCTGAGACTGCCGAAACCGGTTTGGCTCAGTGTATAGAGCGTCGGCCTGCGGACTGAAAGGTCCCAGGTTCGGTTCCGGTCAAGGGCATGTACCTGGGTTGCGGGCACTTCCCCAGTGGGAGATGTGCAGGAGGCAGCTGATCGATGTTTCTCTCTCATCGATGTTTCTAGCTCTCTATCTCTCTCCCTTTCTCTCTGTAAAAAATCAATAAAATATATTTAAAAAAAAAAATAAGAACCTGAGACTAAAGGAGGGGCTGACTGGCATGACTCGCCTTTGAATCGTGACGGACCGGTGTATCCATCCTTTCCTGTGTATCCATCGCGCCACTCAGCAAAGCAGCCTCTAACTGCACATCTGCCGTCCTGGCTGTGCCCCGTGGCAGACGGCGAGGGGCGTGGCTCCGAGACAGATGCCGTGAGTAAATAATTGATGGATGAATTCATATACAAGAGAACACATTTAGTTTTATGTCTCTTCTCACAGAAAGACACATTGTTCACAGAACCATTCTTACGAGGCCAGAGCCTCTTCCTGCATCTCAGATCCTCCCCCAATTTAGAGGGAGTGGGCTAAGGCCCCGGAGTTCCTTGCTGGTTTTATTGGTGACTACTTACCGGGGACTATAACCCTGGACCCGTGGTTGGCAAACCGCGGCTCACGAGCCACATGCGGCTCTTTGGCCCCTTCGGTGCAGCTCTTCCACAAAATACCACGTGTGGGCGCGCACGTACAGTGCAATGGAAATTTCGTGGCCCATGCGCAGAAGTCGGTAGTTTGTGGAAGAGCCAGTATTTTGTGGAAGAGCAACACTGAAGGGGCCAAAGAGCTGCATGTGGCTCGCGAGCCGTGGTTTGCCAAGCCGCAGTTTGCTGACCACTGCCCTGGACTATTATCTTGGTTCTCCCCTACCGAGGTGTTGCCCTCCTGGGACTAACCCCAGACTCAGGTCTTAAAAAATGTCCTGATCTCTAACGGGAGAATATGGCTTATTTCTATTCCCAGGCATCCATCCTCTGGGACAATCTGTCCCCTCCTTGTAGTTGGGGTTCATCCTGGGGAGGACAGCGACACGTGGACAGCAGTTCCTTGGGGACACATGTTCTCAGGTGCCTGCATCCACGCGTCTTCCCGCACATGGTCCCCTGTGATCTGTGCTTTGGCACCAGGGGTCTGAGACACAGGCTCCCTGCCCTGCACGAAGTCCACTATGACCCTCTCTCTTTGTCCACACCTGGGCAGGGCATCGCCAAGCTTTAGGTCTGCCCCAGAGGGCACCCTGTAAAGGCACCCAGGCAAAGCGGAGCCGCCCACGAACAGTGGGCTGTCTTCCCACGTGACATGGCAGGCTCTCCTGGCGCCACGGGCAAGCTCTGTGTGCGGCTCACCTGGACAGGGGCCGGAGGTCATGTTCACGCCAAAGGACAAAATCCTCCCTTTTCCGCCTGCTCATGACACTCTGCCCTTGGGAAGAATCTAGAAACCGACCCATGGGCCTCAGAAGGAGGGTGATTCATAGAAGAATCGTCCTTTCCCCACAATTTCTGTTAGGAAACTCTTGGTCACCCCTCAAGGCTCAGTTCACGTCTTCCTGCTGTTCTGTGAGCACCACCGGCTCACCTGGGCCTAGGGCAGGGCTTGGCCATGGCAGTGATGAACCAAGTTTATAAATAAAAAGAAGTCCCTAAGCCCCATAAAAAGGGGGGGGGTTGGGGGGGTAGCATTTAGTGGACACCAGACAATGACAAGCTACACACTTTATGGACCTGGCTCTGAATTTCATGGGATCAGCACTCTCCTTATCCCAAGTTCCACATGAGCAAACCAAGGCTTCGAGAATGAAGTCAAGTGCACCGTCTGCCCAAGGTCACGGGGCTGGTAAGTGGCACGGGCACAATTCACAGGGAGGCCGTCAGGCTGCGGAGCACCACCAAGGTCCCTCGCTCCACTGTCTCCTCTGCAGCAGCCAAATGGGTCCCAGAGAGAGTCCCTAAGCGCAGAACGCTGACGGCGCCACAGTCCGGGGCCGGCCCCATACAGTTCTTCAGGACACAACCCTGGCACCTCCCCGACTGGGGAGGCAAGGAGGGCCCCACGGAAGGATTTCAGACCGACCTGAACTTCTGCTTACACAGTTGACATAGAGTGAGCAAGCCACGCTCAGAGCCGGAGGAGCGCCACCCTCTCAGGACACGCACGCCTGCCCTCCTTGCTAAGGCCACGCATGCTCCGGGTAAGATAGGTGGTTCCCAGAAGCAAGCCGTTCAGCTGGAGCCTCTAAAAATAGCCTCCGGGGAAAACGTCCCCACGTGGTGCCCTGTCCCAGGCTGGGCACGAGGGCGTGCGGCAATGGCACAGATGCCGCAGTCACGCTGCTGTGACGGGGACACGGGTCACACCCCCAGCTGCAGGGGCCAGGCTCTGTGGTTTGCAGAAGTCTGGGGAGGGGGGACACTGGGGCATCCCTGCACTCGGTCCTCCCACTTCCCAGGCTGCCCTCCGGGTTCACCTGGTCAGCTGCAGCCCAGGGCGAGACAGGGTCAGCCCTCAGGGGTCCTCCTCCTGCCTCCCTTTGCCTGGCTTGCTGTGCCAGGCTGAGGTCAGGCTGCCAGGGGCTGGTATGGGCACCGATTTAAACCTGGCTGCGGAACTCAGAGCTCCCAATTCTTGCAGAAGGGGGTGGCGGAGTCACGGGTGCTGGCCGCCGGCTGCCGCTCCTGACGCATGGGCAAGGCTGTGGGGGCAGGAGTACCGCATAGGCTGGGAGGAGGTGCCACCCCAGGCGTGGAGACTGCGGGCTGGAGACCCGAGGTCACTGCTCTAGTCACTGCCAGGGCCCGGCTCCCCATTAGACCACCTGGCACAGTACCGGCGAATGGCGTTGACTGGAGCCCTCAGCCAGGACACCCAAGTGACTTGCCCAAGGCCACACGGCTGCTTCCCAGCAGAGCGTCTAAGTCCACAGGGTATCCCTGGCTCCCATCCAGGGCCCTCCCAACCCCCTCCCAGGCCCCGCCCTGCACCTGTTCTCAGTTCTCCAAGGCCTCCATCCTGCACACCTGGCTCTGCAGGAGCCACAGTCCAGCCTGCCCGTGTCACCACCTCCCCTCTGTTTGGAGCTACCCTCCCCTGCAAGTGTGACCCCGGCCTTCCCCACCATCACCCCCTTGGCCTCCCTCCAACCTCTTACTGTTTGGGGGCTCCCTTTGCACGTCAGCCGGCTCCTACATGTCCCAGACAGCTCACCCCCCCTGGAAGCCTCCAGCCTTCCAGCCTCGTTTGCTGGACCAAACCCTAGCATGGGGTCCCCGTGAACATTCTCCAACCCGAGGAGTCGCCTCCCCCTCACTCTCCGCTCACTGATCCGGGAGCCAATCCTCCAGAGCATCACTCAGGAATTCCTCGTCCCCAAACGCCCCCTCGGGCCTTCTCTCACCCTTTCCCACCCCCACAGCCACCGCCCGCTGTACTTGTTCCTAAGACAGTGGCTACCAGGTGCAAGCACCCCTTCGCCGTCCTCTGCACCCCCACGTATCCACCTGGACTCCCAGTCCCCTGCGCTGTCTTTAAGAATGCGAAGGTCCTTGAGGGACAAACTCCTCCTGGCGGGCGGCCTCTCCCGCTTCTCCAGACCATGCCTCGTGCCCGCCGGGACAGCATCTGGTCCAGTTAGACATTAACTGGACCCTCTGCTTCCTTTTACTACCCACTTCCTTGCCCCCCGCTCCCCCGCGCCCCCCCCCCCCAATCCCAGCCCCTCCAGCTCTACGGAAATGACATTCCTTACAATCCTCAGGACCTTTGAGGAATCAGCTCCAATAACCACATGGTAACCCTCATTGTCCCTCTTCTCCCTGCAGCTCTCTCACTCCTTTGAACATGACACGTAGGTGTCATTTGTATGGCTCCCTCTTAACCTTGGATTTTTCTGTTCCTTGTCCTTCTTCGGCTCATGATACAAGGTGTTGCGTGGGTGACTTTCTGTGTTCTTTTTTTAATACTCATCCAAGGATAGCTTCCCATTGATGTTTAGAGAGAGTGGAAGGGGAGAGACAGAGAGAGAACCATCCATTGTTCGCCTCCTGCACGCACCCCGACCAGAGCTAGGGAGCAAGCCTGTCATTGAGGTACATGCCCTTGACCGGGAATCGAATCCGAGAATCGAATCCGAGACCCTTCCGTCTGGGGGCCGACGCTCTATCACTGAGCCAGACTGGCTCCTCCCCCTCATCCTCCTCTTCCTCCTGCTAGCAGGCCATGTTGCTGAATTCCCAGAATGCTTGGGGCGGAGCCCACCTGCCCCCTCCTCCCTCGAAGGAGGACAATGGCCTCACAGTGTCCATTCCCCTCCCTGCCTCGTGCACAGAGCCCAGCACGCGAGGCACCGGGTCTTTTCTGCTCCTTTGATTGTGGAAGGAAGGCGCGTGCGTGGGCAGGTGGAGCCGGAAGCTGGCCCTCCGTGGAGCAGAGGGCAGGCTCGCTTCCTCCTGCTGCTCTGACCGCCAGCCCCGTTTCCGCTGTGCTATTTGGACAGCACTTCTACCAGGCCTGGCTGCTTTCCTGTGTGTGCAGAGCCCGGGGCAAGTGCAGTCCAGTGCTCATAACAGCGATGAATTATGACTGTAATTGAAACTCCAGGCCTGGAAGGAGACCCCCGTCGGTGGGCACTGCCGCCCATGCAGCCCTGCAGAGAGGGCCCGTGTTCCTTGCAGCTGTTTCTCCGCCTCTCCGTGCCCACGCTTCACGTCCGTGCCCAGGCATTTGGCTCCAACCCGAGTGGTGCTTAAAGAGCCGGCAGGTGGCCCGTTCCCACTCAGCCCGGTGACCTGGGGGAGATCCGGGGAAGCTGCCCTGGGCCCTGATTTTCCTTTCTCCTTCCTCAGCAGCAACAAGGGCACTGCCTTTGTCCCACATGCATCTCCTCCGCCCCGGAGAGGAGGGGAAATGCAGCTACTGCCTGGACTGGAGAGATGGGAGGCCTCAGGCGGGCTCTCTGGAGGCAGGCTGTGCCCTCGTGGTGCAGAAAGGATGGGCGGGGCAGTCCAGTGAGGCCTGGTCAGCCCTGTTTCTATGCGGGTGATTGCCTACGACACCCCTCACCTTTGCATAGTGTCCAGCTCAATTCCAGCTGGGCCGCTGCTGCCCATTAGGGAAGCATTATTTTTACATCGCTTGAGTGAGAAACGGAGGCTCAGAGAGGGTTAGAGCCCTGCCCAAGGTCGCAGAGCCGCGTGGGGCAAGCCCAGGAAGTAGACTCGGTAAATGTGGCAAAGTCCAAGCTCTTCCCCAACACCCTCCTGTGAGCACCATCTTTAAGTAGGGATATCTGTTACAATAACCAGGGTTCCCTCCAGGACTGCCCAGGGAGTCTCGTCCCATAATGCACAGCGGACTTGAGGCCGAAGGCAGCGAAGGTGTCATCATGCAGAGATCAACGGGGCTTTCTGAAGAGGAAAAGTACGGCTAGCCAAGTACTCCATGCCCCTGGCATCGCAACAGAGCTGTGCGAGAGGAGTTACACGCAGTGTGCTCAGCAGCCAGACAAGGATGCTAGTTCCTAAAGGAAGCAAGTGCCTGCACAGTGTGCCACACTTACACAAAAATGTCTGAGATTTATGATTCTAGACCAGGGGTGGGCAAACTTTTTGACTCGAGGGCCACAATGGGTTCTTAAACTGGACCGGAGGGCCGGAACAAAAGCATGGATGGAGTGTTTGTGTGAACTAATATCAATTCAAAGTAAACATCATTACATAAAAGGGTACGGTCTTTTTTATTTTTTTAGTTTTATTCATTTCAAACGGGCCGTAGTTTGCCCACGGCTGTTCTAGACTCATTGTCGGCAAACTGCGGCTTGAGAGCCACATGCGGCTCTTTGGCCCCTTGAGTGTGGCTCTTCCTAAGCCTTAGGAGGACCCTAATTAAGTTAATAACAATGTACCTACCTATATAGTTTAAGTTTAAAAAATTTGGCTCTTAAAAGAAATTTCAATCATTGTACTGTTGATATTTGGCTCTGTTGACTAATGAGTTTGCCGACCACTGTTCTAGACGAATACCAGTGAATATGCTAGTGATTACTAGTTCCCCATAAGCACGTCCTGGGAAGAAGTGAAAAAAGCCTCCTACATCGAATGAAGCTGGGAAATGCCAGGCTGAATGAAGTGAGACTGGTTTCCTGTGCAGGATTTCTCAGGGCCTTTAATATGAAGCGCCATTCCCCCACAGGGACTTTATCAAGACCATGTATTTTATTGTTGCTGCTTCAATGGAGCCCCTTCCAAGAATAATATCTGAAACACTTCGAGGAAACACTGAACAGAGAGGTTACCACACTTAAGCATCCACTCCGTACACTAGCATCTATAATTCATCAAACATTTTCTGGGATCCTGTGGTCCATGCTGGGGGTACAAAGAAAAGCAGGGGTACCAAGTGCCACAGTGATTTGCCGGCTCAAGGCAACTGCTCCCCCGTCCACCATGAGCCTGCCTCCTTAGCTGGCAAGAGCCGGGTGAAGCTGGGAGTTCAGAGCGAAGCAGTGGAGGCCGGGGGAGAAGCACCCAGCAGTGGAGAAGCGTCTGGCCCACAGGACGCGTCTCCAGAAGCCCCTGGGCCCAGGCCCCTCTCCATGAGCACGGGGCTTGGAAAGGTTGTGTGGAATGCACACGTTTACACGCGCTCCTCTTTTCCTATCCCTTGCACACCTGAATTCATCCGGAGGAAACGAAGGAACGCAGCATCTGCGGGGCCAGCTTTGCATGGCTCCTTTCAGATGACTTCTCTCCCTTTCACCCTCACTCCTACTCCACAGCCTCGGGCTCTAACGTTTAAGAAGCTGGGAGTAGATGACAAGTAAGCCCTCCAGGGCACGGCCCCATTCAGACCTCAGAACATCTCTGCGAAGGGGACTGCCATTCAACCAGAGGAGAAAAGTGAGACTTGCGGGCATCTGGGGACCTGCCCAAGGTGACAGGGGTCAGAGCAAATCCAAAGGCCGGTCTGGTGCGGAGGCTGCCCCGTCCCTGACGTGCCAGTGCCTGGTCCATTTACTGCCCAGACTGCCCTAGAGCAGCAGGTCCTGCTGAGACCTCACCATCTGACCAGCACTCAGCGGAGACCGGGGAGGCTGGCGGCCTTCATTCAGCCCAGGGCGCCGCTCAGAGCCTGAGCCGCCCATCAGGCCCCTGAGTGGCAGGAAGGGGGAGGCGAAGGGCCAGGGCACTCGTGTTTTCTGTTCTGCCGCTGAGCTGTGTGCTCTGGGCCACAGCCCGGCAGGACTGCCTGCTGCTGATTTCAATTCCAGAGCTGCTCCTCTGGAAAACATTCTGATGGCGATGCTTAACGGCTCGCCGACCTCCCAACCGTAACTGAGCGAGTAGCTCGGCAAAGGTCAACATGAGGGGCAAACTGCAGCCCTGGACCTGAACTTGGGTGGTGGTTGGGGTCACCGGGGAGAAAAACAAGTCGGTGATGAGAAATGTCATCGTAAACAAGTGTCACTCCAGTAGAAAAGAGTGTCAGCCTAACACATGTTTCATTCTCCCTACAAGTAACTTTGTCTATGATAAAGTACAAACCCATTTTACGCATCAGAAAGCCATACAATCTTTTCAAATAAAGCCCCTGGAGCCGACGCATGCTCTTTGGGGTGGGCAGGGAGTTTATTTTGCTGACCTGACCACAACTGGTCCCTTTCAATTCAAAAAGCACATTTGCTTTTTGAAAAGATTCGCTGTTGGTTTCCGTTTTACATTCACATCAATGCTCTTAGTTCTAATTATTGCTTCCTGTGCATAAGAATCACATTTGCCAACATCGCTGAAGAGTATCCCTGAGAAAACAGCCGATAGCTGTTCGATATAATCCTTATGTGTGACGAATTCGAACCCAGAATTTTAAACCTAACTCACGATTTCTGTGTCATCGTTGATTCTCCAAACCTGTGAAAATCCATCTGGATTATTTTCATCAGTAGCTCAGACACAGGTCCAAGGTTTACAAAGAAATATCCTAACTACATTTTAGCCTAGTGTACATGCCAATCAGCTAGGCACTTCATAAATATTACTGCATCCTCACTAAACACATGCAAAACACGTGTTAACAAATCCTGACTTTGAAGAGCTCCATCCCCAGTAGGGGACGTGCAAAGAAGCAGCCAATCAATGATTCTCTCTCATCGCTGATGTTTCGATCTCTCTCTCCCTCTCCCTTCCTGTGTGAAATCAAGAAAAAAATATTTTTTAAAGATTTCGAAAATAAATAAACCTGCACTCTTTTTGAGCTACTACCCTGCCAACCAGGAGAGCTTAGATCCTTGGGTAAAATACTCATATTAACTTCAAGACCTGCTTGTTTTATGCTTTGGGGATTATGTTAACACCTTTAAGCGGTGATGCCTCAAACATTACACAACAGGAAAAACAAAAGCAGCACTCCCCCTCTTCCACCCACATCGCATTCTGATTTTCAGGGAAGACTGCAGATCCCGAGGTCTCTAAAACCTCTGCGGGGTTCTTACCACCAAGCGAAACAGTCCCACTTCCTTATGCCTCTCTGCCCACCCGAGGCCACTCGTGCGCACATGTCCCTGAGCGGTTCTGTGACCCGCCAGGAGGCAAGACCCCCTCCACCTTCTACCTTTTCAAAAAGACGCCCCGGCTCTGTTGAACCTTAAACTACCTCTGACAAACCCTCTTCTTCTCTCAGACGCTCCTTGGGGTCTTCATTGCGTCAACCTACGAGAGACCTCCCAGCCTCAATACTGCAGCCTTGTACCCAACACACGTCAACTCAAGCTCCAAATCCGCAGTGATTGAACGCCGCTGCCGTTTCCCTAGGAAACAGCGACGGCATATTTTGTGTGTATATATTATCCGCCCAACTTGAACATGAACCAGACAGGGGCTAGGAGGGCAAACAGTACCTCCCTTCTTCTACGCAGCGTCTGGCATGAATCAGGCCTTTACCAAGAAGCCATGAGGAATGACGCTGTCCGGGGTGTTTAACGCAGACATACTCCAGCCCTCTTGGTTGTCAGCTGCTGGCATGCTCCCTGTTTTCTAAATAAACGCTTGTACAATGCACACGGGGCTGGATCGGTATGATATGACGTGGACAGTTACATAACTCAATGTAGCACCATTCCCAAACCGTCCTTTAATGGGCCTTTCTGCTACTTCCTGTGGAGATTGCTGTGTCTCAGTCAAGTAGTCCAGCCTCTACATCGGGGATCGAGCAAAGGGAGCTATTGCTAAAAGAATGATAGTGTGGGGTTTCAAGAAGTGTGTTCACTGGCATTTTCTACAGCGGGAACTTCACCACTAAACGTGGTAGCTGACTGAGGTGGACTTCGTCAGTAAGGAGAAGACCGACATTGATCCTGTCTATTAAGTTCACTGGGCCTGGTCCTTTGGGATACTCGGCCTCACATTTTGAAAAGAGTGTTGTGTTGTCTTGTCCAGCCGGTGTGGCTCGGTGGTTGAGCGTCGACCTAAGAACCTGGCAGTCATGGTTTGATTTCCGGTCATGGTTTGATTCCTGGTCAAAGGCACATGTCCAGGTTGCAGGCTTGATCCCCAGTGTGGGGGATCCAGGAGGCAGCTGATCAATGATTCTCTCTCACCGTTGATGTTTCTATCTCTCACTCCTTTTCCCTTCCTCTCTGGAATCAATAAAGATTTTTTTTTAACAAAAGAAAAGAAAAGAGTGTTCCCTTTATCAGCCACTGCAGTCATTTAAATGACCAGGAAATTGGTTTTTAGTTTGTCTGTCTTTTCTGCTGGGTGTTTTTTTGTTTGTTGACTCAGCAAACCTTAAAATACTTGACAAAAAGGAGTCCTGGGAACAGGAAAGACAGGGTCAGGCAGAAATATATCTGATCTAAGCAGAAGACGGTCGCCAGCGTGAACCTCAGCACCTCTCCCTTTCCTCTATCGGAAAAGCATCTTTCCCCTTGAACTAATTCAGTAGCTGTGCTCAGCCCCGTACGACTCACTCACATCTAACAAAGGGACTGTGTTATCTGGTTCACACGGACTTTTAGCTCCTGTCACAGATCCTTCGCTGCAGTCGCCTCTGTGCAAATCGTGGTACGGCAAGACCATTCAGTCTTAGAACGAGAATGAGGAGCAAGCCCTGCTTTGCCCAGTGCAGAGGGCACACGGCAAATTCAGAGGAGCTCCAGCTCCAGCAGGAAGATGTGAGACCTGATTAACCTCTCCGCTGACTGTTTTCTTAAGAAAGAAGAGAAACAGCATTAAATATGTTTATGCGATGCTGCTATCAGCACGCAGGTTTCACAGACTTAGAAGAACTGTTGCCAGACTTCCACAAAGCCATCACTTCATTTGGATACGCCCTAAGCAAGTACAGTGGGGCCTTGACTGACGAGTGTCCCAACTAACGAGTTTTTCAAGATACGAGCCGTCTCTCGGCTGATTTTTTGCTTTGAGTTGCGAGCTAAAATTCGGGTTACGAGCCAGCTTCAGACCCCACTGCTAGTTGGCACAGCCAACGTCACAGTGAACGCCACATCATCAGCCCAGCATCACGTGTCTCACTCGTTCACTTTTTGATTTGACGTACGAGTAATCTGAGTTACGAGCTCTGTCACAGAAAGAATTAAACTCGTAAGTCAAGGCCCCACTGTACTGCGCTCACGTGCCTTTTCAGGGTGAAGCCCACTGGATGGCTTCTCCCTCTTGGTATCTGGGGCCCAGGGCGGATGCCCGGATGTGCCTGCCTAGGAGCAGGACCCCAGCCCATGGTCAGGGACGATCGACACTGTGGCAGTGGCAGGAGGCGTCTTCTTCCCCTGAGAATGTACATTTGGACTTAAGTTGATGGGCAAACCATGCATCCACTGCGCATGTGCTCCCGGGGCTGAGATCCCGAGTCCCAGCAGCTAAGGGCTCAACACTGACCTTCAGTTCCTCACCCAGGGTGCAGTGGGATGGTCTCTGAAGTGCGTTAGGAAAGGAGGCAGCTCTGAAGACCCTTAGTCACTCAACCTTCTTGGAACTCACACTTTGCATTTCTAAAATGCAAAGAGAGAGAGCTCAGTAAATACTGGCTGACTGGCCGGCTGGCCGGCGGCCTCGGTTAGACCAGAAACCCTGAACACAGGACCAGCGTTAACATTCTAAGACTTTAAACCGTCTGTGTTGATAAAAAACACACATTTATTCTGTGTCCTTTTGGGTGACCTTCAACTCACTAAGACATTTCCCTGCGGGTGTATCTGAGACCAAGAGCCTGCCCAGCAGTGAGGCCTCCTTATCACATCAGTGTCTGTCCTTCCGCTCCCGGCTGGGGCTCAACTGCTCCAAGAGATAGGCTGGCAGAGAGGTCCGCACACAGCAGGCCAGTGGGCCCAGGAGGCGGGGGGTGGGGGTGGGGGGCCCTGCATGCTGCCACCTGAAACCCAGGCTGAACAAGGAACCATTCAAGCCAGAGGTGGACCCCAGAGACCCAAGGCAGGCATTTCTTCCCCAGCGTCAACTTGGCAGCACCCCATAATGTGTGCTGGTGGGGAGCCCCCAGCAGGATGCTCTCCCCTCTGTGGCCCTTTCCCTGGTGGGAAAAGAGGGTCTCCAGAGACAATGCAAATATAGCATTATTTTCCCCGGGTCCTTAAAGCATCGTCACTGCTTATTAGAGAAAACGGGTTAAGGTGCTAAATTTTCATAGGCATTTCTGATTAGGCATTCATAGTTATGTCTCAGGAATGAATGGCTGAGAATGAGATCCGCGAGATGATCATGACAAGGTGAATCACATGTTTAAAAGACAGAGGGACAAAGACAGACAGACTGATCAGTTTTGCTCTCAATTATATTCCCTGAAGGGAAATGAACAGTCAGCGTGCAAACATCCTACCCAGATTCAGCAGATCACAGGGCATCCCAAGTTGCCAAGGCAACACCAGCTGAGCACGAGACGAATACAAGTGTACATTCCTTATTAGAATAAGAAAGTTCCCTTCTAGCCCAGCCGATGTGGCTCAGTGGTTGAGCGGCGACCTATGAACCAGGAGGTCACTGGCCAGGGCACATGCCTGGGTTGCCAGCTTAATCCAAAGTAGGGGGCGTGCAGGAGGCAGCCGATCAATGATTCTCATCATTGATGTTTCTCTCTCTCTCTCTCTCCCCCTCTCCTTTACTCTCTCTGAAATCAATACAACTATATTTTAAAAAAGAGAGTTCCCATCTATGTCTGACTTGCTAAGAGGTTTATGCTTTGTTTTTTCTTGTTTTGTGTTTTTAATCATGAATGCATACTATACTATATTAAAAGTTTTTCCCCGCCAAAACCGGTTTGGCTCAGTGGATAGAGCGTCAGCCTGCGGACTGAAAGGTCCCAGTTCGATTCCGGTCAAGGGCATGTACCTGGGTTGCGGGCACATCCCCAGTAGGAGATGTGCAGGAGGCAGCTGATCGATGTTCCTCTCTCATCGATGTTTCTAACTCTCTATCCCTCTCCCTTCCTCTCTGTAAAAAATCAATAAAATATATTTAAAAAAAAAAGTTTTTCCCCATCTACCTTATGCATATATAAGATTTTTAAAGAAAAGATTTCAGGGAATGTAACTGCTTTTCTCTCGCAAGGTCAGAAAAACGGACTTGCTAGGACTAACCCTCCTGTCTCCCAGCCAGGCTAGGACTCAGCATCCAAGGCGAGGGTCTGCCCTGCCGCTGGGCACCTCCATGGACACACACGCCTGCCACTCCTCTGCGGCTGCCTGTTGGAACGCCTCAATACTGTTTTGGTCTAAAACTATCCCTAAATTTCCTCTGGGGGAGAAATTCTTACCTGAACTTGAACTCCGATTAGCTGCCTTGAACACTATCTGTCCAATGTGACTGTTAGGAAGGGCAAGGGAACCACATTTCCCCGCAGGATCCTTACAAAGAGTGGATGAGGTCAGCGGCAGCATCCTCATATTCTATTCAAAACTCAGGCCCCTGGGAGGTTCAATAACTTGTCCCAAGTCTCACACCAGCAAGGGATGGGGATGGGGATGGGTCTGTGTGGCTTCCACGCCCGGCGCTTTCCAGGGCTCCTGGTGCTGCCTCTGACCCTCCAGGCACCCAGACAGAAGGACTTTGTAAATTAGTGGCCAGGGTTCCAAACCGCCTGCTCTGTAGACTCCAGTGAATAGTATAATTAGGCACAGGAAATGGTTCATTGTTGTTAGTCTGCAACCTAACAATGAAGGTCAGGGGCTGCTCAGGAAGTTGATTTTTCCCTTGGGGACTCAGGGCTGAGTGTCCTTAGAGAGCTGTGAGCACCTAGGCTGGGCTGCCAGGCACCCTCCCAGGCTCCGAGAACAGGCAGCACCCAGGCCTGGCCCGAGGCAGCAGGCCTCTAGGCAGAGAGCACCCATCCAGATGATGGGGTCCCCGGGGTCCCTGTTAGCGATACTAAATCCAAGTACCTTGCAAAGGAGGAACTCAGGCGCACCAGCCACTCCTCCAGCTAAAGGGCTTTCATGACTTGTCTCGTTTAATCCTGGACACATCCCCAAATGGGAGCTGGTATTATGTCATTTTTACAGATGAGTGGATGGAGGCTCAGGGAAGTGACTTATCCAAGAACCTGCCGCTCCCCAAACCCTGGGTGGTGAGAGAGCTGCATGCAGAGCCCAGCACTCCTCTGCTGGTCCTTCACCCTGAACTCCATCCGTCGCCTGAGTTGACAACTGGTTTCCCACCACACGCTCCTCTTTGAGGACAACACGGTGTAATTGTTGGGAATGTGGCCTCTGACCAGACTGCTTAATTCAAATCCCGGTTCAGCCTTTTGCAAGTTCTGTGACTTTGGGAAAGTCATGGACATGTCTCTGGGCCTGTTTCCACTTGTGTCAAATGAGAACAACAACCGTACGTTCTTCAAAGGGTTGCTATGCAGATTAATGGGATAGTACCTGCAAAGGTCTTAAAACAATGCCCGGCACACAGCAGGGGGTGTGTGTTAGTTATCTACCTCCGCGTAACAAATTACCCCAAACCCAGAGGCTTAAAACAACAATAAACATGTATCATCTCACACAAGGAGAGGGCAGGAATTTGAGTGATGCCGGCTTGTGCACCCTCACGAGACCGTAATCAAGACATCTGTCAAGGCAGCGGGCATCTGTAAGCTCGACTAAAATCGGAACATTTTTCCAAGAGAGCTTATGCGCATGCCTGGCGAGCTGGTTGCTGGCCGGGGGCGGGAGGCCTCCATTCTCCATGTGGGGGTGTCCTCACCACACACAGCCAGCTTCCCGATGGAGCAAGGGATCCCAGAGAACGGGGTGCAAGCAGCCACATCTTTCACAGCCTCGCCCTGGACGTCACACACCACCACGTCTGCATTGTCCTGCTGGTTACACAGGTCTGCCCTGTCCATGTGGGAGGGGCTGGCCAAGGGTATGAACACCAGGAGCCCAGGATTATGGGGGGCCAAGCTTGCAGGCTGGCTACCACAGGACAAGGTCTATTAAATAAAGGAAGGACTTGGATCGTAACGATTCTAAATGCCTGGCATACAGCGAGATAATCAATACACATTTATCAGGAGAATGGTGGTTTGGACGAAAAGAGGGAAGGCGCATGTCATCCCTGCCAAGTTCCATTCTAGTTCTTGTTCGCTTTACTGTCTGCTTTCTGAGCCATTTCCAAGGAAGGGACTATGTGTTCTCCATTGAGCCTCTAACGCATTCTCTCCATACGTTCGTTCTCAAATTTCATCTCCGTATAAAAGTGTTTAGAGTGGTAACCTCAAACCCGAAGTGCTCCACAACCGTCTTTTTCACGCAAATATACCAAAATGAAATGCTTCCCCTGAATTCCAAAAGCTCGGAGCAGAGCAGCCTGAAGTTTTGCTGGTTGAAAGGTCTGGACTAAAGGGACGATGCGGGCCCTAGTGTGTGTCCCAGGACAATGGTGGGAAAGTTCCTCTGCACAGAGGCGGGCGGCCTATCCGCTTCCTCCTCCCCCGCGGGCTGCACTCGGGAGATAAGCCTGGCTGGAACCCACTGCAGGCTGCTCACTGCAGCCCGGGGCCCGGAGCAGGCCCGGGAGGGAGGACCGGGGCGGGGGAAGCCTCCGAGGGGCCAAAATTCTCAGACTCCTGCTTCTTGGCAGCTGTCTCCCGTCAGATCCCTGCCAGAAACCTTAGACCCTTAGACCCGGGACTTGTCCTAGCAACAGCCCTAGGACAGCCTTTCCCACAGTGTTCCAGGATGATGCTGTCAACTGCACCCCTGCCCTCACCAGTGCCCCCCGGGAAGCACCGATGGTAAGGGGGTGTGTGCAGGAGGCGCGCAGCGCCACAGCTGGTCACCCCGGGCATTGCGCCGAGGCAGGTGTGGCTGACAGTCTTGAGGAGCTGTCATCCTCCCCTGGGCCCCCTCCAGGAGCCAAGGGCATACATGACACACCTTGGCTTCCACTAGGAGCGCAGAGGGCTGGGAGGGCACCGTGTGCGCAGAGAACACTTTACTCCATGCCACGCTGCTGAGGGCTCACTCCTGGGAGATGCCAACGCGGTTTCCATGGTCACAGGTGTGATGTTTGCAGCCTCAACAAATCCGTGACTGTACAGGGATGGAGTCATAAGGCAACAAAAACCATGGCACTGGGGCCAAGACAGTGGTCACTGCTGGTCATAATCTTCACTAGGTCAAAGCTGACGACACGGCCAGGGCCCTGCTCCCAGCATGCGTGCACAGTGAACGCAGGTGAATATGGGGTAGAGACAGTCATCTTGGGCTGAGAGGGGATTTGCTAAATCTCGATCGCATGACAAAGTCATCACGGAGTCCAGAAAGTCTTCCTTCCCCATTTTACCCTGACTTCTTTGATGCTCGTTTTGTTCCCTGCCTCCCCACCCTATGACTTTCAAAATCTACTGTATGTGTAGCAAAGGAGTGACCAGCACTACAATATAATATACATGTAATGCCCGGCTGGTGTGGCTCAGTGGTGGAGCATTGACCCATGAACCAAGAGGTCATGGTTAGATTCCCGGTCAGGGCACATGCCCGGGTTGCGGGCTTGATCCCCAGTAGGGGCCATGCAGGAGGCAACCGATCCATGATTCTCTCTCATCATTGATGTTTCTATCTCTCTCTCCCTCTCCCTTCCTCTCTGAAATCAATAAGAATATATATATTTTTAAAAGTTCACTTAAAAAAATGATTACAGCTAAGGAAAGCATGGGTTGGATATAATATTAATAATACAAATGCAAGTAATTACAAAAAAAAAGGGCAGGGCAGCGTGTTCTGCAAATAATTTGAAATGTGGATTTATATTCAAAATCATTAACAATGAGCATCACTCTAAGTGCATATTTTTATGTTTGGAGATAGCCTATAAAATACTGATTATTTCATCTCTATCTCTTTTTATGTACATTTCTGCTTGTTCTGTAATTATATTCTATATTAAGAAACACAAGTATGAAGTTTATATGGAAAGTGTTATTGGTTCTCACTGAAACTTTTACGGATGGGTTTAAGCAAAAACATTAGGAAGCCCTTATCTACACGCATGCACTTCATACCCCGTCTTATCTCTCAGGAAAAAGGCGCAAAGGTATCTAGACTGTGGAAATGCTGGACTTCAAATTACTTGTAAATCTCCCGTAAGAGGAGCAGGAGAAGCAGCCAGGAAATCCGCTTCGATAAATTTTCATTTTTCCCCCTGTGCTTGTGCAAACAGCGCTGGAGAAAGTTATCAAACGTAACGTTATCTCCCTCAGAAGCCGCAGAATTATGGCTCCCAGATGGGTTCCCAGCCCTGCCCTTGAGAAAAGTCAATAAACTGGGGGACCACAAATCTCACGGCTCGGTCAGGCCAGCAAGTCAAACGAAGGCGCAACCCTCTCTTTTCAGGGGGAATAACCGCGTGCAGACTGGACCCTGCAGCTCCCCGTCTGGATAAACACAAGCCTTGTTTGGTTGGGAGAGGGTTAGGGGTTCAGCCGCGGGACTGAAATGCATGTAACCTGAACCCCATCCCCCCTCGCAGCGTCTCACCCTCTCCTAGCAACCCTGGTCACTTTCCTTCATTTTAGTGGCTTAGTTTCCATAGACGGGCTTACTACACAAGCCACAGAAGCATCTAGCCCAGGGGTGGGCAAACTTTTTGACTCGAGGGCCACAATGGGTTCTTAAACTGGACCGGAGGGCCAGAACAAAAGCATGGATGGAGTGTTTGTGTGAACTAATATAAATTCAAAGTAAACATCATTACATAAAAGGGTACGGTCTTTTTTTTTTTTAGTTTTATTCATTTCAAATGGGCCGTAGTTTGCCCACGGCTGATCTAGCCCCACACTGGGACAAGGGCAGGATTCAGGAACGCAGCTCTGGATGAGTATCTGATACCAGGACACAAGCCAGAGGTCTGTCCACGTGCTCTGAATTCCACCTTCTTCCCCCGTTCCGGCTCCTGTGGCCGATTTCCTGGCGATCTCACGCTCGTGTCCATGACGCTACTTGATTGCTTTTGGTCACAAATATTAAGCCTTGATTTTCACGAAGTTCCAGTCCCCACGGCCTCCCCGTGCCACAACCCGGCAAATGTGCTTTCACTGCCGCCAGAAAGCAATAAGTAATTTATTTTTCAAAGTGTGCTGAGCACTCAGGGGAAATTCCGCCTCGTGCTTCCTTCTGACTGGTTTCGGCGCTCAGTCCATCCAGGGGACTCCGTTCCAGATTAAGCTGGATGTGGCAAGGAAGGGTACACAGGGGCAGCTGAAGAGGATGTCTCTAGGGCAGCGGTTCCCAACCTGTGGGTCGCGACCCCTTTGGCGGTCGAATGACCCTTTCACAGGGGTCGCCTAAGACCATCCTGCATATCAGATATGTACGTGACGATTCATCACAGTAGCAACATGACAGTGATGACGTAGCCACGAAAATAATGTTATGGTGGGGTCCCAACATGAGGAACTGTATTTAAAGGGCCAGAAGGTTGAGAACCGCTGCTCTAGAGCAAAAAGTGCGCCCACCCAGGACTCTCAGGGTCACGCTTCTAAAAGAAAATGGGAGAAACAGGGCTGGCCTTGTTACTAAAATTCTTCCCCAGGCCTGGCTGGCATGGCTCAGTGTCTGAGCATCGACCTAGGAACCAGGAGGTCACGGTTCGATTCCCCATCAGGGCATATGTCCAGGGTTGTAGGCTTGATCCCCAGTAGGGGGTGTGCAGGAGGCAGCAATCAATGATTTTCTCTCATCATGGATGTTTCTCTCTCTTCCTCTCCCTTCCTCTCTGAAATAAAAATATATATTATAAAAAATAATGGAGGGAGTGGGGTTAGGGTTAGGGTTATG
The DNA here is from genome assembly GCF_964212035.1 of Myotis nattereri. Lineage (NCBI taxonomy): Eukaryota > Metazoa > Chordata > Mammalia > Chiroptera > Vespertilionidae > Myotis > Myotis nattereri. The sequence continues at coordinate 14,716,794 of NC_138097.1, forward strand.
GTTAGGGTTAGGGTTAGGATTAAGGTTAGGGTTAAGGTTAGGACCACCCAGAAAATGTCCATCTAGGAACCAGGAAGTGGGCCTCACCAGACACCAAATTTGTGAGTGCCTTGATCTTGGAGTTCCCAGGCTCCAGAACGGGGAGAAATAAATGCTTGCTGAGCAAGCCACCCAGGCTGCGGTATCTTTGTTACAGACATTTACCAAGTTATTTGAAAGCGGAGTTCAAAAACGCCAATTATGCCTGGTTTATCATGCTGCCCCTCTCCCCCCAAAACAGACACAGATCTTTTGTCTTCTCCAGGACTAACGCTGCCCTTTGGAAGTCAAATGTCATACAAATAGGACGTGCAGTGCAGCAGCCAGGTTGTCCGCAGAAGCAGGGACTGGGTTTTTTACCTGCCGTCAGTGCCACCTTATCACTGGGTTTGAATGCACCTCCTCACAGGAGACGTGCCGCCTGCTGGCTTTGAGCAGTGAGCGTGGCCAGGCCTGGCTGCCTTCCTCCCACCGCTGAGGCCTTCTAAGACAGGGGTTAATTGGGGTGTGAGAAGGTTACTGCTCCTCAGAGACCCCTTCAAATAAATGTTTCTAAAATTTGCATGTGAAAAGCACATCTCTGCCCAGTGCTTTAATGCAAAGCCTAGTTTCCAAAATTCAGGTGCGGGGCTCAATACCTTGGGGGGGAGGGGGGGCAAGCTCAACTGCAAAGAACTGTACCCCTGGGAGGTGGCTCCAATGGGCAAGCACCCCTTTCAGCCCAAGCCCCTTGTGACCAGGGTGATGCCCCACACAGGAAGGCCGTCTCGCTGAGACGCTGATGCTTGAATCCTGCTCAGCTCACACTCCGGGCTGTCCGCCCGCCTCTCCGCTCCCTGACTGCGAGCCACTCCATGGGCATCGGCGCCAGTGCTGGCCTTGGTCGGCACAAAGCTCGTTGTCCCAAATCTGTCACCAGGCAGGAGAACCCTGACCTCATTTCGGGCCGAGGGGCAGCCGCCGTGTGGCTGGGGCCACCAGGCTGAGGCCTTGTTTCTGTCTGGGTCCTTTGTCCACCTATTACACTCAGCCTGTTCCTTCAGATCCGACCTGCCCATCATTAGCCCGGCACAGGTGCCTGCGCCTGCCAAAATGACCAGGCTCTGAGGCCTCGGGGGGACTCGCTGAGAGCCGGCAAGCAAGAACCTCACCGATTCTCAGATCTGAGCTTCCCTCCCCCTTTCCAAAGGAGCTCGGGGCTGGAATCAATATCCTCACAGCTGGACGGGCTCACAAGGCCACGGCCCACTCCTTGCGGATGCCTCCAGGAGGAGGTATGCAGCTAGAGGAGAGGCGATTCAGAGCAGACGTGCCCACCCTCCGTCCTAAGAACCGCCGTGAACACACACAGAGACACACACGCACACATGCACACACTCTCAGACACACAGACACACGCGCTCACGCACACCTGCTAACTTCCCTCAAGGCCAGAAGTTCCTTTCCTATTTGCTGCTTCCCAGCAGGGTCTGCCTCCCGCAAGCAAGGCCAGGCCAGGGAGGAAGGAGGAGGCTGGCCAGACAGCAAAAATGAAGGGCAGCGTCCATCCGGGTTATGAAGTGAGCAGTCGGTGCGGGATATTCCTGGAGAGCCCGAAGCTGAGAAAGCCTCCCAAGGCCCAAATGAGATTGTCCCTCCTGACGGGAGGATTTATTCTGACCTGTCGGGACTGGTTTAAGGGCCCTTCTGCGGCACTACTTGAAATTCAGGGATTTGGGCCATATCTCGGGCTTGTAACTAACTCATTACAGGACATCCGGCATCAAGGAGGCTAAATGTGTCTCATTATTATTATTATTATTAGAAAAATTGTATTTTATTTAAAAAACATATTTTTATTGATTTCAGAGTGGAAGGGAGAGGGAGAGCGAAACATCCATGATGAGAAGGAATCACTCATCGACTGCCTCCTGCACGCCCCCTACTGGGGATGGAGCCCGCCACCCGCACATGCCCTGACCGGGAATCGAACTGTGACCTCCTGGTTCCTAGGTTGATGCTCAACCACTGAGCCACGCTGGCTGGGCCCTGCTTCATAACTTTTAAAGTTTCCACTCCAGTCAGTACCTCCTGTGCCACCGGCTGTTGTGGCTGCTGGCATTTTCGGAGAATTTTCAAACGACCGACAGAGAACATTCTTGGGCCCTGTAACCCTGGGAGGTGGCTGCCCAGGGATCCAGCCAAACTGAGCTCAACTCACAGCTCAGCCACGTCCCACCTCGTGACCTTGAGCGACCCTCTCCGGTCACCTGACGCTGGGTTCCTTCCCCCACATGCGGGCGGCGACAGTCCCTTTGCCGGAGGGTTTTCATGAAACTCAATGCATTCATTCATTCACTCCACACACGTTTATTGAGTCCCTTCCAAGTTTTCAGAACCGTTTTAACTTTTAAAGATATGACCGTGAACGGTGCCCTGTCACAAGGCTTGCCTCCCAGTGAGGAACAACAGATACACAGATATGGAACATGCTAAGTGGAGGCGTGTGCTGGGAAGAAAGAGAAAGACAAGAAAGGAGAACCCACAAGGTCGCAGGGGGAGGGTATTCAGGAAGGCTTTATGGCGTGGTGACAGATGAACGGAGGCCTGACGAAGTGGAAACAAGTGCAAATCCCGGGGGTGTGCGCCATAATGGACTGAAAAGCATTTGACAAATGGGAGTCCTCTCTGGAACCCCACACTCCTTGGCCTGAGGTGTTTCCAACCAACCTCCAGGCCTGACACACGCTGGTGCTAGCTCCCCTCCTTTCCTCAGAGGGAAACCAGAGAGCCCCCCGCCACGCGTGTGCGTGCGCACACACACACACACACACACACAGCCCTTTGAGAAGGTCTGCCATTAATGCATGTGTCCTTCAGCGCAGAACTGGGGGAGCAGGTCCGCCCCCCTGAGGCCAAGGGGCAGAGCAGGCCTGCGAGGTTCAAGGCTGGTGCTTGGCACGGCGGTCCTGGGGCTGCCTCTGTTATCACACCCTCGCCAGCAGTCAGGACGTAATGAATCTTCTGGAAACGCGTTTTGTAATTCTACTGGGGTCGTGGATAATGTAATTAGGAGATAAAGAAATTGCCTGGAAGGAGATGAACTCAAAACTCATAGATCACATTTCAGACAGGTCCGCTTGAAGTCGAGGGTTCTGGGAGCAGAACGGCAAATTTCATTCAGAAAAGGGCCACTCTGGGGAGAAAGTAACGCAATCGCTTCTGAGAACAGCGTGGAATAAAGCCGGTGTCTGAGTGAGTGCAGGAGAGGCACGAAGATAATAACTGGTAGGGGCCACAAAGGGCGATTGCAGGTGGCGAAATCAAATGACGAACCAGCTAGTCATATAAAAAAGTGAAAACAATAATGGTGAATCACTCCTGTATCAAAAGGATGTCTGCTGGGCCTGGCCGTCACGGCTCAGTGGTTGAGCGTGGACCTAGGAACCAGGAGGTCACAGTTCAATTCCTGGTCAAGGCACATGCCCGGTTGTGGACTTGATCCCCAGTAGGGGGCGTGCAGGAGGCAGCTGATCTATCAATGTTCCTCTCTTATCAATGTGTCTATCTCTCTATCCCTCTCTCCCCTCTTCTCTCTCTAAAAATCAGTAAAAACATACTTTTTTAAAAAGGATATCTGCTGGATGGGTAAGAACTCTATAAATGTACAATCATAATTTAAAAGGGCTGAGTTCAGGCGCTACGGGGGGGCTTGGGAAATGGTTCAAGGTGTGAAAGTCACTTTGAGTCAGTCCGAACTGGTCTGAATACATCCAATTAAAGCGGCCCTCGGCCACCTGGTGCTTGCACACCGAAGTTCACAGCAGTGCTATTGGTAACAGTGAGAAAGAGGAAGCCACCGAAATGTCCATCAATGAATGAATGGACGAACAATCGGTGATATATCCATATACTGGTACATTATCGCCATAGAAAGGAACGAAGTACTGAAGCATGTTAACATGGACGATCCTTGAAAACATTCTATGACGTGAAAGAAGCCAGTCACAAAAGGCCACACACTATATGATCCATTTACATGAAATGTCAAGAGCAGGCAAATCTGTAAGGACAGAATGTAAATCCGCTGGCGCCAGGGCCTGGGGGAGAGCATAAGGGTGATAAAAATGATAAAAATGTTCTAAAACTGGATGGTGCTGACGCTGCGCAACTATGAATGACTAAACCAATGAACTGCACACCTGAAGGGCTAAATTCTTTGGGGTATAGATTATATCATAATAAAGCTGTTTGATTTTTTTAAAAAGGGCTTTTTCTCTGTTTGTCTAAGAGTGAATTAATACAGCACAGCAGCTAACGAAACACTGCAAGCCGAACTTCCATTCCTCCAACAGCCCCCCAGGCAGGCCAGGTTCCCGCCGTTTCCCAAGTGAAGAAATGAAGGCTAAGGTAGGGCACTTGCCCTGAAGGACCCATCGAAGACGCGGGACTCAAAGCCAGGGCTGCTTAACTCCACGCTCAGCCTTCCTCCAGGACCGGGCAGCGGAGCGATGCTGGGGGCCCGTGGTCTAGACGTGGGGGTGGATATGAAAGGGAGCAGGTGGGCATGCTGTCACTCACTATCATTTATGCACCAGGGCTTGGGGAGCACCTCTCATGTGCCGGACCCTGCTCTGTGTGCACTGGGAACGCAGCAGTGAATTCAACCCAGTGCTTGTCTCTATGGCACCTGCAATTTGGGGGAGCAGGAAAGAAACGAAAACATATAAATAACTATGGAACTGTGTCTGGTAGCACGCAGTTCTGTGGAGAAAAATAAAAGTGAGAAAAAAGGGTCAGGGAGTGCAGGGCCGCGAGTCTGGACACTAATTTATACAAGGCTGACGGAGGGCCTTTCTGATCATGTAATACCTGAGCAGAGCCTCCACCAAGGGAGGGAGAACTGCAAGGATCTGGGGAGTGGGTAGCAGGAACAGCACATGCAAAGGCCCTGGGGTTGGAAAAAGCTTGATGTATGTGAGAAACAGCAAAGAGGCCGTTGTGACCGCAGCAGGGCAGGGTCCAACCTCATGGGGCCATGTGGGCCATGGTAAGAGGCTCTTACTCTGAGCTGGAGGTTTCACACTGGCGTGGGAGGCACCAGGGGCCTTGCTCGCCAAGGTCCGGGATCATATTCACGTTTGTTAGATTACACTGATGGCTGTGGTTTGCAGCTGAGACTGACAGGGTGCCGGGGCGGAAGTCAGGAAACTGGTGGGAGACTAGACCAATAGTCCGGGGGACAGAAGTCACAGGCTCCGAAACGAGGAGAGACACACAGTTGACTGGACAGAAGACACATAGGTCTCTCCCATCACAGTCAGTGCTGGGGTGGGTGTCGGCTCTCTCCCCAGGGTCTAGGCCAGCCGTGGGCAAACTACGGCCCGCGGGCCGGATCCGGCCCATTTGAAATGAATAAAACTAAAAAAAAAAAAAAAAAGACTGTACCCTTTTATGTAATGATGTTTACTTTGAATTTATATTAGTTCACACAAATACTCCATCCATGCTTTTGTTCCGGCCCTCCGGTCCAGTTTAAGAACCCATTGTGGCCCTCGAGTCAAAAAGTTTGCCCACCCCTGATCTAGGCCCAACAGGGAGACGGGCTCTCTCTCCTAGACACACAGAAGCCTGGTTCCCTTCTGCTGGGTCAGACAAGGTTAAAGACCGGGTGCCAGAGGCGAGCTTCCTCTGCCAGATAAGCCATTCATCCCGAGCTGTTTGCTTTTCATCTTTTGCAAATGCTTCCCTTTGAAAAATTCCACTCACTCCGCTTGCAGACAGATATGCCAGCCGACCTGCGGAACGCCAGGCAAAGACCCCCGAGAGAGGGGAAGCAGCTGCCCAGACGTGGGAACCACCGTAACGGCTGACATTCGGTTTTCAACCCCGACACCGGGGGCCCATTTGGCCTCAGGACCCTCTCAATCATTTGCTCCCAGACGCGGGCGGAGCTTCTGGGTCTCAGGCCTCCCGCTGGGAGGCCACGGAAGTGCTGTGAGCTCGGCCACCCGCCGGCCCCAGCAGGCAGGCAGAGATAAGGGGATGACAACGGCCAGACTGGAACTCATTTTCATCCTTCAAAGGCTGTCTCTGACCCCAGTGCACCCCTGAGCTGGGCCTTCTCACCATCTGCTTGGGGACCCCCTCTCTCCTCCTCTTGTCCTTGCTTTGAACCAAGAGCCTCAGCCCTGGGCTTGGAGAGGACATGCCCCCAAGAGGCAGCTGCTTTGCAAGCAGTAAAAACACTGCCTCTGGCTGGCAAGGGACTTGACCTACAGGTCATCACTGGAGCACCCTCGCCGGTGACTGGGATGGATTTAGAACCTGCCTAGTCATTATGGACTCGCACCTCTGCCCCGACAAATGCCGGTAATTACAGCCTCCAAACACCCTGACAGGTGGCTCTCATCTGTTTTTGGTCGTTACTCATTTCTTTATTAAGGGCATATGCACCAGGCATGGTGCCCAGGCAAGCAGAATATGAAGATGGCGTTCGTTGCCCAAACCTCTAATAAGCACCTGCCATGGGTAGCTCGGGAATACATAATGCTGTCCCAGAGCTGGGAAGGGCATGCACGGGAGGAAAAGCAGCCCCGGGTGGCAGTGAAGAACACAGGGTTCAAATCCTGCCTGGGTTCAAATCCCAGTCCAGCACTTCCCAGGCTGTGTGGCTGTGTACAAAGTACTTAACCTCTCTGGGCCTTCGTTTCCCCACCTGCCAAATGGGGAGATTAGACCCACGCCACAGTACAGACTGAACAAGGGAACGTTTATACAGCCCTTGGGAGACAGCCCCTAGATGAGAAGGAGCTGCTATGATTCTTAGGCCTGAGCTACATGGGGAGCAAGTGGAAAGGTGACGGGGACATGATGGGGGACAGACAGTGGAACCAGGGTATGAGGGTCACCGAGGACTGACCAGGGTCCACAGGCTGAGGGAATGCAGCTCCAGGCACCGAGGCGGGGCAGGGCCTGCCAGGAATTGGGAGGTGTGACGGTGTGCAGCCTGCGGAGCCGGTTTAGGGCGCAGTGTCCCGGCTGGCGGTGGCCCCCCTCGGATCCTGTGTAGGAAGGGGCAGTGAACAGTGCTGTGCAGCCCCTCTAACCTGCTCATTCCATCCCCCACTCGCTGGGCTCTAACCACTAGAGCCTCCATTCTGATCCAATTCCTACAGGGCCACTTTCTGGGCCTGTGGGGTCAACCAGTCCGCTTCCCTTCCTCTGAAGCTCGGAGCCTGTGGCCACTTCCTCCGGGAAGCCTGCCGGCCCTGATTGGGCTCGGCCCCCGTCACCCCCCTTCACAGCCCCATCACAGTCACCATAGAAACAGCTTTTGAAGTCTGACCTCTGGGAAGTGCAGAGGTGAGGAATGGGGTGAGGTTCAGCAAACACCTCTGCTTCTGGATGTGGCTAAGCTCGTGCTCCCCAAACCCCGCAGGCTGGCAACACCTCTCGGGGGCCCTGAGGACGGCTGGCGATGATTTTCACACGCCAAGCGGGAGCAGAACCAGCTTGGCCGGGGGTGGCCCTAATGAGCAGGACGGGGATGGAACAACGCAGGGCCTCACACCCACCTGCCGGCTGGGGTCAAGCTTGCATTGGGGTGTGGAAGGTTGAGCAAGGAACGCAGAAGTCACTCGTCACTCGGCTTTATCTGCACGAGGCTGAGTTCTGCTGCGGCTCCCACGCCCTGCTGGGAGCATAAACAGCACTCACGGGGACCCGAGAGCCCCCTGCAGCCTGGCCGCAGCCCTTCCTGTCACCTGCTTGGGGAGCAAACATACGCAGCCTCCAGGACGGCACTGCGCTGAGACCAACCGCAGGCCCCAAAGTCACCTGCCTGCCAGCCAAGCCCGGGGTGCACGCGACGAAAGAAGATTAGGTGGGAAGCGGGCAGAGAAAGCAAGGCCTGTCTGAAGTGCAGCCGTTACTGCTCAAGAGAAGCCCAAATCCAGAGTTGACGTTGAGAACTCGCTCACTTTTTTTTTTATTGGTTTTTAGAGAGAGAGAGGAAGGGAGAGGGAGAAACACGGATGAGAGAGGAACATCATCCATCGGCTGCCTCCTGCACGCCCCCTACTGGACATGTGCCCTGATAGGGAATCGAACCTGTGACCTCTTGGTCCCTGGGTGGAGGCTCCACGGCTGAGCTCAATAGAGGGTGACTAGAAGGTATTTTAAACTTAAAAGTGACACAGGAGAGAATTGTGTTGTTTTATTTTTTTAAGCAAGTACAAGCCTAGCAGAGACTAGAAGTTATGTAACTTGGCCAAGGTGACCCAGCCTCAACTCTGAGTTGAGCTGCAGCTCTCCCCAAGGCCAGCAGAAGGAGGCCCCCTCCCAGGGTGACCCCAAACTCCCCCAGGCAAAGCCACTCAGTAACCCCCATCCTCCCCCACCCCACCCCCCCTCCCCCCGCCCCTGCTTCCCAGGGACTCTCAGAGCCTGGGGCCCAGTCCTAACTGGCCACTTATTCCATGTCACACACACACTCTCTGGAGCGGAGCGAGCTCTCGGTCACTTCCCAGGGGGACAGTACAACCCTGTCACCAGGCCAGTGGTGCAGGCCTGCTTTCTCCCTGCCCTGGAGCAGCTTCACCAACAAATGGGGGGTGGGGGGGAGGCGCTGCAGAATTAATTTCCCATTGTAGCTGCCTAACGACCTCTAATTGCATGGCTGCAGGCTTGCACATTAATGCGGGGGGAAAACTGCCCATAAAGTTAAAAGGGCGATTTCCTTCCCACCATCCACCTCTGCCTCCCTTTCAATAAATCACTCTCCTAACATGGCAGGTGGCAAAGTCCAAGGCCAGAGGTCAAGGGGGCCCTGCCCTGGAAGGATCCCTCATGAACCGTCAGCAGCCCCTGCCCGGGATGTGCTCAAGGGCGCCCAGGGGATGCCCAGGGCGGTCTTCAAGGGACAAGAACAACTCCAGAGGCAGCGGTCAGGACCCAGAATAGGTACCCGGCCGCCCCCAAGAAAATGAGTTTTCCTCACACCCACCGATGGCTGGTGGTGTGCGGGGGGTGTCTGTTACAGGAGCCGTGGGCGCAGGAGGCTCTCAGGGCTGCCAAGGGAGCCCTGAGGCGTGACAGCAGCCATAGGGGCACTGAACTCACAGACAGAGGGGCAGAGAGCTTTCCCGAAGGGCATGTGAGTGTGTGTCTGAGAACCTAGGCGGGGCAGGGCGGGGCCAGGTGGCACTCTTGGATCACCTGGTGACACTTCTCTGCACAACACGAAGTGTCCTTAGTTCAAATATTGCTTGGAAATTCAGTTTCAGTGACCGGTCTCCGCACCCTGGGAGAGACTGGCTGGCACTGGGAAGGGCCCGGGTGTGGGGTCGGCTAGCCCGGGTTTGAGCCTGGCTGCAACCCCGGAGTCCCTGAGCCTCCCTCACTCCCCTCTTGTGGACCCTGGACTTGGGGGAGGCGCCACACACTGCCCACATGCACTTGGGCTTGGCAGATATTATTATGGATTGCTATGTTGTTTTTTACTGGCACCAGGCGATGTCAGGCCCCTGTGGAAGGCACTGGAAACTGATCAGATGTGGCCCGAGAAGTGCGGAGACCTGACTCCTCCAGTGCCAGGCGGGGACCGCTGTCACCAGGAGTGGCCCCAGGAGGGACCCGGTTAGAAGGCATGGGGCCGGGACAGCAGGACAGAATGGGAAGGAAGGTCTTAGGCAAAGTGCGTGAGGGGAACATGTGGAGAGAGTACTGGGTGGGAGAGGGAGGGGGAGAGGGGGAGGGAGGCAGGGGTTGGAAACGCAGGCCCCACAGCAGCCTGCCGGGGTGGCCAGCCTGCCTCTGCTCCTCCCCAGCTGGGTGGCCCTGGGCAAGTGACTTGGCCTCGCGGTGCTCAGGGCTGAGCCAGTACCTGGCCCGTGGGGAGGGCTCCGTAACTGCTGGGTGTGACCCACCAGCAGCAGGCTGGGCTGGCCTGGGCGGCAGGCTGTGGGGTGTGGCGCAGGAAGAGGTCTAGGGCGGAAGTGTGGAGGAGGGAGGGGGAGTAGGCCAAGGAGGGGAGGAGCACCAGCTCTGGACCAGAACACTGGTGGGGAGGGGGTGAGGGGGAGAGCAGCAGCCTGGCACCCCCTCTGGCTCCACCTGCTCAATGGCATGTAGCCCCATCAAAGGCTCCACCAAGGGGAGCCAGAGCTGCCAACATTCCCCGCCTCCGCCAGGCCTGCTGGGGCCAGCGAGCAAAGGGGACAGGAAGGCTGCCCTTCTGCAGAGCTGTGGGGGCACCCGTCTGGCCTGCGAAACCGGAGTGTGGGTGAGTCCTGCTGTGGAGCCGCATTCTCCCCGACAAGGCCGGCAGCTTCCAGGAGGGACCAGGGCAGGCGCCAGGCCCAAGGTCAGCCCAGGGAAGGGGCAGCATAAGGGGCTAAGTTTAGAAAACCTTGGACCTGCCCTCCCACACCACAGGCTAAAAGCTCCTGCTGACCTAAGCATGCTTCCCTTCCCCGTTAACCCTCTGGTCTATGCCTCGGCAGCTCTTCAGTGTGCCACGCTCCGTGCCACAGAAATGCCCCGTGTGGAATGCAGACCCTGCAGAATAGAACTGCGGGCCCCTGAGGGGCAGACTCAGACCTGGGTCTGTGGGCCTGGGTTCCAATCCCGGCACCAGCACACTGGAGCTGGGTGACTGTGGGCCAGTGACTGCATCTCTCTGTGCCTCCGAATGTTTATCTATAAAATAGGAACAACAGTCCCACTTCTTATGGTTGTCTTGAGGGTTACATCAGTACATAGTATGTAAAATATGCAGGACAGCTTGGCATTTGTCACTGTAAAAGAAATCGTCCCGAAACCATGACGCAAATACCTCGATACCAAAAAGACTCTTCTATTTAAATTGCAGCGTTGCACATGAGCTGATCCAGCCTACACACAGCTGCTGGATTAATTTTCCTCAAATGCCAGTTCACCCCCTCATTTCTCAAGTGAAGGGGTTATGAAGTGAGTACGGGGAAAGTTGGTTGGGGGGCGTGGAGAGGAAGAAACTGACATTTTCGAGAACCTTCTGTTTTCCTGGCCCTGTTTGAGAATTTGAGAGATGACACCTCATTCAGCTTCACAGACAGGATGACCCCATGTTAATGATGAGCAAGTGAAGGCTCAGAAAGCTAGATGGCTTGCGCAGGGCCAGCGGCAAACCCAGCATCTGAACTCAATGACAAGGCCTATTTCTCTTCCAATAATAGTAATAAAAATACAGGAGAAGGAAGGGAGATAGTAATGCTGACAGCTACTCAGAATGCTTCACATGCACTAACGCCTTCATCCTCAGAACGGCCCTATGAGCTAGACCAACGATGGCGAACCTTTTGAGCTCTGCATGTCAGCATTTTGAAAAACCTTAACTTAACTCTGGTGCCGTGTCACATAGAGAAATTTTTTGACATTTGCAACCTTAGTAAAACAAAGATTCATATTTTTTATATTTATTGTATATATTTAAATGCCATTTAACAACGAAAAATCAACCAAAAAAACGAGTTCGCGTGTCACCTCTGACACGCGTGTCACAGGTTCGCCATCACTGAGCTAGATACGAGGACAGTCCCATTTTACAGATATGAAAATAAAGGTTGAGTAACTTACGCAACGCATAACTTGGAGGTGGTGGCGTTCTTCTAATAAGTTGTTCACCGTCTCAAATTAACACTTTGCACAATCTGCTCTTCATGGAATGCTCCCTTCCCCCCAATTTAACAGCCTCACGCCCCGAAGTGCAGTTCGGAAACCCCCCTCCCCCAGGCTGCCTCCCCAGATAGCCTACGTGCTCCAAGGCAGCGAACGTCACAGCTTGCCCCCCCTACACCTGCTCCCTGCAGGGCCTGGCCCCCAGCGAGCAACGTCTCCACACCGTGTGCTCCAGAGGGATCGCGAAAGATGCCAGCTGGGCACAGGAGCCCTTATTAACGCCACCTCTAATGAGCCCTCCGGGGCTTAGGAGCAGAAACACACTTTAACGCAAGTGAGTTTTTTCCTTTCACGTCGGAAGACCGTCGGTGATTTAGCTACAAGATGCAGCTCACACCGTTGTCACGAAGACGAAACCTAAAGGAAAGGGAGACACGGGGGCCCAGCCCCTTTCAGGACTGACAGGCCCGCTCTGCAGATTCTGGGAGCAGAGCCTGGATGACAGGAAGTACCTGCACCGAGCCAGTGGCTGGGAGGCCTCTGGTGTCCCATAATCCCAGGGACCGAACTTGAGAAACACAATTTGGGACATACAGTGCCTATGAAGGCAACAGCAGGAAATACTAGAATTCAAGAATGTCTTGAGGCCACAGCAAAGGAGGAAGGGTGGCCTCTGCAGGGACAGCCCATCCTCGCAGGAACAGGAGTGGGCTAAATTTTAAGGTGAGGGGTACCGTGTGGCAAGAATGACCTTTGCCCTCATTAGCCTGACCTTCCGCCCCTAACCTGGCACACCGGTGTCTGAGCCCCGGGCTCCCAGTTTTCCTTAGTCGATCCAAGATATATAGTAAGTCCTCATCTAACGCCGTTAATAGGTTCTGTGACTTTACGGGAAACAACATAGGCCACCACCAACTTTCCCGCAGGCTCATTGATAAAAGCAAGAGTTAAGTTCCTCTGGCATCTCCAACATCGCTATAACAAAACGATGTCGAACCAAAACATATTGCGAGAGGATCTGCTGGACCACATTCCCAAAGGCTCGTTATGTGGCTTCTCCTCTCCTAACTTAAAAGGCCACTTCTCAGTGTCACATGTACAGGGCTCAGACCCGTAGTATTTCTCATTTAACATAAGAAACCCGTCTAGGAAATTCACCGAGGATGCCAAGCTGCGGGAGCGGGCTGCCTCCCAAGAGTGTCACCATTCCAAGTCCAAGGTGCTACTGTGACAAGGCGATGTTATACTCGGGGTCCGAGGAAGGGCAGTAATTGACAACATTACAAAAATCCGTGGCAAGAACAACTGGACTTCCCCATTGAAAAGAAGTTCAGCGACGGAACAGAAAAGGGAATAAAAAAAGAAACCTCCTATCATGCAGCAATGGAACTGCTCGATGCTTGTCGACCTCTTCCCTCTGCCGGCTTTGAAATAGTACCTGTCACAAATAACAAAGCCACAGCGAGGGTTTAAAACGTATTAAGAGTGGCCTTCAGAAGAGATCTCACTGGGTTTGTGGTTTTGTTTTTGCTATAGTTAGACTCTGAGAACTACAAACCTAGAGTAACGATGTCAGGGAATATTGCAATAGTCTTGAAAAGCAGCAATTTGTCAAAGAAATGGTAAGGGGTACCCAACTGGACTCTTTATTTTAAAATGAATAAGAAAGGTGAGACCAAATGTTGGGAGAAGCGGTCCTCACTGGGTCGCCACACTCCTGCGTATCTTGCTGGCTGTGTCAAGAATACAGACCCTGCCTAGTCGGTGTGGCTCAGTGGTTGGGCATCAACCTAGGAACCAGGAGGTCACGGTTCGATTCCCGGTCAGGGCACATGCCCAGGTGGCAGGCTTGATCCCCAGTAGAAGGCATGCAGGAGGCAGCCGGTCCATGAGTCTCTCTCATCATAGATGTTTCTCTCTCTCTCTCTCTCTCTCTCACTCTCCCTTCCTCTCTGAAGTCAATACAAATATATTTTTTAAAAAAGAAGACATACACTGAGCAGATACCTGCTGATAGTAAGAAATTATTATTAATTCTTAAGGCATGGCAACAGTATTATGATTGTGTTTTTAAAGAGTCCTTACCTCTGAGAAATAAATACTAAATATTTACAAATAAGATGAAATGTCTGAAATGATGGGGCGGAGAGATGGGAGGTAAAGAGGAAACAAGAAAGGCCACGTGTTGAAATCATCGGGTGATGGGCACACAGAGCTTCATTCAAGTCTCCTTTCTGTGTCTGGATAGGTTTCAAATTCCCATAATGCACAATTATCCCACAAAATCTCAGTGTCAGGGCCAAACCCAACCGGTAGACATTTTCCACTCTTATTACTAAGAAATATGATTTTGGCCTTAACGGGTTTGGCTTAGTGGATGGATAGAGTGTTGGCCTGTGGCCTGAAGGGTCCCTGGTTTGATTCTGGTCAAGGGCACGTACCTCGGTTACAGCTCAATCCTTGGCCCCGGCCGGGCGCATGCAGGAAGCAACCAATCCATGTCTCTCTCTCACATCAATGTTTCTCTCTCTCCTCTCCCTTCCACTCTCTCTAAACAAAATCAATGGAAAAATGTCCTCGGGTGAGGATTAACAAAAAAATACATAAAAGAGATATGACTTTGGACAAGTTACTTAATTCTGCTGAGCTTGTTTTCTACTCTGTGCAATGGACGCGCCGGGGATGAAATGAGAAAACGTGAGGGGCCACGCTGAGCTCTGCCTGGCACAGGGCGTGCACTGGACCAAGGAGGCCTCACCCCCATAGCTAAGTCACTGCCATTGCAGATGGCAAGCAGGGGCACCTCATCTTTCCCCCTGACTTTAAATTAAAAACCTGCTTAATGTGCATGGGTTATTGGCTTAATAGTCTCCAGCAGGAGCGAAATGCATTCTGTTTTCTGTGTGATAAATAATCTGTTTCCCCCTTCGTCTACACACACACACACACACACACACACACACACACACACACACACTGCTAGGTGGCGGCCCTCCGTGACCCACAGGCAATCGCCGCCCCCCCCCCAACCCAGCTGTGAATGCCCCCAAGTTCTAAACATGCTTCTCCCAGCCAGCCGGCCAGCACCTTCCTTTCTGAGCCCAGCTGGGAGGCTGTCATGTTCTCTCCTAACCCGAGGACTGCATCACATCAGGAAACAGATGTGACACCTACGAAACCTGGAGTTTGCAGAGCCCTTGCTTTGAGAACACGCAGAAGGCAGTTTTATTTTTTCCTCCAACAGCCGCGATGGCTGGAAGGCGGCGTGTCTCTTTCCAAGGCACCGAGTCAGTACTCACACTATGAACTACACCCGAGCACAGGGGCAAGGTTTTCCGCTCGGCAAGTGTGGCGGGGGGTCCTTCCGAGACGCCTGGTGTCACGTTCTGCCCTCACTGTGTGTCAAGCTCCAGCTTTTGTGACAGTCACTGCCAGCGTGCGGGGAAGCAGAGGAAAGTGACACATCACTGGAGAAGGAAACCCCGGGCTCGGGTTCCCCTGCTGTCCCTACTGCTGGCATCTGGGCCCTGAGAAAGCAGACAGTGAAACCAAACTCAAAGAACCGTTTTGAGAATCACAGCAGATAAGATATGCAGAGACCTGGTCCGGGCTCTGGCACACATAAAGCGCTTTCTAAACATTTGTTGATATTAATATTATTATTATTGTTATTATTATTATTATGACTCTTCCTGGCTGGTGATAGGTCTGATTCATCTCTGTATCCTCAGCACCTTGCAGGGTGGCTGGCACATGGTAAGTTCTTAAGGAATGTTTTAAATCCATGAGTGAATGAATGGAATGGAGACAATTAAATTTAACAAATCTATTAAAAAAGAGTCAAGTTCGCCTGGCCAATGTGGCTCACTGGCTGAGTATCAACCTATGAATCTGGAAGTTACAGTTCGATTCCTTGTCAGGGCACATGCCCGGGTTGCGGGCTCGATCCCCAGTAGGGGGTGTGCAGAAGGCAGCCGATCCATGATTCTCTCTCCTCATTGATGTTTCTCTCTCCTCCCTCTCTCTCTCTCTCTCTCTCTCTCTCTCTCTCTCTCTCTCTCTCCCTCCCTCTCTCCCTCCCTCCCTCCCTCCCTCTCTCCCTCTCCCTTCCTCTCTGAAATAAAAAAAAATGTATTTTTTTAAAAAGGAGGCAAGTTATTTTAAGTCTCAAAATGCAGTACTATTATCTAAAACATATACATTATATTATGTTATTATACATAACCATATTGTGACTGTTCACTGGGCATGTAATACATTTCCATTCCATTCCAGCAGATGCCTTTGCACTTTTGTAACAAAGGTTCCAGAACAATGTGCACGCCTCCAGGTCTGAAAACGCCCAGAGCCTGCTTCGGAGAGGTAGCAGGTGGAGGACAGCGTGGAGACAGGCCAGACTGGGCGCAATCAGACTCATCAAAGGTGGGTGAAATGGTCCAGAGGAGGGGTACAGACAGCCTGGCGGGGGGCAGGGAGGGGAGGTGCGGCGGGCACAGGGGAGCCAGACACACGGGACCGTTCAGGAGCCATCCTCAGTAAGAGAGGTGGTGGCTTTCAAATGCCGGGTGTGAGAGGGAAAGGACTACGTGAGTCAATAATAAAGCAAAATTGGGAGGAAATGAAGAAGTTGAAATTTGGACTTGGTGAGCCTAGCGCACCTTGGGACACCAAGTAGAGATGTCTTTTAACGAGCCTGAAACACAGAGGCACATGGAGACGTTCAGAGCAACACTATTCACAATGGCCAAGAGGTGGAGGCACGCCAAGTGGCCATCAAGGAGTGAATGGATACATAAAATGCGGACTATGCACACAATGGGCTATTACTCAGCCTTTCAAAAAGAAGGAAATTCTGGCACACGCTCCAACATGCGTGAACCTTGAGAACACTGCGCTAAGTGAAAAAAGCCAGACGCAAAAAGCCAGATGCAAAAAGCCACATGCTCTGTGATCCCACGTTTATGAGATAACTAGAGCAGGCAAACCCGTAAAGGCAGAAAGGAGGATGGTGGCTGCCAAGGCCTGGGTGTTGCTTGAATGGGTACGGAGTTTCAGTTTTGCAAGATGAAAGTTATGGGATCTGTTGCTCAACCATGAATGTAAGTAACACTACTGAACTGTACATTTAAAACATGGTTACGATGGTGAATTTGATGTTCTGCGTTTATCACAATTAATAAACATTTTCAAATTATAAGGTAAAAAGCTGGAAGTATGGATCTGGAGTCATGAGCCAGGGGAGCTCAGTCCTCCAAACTGCCCGCTTGGCACCAATATTCCTTGGTCGCTCAGACCCAGTTTCTGCCTCTGAATCCGCTCTCCCTCCCCCCAGGCAGACCAATAAGAGATGTTTGTTGATAGGCCACCAACCAGGACTCATGCAGGTAAGAGTGCTCAGGTTGCCTCCTGCATGCACCCCTCCAGGATGCTGTAAGGAGGCCTTGCTCCTTCTCATCCCTGTAAGTACCTTCTGCTGCTTACACAGTTCGTGTCAAAGAGCATTCTATTTTGAAGATTTTCTGAACACCCCAGGGCTAAACAGTTGTGGAAGTGGATTATTTGCCTGTACTGACAGGCCTTGGAAATTATATTATTCTAACTTACTGATCTCTACTTGTCCTTTTAGATTTCTGTCTTATGTGTTCATTCATGATCTATGAAGTGTGTGTGTGTGTGTGTGTGTGTGTGTGTGTATATATATATATATATATATATGTAATTTTTTTTTGAGGAAGGGAGAGGGAGAGGGAGATAGAAACCTCAATGATGAGAGAATCATGGATCGGCTGCCTCCTGCACGCCCCCCACTGGGGATTCAGCCTGCAACCTGGGCATATGCCCTAATGGGAATCAAACTGTGACCTCCTGGTTCATAGGCTGACGCTCAACCACTTAGCCATGCCAGCTGGGCTCCATGAAGTCTTTCTTATGCTACCTTCTTACCCTGTCTGTGGCAGGTTTGATCTAGTGGGTTACAGAGTTGGCTTAGCCAAGCCCCAGAGTGAAGAAACTCAAGTCCAAGTTTCCAAATAGCCGTGAATTAAGCGCAAGTGGGCCTGGAACATGCACAAAGCCGTCTGCTGAGCGCATTGCTCTCGCTTTACTGCAGGGAGGCTGTGAAAACACATCACGTGGGTGCTGAGGAGGCAGGCTTTATCTGATGAGAGTTTTAAAAATTCCCACGGAGAAGCCAGGCCCTGAGCGCCTTACACCTGGCAGAACTGGCCTGCCTAGAAGCACATCGCCAGAAAGACATCACATACTGTACTGCTGACATGGCAAACAGCTAGCTATTCAGTAAGAGGAGAGGGAGGGAGACACATACACACACACAGAGAGAGAGAGAGAGAGAGAGAGAGAGAGAGAGAGAGATGCCTAGGTAGTTGAGTTAAGCTCATTTTATACTTAGCACAGCACACTTGGGTCCTATGTTACCTGGTGGGAGCATAACAGTGTCTAAGGATGAGGGAGGAAGGAAGCAGATGTGGAAAAGACATGGTCTATGGCAGGGATGGGCAAACTTTTTGACTCGAGGGCCACAATGGGTTCTTAAACTGGACTGGAGGGCCGGAACAAAAGCATGGATGGAGTGTTTGTGTGAACTAATAAAAATTCAAAGTAAACATCATGACATAAAAGGGTACGGTCTTTTTTTTTTTTTTTTTTAGTTTTATTCATTTCAAACGGGCCAGATCCGGCCCACGGGCCGTAGTTTGCCCACGGCTGGGCTATGGGCTAATGAAGACCAGGATAGTAATCCAGGCCTTGCCATGAACCAGCCCTGTGCCCCTGGACAAGCTGCTCAGCTCCCCCTGGCCTCAGGTTCTCCACCTGTACAATGGGAACAACCCCTACCAGCCTGAGCTTTCTAAAGAAAGACTGAGAGACCACATGCAAAGCACCCGTTCTCTGACTGCCTCATACCAGTGACCCCATACACAGAGCTGCTATATTCGCTGTCACCATGGTCATGATTCAAACACACATGTCTAAATAAGTAGGCAGCTGTTCAAGCGTCTCTGTGACCGCAGTAAGTCCTACAACTCAACACTTGCTCACAACCAGTAACAAGGCCCACATTAACAATAAGTAAATAAAAGCATCGAGCCCTAACCGGTTTGGCTCAGTGGATAGAGCGTCGGCCTGCAGACTGAAAGGTCCCAGGTTCGATTCCGGTCAAGGGCATGTACCTGGGTTGCGGGCACATCCCCAGTGGGAGGTGTGCAGGAGGCAGCTGATCGATGTTTCTCTCTCATCGATGTTTCTAACTCTCTATCCCTCTCCCTTCCTCTCTGTAAAAAATCAATAAATATATTTTTAAAAAAATGCAAGCATCGAGGTGGGACACATTTGCTCTTTCTACAACCTGATGACCTGATCTTGTCTTTTACTCAGAGTCACAGTTATCCACGTGCACCTAAGCCAACGCAGTTCATCGGTAGGATCAAGCCAAGGTCTGTCCCCCGGGATGCAATGTGCAGACGGAGGCTGGAGTAGGTGAAGTGCGTTAGGTCTAATAATAGACACCACTGGGCTTTGAAAGGTTCCCAGGGTCCATGCACCATTTTAGGACCTATTAGAACCTTGCTGTGCAAATGAGGCCTCTTGCTGGGCACCCGGATTCCCTTTGTCAAGTCCATTAACAACCCACAAAGCAAGTGGGCCAATGCGGCTGTTCCTATAGGTACAGGCCTTGCCCAGGAAGGGAGGCGGGGGAAATTGCACTCATTTGAACCACATCACAGAACATGAGAGAGAGAGGTAGACAATCATCTCTCCATGAAGAGAGGTGAAGATGCACTAGCCCCAAGCCCCCGGCACCTCCCACTCCTGAAACAGGAGACAGTGGTAAAAGGCAAAGACAGACGGAGGTTTCTCAAACGCAGCAAGTACCCTCCCGCCCCAAGGCTCTTCTTCTTCTCCCCCCCCCCCTCCCCCACCCCCGCGGAAAAAAAGATTGGGATAAGTTTTGCCCAAAAAAGTCTGCCAAGTATATATATTGATGTACTCAGATGATTGGGGGCGGGGGGAGTCCCTCACAACTTTCTGCCTGTTGGTTAGTTGTGTGTGTTTTTTAATATATTTTTATTGCTTTCAGAGAGGAAGGGAGAGAAAGATCAAAATATCAATGATGAGAGAGAATCACTGATTGGCTGCCTCCTGCACGCCCCCTACGGTGCTCAAACCTGCAACCCAGGCGTGTGCCCTGACCAGGAATTGAACAGTGACCTCCTGGTTCATAGGTTGACGCTCAACTACTGAGCCACACCAGCTGGGCTGTTGGGTAGTGTTTTAATTGCCCCCAAGAGCATTTTTCTCAGTAAGAACACATGGAAAATTTTGACTTTGAGAGTTCAGATTCTATTAATGATCCCGGCGCATTTTTAAAATGTTTTTGCTTTCAGAGCCAAAAATAAAAGTTTTGATTTTCCTATCTGTGCATCAGTTCAAACCAGCAGAGAAAATGTGCTGAATATTACCCAAAACACCCATGGTCAGGCTGAAAGAAGGGATGGAAAATTTCCGCCCCAAAGGAGTTCCGGGGGGAAGGGGTTGGGTGGAGGAGGAGGAGGGCTGAGAGAGTATCTGCCTGTGTCTCCAACGCCACAGAGAACGCATCTGACGTTTCACCCAGGGTGACCTCAGTGCCACATCCTGTTATAAGTACAGTGGCTCCCCAGGGGGCAGATGCTGTTGAGAGCTGAGCCCTGGATGACATTCCAGTCCCCAAGTGCCATCTGTCATTCTGCACTGCCTATCACCTCAACTATCTTGGCTTATCTCACCCCAAGACGCCTGTTATCAGGGTCTACCCAGCATAAGGACTCTATGTGATCCTAACCTTTATTTTGCTCATGAACCTCTTTGAGAATTCAGTGAGAGCTTCCCCACAGGGTGCAGATAGCTCCATGTAATTTTAGCCCCTGACACACATGCGAGAACCTTTAGCCTCAAGTGGCACTCGATTTTTCCTGACACATTTAACATAAATGCCTGTGTCCCAGTTCTAAAGACTACACTCAACTTTTTATGAGTGTTCATTAGCCACCTAGTGCTTTGGTATCTTTATTTATTTTTTTAAAATATATTTTTATTGGTTTCAGAGAGGAGGGGAGAGGGAGAGAGAGACAGAAATATCAATGATGAGAGAGAATCACTGATCGGCTGCCTCCTGAACGCCCCACACTGGGGGTCGAGCCCGCAACCCGGGCATGTGCCCTGACCAGGAATGGAACTGTGACCTCCTGGTTCCTAGGTTGATGCTCAGCCACTGAGCCACACTGGCTGGGCTGCTCTGGTATCTTCAGATTTTTGTCTGTATGTGGACTCAGACACACACACACACATACACACACACACAGCTGGGCAGGAACGAAGCGGCAAAGCCAAGTTGAGAATGAAACATGCTCATTTAGCTTATTCACTCCTGACAATATGAAGTCCTTCGAGGGAGGGAAGGTGGCTTTGGCAATTGCCGTCCACATAAAGGAGCCAGGGCTGCGTATGAATTTTCCATTCAATAAAGAACACCATTGAATACGCCAAGCGTGCTCGACATTCTCCTGCCCACGTAAGCCATTTGCTATTTAAACACTCACTGTTCCCGCACAGAGCTGCCAACAGGTTATTTTTAACAGCTTTTGTTTAGTTTGGGTGGCTAGGGAGAACGTGGAGGGGGTATTACTTTTGACCTCTGGGTGCCTGTCCTGCAACTTCAATGTCTATGAAATAAGGAAATGAAGAACTAACCAGAACATCCAACCTAATCATTTTTATTGTAAAGGGTCGGGAGTTCTTGAGTTCATCAGAGTATCCTGAGTGAGTATCTTTTTGTTGTTGTTGGTAATCCTCACCCGAGGATATTTTCCACTGATTTTTAGAGAGAGTGGAGGGGAAGGGGAGACAGAGAGAGAAACATCGACGTGAGGCACATTGATTGGTTGCCTCTGGTTCGCACCCGGACGGGGGCCAGGGATCGAGCCTGTAACCGAGGTACATGCCTTGGCCGGAATCGAACCCGGGACCCTTCAGTTCGAGGGCTGGCACTCTAACCACTGAACCAAACTGGCTTCACTCATTTATCTTCCAGAAAAAGTCACGGCAAAGCCAAGTGGCTGATGTCCAGCTCACACTGAATCTACCTGAACTACCCTGAGCTTTTGAAGTTTTCAGCAAATGTGGACAAGGCTATGGCCACAAAGATGTTCATCACCCAAACGTCCTAAAAGCAGATCCAAGTGTTTCTATATTGACAAAAATCTTATGCAATTATCTGAAACAATGTTTGTTGTTCATAACTCATCTATAGAAATAAAAGGGTAATATGCTAATTAGACCAGACATCTTCCGGATGTCATTCTGGACATCCTTCCTGATGAAGCCAGGGCCGGAGGGAAGCCAGCCTGGGTCCCGGGTGCCTGGGGGCGGCCGGAGGAGGGAAGCCCAGGTCCTGGGTCCCAGGTGCCCAAGGGAAGCTGGTGCCAGCAGCCGGGGGAAGGAAGGCCTACTCTTGCACGAATTTTTGTGCATCGAGCCGCTAGTCAATTGGTAAAAAGCAGGTTTGCTTATGGTATGGTCTTAACTAAGTAAAAATATATACAAAGAACAAAGGCTGAAATGAAATATACCTACATTTGGGCAGCATATTCTATAGGTACCTGGATTATGAATTAGTATTTAAGGTTTCTTATTATATTTTTGTTTTTCCCAACTTTACATTCTTCTAAAAGAACGGAACCAATATTCAGAAACAAATTCAGAAGCAATGTGTTGGAACCCGGAAAGCCAACCAACATATCACTTTGGGGCGATGGGCATACAAGGTGGGGTGCCTATAAACCAGGTAGCCTGCTGGCTGGGTAACACCAGCACTTTATGTGTTTTGAGAGGAGCCGCAGGAAGCGGTCTGCAGGCAAAGGAGGGCCCTGCTGGTTTAATTCAGGACTGAAGAGGCTGCTATTCTCACATCTCCTTGATGGATTTTCTCCGAGGCAGGAAATCGAGATCTAACTGCTCGTCAAAGACCTGCCTGTGTGTTTAAATAAGTTCAGCACTTCCCTGCCTTGGTTTCTGCTCCTGGAAATGGAGATGACATGACCATCAAGATGACCAGGACAGTGTGTAATGATGTCCAACATTAGATGTGGCGCCTGCTGCAAGAGACACGTAGGCAAAGCCTTGAGAGGTAGGTCCCAGCCTGATAAGGAAACAGGCTCAGGAAACGTGTCCAAAATTCCAGTGGCAGGTCCGTGGCGGAGCCAGGATTTGAATCTCAGGGCTGTCAGGACTCCAGAGCCCACGTTTGGAGTCTTGTCCAAGGTCACCCAGGCAGTGAGCACAGCAGCGCTTCCCCGAACCGCAGGGCATGAATTATGAGCGGCTGAAAATGAATGAGCAAGACCTACCAGGCGGGCAATATGGAATCGCCAGATAAGAGCCACACGCACGCCTCCGCGCACGCTGCTAGCACACACTGAAAGGGGCATGTGACCAGCAGGAATGGAACGGCCAAAGCCAAGTGCCCGGTTTCACAGTGTCATTAATTTTAGAAAAAGAAATTAATGAGGGAAACTTCAATATCAATGAAGTAGCGAGAGTATAATGAGTTATGCTTGCCCCCACCAGGGACAGCTTTTTAATTATTTTTTCAGATGAACTGCAGTCACCCGCGTATGTGATCCATACCCGACCCACGCTCTCTTTGGAGAGTGAAAACACATTTTACCCAATGTCAGGTTACAATAAAAACTCATCAGGAGCAAAAGAACTCTGGGCTCCCGGGGCTCAGAAGGGAAATTTGGCTCTCTCTGGTTGCCGGCTGGTATGAGAGTGACCTTTGTTCTAAACAAACAACTGGCAGATGAAATCTGGGAATAATTCTCTTTGCATCATTAACCGGAACATGGAGGGCTCCACTGGGTTTCAATGTGAGTGAGGAAGAAAACACGACACATCCATGTGTCACGTACCTGCCTCCTGACTTTGAGCGATTGCTCCAAGCGACGTGCACGCAGGAAAGACCATGTGAAGGCACGGGAGGAGCAGGCCCCCCTGTAAGCCAAGGAGAGAGGCCTCAGAGGAAACCAACTCTACCGATACCCTGAGCTTGGGCTTCCAGCCTCCAGTTCTGTGAGATGTTAAAGCTACTATTTCAGGCACCCAGCCTCAGTGTGACGCTATGGAGCCCTAGCACACTCATTCAGTTCTCATGGTCAGTCATCTAGTGTATGGCCCCTAGTCCCAAGCTGCCCAGCATGGCACCACCTTTAAGAGGAAAATAAATGGTGGCCGAAGTGAGGCAGGAAACTTCTTCATCAAGAAACACGGGTCCATCCTAGCCGGTGTGGCTCAGTTGTTAGAGCGTCGGCCTGTGGACAAAAGGGTCGCAAGTTCAGTTCTGGTCGAGGGCACGTACCTTGGTTGCAGGCTCAATCCTGTGTGGGAGGTAACCAACTGATGTGTCTCTCTCACATGGACATTTCTCTCTCTCTCTCACTCCTTCCCTTCCACTCGGTGTAAAAATCAATGGGGGGAAAAGGATCCTCAAGTGAGGAAAAAAGAAAGAGAGAGAGAGGGAGAGGGAGAGGGAGAGAGGTGGGTGGGGGGGGGAGAGGGAGGAAGGAAGGTAGGAAGGTCGGTCGGTCGGTCCTGGCCCAGAGGTGGTAAGCTTCAGTCCATTCCCCACCCATGTGAGGTTAGTGTGCAGCAGTTTGAGGAATTAGCAAAACCTGGAAGAGGGATCACAATTTTTCAGGCAGGCCTAGAGGGCAGAACCAGAACCAGCACGTGGCCAGTTGTAAGGAGCAGACTTCTACCACAACCCAAGGTCCATCTCCTAATGGCTCTTGTGGTTCCACCGTGGAATGACCAGCCATGCGAGGGCACGGAGCATGGAACATGCCAGCTGTCCCGCCTCAGAGTCTCAGCTCCGAGCTGTGCCCATCTCTCCTCAAAGCGCCAGGAATCGGGACACAAGCCCTTTCTGGAACCCTAACCTGAACTGTTGGCTGTTCTCCTTCCTGCGCCCCTCTCTCTGCCCGGCTTTGAGACACCTGCTCTCTTCCCACCTCCCTGGCTCCTGTAACGGTTACGTCCTGCAGGCCTCAGGCTGCCCTGTGGAGTGTCCTGACTTACACGTAACCCCTGGGCCACCCACCAGTCCCCTCCTCCACCCCAGCCTTGTGACAGCATCCAGACACACCTGCAAAGAACACCACTCTCAGACCTGGAGCCCGGACCGTCCAGCTAAGTTATTGGAGGCAAATTACTTAAGCCTCCGAGACCGCAGTTTACCTGTCTGCTTCATTCATAACAGCAAGAACTTTCAAAACCCATGTCCAACCATAGAGGGCATTAAATATTAAGGTATATATCCAGGAGGGAATAGTAAGGATGCAGTAATAACATGGCAGAATATTTAGTGACACAGAAATGCTCATGAAATATTAAGAGAGAAATGATCATTGCAAAGCACTACTTAATATAAACACATTTTTTGTAGAAAAGAATATCAATGCACAAAAAAAGACTTAAGACAATCATAAAGCTAAGAGTAATTATTTTCTAATTATACTTTCTTTATACTTCCCAAGTTGCCAATGGTGTTAATACTTTTTAACTAGAAATAAAGTTATTTTTACAATCTTTTCACACTCTCATCTTGGCCTGTTCCTCCTCAAAGATTAAAACCAAGACAAAACTAATTGATATAGAAACCTAAGAGAAGGACAGAATGATACCTGGCAGGTGGCTCAGGCGGTTGAAGCATCATCCTGTACACTAAAAGGTTTCAGGTTCGATTCCCAGTCAGGGCACATATCTAGGTTACCGGTTCAATCCCCAGTTGGGGAGTGTAGAGGAGGCTACCGAACGATGTTTTTCTCTCACATCAATGTTTCTCTCTCTCTCACTCACTCTCTCTCTAAAAGTCAATAAACATATCCTTGGGTGAGGACTGAAAATAAAAAAGGACACAGTGAATTCATGGCATTAGCTACTTATTCTTACCTACAATAAACGTGCTATGTCTTGAACTTGGAGAAACGGGGCAGCTAAGGCCCCTGGGCTAAGGGAAGGTCACCCCTTGGACTGCTAGTATGAGTGGACTCCCAAAGGGTCCACTTGGACCCCCATCGAATGGCTTCCCTGCCACTCTGCCCGCCTGTCCCTCGAGGAAGACAGTGAGCGCCACGTGTCACCCAAGGGTCACGGTGTCGCCGCGCTACGAGGCTTGGCTCCACGTTGGGCTGTAGCAAAAAGCCTGCCAGCAGAGCCGCGGCCCCATTCACTGGGCTTTGTCCCCTGCGAATGAGCTCCCTTGGCTCCCTCCCCACGCTGGAAGGCAGCGACCTCAGAGCAGAGCCAGCCAGAGAAGCCCCTTGAATGGCCCATCGAGGAATCTAGGCGTTTGGCAGTGGCTCGGCCGCAAGAGGCCAAAGCAAATTCACAGTCATTTCAGTGGGAAATGTCAGCCTGAGTCGAGATGGGATGTGTCACCTCCCGCCGGTTGCAGCCGGGTCAGGGACATGGCCACCGACACGCAGCGGGCGCCTATCTGGTGACCCGCTCCGCGGGCGCCCCAGGGCAGGTCTTGTCAGCAGGGACGCGCGTGCTCGGCCTGAGCACGGCATGGCTTGGTCCCCTTCCGTGCTGACAGCCACGGGAAAGGGCCAGCTGTGAACAGGCTGTTTGACACGTGCAGTATCTCTATTCCTTTCCATCTCCAGGCCTTCAGTAACTGACCTGATGGCTGCTGGCCGGCCTCTCTCTCTTACCCAGCTTTTCAGGAGCTGGGGCCGGAGGCACACGGCTACTCACCCCAACGCGTGCACATTTCCACCCACAGTCCCAGCGCCAGTCCCTTCAGCCTTTCCTCCTCTCTGCGGGGAGCTAAGAGGCCTTAATTCATATTGATTCCGTTCAATGGGTTCCTCTAAACACTTCCCAAAGCAAATTTAGTGGCTTCCCATTACAGCCGATAAGTGCTAACATCTCCTCATGATCACTCACACTCTTTTATGACCTGGATAGAATGGATGGACCAGTTATGTCCCGCATATGCTATGGCCTTACATTGCTCCTGGAGAATCCGAACCAGGCATGGAATAAAGGGCCACCCAGGGAGGCCAGTGGTGCGGGAGGCCGGCTCTCCGCTGTTCCCTCGAAACAAAGACCCACGAACCCAGCAGGGAGACCCTCGGAGGGTCCATCGCCATTGGTTTGGGAAGCTGGCCAGATGGACCAGGGCCACCGAGATGCCCATGCACCATGCCAACAGCAGATGCTCTCTGCCTGCTTAACTACCACAGAGGAAACGGGGTCCAAGCAGAAATCTGGCCGAAACATTCTTCCTAACAGACTCACAGCAAATCCTACAGATAAAGGCTCAGAGGTCCCTCTGCCCACACTCCACCTCCCACACCCAAAACCAAATGCCTCCCCACCCTGAAGCTTTGCACACACCAACCAGGCCCCATCCAACGCAGGGAAAAAAAACGCAGCCCCCCTTGTCATGGAAACTTCCAGAAGAGAGCGCTGAGCCCGCTGCCCTGCGCAGGAAGCCCCGAGCAGACGTGATTGAGCACAGCCATGACTTGAGGAGGTATCTGGGGAGACATTTTTCTATTTGATTCTATCATTAGAGACAAGAACTCAGCTTTTCACTCTCCGTTTCCTTCTCTGCGCTCTGATTTATCTACTTGCTGTTGTCACTGCCAGAAAGCATCTCTCCCGGAGACCTAGGGTAGCATCCGTCAAGTCAGAGACCAACTGTCCTGCTGGGCCTCAGGAGACCAGGCTGTGGCCCATGTCCTCATCCACATGGAGTGGCTTTCACTCAAGCTTTAAAAGTAACAAAATGCAGCCCTAGCCGGTTTGGCTCAGTGGATAAGAGTGTCAGCCTGCGGACTGAAGGATCCGGGTTCAATTCCCGATCAGGGCACATGCCCGGGTTGTGGGCTCCATCCCCAGCAGGGGGCATGCAGGAGGCAGCCGATCCATGATTCTCTCTCATCATTGATGTTTCCCTCTCTCTCTCCCTCTCCCTTCCTCTCTGAAATCAATAAAAATATATTTTAAAAATAAAATAAAAGTAACAAAATGCACATGATTTCCTTGAATCCCTCTCCCCAGCTTCAGCCACAAGCATGGAAGCCCCTAGCCACATGGGGAGAGGAACAGGCCATGTCTGGCCTGAGCAGTCTCCTCTACTTCGCGTTCCATGGTTAGGTCCTGACCAAGCTCACAGGTACTACCTTCCTCACCTTGAGCCCACCCGCAGAGGACTGAAACATACGCTTGTAACATATTTGTTCACCAAAAGCATCTCCTGCATAGCGGGGACCGAAAGGCCCAGAGGAAAATCAGCTTTCAGGCGTGTAACCCTCCCAGGCCCTCCTGGCTCAGAAAGCTTAGGTGGCTGGAAGCTTGGCAGATAGGAAGCCTGGTGTCAAATTCTGTTCAAATTCTATGGAAACAACCCTCCATGTTATAATAAACTTCATGTCACAAGGCACACCGCTTTTGGGAGGCACAAAGCTCCCGCCAGCAGAGGTAACTTTTTCAAAGCTTAGCACTCGGGGACGGGATGTGTCATACAGTCCAACAGCTTGTGGGAAGCAAAATTCTACTTGGCAAACAAGGGGTGGAGATGCTAGGCAGGCCAGCCCTCACCGTACAAATGACCTCGCAACACGACCCAGGGGCAGTGACACGACCAAGGAGTCCATGCCACCTTGCCAAGAGCAGACACACCCATTTCCTATAAGAGCAAATCGCCACTGAGATATTTCTTAACCCCGTATCTGCAAATGGCTTCCATCCCTTCCAGGATAACATATCAGAAACGCACACAGCGCAAAGCCATTTTTAAAAACTCACATGCACCTTATTTCTTCCGAAATACCCAGTTTCAGCACATACCCCCATTACAGGAAAACATTACTCCAAGTTACGAACTTTCAATGATACCAAATACCAGCGAGTAGAGTCCAAGTGTACCCTGGGGCCAATGCCAGGTAGCCCCAAGTTCACAGGCACACGGAAGAGCAGGTAAATAAACACAAAACTCCTCCTGTCCACGTCTCCCCTCTCGAGGTCTCTTAATGCTCAGACTCAGCACAGTGGCATCACCTGGGGAGCTTTTTAAAAATGCATTATGGCCCAAGCCGGTTTGGCTCAGTGGACAGATCATCAGCCTGCAGACCAAAGGGTCCCGGGTTCGATCCCGGTCACAGGCACGTACCTCGGTGGCAGGCTCCTCCCTGGCTTGGGCCCTAGTCGGGGCGTGTGCAGGAGGCAACCAATCGATGTGTTTCTCTCACATCAATGTTTCTCTCTGTCTTTCCCTCTCTCTCCCACTCTCTATAAAAAAATAAAAAGAAAATCAATGGAAAAATGTCCTCGGGTGAGATTTTTTTTAAAAAAGCATTATGCCCAGATGGCACCCCAACCCAACTACACCAGATTTCCTGGAGTGAACCTCAGACATTAGCTCTCAATATCCCTGTGTTTTGAAGCCAATTGTGAGAACCAGTGGCTCCGGCAAAATACAAAGTTCACGGCCCACCTTTCCTTCCTTTCTCAACACGCCCACGTTACTAACAGCATGAACCAGAGAACCACGCCTGGCGCTGGCCGGCTCCTACCTATATAGAGCGAGGAGTCCTTCCTCCGCACGTGGTCGTCGATGTAGGAGACGCCCAGGGGCTGCACGGGGGTAGCACCGATGCCCAGGAGCACCTGGGCCCCAATGAGCAGCAGGTACATCATGTTGGTGGTGGTCCGGTTGCGGCAGATGAGGTCAGGATCGGGCCCCTGGTCGCTGGCTGTGCCATTGGCGGCGCAGACGTCGCGGCCCTCGGCGCCCCAGAGGATCTCGCCGGCCTCGTACTTGTACTGGTGGGTCAGGAACTCGGGCAAGGCGGACAGCAGCGCCCCCAGGGCCATGACGATGCCCCCGCAGCCGATGAGGCGCGGCCGGTGCCCGCGTGCCCCAAAGTAGCTGACGAAGAGGATGAGCGCCAGGTTCCCGATCTCGAAGCTGCTGGCGATCACACCCACGTCGGCGCTCTGCAGGTTGAACCTCCGCTCCAGGGTGGTCAGCACACTCACCTGCAGGTGCCAAACAAAGTCTCAGTGTCAATCCCGGTGGACACCACGGGGGAGGCCCCTTCTGGCCTCGTGGTACCCCTGCCCCTCTCGGCCCCCCCTGGAGGTTTGTCCCAGATGCAAAAAGACACCTGTGCAAGGGATTTAAACCCGAAGAGTCCAGTAAGCGTTTACTCAGCATGATAATGTTAATCACACGGTTAGAGAAGTTTTTATCACTGGCAGAGAAGGTTTTCTGGGCCCCTTTCCTTCCAGAAACGTCCTGCCTCTGCCCAGGAAGCATACTTTCCCCTACTCTGTCGTACTTCAGGGCCCTCGCATCCTGTGAAAGAAGTCACGCTCCCAACTCGAGCCTATTTATTTACAAAGCCCATCTGGGAGGACCCAAAAGAAATAAATTAAACGAAACAAAAACCTGGGCAAGCTAGCTGAGCTCCTAGGATAAGCAGTAGCCCTCCGCTTTCTTCTAGAGATTTCCAGACGATGCAGATGTCCCTAGAGGCCGCCAGGGAATTCATTCCTGACTGTTCTATGCCCTATAGCCCCAGGAAGGCCCCTCGGAAGGAATATTTTTATGCTTTCCCCCACCTCTGTATCCCTGTCCGCCTTCCATTGGTTTAACAAATACTTACTCTCTACTATTGGCCTGATAAGGCTCTAGTCACCAAAGAGAGAAACACCTGGAATGAACATGTCGCCTAGCATGGATCTAGCCTTCCTCCAAATGTATAAGCAGCCACAAACTCCCCAAGTGTCCGGGCACATGTGCCCACATGCACACCCTGTGTACACCTGTGATATCAGCACACAGGTGTTCTATTTGCTTTTATTATATAAAAGAACTGCACACATTCAGACAGGCTCCGCTGGCCCTGAGGTTCCCCGGGCACTAGAAGTTTCAGATGGCTGGGCCCCCCCAGTTTCAGGCCAATTGGTCTGGGAGACACCTG
Organism: Myotis nattereri; assembly: GCF_964212035.1. Classification (NCBI taxonomy): domain Eukaryota; kingdom Metazoa; phylum Chordata; class Mammalia; order Chiroptera; family Vespertilionidae; genus Myotis; species Myotis nattereri. The sequence goes on from NC_138097.1 coordinate 14,747,528, forward strand.
GGCCCTGGGATGCATTAAGGAGCCCCAGGGGATTCTGTGAGCTAACACAACACACGTTCCTTGCCCAACCCTCCAGCTCTGGTCCTGGGAGCTCTGCCGAGCAGCATTCTAACACTGACACAGCCCCCATCTGTGCCCGGTGACAGGGCAGCTGCGCACCCGTCACCTGCATTCCAAATCTGATGCCCGTTTCCATGGTGCTTGCTTTTTTAATGTAATATATATTTTTATTGACTTCAAAGAGGGAGAGGAAGAGAGAGATAGAAACATCAACGATGAGAGCGCATCATGGATCGGCTGCCTCCTGCACGCTTCCCACTGGGGATCGAGCCTGCAACCCGGGCATGTGCCCTGACAGGGAATTGAACTGTGACCTCCTGGTTCATAGGCCGAGGCCCAACCACTGAGCCACACCAGCCAGGCTCCATTGTGCGTTCTAACCCAGTCAAGGCCAGCCCTAGGTATGTGGCTAGATTATTACTTTTCAAACACAAAGTATTGGCAATTGTCGAGAAAAGAAATGTAGCGAGTCCTGATCTCATTAAAATGGCTTTCAAATACTCCCCCAAAAGTTCTGAGAGCTCTGGGGGTTAGGGAGTAAAAAAAAAAAAGGCTTCATTCATTCAGCCTGTTCCTTTGTAATACAAGCAAGAGGATGGCCTATGAGCTCTAACCAAGGCTGATCATCAGTAGTGCAGTGATGGAGGGAAGCCCATGGCCTGGGAGGTGGGGGCTTCGGGGTTCACCCAGGCCTTGGTGGTGAATCCAGAGATGCCCAGAAGAGGCCGGACGCAGAAACAAGCAGGGACCCCACCTAGGCAGGTCCCCTGGGTACACGAGAGTCACCTGGATCAGTCCGGTGGGTCTGCAGCCCCGTGACCTCCACCCCGAGAGTAGAGGACAGTGAGGGTGGCAGGAAGGGTGGGCGGGTGGGCCAGGCCAGAGCGGAAGCCCGATTTCATTCCTGCCAGGAGGCTTAACGACATACATACTTGGCAGCGCGTCTGCAAACACGGCACCCGCTCGGTTTGAGCAGGTGCGCCCTGTCATGAACTATCACGCAGGTATGGACATCGACGATGACAGATAAGGGTGGAGGGGTAGGGACAGCTGTGGGCGAAAGAGAAACAAGCAGCTCTTTAGAGAGACTGACGCCGGGGCCTGCAGCTCGGCCTGCCTCCCACCTGCTCTTGGCAGGGCGACCGCAGGGGTGACAGGAAGCAGGGGGCCTTCACCTCCTTGCCTCAGCCTCGGGGACGCCCGTGTGGATCATGTTTTGTGGATCAATTAGATCTGAGGCTAATGTTCTCAGTCACCTAAAGCACGATTTTGAGAAGACGGGCTAAGTGAGTATTCAGGAGGCCACAGGCCTCACTCGTGGCTTTTATGGGGCAGTGACAACCCATCAAGGAGGAGGTGGTGCTAAAGGGAACCACCATCTTACTTAATGGGAAACAGAAGTGAGGGAAAACAGCCTGATCCCTGGAGACCAAGGAGAGGAAACTACAGGAGGAAAACTAAAGTGGAAGTGTCCTTGCCCTGTGCCAAGTGAGTATGAAGTCATTATTAAAAGAATGCTTATTTATCAGGTTTCTACTACAACAATTAGAACGAAAAAAAAGAAATTGGGGGGAGGGTTGTATCTCAAAATCTCCTAGAGCACATGATTAAAAAATACAGATTCCCCGCCCTGGCCGGTTTGGCTCAGTGGATAGAGTGTCAGCCTGCGGTCTGAAGGGCCCTGGGTTCGATTCCGGTCAAGGGCATGTACCTTGGTTGTAGGCTCCTCCCCGGCCCAGGCCCTGGTCAGGGCGCGTACAGGAGGCAACCAATTGATGTGTCTCTCTCACATCGATATTTCTCTCTGTCGTTCCCTCTCTCTTCCACTCTCCCTAAGAAATCAATGGGAAAACACCCTCGGGTGAGGATTCACAAAAATCCGGGTTCCCCGACCCTGAGATGAGGTCCGGGCGTCTGAGGTTCTACAAAGCACCAGGGGTCTCTGATGCCCACGGGGGCTGAGGACCACACCCCTGGCCCTGCAGGTCCACGCGTGTACTCACCGTCCCCCCAGAGCCGTGGTTCTCACCCTTCGGTGGCAGCAAAATCATCCGAGGCTCCCAGCCTGCAGGCTCCAGCCACAGAGTGCGGGCAAGGGCGGGTCTGGACCGGCTCTAAGACCGCGCGTTCTCACAAGCTCCCAGGTGATGCCCATGTGCTCATCAGGGGCCCTGATTTGAGAACTCTGCTCCCCTGACCTCCCTCTGCAACAAACCCAGGCCACGTGGGATTACAGAGCTTGGTGTTTCAATTAGATGCCCATGGACAGCACCCCCTCATTTCCAGTTCATAGCCACGCTCTCCTGAATGGGAAAGGCGGGCTGCACTGAGGGTGCCTGAAGCATGGTCAGGCCAGCGGCAGAGATGGGGGCCAGCCCAAAAGAGAGACCGTCAGATAATGCTGTCACCGATGTCAGAGGGCAGGAGGCCCCAGAGGCCACGGCTCACCTTCCAAAGGGTCAGGGTTGTCCAAACGCAGTAAGAAGTCAATATCTTAGGAGCGGTACTGGAAGCTCATTGCTCCCATGAGCCCCCTCGCTTTCTTACTCTGCCTTGCTCAGCGGGGCCTGGACCTGAACTAGAATCACCTGGGAGCTACTGAAACACAGGACTCTAATGCAGTGGTTCTCAACCTTCTGGCCCTTTAAATACAGTTCCTCATGTTGTGACCCAACCATAACATTACTTTCGTGGCTACTTCATCACTGTCATGTTGCTACTGTGATGAATCGTCATGTAAATATCTGATCTACAGGATGGTCTTAGGCGACCCCTGTGAAAGGGTCGTTCGACTGCCAAAGGGGTCGCGGCCCACAGGTTGAGAACCGCTGCAAAATGTACCCTAGGAGACCTGGGCCGGGCATGAATGCTTTCAAAGCTCCCGCACCCAAGCAGGTGGAGGTATGTATGCGCAGACCGTGTGCATGGACACTGCAGAGGGTGTACACGCATGGATGTTTGCAACAGTGCAACCTGGTCATATCAGTGTGGCATCAGGACAGGAGGAGCCTCAAGTTCAAATCTGCCTCTGACAGCTGGTGGGCACAGACGTGCATGCATGTGTTACAGTGCAACGACTTAAACACTTACGATGTATCCACGTGCACATTTTATTGCATTATTTAAAGCCTTAATTTAAAATTATTTTTAAAAGGACAAAAAAAATCTAGCTTTGACAGCAATTGGCCAAGTCAAGCGTTGTGAGCCTGTTTTCACATCTGTGCGGGGTGGCACAATGTCTGAGTGAGTGCTATGCGACCACAGCTGGTACACAGTAGGTACACCAGTGTGTATGCTCTGGGAGACTGCCGGTTCCATCCCCAGCACAATGCCTGCTCCGTGGCACACACCAGAAACCTAACTATGACAGGAGACAATGCCTGGCCTGGGGGAGTTTACAGTCTGAGGAGAACAGAAAGACCATCACAGAACAGCACAGCCTCTAATCAGGGGCATACAGAGTGCAGAGGGCTCCAGGGAATCAGGCATCCTGCACATGGAGAACAAAAACATGTCGGCGATACAACGCGGATGAACTGGATTGTAGCAGGTTTGCAGGGGGCACAGGGGCTGCCCCAACATTCCCAGAGCAAAGATCAGAGGCGTGAGGCGGCTTGGCGGGTGGGAGGAAAGTTCAGACAGCCCCTGGGGAGGGAAGGACCTTTTGACCCCAGAGCGCTGTGAGGAGTCACCCGAGATGGAAAGGCCTTGAAGGCAGGCGGAGGGCCCGCCCTGGATTTGGAAGTCAATGGGGAGCCCAGGGAGGTTCCTGAGCAGGAGCCATCCATCAGCAGCGTTGCGCTGGCATCGCTGCCAAGCAGGGAGTGAGCAGAAACTGCCCAGGCAGCTATTTCAACAGTGCTGCTGAGAAACGGCGCCTTGGCAGGGCAATGCTGGCAGGATGTCAGAGAAGGTGTCTGTGGGAGAGAGGCCCCTAATACAACACTTCTGCTCTGGGGGGCGAGAGATGTGACAGAGCCCAGCAGGCTGCCCGGGACCTGGCGGAGCTGCAGCCTCACGCCACATGCCCAGCAGCAGGGCCGTGTCAGGAAGGGGAGCAGGTGTGGGCCCAGTCCAGGAGACGTCAGCCTCAGACACGACGGTAGTCACGCAGCCCAGCCGCTGTGGCTCAGTGGTTGAGTGTCGACCTATGAACCAGGAGGTCAGGGTTCGATTCCCAGGTTGTGGGCTCGATCCCCAGGAGGGGGTTTGCAGGAGGCAACCAATCAATGATTCTCTCTCATCATTGATGTGTCTCTCTCTCTCCTTCTCCTTTCCTCTCTGAAATCGATAAAATATTAAAAAAAAACAAAAACAAAAAAAACTGCAGCCACACAGAGGGCCCACGGGTCTGGAACAGAGGTGGGCTCATTTTTTCTGAAAGGGGAAGAGTTAATATTTTCAGCTTCCAGACCAGCCGTGGGCAAACTACGGCCCGCGGGCCGGATTCGGCCCGTTTGAAATGAATAAAACTAAAAAAAAAAAAAAAGACCGTACCCTTTTATGTAATGATGTTTACTTTGAATTTATATGAGTTCACACAAACACTCCATCCATGCTTTTGTTCCGGCCCTCCGGTCCAGTTTAAGAACCCACTGTGGCCCTCGAGTCAAAAAGTTTGCCCACCCCTGTTCCAGACCACATGGTCTCAGTAGGAACTACTCCACACACCCCAGCACAAAGCAGCAATATACAGACGATGAGCATAGCTGGTTCCCATCAAACTTGAACCAAACACGCAGAGGGCTGGACTCAGCCCCAGGCTCTGTCAATAACAACATGGGAAACCACGTTACCCATGCGTCTGTAATAAACACGCTGGCCATTTATAACACGCGTGTGAGGCACTCCGGTTGCTGACACGAAAACGTCATTCCAGGCACAACTTGAATGCAAGTTTGTTTTTTTCATCCATGGAAGTAACGTGTGAGCCCGTTTCCGTCTCTTCTCTGATGGGCCAAGGAAGGGGGAGGGGCTCGACCCAGGCAGCCCAGGGAGCACGGGCCCCTCCCTGCAGCCGCAGCAGCAATTGCATCCTGCGAGGCACCTTATGAGGGTTTGTTTTTCATCAGAACAGCAGCCCCTTGAGTAACTCAAGGCACAGGGGGAAGGGACACACACGACATCACTTGCGGATCCAGAGCCCAAGTTTGCAGAACCAGCAGATGACACAGCAGCACCTCCTGCAAGTGCCCTGGTGGCAAACAGATAGCTGGCCTGGCACAAGGTCGGCGGGTCAAGGTTGCTTTATCTCTGGTTAGCCTGTAGTAGGACCACATGACAGATACCTGGGTGTAACTTCACAACCGTTTTTTCTTTAAAAGCCGAGTGAGAATTATAAGGAGAATCTCTAATGTAGACCTGGCTCTGGACTCCAGCCCTCACCAATGGCATCAGTGTGCATGAGGGGGTGCGGGGAGGGGCCCAGGGAACCCATGAGCGACTCTGAGAGCCACACACGAGCCGTGAACTTCAGGCGCCTGTACGCCTTTTCCCTGCGCAGCATGCAGGTGGCAGATCTGACCTCGCAGTCGCCACAGGTTCAAATAAGGGGCAAGCCCTGTGCAACCTCGTCGCTGGGTCTGCCCTTATGCCGGGGGTTGCGCATGCGCATCCTTGCAGCGGGACCCTGAAGCCCACCAGCTTCATCCGCACCCGTGTCTTTAACAGAAGCACCACCATTTCCTCTGGCCGCCCTGAGAGTGAGCATCTCAGCCGGCCTTCCCTAGACAGGCCTCCGACTCTCTTTGCCTCTGCCATTTCCTGCCTCTTTCTCAGACTGTTTCCCCTCTACATCCTGTTTCTTAGTCTCTCCCATCAGTCTATTCTCCCCAAAACTCGGTTCCCTGAACGGCCCTCAAGTGCATCGGAAACCTTTTTTATTGTTCTTTATATTTAATGAAATCTTATGTTCAATTCATTCTACCAGAATGCGTAGTAGCATTTTATGATTCTCTTCTTTAAAAAAATATATCTCTAAATTTGCTTGTTTCCCACTTATAAATCTCGTGATTGATTTTTCTCTATAGCTCAGTGGTCCATCAGAGAAAAACGAAAACTCCCCATCTCTACTGGGTACAACTAATACAATTTTCTTCCACTCAGTTGCCGAGCTGTACATTTTACATCAGAAAGTTTGACATCGGGCTGACTATTATTAATAGTTTGTGGTTAGCATCTTTCACACAAAAACTTCAGACTATTTTTCAGTTCACAATTTATGGGGTGCCAGGTGTCTTTTATTACGGAAACTTCAAGAACAATAGAAATTAAATGATTTCCTCAGCAGTCAACAAAAAAATGCAGGGGACCAGACACAGTCTGAAGAAAGAGATTTCTGCCCTGGCCGGTGTGGCTCAGTGGTTGAGCATCGACCTATGAACCAGGAGGTTCTATTCCCAATCAGGACAGATGCCCCGGCTGCAGGCTTGATCCTCAGTAGGGGTCATGCAGGAAGCAGCTACTCAATGATTCTTTCTTATCATTGATGTTTTTATCTCTCTCTACCCATCTCCCTTCCTCTCTGAAATCAGTGAAAACATTTTAAACATACTTAAACAACAAAAAGGAAGTGGCTATTGCCTAACTCGGGACCAGAGAGCTGACAGCATTTCGCTCTGTGCACTGGTGACATGGGATCAAGATTTTTTTTAAAAATATCCATGCGGGCTCTAAAGGGAAGATCTGCATTTATTAGAGGTGAAGAACATAATAAAAATGCAAAATACCACACAATAGCTTAATAACCTGTAATGACAAGTGCCGTAGCACGTGGGAAATCAAAAGATTACGCAGAAGAAAGCTGGAGTACACGCTTAGTACAATAACCCTCAATGTTTAGACTGGAGGAGTCAAGAAAATAGCTTCCATATCTCATATCAAATGAAATGGGCTCGATGATTAAGAGCTCCTAGAAGCACCATGAATCAATGGCATTGGCCGAGAAAACCCGATGAAAAGTCACAGTCATTTTCTCCCAGTAATCAAACGTTGGTTTCATTTACAAAAAGCTTCCGTATGGAATCCTGCCTCCATAAAGCATTGTGTGCTGGCCTGGAACCATCAATACGGCTGAGCCAGCCCCTTCGACAAGGGAGTACATGCATTTCCAAACAGCCCTAAATGCCACAGCCTGGGAAAAGGTCTCGCTTATACTAATGCCCTGCGGGGGGATGCATCATATTAAACTTCTCTCACTTCCTTTCCCTTTTCATTAAGAAACGGACCCACCTCTTGAGGCCCTGCTTTAAAGTCCAACTTCCTCTCTGCTGAAACAGGTCATCCCTGGCTAATATCTCATCCCCCCCATCCCTCCCCCAAACACCAAGTAAATGCGTTGTGTTAATTGTGCTAATAACACAGTTCGGCTTATACATTGGAAGTCGCAGGCCTCCTTGCCCACAGGTCATTTTGCTTTAAAGGCTCCTTTTTCATGTAAATCACATCCCTTCATATATACTTGCTGAGACTGAAGAGATCTGCCTACACTGCTACAGGCTGTGAAATAATTGCCGAGGAGCTCTGTCCCCAAAGGACAGGCAAGGAGCAGGGAGCAAGCTCCGTGAGTCCCTGGAGAGGACTCCCAGCCACAGTCCAGGATGCCCATGGGGTCCAGTGAAACAGCCTCCACCTCGTGTCTCTGACACTCGAGTGGCGCCCTGCTAGCCACAGCGGGCTCCCGAGACACACAGGCACCGGGGTTCCTGTTTCCTGCCTCTGGGCAGGAGCGTGTAATAGGGAACCAGTCCTGGCTGGGTAAAGTGGGCGCAAGCGCAGGCATCACGGAAATCACCTGAGAGCATTTCAGAACTGCAGACTCGCAGTGCTGGCCCCGGCCTGCATTGTAATGAGATCCCCAGGTGATGTGCACGGTGAAGTCAGAGAAACAGCGCCTGGGGCTGCGTGCTTTATCCGCCTCTAACCTCCCTCCTTGGGATCACAAGGCTGCCAGCAGCCTCCTGAGGGGGGAGGGGAGGGGAGCATATTCAGCCACACACCCAGTCTCACTGTCTAGCTACCTTCGGGGAGGAGGGCACATAAAACCCTCTCTGTGACCTTCAGCATGTACCCAATCCATCCATCGGTAAGTTCCGTCGGCTCTACGTTAGTGGATCCCAACTGTACAGGCGTCTGTGTCCCAGCCACCAGGGTCCCCACCCCGCGCTGATCCTCCCCACCACCCAGGCAATGAAAGAGGTACTTGAAGGACAGGAGGCATCACCTATCATCGTCCTACGGTTCCCATGGCACCCAGAACAAAACCCTAACCCCGGACCACAGGCTTCAAGGTGAGAAACCCCACCAGGCCTCCCCTCCAAGCTCAGTCCTCCACAATCCTCTGTGTCACCCTTCCAACCTCACTGGCCTCATTCCGATTTTGCAAATAGGCCAAACACAGTCCCAACTTCCAGACAATTTGTTGCTCCCTCTGCCTAAACCATCTTGATTTTTTTAAATATATTTTTATTGATTTCAGAGAGGAAGGGAGAGGGAGAGAAACATCAATGATGAGAGAGAATCGTTGATCGAATGCCTCCTGCATGTCCCACACTGAGGATCAAGCCTGCAACCCAGGCATGCGCCCTGACCAGGAATCGAACCGTGACCTCCTGCTTCATAGGTCACCACTCAACCACTGAGCCATGCTGGCCAGGCTGCCTAAACCATCTTTTCTCAGATCATGACAAGGCTGTCTCCTCACCAAACAGATCCTGAGGGAGGCTTTCCTTAAAGGAGCCCCTTCTATTGTTCATTGCACTCAGGTGCCTGATCGGAAAATTCCTCTAAGCCTCAATGGGCAAGGACTCTCTGCTCTCTGCCTCGCTCACAGGCCTGTCCACCTCCTTTGTGACAATTCCCTGATACCTGCTGAGAGCGTGCGGTGCGGGGCAGGGCCCCTGCAGACACCTCTGGGCTCTGAGGGTCTGCAGTCAGCTCCGCCTTTGGGGTGCTTTTCTGCAAACAGTGACTCAAACCTCTGCCCCGATGCTTCCCGTGACTCACCGCTACATCCACACGTTCATTTCCAGGAACATCATCTCCTAAGACCAGGCACGCCCCTCCTGGATCCTGTTACCTCACTTGTGAGACAGAAATCTGAGCCCCTTGTAAGGCTGCTGTGGGATTTAGAAATCATACCCTACCAGCGTCAGAGGGACGGCGATGGCAGGCAGCTTGTCCTTTCGCTGCGACACTAGGACACTGTTTAAGGACTGACCCGAGGGTGGCTCCACTCTCTAGGCCAAGGGTCAGGGCGCGATGGCCCTCCAGCCAACACTCCGGCTCCACCTGCCTTTGTAAGCAGAGCTGCACTGGAGCACAGCCACCCCGTCTGTTCAGTCACCGCGGCAGCCTTCCTGCTGCAAGTGGAGCTGAGGGCTCGGGAGAGCAACAGCCTGAAAAGCCCAAAGCATTTACTCTCAGGCTCCTCACACATCAGCCAAACCCTGCTCTGGGGGAACATCCCTGAGTTTGCTTTTGCTAGGGACTACAGAGCGTGGGGCACAAGAAGGTTTACAGTTGCGGGTTCACAAAACAGTTTATTCTTTATTATTATTAACTAGAGGCCCGATGCACGAAATTTGCGCAAGAGTAGGCCTTCCTTCCCCTGGCTGCCGGCACCGGCTTCCCTCTGGCACCCTGGACCCGGGCTTCCCTCTGGCCTCCAGCAGGCACCCGGGATCTGGGCTTCCCTCGCAGCCCCGGCTTCGTCCGGAAGGTCATCCGGAACGATGTCCGGTCTAATCAGCATATTACGCTTTTATTATTATAGATCATTGTAAACCTACTTTTGCCCCATCCTGGGTCTCGGACTCTGTGACGCTGCGTGTTAACTTGGAGATTTATATACAGTAGAAAAGAGAACCCCAAAAGCTATTGTAACATCACCCTGAAGGACAGTGGCTAATTTTGTATTAACGGGGATCAGGGCAGCCCCCTGCCCCCCGGTATGTGCCATTTTTCCATGTGGGTTATTTCAAGCTGAAAACAGTCAAGACCCAACAGATTGAAGAAGGGTTACTTCTTCTCTAACTGCCTGAAAGAATTTAGACAGGAGGCCTGAGCCAGGACGAGAGCCATTATCAAAAATAACCTTTTTGGCCCTGGCCGGTGTGGCTCAGTTGAGCGTCATCCCATGCACCAAAAGGTCGCTGGTTTGATTCCCGGTCCGGACAAAGGCCCATGTTGCGGGTTCAATCCCCGATCAGTTGGGGAGCATGCAGGAGGCAACTGATCAATATTTCTCTCTCTGATTGATGTTTCTCTCTCTCCTGTCCTCTCTCTCTGAAATCAATAAAAACATATTTTAGAAAAAAAAGATAACTCTTTACATCAGAGTTATGTGCCTGGCATGGCAAACACTTGTTTACAAAACATTTGCTCTTCCTCGCCTGGAAATCGCAGGCCCCACCCCTTCTCCTAGCTCAGATGGCATGTGAGCCTCAACTGCCTGGCTATCAGGGAATCTCCTATCTCTGGGGTTTGGGTTTCTGTAGGAATGAAATTGAAATTATTTTTTTCTCCTGTTACTCTGTCTTATGTCAGTTTAATTATTAGACGGTCCAAAGAACATAAAAGGGAAGAAGGAAAAACTTTTCTTCTCCTGCAACATCTAATGTCACTGACTGAGTTCCTTAGAAGGCAAACTCAGAGATGGACACTCTAGAATATGAAGGAGTATTCTAGGGGTCAAGCCCGTGGAAGGGAGGGAAGGAAGCAGTATGGGCAGCCAGAGACGGTGAGCTGGGACGCAGCTGTGACAGAGCCTTGTCTGTCTCTAAGGGATGTTCTGAGACAAGATGACCCTTGAGATGCAAGCAGGGGGTGAGGGATCCAGCCTTTTTTTTTTTTTTAATCTTCACCCGTAGATATTTTTCCATTAATTTTTAGGGAGAGTGGAAGAGAGAGGGAAAGACAGAGAGAAACACTGATGTGAGAGAAACACATCAATTGGTTGCCTCCTGCACATGCCCCAACCAGGGCCCAGGCCGGGAAGGAGCCTGTAACCAAGGTACATGCCCTTGACTAGAATCGAACCCAGGACCCTTTGGCCTACAAGCCGATGCTCTATCCACTGAGCCAAACCGCCTAGGGCGGGTCCAGCCTTTATATACCCACCCAAGGCTTAGAGTTCTAGGCTAGTAAATTCATAAAAGAAGCCAGCACTGTATTTGACAAGGCATAACCTGCCACCGGTGCCAATGGCCACAATGACCCAGGCACTGTGAGTTGAAGACCAGAGACCCAGGGCAACTTAGGGGCTGGGAGAGGAGCTGAGCAATGAGTTTCAGCCTAAGGGGAGGCAAATGGGGCTGTGAACCCCACAAAATGCTGCAAATGCCCTTCCACAGTGAGCAGGACCCCACAGTCCCTCCCTGTGACAACACAAAACTACATTTATCTACGGAGTCGCAGCTCGAATGTTACCACCTTAATCAGGGAAGAACAGGGATCGCTGTACAGAGAACCAACAACGTTCACTTAGCAACAATATACTTGTTCTGTGATCTTAAATCAGGGGTGGGGAACCTCCGGCCCACGGGCCGTAGAAGGCCCTGGAAATCATTTGGTCTGGCCCTGCCAAGCCATTAAGGGTGAGTTAATTAAATGCTTAACCAAATGTAACAGGCTAATTTTTAAGTTGATGATTTTGTATGGCGCACGAATAATGTTATATATATATATGTATCCAAATGGCTTTTGGCAGACAAAAAGGTTCCCCACCCCTATCATAAATGCTCAGACATTACCTATTACTAATATTAATGCAAGCAATTTTTACTGAGCACTTATTCTGAAGCAGGTTGTGTGCTAAGCAGGCACTTTTGCAAATTAATCCTCCTCCAGTCCAATGTCACTCGGCTGCTTTGCAGATAAAGAAATTAAGGTTTCTCATGCCTGGGGTCCCTGAATACGAGGTGGAGCCGAGAATGGATCCAGGCAGTGTGACTACAGTCACACTAAACACGCCAGGTAGCGGTTTGCTGCAAATCACAGGCAAGCGTTTGTCATTTGTGTAACTGGAAGCACACAGTGAAATTAAGTGAATGGAAAACACAGAGCACAGCAAGTGTATGCACAGGGGCGACACACACACACACACACACACACACACACACACTGAAGATGTAATAAGAATGCGAGCCGCCCGCACTAATTCAACAGGCCAGTCCCTGAACCACACCCCGTTCAGCTGGCACTGCCAGCCCATCTCTGTGTCCAAGGCAGGGGGACTGGGAGTCCCAGGAGAAAGGACTGATTCTGCTTTTGACTCCCGGCCAGCCCTTCACTTTGCAGCAGCGAGAGGGCGGGCAGTCTTCTCGAATCAGTTAATAACCCGTCCAAACCAAACCGCAAACGAGGGCGTAATTAAAGTTCTTTTACTTGGGTTGAAGCGTATCTGAAACCTGCCAAGTGCTCAGAGCAAAACAGCATGTCTTGAAGTTGATTTGGCCTTTTCTCCTCCTGCCTGGGACCCTAGGTGCTGAGAAAGGGAAGAAAGTTAATTATCTGCTGGGCCCCTTGGCTGGCCAAGGCCTGGAAGAGGCGCTCTCCACAAACATCGTCTCGTTAAGTCCTGGCGCGCAGGGTGGCGCGGGAATTATTGCCTTCCATTCCGAGATACGGAGGGAGAGGCTCAGAGAGATGAAGCCACTTGTGCAGGGCGCACAGCTCGGGAGGCAGGGCCGCTATTTAAAACCGTGGCAGCGGCCTCCCGCCTGGTTTCATTAAGCTGCGTGGCCACCTCTCACGCCTTCCATCACGAGACAGTCAGAAGACGAGGTGAGAGCAGCAGGCCCTCAGAAGGGCCAAGGCTTAAAACCTGTTTATTAGTCCGAAGTGGCACGTCGCCTCTGCAGGGTGACCCAGCAACCGGGCACCAGCTGGGCTCTAAATGGCCGGAGCTGCCAGGCCATTCGGAGGCGCCAAGATGAGATGAGCATTGTGTGGCGGCAGCTGCCACAGAGCTCCGTGTACCCAGGCGGTACCATGTCACTGGACGGGGGACAGTGCGGCCGGCGGAGGGGCCCAGGGTTTGCCACAGCCGTCTCAGCCAGGCGGGACAAGAGGATCTTAAAAAGCCTTAGGGTTGTGGCTGGGGGAACGGGATGGGCAGGGGCGCGTGGAGGGCCAAACACACTCAGGTAATGGCTCGAGCCATCTTGCACTCTGAGGACAATGGTGGAGGGAGGGGGAAGGGAGAGAAAGGGATGACAATATTCTAAACGAGAAAAAGGAATACTGAAGAATAAAACAAAATATTGTGCCCTGCTCTGTTTAACTATGAATTCAAAGGCATTTCTTTATTTTTTTTTAATTGATTTCGGAGAGAGAAAGGGAGAGGGAGAGAGAGACAGAAACATCAATGATGAGAGAGAATCGTTGATTGGCTGCCTCCTGCACGCCCCCTACTGGGGATGGAGCCCACAACCCGGGCATGTGCCCTGACTGGAATTGAACCGTGACCTCCTGGTTCATAGGTGGACGCTCAACCACTGAGCCACACCAGCCGGGCTCCAAAGCATTCCTGAGCCTGCCTGTAAGCCAGAGCCAAGGAAGTGGGCGCTTGACAGAGATAAAGACACCTGCCTCCTGAGCCATCCCATAAAGGGCCACATACCTGGCAAGGTGTCCCCTGGGAATGCGAGGCTTGGCCACCACACGGACACATGCAGAAACCCTGCCCTTCCCCCCTCCGCCACACTGTCAGCTGTGAGCGGAGCCCTGACCTCCCTCCACGCTCCGGGCTCTGAAGGAGAATATATAACCGCCAGGTTGGAAATGAAGGATGTTAGGTGCCGTCAGCACCTGCCATCTTGCTGGGGCGCATTAAATACCCACCATCCCTTATCCTCACAACCTGTAAAGAGAATCAGAACGCACCATCACATCTCATCCTAGCTCTTGTCTGGAGTCAAGCCAGACAACTCTGACGTCGTTGGGTGTGAGGTCCTGAGAACAAAGCCACAGAGGGCGTGGAAGGCGTCCTTGCACCAGGATGACTTAGCGCACAAATATGGTCACGCTGAGAAACAACTGCTGCTGGGAGCCCGCCTATGACATCCTCTCTTTGGAAGGGCAAAGCCTAAGGAGGCAAATCCCCGTGTCCAAGTTCACAGTCACGCTGAGTTCCTGGGCAGGAGGCACTGGAGGACTGCACACACACTCGTCCCACAGGGAAGACAGATCCTGGCCCAGGGCAGGTATGGAGAGCCGGGGCCCATGGGAGGCCGACCTGGCCTGATGAGAGACCTGAGGGGGGAAGTGTGCAAAGCAAATCTTAATTAAAAGAGGAGCACAAGAGATGAGCTTCCCAGCTGATAAGAAGAGTTAGCTCAGCCCTGGCCAGTTTGGCTCAGTGGATAGAGCATCAGCCTGAAAACTGAAGGGTCCCAGGTTCAAATTCCAGTCAAGGGCACGTACCTCGGTTTGGAGGCTTGATCCCAGGCCCTGGCCCGGGCAGTGTGGAAGGCAACCAATGGATGTGTCTCTCTCCCATTGATGTTTCTCTCTCCCTCCCTTCCACTCTCTCTAAAAATCAACAGAAAAATATCCTTGGGTGAAGATTAACAAAAAAAAAAAATAATAAATACTTGGAATCACAAAAAAAAAAAAAAAACACACAAACAAACACATACTTGGAACCAAAGTTTCTAAACACAAACCAGTAAAACACAAGAAATAATTAGGGGAGTATGAATAATTGTGAAAGCACCATCCTAGTACTAGTAATTATTAAGAGATACAAATCACAACTTGGAGCTTATCATCAACAGCAACGTTAAAGGTATCTACATGGCAGAAAAAAAAAAAATTGCAAATCACTCAGAAGGGGAATCCCTCCAGAAATGACTGCTCTGGGTGAGGAAATTCTACGGGACAGAATGTTGACTGTGTGGCGGTTTCTAACCGTCCCCGTGAGCCAAGCGAGGCAGTCCCTTCAACCCAAGTCCCTGCAGCGGAAGCAGGAGGGCCAGGCAGAGGCTGGACGTTCGGATCCCAAACGGGCTGAGAAGCCTAGGTTTCTGCCATTCCCCACAGAGCCTCTGTCGATGGAGAGAAAAGGCAAAAAAGAAAGGGATTCTAGGGTCTCGCTACCAAGTTTCTCTTTTCACTGTCAAGGCAAGCAGACTTCACAAACCATGCGTACAGGCACCTGGTGAAAGTGAAACCAAGACCACATCCTGCCAACTATGAAAAAAAAGGAGGGAGAGGGGGATGGGGTTATTTGATTAACAACCAGTCTCCAAGCATTTGGCAACCTGCAGATTAAGATGAGCGGATAGCCCGCCTGGAATCTGACCGGCTGGAGCTCATGGCTCCTCCCCAGGACCTGGCCGCTAGTCTCTCTGTTTACAGGGACGGTGCCGGCCTGGACCACGCCGTGGCTGCTGGCCCATCGGCTGTTCCCTGACTCACCAGGCACCAGAGCACAGCCCAACAACTTCTTAAAGAACAGGGTGATGTGTATTACAGCTCCTTGGGATGCCAGGGGATATCTCATTGCAAACCAATTTCTAGTTTTTTTCTAGCCCAGAACTGACTGGTTTACGTGGAGTTATACTTTTTGCGCAGACTCAGGAAAATCAGAGTGGGCTGAAAAGTCATGTGCGTGGCTCTGGGAGTGGCAGTGGGAAATGCCCCTTGGCGTCCCAGGTTAGTAAGTGTCACCTCTTTCTGCTTGCTCGTTCATTCATTCGTTTGAGAAATGTTTTCCGAACACCACCGTTCCTGTGCTCAGCCCAGGACTGGGAGCTTGGAACACAAACATAAGCCAATGCAGCGCTTCAACAATACATGTTTCAAAGAACAGAGCAGTGTATTCCCATTCCACTCGGTAAAGGCAGGGCCTGCATGTGTGCGTGAGACGGCAGACGTGAACTTCACCAGTCCTCACGGGCCCTCTCCTGGGACACGTGTCTCAGGGGCCTTCCGCGTGGTTTCGGTTTAACAGCATGAGCCCTGAATGTACTGGTTACCTTCTAGGCAACCGAGGAATGCCCGTGGGTAACACCCCACCCACACAATGGTAGTCTCTCAGCTTCTTTGGAACCAAACGCCCCAGTGAGAGGCAACCGTGCTTCAAGGCACTGATCTTAAGGGTTTGGGGTTATGACAGCGTTGGCTGCAAAGGAGACCCCAAAAGAAGGGCACCTGACTTGGCCAGGGAGGGGCCAGGGTGACCCCACTCAAGCATGACAAGGAGATTGCCAGGCCAAGGAATCACATGGCTTAGGCTCAGAAAAGCATCTCCTAGTCTGGGCCAAAGGCACACACTTCTGTTTCCCTTGTGGGCCGAGGGCACAGGCTGCTCCATTCCCGTGACTTGGCTCCCTCGCTCACCTCTTAGGGATCTTGTTAAGAGTTCAGTTGCGCATCAAAATTAATCAGCCACTTCCTGGAACGCGGGTGTCTCTCAGGAAGCCAACGACCTGCCCTATAACAGTGTTTTCATCGGAGAAAAATGGACCATTACTTATAAAAGCCACTCGTACAAAGGGAACTCTATGCGTCTGCAGTAACTATGAGCCCGGGGCAGTTGAAACCATTATGTCAATCCCCCACCTTCCTTTTCCTTTGCTTTGTATTTTTTTTCTTAACGTTCAGGCATATTTTCGTTGGCAACCTAAAAAACACTCAAACGCTAATTTTTGTTACATGCACACGCATCTTGCTGGCTATCACTGCACAGCATAAGCACGCCACTCTCTCAAGCAGACTCGCAATTTCCCCCAAGTGCGGTATAAATTTCAAACCAATAAATACAATGGTTTTAAACTGTCCTTGTAGATGTTACTAACCTCGCCCCCACCAATGATATCACTGTTTCCATAGTAACTAATGTACTTCAAAGTGGAAAATGCAGATGGTGGCTTTAAAATAGGGAGGGGGGGGCAGACAAAATAAGTGGCAGAAACAAAGCACATCACTGTGTAAGCGGCGCTGCACCTGCCTCGTGGGGCGCCAGCTCAGGGACAAGTAGTAAATATTTTAGTAGAAGCCTTATGCTAACAGATCATCTATATAACAGTGGCCGATCAAATTACCCCATCACTTTCGGAGACATGGCTGCCCGAGTCAATGCATGCAGGGAAAAATGCCTGTTCAAAGCACAGGTACCATCACAGGCTGATTTGCAAGCGTCTCATACTCTATTTGACAGTGATGTTGTCATTATGCCTAACTGAGGAGAGCTTTATCAGAGATATGTGAATGCCAGGTAGGAAGAATGCGACTGCTCACAAGAGAGAAATGGAGAAAATGGGTAGAGAGGAAACAAGCCTCAATTCTTCCTTCCTGAATAAAAGAAACAAATGGTGTTCATCTCCACGCAATGCAGCATTCCTCTCTCCAGGCATGCGGCCTTTGGGGTGAAGCGTGGGTACGCTTACGGTTATTGTCGGTATTTCAATGTGTGGATGCTGGTGAATGAAGATTTTTTTTCTGAACAGGAAAATCCATGCTCGGAGTTGCAAGGAAGGCGGCTAGAAGGTAATGATCGGGGTAATTTGACACAAAACTGGGGTCTGGTTTTAAAACATCACAGAGTGTTTGATCTGTCCCTGTCAAAATGTCATTCTTGACATGTAACATACTTCAGAGAAGCTCTGAGAAGTTCCACTGTTTAGTCTCCGTGCTGTGAAAGCCAATATTTAGAGACCGCGAGATGACGCCAAGTCCCGTAAACACACGATGAGCTACTTGCTTCTGCTGCCCGGTGGCTGTCACCAACGGCTAGGACGTCATCTGGATGGTGGAGTCCGTGGGACGTGCCCCCGACTGCCCTGATGAAGATCTCCCAGGATGGCGGTTTCATTTCTGGGATGCTCCATGTTGCCTCATTTTATCAGCACGGATTTCTGAGTTTTAGGGAAGCTCTGAGCTAGCTCTCTTCCCCTTGGTGCTGCCTGACCTCCGGCAGCGTCTCAGACCAGACTATGGTCTCCAGTTGCTCTCAGGCTCACTGAGTTGCTTCCTTCCTAAAACACCTGTTTCTACGGGTTACACCACATTTTTTAAAAATATATTTTTACTGATTTCAGAGAGGAAGTGAGAGGGAGAGAGACAGAAACATCCATGATGAGAGAGAATCATGGATCAGCTGCCTCCTGCACGCCCCCCACTGGGGACTGAGCCCACAACCCAGGCATGTACCGTGACCAGGAATCAAACTGTGACCTCCTGGTTCATAGGTCCATGCTGAGCCACACTGGCTGGGCGACATCTTAAATGTTTTTAAGGGAGAAAGTGAGAGAGAGAAAACAGGCGTTGATACCCGAATTAAACTATACATATGAGAACTGCCATCATCATTTCCAGAGGCTTCATGCCAAATTAATTAAAACATTAAATAGCCATTTAAGTGGTTAGGAGACAACATAAAGATGAAAAGGAACGGATTCTTCCGCAGCAGATTTGATTGTAATGCCTCGGATCAATAAACAGTATCTTAAAGACCAGGAAATAAATCAAGGGCTCCCAGCCCCAAAAAAAGGGCCTTTAAATGCTTCTGTCCAAATGCAGACGGAACGCACGGAAATGAGGCTGCTCGCTCGGTGGAGTTGAAGCGGTTCCATGTGGGCCAGGCAGCAGGACCCCACACATACTGGCAAACGTCAAAGATCTGTAATGAGCTGGCGCCGTGCTCGTGGGCCAGGCCTGTGAATAGAGGGCAGGCCTGCGATTCTGCCGCACACGCCCGCCGCCAGGGCCCGGTCCTCAGGGGCAGCTCGCAGGAGCTCCCTGCAGGGCCATCTGGAAGGGGCTGTGCAAACACAAGCAGGCCTGTCCCACCGACCGGCTGGGAGGGAAGCCCCACCAAGTACGGGCAGGTCTCCAGCCTGGGGCCGCCAGAAGCACCGGGTACCAGCTGAACGCGTCTGTGAGCACATCGGCCTCCTGTTACCAGGCCTCATAGGAGACCAGGCGGAGAGACCACCCAGAGGAAGGAGTTGGCCTTGGGCTCTGGGGCGATGAGGCTGGGGGGTTGGGAGCACCATCCCTGGGAGCACAGTAGAGGCAGGAATTCATACGAGGCACCAGCACCTTATCTGGGGAGCCAGGAGCCTGGGTCAGAGACCCCCAACTCTCAAAATTCTTTCATATTCTAGGAAAGGGGTCTGCAACTTTGTCTTCTATATCAGATACTAAAGATTCTAGGCTCCGCAGGCCATCTGGTCTTTATCACAACCTCTCAATTGTTGCCCGGCCAGTGTGGCTCAGTGGTTGACCATTGCTCCATGCACCAAGAGGTCACTGGTTCAATTCCTGTCAGGGCACATGCCCAAGTTGTGGGCTGGATTCATTTAGGGGGCATGCAGGAGGCAGCCAATCCATGATTCTGTCTCATCACTGACGTTTCTATCTCTCTCTCCCTCTCCCTTCCTCTCTGAAATCAATAAAAAAAAAATATTTTAAAAATAAAATAAAGGTGGGGAAAAAAGAATGGTGGGGTGAAAATGCCCCACCTACCTCTCAGGGTTCCTGAAAGCTGAGATGGCATATCCATGACAACACCGGGAGCCACTAGGCATTCCACACACCTGAGACAACACTGGACCCATTTATATTGTTGATGGTAAAACCGAGACCCAAACAAGAGCCTTTAAATACACATCAAAATTCTTGGTAAGGCCTGTGGAATACTTTTCGAATAAGGTACATATAATTTTGTAGCCAGGTTTTGAAAAATGCCCATTTGTGGAGGAAGCGAACATTAATTAGAGTGTTTGCGCATACTGGCATGGAGCAGTCTGTAATTTTCTAAGGGCTGTTATGGCTGAATTATTACATAATGGCCCTTGTTTTTGAGTGGCTGGTTGTTCCGAGCAAGAAGGCAGCTGAGGGCTGAACACGCAGGTAGCAACATGCCTTGGAGCAGGGCCCCTGTGAACGCATGGAGGTTCATTTTCAGAGAAAATGAAATTCACAAAACCTGCAAATGCCATTTTACACTCGCAGAAGGAAAGAACAGATAACATGGTTCTCTGGCCCCAATGAAGTCATGCTCGGCATTCGTTACCTTCGCTCTCAGTTAAAAAACAAGAAAAAGAACGGTGCTCGCTCACAAGTAGTAACGTGTTAAAACGATATCAAAACACCAAGCATGCATCAACTTTCAAGTCAGCTGTGACTTCAGGAGCTGTGGTCTGAGGAAAGAGAAGGGATCTTAGAGCAAGATAGAACTGACACCCGGGATCCAAACAGAGTGGGCAAGTTTACAACTGTGAGCCCTCGTTTCCTTCTCTGTAAACTGAAATAATGGCATTTCCCTAGCTGGTCTGGCTCAATGGGTAGAGCGTCAGCCTGAGGACTGAAGGTTCCCGGGTTCCATCCAGTCAGGGCACATGCCCAGGTTGTGGGCTCAATCCCCAGTAGGGGGCGTGCAGGAGGCAGCTGATCGATGATTCTCTCTCATCACTGATGTTTCTATCTTTCTCTCCCTCTCCCTTCCCCTCTGAAATCAATAAAACTATATTTTAAAAAAAGAAGAAATAATGGCATTTCCTTCACAGGATTGTTGTGAGAGTCTAATCAGACCATTTATGTACTTCCTGGCACACATAAGATCCTCGAAAATGTCTGTTCCCCTCCTGCCATCTACAGCGGTGACTAGCCCTTTTAAAACCAGCATCCCATTTTAGAATTCTGAAACTCAAAACAGAAAAGTGATGAGAAATTTAGATTTATATTAGCAAAGCGCTGACAACAACCCACCATACAAAAATAGGATAGTGAAATATCATAGAATACAGCAGAATATTATGCAATCCTTTAAAATGATGCTGGGTACGTCTCAATTAAAATGCTACAAACCTCCATGAGAAGAGCCTCACGCTTCCAAAACTTAAGTAAAGGAATTTTGAAGCTGAAATAAAATAGTCTCCAGTCAAAAACAAGCAAGAAAATGAACACACCCGGTGTCATGAAATCCAAGCGCTGCTGCTAAAAAGAGTAAAGGAAGGTTCGAAAGCAAAGCAGAGTGGACGGTGGAGTCTCTAAGCTCCACCCCCCAGGGAGATGAGCCAGTGAATAAGTAACACGCCTGAGAGTTCCCATTAGGGTTTCCAACTCAGGGAGCAGCAGCCATGAGTGGCTACCCACATACTCCTCTTTTCTGATGGGAACAGGGAAGATGTCCACTGGGAGGAAAGGATGGAACGGAGGCCACAAGCCATGGTGCTGATCCTCTCTGCCTGATGCAAGGGAAGGCTTTCAGGAGAACACAGGGAAAGCCGGGCTATTCTGGGGCAGGAGCACACTGGGTGCCCCCACCCAGGAAGACTGAATCCACCCAAAAGGACCTTTCAAAGATCCCAGAAGCATAAGCTGGCAATCCCGCATCTTCTGGCCAAGACGAGCAGCTCCCTCTACACCACCTGCTGCAGCTCCGCTAGTTCTGCTACTCTGTATGTCTTCAGGCCACAGCAACATTCCAGGGCAGAAGCCAGTGACTTGAAGTTTTCATTAGGTCTTTGGTTAAATGCGAGTGAAACTACCGTTACTACCCTGTATTTTAAGAACATATATATTTAAAAGTATATCTAGCGCTGGCCCTTGTAGCACAGTTGATTGGAGCATTGTTCCGTACACCAAAAGGTGGCGGGCTCGATCCCTGGTCAGGGCACATACCCAGGTTGCAATGGGGCACGTGCGGAAGGCAACTATAGATGTTTCTCTCTCACACTGATGTTTCTGTCTCTCTCTCTCTCGCTTCCTCTCTCTAAAAATCAATAAACATATCTTCAGGTGAAGATAAATAACAACAACCTTAGTAACTAGGGAGGCACAAGCTACGCACATTGAATGGATTATCTCACTTAGTATTCACAAGATCATCTGAAGTTGGTATAAATACCGTCCCAATCTTAGATAGGAAATAGAGAGTTGGAGAGGTAGAAGCAATGGCCCAAAGCCACATAAGATTAACAAGCAGCAGCCCTGAACTTCACAAAGACAACACATACCCTCTACTCCTCCATCCTTGAAATCAAGAGGGAATGTGGGCAGAGCCAGAGAGACTGACAGGACACACACCAAAGTGTTCACAGTGGATCTCCAGGTCACAGCATTATGGATGGTGTTTCTTCTTTGTTATTATTTTTTTAAATGTATCTGTGCTTATCTGCATTTTCCAACTTTTCAACATGTGCATTCCTTTTGTAAAAAGTAAAACAATAATGTCTTTGTATTTATTTTTTTATAAAAAGCCACAAGCATAAACTTGAAGTTCAAGTGAATGGTAGAGCCAAGGGATGTGGCCCCATGGGCAGGAAGTCTCAGCCACTGCCTGGGCAGCCATCTGCGGGCAGCAGGTGCGGCCAACAGGCCAGAGGCATCCTGGCCAGACTCCACGCACCCTCTGCACAGGCTCTGAAGCTGAAGGGCGACCAGCTCAGCGAATCCCCACGCCACCCGCCCAGCCACACCACTGAGGCCTTGGCCCAGTAGCCAGTCAGCCCTGCTCATAGCACAGCCTCTCTCTGGACCCCTCGTGGCTATTCCCAGGAGGAGTGCGCCCTCAGCAGCTTGCCAACTTGTTCTCAAGGAGAACAGGAGGGGAATGTTGAATGGCCTCCATCCAATCCTTAAACTGTAAACCGCACGCCCACTCTCTGTTTGGAGACACTTCCTGTGCGTGAACACAGCTTGTTCTATTACCAGCTTTAATGTTATCCAGAACCGATACATCCGAGGCCGAGCTAAAATGTTTGGGAAAAAAAACCACACACACCAACAGTTAGATATGATAGGGCCTTTCCTAGCATAGATAACTCAAAAGGGAGGGTGAATATAGAGGTGCCATTGTGCATGGATGCCCCAGCCCCCCTCGCCTGCGCTGCCCCATTCTGGGGAGCACAGTGGGTGTTCCAGGACCACCAGCATCCTTCAGCCCCTGGGCTACGTCACACCAGGCAGCCCTTCTTGCTTCCCGCTGAGTCTGGGGATGCCCTGGTGTGGCCTCTCTCACACGCTGACAGACTGGCTTCAGGCATCACTCCAAAGCTGGGGGCGGGGGGTAGACAGAGCTCTGCCAAGAGAGGTGCCGACATCCCCCACACTGCTGGCTAGAGCAGACTCCCCAGTGCCAGCCCCGACAGGCCCCTGTGTGGGGCTGCGGCCCCGTGTTCCCAGCCTGCCCTTCTCCACCCAGGTGCCCACCACTGAGGGCTCTCCCCAGCCAACCTCCTTCCACACTGGCCCTGACCTCTCGTCCCCTTGGACCTACCCTGACCAAGGCTGAGAAAATCACTTGACATAAACGTCCTCCCCGCCCCCCCCCCTCCAGGCCCATCTCCAGCGCCCCTTCCCACCTTGGTGTAACTCTTTGATTTTAGGGTAGGAGACCACACTGTCCTGTGTCATTTCAGCTGGACAGCTGCCTGGCCCAGGACCTGAGACCATCTCATGAATGAGCAAGTAATAAAATTACACACATGCCATCTCCCCCACTAGGACATAGAAACTCCACGAGGACCAGGAACACGCCTTACTCTGTATGGCTCAGGGCGCGTACGAAAGCTGTGGAAGCTAATTAGTTTGGCAGAGACCAAGGTGGATTCCTTTAAAAGGAGTCTGCGCTGAGAAATTCCAAGAATCCTACAGCTCTCGCCTCCACCCAAAAAAACAAGATGATGAATGAGATGAGAATGCAGATCTCTGGTCCTTACGTAACACATACCTGGACCAAATCTGAGACTGGCTGGCATGGCAACAATCCCTTTCAGTCTCAGCAAGCGGAACAGGCCTTCAGGGAGGAGGCAGGGCCAGGGGACAGGAAGGAGTCCCGATGAAAGGGGCGGGGGCATGTACTACACACGCACACTAAATACATACACACAAAATGCTCACCACGTGTAGGGCTAGGCTTTTTTCACATGCATTTCCCTTAGTCAGATGACGTGATCATCCGATCCAATGTCTGCCTTCAGCGATGCCCAAGACAGAGGAAGGAATTGTTCCAAGCGACACATTCATGCAACCAGGCTCACTCCCACAGCGCAACCCCCCCACCCCCACCCTTAAGAGAAACATGGTTATCTTCTTCCAGAAAGGAGGCAAGGCCTATCCCAGGGCAGCAGCTGTCTTCAAGCAGGGCTTCCTATAGGAATGACTCTCCAACCAACATCCCACCATCTTCCTACCCACCCCAAACCCTAACAAGGGCAAAGAGTTTCTCTTTTGCTTCCTTTCATTTTTTTTCTTTGTACCCTGAGACCGTTTTAGGTTCATAGGTCGAGGTTCAACCACTGAGCCACACCAGCCAGCCAACATTGAGAATATTTAAAAGAAAAAAAGGAGGAATGTTTTAAAAGAGAGTAAGAAAAATAGTGATTTTTTTTTTCTAGCATTCACCTGCTGGCTAACGTGAGCTGGCTGGGGAGTGAGGGGAACATGGGCTGCTCATCCGGGTAAGTTACTTACTTCTGTGCCCTGGTTTTGCCTAAGACAAACGCAAGAAAAGTAGAGCATCCTCAAGTGTCGGAAAAGACCTACGACTGGGACACATGGAAAAGCTGCCTATGGGACCATCGCTGGCACCCACGCGTCTTAGACGTTTCACGGGGCTGCGTCCGGACTCGGTCCAAGTGCTGCTGGCTCCTGGGCTGCCCTGAGCCCGGAAGCAACAAGACGAACCTCCCCATCTGCTCCCACCAGCTCCAAGCTGCAAAGCAGCAGAACTGCTTGCTGGCTTTCTGGTCTATTTATATGCCTCTCCAGACTGGCGAAGGTAAAGGGAAGGTAAGGGGAAGGTGCCAAATTACGGGCTTGTGGGGTGTTTTTTTTTTCTTTGTTTCCCAAATATATCCTCCCTTTGGCTGGCAAATAAGCCTGGCCACCCACGTGGCACTCACCAGCACGGGGAGGCAGCACAACACGCCGCCCATAAATTGCAAGGTCTTGCCCTAAATTTTTTGCATCGAGATAGGAGAGGCCTGTCGGAAGCTCTTCTCTATTTCCACTGACTAGTCTCCTTTACATCTTGCTCACCCTGGCCTCTCAGTAAGTCCTTTCCTAGAGTTCCGGAGGCCGGGAATCTCAAGAAGACCATGCAGGTTGCTGTGTGGTGCCCCTCGGGGAAACACATGCAAGTGACACAAAACAAGGCGAAGTGCGTGCCATCACAGCCGCGCTCCAGAAAAATGAAACGGCCAAAAGGTGACGCCCACCCTGACGGACAGCGCTTGTCCTCCCGGGCCTCCCACTGAGTCCCACCAGCAATCTCTCCAGCTGACCTCAGCGGATGCCTGCCCTTGACAGTGGCTGTGACTGCAGGCCCAGGGCAGCCCCTGCGCCCCTGCAGGGAAGAGGGGCTGGTGCCGAGGTCCGAGGGGTAGCTCTAGGCCAGGGGTGGGCAAACTTTTTGACTCGAGGGCCACAATGGGTTCTTAAACTGGACCGGAGGGCCGGAATAAAAGCATGGATGGAGTGTTTGTGTGAACTAATATAAATTCAAAGTAAACATCATTACATAAAAGGGTACGGTCTTTTTTTTTTTTTTAGTTTTATTCATTTCAAACGGGCCAGATCCGGCCCGCGGGCCGTAGTTTGCCCACGGCTGCTCTAGGTGCTCTGAGGGTCTGCTTCAAACAAAGCCCTGACCCACAGAGCCAACGGAGAGAATAACGAATCAGCACCCCTCTTTCCCTCACAGGTTGCATCACAATAATTGAATCTTCCATAATAAAAACATCTGGGTCCATGCTGCCTAGAAATTCTTCCCTTCGTTGCAGGAATTCTTAGCAGGGTCAACAGGATTTCAGGTACGGTATTTTGGAGCTTATGTAATCAGTCAGAGGGCAGCTTTCCAATTTCAACTTTGCTTGTGTTCAAGGTGGTAATTTCTCATTCTAATCAGCTGGAGATCGGCGAGCAGCAGCAGCGTGAGAATAGCTGTCTAACAATGAGACAGCCAGCACGCCCGTTTCCCACAAGCCCTTTCCAAAGCGGGAGGAGGGAAAGACAACAGCCATTCCCAAGAACACATTACAATAGACTTTAATTGAACACCACCATTGGGACACCGTTCTCTCTGGACGCTGCAAATGCAGAAACGAAAGCAAAAGTAATCATTTCTTCCTTCCTCAAGCTGCCGGAGTTGCAGGGGTGATTCTGTGAGTACGTAGTTTGCCCACTGTGCTATGATAGCCCCCGGGACTATTTGTTGGAAACATGCTCAGCTCATCATTTCTGCTGACTCTGCATAACTCGGAGCTCAGGTGACTACGAAGTGAGAGCCACAGCAGGCTCTAGACCAGTGATGGCGAACCTTTTGAGCTCGGCGTGTCAGCATTTTGAAAAACCCTAACTTAACTCTGGTGCCGTGTCACATAGAGAAATTTTTTGATATTTGCAACCATAGTAAAACAAAGATTTATATTTTTGATATTTATTTCATTTATTTAAATGCCATTTAACAAAGAAAAATCAACCCAAAAAATGAGTTCGCGTGTCACCTCTGACACGCGTGTCATAGGTTCGCCATCACTGCTCTAGACCCACCACGGAAAGGTTTCAAGGGTAACCAGACAGCCAGGTTCATTACCATAGGCCCGACCCCTTTAAAGGGCAACTTGTGCCAGGCTGGTATGGCTCAGTGGTTGACCTGTGAACCAGGACGTCACGGTTTGATTCCTCTGGTCAGGGCACATGCCTGGATTGCGGGCTTGATCCCCAGTAGAGGGCGTGCAGGAGGCAGCTGGTCAATGATTCTCTCTCCTTCTCCCTTCCTCTCTGAAATCACTAAAAACACATATTAAAGGCAATTTGCCGGACGAATTTGAATCTGCCACATCATACAGAATCTCACATGTGCATGGACAGTCACACAGATGCACAGACAGACCAGAGAGCACACTCCAGGCTTCTGCGTGGTCCCAGGCTCTGCCATAGCCACCCAGACCTCGCACACACGCTCTCGATGCGGCCGTGGTCCCACTGCCAGCCCAGATGTGTCTGTGGGTATAGCCTGCTTCGGGGTCCTCAGGACGCTCTTTGATTCTGTCACCAGGTGACTGAAAATGCCACCTGGGCCATGACATCCAGAAGGCATTATCGCCAGGGAATTTATGGAGGAAACCATGTGAGCGAAGGGAGAGTGGCAGGGCTTGTAGCAACCTACATTGCCTTTTGCTTTTAAACATTTCAGTGAGTGTGAGGCCATAAATGACACTTTTGTTTCAAGTCCAGGAACATTCTAATGACCAACCGTCATTATCTCTTAGACCAGCGGTCTGCAAACTCATTAGTCAACAGGGCCAAATATCAACAGTACAACGATTGAAATTCCTTTTGAGAGCCAAATTTTTTAAACTTAAACTATATAGGTAGGTATATTGTTATTCACTTAATTAAGGTGCTCCTAAGGTTTAGGAAGAGGCACACCCAAGGGGCCAAAGAGCCGCAGGTGGCTCGCGAGCCGCAGTTTGCCAACCACGGTCTTACACAGTGAAGTGCTGCGCCCTGTTTGGAGAAGAACGCCCAGTCCTTTATAAATCAGCAGCTGGGTGGGCACCATCATTTCTACTAAAGAACTGAGCTGCTCAACCCTCCATCAGAAGGGCCCGGCTCAAAGCCACGAAGAAGAACCGAAATGAAGAAGTTGGGAACAGCCAGCTGTGGGGATTCTGCCCGTGTCCAGGGGAACATCTGTTTTCTCCATGTTGTCACCGGAATGCCCGGCCGGAAGCTGCCCAGGCCACTCGCTGCCCAGCCATGGCTGCTGAAGGGCCAGCGCTCGGGAGAGCCGACAGGCTGCCTTCCTCCGTGAAGTCCAACCTGACTCACAAAGAAGAGCCCAGGTCGCTCACTCTCCTTCCCCGGGACAGGCGTGACCGACTGGGGAGGCAAAGCTGCCTCAAAAGCTACAGATGGGCCCTAGCCAGTTTGGCTCAGCAGACAGCTTCGGCCTAAGGACTGAAGGGTCATGGGTTTGATTCCAGTCAAGGGCACGGCATATTCCTCAGTTGCAGGCTCGGATCCTGGTCTGGGCGCATGTGGGAGGCAACCAATCGATGTGTCTCTCTCATATAAATGTTTCTCTCTGTGTGTCTCTCCCCTTCCCTTGCACTCTTTCTAAAAATCAATGGGAAAAATATCCTCAGGTGAGGATTAACAAAAACAAACAAACACTACAGATGGAGGAGAGTGGTGGTGTGCAGAAGGTAGACTCCGAAACCATCGCCATAACCCAGCGGTTCTCAACCTGTGGGTCGCGACCCGCTTGGCGGTCAAACGACCCTTTCACGGGGGTCGCCTAAATACAGCCTGCATATCAGATATTTACATTACGATTCATAACAGTAGCAGCATTACAGTTATGAAGTAGCCACGAAAATAATTTTATGGTTGGGGGTCACCGCAACATGAGGAACTGTATGAAAGGGTCATGGCGTTAGGAAGGTTGAGAACCACTGCCATAACCCAGAAGCCGAGATGCCGAATCCGCAAGGAGGGAAATCAGACTGTACTCAGAGCTGGTTTGCTCTGCTTTAGAGAAACCAGCAAGGACCAAGTCAGGAAAATGCCCGTATGTGTGCCTGCTGGGCCCTGCCTGATACTGCAACAGGACTCCGGTGAAGGCAGTGGGCGCGGCCAAAGACCTGAGCCCTTCCTGGCAACCAGGGCTGAGCTCCGAGGTCGCACGTCTCAAACAAGGCTGCCTGGCGGGCAGCAGATGTCCACAACACATGGTCCTCGCTTGGTCCCCTCCTCTTACCACCCCAGGCTGCCCTGAAGTGGCCACTTTCCATCCAGAGAAACAGAACAAGCTGCAAGGGCCCAGATCTTTAGTTTAGGAAACACTGCCCCGGCCTCACCCAACACCCAAATCCTCAGGTTCCCAAGGGGGCATCCACTGGGCCGAGATCAATGAGGAGGGTTATGCCATTATTGTTAAGACGCTTATTGAATACTGCACCTATGAGAAGCACTCCATGACGTGTCCATTCATTTAAATCTCTCAACTATCCTTAAGACAGGATCTCATTATGTCCATTTTTCAGATGGGACTACTGAGGCACAGGTAAGTCAGGTCACTGGGAGCTGGTAAGTAGCCGGACCAGGTTCAAACGTAGGTCTTTTGATATCAAGTCCAACACTCTTGTCACTGCTCCTCAGCTGCCCACCAGCCAGAACAGTGTCCCAGTCTTCTCCACCCTGTGGCCGCAGACCAGAGCAGCCGGTACCGAGGGCTTCCCAGCCACCCCTGTGTGTCCCTGCCCTGTCCCTGCTCCACTCACTTCCAAGTACCACGGACTATGAATGATCAAGATAATCATGACGAGGTGGGTTCCCCTCCCACATGGCTAGTAACGTTTATAGCATCTTTAAGATGAAACGGATTACTGTATTCATAATAAAGGAATAAAGGGAATTCGCAATCGGTCCTCATTTCTTACTTTTAAAAGTGTTTTGCTCCCAGACAAAATGTTCATGCAGAGAAAGAAACAACTTGAGCATACGGCTCACTACACCAACATCAAAGCGTGATGGAAACACTTTTATTTTTCACTTGTTGGGACTACAAGCTTAGTGTGTTTGTAGTAAATATGTGTAACCATGTCATTATCAATCATCACAGCGCCCTGGCCAGTGTTCCCAGCATCGGCCCACGCCCCTAAGGGTCGCAAGTCCCATTCCCAGACCAGGGTAGCAGGCCTGCCCCCATCTGGGGCGCCTGCGGGGGGCAACCAGTTGATGTGTCTCCCTCACATTGCTGTTTCTCTCTCTCTCCTCTCTCCACTCCGCTCTCTCTAAATATCAAGGGGGGAAAAAAATAACCTCACTCCTTGGATGAGCATTAACAATTAAATAAATAAATAAATAAAATACAGCAGACAATACTGGGTTTACGTGACCCCGTACATGGGCATGTATGTAAATATGTAATGCAAGCAGTTACGTACAGACCGTATAATAGACTACATGTACAAAATAGAAGTGAGTAGAAGTGAAGATAAACCCTTTTCTCTACTTGGGAGGAGTGTGGTTATTAAATGCAGTTATATCTGTGCATGTTAACTGTGTCCGTGAAGTTGGAAGTGAGGTGCTATAGAAATGTATACAGTTCTGTCTTCTACCACAGCCAGGGTGAGCACCTTCTGCATACCTGCCTGCCGTAGTCACCTGGCAGGGCCCACCTTCCTTGCCTGGCACCTCAGCGAGCACTCTGGAATCCAAGGACAAGGGTCAGCTCAGCATGAATCCCTGCCCCTCCCATCGCCTCTGCGGAAGGCCTGGCACAGACTCGGAGACCAATGCCAACCGCTGCTCTGTCTCTGTAACCAGCCAATAACGTTCACAGATCTCATCTTTATTCAAGGCCTGCGTCTACGTGACATAAGCGGTGCGCTCATCATGGCTTGTTATGTTACACACTGATCCCAGGGCCAATCTACTAAGTGAATCCGGTGCCTGAACGGGCTTGCTTTAAGATGAGCCAGAGAAATTCCCAGAGATCCTCTTGCTCAAGCTGCCTATCACAAGAGGGAACTTATCCGGCTAACGCTGAACAGCGCTGTTCCGGCAGCAGGCATCCCCAGCCATGGTGGGGGCGGGGGCGGGAGGCAACCAATCCATGTGTCTCTCCCACGTCGATGTTTCTCTCTGCCTCTCCCTCTTCCTTCCACTCTCTCTCAAAACCAGTGGAAAAATATCCTCGGGTGAGAATTAAAAAAAAAAAAAAAAAAAAAAAAGATGAGCTTCAATGCTGAGCAACTGATTAGCAAGGCCCTGCCACAGCAAGAGGCCTCTGGGTCACCGTCTTCCAACTCAAAAGGGAGAGGGTTACAGAATTCAGGGAAAAGATCTTGCTCACTTTACAGCTAATTCAGTTTCTTCCATTGTTAAACACATGCGGAAACCCCTGCACAGAAACCAAGGTGTGTACACAAAGCTGGTTGAAAAGAACTTTCAGAAATAATATTCTCCCCTAAATAATTATTAGGTAAACATTTACAACCAAGCTGTGAGAAAAAACAACAGGGTAATCTTATTTCTTACGACCTGGGGCTATATAGTTATTATGCAAATGGCAGGGAATTTGTCACTGTGAGTAAACCTTAAGAGTGTAAAATAATTTGATTAAGTAAAATGCAGTCGCCTTAGTCATTATCCCAATTTGACAAGGGCTTCAAAAATGTCTCTCAGCTGTCAGCTGATGGGCTAGATATGCAAAACCCACCTTTTAAATGATTCTTTAGGAAAAATAATAAAAAAAAATTCCAGCAGGTTCTCCTCACCCATTAATTGCCAGGCCAATGGATGCTCTCGGGCCTAGAAAAAACAAGGGACTCTCAAGTGAGCCGGCACCTGGTGAGACATGGTCATTCATCTCTGCCTGGTCACACAACCTCAGACCTAGTTTTTGCATAACTGTGCACAGGAAAATGCCCAGCCCTTGGTCACGGGGACCACCTGTGTGCCGGAGCAGAGACGAAAGTGGCATTTTTTTTTTCCCTAAGGTTTTATCCTGAGGAAATTCAAATGCATTTGAATGTGGGTGTTGATCACGGCTGCCCAGAGGTGGCGAAGCTTTAATTTCCTGTCCACATCCTTATCTGCCCCAGGCCTCAGCAACTTGATAACACAGGCGAACCTCTCTGTGCACCACTGCGCTCAGCGAATGGCTTGCAACATCTCAGTGGATCTCCACCAAACACCATAAAGTGCACGTGACATAACTCTCTGCATGCCGTTCCCATAGGCCTGCGCCTTCTCCAAACGGCCCCAGACTTGGGCAGATGTTACAACCTGGCAAGTAGGTCAGTTCAGACTGGCGAGAAGAGAAGACCCAAGGAAAGGAAAATTAAATTGCATTCTCTACTCCGCATTCAGTGACAATCAAACTGAACGGGTAGGTCTCTCTTCTTACACTTAAATTGTTTTTGCAGTTTCAGTGACTGAGAGAAAACATCCATCCCTGGGACTGTTGGCTGATCTAAATAAAGCATGATTTCCAATGAAAAGATATGAAATAGTAACCGATCTCAGAATCCACAGCTGGCCCAGGCTGCACCTGGAGTACCTTATCCACATTATCACTGAGTCTGGGCTTCAGGGTCAAAGCCAGTGTTCTGCACTCCCCCAGGAGACCCCCAACACCAGGCAAAAGTTGCTGGTCCCCTGGCTAGCTTAGTAATTGGTGGCTTTCTCATATCCAGGAGTAATCTGGGCAGGCTCCTTAAAGGAACACACACACACACACACACACACACACACACATACACACACTGAGAGTCCTGCTTTTCACAGTTGCTTCTTGAATCGAAGGCTACTTCCTGTTTCAGGTCTGCAGATGGGGAGACCGCACCTGTGTCACTCAAGACACTGCACAATCGGTCTTTTCAGAGAGGAAAGGGAAAACCCGAAATGAAGCCTCCAGGTATAAAACATCGCACTTGGCAGGACTGAGTAAAAGGTACTGCGTGGACTTCTGGAATCTAGTCGGAAATCATGTCACTGGCGCAGAACTGGCGCAGAACTGGCGATCCGAGAGGACACGCATCTTGCACAGGGACCCTGCGTGCGTGATCACCTACAATCAGCGGCTCTCAGGGTCTCCTAAACAAGCCTGCGATGGACTAAACGGGAGAAATTTGCCTTCCTGCAAACATCCTGATATGTAAATTGCCAAATTATCCGTAACAAAGTCTCGAAGTCTCGCATAGCTGAAGGAGTAACAAACTTTTCATTCCACCTGCCAAGTAACAGATGGACACTCCCACGTGACCCAGAAGAGCAAAACCCCGTAGCAAGCTGACTCAGTCAGCCCTGGCGGACACACTATTTATTTTCATGAGGTTCCAACGGATGACGGCGGAGAGTCCAGGGCAGCCAGGCAAGGCAGAGCCCCGAGCACCTGATGGTAGTAAGCGCTCCTAGCCATCAGAATGAAGTCCGTTTCCTGGGCCTGTCCTCTCACGGGCCCCATCTGCTTTCTGCCAGTCACCTGTTGGTTCCTGTCACCCGACCCCT
Organism: Myotis nattereri; assembly: GCF_964212035.1. NCBI lineage: Eukaryota > Metazoa > Chordata > Mammalia > Chiroptera > Vespertilionidae > Myotis > Myotis nattereri. The sequence goes on from NC_138097.1 coordinate 14,780,567, forward strand.
GAACCAGGCTTTCCACCGGCCGAGGCTGGAAGGGCCAGGAGGCCCCACCAGATGGACTGAATACCTCTGGCTGCCACTTGCCTGTTACAGGATTAAAGGCAACTTCCCTATCCCCTGGTGCCAGCCCTGCCTCTACACAGCCACCACCCACCAGCCCTCTGCTGCTTCACTTTCTAACGGGCCTGGGCCCGCTCATCTGATGGGAGACCAGCCTCATGTCTTTCTAAAAGCCAGAGATCATCGTGAGCTAAACCTAAGCCATGCCTTGCTCATTTGTGGTGTGAAAAGTTCTGGTGGTGTCTGCCACACGTGAATGCTGCACCCGATTGAACAAAACTGGTTAGAGGCAAACAAACTGTTCCACTGGAGGCAGCTGTGAATACGCTAATTATCCTCTTTTAAACACAGACCCGCCTGGGTCGGAATTACAGACTTTGCATATGGCACCACAAAGACCAACATATAGTTATGAACGTGTGTTTGCGTCTTAGTAATACGGGCACCTATGTTAATATTTTAACAAATACCCTCTAATAAACTGACCCCCAAGCCATGGTCTGCCCCTACCCCCCCCCAAAAAAAATCCAAAGGCCACAGGTGCTGTGTGCAATTGTGTAGAGTAACTGTAAAAAAAGTGCATCTTATAAAACAAAACTCTAAGCAGAACAAAATGTGCCTTTAGCTACAGGGTTGACCTGTAGCCGACAAGTCCTGGTGCTGAGAGACAGGGTTTCACACACCTTTCATCTCACCAGGAGCAAAGGAAGCGCACTTGATTTTCAGAAGCCTTGCAACTCGGTCACCCCACAAACAGAGCCGAGTTTGAACAGTCTTCTCTCAGAACCACATACCTGCCTACCCCACACCACAGACCAAGCCTGCGCCTACTTCCCTCTGACGGCAAGCCTAGAGTCCTGAGAGCTGGTTTATGAATGACACAGGGGACTCAGCGTCTGGCCCTCAGGAACTGTAACCCATGGCCAGGAATGAGGCATGAGGGGTACCATGGGGAAAAACTCTCTGTCTGGATGTGGTTATCCAATAGCCAGTATCTTGTCCAATTCTACTTCCACAAACTTGCTCACTAACGCTGGAAGTCTGTGACATTCCATGCCAGTTTCAGGTCAATAGTCAAGTCCTGATTTAACGCTAAACGCTCGGAAAAATTGTCTCATGTTTAGGCAGGACTGTACCTGGGTGGGGACAGGCCGCTCTGGCACTCAAGTTGGGACCACCTGCTGGGGCAGGAGAAAGCGGCAAAGTGGGTATCTGACAGTGCTGAGTCATTACGAGCTGTCTCCTCCGCTCTGCTAGGCACCCCTGGGCCCTTTGAGTATCAATATCCCCTTTTAGAAGGCAAATCAAATAGACATGTAGTGCGAAAAATGATGCGACTCTCTTGTGGGCCAGAGACAACAGTGGGGAATTTAGGTCTAAGCGTGGGTAGCAGGAACTACACAAACTCACAGCGGCTTCCCAGGTATGGTAACTTTATTCCAGCCGCCGAGATGGCTATTGGGATACGGAGCGGGGATGGTCCCCCACCTAGCCCTGTTGGGATCAGGCCACACTCGGGCGCATTTACTCTAAGCTAACTACCCCCCCCCCGCCCCCCTCCATAATTGGCGGATGGAGAAAATGATGCATAATGGATTTGTTCTCCAGGCGGATGCAATGGAGAGTCGAGGACGCCGGGTGCTAACTGGCTTTTCTTCCCATGTGCAGGGTCCCCCGAAATCCGCGATGCCTTCCTCTCCAAGGGGGGCCTCTCAACTCTCCCTCTGGCTGCACTTTCCAGAGGGACAGGCAAGGCTTCCCGCCCACCTGCCCGCAGCCTCTCCTCCTCGGGTCCCCAGCCCCCGCCGGCCGGCGCAGGAGCAGCTGCCGGCATCCGCGGTCCCGCCCGCTCCTGGCTCGCTCGGCAGCCCCAGCCGGCAGCTCCGCCGGCAGCCGCCTCTGCACCACTCGCCAACCTCCACGCCGGGAGGAGGTCACGCCCGCCGTCCCCTCCTCGTGCCCGCCGGCCGCCCAGGCGCGGCTGGGGCAGGGGCCCCGCGGCGGAGTGGGCACGGGTACTCACCAGGTAGGCGCCCACCGTGCCCTGCGCCAGCATCAGGGCGCACTCGGACACCAGGAAGATTTTGATGTTGGAGAAGCAGGACACCTTCTTTTTCTTCTTCTTGTTCCTCTGAGCCTCGTCCCCCTGCAGCTCGCCGCTCCGGCCGCCGCCCGCCGAGCCGCCCGGCTTCTTCCCCTGCATCCTGCTCCCGCCGCCGCCGCCGCCGCTTGCCCGCTCGCCCCGGGGGTCAGGACCGCGGCCCGGCGGGGGTGCGCGCGGCGACGCTCAGCGCTGTCCCCACCCCTGGCCCGCGGCGGCCGCCCCAGTCCTGCCGGGGTTGGAGAGGTGGAAACACAGCTCCTCACTGCCGCCTCCGCTGCGCTCGCCCCCTTCCTCCTCCTCCTCCTCCTCCTCCTCCTCCTGCGCCCTCCCCGCGCCTCCTCCTCCGGCTCGGGCTGTGCCAATCACAGGGGCTCCTCGCGCCGCCCGCCGCCGTCACCGCCTCGCCGCCCGCGGACACCGGCCGCTGCTCTCGCCGGCTTCCCCTGCTCCGCCGGCGGCGCCTGCCCGCGCCTCCTCTGCCTCTGCCCGGGGCCGAGCCGGATCGCCTGTGCCCGCCCCTGCCGCGCCTGCCTGCTCACGCGTCCCCCGGGGAGGCGGGAGGGGAACCGGCTTGGGCGCCCAAGCGGCCCCTTGGCCACGGCGGGGAAGTCCCGCTGCCCGAATGACCCGGGAGAGGGGGAGTCCTTGCGGAGTAAGCGGGGCGCCGGGGCGGGGGGTGCCCCGAGGAGGGAGGGAGGGAGGAGGAAGTGCCCGGCCCCTAGGTGGCGCTGCGGGGCACGGGGCGCCCCCGCGGACACTGGGTGGTACTGCAGGAGGAACTGGCGGCGCAGAGATGGGGTGCGTGGGCGCCCCCGCGGGGTGGGGACCTAGAGCTCCGGCCTGGGGCGCTCGGCCGGGGGGGAGGGGCTAGGCCGGAGGGGAGCGGCTGTTTCTAGGAAGAGAGAACAAACCGAGTACCCAGAAAGGGGAGTTGCGGTCTCTCTCTGCCTCCGCCCGGGTGTTTCTGGGGACAGATGCGCTCTGGGGCTTGGGGAGGTGCCAGAGGTCAGCGCTGTGGAGGCTTCTGCAGCCTCCAGGCCTCTGCTCTCCCCCTAGGGTCCCAGGCCACAAGGAGAGAAAGGAACGGAAGCCCTGCGAGAGGGAAGTTCCGTTCATCCACGGGAGCCCCACGACTGTCAGTCGCCCCCCAGCCGGTGTCGAGGCTGCTGCAGGGTAGCAGCGACCCCAGCAGAGGGCCCTGTCCGGCCCTCCGTCTGCCTGGAGCGCTTCCTCGGGAAGAGGCAGCCTTGGCTGCAACTCTCAGGAAGCGATTAGACACCGGCCCGCCTGGGTCCCACCCCTCCCGTGGATTTGTGGCTGGGGCCATTCTCCCTGGCCTTGGCCTGAATGTCCCCGCCCCTGGCAGCTGCTCTTTATCAATCCTTGCCCGGAGTTTGGGCCGCAAGGCACTGCCATTGGAATCTGAAGCTCAGAGGAAACTGGGAAAGACGGGGCCACTTCCACCTGGGCTGTTGTCCCGGGTGGGGGGTGGGGGGGGTGATGATCCACTCTCTTAGGCTCCTGTGTCCCCATGCACGCTTCAATTTGGAAACTGAATAGCAATTAACACTCATCATTTTCACTTACTCCCAAAGAACTGGAAGGAGAATGGGTGGAGTCATGCTGGGCGTGTTGCCTTGCGGGACCATTTGAACATAAATGCTTCATGCTCGTGTGGTTCTAGACATTCTCTCACCGAGGCCCGCCGTCCCTTTCGGATGCTCCCCTCCTGGTATCTGGGCGGTTTCCTAGCTGCACTGGGTCCCACTAGAGGTCTTTTTCCATCCTCCCCAATTCCTGTCACCATGGCTACACTAGTCCCCAGCAGTCTGTCACCTCACTACAGCCCTCCCTTGCTCCCCCTACCTGTCCCTCAGTCATGGCCAACTTTTCTACAGAATCCCTTCCTTCACCCTTGGCCTCCCTCCCTCTGGCATCTGGGGAGTGCTTCCTCCCGTGTCCTGAGAAGACCCTTTGGTGAGCTAGCCTCTTCCTGTCCCCACACTGAGCCTCGCGCTGAGCTGAGCCCGTTTCCTTGTCTCTGAACAGCGATCCTGCAGCTATTGAAATGGCACTCAGACCACGCTGTCGTCTTCCAGTCTTATTTACATTCGTCCTTTGCAATAACAAGAGCTAATGTTTATCGTCGGCTTACTCTGGCCTGGCCCCATCTGTTCCCAGCGCTTCACTGCACTTACCATTTAGTCCTCACGGCCGTCTTCTAAACCGGTTACTATTGTTAGCCCCGTTTTACAGATAAGAGCACACAGGCCCAGCAAGGTTAACTCGCCTTACCAATGCCACACACCCAGGGCACGGCGGAGCCAGCCTTTGAAACCAAGGTGTTTGATATCACAGCCATGGTTTTCAGGGACTCCCTACATAGTACCTCATTTACTACCCAGTGGTCTGTCTTTGGGGGAGGGCAGGATTCATACTGTCCCTATATTGTTAATACAGACTCAGAGTCCGGCTGGTGTGGCTCCGTGGTTGAGTATTGACCTATGAACCTGGAGGTCACGGTTCAATTCCCAGTCAGGGCACATGGCTGGGATCTGGGCTTAATCTGGTGCAGGAAGCAGTCGATCAATGATTCTCTCTCACCACTGATGTTTCTCTCTCACTCTCCCTTCCTCTCTGAAATCAATAAAAATATATATATTTAAAAAAAATACAGACTCAGAGATGTTCAGTGACTAGCCCAGGGTCACACAGCTCAAAAGGGACAGGACTTGAATCTCGGTCCCGCCCTCTGCTCTATACCTCATTGCCTCAAAGGGGGCACAGGCATTTTTCCGTTTTGACCTTTTATTTTAGGTAAAACATTTAACTTTCTTTAGAGAAATCAGACACTTTAGCCGCCAGGGAGCGGATTCCATATTAGGGTTGTAGATTCCTCCTATAATTAACAGTAAGCAGCCATGAAAATAATCCTGTGCTTCAAGCCCTAAGAATAATCACAGTTGGCCAGAAGGAAATTAGCTGTCAGCCTCATGACAGAAGGAATTTAACGTGTTCAGTTCCTTCCCTCTTGCTCCTCCTTTATTTACCTCTAGATCGGGGTTCCCGGATGTGAGGTGGGTTACGGCCAGCGGGCTTCGGCTGGCTTCTCTCCCACACAGACAGAGGGAGCAGCTGGGAGATGGTAACTGTCATCCTACCTGTACAGCACGTGATTGCCGCTAGTGCTTCGAGGTCCTGTGTCTCATTCAAATCCCCCACCAGGGAGGGCTGATCGTATTGGCCCCATTTTACTCCTAAGAAAGAGCGACTGGCTTTTTGGGGCTCGCAGCCAGCTAGTGGCAGGAACTGAAACCTGCTTTTTCTACCCCAAAGTGGTGGGATCTCCAAGGAGGAGGAGGAGGGGGATCAAGAAGGAGTTTAGGCCTCCCATGATCTGTGGTGCCGCCTCCAACCGGCCTCCGAAATGGACAACTGACCATGATGTCTAACAGCTTAAACCCCACCCAGCACCTCAACTAGGCGACCTTACATGTTCGCCTTTGGAGAAACAATGAAGCCAGCGCTCTGGGCTGGAGTTTTTGTCATCCATCTATCCCCCTAGTGGTCGATGGTGAATTTAGGAATGGTTGGTGTGATGTATGACGTAATTATTTTGGCCTCTGGACCACTTTACTGGGCCAGGAGACTTTTCTACGTTCGATGTTACTTTTGCTAGCTAAGGCCATGGTTCCACGATTCCTTACTTTGTTGGCTATGAGAGCTATTCCAAACATTAAGAAGCCAAGTACATAATCTAGGAATCTGATCTAGGGACGCACAAAGAAGACTGGGTGATGTGGGAAGATAAACTGCCTTTTTATTCCTAAAACATTAATAAACTGTGATTAGGATTTGGAGAGCTTTTCTCCACCATGTTGGAAAGGACCATCAATTCATTTATGTGGGAGAGAAGTAGGTTAACTTGATGGGCATGGGGGGGAAATGACAATATCACCCACTGTTCCTGGGCCGAGGCAAGATTTCACAGCGAGCAGCCTCAATGTAATTCGACACAATGAGAAACTGTTGTCCAAGTAATTCACATGGACCATCTTTTTGCCAGCTTCAATTTTGTTCACAGGCAAATGCGAAGTTGAATAAATGCGAAGAATGACTTCTGATTGTCGCTGGGATGGAAAATAGATGCTTAGATTCCTACTCCATGGGTGGATTTTTTTCTCTTTCTGAAAATATATTAATCATATATTGTGTCCAACAAAGGGCAGAATTGGGGCTAAGCCAACCTCTTTGGCTTGAAACTAATATTTGGGCTGAGTGGAAGCTTATTTCCTCTTCCTCAGAATTTTCTTTTTACCCCCTCCACTTTCCAATTAGCCTGGTCCATATGCTTTTGTACCATACAGCCTGTGTTTGCTACTTACAATATTCATAGTTCTATATTTTAAACTATATATCTCTTAATTTGAATATATCCTAAAGCTCAGCAAAGAAGTGAAAATGATAAACATCAGTGTAGATGCAATTTTTTTAAATGGTGAATGCAAAACCCACGTGAAGAAACAGAAGAAAAAAGAAAGAACATTCATGGAAATTAGAAGTAGAAAAGAAATATGAAATAAAAACAGGAGAATTTTAACAAGTAAGAAAATATTTTTTGAAAGTATCAATAAATTGAAAAAAGTTAATTAAGTGGATATTTTCATGGCAAATTTTACCTAACCCTAAGACAATTACCTCTAAAGATGTTCCATTATCTGAAAATTTTACCAGTGACATCTTTCAGACTTTAACAAAGACAGCTAATTCCATATTCTATTTTTCCAGATATAAAAACAAAAGCTGGCCAGTGTAGCTAAATGGTTAGACCATCAGCCCACACAGCAAAGGGTCACAGGTTCAATTCCTGGTCAAGGGCACGTACCTGGGGTGCAGGTTCGATCCCAGTCCCAGTTGGGGCATGTGCAGAGGCAACCAATAGATGTTTCTCACATCAATGTTTCTCTCCTTCTCGCTCCCTTCAACTCTCTCTAAAAATCAATGGAACAAATTGCAAGCAACACTGAACCAGCTCAACTGGCAGAAAGAGCTGGCAGACATATTGACAGACGAGAGCAATCAGCTCTGAAATAGACCCCAGTACATATCCCAACTTAAAGTAAGCACAACAAAAAACGGAGAGGTTCATCAGATGGCTGAGAAAATTGATGGACTCAAATCATAGCCTCACCATGCAGCAGCCCCAAAGAGGAACCATAAAAACAGCTGGATTAAAGAACAACACACAGGCAAAAATATAAGTGAATATTCCTCAGATCTCTGGAGAGGGTGAGGCATTCTCAGCAGAGAAGCAGTGAAAGTAATGACAAAGGAAAACTAGATAGATTTGAGTATTCCACAATGAGCACTCCTCCACATCAAGAAACAGTCACAACCCGCCAGTGTGGCTCAGTGGTTGAGCGTCTACCTATGAACTAGGACAGTGATGGCGAACCTATGACACGCGTGTCAGAGGTGACACGTGAACTCATTTTTTTGGTTGATTTTTCTTTGTTAAATGTCATTTAAATATATAAAATAAATATCAAAATATGTCTTTGTTTTACTATGGTTGCAAATATCAAAAAATTTCTCTATGTGACACGGCACCAGAGTTAAGTTAGGGTTTTTCAAAATGCTGACACGCCGAGCTCAAAAGGTTCGCCATCACTGAACTAGGAGCTCACGGTTTAATTCACTGTCAGGACACATGTCCAGGTAGCTGGCTCAATCCCCAGTGTGGGGCGTGCAGGAGGCAGGCAATCAATGATTCCCATCATTGATGTTTCTATCTCTCTCTTCCTCTCCCTTCCTCTCTGAAATCAATAAATACATATTTCAATTAAAAAAAACTCAACATGCCATCATCCAGAACAATTGCTCCTCAGGGGCCAGAAGCACTTGGGAACATTTCCCAGGGGCCAAGAGGTCCCCTGGGCTGACATCAGAAATCAGTGCAATAAGGGTCACGAGGAAATGGAAGAACAAAGACCAAGTGCTCAAAGCCCTTGAACGTCAGCGTGACCTGAAGACCAGCACAAAGTCAATATCAAGGCTAGAGTGATGAAAGGCACAACAGGTTCACGCTGAGGTGATCTGTTAGAGCGATGTACTAGGACGTCTTAGAGGTCAGTGAGACCTCATGCTATCAGAAGCGTCAAGTACAGCCATTTAATTATGTTAATAATATTAGAAAAAAATCAATGTGAACTCATGATGTTAAAAAGCAATATTTTCCAGTTAGAAGTGTTTCAGCAGTAGCATTTTATTCACTGCCTGTTCCCACATGAATTCCTAAATGCCCGGATTTGGATGTCCAATACTTCCTGGAAGGAAACTGGCACTCTCTGATATGTACATGCCCATGCTTGTGTGTGCGTGTGCACACACACACACACATACACACAGACACACACACAGACACAGACACACACAGACACACACACAGACACACAGAGAGACACACACAGACACACACACACACACACACACGAAGAATGAGCCTGGAATACCCTACTGTTGCCAGAAACAGAGATACTTTCAAAGATGCCAGGGACAGGGCTGAAAGAATATAAGATCTAGCTTAGAGTTCTCCCACTGGCCAAATTACAATTTGAGCATCCAAAAGGGCATAATAATAGTGGTTAATTGAAATATGATGAGTTTGTGAAAGGCCATAACTTCATAATGATATTAAGAAATAAGTTAATAGAAAGTACACTAAAGGTAATGAGGATGAGCAAAGAAGTTTGGCTATTATGGGACCTATTTAATTTTTTATTAATTTCAATGAGAGGAGGTTAGCATACATTGATGTTTTTATCTTCTATTAACTGTTTCTTATTTTATTTTATTGTTGTTAATCCTCTCCTAAGAATATTTTTCCATTGATTTTTAGAGAGAGTGAAAGGAAGGGGGAGAGACAGGGAGACAGAAACATCGATGTGAGAGAGACACATTGATTAGATGCCTCCTGCATGCGCCCCGACCAGGACTGGGGACAAGGTACACGCCCTTGACCAGAATTGAACCCGGGACAGTTGCAGGCCGACACTCTATCCACTGAGCCATACTTTTCACACACCTACCATATGTTAGACACAATATTTATCATTTGGGATCATTATAATAACCCTGTATTATACTCAGTTTACAGATAAGGAAGTTAAAGGTCATAGATATGAAATGGCTTTCTCAAGGACACACAATTTATACGGGAGTTAAAATTTGTCCCCAGGATTTTATGACAACAATCTTTGCCTTTCATACCGCATTACTTTGTTTCTCTAGGGGCTTTATTTTAGGCACATCCTGTCTTTTCCACTCTTGGTTTCCTGGAGAGCACATTTCCCTTCAACTCCTGCTCTCAGAAGCCAAGCCCTGGATGTTGCCCTCGTTGGGACCATCCTAGTCCCTATTCAACAGGATTAAGTTTCTCCAATCTGCCAGGCACAGGTAACATGGCCTCACTCTTGACTCTAAGGTCTTCCACGCCTGCCGATTATGGGCAAGTTGGAGAGGGAGGTGGGATGCAGGAAGGAGGAGGTAGTCTGGAGAGTGATGTAGCAGGGCTGTGGGCATGGGGAGGACAGAAAGACAGGGGATGACAGAAGAAACCTGTGCAGAATCCAAGGTTCTTTTATGTAACAATGACCCATTAAACTGCAAGACCCATTTTTAGTGGGACCTCATCCAAGGTGCGCCTCTTTCATCATCACCCTTCCCCTCCTCCACCCTCGCAGGGCCCTTGGGTATTCTTAGCGCTGAGAGCTCAAGGTCTTATTTCATAATTGACTTGTCCCAGAGGGCCCGAGTGCTAGCAAGAAAGGCCAGCTCACTTGAAGAGGAACAAAGACTAAAAAGCTTGTGGTTATTTTAATGCCTCTATTGAATGGACTGACCAAGGCACTGGGGACCATCCATGATGGCACTTAAAGCAATAAGCCACAGGTAAATTTCAGGGCCATTTTCACTAAGCACAGTCCAACCATGGTTTCAAAATATCTGCTGTCCTTTAATGCCTCCAGGTGGACAAGAGACACATCGTTTCTGACCCATGAGCTACTCCCAAGCCCCAGAAAATTATGAGCTGCCTCCTTTGACCATGCCACCTTTGGACACAGAGATGAGACCAAGATGACCTCTGTCTCGGCCTGGTTACTTCAGCAGACCTGCAGCAAGGGCCCTTGAACTTGACCTGCTGCACCTAGGAGCATCCTGACAAGCCACACAGACGGGACTTCTCAATCCAGCCAGCATTGCTCCTACTCCGATTACCTGCTATCTAAAAGCCCTGGACTTAACCACTCACTCACTCACTTTACACCTCTCAGTACATTTACAGTAAATGTGTTAGAAAATGGACATCTCTCTTGACTTGGACAAGGCCCAAGATACTGTAAATTCCTCCCTGGACATGCAAAAACCCATGTGGTGTCTGTTCTGAGTTAGTACTGCCATGGCGAGGAAGGGATGAGGATGATGATGATGGCGATAGGATGCTGGGTTTGCAGCATAATTGCTGCTTTCCAATAGGCTTTTAATGACATGAGGCTCATCCCATTAGCAAAAGCCAGAGAATTGCTCGGATGTGGTCTTTCCACTGCTTGTTAATTTCCTTTTCATAAGAATAAAATAGTGCAAGGAGTACAAGTTTTGGTGGACCTTATCTATGCCCTTAACTTCTTTAAAAAAAATAATATATATATATGTATATATATATATATATATATATATATATATATATATATATATTTATATATTTTTATTGATTTCAGAGAGGAAGGGAGGGGGAGAGATAGAAACATCAATGATGAGAAATAATCATTGCTTGGCTGCCTCCTGCACGCCCCTCACTGGGGATTGAGCGCACAACCCAGGCATGTGCCCTGACCACCTGGTCCATAGGTTGATGCTCAATCACTGAGCCACACCGGCTGGCCAGCCTTGTACAGATTTAAGTTGTACAGCATGTTGACTTGATACACTGATATGCTGAATATAATTGCCATTATATCTTTGGTTAGCACCCTTATGACAGCACATAATTATAATTCTTTTGTGGCGGGAATAATTAAGATATATTCTCGCAGCAAATTGGATGATTATAATACCACATTGCTGTCTGCGCATCAGATCTCCGGGATGTATTTATCTGCTAGCAGCCAGTTTGCACCCTTAAACAGCACCTTAGGTCTGTTCACTCATTCACTGCAGAGTCCTCGCCCTCTAGAAGGCCACAGCCTGGTGTGGGACAAGGGCAAGGTCAGGCAGCTGAGATTGCAGAGGGCTCTGGGGTGCTGTCTGCTGGCCCTACTCAAAGCATTTGCCCACGGAGGTAGCACAGTTCCCAGGTGTAAGGGAGAGACCTGGGAAGGGCCAAGGATGCCTTCATCCCAAGACCTCAGGAGAAATCCCTTCTCTTGCAAGGAGAGAATCTCAACTCACATGAATGAAGATGGCAAAGAGGTTCTGATCATGAAGCCACACTGGGCTCGCAGCATGCAGATGAATGCAGAACCCTTCTCTCACCTTCCCAAGTCCTCAGCTGAGGTATCCACAGGCCGGTCCCTCAGCAGGAATCCGTGCCCGCCAGCAAAAATACAGGGAGGTAAGGCTTCATTACAATTATGTTTTGCTTTATAAAAACTCAACTTTTAAATATATGTGTGTGTGTGTGTATATATATATATATACATATATATATTTAATTTATATATATTAATTTATATATATTAATTTATATATATACATATATATATTTAATTTATCTCAGAGAGGAAAGGAGAGGGAGAGAGAGAGAGAGAAACATCAATGATGAGAGAAAATCATTGATTGGCTGCCTCCTGCCCCCTACTAGGGATGGAGCCTGCAACCGAGGCATGTGCCCTGACCGGGAATTTAACCGTGATCTCCTGGTTCTTAGGTCAATGCTCAACCACTGTGTCTCAGTGAGACACACTGGCTGGGCAAACCTTAACTTCTAAAGCTCAAATATACAACACTGGGGAGTTATTTGCATTGTGAAACAATTCCACTTACTTATTAGTCTATTAAGATCACACAGGGCATGATTTGGGTTATGGAAGTTCCGTCAGAATCAACGTTTACACCAAAACATGGAAAAGAAAATATAGGCCCAGTTTCCCCTCCTGAGTTGGGAGCTCATGGTGAGAGAGCACAGCATGAACACAACAATATTGGGCCTATTTGCAACCAAGGTGCAAAGACGAAAATACACGCCTAATTGCTCTCCTGCGCACGGAGTTGACGGGGTTTCTAAATCTGTTTTGTTGGCGTCCTTTCCTGGCCAAGACTGTGACATTTTCACCTCTTGTCATCTCACCTTCCCAAATCTGGGGCAGCCAGCAACACTATCCACGTTGGGGGCAGTGGAGAAGCCAGTCCCAGCCCAGGGGCACGACTGGTGTCGCCTCTGAACCGTCTCACATAGCTGATTAAAATTTAAATCCACACTCAGCCCTCGGGCCCAGGCCCATACTGTCCAAAGCAAGGACACAGAGGAGCAACCTGAGCGGTGTCTGTTGCTGCTACGTCAGGAGGATCAGATGGGCGAGTCACCCTGTCAGCACATCGGGCGCACAATCTCAGCAGGAATTTTCTCGGGGCCTGGTTCACAGACACCAACACTAGCCACTTGCTTGCGACACTGGAAATATCAAGCCCTTACTAGAACCTCCAGATGGCTCCCAGGAAGCTCCCATCCAATAAAAACCAAGCCCTGCCTGGCTGGCCTGGCTCAATGGTTGAATGGGGACCCATGAACCAAGAGGTCACGGGTCAGGGCACATGCCTGGGTTGTGGGCTCCATCCCAGTAGGGGATGTGCAGGAGGCAGCTAATCAATGATTCTCTCTCGTCAGTGTTTCTATCTCTCTCACCCTCTCCCTTCTTTTCTCTCTAAAAAATCAATAAAAACATATTTTCTTTAAAAAATAATGGTTTTTACATTTTTATTTTTTTTTAAATGAAAATGTTCTCTTTTTTTATAAATATATTTTATTGATTTTTTACAGAGAGGAAGGGAGAGAGAGAGAGAGTTAGAAACATCGATGAGCGAGAAACATCGATCAGCTGCCTCCTGCACATCTCCCACTGGGAGATGTGCCCGCAACCCAGGTACATGCCCCTGACCGGAATCGAACCTGGGACCTTTCAGTCCGCAGGCCAACGCTCTATCCACTGAGCCAAACCGGTTTCGGCTGGTTTTTACATTTTTAGATGATTACATTTTGAATGTTTTTTTTTTAAATATATTTTGATTTTTTACAGAGAGGAAGGGAGAGAGATAGAGAGTTAGAAACATCGATGAGAGAGAATCATCGATCAGCTGCCTCCTGCACATCACCTACTGGGGATATGCCCGCAACCCAGGTACATGCCCTTGACCGGAATCGAACCTGGGACCTCTCAGTCCGCAGGCCGACGCTCTATCCACTGAGCCAAACCGGTTTCGGCATTTTTGAATGGTTCTATAAGTACCTACAACATGTCTTTGATTTTGCCTTTGGGCCTGCAGAACCTAAATTATTTGCTGCCTGGCCCCTATGAAAGCGTTCGCCGACCCTGCGTGAGCTCAGAAGGACCCCTGTGCCCTTAAGGCACTAAGTAAGGTGCAAAAGGGGGTCGTTTACGATCACTGGGTTCCCATGTACAGTGGCAGGATCCATAGCTTGACTGTGTCAGGGATCCCCAGGCGAGGCGAGGCTCATTTTGGAACACAGACCAGATGATTTTCTGGAATATTCAAACTAAAAAATCACATAGCCTGCAAATCAGAAATATTCAGGTATAAGTGGCTCCTTCACCAAAGTGATCACCACAGTCTCCTCTCTCATAGTCACACAAGGTCAAAGACCCTACTGGAAATGGAGCTGCGCACTCCAGTATACCATTGTCTTTCATCATCCATCCATCCACCCATCCATCCACCCATCCATCATCCATCCACCCACCCAGCCATCAGCCATTCATCCACTCACCCATCATACAACCATTCATCCACCCACCCAGCCATCAGCCATCCATCCAACCATCCATCCACCCACCCATCATACAACCATTCATCCACCCACCCAGCCATCAGCCATCCATCCAACCATCCATCCACCCACCCATCATACAACCATTCATCCATCCACCCAGCCATCAGCCATCCATCCAACCATCCATCCACCCACCCACCCACCTACCATCCATCCATCCATGCAACTAATCGAATATGTGCCAAGAGCTACACATGGCAGGCTACACACCGTGGACACAGAAATGAACACTACATACTCCACTCACACAGAAAAGCCTGCTAGTCCTGAACAGAAGAAAGACAGGTGCATGAATAATTACACTGAAACTCAATTAGTGATATGATCTAGTTGCCGACAAAATACGTCAGAAGAGCTGGATATGCGTGTTCTCCTCGAGGTGTGGCAGATGTTTCCTACCCCCACGGGAGGCACAGAGCTGTGTGTGGCATCCCTCTCTCGTTTGAGGCTGGAGGAGACCCTAAAGGGGCTTGTTAGTTCCGTCTAATAATTGTGCTCTCTTTCTTTCTCATGGCAACCAGGCGAAATGGGCCGGTGCAGCCCAGCCAGCACTGAGGTTAGAAGCGGGTAACTGAAGACCCTGGGGAAACTCTTACCAGCAGGTGTGTTTACAAGAACAAGACACACTGATGTTAATTCCATTTAGCAATGATAATTCCGGAGTGAGGAGGGACTGGAAATTAATGCTGGAGGCACATATTCATAACACCTGCCATTAATTTGAGGTGTGGTGCATGTGTGTGTCCCCGGAAGTCCCCTCAGGTACAGAGTCTGCATATATAAGTATATGTGCATAAACATATTTTAGGAAGATGCGTCTAAGCTAGTCAGCCCTTTAGCAAACCAAACAGAATTCTGTACACTTGAAATTGTGCTTTTTTTAGAGCATGGATTCAGTTTCTCTTAAAAATCATTTTCCTTAAAACTTTGAAATTCAAAGAAGGAATATTATATATATCTAGCATTCACCAAGGGCTTGCTGGAATCCAGATTCATTTCATATTCACCACTTTCTGAAATAGGTACTGTTGATCTCATTATAAAGATATGAGGAACCTTAAGGGAGATTACGTTTAACACTTTGCCCCACCACCCCCACCCCAGCCAGTAATTGCCAAAGGTGCTATTTGAGCTCAGCTGCCTGATTTGGGGCACTTATCTTTTTTCTTTTTTTTTAAATTGATTTCAGAGAGGAAGGGAGAGGCAGAGAGAGATAGAAACATCAATAATTGAGAATCACTGATCAGCTGCCTCCTGCACGCCCCCTACTGGGGATTGAGCTGCAACCTGGGGAATCAAACGGTGACCTCCTGGTTCATAGGTCAATGCTCAACCACTGAGCCACACTGGCCAGACTCACCTTGTGGTCCTTCAAGCAAAGTTCTCGTGTTCCTGGAAATGTCACTGATCATCTCACTTCCACCAGAGCAGAACACAGCCCTCCGCACAGTAAGGCGGCACCAACTCTTAGAGGAATAAGAGAATTGTGAGGGCCCAAAAGAACATTTGGTGACTGAGGAACATGCTGACTCACTGAATGTGGAGGGAGTCAGTAATCCTGTTGGCTCTGTAAAATTCGATAATATTTAGGCTCTGCTCAAGGCCTCCATCGGGTCCACGACCTTCACATCTCCACAATTTTCAGGTCTCTCAACCAGGCAACCTCGGTACCAGAGACCCCCCTGAGGGCTCAGCCTATCCCAGAACTGGGCATAGAGCCCAGGGATATATGCTTAGCGCCTCGGGTCTGGGGTAGGTCCCTCCCCAACCCTGAGGGCCTGGGCCAGCGACGGAGTGTTCCATCATCTGCCCAGTTCTCTGTCCTGCTCTCCATTTCCTGACCCTGAACATCAGCCTCCTTGGGCTCTGGACTCCCTGGAAGCTCTCTCCTGCCTCCCTGTGCCTCTCCAAAGGCAACTGGTGCATGTAGCGGCCACTGGGCCCTGTGCTGTTGGTCACCTTCCCCTTGCTTGGGCCAGCCCCTAACCTAGGCTTTGGATTTGGACCACAGGGTGATGCACCTGCCTCTCCAAGAGCGACTTGTGACCTGACTCCATGAGCAGATTATGCACCTGCATCTGACCTGGGCCAACACTTGACCCCAGTCCCCCCAAGCGTGTGGTCGAGTGAAAGTCAGCACTTTGGAGATCACCTGACCAGCGTTCAGATTTCCATTAGGTGTGTGAGCTCAGAAGAGTTATCTGACCTCCTTGAACCTCAGGATCCTCAAGTGCAAGAATATGGACAGTTATATGTACCCAGAGGGGGACGGTAACAGTTAAATAAGCTATTCTGAATTCAGAACCGAGCACAGTGTTGCCATGAAAAGTACGCAAGCCATGTTCTCTTCCCCCCTTGCTCGTTCATCTAATGATTCCTCCCAGCGCCAGTCACAATGGAGTCAAACCTAAGATTTTCTAAAAAGCTTTCATCTGCCTAAAAATATACTCTTAAATATCTAATGCTAGCACTAAAGTGAGTTTGGGATTAGATGCAATAAAAGTTGACTCCCCCGACAGCATGGCCCCATGTTTGAGCGTCGACCTATGAACCAGAAGGTCACAGTTCGATCCCCAGTAAGGGCACATGCCCAGGTTGAGGGCTTGATCCCCAATAGGGGGCATGCAGGAGGCAGCCGATCAATGACTTTCTCTCATCATTGATGTTTCTATCTCTCTCTTCTTCTCTGAAACCAATTAACACATATTTTTTTAAAGTTGACTTTTCTGACTTAGAAGGAATTCTCCTGTTGGCAGCATATAGTCTATTTAACTTGGCGAATTAGCAGTCTGGTAACCTCCATTCCTAACTTGTGAACTTTGGGGCAGCTAATGTTCAAGACTGAGGAAGCCCGAGGCTTGGGGATGAGGCAGGCAGCAGCAGGAGGGATGCTCAGGGTTTCAGAGTGGGAGGAGGGGCCTGGGGGAGGACAGACACCTTGTTTACCTGGACCCACCTTGCCCTGATGCAATGGGTAAAAAACAAAACAGAAAACTTTCAACAGATGCCAAGGCTGGCAGTCGGTGAGATGGAGCCAGGGCTCGGTGAAGATCCTTGGCGTGCTCTCCAGTCAGGGGGATGGTGTCAGCGTTAAGCATGAATAATAAAAGGCCTGAGTCTTCTGTGAGCTCTAGAGAGGCAGAGTCTGGAACTGGGCTCTATTTTTAATAGCAATCTTCCCCCAGCCTTGCTCCCCTCTCATATTTAAGGCTGACCTCCAGGGCAAAAATCCGATCCCGCTAAAGTGCGAGAGCCAGAGAACTTCTCGCTGATTAGACTTGGGGGTTTTTCCTGTTACCACTCCAGTTAAATAGCTATTGGCAAATAGTATAACCTGCGGGGAACCAAGCGGAGTGGGCAAGAGCCTGGCCGGTTATAATTAGAAATATACATCATCCCCTTTTCCCCAAAGAGCCAGAGAGTGGCATTTAAAGGGACAGTGAGCCCTGACCAGTTTGGCTCAGTGGATAGAGCATCAGCCTGTGGACTGAAGGGTCCCAGGTTCGATTCCAGTCAAGGGCATGTACCTTGGTTGCGGGCACATCCCCAGTAGGGGGTGTGCAGGAGGCAGCTGATCGATGTTTCTCTCTCATTGATGTTTCTAATTCTCTATCCCTCTCCCTTCCTCTCTGTAAAAAAAAAAAAAAAAAAAAAAATCAATAAAATAAATAAAGGGACAGTGAGGCGAGGTACCTGAGCAGCCTTAACTTAGCAACAGTTGGGAGCCACCTTGTAAATGACAGTACATTTTGCAAACATCGTTAAAGCTCTTTCTCCCTAACTTTTATGAATGCACCTCAGCTTCACTGGTGGGAGTCTCAGAGCTGAATCTAGAGGCATGTGAGCACAGGCAGGTGCATGTCAACAGCAAATTCCATTCCTAAAGATGCAGCCCTTTTAGCTGCAGTTTGTATTGTGCCTGGATGTACTGATGAGAAAGATGATAATCCTGCCACTTAGGAAAAATGAGATTAGTATATTTAAACCTATACATACCACCACCTGGCCAGTGTGGCTCAGTGGCTGAGTGTCGACCCATGAACCAGGAGGTCACAATTCCATTCCTGGCCGGGGCACATGCCTGAATTCCAGGCTCCATTCCCAGTAGGGGGAGTGCAGGAGGCAGTCAATCGATGATTCCCATCACTGATGTTTCTCCTTCTCCCTTCCTCTCTCTGAAATCAATAAAAAAAAAACATATTAGGAAACAAATAAAACCTACACATATGAAAAGACCCGTTCCTTTCCCCTGGCTCTGATGAGGGCACCGGAATGTAATTTCCTTATCTATAAACAGCTTAACCCTTCCAAACCTTGCTCTCCATCTTTGCAAAGAGAACATAAAAATAAGGCCTAAGTTAGCATTAGGGTGCTAAATAATGCTCACTAACTTTCAGCCAATAACATTGGCTTTGGGCCCATCTTGGAGGAAGTCCCCTGAGGTGGAAGTGAGTAGACAAACAGGACATTTCACCATCAGACAGTGAGTCCTGTGGTAGAGCTATACTCTGTCCCCAAGGGCCACTATGGGGCTTAGGGATTAACTCCCAGTTGCCTGGAGCCAGAACCAGAGTGGTGTCCCACAGCAGGAGGAAGAGACAGTCAGACAGAAGGAGCATCACAGAGACAGGTAGTAAGTGGAACAAAAGTAAGCGGCACAAGACCCTGGGGTGGCGGGGGGGCGGGGGGGGGGGGGGTGCGAGGACACTGATGCAGGGAAAGCCGCCCAAACAGGCCCCCAGCTCTGTCACTCTGCCTGTGGGCTCGGTGGTTGAGCATCGACCTATGAACCAGGAGGTCACGGTTTGATTCCCGGTCAGGGCACATGCCCGGGTTGCAGGCTCGATCCCCAGTGTGGGGTGTGCAGGGGACAGCTGATCGATGATTCTCTCTCATCATTCATGTTTCTATCTCTCGCTCCCTCTCTCTTCCTCTCTGAAATCAATAAAAATACACTTTAAAAATAAAACATACCAGGGGTCTCCTCCCCCTCAGTCAGGATGCCTGCATGTTCTTGACAGATAATTTCCACTTAGCAAGCCCTTGTAGGTCTGGGAAGAGAAATCCTCGTGGAAATTTCACATACACATACTCCTCTACAGATTCACAAAATTGGACCAGGACGCCAACATGCTCAGCACCTTTGGGTGGAGGAGCCCATAGTCCCAGCAGAGTTCAAGGGCTTCTAAACCAGCTACCACAGACACAGGGCCCTGGACAGGGGCCCTGCATTGCACATCCCCTCCAGGTGAGGGGCCCTTCTGCAAAGGACACTGATGCCACCGCTGATGCCAGGCAGAGGGTGTGACAATCTGAACTTTTGTTCTGAGAGCCGATCGAGGCCACCGTGTCCTGAGGTAGGGATTCAGGGTATCAGTGACTCTCTTACCTAATTAGAAGGGTCACAAACCCAGCAAATGACCTCATCGCACTTAAACCTGATATTGAGCTCAGACTTGGGAGCTGCTCCCGATTATAATTTCATGCACAGCTTCTGCTGTGACCAGTAGGAAATGAGAATTTTTGACAGGCGCTTATTTTCAATGTCCTTGCCAGTCAGTGGAGATTCAGGACCCTGGGAGATGTGAGGCTGCCGTTTTCTTGGAAAATGCAGCTAATAAATATGTAAATCAGACTACCTATATTTATAACCTGGCAGGAATCAGACGTGAGACAACAGCCAAAAAAACAGTATGCTACCTATAATGTTAAATGATTTAATATCGCAAAGCCTCAAACACTGGAAAAATAGCATGAACAAAACCTTTTTTCCCCAGGTAACTTCTTGGCGAGCAATATTTAACACGCCTGTCAATGCCTCCCGTGCGCAAGCTTGGAACTGGAAATGATATATATAGTTTTGCCTTTCCTAGGCCACCTTGTACTTTCAACTGTGCGTTGTGCTCAATTCTTTCAAGAAAAAAGCCAAGGTTTCTCTCCTCTGATAATTACCGCGCTGTCAGACGCTGATTCCTCAACGGTGACCCATCCTCCTAACTTCGTGATTAGGATGCTTGGGAGTACCAGCAACATCCCTCACGCTCTTGTTTCCTTCTTGGGTTGCAGGAGCCCTTTGAGTCCAAGCTTCGGCCACTCCCCCATTCATCCTGCCATCCGGCCTGCTGAGGTCTGTGTCCCCCGAGATGTATGTTGCCAGGGGAGCTGAGAAACCAAGGAACTCATTTCCTCCAGAGCCTTGCTTTTCTCTGGGTCACCCAATTAGCCTCCACCAGAACCGTCAGAACCAAGACGTCGCCCACTCTTAGAATCGGCGGGATTTCAGAGGTCACCCGCCAGACTCACACAGGATCCCCCCAGGAAAGAGCCTCAACAAGACAGAGATGGATCCTCTCCTGGACTCCCCCGGCTCCGTGACCTGAGCTGGGCTGTCACTTCCTCAGAGCCTTGCTTTTCTCAGCCACAAAGCGAGATTAGATCATGATGCCCATCTTGGGGATGAGAGACGGTCCCTGAGCTGAGGTGCTAATAACAGTTGTTGTCCAGATGAGGAGCTTATTTTATTATTTTTTAAATACGTTTTTTAGTGATTTCAGAGAGAAAAGGAGAGGGAGAGTTAGAAACATCAGTAATGAGAGAGAATCACTGATCAGCTGCCTCCTGCGCGCCCCCTACTGGGCATCAAGCCCACAACCCAGGCACGTGCCCTGAGCGGGAATGGAACCGTGACCTCCTGGCTCATAGGTCAGCGCTCAACCACTGAGCCACAAGAGCCGGGAAGGAATTTGTTTTAAATATTGGGTCATACAGATGAGAGGCTTCTTCCTCAAGCAGTAAACGTTCATCAGATGGTTTATGATTTGTAAGGTCCTCTGACCTGTATCGTCTCATTCTTTCTGGGAAGGAGAGCAGTGGGCGCCCCTCACATGCACACAGAGCACGTGGAGTCTCAGAGAGGGGCCCCTGTGTGCATCCCCTTAGTCCTGCTTCTCCCCCAGGACTTTCCTAACCTTCCTGATTACCACATTCACGTTCACGCTTCACAGTCTAAGCTCATTGGAACCTGAGCTTCCCCAGGACAGTGTCTCTCTGCTTATTTCCTGTGCCAGCCAGAGGGCACAGAACAGTGCCTGGCACTTAGCAGACAATCGTTATGTGATGAATGAGCTGACCAAGCTTATGCCATAGTGAGTGACAAAGAAAGGCTCCAACCCAAGCCTTCTATCTCTAAATCCCACCCACCAACTAGCAAGGGGATGATGAGTATTAAAGAGTGAGCTGGCCAGGCCGGTGTGGCTCAGTGGTTGAGCGTTGACCTATGAACCAAGAGGTCATGGTTCCATTCCCGGTCGGGGCACATGCCCAGGTTTCGGGCTTGATCCCTAGCAGGGGGCATGCAGGAGGCAGCTGATCTCTCATCATTGATGTTTCTATCTCTCCCTCTCCCCTCCTCTCTGAAATCAATAAAAATATATATATTTTTTAAAAAGCTGACACTAAAGGGTCTCGGGTTGTGGAGGGGGATGTGATGAGCACGAAGAAATGTTCTAGGCAGAAGAAACAGCCAGTGAAGTCCTGAGTGTAACCCCAGAAAGAAGGTGGCCCAGTGGGAGGCTGAGGAGAGCGCCAGGGGCCTGGTGAAGCTAAGAAATGCCAGCCTTTTAATTCCAAGTTCCTTGTCCGACCCGCACCTCCCACCCCCTGAGCATTGGCCTGAAGGCCTGCACAGTGACGGAGCGGCCTTAGCTGAAGAGTTGGTAAGCGGGACCATTCGTGTGGGTTTGAACTTGGCCTCTCAGAGGCCCCCTGACACCCTGCCTTGTTCAGGTCTCAGCCACTGGGGCAGCAGCTGTGAACGCTGATTGTCACTTGCCTTGGGCTTAGCTACCATTTACCTTCGCCCTTGAGGAGGTTTCCTTAGTTACCGTCAAGTGGTCTGAAACTATAAGGGTTTCTTTCCGTTTCTTAGATTGCATGACTATGAGCTCTACTATATGCGTAGGGAAGTGCCTGGCACAATAGAAAAGGAAAGGGTTTAGTATCTCTGTTGCTGAGACACAGATGCCATCAGGACTGGGGGGGAGGGGGGAGGAGGGGGGTCCCCGCGCCCGCCCTGGGCGTGCATACACTCGGGTTCAAACCTCAGCTCCTTCCCTTTCACCCTAACCTTCACCTCAGGCTTTCTGGAGAGGAAAAGGTGGAGAGGAAACGAACAGCGCCTGCTTCAAGTTAAAGTCCTTGAGAGGACAAAAGAAAATCACCGTGCAGAATAGCTGGCCCTTAGGAAGCACTCAATTGCTGTCAAATAGCATTCATATTATTATTGTTAGCATGGTGACTCCCAGCAGGAAAGGGGGTGGGGGGGGGGTAGAAGAGGATATAGAGGGGATGAATGGTGATGGAGGAAGGCCTGACTTCGGGTGGTGAATACACGATACAGTATACAGGCGATGGAGTATAGTACTGTACACCTGAAGCCTGTGTTATGTTATTAGCCAATGTCACCCCAATCAATTCAATAGCAATACTGCTATTGCTACATTCAAGCCTGCTGCCGTACAGGCACGCTTTTAGACTTCGAGGTGACTAAGTACGTCTGCACATTCTTTGTGATCAAGACCAAGCGCGGGTAAGTAATCAGTGGCGGTGTTGTTAATTAACTCTCTCTAGCAAAGGGGGACCTTGAGGAACTCTGTGCTTAAGCAGCCGATTGCAATACAATAAGCTCTGTTATGTGGGGGCTCTGGGTGGGGGCTCCCTGCCTGCCACGCAGAGGAAACGGAACTTAGAGAGCGAGAGGTTCACCACTCCCCTCCTTGTTAATTAGAAAGCGCTAAGAAGATGAAACACATAATAAGGCTCTGCAGTAGTTAGGCGTGATTCCAGTGATGTGTGCCTGGGGACTCTCCATCATTACTCCTCCATGCAGAGCGGTGCTATTAAAAAGTAGCATGTCAAAAAAAAAAAAAAAAAAAAAGCCCAGCTGGGGTTGCCCAGTGATTGAGCATCGACCTATGAACCAGGAGGTCAGGGTTCAATTCCTGGTCAGGGCATGCCTGGGGGTTGCGGGCTCCATCCCCAGTAGGGGGCGTGCGGGAGGCAGCCGATCCATGATTTTCTCTCATCATTGATGTTTCTATCTTCTCTACCCCTCTCCCTTCCTCTCTGAAATCAATAAAAATATGTTTTTAAAAATCTTCAAAGTCAAGCAGGCTCTGTGAAATTAGGAATAAGAATGTGTAGAGGGGATAATACTGTTGCCCTGAATGTTAAGGGTCTATAACACAGATTCTGTACCACAGGGTCGTGCCCTGAAGACACAGTCCACTGACAGCCATGCAATCCATAGAGAATTACCCCACATGGCACCTGCTATGATAAAGCAGTGCGGAGTGCCACTAGGATGGAGAGAAAGGTGCGTATCAGACTCCTTGGGGGGATTAGAGAAAGATTTTCCCATGAGGTATTGCATGAGTAGGGGTTCACCCATTAGACAAGGTTGGGAAAGGCTGGCAAAGGGTGGCCATCATGTCCAGGGGTGGGACACGGCCACTGAGAAGTGCATCAGTGTGTGGGGAAGGCAGGCAGTTTCCTGGCAGAAAGCCTATTTGGCTCATGGCTTCCAGGGTTTTGCAAGAGGTTTAGCGCCAAGGTGTGTCCTTATACAGTCCACTGTGGGAACCAGCTCCTCTTCCTCCCATTCCATCCTTACCCACAGGAAGTGTCAACTAAAGTGGAAAGCAGTGCCAGGGAGTAAAATCCCAACCGTTGGTACCCCAGACACAGTCACTGTGGATGTGGGGCCACAGCAAGGAATCCCGGCCTGGTGTCCACTGGCCACCAGTGTGAGATGGGAGGATCATTCGACCTGTAGTGCCCACAGGGTTCCCATAGCAGTACTTCCATCAAAAAGCATGACCAGCCTGGCTGGTGTGACTCAGTGGTTGAGCATCGACCCATAAACCAAGAGGTCACTGGTTCGATTCCCAGGCAAAGCACATGCCTGGGTTGTGGGCTTGATCCCCAGTAGGGGTTATGCAGGAGGCAGCCGATCAATGATGTTTCTCTCATCGACGTTTCTCTCTCTCTCTCCCTCTTCCTTCCTTTTTCTGTAAAAAATCAATAAAAATAAAAATAAACATTTTTTTAAAAAAAGAAAAGAAAGAAAGCATGACCAGCCCACTGTGATGGCACATGCTTCTGAAAGGAAGCCTGAACTTTTGGTTCAGGTGGTGTGAGCCCACTCACACCAGCAGACCGACCTCTTGCAAACATACCTATCAATTTAACTTGCCTTTTATGTCCTTCTTTATATTGGGATAGTCATCATGCCCGCCAGAGGGTTGCTGGGAGGATAAAAGGGGTTAATACATATAAAGTATTTAGAAGAATGGCCGGTTTATCTGTTGGAACCTCCAGAAAATGAGTTGCTGCTACTGTAACTCTCCTCAACCTCATCTCCTTCCTCCTCCCCACCTCCCCCCCCCCCCCCCACTGGCTGAGAAGAACTGAACACCACTGAGCAGAGCAGGGAGTAACTAGAAAAAAGCTACGGAAGAGCGTAAACTCCTGAAATACAGGCTGTCTAGCGAGACGGAGGGCTGATGAGTGCGTCATCGAGCTGACTGTGACGCCGTTCAAGTTTCCTATAGAAACACCAGTGTGCTTTTACCAGGCTGGCCTGACTTATCTCGCTTGCCCTTTCCAAAATGCATCGCTCTTGTGGAACTTCTTAGAGACCAAACACTCCGTGGTCATAAAACATGAGGGCATCGATCAGGGCTGTAACCCAGAAAGAAACAATCCATGTGAAGCTCAATATTAAATAGGAGCCTCGACATTGAAGATAAGGAAGGGAAGAGGCTGCAAACTGTGTCAAAATAATGGGTTTAACCAAAACAGAAACCACATGAGGAGGCAGATTATAGTGGTGCCGAAGTTGAACTGTATTAAAGACAGAGAGAAGGAGAGTTTCACTGACAATGAGGGGAAGGATTTGCTGACGTGGGGGGAAAGCAGGAGGAAGCAGCAGATGCCTGTAAGTGAGGACTGAAATTTTCAAAGTCATTTGTGGGTGTGTTAGAAGGAAGCCTCTGATTTCCTAGACCTCAAACTGGGAGGAACTTGAAACAACATTCAGGCAAACAGGGCAAAGCACAGATGAGACCAAATTGGAGGCAGCAGTCGACTCACAAGTGAGGTTCAAGGGAGAGGGGCTGGCAGATAAATTAGCGTAGAAAGCCAGTCCTGAAAAGTCAAAGACAAGGGCATACTGGGGATGAAGGAAGATGGCTTTAAGTATAGATGAGCCCTAGCCGGTTTGGCTCAGTGGATAGAGCGTCGTCAACCTGCGGGCTGAAGGGTCCCTGGTTCAATTTCCGTCAAGAGCACGTGCCCAGATTGCAGGCTCGATCCCCACTACGGGGCGTGCAGGAGGCAGCCGATCAATGATTCTCTCTCATCATTGATGTTTCTATCCCTCTTTCCCTCTCCCTTCCTCTCTGAAAATCAATAAAAATATATATTTTTAAAAAAGGAATAGATGAAAGGAAAAAAGTGTGTGATGGGAAGGAGGATCTCTCAAAAACAATTTCATGAAAAGAACTCCCTGGGAAATAATGGTTCCATTCAACCATACTTACTGAGTGCGTGAGGGGCCATATGCTGATGTGCAGCCGGACAGCAACCGCCATAATCATCATGGTTGACCTCTATTTGCAACGTCTAGTGGTGCTCAGTGGAAAGTGTCTGTTTTCCATGGTTTTACAGAAGAGAGCTTATTTGATTCTCACAACAGCCCCCCTGGGATATGAGGGTAGATGTTGTTATTTCACACACCAGGAAGTGCAAGCCCAGGGCAGGGAAGTGAATGGCCCATTTGGCACAGGGGCCAGATGCACAGTAGGCCTGGCGACCCAGCCTCCTCACTCCCGCTCCCAAACCAACAAAAAGCTGCCCCATAACCCGTTACCATTTTACTAAACCCAGGGCATTGCCTACGATAGTTATAAATCCATATTTCTATTATTTGCTTCTCGAACATTATTCTTCTAAGAAGCCTGAGGCATTTTACACATTTTAAATTCTGATTCATTCAGTCCTTCTTGGGAGATAGAGAATGACACCTAATTCCCAAGTGGCAGGAGTTTAATGGAAAAACAGAAAGACAGTGATTCACATTTCTTTACTTAAAAAACCGTCTGACCTCCTGGTAGGAAAGTAAATGGAAATTAGTAATGAAATGAGGTTAGAACTAATGATGAAATCTGAGCATAATGAGAGGCCCAAGGAAGAACGAAAATATTTGTGTTCAAAGCCATGTGTCCGAAGGATGCCAAGGCCAAGAACATGAAAGTGAGGCTGGCCACACAGAGCAGTGGAAGAGACAGGATCGGAACAATGTCAAGGTTGGACCTAATCCCGGAAAATCTGTGCTCACAACATGGCTCGTTTTGCCTTCTTGTTTTAATTGCATGTTTCATGCCACGGGGTATAAATTAATTGATTTGGTTTGTCAGAAGCTCATATTTTCAGTGTTTTCTGATTGTAACTTCCCAAACAGATGTGTTTGCTTTCACAGGTTTGGTCTGTACTTTTTAAGAACTAGATCTTATTCTGAAAAGGAAGTAACATGAACAGAAGCATAAAATTCCTTCTTTTCCTGAAAATTCCTATCTGTGACTGACTTTGGTATTTCCACAGCATAGCAGCAATGTGGATCACTGCTTCCTGTCCTTGTCCCTTCCACTCAGCCTCACTGCTTCAGGACCCCTGAGTCCTGTCTTCTCCCCTGGCACATGCAGGAGGGTCTCCTGTGTCATCCGTTCTCCACGTGGCCACCGAGAAGCTAGTTCTAAATGCAGCTCTGATCGTATCATTTCTTTCCTCATAATATCTCAGCGGTGCCCCATGACCTTCAGGGTCCTTTACTTGCTCACACGGCCTTCATGTGCTTCATGTCACTGGACACGTCAAGTTGTCTGATTGACTCACTCTTTGCTTTTGTCTTTTTTTTTTTAAATATATTTTTATTGATTTTTTTTTTTACAGAGCGGAAGGGAGAGAGATAGAGAGCCAGAAACATCGATGAGAGAGAAACATCGACCAGCCGCCTCCTGCACATCCCCCACCGGGGATGTGCCCGCAACCCAGGTACATGCCCTTGACCGGAATTGAACCTGGGACCCTTCAGTCCGCAGGCCAACGCTCTATCCACTGAGCCAAACCGGTTTCGGCTGCTTTTGTCTTATTTTCTTAGGCCTCTGAGCTCCTACACACCCTGTATGAGACACCCCACCTAAGGGATCTGACCGGATCTGGAGAGCCTGGATCTGAAGACAGACACTTAGCAAGGCCACGTCGGGGACCATTTTCCTGCAAGTACCTATGAGCGTCCAACTCGACTCCCCAGGGTTGTGGAAGTGACACGATTCCCACCACAGGAACAAGGACACGCTCTTGCACATGGAGTATTCTTTGAGGTTAGACGGAGATCAGCTTCAGGAGAACACAGAGCTTAAATTGACTCAGGGCAGGGGCGGAGGGGGGCGGGGGGTGGGGGGGGACAATGATCAGAACAGCACACCGGGCTCCAGGCACCGAGGGCTCTGCGACGGCTCAAGCTCCATTTCGGCATGAACGGCGGCTACACAGCTACACTTTGCTCACTGCAACAGAAGGTAATTTTGCAGCGCTGGTTAGTCACAGAAGTCGGCTGCAGAATGGCAAGCTTTCAGTTCCAAGTTTTCATTTTTTCCCTTTAAAACATGATTCCGCTCTCGTCTCTCTTCAACTTATAGTGACGGGAATTGAGAGAGGAGCAAGGATAAAATTCTACTTCGCGTCGCTAGAAAGCATCACCTTTGCCACCTAAAACACACTGGGCCAGAAAGCGCCAAGCAGGCTCTAAACGTTGACACTATCGCTCTGTAACTATGGTGAGAGGACTCCGCTAGAACAAGATAAATATTAGCAGTGTGATCGCAGCTTCTTACTCCAAACACTCTGCACTGGTGTCTCAAGTCGTGTAATACATACATTAATTCAACGGGTGTGTATTGAACAAATGATATGCAAGTGAACATTTATGAAATAATGCAAGTGTATGAAGTAATGTGAAGCTTCTAAAGGCAGATGAGAACAACACTGTAACAGCTCAGCTAGAGCTGCCCAAGATAGAACAAGGATTATAAAGATAATAGTTGCCCAGCTGGCGTGGCTCAATGGTTGAGCATCACTGAGGAATCTGGAGGTCATGGTTTGATTCCTGGTCAGGGCACTTGCCTGGGTTGTGGGCTTGATCCCCAGTGTGGGACATGTACGAGGCAGCAGATCAATGATTCTCTCTCATCACTGATGTTTCTTTCTCTCTCTCCCTCTCCCTTCCTCCCTCTGAAATCAATAAAAATATGGTTGTTTTTTTAAGGTAGCAGTGACTCTGTTGTTAAGCCGGTGGGAGCAGCGTGGGAAAGGCTCCAGAGGAAAATGCATGAGTCCTCAACTGTGATGCGTTGGAAACCTCAACCTTAGGTTCGTCCTCTGAACACTCCTCACAGTGAATGAACTGCCTGAGATCCTGGAAGGCCCCTTCCATTTCTGAGGTTCAGTAAATTTCAATTTGAGGTTTCTCTTTTTTTTAAATATATAGATAGATAGATATAGATAGATATAGATATAGATGTAGATATAGATATAGATGTAGATATAGATACATTTGTATTGATTTTAAAGAGGAAGGGAGAGACAGAGACAGAAGCATCAATGATGAGGGGGAGTCACTGATCTGCTGCCTCCTGCACACCCCTTCTTGGGGACCGAGCCCACAACCCGGGCATGTGCCCTGACCCAGAATCGAATCTGTTACCTCTTGGTTCATAAGTCGATGCTCAACCACTGAGCCACACTGGCCGGGTTGAGGTTTGTCTTATTCCCATGTGACATATTGGGGCTCACACGGTGCAGGGGATCTGCCTCTCTGAAAGGCACAACTGCTTTGGGGCTGGCTCCACCCCACCCCCACGTGAAATATCTGGAGAAGACATCAACATAAAGAGAATCACACTGTCCAAAGTAAAGAGACATGGCATTGCTCCTGTTTCAAACAGAGCACAACTTCATGGGAAATTGCTTAGAAAATATGATCTAAAACCGAGGTCTTCCCAAACAATCTGTTTGCAAAAATGTGCGTGGTAGCCCTGGCCGGTTTGGCTCAGTGGATAGAGCGTCGGCCTGCGAACTGAAAGGTCCCAGGTTTGATTCCGGTCAAGGGTACATGCCTGGGTTGTGGGCTCGATCCCCAGTGGGGGACTTGCAGGAGGCAGCCAATCCATGATTCTCTCTCATCATGGATGTTTCTGTCTCTCTCTCCCTCTTCCTTCCTCTCTGACATCAATAAAAATATATTTTAAAAAATTAAAATTAAAAAATCTTTAAAATAATGTGCATGATAAAACGATGTCACCAGAGGCGCTGAAAAATTCTGTCACTCCTTTTCTTAAGGACGTTGCAGACACAACCAGAGTGAACCTTGGAGGTACACTGTAAACTCTCACCAACCATGAAAAATGAGACTTGGCCTGGACAATGGAGAAAGCCCCGGCCCCTCCTGGGCTGGCAAAGCTGGGGGAGCGGCCTGGTGTGGACTGTCCTCCCCTGGGATGAGGATGCAGCCCGGGAATCACCTAGACCAGTGGTCGGCAAACTTCGGCTCTCGAGCCACATGCGGCTCTTTGGCCCCTTCAGTGTGGCTCTTCCACAAAATACCACGTGCAGGCGCGCACGTAATTGCGATTGAAACTTCGTGGCCCATGGGCAGAAGTCGGTATTTTGTGGAAGAGCCGCACTCAAGGGGCCAAAGAGCCGCATGTGGCTCGCGAGCCGAAGTTTGCCGACCACTGACTTAGGGGATGTGGACTCCCATGAGAACCCCCCAGGCGTGATGGTCTCTCAGAGCCCCAGGAAAGCATTCCCGCCCAGTTTCTCATTCCTCAGCCGGAATTTGGAATCAACTTTTCCTCTTTTGCTCCTGATGCCCAAACACCAAGACTGATTTTCATGACCATGTGTGACATTTACCTCTCAGTGGAGGCAGCTGCTTTCTGGGATTCAGGGGGAAAATCACAACAAAACCTCATATTTCGGTGGCTCTATGTAGGCCAGGTCTTAGCTTTCATAGGCCCATCTGCCTCCAGGTCTGAATCTTATCTGATCATTTCCATGGCAACAGCGGTGGGATTAGAATAGGATGTGGGTTTAGGAAGAGTCTCTGGAATGCAGTCCCCCACAAGTGAGGATTATTTAACTATACACTTGTGTTACCATGGAAACGCAAATTTACAAATCAGGCAGGATTTTTGTAGCTCAGTAGCCACAGCATTATATTCTTAGGGCTGCATCAAATCCCCCAATGCTATCTCCTCTCCCACTACTAAGGGGGAGGTACCCCACCCGACACAATTTAATTATTCCTCAGATACTTTCTGTTTTAAATTTTTTTAAATTATTTTTTCTAATTGACTTCAGAGAGAAGAAGGAAAAGGGACAGAAACATCCATGATGAGAATCATTGATCGGCTGCCTCCTGCACGCCCCCTACAGGGGATCGAGCCCACAACCCAGACATGTGCCCTGACCAGGAATGAAACCATGACCCCCTGGTTCATAGGTTGACGCTCAACCACTGAGCCACACCGGCCCAGCTCTTTTAATTTTTGAAGCAGACATATGGATAGACTAAGACTAGAACTCAAATAATTGTCCTTTAAATACTTTTCGATTTTATTTTTCTGCAAAATGGCTAGTTTCAGCCTCTGTATTATTGGGGTTTTTGAGAAGTGAATTCGCTAATTCTTATTAAGGGCCTGGCAGAGTGTGTGAGCCCAGTAAATACTTAATAAAGTGTAGCCGCCATGATTCTTACTTTGTCCCATTCGGAATGGTACCTGTCAGAGTTGGGGCAGGCTGACAGGGAAAACACCCCGACAAGCTTGCAGCCCTGGGCTCTGCTGGGCCTGCGGGGTGTTGCACCCTCGCCCTGCATGGCAGCAAGCAGCCGCACTGAGAGGCAGCCACCCTGCGCCCTAGGGTGTGAGGTCCCCTGCAGGCTCGGTCTCCCTGGCCCGCTGTGCACACGCAAGTCCCTGTCACGACCCTAAACCAACACCCCCTCACTTTATAGCTGCTGCCTCCTACCCACTACCCACCAACTGCCCCTTCCTACTTATCAGTGTCAGAGCTGAGCCTCCACCCTGCATTGTTAGGACAGAGACCTGAGCCTAATCTGATCAAAAGCTTAAACACAGGGAGTGCTTTCTCTTCATCTGATGTCACTTCCGGGCCACTTATGTTAATGAAGCGTCATGACCGACTATCAGGACTGCTCCAGGGAGGGCTGGGATGTGACCCTGAGGGAAGGTCATGTGATGGAAAGGCTGGAACCTCAACACTCGTCCAGCAGCAGAGGGACATACACCTGGGTGTGATCTGATAGTTAGTGTAAGTGAGGGCAGCCTCAGTACACTTGGGTTTTTCTATGTCTATTCAGTCCTTTCTTTTTTTTAATTAATCCTCACTTGAGGATATTTCCCCATTATTATTATTATTTTTTTTTAGAGAGTGACTGTGGAAGGAAGGGGGATAGACAGATAGAGAAAAACATTGATGTGAGAGACACATTGATTGGTTACCTCCGCACATGCCCTCACCAGGGCCGGGGATGGAGCCTGCAACCAATGTATGTGCCCTTGACCAAAATCAAACCCGGACCCTTCAGGAGCCGAGGCTCTATCCTCTGAGCCAAACTTGCCAGCGCTATTCAGTCCTTTCTTCAGAGTGACATCCCTACCTCACAGCTTAAACCACATCCCTTTTGGTTGTACCAGAGAATCTTCGAGAAAGCGAAAAATGCTCACAGTGTTCTTCTCCCCATATTTTCTAGGGCTCCCTGCAAATTCAAAAACAGCTACGTAGTGTCTGCCCAAGTCCACACCCTTTCCCACCCCTCCACACACACAAGCACTCAGAGCCCCACTCCTGGGGACACCGCCTTCTGCCGCCACCATCCCACCAGCCACTTACGCCTGTGCAGGGCCAGGAGCCGGCAGAGGCTGTGACTTTTCTCAAGGAGAGAATCAGAGGCAGAACATGAGCTGACAGGGCCCTTTCTGGGACAAGACAATAATCGGTCGTTTGCATATTGATTGAGTCTCTGGGGCATGTCTTGGAGGCGTGGCTGTGAGAACTTCAGAGACCAGAGAGGAGCCAGCGCCTCCCGTGAAGAGGGCGGGTGCTCGGAAGAAAACAGGTCATTACAGTGTTGGTCCAGGGCTGAGCCGGGCAGTGCTGGAGTGCGGGCAGGGCTACAGGCGGAGAGAGGATGGAACATGTCCTAGGCTAAGACTCGCACAGCCCCGGAGGACTGGATGGTACCTGCAGCACTATTTTGTAGGGCAGCCTGGTCACATATGTCCACATCCAAAGACACATGACTTTAACCTATAAACACTGCCTAGTGATTATCCTGCACCAACGCACAAAGATGTTTCTCGTGGTATAGCCTGTGATAGCAAAACCGATAAAATAAAAATTGCCCACATCTGGAGACAATTTAAATATCTCTTAATAGGGAACGGATTATATAAATATGGCATAAATATTCAACGAACACGACGCCGCCGTTAAATAGATGTGATTGGTCTATGCAAACATAAGAAGATCTCCAAATACACCACTAAATGAGACAAACAAGATGCAGAACAGAGTGTGGTCCAATCTGTGTAAAAATACAGACACCATATGGATGCAGGCTACAAATGTGTAAGCGGTTTCTAAAGGAAACTGTAGAAAACGGTTACTTTTCAGTTACTGTAACTCTTAAACTGTGCACAGGTATCCCTTCTTAATAAAAATGAGTCTATTAGAAAGTAATGGGAGGATTTGCACTGGTGCAGCAGCCCAAAAAAAGGCTGGGAGGAAAGAGAGAGAGAGAGAGAGAAAAGAAGAGAGAGAAACAAGGAAGGACCTTAATTGGCAAGAGTGAAATGATCTCTTTAGGATCTTTGCAAAAAAAAAACAAAAAACACACATTTTTTAACAGCTTGGTTGACATCTAATTTACGTGCCATAAAATTCCATACTATTTAAAGTATAGCATTCCATGGTTTTGAAATATATTTAGAGGACCATGCAATCATCACCATACTCACCTCAAGAGAAACCATTGGCTGTCACACCTCACTCCCCACACCTGCACCCCTATCCCTTGGCAAACACTCATTTGCTGTCCATCTCTACAGACTGGCCAGTTCTGGACGTTTTTATGGACTCATACAATATGCGGTCTTTTGTGACTGGCTCCTTGCAGCTAGCAGAGGGCTTTCAAGCACAAGATGGAACTTCTGATGACCCCGGAGTGTGCACTGTGGCCCACTAGCCCCCGGAAATTCTCCTCTGAAAGGAAGACGATGGTCCCCCTGTCAGCTGGGACAGGCTGCATCTCTGCACGCATCATGGAGACCAGAGACTCTGAGAGCTGCCCCTGCAAAGGTGGGTCTCAGCTTTGCTGAAGTCAGCAATTCCTTCGTTTTCTGGTCCCAGTCCAGGCTGGGGAGTCCCTTCTCTGTGTGGAGGGAGGACGGAGACAAGGGATTCCCAGCAGGTTGTGGAGATGACATTGGAAAGGCGAGGTAAACCCATTGATCACGCACGAAGATGATTTCATGTCAATAATGTTCCTAATGAAGTCAAGTTTTGAAGATCCTGTGGGTGTTGGCTGCCTCGTAATATTCCTAAGCTGAGCACTCCTGCGCTCAGCGAACACACTGCCTCCTCCCTGCATGGTGCTCACACAGTGTTCTACCAGCGTCTTCACAGGGACGGCTCCTAGACAATTGCGGGAAAGTGTTTGGAACCCAAGCCAAGCCTTTTGCATCCCTCGTCTGAACAAACTAGGGATAGGAGCTCTCTGTCAATCCTGTGCACTGTGCAAAGAAATTCATTAAAATGCCAGTCAGCTTGTCTTTTGGCTGAGGTGTTCCGAGGTGGTGCACCTGAGACCCAGGGGAGGAATCCTTTCGTCTAGATCTAAAATAATTAAAGGCCCAGGCTAGTTTTGCTCAGTGGATAGAGTGTCGGCCTGCAGATTGAAGGGTCCTGGGTTCGGTTCCAGTAAAGGGCACATGCCCGTATTGTAGGCTCGATCCCCAGTAGGGGGCGTGCAGGAGGCAGCCAATCATTGATTCTCTCTCATCATTGATGTTCCTATCTCTCCCTCCCTCTCCCTTCCTCTCTGAAATCAATAAAAATAGATTTAAAAAATAAAATAATTGAAGTATTGAGCTTGAAATTGTTCCTGCAGGTGGGTCAATGGAATGTCTTTCTTGGGTGCAGCGTCGCAGGCTCCACCTGCTAGAGATGTAGGCCAGGGGACAGACAGACTGCCCACTGGGCTCTCCTGTTTGGTCATTTCCCTTGGTGCAGAGTAGTTCAAGGGCATATCTTATCCTCCCTTTTGCCCTGTTTATGCTTAATAGTCTGTTACAGCCACGATTCATGCTCTGCCACTGATGAGCTATGAGAGCTTGAATCTGAGATCTCTGAGCCTTGGTCTCATTGATAAAATGAAGCTAAAGCTGTTCTGAGAATTAAATAAGAGAACGCATCTAGAGCACCTAGCAATGGTCTGTTAACACAGTGAGCCTTAAACAAACAATAGCTATTATTAATCACTAGTATTGTTATTCCACCAGTGTCTGTTGACATGGAGTAAATCCTAGCAGAAATTGGAGCCTAATATCCTCTGATGTTTATTCTTTTTTAAATATGTTTTTATTGATTTCAGAGAGGAAGGAGAGGCAGAGATAGGAACATCAATGATGAGACAGAATCATTGATCAGCTGCCTCCTGCCCGCCTCACACTGGGGATCAAGCCTGAAACCTGGGCATGTGCCCTGACCAGGAATCAAACTGGTTCATAGGTCGGTACACAACCATTGAGCCACACCAGCCGGGCTCAAGTTTATTCTTTAGAGAAACAATGGCAAAGGGCAGGAAGGGCGTGTGCCATTTGGCAGGTCCTGTCAGCCAGCTTAGAGGCATCCATATGTGAACATTTACTGAGCACCTGCTCCACGCCAGGTACTTTCCTAAATATTGTGGGCGCAGCAATATTACCGCTCTCATAAACCTTCCGATCTAGTGGGGAAGGAAGGACAATCAAACGTGAATAAGCAAAGCATCCAGTCTGCCAGATGGTGGTAAGTGCTACGCTGAGAAGTAACGCCACGATGCGGGAGGATGCATGCTCCAGTTTGGGGGAGAGCTTGCAATTTTAAACAGGGTGGTCGGTGCCAAAAAAGCTCTCTGCGGAAGTGATGCAGGATGTGTGCACATTCAGAGTCTTCTGCTTGGGACCTACACTCAAAGCAGAGAGTAGGAGCCAGAAGGTGAGGAAGTGGCAACACTCCCCGACCATGTCCTTGGGAGCGGATGTCTCCCGCTTGAGCATTTTTGTTGTCACGGTGGGTTGGTTCCTTTGGAACAGGACTGTCGCAGGCAAGCCACCCAAGCATGTCTGTGACCTGCTGCCGTCTGGTTGCATTGCGAGACGGAGATCCAAGTAACCGAGCCAGGGGCAGTGAGGGAGCCGCCAGGCACAGGCAGCCAGGGAACCTTCTCCTGTGCCAGAAATCGCTCTTCTCTCCTCGCACGGAATCCCGGCAAAGCAGGAAATGGTATGCGGTGATGTGTCCTGACAGCAATAATTACAGAGGAACAGGCTGGTCTCTGGTGGGACTTTTATTCTTGGTGGGACTTTTATTCCCCCTGGATTTCCCCTTCTGGGCGGAGAAAATCGTAATGCCGAGGAGATGGTGCTGTGATGCCTCGCTTTCTGGACTCACATACAGAAGTGGGCCCATCCGCTGAGGTAATAGCTTTACAACACTCAAAACTGCCTTCTCAAGGCAGGGGAGGGGGGTAAGAGATCAACCAAAGGACGTGTTTGCGTGTATGTTAACATAACGAATGGACACGGACACTGGGGCGGTGGGGGCTTGTCCTGGAGGATGGGGGGGGGGGGCGGTCAATCGGGGAAAAAAAAAGACATATGTTAACACTTAAAACAGTAAAAAAAAAAAAAAAAAAAAAACTGCTTCTCTGCCCAAGGTATGAAGAAATAAAGTGTTACTCCAAGCTGTGATCTCCTCGGGGAGATAAACGCTTAGCTGATACCTATCTCTTCTGCAGAAGTAGGTTAATTTTTTCCTGACTTATCGAGGGGAACTATCTCTTAGGTTCTTCTACGAGGTACCAGATCGAAACTTAACACAGATATCACTTAGGAATTAATTTAGCTGTGAGCAGCAGAACACCCAGTTTCCAGTGAACTGCATGATAAATGCCTTTAATTACGTAAAGGTAGACAGTCCGGGGCCAGTGTGTGGCACAGTTATGGTGTCAAGTACCCTAACTCTTTATGTTTCTGCTTTTGCCATCCTCAACCTGTTGAGTTTCTCAGGCCTCAGACCTTTTGTCTCTTGTTCACAAAACATGTCAATCAGTATCAGTGGCAGGAAGAAGGAAAATGGACAGCCAAGCTTCATCTCTCCTTTTTTTAAAAAATATATTTTTTATTGATTTCAGAGAGGAAGGGAGGGGGAGAGATAGAAACATCAATGATGGGACAGAATCATTGATCGGCTGCCTCCTGCACACCCCCTACTGGGGATCGAGCCTGCAACCCAGGCATGTGCTCTGACTGGGAATTGAATGGTGACCTCCTGGTTCATAGGTTGATGCTCAACCACTGAGCCATACCAGCCGGCCATAAACATTCTTATTCTCTACTCATCTGATCTATTGGTTGTTTTTCTTAACCTTTTTAAGAAAACTTGGGGGAGCATTTGAAATTCTCTACAGGAGGTTTGAGAGATAACACTTAGTTTGTCTCCATGCATATCACATCAGAAAATTTGCATGTGGACACTCAGAGATAAAATTTGCAC
Organism: Myotis nattereri; assembly: GCF_964212035.1. NCBI lineage: Eukaryota > Metazoa > Chordata > Mammalia > Chiroptera > Vespertilionidae > Myotis > Myotis nattereri. Next base: position 14,817,751 of record NC_138097.1, read on the forward strand.
TTTTATGACATTTTTGGAAAATATAGTGAGTGGCATTTTAAAAACTGATTACAGTCCGTACCAATTTTGGCTGTCTACTTCTTCCTAAAACACCTTAACTGTACAAGAGAAATGTTTATTAATTGTTGCCCATCTTGCATCAGAAAAGAAATTTGCTGTCTTTCTTTGAGCCTCTCGTAGAGTACACAGTCAGTATGTCAATGCTTTCTTAAATGCCCACTGTGTACACAACCTTTGCTAGGCATTGTGGGAAGGTATGAATCAAGCAGAAGAAATTGCCTGTGTTCAGAGAAATTATCCTATATAATAACAGCATAATATGCAAATCAACCGAACGGCAGAACAACCAGTCGGCAGGGGGCGGGGCTGGTGAATAGTCGGCAGGAAGTGGGCCTAAGCCATCAGTAGGACATCCCCTGCGGGCTCCCGGACTGTGAGAGGGCACAGGCCAGGCTGAGGGATTTAGCCCACAACCTGGGCATGTGCCCAGACCAGGAATCGAACCGGCAACCTCTTGGTTCATGGATCAACACTCAACCACTGAGCACACAGGCTGGGCCTACCATTTAAAAAAAAAAATAGTCTGGAATCCGTTTTCTCAGAGTGCTGTTATAACGCATATGCTTCAGATCCTCCCAAACCTGAATTTGATTCCTGCTTCTCTTTCCTCTTACACCTGAAGGCCTTTCCTGTTTGTCCTAACAGGCAGCTTTGGGAACCCATTTCCCCAATTCTGTACCTCCATCACTGCTGACCTGACCCCTCCTCTGGCCTCCCCAGGAGAACATGACCATGCCCCACCCGGCACCTTCCCTGAAGACCTGGGATGCTTGCACAGGCTCCTTGAGGTGTTGCCACGGTCTGTGTGCCCATCTTAGTAAAATGCAAGTCACTTTCAAGGCGACACGTCCTCTAGTCTCCACCATGGTGAGTCCGTTGCTTACTAGAGTGCATGTACCCAGCTCACGCCTGGGGGCTGGATGGGTAAACGATGAATGTGTGCCAAGAGCTTCTCCGTGGAATCTTTCTGGAACTCTTGACTATTTTCTTGTCCATTTGGGCAACTCTTTATCACAGTTTTGCAAAAATGGAAAATGGGTGGCTCTATGTTGATGAATGTCAAGGATTTTCTAAGTAGGGACTTCAAAAAATAAAGGTGAGAAACATATTGCAGACCAAATATTCTCTCGTTTTCCAGGGTCATAAAGACACATTAAGGGAATTGCTAGACATGCACCTCTCACTTCCCGGGTTTCCCTCCTCTGGGACACTTTCGTCACTTATCTGAATGCTTAAGAGGTGGTGGGGTTGTTGTCAAGTCCTTAATGGTAAATATTTAATCAGTAAAAGCCTTCTTTGAGGCTTTCTAATGGTGTATGTAACAAGTAACGCAAGAAATACTAGACCCCTCTCAAATGCAGCCTGGCCCACCTACAGAGCATGTGCAATCCTCCCCCGGAATTCAGAGAGCAATGTGCTGGCATGACTGGTCTGGTTCATGTTAGAAATGAAATTTCTTGAAAGCCTCTGAATGCCCAGCTTCACCGGGCTACTGGCATGCAGACTCTAACATGAAAGGCAAGTGCATGATGGGAAGCAGTAGCTGATTTTAGCACCAGAGAATCAAGGAATGACGTCATAGGAGCAATACCAGTCACCATTCCCAACAGGGGAAGCATGAGGCCAGAGGCAACTGGACCAAGTCCTGTTGCTCATGCGCTTTGAGGGGTCCACCAGTCCTCATCCGAGGCAGGTGGGAATCTGTGACCAATATATTATTGATCAAAAAGGAAAACAATCAAAGCGATTCTGAACTGATGCAAGAACCAATGGGTCAATGTAGGTGTATTTGGGAAAGATACAAGTATCATTTGTAATTCTAGAACCAAGCTTTACTCCAACCACAAGAAACAGTGCAGAGCAGAAACTGAAGCCGAACAAAGGCTAGCATCTTACACTGGCTGTGATGTGTTCATTCTGCCCGTATTTTATAGGGGCCACAGCCCCTGATCAGATCCAGTCTGTCTTCCTGTTTATGGGGCCAAGTGCGGGATATCGCGAGATCTACACCTGACTCTGACGTCTAGTGAAGCCGCTGAGCAGCACCCAGGACCACAGAATCTGTACTGTCAACCTCACTGACACACTCAGTTTTTCTTTGTTGAACTCGCTCCTTATACCACCAAAGTTGGGGGGAAAGCTTGTCCTTGCTTAGACTTCTTTCAAAAATATAGCTTTTATTGATTCCAGAGAGGAAGGGAGAGGGAGATAGAAACATCAATGATGAGAGAGAATCATCGATATGCTGCTTCCTGCACGCCCAACAAGGGATCAAGCCCGAAACCTGAGAATGTGCCCTGACAGGGAATGGAACCGTGACCTCCTGGTTCACAGGCTGCCGCTCAACCACTGAGCCACACCGGCCAGGCTGCTGAGCCATGTTTATTTCCTGTGCTCACAAGGAGAGCTCATGTTGTGTAATGCAGGGAAGTCCCTGTCAGACCTTGCCCTGGGGAACATTTTTCTTATTTTCCCACTGTTTCTCTCTTGCTGACAGAAGGCTAGACTCAAGGACATCAAGGTATTGGAACCAGAATGGCAGCAAAGGGGTATATGGTTCTAGAAAAAAAGCTAGAGGGACCAGGGCTCATGCTTCTAAGTGGCAGGTCAGTTGATTTAAGAGCAAATAACAGAGCTAGATATCTGGGAGAAGGAGGGAGACTCATTGAAGTGTTTTATCATTTTTATAACTGTGTTAAAATACATTTTTTATGCTGAATAAGTGACCCTGGGAATCCTGGATAAGATTATATTTGACAAGCCTTAGCAAGCACTGTATTATTAGTGGGACTTAAAAGCCAGTAATTTCTGAGTAATTACGGTATTATATGGATGACATTTCAATGCAACTCTTTACGGCACCTTCTAATATCTCTCTGCTGTCTGGATAAGGCAGGAATATCTTCACATCTTGCAAGTTCTGTTTGTTATTCTGTGAACTGTTACAGAGACTTGCATGTCTGGAACCCTTTTGTAATCAATTATTAATCTCTCCCACGATCACTCCCTGGTTACAGGAATTCTTATTCTCCTTTCCAGTTCTCATTGAAAAAGCTACATAGCACTAATATTAATTTTGTAAAATAATTCACCCATAATCTCCAGACCCTAATATAATTTTTCTTATTAGCATATACTTTCTAGCTTTTGCCTTTATGAATACATATTTATTATTGCAACAGACCATATGCAAAATTTAATATTTCTAAGTTAGCATTGTGTCATGAAAATGACCTTTTTCCTGTGTAATTTCGAGATGTAATTTTAATATTTAGCTATGTTTATTCAAGTTAATGTACCATCATATCTAAAATAACTCTCCATTATTCATCATTAAAGGTTGTTTGCAGTTTTCATCATTACAGTGAGGGCTGAAATGAAGATTTTTGTGGAATGAATTTCTTGTTCAACTTCATTCCCCACCCCCAGACCCCGGCACAGAATCTGGTAGGCAATAGGCACGAACAAATATTTAAAGGTGAATTAACAAATGATACTTTTGTTTCCTTCTGATGACATTTCTTTAGGATGAACTTTCAAGAATAAGAGAGATTACTGGGTCAAAGTGTCAAAGTTCTTCACATGCACTACTTGTACATCGCTTTTTAAAATATTTATAGCAATTCTTTAAAGCTTTCACTATTATTATTACTTCAAATTTTGGTCCTCAAAATGGTGCCCTGGCGTTGTTTTAATTTGCACAGTACAATGTACACAGCGTCAGATTCTTAGTAGCTATTCTACTTGCCTCTTTCTCTCTGGAGAGAACGCATCCTGACGCAGCTCCAATTCCAGGTGCTCAGCTAGGGCTTGGTATGTAGCAGATGCTCAATGAATATTAAGCCAATGATCTGCCGAACACTTCTGACCCCTATGCTGCTGGGACATCTAAGTAAAAATTAAAAAGAGTAGTGGTTAAAGCAAACGTTCCAACTCTGCTTTCTATGTCTATTGGGACCAAGTGGGATCAGGTCTGTAAAATGGAGATATTAATACCTCTGTCTCATAGAGTTGTGATGCTCTAATATAAATATACATGAGCTAATAGAAATAAATGCCTGACTCAATGAAAACACTCAACAAAACACTCGCTTTATCTGGGCCCATTTAGCTAAGGAGTCTGCCTGTTTCCTTTATAAAATTGAATGAGCTTGCCCTGGCCGGCGTTCTCAGTGGTTAGAGCATCGGCCTGCACCCTGAGGGTCTCAGGTTCGATTCCCAGGCAAGGGTACATACCTGGGGTGCGGGTTTGTACCCCACCCCGGTTGGGATGCACGCAGGAGGCAACCAGTTGAGGATTAACAAAACAAACAAAAATTGAGTGAGCTCATAATGTGTTACAAATATTAATTTGTTGATAGTTTTACCAAATTTCGGGCAAATTTTTCATATTGTGTACTTTTAAATTTTATTTTTTTCTTATCAGATTAGTATGTTTTAAAATGTTTTATGTATTTGAAATGGTCCTTCTTTGATTTAGTATTTTTTTCCAGCTTCATGCTGAAAAGGTCCTGATCAAATGTTCCTAATTACTGTACTTTGAGTATGTTTTTAGAACTAAAATTTAAAATCTGTTTAACTCAGCCGAAACCGGTTTGGCTCAGTGGATAGAGCGTCAGCCTGCAGACTGAAGGGTCCCAGGTTCGATTCCGGTCAAGGGCATGTACCTGGGTTGCGGGCATATCCCCAGTGGGAGATGTGCAGGAGGCAGCTGATCGATGTTTCTCTCTCATCGATGTTTCTAACTCTCTATCTCTCTCCCTTCCTCTCTGTAGAAAATCAATAAAGTATATTTTTTTAAAAAAAATCTGTTTAACTCGGTAATGTAGCCAGAGTTTATTTAGGTTCATAGCATAATGTACAAACATAAATTCACTCTCCCCTTCTCAACTTACTATCTCAACACTACTAATTCACATGGTAATTACTTAAGCAATGTGTCACATACTGATCAATTCTGAGGGTTTATATGTTACCTTCAGTGTCAGTGCCATACTGCTTAGCTGGTTTTGGTTGTATAATACATCCTAATATTTAGTTGGCTAAGGCCCTCTCCATGCCTCTTTCCAGCTTCTCAGTACCACAATGATCTTACTTTGAACTATCTTTTTATTCATAATTTTTCTATTATAGTTCACATACGATATATTAGTTTCAGGTATAGTGGTTAAACATTTGTATAACTTACAAAGAGATTTCCCTGATAAGCCTAGTATCCACCTGACACCATACATCTATAGTAATAAAAGCATAATATGCTAATTAGACCAGACGACCTTCCGGACGAAGCCGGGGCTGCGAGAGAAGCATGGGTCCCAGGTGCCAGAGGGAAGCTGGTGCTGGCAGCCAGGGGAAGAAAGGCCTACTCTTGCACGAATTTCGTGCACTGGGCCTCTAGTTGTTATAATATGATTGACTCCATTCCCTATGCTGTACAACCCCATGACTATCCTGTAACTACCAATCCGTATTTCTTAAGCCCTTCACCTTCTTCACCTGAGCCTCTGTAGTCCCAGCCACCCTCTCCTCCAAGAGGACGGGGGTCATGGGCCACTGTCCACCTGCTCACACTGGTGTTTTCTTCATCTTGCACAAGCATCCCTCTGCTAATACGCGCTTATGAAAATAAAAAGGTGGGCTTAGAGGGATGATGGGAGAGAGCATATTTCTTTGTGGATGTAAAGTTTCCATCAATGAGTCTAGCCTCAGAGTCACCTGCCTGGTGCTCTGATGGGTTCGGAAATCTGCAGGGTCTGAACAGTCTACTGGATCCTTGTAGGAGTCTCCCTGTGCATAACCAAATTCCATTTCCACTAGAGGAGTTTGTCGAATGTTTGTGTTGCCAAGAATTGAATCATAAAGGCAACTGGTTCGACGGGTATAAAGATGCTTTGTGCTTTAGAGTTTCAACCTGGCAATAACAACATGATTTTCCCTTCAGGAATAGCAAGCAAAGGTATTTTTATGAAAGAGCAGCTATGAAAACTTGACATCACTGGGCGGTCCAGTTTAATCCAGTGGAGTGGACATGTGAGTAACAACTTATTTTTCCTTCTGTTTTTCTGACACTATTATTGGTACAAAAACTTTCCCCCATTCTTTCCGCATTTGTTCCCAATGAACAAAGCTCAAAGCCACTTAACAGAATTGCCTTGTGACTAGCCCAGTGGCTTTCCCTAGCTTGAATTGCTGGTTCCAAATGCTGATTATAATATTACCAATACAAAGCCCAGTAATTCAAATCACTCCCCAATAAATCAAGTTATTGACAAGTAGTGTTATGAAAAAACATGTAAAAGTAACACATACTTTAAATTTTTTTCTCAATATTTTTCAATGAGATTATTTTGATTGATCAAGGAAGAAAGAATGTGGAAGGGAGGGAGGAAGGGAGGGAGGGAGGGAGGGAGGGAGGACCCTCAGGGCTATATTAACAAAGTTTCATTGATTGAGTGGCTTAAACAACGGAAATTTATTTTCTCATAGTTTCTGAGGCTAGAAGTTCAAGACCAAGATGTCAGCAGGGTTGGTTCTTGTCAAGGGCTGCAGGGAAGATCTGTTACAGGCCTCTCTCCTTGGCTTGGACATGGTTGTCACCTCCCTATATCTTCACACGGTCTTTTTTCTGTGTCTCTGTGTCCTCATCTCCTCTTCTAAGGACACCAATTTGAATAGGGCCCACCCTAAGGACCTCATTTTAATGTTTTTGGGGTACCGTTTAATAATGTGGATTTGAGGTGCCATTTAATGCACACTTGGCATAACGGTTAATAATGCACATTTGGTGTACCGGTTAATAATTAATAATGCACATTTGGTGTACCGGTTAATAATGCACACCAAATTACCTCTTTAAAGACCCTATCTACAAACAGGAAGATACTGAGAGTTCGGACTTCAACACGTGATTTTAGGGGGCACATAATTCACCCATAACAGTCCTTGCCACCCATCAACTTGCAGTGAGAATTAAGAAATCTTTGAAGAGTAAAAGGAAATCACTCACTCATTTGAGTGAGGCATTCCTAATATTTTGACATTTTTCCTTCCCAGATTCATTTTTTGTAACGTGTAGTTTTGTTACATGACTGAAATCATACTATATATACAATTTTGATTCTAGCTTTCTCCAATTAATGTTATAAAATGAGCAGTTTACAGGTATTACACATTTAAATTTTATGTTATTTTCTCTAAGTTTGAGGATCACAGTGAATTTGCCTTATGAAAAGCATTTCATCATCTGATTCTATTTTTGCTGTCAATTTGTTTCTGTAACAAGAAATGACTTATTGAGTGTCTAAACAACTTAAGAATGAGATTCTGCTTTTTTTTCTTAACCAATATATTTTTTATAAACTGTATATCTGTCCATTTTTTTCTTTCTGGTCTTACAGCTGCCTAGGTTTTTTATTTTATTCATGCATACTGGTATTTATGGCTTTTAATAAAACATAATTCATTGCCTTTTTAAATTTTAATATAATATTTATATGAAGTTCATCTCTTTTATATTAGTTGTTTACTCTTCTCATTTTTAAATGGTTCATTAATTATTTTTCTCTGTGTTTCATTTGTTAGATTTACCAACAATCTATTTATTATGCTATGGTTTTCCAGATGTCGTCACGGTATTTATTTATTATTTCAAGTATTTTTGTATAATTGTCTAAATTTGTTTCTTCTTTTATCTTTATTTACATCCTTTTAAATTCTCTTGAAATGTTTATTCTTTGAAAATTCTAACTAAGTTCACAGATTAATTTTCTCTAAAAAATTATCTTACATACTATACTGTCACCTACTCATAAGTTTTATAAAGAAATGAAGCAATTTTACTTTTATTTTAAATATTCTGTCCTTATATCCTTAATGAATTCCTTAAATAAGAATTTAAGCAGGAGAATGAGATTGCTGGGTATTTTTTTTTCTTTTCTTCTTTTTCTAATCCTCACCGAAGGATATTTTTCCCATTGATTTTTAGCTAGTGAAAAGGAGGGAGGAGGGGGGAGAAAGAAGGAGAGAGTTAATACATTTTTTCTTCTGTAGATTATTTCTTTTTAAAAATATATTTTTTTATTTATTTGAGAGAGGAATGGAGAGGGAGAGAGAGATAGAAACATAGATAATGAGAGAGAATCATTGATCAGCTGCCTCCTGCATGCCCCATACTGGGGATCGAGCCCGCAGCCTGGGCCTGTGCCCTGACAGGGAATCAAACCGTGACCTCCTGGTTCATAGGTCGATGCTCAATCACTAAGCCTGCCAACTGGGTTAGAATTATTTCTTCAGATAAAATTCTGGGACTAGGATTAGAGAGGCAAAAACCATGAACCCCTAAACACCTTCTTGCAGATAGCGTGTGCACAGGCTCCCATAGGCTTACATTGGGAATGTCGCCCCCTGCGGCCCACTGCTTCGCCTGCATGACCTTGAGTGGCAGCCCTGTAATGCGTCCGGAAATACCAGCCTATTGCTAGGTCACTTCTTAAGGATTAGCCCAAGAGAGTCTTAAGAATAAAACACCAGCCCTGGCCAGTTTTGCTAAGTGGTTAGAGCATCGGCCCCCAGACTGGAGGGTCGGGGTTCAATTCCCGGTCAAGGGCATGGGCCTTGGTTGCAGGCTCGATCCCAGGCCCTGGTCGGGGTTCATGCAGGAGGTAACCAATCCATGTGTCTCTCAAGACACATTAATATTTCTCTCAAATCAATAAAAATGTACTTTTTTAAAAAGGGAGTGGTCAGCCTGGTTTACTATGAATAAATGTCTCTGTCCTTTGTCACAGCTTCCCTGTCTCCTTCCAGTCACTTGGCATCTCTGTGTCCCTGTGCATTTTCCAAAAGCCAGGATGCAAAGCCTCCCGACCAGTTAAACGCAGTCAGAACCTCGTGTAGAGACCATTTCTTCTCTGCGACCAGCAGCGATAATCCACGAGAAGGCTGGCTTTCCTGCCGGGGAGTGGAAATGGGCAGCAGGTGGTTTTCAGTCATTTCGACAGCACCTCATTGAGCTGGCGCCTCTTTCTAAAGCACAGCAGGAAAATTGCTCAGTTGTCAATCCATACATGCCATTTTGTAAGAATTTCCCTTAAAAGCTTGCCTAATTGATGACAAAGCCATTGGCTGCCTTTGACCACAGTTAGAGCATTAAAATAATATAATCGGTGACTTGATTTCCTGTAGATGTTTCAAATTCAGTTATGTTTTATTTCAAGAGGCCAGATTTTATGCATTGTAACGTATGCTGTGCATGGCTTTAGGAATCCATATATATATAAGGCTAATGTTCAAAGTGTCCCCTCGGGAGTTTAACCAGGAGACCAGGAGTTCAATCACTTGCTATGACATGCACTAACCACCAGGGGGCAGCTCAGAAGGAAGGAAGGCCTGGGCGGCAGTGGGCAGCTGGGGAAGGGAGGCCCCAGTCGGCAGCCAGAAGGCCCCAATCCACCTTGATTGCTGGCCAGACCTAGGGACCCTACCTGTGCACAGATTTTGTGCACCTGGCCTCCAGGTTGATTATAAAGCAGATCCTCCAGATATGATCTGGGTTGATTCTCATTCTGATCCCAAGACCAGTATACTGGTTAACATTAGTCCCACAAAAGAAAGAAAATTCTATGTACAAAGAGGCAAGAGTAAAAAAAAAAATGTTGAATTCCATGCTACAGTGAAGACATTGGGGATCATTAGGCCAAGACATATCTGAAGAATAAGTGTAAACATTTGATTCGAGGCCGATTTATTCCTCTGAAAAACAAACCCGCCACAAATGATAAACACCATGTCTGGACTCCGGTAAAATCCCAAACCCTGTTATTTAGAACTGATTGGGTGCTCTGTGGATGCTGATTTTGAGTGAACTCCAAAAATAATCATTTGAAGAAATAATTACTTCTTCTGTTTACAAATTCGATGCAGTTGGTTGCCTCATGTAACCCCTGAGTTCTCTCTCTTCTGTGGTTTTCATCAATTTTATACTTAATACCTGTTACTAAAATGGGAAAATTTTCCAAATATGATCTAGAGCTATGGCATTGATTTTAATGAGAAAAAGCATATCTTGCATCTATGTGAATAATGCATTCAGAAGTTTCCTGAAGGTCTGAACCTTTTTTGTAATCCTCTCCACTGCCCTACGTCCAGTCCTCCGGCCTTGACCCACTGGGGCTAGAGACACAAGTGAAGGCAGAGCTCTCCCCTGAGTCTATAACACCTGAATCATAAAGTTTCTTGGAGCAGAACCCCAGGAGCATGTCAGAGCCAGAGAGTTGAGTCAATTATCCAAATAGACCAGCCAATTTGAGCAGACAAATAAGATGCAAGTTAGTGATGAGGACATTTTAAAGGCCAATGTTTGGGTCAACACCAAGAGGTACAACTGCTAATCCTATGTTAATAGTATGTTTGGTTTTGTAAGAAACTGCCAGACGATCTTCCAAAGTGGCCGCACCATTCTGCATCCCACCAGCCATGGATGAGAGTCCCTGTTGCTCCACGTCCTCGCCAGCATGTGGTGATGTCTGTGTTCTTGGTACATTTTATTTTAGTATGTGTCTCATGCAATACTTGGGACGCAGTTGGAGTAAAAAAAAAAATGGCATTTGTTTACCTGAAATTCAAATTTACCTGGGCGTCCTGTATTTTATCTGACACCCACACTCTTGGGAGACAGAAGTTGGTGCTGACCTCCTGCCCTGCGACCCCCCCCCCACCCCATCCTAGTGTCCAGAGGAGCCAGCAGCCTGCAGGCATGCCCCGTTGGCTCAGTAATTGTGCAGGAAGATCGGTGGGTAAATTGGACATTGTGGAAATTTATAAACAGACGGTACATACAAACACCGTGAGATAAATTACCCATATTAGCTTTTACTTAAACTATAATTGAATATGTGAATAGAAAATTAGTGTAATGTATTGATACCATCTGGTGCTCCAATTTTATACCCGGTTTTTTCATCTGTGTTAATTTAAACAAGATTGAATTTTCCCCCATATGTGGTTTTGTTTCATTAATTACTGTTTTCATTTAGATACCATTGTATTGACCGTGATCATAGGTGCAGCTAATCATTTGTAGGTAACAGAATAAGCCAGTGTTCTTACCAGTTATACACATGCTAAGACTCGATAGTTTACCTGAATACCAGGACTGAGCACTTCCCAACAGTACACTGCCTTCCCCAGAAACGCATGTCAATAGATTTAAATTCACTCACTCGTGTATCCTTCTGTATCTCTGTTTACTGCCTACTACGTGCCAGGGACTTGCTGAGTCCTAAGGATAGAATGAGATATAGACATAGGTAGTCCCAGCAGCTGTGGCATCTCAGCCTGGCGAGAGATTCAGACCCATAAACTGATCAGGACAGTGCAATTCACTAAGAGTCAATTACAGTGCTCTGGGGACACACAGGAAAGAGTCCCTAATATGATAGAAAGAAGAAAAGTGAGTAGAGAGATAAATGAGCAAAGGAGAGGCAGTTAGAGAAAATGAGCCAAGAGGCCGCAGGAAAAGGCTTTTAACACAATTCCTGGCTCTATTGTTCAGCTGAGTGCTTTAGACGTGTACAGGACTAGAAGCACATTCAGAGATTTTCATACACACATCAACGTTTCTGCCTTAAACTTGTGTTGCTATGGTGTTAGTTTTATAAGACAAAGAAAGGCTGTAAAATGTTCCAGGGTAAAGGAGGCTAGCGATCTGTAATTGAGTACAAAGCCTGACCCTGGGCCGGATCCCATAGTGGAGGGAGATGCTGTGAAGACCAGAATTGGGTCAACTGACAAAACAGGAACAGGAGCAGTGGGTTAAGCTATTGCATCCTGTTACGTTCAGGAAGCTGCTAACTGTACTGTGTTATGTAAGAGAATAGCCTTATTCTTAGGAAATACAGACTGAGGTGTTCACGTGTTAAAGACCATGATGTACGTGACTTATCTTCAAGTGCATGTGCCTGGGTTGTGGGCTCGATCCCCGGTGTGAGGCGTGCAGGTGGCGGCTGATCAATGTTTCTCTTGATGTATATATTAACATATATGTGTGTGTACATATGGAGAGAGAGTACAAATGACAAATGATGAAGGAAATAAGGTAAAATGTTAGCAATAGGTGAAACAGGGCACAGGATACCTGTGTTCTCGGTATTCTTTTTTTAAATTATATTTCCATTGATTTTGAGAAAGAAGAAGGGAGAGGGAGAGGGAGGGGGAGATATAATGTGTTGTCCCCTTGGTCGGGGACTTGGAAGAAGTGTTGTTTTGAAATTCAAATTTATCTGGGTATCCTATATTATATCTATACTAGAGGTCCAGTGCGTGAAATCACGCGGGACCCAGAGTCCCGCCCACCGCTGCTGCGGGACCCATCAATGCACCTCCTGGTGACCGGTCATTTGGTCGCTTCGGCATTACGGCGTTATGGCCACTGGCTTTTTATAATATAGATTGTATCCTATATTATGGCAAACTTCCCAGTAGGTTCTCAACAAGTATTTGTTGCATTTATGAATCAAATTAAAAATGAATGAAGCTTACCAAGTGCTTCCTACATCCTTTCCATCTCATTGCCCTCTCCCACAGGTGTGTAAGAGTTTGACGCACTCACCCCTTTTCTCTGGGGTTTCTAGGGATGTCACCTTTGCCCCAGGGGGAAGTTATGCTAACAGAGTCAGAGAATATAAAAGGTAAAGGTTTGCATGTCAGATGGGAAAACTGGAGGAATCACTGCTCAGCCAACACTTTCTCCTCCATCTAGTCTAGGCATGGGCAACGGAGAGAGGAGGCAGATGACAGTTGTTCCTGAAAAGAGGGGCCTATTTTCCCACCTGGTGGAATACTGGGTCCAGAGGACCAGGAGGGTTCCCAGGTAGATGGGGGAATCCAAAAAGTGAGGAACCCTCTGTCCTCCTATCTGTCCTGCTCCGTGGGAGCCTGGGTTCACCAGCCATTGCTGTGCAGCAGTCGCCCCCGGATCTCTTGGCATACAGCACTAGGTGTTTATTTTTGCTCGCAGGTCTGCAGCTTGGTCGTGGTGGCTCTGCTTTAGCCTGTGGGTCTCTCTGCACTGTGGTCTCTTTGAGAGTTGTTCTCTGTCTTTTCCAGGGGTTGCTGAGAGCCCTCAGGCATCAGCCTCTGGCCCCGGCTATGCAAAAACCAGGAGGGAAACTTCATGGGTGAATGAAGCCACTTCCCCTGTAGAAGCCTGGTAAAGGATCCCAACCGAGACCAGCGGAGTCCAGAAGAGTGTCTCTCCGGAGAGGCTTTGAGAACACACAGCTCGCCGCCTCCAGGCAGCCCCCCGGGAGTGCTGCTCAGGAGGAGGAGAAAGGCTGGGGCAGTTGCTGGCTCTGGGGCTGGCAGGTGAGAAGCTGCTGGTGGACTCCAGCTGCAGCCTTCCAGTTTGACCGCCTCCATTAACACTCTATGTATCATGGCTCTGCACTGGGCTTTGTCAGCCGCTGAGTCAGTGGCGGGAGTATTTAATTAAAATCTCTGTGGCGCTGTGGAAATGAGAGATTGGGAAGCCAGCCAAGCTCCCCAGCCCTTCTCCCTCGCTGGTCCTTCTGTGCAGACTGCCAGGCCGGGGCCTGTGACCCGCCCCCCCCCCCCACCCCCCGTCCTCTCTCACCGGGCAGATGGCACAATTGAGCTTCGAACATCAAGAGGGTGGCGCTGGAGCGTTTGACAGCTGTGCACAGGAATGGAGGGGCAGCTTCTGTTTCCTTTGACAAATCATTGCGGGGAGGCTGGTGGCCACAGAGAGAAGGGAAGTACTGTTGTTACTAGACTGCATGGGACCTGCTTCCAAGGGTGATGTGCACCAGGGAGAGTGGAGGATGGAGAAGCCAAGGATCCTTTTTCTTAGGAGTCTGAGCTGAGACTGGCCCAAACCCGCCTGGTGAAGCCTCTGGGAATCTGGGCCACGCAGGTGGTCCAGGCCAACATCAAACAGCCCTTCTCGCTTTCTAAGCCCAAACCAAGAACTTGGGGTTTGATGGACCCCAGTGCACAGCACACGGCAGAGGGGAGAGTGTTGCTCACGTGTGCCCTGGAAGAGAAGACAGGGCTGGAGAGGTGCTCAGGGCGCCAGCTGCGCCAGCCACTAAGGTAACTGAATGATATGAGATGGCGAAGAGGAGGGCCTCCCAGCATTCCGCATTTGAGCCCCATGACCTTTGCATAGGACACCCTGGGGAATAAGAAACCAGCCAGCAGTCATTCTGACACTTCTGTACATTTCTAACTCCTTACTTTATTGTTCAATTGCTTCTCAAGTCTAACCAGCCTCCGTACTTCACACGGACTATTTCCAGGAGGGTCTGTCCTCAGATACCCTCCTTCCCCTCACAAATCCACTTGTGCAAACTGGATGAATAGCAGCGATGAGAAATAAAAAGTGGCTCTGTGGGGTGGAGAAGGTCCTGTGCAAAGGGCTTTTGAGTGTTGAGCACCCTGACAGCTCTCTCAGCCGAGAGTGGACTTACGGCGACACTCCTCACTGGTGCTCGTGTGCCATAGGACAAGGGTCTCAAGGTCTGGGCTGTTCCTACTAAATGTTGTCTTGCTAAATGTTAAATGTTAAGATGCAGCTGCAAACAGGATGAGCTTGACAGTGACTCAACCAGATAAGTGTAACCAACTGCAAAGAGGAAATCAATGTGTAATTGACCAGATAGTATAAGTAAGCAATGGGTAAGCTTCCCTTCCCGAGGACAGAGCTGCCTGCACCTGCTGCAGGTCAATAAAACCACCTTGCCACGACAACCGCGGCTCACACAAGGTGGCGAGCCCCGCATGGCCACTCCCTAAGCCAAATCTGTCCCCAACATTTGACACATTACAAACCATCTATAAAAATAAGACTTGAGTCCTGTCTGGTTTGGCTCACTGGTTAGAGCATCAGCCGGCATACCAGAGGGTCTTGGGTTCAATTCTTGGGCAAGAGTATGGGCTTCAGTTGCAGGCTCAATCACCAGCATTCAGGAGGCAACCAATCGATGTGTCTCTCTCACATCGATGTTTCTCTCTCTGCCTCTCCCCCTCCCTTCCACTCTATCTAAAAGCAATGGAAAAATATCCTCGGGTGAGGATTAAAAAATAATAAGACTTGTGACACTGCAATGATGTCCATGTAAAATGAGCTTAGCAGAGTGTCAGCTGTTTCATCAGTGAAGGTGAATACAGGTCAAGGTGTTCGCTTCCCAGGAGCACAGACAGGTGCTTTTCTAAGATTCTCTGTGAGTTGTGTCCATAGCCACTAGGCTTCCCTCCCCCTGACAATATCCATCTCACTGTCCAGTGATTCCTCATAGCGCCTGACTTCCTTGCCTGACTGTGCCTTCTGCTCATCACTGCATCTGAGGCCTCTATAAAGATTTCTGAATGTTGTTCACATCACCAAGGAGGTGTGAGGGAGAGGATGTGGCTTTTTAAAAAGACCCACGTGATTCCCAGCTCTCTAACCTTTTGGTGCCTTCATTTCCTCAACTGAAAAATGGGCACGTTATTCTAACCTTGAAGGATAATCATGAGGATCAAATCGACATTCACTATGTCACTTCTGACTCATTCTTTTTACTCTCAATCCAGCTATTTACAGTGTGCATATTTTTCTTACTATGTCCTTCCAAAGTGATATCTATAATAACAAAAGCATAATTGGCTAATTAGACCCTGGACGTCCTTCCAGACGACCTTCCGGACGAAGCCAGGGCTGCAAGGGAAGCCCGGGTCCTGAGTGCCAGAGGGAAGGAAGCCAGTGCCAGCAGCCGAGGGAAGGAAGGCCTACTCTTGCACAAATTTTGTGCATTGGGCCTCTAGTAACAAATAAAATGGTTTCCCCAGCATTTTAACTTATTGGATAAAATCCCAGGGTTTCATCTGGTTAAGACCAATATTTTATCTGTTTAGCATCTGCAAGACATTGACAGTGTACTTCTGTCTGCTTTTTATTCAGCATCCTAGGGGGAAAATCTCATAGCACTGTGAACGTAGCTTACTGTATTTATCCAGAACTGAAATAAGTAAATAAAAGTAGAAATAAATCACAGCCACAACACAGCAATTGCCTCTGGATGCCCTGTGTTTGGACATAGCAATGTTTTGTATAAGTCTTAACTGCTTCTTCTTTTAAGTGAAATTACAAATAAATGCCATACTTACCAAGCATAAACTATGCAATTTCTTCCCATTATTCAATGCTGGATGAAACAGTGCAGTGAGAGTTCCTCGGGAGAAAATGAGCCGTTCTTGACAGGAAGAAAACTAGAAGCATGCCACTTGTCCACAATCCGCAAGATTTGGCTCAAAGTGTTAATGCTTTTAATTCCCATTTGAGTAGCAATGGGAACAAGCAATTAGTGGTCCATTTCCTGTTCTGGGGGTTTGAGCAAGGGCCAAGCAATCGAGGGGTGTTATTCTGACTCCAGAAACAGTTCGCACAGAGGAGAGAGCTTTGCAGGCGCTAGGAGCACTTTATTTTTTGACGTTTGTTATTCCTTGAGTTAAAAGGTGTGTCAGAGCGTAGGATGCTAAAAGGAAGGCAAGAGTCCTTACTTCCGCCCCAGGAACTCAGCCTTGGTCAAAACTCTCCCTCCATCAGTGGTGAGAAGACAGGGGATAAAGACCAATGTTTTTGTGCCTCTTACACTGTAGTACGTTTTTATAACGGATGTGCACTTCCTAGAGGCAGGGCAGGGAGGATGGGTCATCTGGACTCATGTCTACTTTGCCAATTCTTCCCACAGGAATCGCCTCCCTGTTCTGGCTCTCAGCCCCCCAACTATACAATGGAAGACCTGGAAGAGAGGCTCTGTATGTGTGTCGAGATCTATGCTTCCGCAGTTCCAGGAAGCGACATTTCCGCTGGCCAAGCATATTTGCCCGAGAATTCTCTCAGTGGTGATGAAAAAATCATATTTAGATTTTTATTGATTTCAGAGAGGGAGAGAGAGAGAAACATTAATGATGAAAGAGAATCATCCATCAGCTGCCTCCTGCACGCCCCCTACTGGAGATCGAGCCAGCAACGGGGCATGTGCCCTGACCTGGAATCGAACTGTGACCTCCTGGTTCATAGGCTGATGCTCAACCACTGAGCCATACCAGCTGGGACATTTTTTGACTTAAATGTGGCGAGGATAAGATGAAAGTCAGTGACTTCAAACCTGGTTGCACATGAAGATTATCTAGGGAGATATTTTATTTTTCATTACACACTTTTATTGAAGCATGACTTACACTGATGCAGAAAAGCATACCAACCTGTGTGTTTTCACGAAGTGAGCACAACCCTGAACCTAGGTGGATTGAGAAATAGCACATCGCCGGCTCCCAGGGAGCTTTCAAAGCCCAACTCCCCAAGTCCTAGTGGACCACTGAATCAGACACAATAGGCTATGAACCAGGGATCATTATCTTTGCAGGCTCCCGGCTGACGCTATCATTTGCAGACCTCTGAGGCAGACGTCATTAATTTGTTACTGTTGTTCAAATAAATAGGAGGGCTCTGATCATCGACATGGGAAGGACAGACTGCATCAGCGTGTCAGCCTGTCGGAAATCTTGTCAACCTGGAATAACCATCCCACAGGAAGAGGCTCAGCCCCAGCCCAGACATTCTGCTTGGAGCCTTATGCGCATTCTTCCTAATCCCCACAATGACCCTGCAATGCTTGTGTTAGAGTCTAACCCAGGGGTGGGCAAACTTTTTGACTCCAGGGCCACAATGGGTTCTTAAACTGGACCGGAGGGCCGGAACAAAAGCATGGATGGAGTGTTTGTGTGAACTAATATAAATTCAAAGTAAACATCATTACATAAAAGGGTACGGTCTTTTTTTTTTTTTTTTTTAGTTTTATTCATTTCAAACGGGCCGGATCCAGCCCGCGGGCCATAGTTTGTCCACGGCTGGACCCCTTTGGGGGTTGAACGACCCTTTCACAGGGGTCGCCTAAGACCATCAGAAAATATATATAATTACGTATTGTTTTTGTGATTAATCACTATGCTTTCATTATGTTCAATTTGTAACAATGAAATTGGGGGTCACCACAGCATGAGGAACTGTATTAAAGGGCCGTGGCATTAGGAAGGTTGAGAACCACTGTTAGACTCTTACTTGACGGATGACGTAACCAAAGCTCGGAAGGGTTCAACAAAGTACATGAAATCATGCAGTCAGTGTTAGGTTTAAAAGTCGGTCAAACGCAAAGGTCTACAGTCTTTCCAGCCACCTTGTCCCACAGACTTCAACCTAAGGTGAAAACCTGTTCCAACACAACCAACACACAACCGCTGAATACACGCCGGGGTGTGTAATGGCTGACACAGGTGGTGGGTTCATCATATTTTTCAATCATTGCCTCAATTCCAGCACAGGTTAATTCTCACTGTATTGTGGAGTTTCTATATAAAACTTCCATAACTGTATCTGCTTTTTGAGATCAGATAAAGGTGTTTCTCCATTCATAGGATTTATAGAGGAATGCCTTCACTCTAGAAATGCAGTTTTGGTCAAATGGAAGGGTGAGGAGCTGCACATATTCTTTTATTGACTGGAATTTTCGTTATAGCGGTTCTTGTTGGAAAAAATGTTAGCTATCTTTTAGGGCTTAACAGGGTTACATAAATGCTCCCCACACACATACCCAGTTGTGTTTAATTTTGTGGTTAATTGTAGAAGCAAATAGAATCGATATTCCATAAAACCCTTTGAAATTCACAATAGACTCTCCCACAGATTCCCCCCCACCCCCTACCATCACTTTGTTTTATTTTATCATTCTTTTAGTTTTCATATTTTGGGGCTGGAGGTTAGTACCTTCCATCTGACATGTATACTCTTTTTTATTGTTGTTAATCCTCCCAAAAGGATATTTTTCCATTGATTTTTAGAGAAAATGGAAGGGAGAGAGAGAAACATCGATGTGAGAGAGACAAATTGATCGGTTGCATCCAACACATGCCCCACCCAGGGGCAGGGATCAAGCCTGCAACCGAGGTACGTGCCCTTGACCAGAATTGAACCCAGGACCCTTCAGTCCATGGGCCGATGCTCTATCTATTGAGCCAAACTGGCTAGGGCTGACATGCATCCCCTTAAAAGAAATGACAAAGGTGGAAAGGATTGAGGTCAGAAGATGGATCAAATCACGTCTTCTCGCAGCTAACCAAGACCCCGATGTTGTAATGACAGATACTAACACAATTAGATCTAGCGGAGGAAGCTGAAATCGAGGCCTGATTCAGAGCGAATGGCAGTGACTCACTCATGGGATGACACGCCACCTTTTCTTGGACAACAGATCTGAACTAGGGCCATCTTGTTCCCCAGAGGAGGTTTGTCACTGTCTGGAGACCTGGCTTGTCCTATGAGGGAGGGGATCTGCTGGCATCTATTGGGTGGAGGCCAGGGACACTGCTAAACATCTGAGAATCCACAAGGCAGCCCCCCACCCCCCGCCCCACAACAAAGAACTACCCGGTCTCAGGTACCAGTGGTGCCCAGCTTGAGAGCCTAGTTTAGGAAACGGTAATAAATCTCACGCGGAGACCAGATTTTCTGTAAACACAACGGGAAAGACTACGTTCTTTCTCCTTGGATTGCGTAACATGGTACTAAGGAGGCCATACATCTGACGGGTTTGCTTAGCTGCTAAATCAGTCCCCCTCGGGGCTGCACTGGAAAATGGAGCTAAGAGGAACCGCTTCCGCTGTAGGGCTCGGGTTATTAAGCCTCTCTAATCTCCTCTACCCCAGCACTCCCCCTTCCCAACCAACCTCCTCAGAGGGCAGCATTTGCTATTCTAATGAGAAATAACACACAAGCTAAAAAATGATAGCAGTGCAAAAATCATCTCTTCAGCAAAGTTAATTTAAGTGTATAAAATCTCAATTGAAAAATCCCTATTTTTTTTTTTTTTTTTTTTTTAGGACTCTAACTTGGAATACATGTGGCTGCCATGGTGTCCCTAGGAGCTAGTTGCTAAGGAAACCAAAAGCCAACCCACTGCTGATGCGCTCCATCCCTATGGAATTTCGTTATGGCCCATCAGTCATTTTGAGGGTTAGAGACACCACAGCGAACAAAATGATGACTTTATCTGTTTATCCCAGGAGAACAGTTTCAAGAAATAGATTTACCCAATGCCATCAGATTATCTAATGACCCCTCCTGGTAATGAGACAGAAAATGGATAGCACTCACAGAAATGCTATGTCTGAATACATTTCCAAATTCTTAATACTGTGATTGTAAAAAATGCAAAGTATACTTTCCGATAGGTTTAAAGACTATAACCACAATAATAATAATGGGCAATGCCAATTATATACTGCATATAAGTGGTTACTGTGTGAGGCAGAGTGCATTAACTTAAATATAACCCTTGCATAGTTGCTTAAAAACTGATTTTAAAAATCCCATGTAACTCTTCCATAGTGTGCCAGGCACAGGAAGTGGGGTGTGTGTGTGTGTGTGTGTGTGTGTGTGTGTGTGTGTGTGTATGTGTGTGTATTCCTCCTAGTATGACTACACTTGGAATACTGTAACAATGGCCAGGGAGAGTTGTCAATGTGACCAAGATGACAATGTGTAGAAGAACAGTTGTCAGAAATTGGAATAGAAAAACCTGGCCCTTCTGTGGGCCTGCTTGGCTTCCTCACAAGATGGCAGCTGGATCCCTAAGAGAGAAAAAGACAGATGGGGGAGGGAGGAGAGAGAGAGAGAGAGAGAGAGAGAGAGAGAGAGAGAGAGAGAGAGAGAGACTGACTGTCTGGTGGTAGCTTGGACTTCCTTTTCTAACTTAGTCTTGGAAGCCGGCTGTCTGGGTTCTACTCATGGAGACCATCGCAAAGCCTGCCGGATGGATGTCAAGGGGAGGGAGTACAGACCCTATGGTCATGAGGAGTCTGGATATCACATTGTGAGAACATGTGGAAGCAGGTCTACTGACGCAGCTGCCTTTGGAAAGTAAACTCTGTCCCAGAGAACATGTGATTTGTGTGTTTGGAAAGACACTCGGGCTTCTTTGAGGAGAATGAATTATTGGGGGTGAGGGTGGAAATGGAGCCTGGCCTGGTGGCCCAAGCAGTCCTGGGGAGAGATGGTGGCTTCGACTGTGGTGGAGGGAATGCATCTAAAAAGCAGGAATGGAATCAGGACTGAGGACTCCGTTCGGACACATCAAAGACCTAATTAGCTCTGAAGTCTAAGGGGAAGAATGAGCAAGGGTGAGTGTGCAGAGATGCTTTTCTCACCTTCCAAGGTGCAGCGGGGCCTGACCCTCGATGGGACCACGTGGTATATTTCCTCCCACTCTCTTCCAAATGCGTGGGCCTCGCTATGGCAGGCTACCTAAGGGCGGGCTTTTGGTTTGTTACATTATTATCATTATTACCAGCACTCGTCCTTGGAATGGGTGTTTTGGGAGAAGAACCCTATGCTATGTGAGAGCTGTGGCAGACCAGCAGAGAGTAGCTCACGTTGGTGGGGAAGAAAAATCTGGAAGGTGGTCTCCGTTCCTCCGGAGTGCCTGCAGGAAGCCTGCTTTGGAGACACAGGCTGGAGTCAAAACAAGTGCCCCTGACTTGGCAGGGGTTCCAACACCTGCTCCTCTCTAGCCACACCAGCTGTGTCCCTTAATGAGCTTTGGGGGGGAAATGCTACCCACACCCATGGACCGTGCATGTCAGTAAAGTCAGATCCCATCCTCTTCCCTGGGCCCTGCATCCCAGAACTCTTATAGTATCTCCTCGTTCCTGCCGCAGGTCACAGAGCAAAGAGAGCTGGCATTGACACCAGGCACACCACGCTCCAATCTCAGCTCTGCCACTTACAAGTTGTTTGACCTTGAAATAGTTCTTCAACCTTTCTGGGTCTGCTTCCTTCTCCACAGAATGACGACGAGAATCCTGTCTCCTGGGGTTTATTGTAAAATTAAAGGAAACACCAAAAGAGTAACAGAGTCTGACACATAGTAAGTGCTCAATAAACTGTAGTGATAACTATGATATATTAAAGGATGAGAACGCCACACATTTAGAAATTCACTGCTAAACTCCCACAGCTAGCGCCACGTGTCCATTATACAACTACCGGCACTGCCCGCTGGCTGTGGTCATGTCACATCTTTCCATGGCTCAGTGACCTAACATTTAGAAGACAAAACTTTCACATCAGGAGCAAGTTGAAAAGTCAGTAAAACCCCAGAGAGCACTTAGGCACAAACCGACTTAAATGAGCGCGGATTTCTCAGTTTGGCCTGCTGGCTGGATGCGTCTACATTCTGCCTGAGCAAAGCTATGCTAGCCCAGAGGTTGCTGCAAGTTCACCAGTGCTACATGCACGTCACACACTTGGGAAGAGCTGAGCTTTCAAAAGCTGACATGTTTGTACCATCACCACAGCCTGGAGCAAACGGGGGTCTGAGAAACACTTGCGAGCCTTCAGGGGCTAATGAGAGAAGCTATCACAGACCTAAGCCTCCAGGGGACCCCGGGCGTGGAGTGTGTCATACGGGTCATCAGCGTATCGGCGCTGGAAATTCCCTGATGGTTGCTTTTATTTCTTAACTTCCCTGTCCTCATCTTGTATCACAATGCTCAGTGCACTCTAACAGTGTATCCTGAATGATGTGTCAAAATTAGTCTTTTCTGGGAGCTTCCCCTGGTACAACACCCTGATCTGAGATCTTGTAGCTATGTGACCACATTTGTGTTTCTTTAAAAAAAAATTATATATATATATATATATATATATATATATATATATATATATATATATATTGATTTCAGAGAGGAAGGGAGAGGGAGATAGAAACATCAATGATGAGAGAGAATCACTGATCGGCTGCCTCCTGCACGCCCCCTACTGGTGGGGGTCGAGCTTGCAACCGAGGCATGTTTCCTGACCAGGAATCCAACATGGACCTCCTGGCTCATAGGCGGGCGCTCAACCATTGAGCGACACCAGCCAGGCTTAAATTCTAATTTTATATTTTTACACTAAAACCTAGGCATTCTATGATATTATCAAAATATTTAACAGATATTTGAGTAGCTACATGGCTTAATTCTAATTTGTTTCATGTCACCCTTATTTTTGGAAACAGTTTATTTCCAAATTCCAATATTATAAACAGCATCGCAATGAACGTCTTCAGCAGAAAACTCTTCATTTCGGTTCATTTCCATCCACAGAACCCCGGAAACAGGATTTTATGTAAAATTACAAATATGTTCAAGACTCCTGCAATGTGCGCCCCGCTCTTTTCCCAAAGGGTCAGAGTCGCTTTGCATTCCTGTGCTGAATGTGTCTGCGTCACCATGTCAGTCTCCAGTGTCGAATATTCTCATTTTTTACAGTTCCATTACTCTGATTGCTTAAAAATAGCATCTCATTGTTATTCTCATTTCCATTTCCCTGCTAATGAGTGAGGGGGAAAAAGTGCTCAAATGTGTATTAGCCATTGATACGCCGGCGTTTTCAACGGTCTTTGTTCCTTTCCCCTTTTGTTTATGGGGAAATTAAGGCTTCCATTACTACCTGTTGGCATGAGCTCTTTCCTTATTAAGGATATTGCCCTTTGTCCTATTTGAAGCGAGTATTTCCCCTGGTTTATTTGCCTGGCAAGCAATTTTGAGTTCGCAGGCCGATGCTCTATCCACTGAGCCAAACCGGTCAGGGCCTGGCAAGCAATTTCGAGAGAAACTGTAATTTGTATATAAAATACCTACTGAGTTTCTGCCTTTGTTATTTCTCCTACCCCTTCTGAGACCAGAAATTTCTCCCCCCAGTCCTTGGTCTAGATTTGATCACTCTTTATTTACGCTTACAATTTGGATGATTTGTATGTGTTTAAACAAGCTCCATTCTCCGAGGTCAGCCACCCTCTATACTGCTGGGATTTAATAGGAAGTTTTAATTCATATTTTGTCTGCCTCTTCTGCTTGGGAACTCTATTACAGCTATGATTGGCCATTTTAATAAGAGGCTTCTGTTCCAAGGCAATTATGTAAAGGATACAATTGGAAACATAAATAATGAAGAATAAATGCTTTTCCTCTCACTTCATTATTCAGATAGAGAAATAACAATTTTTACCCAAGCATGAGACCTGCCCCAGTTTTAAACAAATAAATTTGCTACATATATATATATATATATATATGTATATATATATATATGTATATATATATATATATATACACACACACACACACACACACACACACACATTTCTTTTGCCTGGGTTCATGGTAGAAATAAATTGAAGTTTTGAATGATTAAATCTACTGTTTTCTAGGTAACTAGGCACAGTATCTGGCATCTGCAAGATGAATTCTATCCAAAGGGTTTCTTTGCATTGTTAACCAAAAATGCCATGACAAGGCTAGAATAATTTTACGATGCAGAAGGAAACGCCAGGCAAACTCCCCGAACAACAGGCTATTTGTCACACTTTGCAGAGGTGATGCCAGTGCACACTGTTTTGATCCGCTTGACACAGTCAATAATCTTCCAGAAGTTTTTGTCACAGACTCCTTTCAGCCGTTTATCCGGCACAACAATGTAATCCATAATCACAGCTATTTCATGTGCCTTCTATGCAAAGCCCAGCAGTCCTTTCCCGAGGCTTTCCGTCTTCCAGGCAAACCGGGGAAAGAAAATAAATGCTTGGCAGTGAAGACCTGCCCAGTGGCCGGGAGGAGCAGTCAAGGAGCTGAGAGCTGAAAACAAGGCGAAGATATGTACAACGCAGTCCAGGGTTTGGGCTTGCCGGGGAAATGATTTGTTGTCTATCATAGGCTCCGATGTCGGAGACCGAAAGGCCTTTTGTGAGCATTCATTTAGTCTACCTCTGCTTTTAGCCACAATCAATAAAACGTTCTAAATCTATAGGCAGATCTTAAAGATCAAAATGCAATATGGTGAAAAAACTAAAGGCGATGTTTGAGGTCATTATTTCCTTGGGCGGTCATGTAATTAACCCCAAGCCTGGAATCTTTTCTGAATAGAAGGTTATTTACACTTACTGGCTGGGTTCCTGAGGTGTTTAATGGGATACTGTAGGTGAGACTACTTGTTCTGTGTTAACCATAAATGTCACTAATTCTCTCCCTCCTTCACCCCTTTATACCAGAGATTGGGAGAGACAAGCCGTCAACTTGTCTTGACCGTGTCAAGTTCATAACTTGGGGGATATCAACATATTTTAATATTTACCAGCCTCAGATGCAAACTTCCTCCATGCCCAAATTAACTTCTTCACGATGTAGCCTGAGCTCTTTCCCTCGGGTTTATTAGCCAATTGAGTTGTAGAACAGAGAGGAGCAAACTCAGCAAGATCACCTTTCATCTGACGTTTCTATGGACTTGAGAGCTGCCATTCACAGTGGCTGACTTGCCAGCAGAAAACTATTGCCAACTCAGGTCATTGTCTCTGAACTTGTCCTTTAAAACCAGACATCGAGGTCACGAAGGTTGGGGAAAGCTTAACATTACCTGAGAGAGTGGCTAAGGCAATCCCTGGCACAAAACTGGCAACCAAGCAAAATCAGTGCAAAAAAAATCAATGATTCTTTTCCTACCTACCAATAACAATAAAAACAAACAAATGAATAAATGAAACGTTATGATAGTGTGATAGTTGAGGTTACTGTTCATCAAATATTTACATCCTTCCCTTTCCCACTGTGGGTAACATCTAGCCTATGCTATGGATGTTGGGGTCACCAGTGGAACATTAGCAGATGTGACGCAAGGAAGGGGAATTCCTTTGGATGGTGAGCTGGATATGGGCTCTCCTAAGGGGGTTTGATCTTCCCCCTTAGAACAGGAAGGAGGTGGGCAATGGATGGTAGAGACTGGTGCTCAGCGAGGATGCAACATGCAGAAGGGGTGGCCCCTGTCAAGGTCAGGTGTAGGGCTTTTCTCAAAGCACATTGAGCTTCTGCGCAGCAGGCAGGGCGCGGGACTGAACGTAAGTGGGGTTTTACCAGGCAGGCAAGTATCACAAAGAGGAAAGGGGAGGAGGAGTTGAGTTAATAATCCACTCAATAGGTTTATGATGTGGGAGAATTAGTTCAAACATATGTAAGCATTCTGCAAATTGTTCTTCCAAAATTAATTTTTTTTACTACAGTAGTCAGAAAGATCAAGTTGTGCTATCTCATAAGCCTATGAACCTATGGTTAGTTTCATTGTTGATATTAAGCACATGTATATTCATTCTATTTCACAATGCCATTAGCAGCATACCACTGCAGACAAAACTGCATAAATCTTACATTAAACTGATGACAACCTAATTGTATCAAGATAATTATGTCTTATAACAAGAAACATTACAGATGTGCTAATAGATAGTAGAAAATGCAATAACTGGCTGAACTAGTCTATCAATCTTCATAAAGCACAAAGGTCAAAAATCAAAGAGAATCAAAACTCTTTCTCAGCCTCAACTCCACGGGCAGCACTTTCTTGTTATCAAGGAATGTTCTTTGGAATAAACTGTGTTTGAGTCTTCTTTCCTTCCTCCCTTCTTCCCTTTCTCCCTCCTCCCCCTCATTCTTTCCTTCTCTTACTTTTTTAACTTTCTGTTTCTGCATCTTTCCCTCCCTCCCCCCTCCCTCCCTCCCTTCCTCCCTCCCTTCCTTTCTTTCCTTAATATTCAAACTTAACATTAAAAAAGAAAGAGAAAGCCCAACTGTGAACTTGAGCTGTCCGTGTGTGCTCAATCCACCACCTTCCCTCTGCTCTCCAGAGCATCATTCTGATCATATCACTTCAGAACTTGGAGAGTTACCATGGTAACCGTTTTCCAACCTTTCCGTCCGAAAAGAATCCCTCCTGCCCTGGGAGAAATCCCCTGCACAGTAGCCATCCCGCTGTGTGCTCCGCTCTGGTTTATGTCTTCACCCCTCATCTGCCCTTAGACTTAGGTCAGGAACCTTGCCAATGCCCTATGACTTGGAACAGCATCCAGCTGATTCGGGGTGGGCCTGGAGCCCGCTCTCCTCGGTCCCTCTTCCCACCCCTCCCTCACCTGCCTTTACAGTGTGCAGGTTCAGTCCAGGGGGGAGGGCACACAGCAAAGTCTCTTTACAAAAAGACCTGGATTTTTAAAAAACTGCTGCCCAGGTGTTAAGGAATGAAGTCCCTGTCCTATACTAGCATTTGACAGATGCCCTCCACCATGAAAGGAAAGCTCCTTCTTTATTGGTTTGCCAACCCCAATCGCCTGCCACTAACAAGAGGAAACGTGTTACATTTGGCACAAAGGAAGGCTGCTACGACTGGAATTCTGTACATGTCAGCCAAGAGGAAAGTTGCTTTGCTAGGTTGGTGGATGGATGATGCCTCACTTACCCCTCTGCTGCCTTCGTACTGTCCACATCCCTTCTTCCCATCACTGTGGTCCAGCGTTTGCCTATAACCATAGAAAGAGATTATCACTTAATGGTGAGGTGATATGCTAATTTGGTCTCTGACATGGACAGCAATTTCTTTGTATGGCTCACGTTTTACAAAACTCAGGGGCCTGTCTGATCTACTTCTCTCTCCCCAGAAGTCAAGGAGAGGGTATGAGACTCAGCCATGGGTACTACTTCTATATTGAATGAAGTACTTTAGGTTTCACTTGCAAACCAAGTTAAACATTGAAACAAAGCTACAATGAAGTCCATGATGCACATGACCATGATTGTATGTCCATTAATACAAGTTTGGGCTAATCTGGTGGGTCATTCGTAAGTAGAAATGCAAGGAAATGTACTACACGTTTAAATAAATTGTCTTCAAGGAATCAGAGCCCAAGATAATAGTGACAGTGACAGATAATCATCCATGTTGAGATTGACAAACCGGAATAGCAAAATCAAAAGGGAGTAAATGACTACCTTAGAGTTTTTACAGGACTTTAAATCAAGAGAATTTTTCATTCTCTGTCTTATTTGGACAATGAGATGTGGAATTAGGGTAGCTTTCACCCCCAGAATAAGAAAAATAAAGAGCGGTAATCATTGTTGGCCACATTATCTGCTTTTCCTACTTTAGAAAAGCTTACATAAGATACTGCTAAGACAAAACACTGGGCTGTCAGATGCAAGTGCTTCCCACGGAGAAGATGAATGCTTGGGACTCTGTGGGAAGGTTTGAGAAGAGGGCTTGTTGAATACCTGTGTGACTGACAGGACATTATATTGAGTTTTATGCGGATAAAAGCTGGTGAGACACTTTAGAAAATTGGATGGCATTTCAGGATTTAAAAAAAAAACGTTTTAAGGGGCACAGGTGGAGAAATTATCTTGCCTATTCATCCCTTTGTTAACAGTGGAAAAATGTCTTGGCTTAAATATTATAAAACCACGAAATGGGAAAATGGAGCCACTGTAAAATTTGGATAACAGATAACATTTAAAACCAGGAGAGTATTATGCTAAGTGAAATAAGCCAGTCAGAGAAAGACAAGTATTACTAAAACTACCATAATTATTAGCAAAAAAATATACAGAGAGACAAACAAATTGATAGACCAAGCTACAAATCCCAGGATGTGTGACTGAGATGTATGGATGTATGTTTTTCTCCAGACCCTTCCTGACTTCCTTTGGGAACATATGTAATTAGCTATTTCCCTTCTCTGTCGCATTCTGCATACTATCACCACCATCTGGGTAAATGAGTCTAGAGAGGCCAACATTAATGACAGGAGGACTGGGAAATCTGTCTTTATTAAATAGGAAACAGGCCGAGCCGTTTGGCTCAGTGGGTGGAGCGTCGGCCTGCGGACTCAGGGGTCCCGGGTTCGATTCTGGTTGGGGGCATGTGCCCTGGTTGCGGGCACATCCCCAGTGGGGGGCGTGCAGGAGGCAGCTGATCTCTCTCATCGATGTTTCTGGCTCTCTGTCCCTCTCCCTTCTTCTCTGTGGAAAATCAATAAAATATATTAGAAAAAAATAGGAAACACAATAGCTGAGAGGGTCAAAATGGAGAAATAAACTACGGTGAGGAGAAGGCTGATAAGAATCAATTGCCTAGATTTACAAACATTTAGAATTATTTAAAAGGCATGCCATATTGCGCCATTTCACATTCTTTTGGAAAATGTTTCCACTTGTGTACACATTCCACCTGAAGTTCAGAAGTCATCCATCAGGTCATTATTTTGGAGTTGGGTGTTTGAAGTTCTAAAGCCTACAGGTGGACTTGGCACCTGGAACTGACCGCCTGGCCCTCTTCTTACCTCCAGTGGCTCAAGCAAATCGTTAAATCTCCATAACTTTCATGTATAGTAATGGACCAGTGTCAGCAGAGACTAGACACGGGTTTATAAGAATAGGAAGTGTAAAGGCTGGGCAACTATGGAAAGCAAAGTGTGTTTATATCTCCCATAATCCCACCCTCCAGAACAGTGGCTAACATGCGCATCGCTACACTTTCTTCCAGTCCTTTCCTAGTTTGCCTGCGCACATCTGCAGCTATGTCTGAGTGTGTATGTGCACAGTGTTTTTTTAAAATATACTTTTATTGATTTCAGAGAGAGGAAGGGAGAGGGAGAGAGAGATTGAAACATCAATGATGAGAGAGAATCATGGATTGGCTGCCTCCTGCACGCCCCCTACTGGGGATTGAACCTGCAACCCGGGCATGAGCCCTTGACCGGAATTGAACCTGGGACCCTTCAGTCCACAGGTCACTGAACCAAACCGGATAGGGCCACACTGAGTGTTTTACTGAACAGTACCATCCCTTGCTCCCTCTGCTAACAGCACAGTCACCTACCTGTAAAAGAACTGGCCGTTCTCCACATCATCCACATGGACCTGGGAAGGGCTGCCAGTCAGAGGACCCACAGCCTCTGGGGATAAAGCCAGAAATCACCATGTGTCCTTCCCAGGAATTCTATACACGCTTGTATTGGGGGAAGTTCATTCTTCCACATGCAATATGTTTATTATACTATAAATAAATGATAAATACTGTAAATAATATTATAAATATTTGTTAATATTATTCCATATGAAGCTGAAATGATGTTAGCTCATATTCATTTTAAACCCTAATAATAAATTATTTTAAAAGGTTTAAAAAGGCCCAGCCGGTGTTGCTCAGTGGTTGAGCTATGAACCAGGAGGTCACAGTTTGATCCCTGGTCAGGGCACATGCCCAGGTTGCGGGCTTGATCACCAGTAGGAGGCGTGCAGGAGGCAGCCGATCCATGATTCTCTCTCATCATTGATGTTTCTCTCTCTCCCTCTCCCTTCCTCTCTGAAATAAATAAAAACATATATTTTTTAAAAGGTTTAAAAAGTTTGAAAGAATTGGGAATGTTAAATGAAACAGCATTGTCTAATAATCAGAGTCCTCAAAAAAATGTCTGCAGCACTTAAAATGAGGTCATCATAATACGATTATATTGCAATAACTTTTATGTCATGTAAGTTCTTCCTAAACATCATTTATATGTTCCATGTTTGCCCAGATAAAGAAATGCTGCCGGGAAGACCAACATTTGCTTTATTAGATTCTGCATGCAATTCATGCTAGTGCTATCCAAGGCAATTTGCATATACAATTTACAGGATATTCTGCAACCTTTAATGATTCAGTAGAAATGATCAAATTATCCTCTCATAGTAACAGTCAAAAATAAGCAAATCATCTATTTTTCTATCATCATTTGGCCTTAACACATACACCTGTGTTACATTATGCTGGAAGCTAAAACAAAGGTACTTATTCTGTTGGGTGTTTTGTGGGAGTGAAACAATTGCCTCAGAAGAAATTTCTTCCAAATACTTATTTTTCAGAAGTGTTACTGGAGATAAACTGAGTTTTAAAAGTTAACAAGATCTATATCAAGGTCTTTGATTTTCTGATTTGCTCTGATGTTCTCAGTATGAGGTCCCCAAGGTTTTACTTTCTCTTCTCTCTTTCATACTTATAAAAAAAATTTTGATTGACTGATTTGAGAGAGAGAGAGAGATGGAGGGAGGGGGGTGGGGAGGGAGAAGGAAAGAGATAGAGAGAGAAATTGCTTTGTTGTCACACTTATTTATGCATTCATTTCTTGTTAAGAATATATATGTGTTTATTGATTTCATAGAGGAAGGGAGAGGGAGAGTGAGAGACAGAAACATCAAGATGAGAGAGAATCATGGATGGGCTGCCTCCTGCACAATCCCTGAGCCCACAACCCAGGCATGTGCCCTGACCGGGAATCGAACTGTGACCTCCTGGTCCATAGGTCGACGCTCAACTTCTGAGCCGATCTTCCAAATAAGGTTGCATTCACAGGCTCTGGACCTCTCTTTTGGGGAGCCACCATTCAACCCACTACAATGCCTTATGGCCTTTCTTTCTTTGTTCAAAATATTGCTTGCAAATTGACTTACCAATGAAGTTCTTTTTGGCAGTTACTGGTTTCGTCCAGGGCTGGGCACAGGTGAGGCTGTGGGTCCCCTTTCCCACCTCTTCACTACCTGGTTCTATGTTACAATGAAAGCACGCCCCAGACCAAATTCTGACACTCACACAAGCATCCATGGGCACCCTGGCACAAAACACGTGTCCCACTTGTCCTGTAACTCAGTGAGCCCCCCCTCCCCCGCTACGCCCCCCCCCCCTCCTCGCCAGGTCAGTCCTTGTACTGAGTAGCTTGCAGGAAAGGCTCACTCAGGCATAGCAACAATATTCTAGTGGCAGGATTCTGCCAGGTCTCTAGGCTAGAGTTTGGCTTTGGGGGTTTTTGTTTTTTGTTTTTGTTTTAATCCTCACCCAAGGATATTTTTTTCATTGATTTTCAGAGAGTGGAAAGGAGGTGGGAGGGGGAGAGAGATAGATTGGGGAGTGAGAGAGACACATCAATTGGTTGCCTCCTGCACATGCCCTGACCAGGGCCAGGATCGAACCCAAGTGCGTGCCCTAGAAGTAAACCTGTGACCCTTTGGTGTGCAAGCTGATGCTCTAACCACTAATAAAACCGGCCAAGGCCAGTTTGCATCCCACTAGGGCAGCGGTTCTCAACCTTCTGGCCCTTTAAATACAGTTCCTCATGCTGTGACCCAACCATAAAATTATTTTCGTGGCTACTTCATAACTGTAATGTTGCTACTGTTATGAATCATTATGTAAATATCTGATATGCAGGATGGTCTTAGGCGACCCCTGTGAAAGGGTCGGTCTCGGCCCACAGGTTGAGAACGGCTGCACTAGGGTGTTCTGAAACTGAGTAGCTTGCAATCAGCAGTTTACAAAATGAAATATAGTGGAATTGAATGGAATAGGAAATAATAAACCACTTTATGAAGTGAGGGTCAGAAGTGCTTTCTCTGGAAGCTTTTCCTTTCGATGTGTATGTATATGCACTAGGTCATGATGTAAAATATATTTATTACTAAATAATTTCCTTTTTGTCGTTGTTAATCCTCACCCAAGGACATTTTCCACTGATTTTTAGAGAGAGAGGGGAAGGGAGGGGGAGAGACAGAGAGAGAAAAACATCGTCATGAGAGAGATGCACTGATTGGTTGTCTCCTGCACATGCCCCGACATCCATGCCTGGGGATGGAGCCTACATACGAGGTACATGCCCTTGACCGGAATCGAACCAGGACCCCTTGCCCATGAGCGGAAGCTCTATCCGCTGAACCAAACGGGCTAGGGCTAAGTAATTCCTTTATGTGATCTAAAATGAGCAAGAAATTAATTCTAGGGGGGGCTGGGCACCGGATTTGATGGAGTCCCTTGGCTTGAGGCATCACCAACGAGTAGAGGCTGCCTAGGACTCCACCATTATTTCTAGTCAGTCTACAGAACTGAACACCACTCATTTCTCCAACACAAATCATTTTAATGTCATTCATGTGAATGTTCTAAAGATAGTTGAAGGCTTTTAATAGCTTCCCCTTAGAATGTAGGCTTCTGATTACATTCATTAAAATGCCAACTCCCCCTGGAGTGTGTATGCCTGATTAAAATACTTGAGCTGGTACCTACCCACCGCTAAAGTGTAAATAAAACAATAGTACACTCTGCACGCGGTAGTGTGTGTGTACACGTGAAACACACAGCATCAAGGTTACTCTTCCCCGTCACACAGAGGTGTTAAAGGAAGGTTGTGATCTAACCCACAGCACAATATTGTGATTGATCATCAATGTAAAACCAACCACAAGAAAATCTGCCCCTGGAAATCACGCCTACACCCGAGTTAATGGGGTTACAAAGCAAGGCAAAACCCGCGGGTTACAGGATGTAACCTCAGGTCTACATGCTCAGTCTACCTCAAGGGCTGGTTTCAGATTTCTCCCCTGTACAGGGAACAGTAGCCAGGCCCCTCAAAGGATGAGTGGGTGTCTGTTATCTGAAACATCATAAACACGGCAAAGGCAAACACTGAGTGCAGACTCTGACCTCCACATCTGCTTCTCCCTGTCGGGGAGCCCGCTGTTTGGGGCGCCTCTAAGTCCACGAGGGGAGCTGCTTTGAGGCCCTCGCCATGGCACCCGAAGGCTAACATAATTTGCATGGCTCAATGCAGAATGAAAATGTGCAGCTCTTTTTCAAAAAGCATTTTAAAAGGCTCATTTTTTCTTCCATGATCTTTCACTCAACCTGTATAGTGTATTTTATTTGCTATTTACTTCTGAGGCCCCTGGGCGCAGGGCTGCTCCAGGCGTGTGAGGCCTGACATTTCACAAGTGCCCGGGGCGCCGCCCTGTGTCCCTGTGTCTCAGTGACTTGCTGGAGCCCATCCCTCCCTGAGCCTGGCCCAGGGCAGCAGCTGCTCCTGAGTGGGGGCTGGGAAGCAGGCAGCCAAGACCCACGTCAGAGAGGGGGTGCGGGGGGACTGATCCTGACCTGGGGCTCCGAGCCTCTGGTGCATGCTCCATTATCCCAGGGGCCTGCACGCACAAAACACAAACTCAGTGATAACGTCATTAAGAACTTCGAGGTGGCACCCACAGACCACGAATCCCAAGTGTGGGCCTTTGGGTGATAGCCCTGTGGGGCTCTACCGGCCGCGCGCGCTCGGGAAGCCTGCCGTGGGGAGGATCTGCCATCTGCCAGGGGCTCTGGGGCCTGGGGTCTCCTTCCAGCAGAGCCGCAGACCTGCAGCACGTGGTTCTTTCTCACACCTTCACCAGAGTCAGCGAGCAAAGCCAGTCTATCACAAGAACAATCTTAAAAATAGCCGAAATGCCCAGCCAGTGTGGCGCAGTGGTTGAGCGTCAACCTATGAACCCAGGAGGTCTTGGTTTGATTCCTGGTCAGGGCACATGCCCAGGTTGCGGGTTCAATCCCCAGTAGGGGGCGTGCAGGAGGCAGCCAATCAAGGATTCTCTCTCATCAATGATGTTTCTCTCTCTCCCTCTCCCTTCCTCTCTCTGAAATCAATTTAAAAAAAAACAACAAACATTAACAAATAGCTGAAACTTCAACAACATTCCCTATTTGAGACGATGGCAAGACTTCACAGGTTATAACTCCTATGATCCAGAACTCCGCACCTGGAACTTGGAGAGCTGAGGTTCAAGTTTATCCTTAGATGTGTTAGGTCCAAGCCTGTGAAAGTCTCAACGGTTAATTTCTTTGGGTTTTACTGGCTCCAACAGCAAATTTATGGTGCAAATCAGAATTCAACCTAACGTGCCATTTTCATCCCTGCTGGACATTATTCCAAGAACCTCACACAAGATGTCACTCATCAGACCACATAGGGTGCCATTTAGCCGCTTAGTTAATTTGCATAGGACTTTCCTCATTACAGTGTCATTTCCATAAGTTGGGGGTGGGGGTGCATTGCCACCGCAGGACAATTAGGATTTGGGCTTTGCCCCACCTTATTCCTTTGGGGAGAAGAGACCTCTACTTCATCCAGCACCCAAAAAGGTATGGGCAGGGGAGGCATTGCGCTATGAGGTTTAATATTTCATCTCGTTTCATTTCACAGCACCAGTGCCCCATTTTGTAGTTGAGAAGGTTGAGTCTCGGAGCCGTAAGTGGCTTCTTGCTGGAAGTCTTGAGCTGGGGTCAAACAAGGTTATGTTGGAATAAGATTTCTCATGTGGACAGGGCTTAGTCTCGGAGATTGAACAACCTTCACCCCAATTTACTCTTTAAAATGTAAAATCAGTCACGGGGCAGCCCCTGACCTCTCAGAGCACAGCAGCTGGACACACAGCTGGAGGACAGCAGTCCTACCTTCCCTGAGCCCAACAGAATCCAGCACTGCTTTTGTTGGGGGGGACAGGGGGGCCAGGATCGGGAGCTGGTAAACTCTATCACTGCCTGAGGCTACTTTGGTTCAAATCCTAGTCTCTGCGCCACTGATGACTTCATCTGTCAAGTCCAAAAAGACGTCCAGGAGGGGAATCCTGCTTCGTCATAACCCGGTCATGATTAAGAGGATTTATCTCCTTAAAGAAGAGCAGAGACCCTTAAGCCATCTCTGCCCACCACCCCTCTCCCCTCTTTGAGGTTAACATTGAACCTTGGTCCCAGAGGTAGAGAGGGACACTTTGGGCACAGAGGTCTCCCCTTCTATCGGTCCCTCCAGGGCACCTGTTGCTGAAAACAATGCACAGACTGGGGAGTGTCTGCAGCCAGAAAGCAAGCTAAATACACGTGCAAAATGCTTGAGTCCGAGAGGAAGGGAAGCTCCCCCACCCCTCCACCATCCTCTTGGGTTGCTCCACCTACACGCCCTCCCCTGGGCCAGCCACCACTTTCTAAAGGCCTGGCAGCTCTCTGCAGCCGCTCCTGTCTCCTGGGCTCGCTCTGCCCCCCTCCCCTTCCCGGTAATTGTGATCCAGCAGCTCTGCCTCCCCACCCATCAAAAGAACAGCCTGAAAGATCCATTTGGATGAAATGGCTTGATTACAACAGGGAGACAACTGGCTGAATGAAGTCAATGATCTTTCCGGTGGCAGGTGCCCCCTTTGAAGTCGGGGCACCTGCTGGCATAATCACTGAGGCTGACATTTCCAGGTCCTTATTCAAAAGGGAAGAACAGAGTGCCGGGCCTGCATTTTTGTGGTTGTTTGTGGGGTTTTTTTAAAAAGCAGGGCAGAAGGGTGAGAGTAATCTGCAGCTGCTGGGTCATTACCGCGCCATTAGCTAACAGAATGGTGAGCTGGGCCCTCCCTCCGCGGCTGCCAGGGCTGTGAGAGGCCCTACCCGAGCCAGTGCTGTATGACCCGGGATGAGATGGGTAGTGAGCTCTCGGTAGCCGAGCAGAGCTGTGATTCTAGGAGAGCATTCAGATCTGAATGTTTAGCGAGATGAGAGAGGGGAATGGGGACTATCTTGTGAAGACAATTAGAGAAACATCACATATGAGTGAAAAAGATGCTGAACTCAGTGCCGGGGCGGTATTCCTACATCCCCTCCGTCTCACCTGTATTCTCAGCCTTATCCTCCTCCTGACCCAGTCTCCCTCCCTCTGCCACATCCCTATGTCCTCCTTTCCCACGCCTACCCGGACGGAATGGACCTGTGGTTGTTAGAAGAGCAGATGGCGAGAGTACCAGTGGGTGGTGGCAGCTGTGGGACTGTCTGGGGACTGAGGAGTAAAAGCAAAGTTGTTTACACTACTGAAATGTGTTACTGAGTTAGTTATGTTCAGAGAAGAATTAATTGAGGTATTTTCCCTCTAGGAGTTCCTAACTTAGATCAGAAGTCAAAAACCTGCAGTACTTACAGGATCGGCAGGTGACATAAATGTGTCTACCCAGCTGACGTGTACTAGGGACTGGTGGAGTCTGCGGCAAAGTAGGCAGCCCTTGCCCTCGAGGCTACCTCGGGTCAGCTCCGGCCAAGAGGTGTCATGTGGCTGTGTGAACCCAATGTTGACAAAGTTTCTGGTTATGCAAGAAAGTTGTCATCTAGATTTTATATGCCACCTTCTGAAAAATTTTTGAAATGCATGTGCCTACAAAACACTTGAACAATTTGACTCCAGTCTGTGGGCCGTCAATTTATGACCCATATCCTAGAATAAGCTGATTTCCACATCTTGGAGAACTGGGGGGGAAAAAAGGAGGGGTCATCATGACCCCCATTCTGACCACTGTTTCTTAAATCTTGCAACATGCCAGCCTCATTCACTATCCCACTTAAACTCAAACTCTTGCTATATGCAGTGAGGAAAACTGGGCCGTCATTTCTTCTTATTTATTTCTTAATTTTTTTAATGTATTGATTATTTTAGAGAGAGAGGAAGAGAGAGGGAAACATCCATTTGTTGTTCCACTTATTTATGCATTCACTGGTTGATTCTTGGATGTGCCCTGACTGGGGATCAAACCTGCAACCTTGGTGTATCAGGATGACACACTAACCAACGTGAGCTATTCTAGAAGCAAAAACTTTCTGCCTAGAATTTGAATGTCTGCCTTACAGGATATAAGTTGCTCTGCCTGAATCAAAATAACTCATTTTGGCCCTGCTGGTGTGGCTCGGTGGTTGAGTGTCGACCTATGAACCAGGCAGTCATGGTTCGATTCCAGTCAGGGCACATGCCTGGGTTGCCAGCTCAGTCCCTAGTAGGGAGCGTACAGGAGGCAGCTGATCAATGATTCTCTCTCATCATTGATGCTTTTCCTTCTCTTCCTCTCTGAAATCAATCAATATGTGTGCATGTGTGTGTATTAAAAAGAAAAAAAAATGATCACTAACAATGAGCTCGAGCAACTCACCTATATTCCAGCCCCACCCTCCACACACAGAACACACTCAATACAAGTTATTGACAGATGACATGTAGCAGCCAAAGGTTCTGCAGATGTCGGTTGATGGGATGTTCAAATAGTATTATGATGTCTTGGAGAATAATTTTTTCCTTCCTTAATATGATTTGCCTTTAAATGTCCTAAGAGAAGAACAAACTAGCGTCTGAATAGAGGAAGCAATCTGCCAACTGGTAGTCATTGAGGAGGTGGTGCTAGACACTGAGATCTGCCTCCTGATACCGAGATGACATTATCAGGTCCTGGAAACTACCGTGGCTCACTGGCCCCATTGTTAGCGAGTCTGCAGTCACATTCTCCACCACAGGGTCCCAAAAGACAACAGCAGTCCTGTTTGCTGCCCAAAGAGCCTAATATCATAGCATCTTCTCAGGAAATCAGAGCCCTTGACTTTGAGAGTATGCACCACAGGTGCACGTGTGCACACACATGTACACACGATGATGAGTGCTAGACTGCCGCCACCATCAATCATTACTGCCAACCGTCTGGTTTTGGCCGGGGAGGCTCCCGTGGAGCTGCTGGCACCTGGCAAACCCTAATGTCAGCAGCACACACTTGACTCCCGGACGCGGTGTCTTTGGGACTATTCCTCTTGGCGGTGACTGAACTGGGAGCCATCATTTATGGCGATTGCAAGCTGAATGCACTGGTGTGAGGGCCCCAGTGCGGAAGTGATGGGGAAAGGAGCGCACACCTGGAAATTAGCATATTAGAGACACAGGCCAGGAGCCAGAAGCTCCGCTCCCCCGTCTGAGAGCAAGTCCAGCTCCTTCTCATCTGACCTTCCAGGGCCCAGGATGGCTTGCGGGAACATCCAAGGATGGGAATTAGAAATATCTGGGAGATGGATAGTTTAGGAAGCAGAGCAGCAAAACCGGAACATACACAATAATACTGTGTGAGAGGAAATACATATTTAAAAATATGTTTTTCTGGCCCTGGCCAGTTTTGCTCAAGGGTTAGAGCACCAGCCCACAGACTGAAGAGTCCCGGGTTCGATTCCAGTCAAGGGTATGTACCTTGGTTGCAGGCTCGATCCCCAGCCCTGGTTGGGGTATGTGTGGGAGGCAACCGATCTATGTGTCTCTCTCACATTGATGTTTCTCTCTCTCCTCTCTCCCACTCCCCTCCCTTCCTCTCTCTAAAAAAAAAAAACAATGGAAAATATATCCTCGGGTGAGGATTAACAAAATATATATTTTCCCCCCTGAAACGTGGAGAAATCATATCACACAGAAGAATGAATAACACAGTTCACACAAGCAGTCTTTCAAAGCTGGCCAGGGCAGAGATGAACTTTTTAAGTCATGAAAAGCCACGAAGGAAACAAACACACATTTCTTAAGTAAAAGAAGGCCATCTGCAAAGGCTACATACTGTGCGATTCCCACTATATGGGATTACACAAACGGCAAAACTACGGACACAGTAAAAGGATCGGTGGTTGCCAGGGGTTGAGGAGGAGGACGGGATGAGCACATGGAGCACAGAGGTTTTTTAGGAAGTGAAAATGCTCTGTCTGATACTATAATGATGAGTACATATCATTATACATGTGTCCAAACTCATAAAGTGTTCAACATAAAGAACTAACCCTAATGTAAACTGCGGGCTTTGGGTGATAACGATGCATGAATAGGGGTTTATCAATTGTAATATGTATTACTCTGTTGGGGGATGTTGATGATGGATGAGCCTATGCATGGGTGGGGGCAGGGGTATTTGGAAATCTCTGTACCTTTGGCTCAATTTTGCTATGAACCTGAACTTGCCCTAAAAAATAAAGTTTGTGTTTGTTGTTTTTTTAAAGGTAACAAGTAATATGTTTAATTTGGACATCCCTGGTCAACATAAAGTCTCAGACCAGATCAAAAGCCCCATCTTACAGCATAACAACAGGAATGCCGTAAGAGACTGGCTGAGAACCCCTTGGCCAAAGCCAAAATTCAAAGAAATGATGTATTTTCATTAGGAGGCTGGGGGGGGGGGGGCGGGGGGGAATGCTAACTTTCGGCCACTAAGCCCAGAAAATCAGGGCAGTTAAAACCCTTCTGGAAGAATCTGGAAAATGTGATGTCAACCCTCACTGCAAGCCGGATAGAGTGGAGTGGTTTCCCTGAGCTAAAAGCCTGCAGTTGTGGCTCCCCAGACCAGAAAGCCAAGCAGCCCCCGCCCTGGCACTTACACTGTGGCAGGCGGCCGTGGAGCCAGCTGGTCCAGCACTGGGTGTCCCGGGGACAGGTCAAGAATCACAGCAGTCTTTCAAAATCCTTAGCAGATGTGTTTCCCTACGAGGTGTAACTGTAAATTCTGTAGATGCAAAATTTAAAAAATTTTTTAAATACATTTTTTTTTATTTCAGAGAGAAAGAGAGAGGAAGAGAGAGAGATAGAAACATCAGAGAATCATGGATCACCTGCCTCCTGCACGCCCCCTACTGGGGATGGAGCCTGCAACCCGGGCATGTGCCCTGAACGGGAATCGATCCGGGACCTCCTGGTTCATAGGTTGATGCTCAACCACTGAGCCACACCGGCTGGGCAAGAAGTTAAATTTGAAGACGGTCTACTTTTAGAAGTCTGACCAACCTTTCATAGAGAGCTCTTTGCATCTGTGCTGGAGGCTGTTTGTCAGTCATCTCAGCAGAACACCCCTGCAATGAGAAGGCTCAAATAGAATTGGGGTTGTAATTCCAATTGATGTATGTTGATTTAAACCTTGGAGGCCAATCCAATAACTCATAAGGTTGAAAGGCATAAGGGAAATGGAGCCTTCAGACTTACTGTGTGATTAACCTTCGACAGAAAGAAAGAGCATAATAAATGTGCAGCACTTGCTACACTCTTTTGATGATGAATTTTTATAAAAAAAAAATTAAGGAAAGTCTATCGATGTCAGGGGATTGTCTGGGAGACTCTGCTGAATTGGATTAGCGTGTCAACAAATCACCCTCTGATGAATTCTGTAACGACAGCATTTATCGCCCTGCACATTGGAGAAAAACGCGTGCATGTTGAATTTGCCGTAACACACACGTTTAATGGGAAGGACACAGCTAAGGGCTGGGATACACTGTGTTTCCTGGGTGTAAGCAGAGCCTTCATTTCTCCGTCCCTCGGTGGAGCTCTGCGTAAGGGCTGTGCTGTAACAGAAGGAATTACATAAGCAGGGCTGAGTGCTGCTTGTTTCCAGTGCAAATGGTCAGAATTATGAGCTCTGTAATTCCATTACTCAGTTATTGCGGAATACGCTGCAGGGAAGGTCTGGAAAGGCGACATCCAATTCCCTAGGCCTGTGCTGTGTATGGGGTGATGGTGCATCCAGGAGGGATGTTGTCGCTGATGCCGAGCACGGGCTGGACTGGATGTCTCACAAATTGCTCCTTCCTTCAGAAATGTCTGTATTTTCACATCTCCTCTAATTAAGAATGACTAGAACATTTTCAAATTTAGTTTTGAAAATAATATTGGGGGAGGTGGGTCCAAACTCTATAAAGATGTTACTAAGGGGAGGTATCATGGAAGGGCGTTAAAAAGTGTCTTTGGCTTCGGCCAGTGTTTTCAGTGGTTAGAGGGTTGGCCCATGAACTTAAGGGTTCGAGTTCAATTTCTGGTCAAGGGCACGTACCTGGGTTGCAGGCTCCATCCCCAGCCCTGGTTAGCGCACGTGCCAGAGGCAACGAGTTGAGTCTCTCTCACACTGATATTTCTTTCTCTCTTTCTCTCTCCCTCTCTCTCTCTCTCTCTCTCTCATCCCCTCCCTACCTTCCACTGTCTCTGAAAAGTAATGGAAAAAATATCCTCAGATGAGGCTTAACAACAACAAAAAAGAAAGAAAAGGATTGCTAAGAAGAATTTGAATAAACAGGTTCCCCCAACATGCCGGACAGACTATAGCTATGCGATAAATATTGGTTAATTTGATGTGACACAGCCATCATTCTCATGCTCTGCAGATCCCGAATTAAGCCCTGGATATTTCCTCAACTATTTTAATCAGAACCAGATGGAAGAAGAAGCAGAGACAACACATATAATAACCTCGTTTACATCAGTCCCCAGAGGAACCCAGAGGTCTTTTCAATCTTCAGTTTCAGTAACTCTACAGGAGCAAGGTTGCCAGGACAAATGAGGCCGCTCTGCCTCCCCGGGCACAGGGTAATTCGATACAAACAACCTTTTCCCACCACAGAAGTTAGGGCCGTGACTCAGCACACCAGCAGGCAGCAGACCAAAAACAAAGCCTCCCTGTGCCCTTCTGGTCTTGGGATTGAAAGCTGCCTGTTCTGTCTGGCCCCCTCCTCATCACATTACCCAATTGCAGGGGGAGTCCTGTTACAGCCTGGCCAGCCCCGGCCGAAGCTACAAGAATATCAATGTCAACACCATGCTGAGTGAGGCTCTCTTTCCATGTCCCTAACACTTGTACAGTGTGCACCTGCCCAGCATGACCGCAGATGTGGGGCCAGGAGTGGGGTGGCCCTCGTGCACTGGGGCAGAGGGACTCAATTTCTTCACTGAGCATCATCCGCGTGCAGGGTTAAGCATTTTTCCCACTTTGGAGTTAGGCTTACAGAATGAAGCAAAGCCAAGAAAGAAATTCTAAGCCACACAAGGTACCGGGAGACCACCTGTGACCACAGGATGCAGCAATGTCCAAGAAGAACTATTTGGGAAAGTGTGCCGGGTGACCCAGCACACACACTGTTCCCCTTTATTTCTGCGGCTCATGCACCCTCTCCAGGGAGCAAAGCAGAGCTGAGAAGGGCACACTGCACCCAGAAAACACACATGGGACTTGACCTTCTCTTTGAACCTACAGCCAACTCTGAGTTCACAGACATCAGCAGGGATGAGGGAAAGCCAGGTCCATTCAGAGGTTCTGGAAGCTACTGGTTTAAGTTTAGTGTCATTTCATCCTTTTTTTTTTCCAGAGAGGAAGGGAGAGGGAAAGAGACATAGAAACATCAATGATAAGAGAGAATCACTGACCGGCTGCCTCCTGCACAAACCTTGACCTGGGGCCAGGGATTGAGCCTGCAACTGAGGTTCGTGCCCTTGACCGGAATGGAACCTGGGACCCTTTGGTCCACAGGCTCTATCCATTGAGCCAAACCAGCCAGGGCTAAAATTAAGTTTAAATTAATGCTGAAGTTAACCTTTAAACCGTATCAGCCAAAGATCCCCACTTGTTACCTAAAAAGAAAGTGGAAACATATTTAAAAATTCACTCTTCCACATTCTACATCTCCTTTAGCTTTTCTTTCTCCTGTCTGGCTGTAAGTTTTGCAGGACAAAACGTGATTGTTCTCTCAAAATGGTTCACCTCCTCCTGATTCCAATTTTTCACTTGAATTCATGCTCCTCTGATGGAAAGAGAATTCTTATTCCTAAGGCAACACGGGTTTGGTTCCCTGCCCCCTCCCTCTCAAAATCCAAGCAGATACCCTTTACTTCAGAATTGCAGTAAATAGTGGAAAGAGGTGACTCTATTTTTAAAACAGGTTTTGCTTCACAAATGGTCTCTTACCATTAAGTTAGAAAAAAATATTCTTCCCCACTTCCCCTCCCCTTGCCTCTAAAGTACTTGACGTTGGGGAAATGA
The DNA here is from genome assembly GCF_964212035.1 of Myotis nattereri. NCBI lineage: Eukaryota > Metazoa > Chordata > Mammalia > Chiroptera > Vespertilionidae > Myotis > Myotis nattereri. The sequence goes on from NC_138097.1 coordinate 14,861,176, forward strand.
CAAGTTGGGCTAATGCTTTGTCAAAAGAGCCTGGCTCCAAGCTCTCTAGTTACTGCTCCATGCTTTTTGGGAATGGGTGGAGCAGTCCTTCAAGCTTGGCTGACCCCCTTTATAGAGTCTCTGCAACAGATTAGTGTGCCTCTGGTTGACAGAGAGATGTCTCATAGATTTTAATAAAAACTGGCAGAAGGCCCGGCTGGTGTGGCTCAGTGGTTGAGCTTCGACCTATGAACCAGGAGGTCACGATTTGATTCCTGGTCAGGGCACATGCCCGGGTTGTGGGTTCAGTCCTCCATAGGGGGCGTGCAGGAGGTGGCTGATGTGTGCATGGATGGATGCTCAAACACTGAGACATGCCTATTGTTTGCTTCTTTTGGTGAAAAGAAAATTATTCTGGTTTTGGTGAAATGGGGAAAGCTTTACCAGGAAAATCTGGAACAAATGACTAGAAGGAAGCAGGGACCATACCAGCTCTTTCTGTGATGGAACAGAAAAAAAATAGGGATGGTTGAGTCAGACAGACGTGGTGTACATTCTGGCTCTACTTTTACCAGTATTGTGACTTTGATGAAGTCGCCGTTTTATTCTAAACCTTGTCTACAGAAGGGGACCAAGAGTGATCATGACCAATGAGTTAGATAATGTACATGATTATGTCATACTGCTCGGATGAGAAATATTGATTGCAGTAGAAAAAGGCATCACAGTTAGCTAATAGCAGTGATATGAGTCATAAGTGCATTCATGGAAGAGCCTCCGGGTTCATGAAAACTTGTAGAACAAGGAGGAGACAGCAGACTTGCAAAATGTTTTTGAAAACTTGAATCATAAAAATTAAATTATCTAAAAGTACTCTTGGAGCGGACGGAGGGTGACTGGTGATTTAGGAGACTGAACTGGGTGTGCACCTGGGTCATGGAACTTTCCCGCATGACGATGCTGTGATGAGAAAACCTACATGAAAAGGAAAAGTTGACAGCAGTGGAGGCAGAGAAACGCCTGGGAAAGCCAGCTCAGCCTTGGACGGAGATCTGGGAAGGAGCTTGCATGGCAGGTCAGAGGTAGGTTTATAAGACACTGGTTGTGTGAAAAGTAATTTTGCCAAACAGTCATGCTCAGATACTACAGTACATCAGAGGAAATACGTTCAAATTGTGAGAGCATTCTCTTTTACTTTACTTTCTAACTGAAATTCTCACCTAGACTGGGGTGGGGGCCAACTTCTGTTAAGAAACCTGCCCGGCCGGTATGGCTCAGTGGGTGAGAGTTGACCTATGAATCAAGAGGTCACGGTTCCATTCCCGCTCAGGGCACATGCCCGGGTTGTGGGCTCGATCCCCAGTAGGGGGCGTGCAGGAGGCAGCCGATCCATGATTCCCTCTCATCACTGATGTTTCTCTCTCGCGCTCCCTCTCCCTTCCTGTCTGAAAGCAATAAAAATATGTATTTTTAAAAGAAACCTATGCTTTGCGTAGTGAGTGTGCCACCACCTGAGACAGCAGCAGCAACAGCAAGATCACTAGGAAGCGAACGCCCCTCCCGAACATCCCCCTCACAGTCTCTTACCCAACGGTTACGCTATAACATGGCCTTTGGCAGAGAATAAACTGAAACCAACCCTGGAACAACAGCTGCTTTCCCTAGAGCATCAAAGCCAAAGCCAAGGTATGCAGCCTCTCCCTCAGAAGCAGGGTGTAAGTTCATGACTGGTGTTGCCTCTGCGGTGTTTGCTACTATGTTTCGTGGTGAGCATGTGGTATTCCTCCTACTATGGCCAGAAGTGTCTTTTGTGGATTATCCTAGGAGCCTAACCACCATATGACATTGTTTCCACAGGTAAACTGCTTCCAGATTCTCAACAACTGAGCTAGAAATCAACTTTCAGTTCCAATGATTGATACAGTCACTAATGTAGGCTGAATAGACATTGGTGGGCAAAAATACCCTCATATTCTTGCTATTAACATGCTCAGATTTTTTTATTGAGCTTATTGGGGTCATTGGTTAACAAAACCACACAGGTTCCACCAAAACATCATCTGCATATGGCATCGTGCACCCACTGCCCCAAGTAAAGTCTCTTTCCATTCCCATGCATCCCCCCTTTGCCTGCTTCAACCTCCCCATCACCCTTTCCCTCTGGTTAGCGCCATAGAAACCAAAGCATAGATACAAAGAACAGACTGACAGCTGTCATAGGGGGGTTGGGAGGCTGGGTGGAAAAAAATGTGAAGGGACTAAGCCATGTATGTATGTGTGTGTGTGTGTGTGTGTGTGTGTGTGTGTGTATATATATATATATATATATATATATATATATATACACACACACATACATACACACACACACACACATTATGCTTACTAAACAGAAGAGTTGCATAGCAAAGGCTGAGCTACTTGGATCTAATTGAAACGTGAGATCAAGAGGTCTTGTCCCTCCTATCAGCCACACCAGCCCCTGCACCTGCTGTAATTGCTCAGCATCTGTTGCCACAGGTCCTCCAAGTCAGATTCAAGAGAATGTCCTTCCCTTTGGCTGTGTCCAGCTCTGGTTTAGGCCCTGTTCTTTTTTTTTTTAAATATATTTTATTGATTTTTTACAGAGAGGAAGGGAGAGAGATAGAGAGCTAGAAACATCGATGAGAGAGAAACATCGATCAGCTGCCTCCTGCACATCTCCCACTGGGGATGTGCCTGCAACCCAGGCACATGCCCCCGACCGGAATCAAACCTGGGACCCTTCAGTCCGCAGGCCGACGCTCTATCCACCGAGCCAAACCGGTTTCGGCAGGCCCTGTTCTTGGATTAACGGCCTCAGGGTGTGGAGCACTAAAGCTGTGCTGGTTGTCCCACGTTTACCGCTGAGCTGCCATGTGGCTTTCCCAACACACCAGGGTCCGACGTTTCAGCGGTGCTGAGCCTGTTCTCAGCACGGGGTTTCTGCTTCATTCCTTCAACCCTCCCTATCGATGAAGCCCTCAGTCTTGCTTGACTGTGTAGTATTGAACACTAAGTTAAAATAAAACTTTATTTCAAGCTACATTTATTCCATAAGAAATGATATGAAAGGGCGCCAAGTGAGTGAGCAGTGAGTCTGGCTCTTTAATCACCATCCTCGCTATTGCTAATTGAGTCTTCAGTGCACATTGGCTTTGTTCCCTGAGGTACAGGAAAAGAAATACATAACACATGTCTCCTTCAGATGAAAGATTTTATGTGTTTGAAATTAAAAGTATCGTAAATTGCAGCAAAAGCAGAGTATGGCATCTGAACAGAAAACTGGAATCCTGTAGGGAAGATAACAGTAGTCATTGAATCACAGAGGTTCAATGACAGAATTATTACTACAGGTTTTCCCGTGAAACCTAGAAAATCTGTTTGGCCCAGCTGGTGTGGCTCAGTGGTTGAGTGTTGACCTATGAACCAGAAGGTCACAGTTGGATTCCCGATCAGGGCACATGCCCGGGTTGCGGGCTTGATCCCCACTGTGGGGTGTGTAAGGAGGCAGCCGATCAGTGATCCTCTCTCATCATTGATGTTTCTATCTCTCTCTCTCTCTCCCTTCCTCTCTGAAATCGAAATATTTTTTAAAAGTCTGTTTGTCCATGTTCTTAAGCAAAATAATGAAAGTAAACTTGTTGGAGAGAGCAGGCTTGTTGGAGATGATCAGAGGATGTCTATGAGTTACCTTAAATCAGTCTTTCCTTGCTACTGTTATTGAATCAGATTCATGAGTCCACTTGGGTTGTATCAGAATTAAGTGATTTGGCCATTATGACCATCAAAATAACCAGATGTTCACATTAATTGCTTGGCAGTTGATCTGAAGTTTTTTTTTATGATATAGTTGATTCATCTGTGCATTTTGATTTGGTACCCAAGGTAGAGATGCTAACAGAGGAAAATTTTCAGCATTTGTAGAAAATGTTCATGGACACTTTCCAGCTAGTGTACTGAATTTCATTTTTCTTCATCATAGAGGTAAAGAACACAGAAAAGCTAAGTTTTTGCACAAATAAGCCAAATTGTAAGGAGTCCTCATTGCTTTGTGTGGCACACCTGTTAATGAATATTAATCAGAACAGGAAGTGATTGTGAAAAGGCAAGCATCTGTCTTTAAAGTTCAACTAAAAGCATTTTTAAAAACATTTGTTCAAAATCATGACCAAGAATATTCTGAGTGAATATACATTGATTAATTTCTAAAGATGCATTTTGCCCCATTATGCTGCGATTCTATGTGGTATTGGCTGTGATTAAAATACAGTCTCCAGTATATACAAAAACATATTTTAGCCTTAGTCAGTTTGGCTCAGTGGATAGCGCATCGGTCTATGGACTGAAGGGTCCTGGGTTTGATTCTGGTCAAGGGCATGTACCTCAGTTGCTTGCTTGTTCCCCAGTCAGGGCACCAGTGTAAGGCAACCAATCGATGTGTTTCTCTCACATCGATATTTCTCTTTCTCTCCTTCCCCCTCCCTCCCTTTCACTCTCTCTAAAAATCAAAGGTAAAATATCCTTGGGTGAGGATTAACAAAAAAACAAAAACAAAAAACAATGCAGAATAACAGAAGTAATAACAGTTATTAATTAATAAATTGTAAACTTATAAATTATTAATGAATACTATTATTTTCTAGAATTTTCAGTGTAAGGAGATCAGGCTTGCCTTCTGTAAATATTCCTTCCCTGGTGATTTTTTTTATTTCTCAGTTATTCTTCTGAAAGGAGAAACTATGCTAATGGACACTCAGAGACAGGAGTATAGAAATTCCTCTATTCCTGTTAGTCCAAGAAGAATGAAATTAATGCACGCTTCATATTTCCCCTATAGGAGAATCCGCGTCATCCTTATCTTATGACACGCAACACACAGTCAAGTTGTCAAGACAACAGAAAAAAACATCTTGGGCGTGTAAGGCTTGGAAAACACACTCACACACTTGGCCTGGAAAAAAAACTGACTTCAGGGCAAAGTCCACCTGATTAGAAGGTTAATCTAAATGATGAGCACAAACAGGACAGCCTAGTGGGAAAGAATTGATGGATAAGTAACAAGTTAAGATATTTTTAAAGCATGGGATTAAAAATATGACTGTGGGATGAAGTCAACAAAATATTCATTACAGATAAGACACACAATATGAACATTAGAACTCAATAATGACTCTCAGGGTCCCACATTCCAAAATGGCCTCAGATAAAAATTATCATCTTTCCAAAGACACCAGAGGCTAGTTAGCCTCTTCCTCCTGGTTCCACAGCTTCAAGATGCTGATAAGAGAGTCCCCAGCTCTCCAAGCCAGGCCTGTCAGATGAATCACTGACAGGGGTGCAGGGCTACGTATCCCACTTCCAGGCCTGGTCCACAAAGCCTACCCTGAAGTTCTCTTCTTTCTCTCTTTCCTTTCCCCTCCCCTCCCTCCTCCTCCTCCTCCTCCTCCTCCTCCTCCTCCTCCTCCTCCTCCTCCCCCTCCTCCTCCTCCTCCTCCTCCTCCTCCTCCTCCTCCTCCTCCTTCTTCTTCTTCTTCTTCTTTCTCACTCTCTCTCTCTCTCTCTCTCTCTCTCTCTCTCTCTCTCTCTCTAACATCCAGGACAGTTTGAAAAGTCACAGTCTGAGAATGGCAGTGCCCTCATCACTCTGGATTCCAAAGTGGACTTCATGAAGCCGACCCCACCCCTCCCCACCCCACCCACCACCTCCATCCCCACCGCAAGAAGAATTTTACACAGTGAAACATGAGCTTTTTATTGGGCTAAGCCACTGACACATTACAGTTTCTCTGCTACAACAGCCACCTTTACCTTAACTGCTAAAATATCCTACTCAAATCTGGAAAATAAGTCTCTTTGTCAAGAACATCACTACACTTCGGGAATTCCTGGGGAAGTTCTGATCCATGGGCTACCAGGATTTATGAGCTCCTCTGTGACCTCTCTCGGAGGTCACAGTAATATCAGAAGCCATGCGTGTCTTCTCATTGTTTTATTTTTATTTTTGTCCTCTGTATCATTTCATTGGCAGTGGGGGGCGGGGGGGGGGGAAGGAAAGGCAAGACCACATCAGTATGATAAGAGGAAAAAAGCAATTTATTAACTCCTCCCTAAAAAAAAAATATCGGACATGTCTACATGGAAATTGAATCCACAAAGGAGTGGTAAAGAGGAGAAAAGAACATGATTTAATTTATTCTTGGCTAACAGGAAACTGAAATCCATATGGCTTTCATCTCTCCTGCACACGAGACGGGTTGGAGCGTCACATCTGTGAGAAATATGCTCTATGTCAAACTGATTAGGAGAGTCAATATTAGACATAACCTCTTTCTCTTCAAGGGAGGCAAACTCCATCATCCGTTCATGTCTCTGGTGGGCTTAAAGGAAGCCTTAATCAACTTGCCTTATAACCTCAAGGCATTTAGAAGAAAAATCTCTATTTGTTTCCTTAGTCAGATTGCTGAAGCATGAAATGGGATGTCTTGTCCCGCTGCCTTTGGTAGAAATGCCATCTATTCTGTTTATTTATTTGAATGAAGAAGCAGGAGAATTGTTGAAAAGTTATATATATATTGCCCACTGACTTTGAGTGATATGGTCCGAATTGCTAGAGAAAGATAGGCAAACGCTTTCAACCAGAGAAAATTTAGAGAACAACTTTTCCTTTACTGGGAAAACAGCCCGGCTGGTGTGGCTCAGTGGTTGAGCATCAACCTAGGAACCAGGAAGGTTTCTAGCTCAATCCCCAATAGGGGGCGTGCAGGAGGCAGCCAATCGATGGTTCTCTCATCATTGATGTTTCCATTTCTTTTCCTCTCCCTTCCTCTCTGAAATCAATTTTAAAAAATAGTTAAAACACACACACACACACACACACAAACATGGCAAAACATAGTCATTGAATTGGCATCTACCCAAGAATGACAAGAAAAAATTCTCAAATTACTTCCTTTTCACACAACTTCTCTGTTTCTTAATTGGCAATATTACAAACATGTTCCAAGCATCGTCTGAAAAGGATCTTGTGGCTGAATGGACAAGGGGGAATGCGGGCTGGTGGAGGAGCGGTGCGGGGATGGGTGAATGCACCTGGCCAGTGTTTCTCAGTGGTTAGAGTCAGCCCATGGACCTAAGGGTCTTTGGTTCAATTCCTGGTCAAGGGGAACTGGTTGCAGGTATTCCTGGTTGGAGTGGGTGCAGGAGGTAACCAATTGATGTGTCCCTCTCACATTGATCTCTCTCTCTCTCTCTCTCTCTCTCTCTCTCTGTCTCTCTCTCTCTCTCTCTCTCCCCCCCCTCCCCCTCCCTTCCACTCTCTCTAAAAATCAGTGGAAAAATATCCTTGGGTGAGGATTAACAAAACAATAACAACAAAAAGAAAACCTTGGGTGAATGCATTATCAAACCTTGTGCAATGCCCGGCCTGCCTGCCAGGGGCTGGGAAAGTGTGTCTGGCCTTTGGACATGATAGTGGAGGGAAACTGTCCCCCAGCAGGACTCCAACTGGGGAGTTTCCAAAACATAAGAAGAGGCCCCTAGCAACAGCCATAACAATGACTAATGCTCCCACGAGAGGCGCATTCACTTTGCTCAACTGATGGAGAAGAACGAGGAAGGGGAAGGAGTCAAGTGAGGTGAGGGTAAAAGTCCACAGACCAGAGCGACTCGGGAACAGCTCTTTCCGGAGAGAGCTGGTAAAGACGAGCTTCTACATCACTTATGCACATGTTTAGCTGCAGGAATAAGTCGTATTTGAACACAAAATAAACACTGACAATGGAAGATGTTATGGGAATATGCTGCTTTTATTTTTTAAGGGCATTTTAGCTAATAATGAAATATGAATTTCAGGATCCATATTATAGAGTAAACTTAGAGATCTAGTCTGGAAATTTATTGTAAGACACACTTGAGAATCTGAGCAGGTTACACAACACTCCAGAGCTTTAATATTATATGTTTACATACAGAAATAGCAGATGATCTAGTTCAACACAATCCACTGATTTCTAGAGAGAGGAGAAGGGAGGGAAGGAGGGAGGGAGGGAGGGAGGGAGAGAGAGAGAGAGAGAGGGAGAGAGAGGGAGAGAGAGACTATCAATGTGAAAGAGACACATTGATTGGTTGCCTCCCACACCAGGTCGGGGATCAAGCCTGCAAGCCAAGAAGCCAAGTAAATGCTCTTGACCGGGAATTGAACCCACAACCCATCAGTGCTTGGAATGACGCTCTAACCATCAAGCAACACTGGCCAGGGCTCCACCTCATTCTTGAATACCAACTTTTTTTTTTACCAACAGAAGGCTAGTACCAGGTGCCAACACACTTCTGATCATTCTGGCCAATGGCAGCTCCAAATCCCATGAGCACCAGATTCAATTACTTCTAAAGGAATCCAAGCAGGAAAGTCTTAACTGTGTCACCGAAATAGGATGATTTTTTCATATGACTGACTAAGTTATAGAATGGGAAATCCAGATTATGGATAGCTTAACTAACTTATACTTTAATAATTACAGTATATGTAGAATATTAACTGCCAGTTTTTAAGAACTCACGATGATTTACGACCTACTTAATTAATAAGAGGAAATAAAAAATAAAGTATCCATCTGTTGGAAAATGGAATGAGTAAACATGGAAACATGGATATTCTATCCCCAGAACACAATTGCTTTGCATTCTAAGAGCAAAATCTTCACCCTGGCCGGTGTGGCTCAGTGGCTGACGCACTGAGTGACCTGCCACAGGCACACATACAATGCTGAGGACCCAGCAGCCAGCTGCAGTGGGACCCCTGCCCACCGAAGGAAAGGCCTTCAGCGACCAGGCCCCGCCCCGCTACATACACACACGTTACTGGTCTGCTGCTGTGTTCTCTGGCTGCAGCGGTAAAAGAGAAGACCATTTTCTCTTCCAAAGTCAAGTACGACTACGGTAGCTCCACATCATGGTAGACTTGCAGTCACCATTGGAAGGCTCTTTTGTTACACGTGCACACACACAGCCATTTCCCCCAAAGGATGCCATGGAGCCGGGGCCAGGTGGTCCACAGGGGGCTTTGTTTTAAAACACAGCCTGTGCCTAGATGTTCCTGTCTCTCAACCTCATCATCCAGGTCTCCAGGATCAGACGCACTAACCCAATCAAAGCCCCACCGTCCCTAGATGTCCCTTATCTGATTTTCACTCCCCATACGGGACATCTAAGCTGAAGATTCTCATTTGCATATACATTTTTAACATACATCTTTTTTCTTACAACTTAGAAAAATGCCAATAAGGATATTGGCACTGCTCTCTGCCACTGCTATGCTGCTATCTGGTGATGTCTGAGCAGGCGCAACAATGACACAGCTTTCTGATTTCCTCCTCAATTCTGAAATGAGAGCGCATCGCATGGAGCCAGATGGGCCGCCTGTGAACTGTGGGATCACAGCTCATCACTCATCATTGCTCGCAGCAAAGGCAACGGGGTAAGCCCCAGCAGGCATGCTCAGCTTTTTGTGGCAGAAAGCTATGGGGAGCTCCCCCTATACCTCGTGTTCTGGGGAGATGGAGCACAATGTGGGGGGCGGGGGGACGATGGAAGGGAACTGGGGGGCCGGAGGAACTGAGCTTTCAGGAGGCTGTCCGGGCCAGCTCCTGAGACCCAGCCTTCTTGCAGGTTCAGACATGCAGCTGTTCAACCTCAGCAGCTTCAGACCAATCCCTCGATTCTTCTGGAATTTCAAAGAGGAGGGAGGCCTGTGCCAGCAGCCTTGTGGCTCACGTATTCCTTTGGATTGTGAGTTGCACACTGACCCACGGGGCACAGATCGCATCTGTCTGGTCCACACAGTGGCCAGCACGTATCAGGTTGCAATTTGAATGGATGATTTAGTGAGTCCCAGGCCCCAGCCCTCTCCTGTTTCAAGTGAACCAAATGCAGGGGCAGCTTGCAGGGCCCGCACATTAAGGCTTAGCACGTCCCTGTGCTGAGTCCTGTCCACGGGACGGTGAGCCGGAAAATCTAAGTTCAATGCCAAACTCTTCCACGTGCGCTCCCTTACTCGAATGCTCAAGCGCTCTCCCTCGGATCCTTCATTTAATGAGGGCAGGGATAGCCGCATGGCCAGGCCAGGCGAGGAGAAATAAAGGCTGTATAACGGTGCCTTTTGGGAGCAGTGAGGCTAGAGAGACCTCATAACGGATTACAACTCCTCAGAGAGCCAGGAGCAGGCTGGCTAAGTCCCCTCTGGCCCAGATTCCCAATGACTGGGGTGTTCAGAGCCCCAGATTCACACTGTTCACATCCACTGGGGACCCTCTTACATGTCGCCTCCTGGGAGGCTGCTGCTCTGATTTGAAAGATGTGTGCTCTGCCTGGCTCCCTGATGCTTACTGCAGAATTGGCGCAGTCCTCGCACTCACTTCTGTCTCTCAGCTACACGCATATTTATTTCATTTACCCCCAGCCCAGGACTCCAGCAATTATTTCCCTCCCCACTTTGAGGTTACATCCTCCATGCACTAGGTCCCCAGGTCCCAGCCTGGACCAGCCAGTATTTAACCAGAAGCTGGGGCAGAGTTGCCAGTCCCTTACCTGCCGGCTTGGCCTCTCCGCTAACCATTTGTTGCGGGGGGCGGGATTGTCAACTGGAAGATGAGCAGCTTAAAACTGCCTCCCCTGCTCTTCTAGCTCTGTCGCCTTCTCCAGACTGTCTTAGTTACCTGGAGCCTGTGGAAAGCCACGGAACAAAAGACAGGCTTAAACACAGAATTATAGCCTCTAACCTCCACCTGTCCATGCATCCCCCTGTGCGTCTCGGGCCACGGATTCAGCCTCTCTGTGCTTCAGCCCTCAAAGCTGTGATCAGAGATAACGTCACCAATGGATGTTCTGGGAACTTTGTAAGACTTGTCAGCCCAGCCGGTGTGGCTCAGTGGTTGAGCATCGACCCATGAACCAGGAGGTCATGGATTGATTCCCGCCAGGGCTCATGCCTGGGTTGTGGGCTCGATCCCCAGTAGGGGGCATGCAGGAGGCAGCCGGTCAACGATTCTCTCTCATCATTGATGTTTCTATTTCTCTCTGAAATCAATAAAACATATATTAAAGTGTTTTTCAGATGTCAAGGGTCTTAGGAGAGTTGCAAAAATTAGGCCCATGGAAATTTACTTTCTGAGCATTTTCCTGGTAAAATAAAATCAAATGGTTTTTATCTTAATGTAATCAAGGGAATGAAGACATACTGCATTCAATTATGAGAGGCCTCTGGGCACCTGGCGCAGGGCGTCTGCAGGGGATGCTGAGGATCAAGGCATTAGGGTAAGAAGGGGCCCGACTGGGAAAGGCCTTGGGTCAGGCCCACATGGTTTATTTCCTTGACTACAAACATGCACGGGCTGGCTTGCTGGCTGGTGTTTGTTAGTTATAGCTACAAGAACTCTTTTCAAGCTGTAATTCCTTGGGGATAAGTCGCTTGTATTGGCAAGTCTGAATCTCTCTGCCAACTCCCCTTTTCTTCACCAAAACTCATGTTAGAAATGTTAATAGCTGTGGGGTTTGTTAGGAGTGGAAGCGTCACCATAGGATCGATGAGATAAATGCCTGCACGGGTTAGTCTATTACGGGAGTGAGTGGAGCTGCCTGTGTGTGTTACGTGCTCATTTCCGTCCCAGGTCGGGAGCCTGTGAGCAGATTGTTTCATAAGTGGATCATTGCATTCCAGACAGGAAGTTCGATGCCTGGCACACAATAGCTGCTCAACAAATAGCATGTCACACTAGGAAGATGGGCATCTGTGTTGTAAGTGATCACTACTCATTTCAATGCAGCTGCTTAATGTTATGCATTTTAAATATGCTGTATACCGGAGCAGTTCTATAAATCATTGAAGGCAACTATCCTATTTTCAAGAGAACGGCCTAAAAACGTAAACTTCTGTTCCTTCTGGATTTGTTCATTTCACACACGCCTTCTCTCCTCGGCTTACATGGAAATCTGTCTATTAAAGCTACAGAGCTCCCGGTGGGAGATTTTGAGCTGACAACCAAGATTTTAGAATCTAATAAAAAATAGATAAAACTGAATTTCAAAGAACGCAGCCTAAACAACTGTTCTAACTAAAGCACGCGTTTAAAAAGAAGTGTGTATTCCACATTTGCAAGGGGCCCTGAAGCTCAGGCCTGCGGTCATTTTTTACAGAAATAAAGACCAGCCATGAAGAATGATGAAAACGCTGCCAGAATTTTTTATCTTCGGATGAATCCGAAAGGAAACCCAGTGACTACGCACAGCAGTGCTGTTCACTCTTTGCTGCCTCCTTTAGGCCCCATCTCTGTGTGTTCCATCAGCTACCCCAAAGTTTCTCCAGCCCTTTTCCCAAGCTCCCCCATAGCCCTGCTCCCCACCCACATGGGCCCTTGGATTCCTCCCTTTAAAGCTTCTCCCACCTTTATTGTTTTGTTTTCCCACAAATCATTTTCCATTCTTCTCCCAACGACTCCCATCCTCACACTCCCCAGTTTTGTGTTTCTTTCCCCATTGACATGATCAGCCCGACCCAGGCTGCAAGGCTCCCCATCCACCTGGGCGATGGACACATAAAAAACAGGAGCTCTGAGGCCAAAGCAGGATTCTCTCCCTTGTGGAGAGAAGGGGCAAACAGCTGTCATGTGAAATGTTTCCACATTTCCCTACCACATACTCAGAGTTGCTTCCTTATTGAACCTGTTCTAACATCTACAGCAAAAGGAAGGAAAAAATTCAGAAGCACCTTTTTAAAAAATGTATTGTCACTCCTTAAAAGATGCCCCTGAGCCCTGGTTGGTGTCCTCAATGGTTAGAGCATCGGCCCATGCACCGAAGGCTCACAGGTTTGATTTCTGGTCAAGAGCATGTACCTGGATTGCAGGTTCCATCCCCAGCCCCGATCCTGGCACCTGCAGGAGGCAACTGATAGATATGTCTCTCTCACATCGATGTTTCTCTCTCTCTCTCTCTCTCCCTCCTTCCGTCTCTTCCACTCTCTCTAAAAATCAATGGAAAAGTATATCCTGGGGTGAGGATTAACAACAACAACAGCACGATGGCATGATTGGAATAGAATCCAGATACCAAAAACGGGATGAGATCAAATGAACTTAGAGGCCGAGGGAATTCTGGGTCTGGAACAGGGAAGACAGGAAAAGGAAAAGAGGTGGCTAAAAACAAGGCCCTGGGGTCAGGGAGACCCCGTTCAAATCCTACACTCAGAACTTAAACATTGTGGGATTTGGGCAGGCTACTTAATTCTTCTAAACTTCTGTTTCCTTGTTGGGGAAAAAAAATAAGACTGATCTAAAACTGTCAAAGGCATAAAAAGAAAGAGCAAAATAAATGCTCCTTAAGTATCAGTTATTACAATGATCATCTTATTACTATTGCATCTCAACACCTGGCCTCTATTTCCAAGGCACCACATTTTGTATGGATGAATCTCATAGAGTGTTTCATATTTTCTGTGAAACCCTCAGTTATTATAAAATAAAATTTATATGTAGATATCATAGATTATTCTACAATGTATCCTTAAATATCTTAGAGGGTTTCAAGTTGTAGGTCTGATAGAATATCATAGATGAAGTTACTGTTGTATACTACACACACACACATACAGATACACATATGTGTGCATGAGTGTGTGGGGGTATTTGTGTTGTGTTAATCCTCACCTGAGGATATTTTTCTATTGATTTTTAGAAAGAGTGGAAGAGAGAGGGAAAGACAGAGAGAGAAACATTGATGTGAGATAGACACACCGATTGGTTGCCTCCCGGCCCTGAATTGAGCCTGCGACTGAGGTACGTGCCCTTGACCAGAATCGAACCCAGGACCCTTCAGTACACAGGCTGATGCTCTGTCTACTAAGCCACACCAACAGGGCTGGGTGTGTATGTTTACCTTGTCCTCATTATGAATGTAAGTGGCCAACTAGCTGCCACTTCTCCAATAGTGTCAGCAGAGTAAGCAAGCTTAGCTGAGGGTTTCCTAAGTGGGTGCACAAGGTTTTTTGATATGTTTGCCCATTTATAAAGCCACAGAGCAACAAAAAGCTGTACTCCAGCCTCATGAAATTGCTATGATTTACTTCTGAGATACAGTACACCTTCCATGGTAATTGTTTCCAAATTTTAATAAGGGTGAAAGGAGGACTTAATTAAGGAGTTTTGGGCTCTTTTGTAAACCACGGCCATCTGCCAGCACTTCTTCGTGGCGTCTTATCGCCGTCGTGCAGGCACCGTGGCACCTTTATTGTGTGTGGCAGGGGCTGAGTTCAGAGACAAGAACAATGGCAATGCACATATTTTAAGGACACTAGGCTGTTGGCTCCTCTTCCAGGCATCTAACCCCAGATGGCGCTCCCTCTGTGCTTAGATGTGAGATGTTATTTTTACAGCATCTCCTTACCCTGTTGTCTAAGAATCCTGATCACTGCATTTGAAGGGTGGCCTGTTTCTAGAGCATACCTTTTGCTAATTGGGGATGGGAGGGAGCTATAACGTGGAATCTTTTGGTTTCAAAAATTCAAATGGCGTGCCCTAGTCTGTTTGGCTCGGTGGATAGAGGGTAGGCCTATGGACTGAAGGGTCCCAGGTTCGATTCCAGTCAAGGGCATGTACCTCGGCGGCAAGCTCAATCCCCAGCCCTGGTTGGGGTGCATGCGGGAGGCAGCCAATCGATGTGTCTCTCTCACATCAATATTTCTCTCTCTCGCTGTGCCTCTCCCCCTCCCTTCCACTCTCTCGAAAAAAATCAATGGAAAAGGTGAGGATTAACAACAACAATAACCATTCAAATGGCGACATAAGAGAATGTAAGAGCCCTCAGCCTCTGTTGTGGTTTCTCCAGCCATTTACGCATTGGCTGCGACCAACATAAAAGTTGTAGAACTTGAATGTTTAATGATAAGACATTAGTTTTTAAAAAGTAGGGTACCCCCAAAGGAGGGCATGCTTGCCATGCAACTTTGAAAAGTGATTTTGCCGAAGAACATACATTGCCATGGAAATGAGAAGTGGAGGGAAAAGCCACAGCATGATCTAACTTTGCTTAAAATGCACATAAAGAGAAGTTAAAATGAAGTGTGGTCATGACTCATTTTACTGTCTTTTTTTCCCTTAGCTGCATATGTTGTATCGTCTGCGATAAACAGGTACCAAACTGTATAATTACAGAAAATAGCTTTAACATGTAACTACAGTCTGGTTGTAGAAAGACACAGTAAAACCGCCCTGCCTCTCTCTCTGAATGCAACAAGAAAGCCTGGGAAGAACGCGGGAGAACGTGTCTGAGGACGCTACCCATGGAGGTAGCAGGTGCATCAGGGAAGGAGCCCAGACTTAAAGTCCCACTGAGCCAGGGGTGAGTCTACCATATGGTTCCCTCCAAAAACATCCAGCCAGGAGTCAAAGGCAGCCTGGAGCCCAGAAATACATGCCAGGTGGGGACGCAAAGAGTATCAAGAGAAGACCCCTCCCCTTTCTTGTCCATTGAGAGGAAAAGGGCCAGAGTAATTGAGGAAAACCCCCAGGCTCCTTCTCCAGTGTTCACAGAATGACAGCGCCAGGGGCTTGGGACACATCCCTTCATAGGACATCTGGCCCCGTAGCTTTGTGTCACGGGTTCAGATGAGTCAGAGCCCATAGGAGTCACCTTCCCTTCACCAGGTTGGCTAAACACAAGTTAATTATATGCAGAAATGATTGCAAAGCATATAAATAGAGATGACTGCATTCAAATGACTATCTTCCGAACTCAGCTGTCCCTTAGCTGAATCCCGGAAGTGTCTGTGTTCACTCTACCACCACCCAGGAAGAGAGGACAGGGAAGGGAAGACACGCGTGATTTGCGCATGTGACGTACACTATCCTGTGACCACGCGGAACTCGGTCAGGGCGCCCCCTCGGGCCTGGGAAGGAGTGTGTGCCACGAGGGGCCCTGCCCCTTAAGCTCCATGAGCTTCCTGGTAAACCTGCATCTCGTTAGGACAAAACCTGGAGGGACAACCACACTCAGGAAATGAGAGGCAGAGAAATTGCCACAATTACATTCCCCTTTAGGATAACGGTTTCTTTCATGTGGGGTCAGAATGCAGGTTTTCTTTTCACTCATCAGCCCGTCCTTGGTTTCCTAGGCACTGGGGTTACACAAGCGGACAGGACTCTCGGGTCTCTTTAAGACCAGACACATAACAAATACACTGCATTGTGGTCAGTGGGGGAGCCCCTGGCGGGGAGGGCAGCCGGCTGTGCTCAGGGCTGGCGGGGCCCTGCAGACCCCAGGGAGGCCTCCTAAGGATGGTGCCCCCTTTGAGCATTGAAGGGGCACAGAAGTTTGCCAGGCAGACAAGGAGGGCGGATGCTTTCCGAGTAGAGAGCCAAGTACACATGAACCAAGGTGAGACCCCGCAGAGCGTGCCCAGCGGAGCTTGGCTGGAAAGGAACTCAGTGCAGAAGCGGGGGTGACAAGATGCGTGGGAGCGCTCGGAGCAGTGAGCCCCCGGGCAGGAGGCCCGGGAAGGAGAGACGGCTGCCTGAGCACAAGTGGCATCGATGTTCTACAGGCCACTTTAGGATTTGGTGGGAACTGACTAGATATTGAATTTGAGGAACAGAAAGGCGTTCGAATATGAAGGCTTAGACTTCCTGTAACTATAATTGTAATGAAGTCATTTCACTAGAGAAAAATTTAGTACAAAAGGAATAGAACCCTCATGATAAGCACATGTGCTCATTACCCAGCTTCTATAATGACCTGTGTTTTGCCAATCGTGTATAAATACTGGGCAAAGGACTGATAAAAGTTACTGTAAAACTCCTGTAATTATTGAATATTGTCACAATGTAAGAATTGATATACTTTTGGTAGCATCTCAGATAAATAGTATGGGGCAATTAGATCGGTAAATAGTATGGGGCAATTAGTTAACAATTTGGGAAGCTAAGTTAGATTGACACCTCATAGTATATTTAAAAGACTTATGGGTAAAAGCAGCTTTTAAATACAAAAAAATCAGAATAAAACATAGTTGAATATCTAATTTAAGATTGGAAAGAACTTTAATAGAAAAATAATTTCCACAAAAAAGGTGTGTAGCCCTAACCGGTTTGGCTCAGTGGATAGAGCGTCAGCCTGTGGACTGAATGGTCCCAGGTTCGATTCCGGCCAAGGGCATGTACCTTGGTTGCAGGCACATCCCCAGTAGGGGGTGTGCAGGAGGCAGCTGGTCGATGTTTCTCTCTCAATGATGTTTCTAACTCTCTATCCCTCTCCCTTCCTCTCTGTAAAAAAATCAATAAAATATATATTTTTTTTAAAAAAAAAAGGTGTATAAACCAAATAGTTTCTGGAAAGCCTTCTGTAAATCAATGATGGTGTAAAATAAATTGGGTGGGGAGAATGTCAATAAAAAAACACAAAACAAATATTACAAGTTTATTTACATCAGGGGTGGGGAACATCTGCCAGTGGGCCGTATAAGGCCCTTGAAATCATTTGGTCTAGTCCTGCCAAGGCATGAGGATGAGCTAATTCAGCGGCTCTCAACCTGTGGGTCTCAGCCCCTTCGGCAGTTGAACGTCCCTTTCACAGGGGTCGCCTAAGACCATCCTGCATATCAGATATTTACATGACGATTCATCACAGTAGCAACATTACAGTTATGAAGTAGCAACAAAAATAATTTTATGGTTGGGTCATAACATGAGGAACTGTACTTAAAGGGCCAGAAGGTTGAGAACCACTGAGCTAATTAAATGTTTGAGCCAATATAGCAGGCTAATTTTTAAGTTGATAATTTTGTATGGCCTGAAAATCTATATATATAAAAGGCTAAGGGTCCATCCGCCCGACCAGTCACTATGATGCACACTGACCAACAGAGGGCAGAAGCTCAATGCAGGAGATGCCATGACGCACACTGGCCATTTAAAAATAAATGGCACCGTGGATCTGGCGCCGAGAAACCAACACTCAGCTTCCGCCAAGTGGGACACAAGCCATGCCACCAACCCAGAGTGATACCCCACCAAATCGCAGCCAACGCTGCCAAGACCCCATGGCACAAAATGCGGCCCACAGCCCAGCCCAGCCTGGAAACGGTGGCTGTGGGCACTGGGTAATGACATCACATAGCAACACTCGGCTTCCTTTCCCTAGCGACTAGCATCCTTGGAGTTTCTTCAGCCCAGGAACCCAACTTGCTTTATAGCCAGGTGCAAACACTTTACAGTTTAACCAAATGTTTGTGAAACATTTTCCCATGCCTCATCTCGTTTGATCCTCACAGAAGTTCTGCAGTAGTAGATAGGAGAAACAGTAGAATCCTATTTTAATTAGAAAGACAGGAATAGTGATATTAAAATATTTCTTCTAATTAATTTCCTTTCAATGTGCACGAATTCGTGCACTTGGACACTAGTGTTGTTATAGATATCCAAATGGCCCTTGGCAGAAAAAGGGTTTCCCACCCCTGCTTTACATTATGAAGTGCCCTTACAAATTAACAAGAAAAAAGACAAATGCTGATGGAAAAACTGAAAAACATGAATAGATAATCCTCAACAGAAAATATTAAACTGCATAACCATATAGAAGGAAAAAATAAGCCTTGCTAATAAAAGAAATTATAATGAAATAGAAAGCCCACTTTGGCTTATCAAAATGGCAATATTAATTTTTAAAGAACATGTTTAGAATTGATGGAAGTACTAGAAACTGGCACCTTCATATACCAATGATGGGAATGTCAGCTGCTACAATCTTTCTGGAGGGCAATTTGACAATTTATATCAAGAAGTTTACAAATGAGATGCACTGACCCTTTAATTCCAGGCTTAGTAATTCTCTTAAGAAAATAAACAAAGAAGTATGCAAAGGTATTTGTATCAGAGTGTAGATCATAATATCAATCACAACACTGAAATGTTGGCAACACTGTAAATATTCAATGGGCAAATGTTGACATTTATTGTGATTGTGGTAAATTCATAGATGGATTATAATGCAGCTATTTTTAAAATTACCTTTTCAATTCTTGAATGATATAGTGCATTGCTCATAATGTATTATATGCTGTGAAAGCATATGACCCAATTTCAATTTAAAAAGGGACACATGTATGTATAGCTTTATAAATGTAGACAGACACATGCACATGGTTATTCATGGTAAAAAAGAATGTCATTCAAATCGCTAAAATGCTAACCACAATTAGTGTCTCTTAGAGATAGAAATCTGGGTGACTATTTTTATTCCATCTACTTTCTGTATTTTCTTCCATGAACATGCATTACATTTAAAATCATAAAAGGAGTGCTATTTTGTTTAAGGAAATGCATCTGTTTTTATTCTGTCCCTAAACTGATTTCAATATTGCAAAAGGAATAGACTCATTCCTTCACAAATAAGAAGAACATCAAAATCCATAATGTGACTATTTTTTGCCTGGGGGAAATTTTTCTAAACCTGGAACTGCACAAATGAACAAGAATGCAGCAGAGTCAGGAGTGGTGCTATACTTTGGTTTCGTGCATAATGCTGCGACATGTATATTATCTCTGTGGGGTAACCTTAGTGCTCAGCCTCACAAAGCAGTCTGCCTCTCTGGCTTATGTCTTGCCATGCACAGCTATCGAAGGATGGCTGTCTCCTCAAAGCCTTACAAATATGTATTTTTGTAGCTTGAGATGGTAATTTCCAGAGAGGGGGACGTTATTTTTCTGGGATAATGTTTTATTATTTTTTAAATACATTTTTATCTATTTCAGAGAGGAAAGGAGAGGGAGAGAGAGATTGGAACATCAGTGATGAGAAGTCACTGATCAGCCACCTCCTACGTGATCCTTGATCCTCCCACACTGGGGATCAAGCCCGCAAGCCGGGCATGTGCCCTGACCGGGAACCAAACTGCATGGCGACCTCCTGGTTCATAGGTCGGCACTCAACCACTGAGCCACGCCGGCCAGGCAAGATTGTTTGAACTCAAATCTAAATTCCATAAGTCCATGGCCATGTGCAATATATTAACTCTCCAAGTCACAGTTTTCTGATTTGTAGGGTAACTAGAAGTTTGGAATGAATAAATGACATAATTAGTACAAAATATTTCTATAGTGCCCAACCCATGTGAAGCCTTAATAAATGTTAGTGATTATTGTTATTGTCCTTAATATCAAATAAGTACCAATCGAACCTAGTCCAAAACGTTTAAATCAGACCCTTGCTATGGGAGCCACAAGGTACGTGCATCGAATCCCTCCTGGTACTGCCGGGAAGCCATGTATATCTAAGAAGGCCAACATGTGTCGTAGCATGAAGCCAGAACTTAGAAGTCTAAGATGCTAACCATATTTAAGGATGTCTTGCGCACTCGTTTTCAATGAAGGGAAGAGCAGCTTGAACATTTGGGGAATGTGAAGTACAGAGCATGCGTATTCCAGCCTGTGTCCTTTGGAGGGTAAGCTGCTACTAGTTGTCAGTGTTGGAATGAAGATTCATTTTGGCAAGGATGAGATCATCTTCCTTCCAGATTCTTCAGAATTTACATGCTGAATGCTAAGGAGCTTAGCTCTCGATGCAAAAGCACTAGAAATGGCATCTGGTGGGTCTCCATATCCTTTCCAAGTGACCCATCTCCCCTCCCCCCCCTTTGCTCTAATCTAATCCTCTTTTAGAATAGAGTCAAAATTGAAGTTTTCTGCATTTCCAAAGATTTTCATTTCTGTGGTGTAGGAATACCAATGAGTACTCAACATGAAAGCTGGTAATGTGATGGGGAAATGCCCAAGTTATCTAGCACAAGCAAATGTAGACCCACAATTCAGCAACATTTCCTCAAATAAGATGGCATTTTATTCTCCAAGAATTAATAATCCCCACTGAAAGTGAGCTCACAATGAAAAATTAGAAGCACATGAGGAAAAAAAAATACCAAGAAGTATGTAGACACAGTATCAGAATTCAAATTTATACAACAATAAGAGATAACTAAAATATGTATGTTTAAAATTATTACAGAGATGAAGGAAATAAAAATCATAATAAAAGAATGGGACAGAACTAAAATGAACAGGTAAATTGGAAAATGAACCAAATGATGTTTCTAGAAATGAAAACATAATTAAGCTCAATAGAGAAATGAAATAGCATATTAGACATAGCTAATGGGAGAATTATGAAACAGGAAGCTAGAATTGTGAAGTAAAGAAACAGAACACGTGAAAGGTTTAGAGACATGGAAGACAGGATGGAAAACTTCAACACATATCTAAAAATAGGCACGGAAAGCAAGAGTAGATAGGAGAAAAGTAACATTGGAAGATAATATCTTAGAATGTTCCATAATTTATAAAAGGAATGAATACGCAGTTTGATAAAGTACACTGACTCCCAAGCAGAATAAAGAAAAACTTAAAAAATCAGTTTCATAGAAAGAGCTACATTAGAATTAACAGCAGACTTCTCATTAGTGATAATAAAGACCCTCTCCTTCCCTCTCTCCCTTCCACTCTCTCTAAATATCCTCGGATGAGGATTAACAAAACAAAAAAAGAGCCCCTGGCCAGTTTCCTAAATGGTTAGAGCGTCAGCCCTGGGACCAAAGGGTAAGCAGGTTTGATTCCTGGTGAAGGGCACGTACCTCTTGCGAGTTCATCTTGGCCCAGTCAGGGTGCTTGAAGGAAGCAACCCAATGATATCTCTCTCTCTCTCCCTCTCTCTCTCTCTCTCTCTCTCTCTCTCTCTATATATATATATATATATATATATATATATACACACATATACACACACACACACACATACCTCCCTCCCTTCCACTCTGTCTGCAAATCAATGGGAAAAATACCCTCAGGTGAGGATTTAAAAAGGAAGGAAGGGAGGGAAGAAGAAAAAAAGAAAAAAAAAGAAATCTAAGTAATAATTTCAATGGAATCAAAGAAATATGCTCCTCTGGCAGCTCAAATGCCTGGCTATTGAGCTACATGCATATTTGTTGCTTCTCAAAGAGCATGTGTAGCTTAGGTGCCGTTTTTCTTCATAAAAAATGTTTAATGTTGACATAATTGCAGGAGTCCCCTTTTCCCTGCCCTTTGCCCCAAACCGAACAATCAGATTTACACCAACGGTATGCCAGGGGCGACTCCCCTTTGATGTTGTTTGTGTTGAACGTGTAATGAGGACTTGCAGCACTGTGATGTCCCACAGAGTCTAATCTGCCCTCCAGTCACTTTACAGGTTGCATCAATGGGTCCTGGAGCGAAACCCTCCTGGGGCCTGCGGGAGCCAGCAATGCTTCCTACCATCTCCAGAAAATCCCCGAAAGGAAAGAAAAGGTTGGAAACAAAGTCTACTAAATCCTACTTACTCTGTATTAGTGAGGGTAACAGACATGAATGCATTTCTCCTGACAAGACAGTGGGAAGAATTTCTTCCAGCCGTGAGTGTTTTTCCATAGTTTTTCTTGTTTTTTGTTTTTTAGAGAGAGAGTGAAAGGGAGGGAGGAGGAAGGGAGAGAGAAACATTGATGTAAGACACGTTGACTGGTTGTCTCCCACACACGCCTTGCCCGGGGGCCGGGGGAGAACCCGCAACTGAGGTACGTGCCCTTGATCAGGAATCGAACCCACAACCCTTCAGTCCACAGCCTGACCCTCTAACCACTGAGCAAACCAGCCAGGGCTCTGTTTGTTTGTTTTTTAATTAAATATATTGGAGTTACGTTGGTTGATAAGATTATACAGATTTCAAATGTACGGTTTTATATATTGCATTGTGTTTATCACTCAAAGTCCAGGGGCACTTCGAGGCCAATGTCCTGGCTTCATCTGCAGGCCTTCCTCTGCCTACCCTTCTTTCCACAGACGCCTCAAAGCACAGTCTAGTCTCTAAGTCTCTGTTAACACAACTTTGACTACACCCTTGGTGAAAAAGAACACGATGGGCATTGCTGAACCAAGGAGCATTCTAGCAACTTTCTTGCATTGTTTACATTACAAGAGCTGCCACACTGGCTGAGATCAGAGTGGGCTATGGGGAAAGGCGTATCATTCCCAAAGAAATGGTTTCTGGTCCCTACATTGTTCTCTTGATAGAAAGCAGCGATATCAGTTTACTCACACCTGTGTTACTAATAATCTTTCCCCCAGTGCTGGCTGCCCTTTGTTTTGTCAAGAGATCAGCACAGCAACATCCATCACAGAAATACAAATCACTTATCAAAGGCGTGTTCCTTTGAGAAAACACCGAAGCGAAAGTCAGCTTCCACTCCCCCTTTGGCACAATCACTATTCTCAGAGACAGAATACAATACTGTATAGATACTTATTTTTGATGTGAGAATCTTTCATACTTTCCCTTAAAGTCTTTATGTTTTAGATCCATATGTTTTTGAGACTTTTTCCATTGCACCAAATGCTTCTTGAGAATAGAAATATTCTGGTTTTCATAACAGTACACCCTGGGTCAATAGTACACCCAGCACATATGAGGGGCTCAAGCATTGTTTACAGGAATGGATAGAAGTAAGCATAAATACAGATGGATGGCTGTATGGATGGATGCAGGGATGGGTGGGGAGATGGATGCATGGATGGGGGTGGATGCAGGGATGGGTGGGAGGATGGATGCAGGGATGGATGCAGGGATGGGTGGGGGATGGATGCAGGGATGGGTGGGGGATAGATGCAGGGATGGATGCAGGGGTGGGTGGTAGGATGGATGCAGGGATGGGTGAGGGATGGATGCAGGGATGGATGCAGGAATGGATGCAGGAATGGATGCAGGGATGGGTGGGGGGATGGGTGGGAGGATGAATGTAGAGATGGGTGAGGGATGGATGCAGGGATGGGTGAGGGATGGATGCAGGGATGGGTGGGGGATGGATGCAGGGATGGGTGAGGGATGGATGCAGGGATGGGTGGGGGATGGATGCAGGGATGGGTGGGGGATGGATGCAGGGATGGGTGAGGGATGGATGCAGGGATGGGTGGGGGATGGATGCAGGGATGGGTGAGGGATGGATGCAGGGATGGGTGGGGGATGGATGCAGGGATGGGTGAGGGATGGATGCAGGGATGGGTGGGGGATGGATGCAGGGATGGGTGGGGGATGGATGCAGGGATGGGTGAGGGATGGATTCAGGGATGGGTGAGGGATGGATTCAGGGATGGGTGGGGGGATGGGTGGGAGGATGGATGTAGAGATGGGTGAGGGATGGATGCAGGGATGGGTGGGGGATGGATGCATGGATGGGTGGGGGATGGATGCATGGGATGGGTGGGAGGATGGATGTAGAGATGGGTGAGGAATGGATGCAGGGATGGGTGGCAGAATGGATGCAGGGATGCCATGAGTCTAATGGGGCTCCAGCAGGACAAGGATCCATACACTTACTCAGCAGGTTTAAAATCGTAACTTCCCAGCTGGAGTGATAGGTGAAAAGTGGGCCCTGGTTCTTACTGAGGAGATGTGATTGCCCTGTTCTGCTGATTTGAGCTACTGCTCAAGCCAAGCAAAGGCAGATCCTGCTCATAAACATGATTATACCAGATGGGCAACGGACTAAACAGTCCAGCTGACAGTATCTGTCCCCTTAATTAGGGCATAGCTTGAAGATGCCTGCCTGAAATTCAATTTGATCACAACCAGAAGCAATGGAAATTTCCCAACACACTGCTTCCTTCCTAAGAACATGAGTCTGGGATGACTGTAATTTCTTTAAAAAAATATTTCAGAGGAAAATTGATCTCATTTGCTAGGGTACCATTTGTTGCAAGTTCAAGTTACAGGAGATAAATATGGAAAATGACAAAATCAATCAAAAGTTGATGATAAACAAAGTAACTAGAGTCCAACCTAGATTTCTAAATACTTGGAATTATTTAAAAGGAAAATGAGTGTCCACATTACTATTACGATTTATCTCTTTGCTCAAGGTACCAAAATCCATGACTTTCAAAAATAAACAGATTTTACAACTTGGTTCTAAACAAACTCTGCTACTCATTGACCGGCTATAACCTAGTGCAGAGCAATTAATCACTTTGAAAGTCAATTTCCCAATGTGGAAAACAAAACAGAAAACCTATCTATGCTACTTTCCTATCTGCACATTAAAGGGGTATGCAAACCACCGTGCCAGGTGCCCTTGGATGTCATCTGCATATTGTCATTTCTTTAACTTGGTGGAGTGGGTGCTA
This sequence comes from Myotis nattereri, assembly GCF_964212035.1. Classification (NCBI taxonomy): domain Eukaryota; kingdom Metazoa; phylum Chordata; class Mammalia; order Chiroptera; family Vespertilionidae; genus Myotis; species Myotis nattereri. The sequence continues at coordinate 14,886,399 of NC_138097.1, forward strand.
TTTCATAGGAGGACACTGAGGCACTAAGGTAAACGGCTTCCCCGCTGTCACATGGCTGGCAAGCAGACCTGTGACTGAAAACTCGGAAGTCCCACTCCAGAGCTCTCTGCTATACTGCCCCACATGGCTGGTTTTCAAGAAAGAAATACCTCTTGGATGGATAGATGAGAAGGAGAGAGGGATGGAGAAAGGATGGAAGGCTTAGCTGAGGAGACACCTTTTAAACTCAGTTCAGCAATTCCCTACTGCTGAGGCAGGCTTTACCAACAAACCTTCCAATCCAAACTTCACTTTCTCTGCAGATCAGCCAGTAAGGGCAGGATTTATGTAATTGGGCCAATTCTTGTGGTATATTCTACCTGAAGAATGCTAATGACGAATTAACACATTCAGATTAATGTTTATTCATCAGTCACTGAACTTGGTTCATGTGAGTCAGTCCAGGAGCGATAGCTGACATCCTGTGGCTGCCAAGTCACCTTGAGGAGCCTCTAGGATCAGACTGGGGGCCACGGGGACTCTGCCTAGGATGTGCCAACCTCTGGGGTCTCTGCAGGGCCTTCCCGCCAGCCTGAGGCAGGAAAGACACCCTGAGGGAAGACAGGCTTTCCTCCCAATCTCTACAGCTACGAGCCTATTTTTATCATTATTAATTTTTAAATCTTAATTTTTTAATTACAGTTTACATTCAATATTATTTCGTCTTAGTTTCAGGTGTACTGCAGTGTGGTTAGACAATCCTTTACAAAGTGTTCCCCTCAATATTTCCAGTACCCACTGGCACCATACAGAGTTATTACAATATTATTGACTATACTAGAGGCCCGGTGCATGAATTCGTGCACGGGTCGGGTCTAGCCCGCCCACCCAATAGGGGCTGATCGGGCCAGGCCAGTGGGGGAAGGGACCATGGGAGGTTAGGGGAGCCAATCGGGGCCCCAATGGGGCTAGCTGGCCACCGCAGTGCACATCATAGCGACCGGTCATTCTGGTCGTTCCGTCATTCTGGTAGCTTGGCTTTTATATATAGATTCCCTATGCTGTCATTTATATCCCCATGACTAACAATTTGTACTTCTGAATCACTTCACCTCTTTCACCCAGACCCCCAGTCCTTCCATCCCCTCTGGCAACCATCAGTCTGTTCTCTGCATCTATGAGTCTGTTTCAATTTTATTTGTTCATTTATTATGTCCTTATAATTCCACATATGAGTGGAATCATTTGATATTTATCTTTCTCTAACTGATTTATTTCACTTAGCATAATACCCTTTAGGTCCATCCACAGGAATCTTATCAGTAGGCTATTTTTTTATTGCCAAGCCTCTGCTGCAGTGAACACTAGCCCTGTGAGACTTTCTATGAAGAGATATATAGCCAAATAATGCACAGTAGAATATCAAAAGGTTTTTTAAATCCCATTTTTTTAAATGTATTCAGATAAAGCTGATGATTCCCAATCTTCTTGGCAACAGAACCATTTTTTTCCACATAAATCTCATTAGCATTTTCTGGACCAGTAATTTCACTGCCCTAATTCAATTCAGCAAACAAACAAAACTTAATTGAGTATATACTTCATACGAGGGACTGTCCTTGGTTCTGGGAAGTCTCAAAGATAAATCTGGGAGAAGGGACTTACAATTTTGAATGCTACTTTGATCTTATTGAATGTAATTGTCCCCCCCCCCAAAAAAAAGTCTCTGAAGGAGACATTATTAGCTTCATTTTACAATGAGGAAAATGAGATTAAAAGAATTCAAGTCCTTTGCTCATTGTCACCCAGATTTTGGCTGGTGTGGCCTGGGTTTGAAGCTGTGTTTGTCTCATGCAGATCTGATACTGTTACAGTTCTACAACATGGATCTTCTCTTAAGTAACTTATAACTGAGTATAAAGCCCAGTGTCCTCAGAGAGGGACAGAAAGTGTGCTAGTGGACATTCAGAGGAAGTGGACATCTCCATCATCTCAGAAGACCCAAGAAAAGTTTTATGGCTCAGCTGCTGTGGCTCAGTGGCTGAGCGTCAACCTATGAACCAGGAGGTCACGGTTCGATTCCTGGTCAGGGCACACGCCCAGGTGCAGGCTCAATTCCCAGTAGGGGGCGTGCAGGAGGCAGCTGATCTATGATTCTTTCTCATCATTGATGTTTCTATCTCTCTCTCCCTCTCCCTTCCTCTCTCAAATCTATAAAAATATATTTTTTTAAAAAGAAAGGTTTTATGCATACAGTGGCATTCAAGCAGGACCTACATGGGAACAAGTCATTCCATATGGTGGAAATAGGGAAACAAATTTGGAAAATCTTGACCTGTATAGAGATAATCACCAATACCTTATATAAGGGTAAATGTTCTCCATTTCATAAAGTAACTAAATCATTGAGAACCTACTATGTGCAGTACCTAATATGGTGATGACACTAAGTGGACAAAGGTCCCTGACTTCAAGGCTGTTTGCAACATAGCTGAGTCTCCTCACAGCCGGCATGTCCCACACTCAACTGATGGAGAATATTTGGATGGTCCTGAGTTATAGAATCACTCTCCCTTTCTTTCATCTGCTTGTCACATCCTTGTCCTTGTGTCACAGCAAGATCAGAGTGAAGCCAGGACAGAGTATGCCTTCCATTATCAGGTAACAGGTCTCTCAAGATGAAGTCATTTCTTTGCTCCAGCAAAGAAACAGATGACCAATGCTACAAACCAGAATGAGTATCTGAATGACCTGGAGGCCACCCCAGGAATAAATTATGATAGAAAATGTATCTTCCTTAACATCCCTCCTTCATCTTTGATTCCTTGGGTTGAAGTGCTATGTTGTCATTGAATTTTAGAGAGAAAGGAAGGGGGAGGGATAGAGAGATAGAAACATCGATGAGAGAGAAACATCATCAATCAGATGCCTCCTGCATACCCTGTACTTGGAAATGAGCCTGCAAACCTGGGTATGTGCCCTGACCAGGAATCAAACCAGTGACCTCGTGGTTCATAAGATAGCATCAAATTAAGATGCTATCTTAATTTGGGTCTACTATTAGGAAATGTTATCTTACCTATTCTGCTATCCCCAGTACCCAATTCAGAGGCATATGATAAGTGATCATTATTGAAAGGGTACCTGCAATGGGAAAACCTAACGCCACTTGGCTCTAGATACAGTTTAAGAATTGCCACCAAATCGCTGAGATGTTGCAAACAAGAATATAAATTGCCCTTTCAGCTTCAAACGCTCTCTCTGGGGCATGAGCAAATGCCATAATGAGTATAATGAGTAGCAACAGCAGCTCCCAGCAGGGTTCCCGAATGCTAAGATTTCAATCCACAGGCCCCAATGACAATATTCATAAACTCACCAATACGGAAAATGTATTCTCTCTTTTGAAAGATCATATTCAAAGTTTAATAAAGAGTAGGAATCAATGGACAAATGAACCAGTTTTGGGGCCTAAGAAATAAGGATTTTCAAGTCAAGTGAGTTAATTTAACTCAAACATGAATTTTCTAGTGAATAAGATTAACTCAATAGTAGAGCTTTGCCAGTAAACACCTGCATGTCAGAGAGGCAGCATGGGGTGGCCTACCTGTACCACTTTCCAGCTATTGGGTGTCCTGAATATTTGCCTGTCATTCCTCCATTCATGCCCGCCCTTCTCTAGTCTGTTCTGCAGGACGGGGTGTCTGCAGCCTCCATTTCTCAGGCTCCCCCGCCCCAACTGCCCGGTCAGTCCTACTAACAGGAGGCACTGGAAAGAAATGAGAAGGCAGGAAGTCGAGAGAGGCTTTCTGCTTCTAACTTCAACAGAGTGGCAGTTGCCAGCAATTACTAGATGTTTCCGTGTGGATCATTCCAGAATCTGGCAGTTCGAGCCAATTCCAGACCAAGTGACAGTGGCGCCTCTGCAGCGGATTTGAAACTGACCTCTCCAGTGACCCAGCAGCTCAGCAGCTCCAGTTAAGGGGCCGATGCAACTTCTCATTTGAGCATCACCTCCTCTGACTCTCTGACCCTCTGGCAGATCCTAATAATTCAGTAGCTATCTAACCTCCCTCGGTTTTGATTTCCTCGTTTCCAAAATCAGGCTACTATCTGGGAAGTAGGTGGGTGTGAACACTTTATAAAATCCCATGCACACAAAAAGTTAATAATGACCCCATGTGTAATTGAAAGTTTTTAAAAATAATAATATACAAATAAGTATAAAGAAGTTCACAAAATTCTGCTCTCTAGCATAATGATTTGTGAATATTTTTAATATAAAAAATACTGTTGCCTAGCATCTCAGGTATCCTAATTACATACCTTGCCCACCTACTGTATATCTAGCATTATAATATCCAACTTACAGGCTCATATTGAGGATCAGTGATAAGGTATGTATGCCCTGCCAGTGTGGCTCCGTGGTTGAGTGTCAACCTATGAACCAGGCAATCGCAGTTTGATTCTGTCAGGGCACATGTGCGGGTTGTGGGTTCGATCCCCAACAAGGGGCATGCACGAGGCAGCCGATCAATGAGTTCTCATCATTGATGTTTCTAGCTCTCTCTCCCTCTCCCTTCCTCTCTCTGAAATCAATAAAAACGTAAAGATATGTAAAGCCCCTAGCACAGTGTCCAGCCTATAATAAGCACAAAATACATAGCTATGCTTACTTGCTGTAGACCATTTTAGCAGCAGCCATATATTCTTAATACTTCCCACACTTTCTGTTATTGCCATTATATCTGAGGTTATATAGCCTCGTTACGCCTCCTCACTGCTGAGGATGAGGATCTTAGCCTCCAGGAGAGCCTGCACAGAAAATAAAGGCTGAAATCTCTCCTGATTCATTTGAATTTGCTACAAGCCATAAACAGAAAGTTGATACCCTTCCTAATAAAATACAGTACATAGCCTACGAATCCTGAGGGGAAATAAACTCACATTTCTCGTTGACTATTATAGATCAGGTGCTCCACGAGGTGCCTTTATGTGGGTTATCTCATTTTGTCATGTTAAACTAACTAGTTAGAAGATGATGTACTTCATTAATTGGATGAACATAAACGAAGGCAATGGATACTGTCTTAATTAACAAGCCAGTGTGTGTTTTATTAGGAAGAGACTCATTCATGTAAGGAAGCTTTATGGCCACTTTTCTGAATGCCAGGAAACAAGAAAACAGAAATGAAAATAAAAGGACACACATGGAGGAAGTGACCCCTACGCCTGATGCCTCCGTGGTGGCTGCCAAGGACTCACAAGCGATATCAGTCTAGAGGTACAGCCTCATCCAGAAAAACCTGAGAGGTTATTCACCCCCAAGAGGAGTCCAGGCCATGGCTGACATGAGGGTACCAAAAGCCCCCGCCCCGCCCTGGCCAATTTGCCCAGTGGTTAGAGGGTCGATGGGTTGGATTCCTGATCAAGGGGACATACCTCAGTTGCAGGTTCCCCAGCCCCAGTAGGAGCGTGTGCAGGAGACATTCACATGCAGGTTTCAAAATGTAGTTAAATAACTCCTCTAAAGTTTCTGATACAGTTTTATCCAGCAAGTGATAATAATAATAATAATAATAATCAGAGTTTATTCTTCACAGTGACTGGGATAAAATTTAACAGGACCTGGCCGGTGTGTCTCAGTGGTTGAGCGTCAACCCCTAAACCAGGAGGTCTCAGTTCAGCTCCCTGTCAGGGCACATACCCAAGTTATGGGATCAATCCCCAGTAGGGGGCATGCAGGAGGCAGTCAATCAATGATTCTCACTATTGATGTTTCTATCTCTCTCTCCCTCTCCCTGAAATCAATGAAAATATATTTTTAAATAAATAAAAACAGATTTTTAAAAAATTTTAACAAGACATAGTACAGTGAAGTACCCAGAAATTCACAGGCAGGCATTGCATACTTGATATGGAGCTGAAAATTTTCCCATCATTATCTCACCCATTGCATGTGGCACAATTCCTCCACATTCTTCCTCAGATTTATCCCAAAGTGGACCACACTGGATCATACATGACCCTACCTCTTCTGGCTATTTTTTTAAGATGTTTCTCATTCAAATATCACTGGCAAAAGGTGGGGCTATTATCAAGGTAACAGCAATGGAGCGTCCTCAGTTCATTCTCAGCTGGAACTTCTGCTTCACCTGTTCCAGCTCCAACTGTGCTCTTGGCACCCCGCCCTCTTGTCTTTCCAAGAATGTAAACATTCTGCCCTTTCCTCCTCCTTATTTTGTCTTTCTCCACAAGATCTCGTTGAACTCGACCTTTTCCCTTAAATTCTCTCAACTCATTTTCTTTCTTCTAAGAAACCTCAACACTGTTCCCTTCTCTACCATGATAAATCTTCTCATCAATACTACCCACTAAACAGTCATCTGTGTGTGTACTGTGCGCATGGAGAGTGTTAATCATAAAACATGTCCTTTCATTTTGCACACAAATATTATTTCTAGGGATTGACCAGTCAACTGTGACCTGGAGGTTATCTGGTCTACCAAGCTTGCCTGTGTACAACAACACTGCATCATCGAGTGGAAATGGTTAACGTGAGATCAGGCTGAGGAAGTTCAAGAAGACAAAAGTCAAGGGTATGAGCAAGTGACTCAGATTCTCAGAGCATCTACTTCTGTGGCTGCGACCCTTCCTTCACGCTACTCCTATGCCTGCTAGTTTCCCATGACTAGTTTGGTGAAGGAAGAAAAACTTGGGCCTGGTGAATCAATAAGTCTGTGATAGGCTGACAACAGCAGGAAGTGGACTGTTTCTGCTTTACGGCTGTGTTTAGGAAAAGGGTGTCCTCCAAGTGGGTGAACCTCTGACATTCTAGAGGCAGTAAAAAGATCAGTGGCTACCAGGGCTGGGGGTAGGAGAGAGGGATAAATGGACAGAGCACAGAGGATACTTCGGACAGTGAAACTACTCTATATGATACTACAATGGCGGATACATGTCTTATACACTCGTCCAAACCCACAGAACGCACAATACCAAGAGTAAACCACAGGAAAACTATGGACTGTGCATGATTATGCTGTGTCAACACAGGTTCATCTATTGTAATAAATGTGCCACTTTAGTGAGGGATGCTGGGAATGCAGCTATGCAGGGGCTGGTGCAGGGAGTATATGGGAAATCTCTGCACCTTCCTCTCAATTTTGCTATAAACCCAAAACTGGAGTGAAAAATAGTCTATTATTTTTAAATTGAGCCATTTGGTAGAAACACAATGTCGATTTTCATGCCCAGAAATTTATTTTTGAAACCCATATTGAATAATGTGGATCTTCAGCAGTGATTTCTTTTTAATTGGAAAAGGCTTGTACATTACTCCCTGACTCAAAATATCTATCTTAAAATTATTTTCTAAATCATTTATCTTGGTAGGTTTTTCTGTGTTAACTATACTTAAAAATCAGAACTACATACTCAACAATATAATTGAAAAAATTTTAAGAAAATCACTTCTTTATGATGGGATTATAGGAATTTTTTATAACTCCTTTACAATTTTCAGTATTTTCAACTTCCTTATGGCAAATATGTATTACAACCCATAATAAACAGCATTTCAAAGAGATATGTTTATGGACTACATATATGTGAATATACACATTCATATATACATCATATTATCACCATTATGGGTGGAAGTATGGATAGTAAAAATAGTAAATTATAACAGAATATATCAAAATGAGAGCAGTGATTTAACTGTGGCTAGCTTTGTGTGATACAACTAAGAGAATATTTTTTAAATCTACTTTTCTGTGTTTCCATGCTTTATAATTAATCTATACGTTTCAGTAGAAAAATAAACCTTGATATATTAAATAAAAATTTAATAACACTATATAAACACCTCCTAAATAAACTTCAGCATGAAGAAATTGTTATGACTGGTGCAGTGAGCATTTTGAAAGGTTGACAGAAGCAGAGATAATGTGACATTTAACTGATGTTTCAAGGGAAGTTGGACATATAACACTTTTTTTAAAAAAAAAAGAAAGAAAGAAAATAGTAACTAGTGAAGAAACATGGTATTTCTAGGGTGATTCAGAGGGGAGGTATCAAATTTTTCTGCAGAAAATTTCAACATTACCAAAACCCAAGAAGGCACCAACTTCAAATACAGAAGTGAACGTATCTTGAGTCATTTATTTAACCCTGCCTCAGAGTTTATCCCAAAAAGCCTATTTTGAAAGAAAGCTGACTGATTTGCAGTGAGCTGGACAAATGAGAATCTAATGTGTGCTGAATACCTAGCACACTGGAACACCTCACATGCGTCATCTTTAATCCTTATACGGCAGTGCAAGGACAGTATTCTGAACCCCACTTCACAGATTAAAGAAAAAACAACTGAGTCTACAAAGAGGTAACGTACCTTCTCCGAGAGCACACAGCTAACTTGTGGCAGAAGTGGGGTCTCAACTACTCTGTCTGCCTCTAGAGTCCGTGTTCTCTCTACCCCTTTGCCTCAACCTAACACTTCTGGTTTCTCACCAATTCACAATGTACTTTTCATGAAGTTTCGGAATCAAAAATCAGAACCCAGAAAGACTCTTCAGCTAATTTTCAAAATGTGACTTCAAAAAGAAAATGGGATCATTTGCAAAAGTCCAACCACAAAGGATAAAGACGGGGGCCAATGGTGCTTTGCAGAAAGAAGCAACCTACACAATAAGGACACTTCAAGAAATATTTAGAGCCAGAGGAATCCATGCACTGCTTGTTAGAAACAGTACTGTGTGGAAGCAAAATTTCTTGTGTGTACATTTAAAGTAATAGTCTTGCTTGGCCAGTGTGGCTCAGTGATTGAGTATCAACCCATGAACCAGGAGGTCACAGTTCTATTCCTGGTCAGGGCACATGCCCAGGTTGTGGGCTCAATCCCCAGTAGGAAGCGTGCAGGAGGCAGCCGATCAATAATGTTCCTCTCTCATCAATGTTTCTTTCTATCTCTCTATCCCTCTCCCTTCCTCTCTCTCAATAAAAATATATTTTTAAAAAGAGAAGCACAGAACAGAAAGTTAAAAAGAAGCAAGTTTCAGAACCAGTACAACCCTAAGGAGCGTGGGTACCAATGACAGCCTACCCTTTGGAAGCATATAGAACAGCGGTTCTCAACCTGTGGGTCGCGACCCCTTTGGCAGTCGAACGACCCTTTCAGAGGGGTCGCCTAAGACCATCCTGCATATCAGATATTTACATTATGATTCATCACAGTAGCAATATTACAGTTATGAAGTAGCAACAAAAATAATTTTATGGTTGGGTCACAACATGAGGAACTGTGTTTAACGGGCCAGAAGGTTGAGAACCACTGATATAGAACATCCCACAGGCTTGTTCTGGGCTGTAAACACTGCTCCTTGATTCTGGATTTTTACCCTGATTCTGCCACTAATGGGTTAAATAAAACCTTCACCCTTTGGGCTCTCATTTCTGATTTTCAAATCAGCACACTGGGGAGGAAAGAAAAGGAGGAGAAGAGAGAGCAAGGGTGGAAAGGAGGAGAGTTAGAGAGCCCTTCTGCTACCTCTACAATGTCAACATTTGGGCATATATCAGGGTTTGGCTAATTATGGCCCATGGGCCAATTTAGTCGATGGCCTGGTTTTGCCAAGTCCATGGGCTAAGTTGGCTTTCCACATTTTTAAATCCTTGGGGAAATTCAAAAGAATAGTATTTTGTGACATGTAGAAATTAAATAAAATTCAATTTTCCATGTTCATAGATAAAATTATATTGGAACTCACTCGCATACATGTCTGTGGCTGCTTTTACACTGCAACAGCAGAGTTAAGAGCTGTGACAGAAACCATATGGCCACCAAGCCTGCTGTCTTAACTATCTGACCTCTACAGAGAAACGTTTGCTGACCTCTGACATAGACAAGCAACCACATCATCGCTTGAGAAAACAGAAATATGAGTGTAGGTTAAGTAGGGGCTGTATAAACTAGGGGGCGACCTTCCCAAGCACTTAAGCTAAGAAAACTCACTATTAGAGAAGAACAGTTATGTGGCTTGGAGGCACCATTGTTACTACCTGTCCACATCTCCCCTCACCCATGCCCCTCAGGTGCCCAACATTTCCCAGGCATCCATGGAGAAGGAGAAAGCATTTTGAGGGCGCCCCACGCCTTCCCTTCCTCCTACTTCCTCACAATCTATTTTCTGAATGGTTGTCAGAGGAACGCTGAATCCTCCTGCCGCTTCTTCAGACCCCAGAGCAGTTTCTGACAGCGTTGGCACCATGAAGCATTCTGCGCTCCTATCTGGGCTCTGCAGCTGCCTGCTCCTCGTTCTGTCAGGATGCGCTCCCCACAATGCATCTGTTCTTTAATCTCTCCCTATCTCCTTCTCTCTCTGTCCTCTGTCTCTGTTTTTCTCTCTCTCTTTCTCTTTCTCCCTCTCTCTACACACACTTCAATTGCGTAGAGAGAGAAAAACCTTTCAGCTTCTTGCCAAGTCTAATACAAAATCCCTTTGGTACCAGAGCTGCCTTTGTCATTTAGAAACGTGTAGACGCCCCTCCTGCGGAACTATAGTATTATTTTTCTTTGGCCCATCGTGTGTGTGTGTGTGTGAAGCAGGTAAGGTGGGAATGAAGGAGAGGATTTGAAGGAGAGAGCAGCACAGGGTAACCAGACAGACGACATAATGTGGACACTGTGAAGTTAAAATATGGGGTTCCCAAGTCAATCACCTTCAAGCTGAGGAAAATGGAGCATGAGAAGAGAGGAGAGTGGGTGGTCCTCTCTGACAACTTACTCATCATCCAAGACAATACCAAGACCAAAAATATCTTTGAAGAAAAAGTACCTAGGGGAAAAAGTATATGAAAAGAATATAGGTTAAGTTAGCAATGGTTGTCCTGGGGTGGGAGGGAGAGGAGGCAGGTTATGGGAGACCTGTTCCTTTTATTTCAACTATTCTGCATCTCCACATTCTCGATGATAAGCTGTAGAGAGAGGACATCACTTAAAAGAAAACTAACTGACCAAGAAAAACACAGTGATCCCTGACTTAGCCAGAGATGCACAGGCTACCTTCCGTGCCTAACTATTTTAGGATTAATAAGAACATACCCCTTTGTAGAAACTCTTCTTAAAATGTGTTTTATAATATTTATCCTTTTGGCCTACGGACTACACACTGAACACAAATGAATCTTCCCCAATGCTCCAAGACTGATTCATCCCCCCATCAAAGCACAATGCAGCCCAGCTGGGGTGGCTCAGTGGTTGCGTGCTGACCTATGAACCAGGAGGTCACAGTTTGATTCCCAGTCAGGGTACATGTCCGGGTTGCGGGCTCGATCTCCAATGGGGTAGGGCGGGGGCGGGGGGGGGAGAGGTTTGCAGGAGGCAGCCGATCAATGATTCTCTCTCATCAATGATGTTTCTATCTCTCTCTCCCTCTTCCTTACTCTCGCAAATCAATAAAAATATACTTAAAAATCCTTTTTAAAAGCACAATGCATATATACAATTCTAACTCATTGAAACATTGAATGATGGAGATTTTACTCTAAGAGAAACATACAGGTGACTGAGTAAATGCACACGCCTCCACCTTTTCATGACATCACATTCAAGTAACAATGACTTCTTTTAAAAGCCATAAGGACAAGAAGGAGAGAAAAGATAATACCTGCAACACCTACCAACTGGCAAAAGAAAGTATAAGTGACATTTGACATAGCAGACCCAGGAACGCTGAACCCTAGGCTCGCAATGGGAAAGCAGCCAGGATCCCCCAGGAGCTCAAGACTTGTCACTATAATTCATTTCTGGAGGCAGAGGTAAGAGCGAGGATGAAACACAAAATTGCATTCTACTTAAGTAGCAAGTAGAGCCCAGATGTTCTATCTCCTCTGGATGACTGCATCTCCCTCACCCGGAGTTTCCTGTCTGCAGGCGAAAATGCAGTATCTCGGTGCAGGAGCTGTCCATATGCAGGGTGCTGAAGACACTCGAAATAAGGCACCATTTACATAGCAAATACTGAGGCTCTCCAACCTTTCCTCCCCCTTGGTTGAAAGAGGAGAACAGACACTCAGGCAGGAGATAAACAGATTCGTCTCACCTGCTCCCGTGAAATGTCTAAAGATACTGGTATCGAGGCGGGGAGGTGGGTGGTTCCCAGAAAACTGACCCAGCCAGAGTACCTTCCAAGGAAGCCCACAAGCACAGTTTCTAACAGCATTTGGGTGATCGCTTCGCTAGCAGAGACAGACAGCTAAGGGTCACTAGACAACCTGGGAAAGCTTCTACCGTGAAAGGCAGAGACCAGAGCAAACAGACAAATAAAAACAACCTGGATGAAAAGGGCCTGTGTGAGGAGATAAAAACCTTTATGAGTATCCTTAAGATATCACTTTCATGAAATAAGAACTTAACCCATAGGAATAATAAGGTTCTATACAGTTAAAAATATGACAGCAGATTTTTTAAAAATTCTCATTAGAAAGAAGGTTAGCAATACAAGGATGAATAGAACACTTTTGTCTCCTCCAGAAGTAAAGCTAAAAGAAAGAATTGCAAAATATTAAAAAAGCATGAAAATTAAAAAAGGTTCAATGCCATCAAAATTATCAGAATTTCAGAAAGAAAGAAAGAGACAGAGAGAAACAGAGAGAGAAAGAACAGATACACACACACACACACACACACACACCCCAAAAAAAAGAAAAATTCTCAAAGTTGAAAAACATAATTTCTCAGATTGAAACAGATGAAAATAAACCCATACCAAGGTACATCATCTTAAAAATTGGATAGAGCTAAGAGAAGACCCCAACAGTTTACAAAAAGAAAAAAACACATTATTTACAATCAGAATGATTTTAGTCTTCTTAATAGCAGCATCAGAAGCTAGAAAATAATGGAGCAACATGTTCCAAATCTGAAGGGGAAATTGTTTCCAAATGAGAATTCTATACCCAACCAATCACTTAAGTATAATAATGAATAAAGTCATTTTTCTCTAGAAGAGATAACTCCTAGCGGATAAAATTTATAGAATACTTGGTTTGCTTTAATGTAACTACAGGGAGTGGTCAAGGATGATTTAGCTACATAAAACCATAATACAACTCTGAAAAGAATTATTAACTCCAGAAAAAAATAAACATTATGCCATAACAGAAAATTTATCATAGTACACATATATGACTATGCTATGAGTAGCATTTATATATATAGTCATAAAAATGTAAGGGGTGAATATTGATCTAACTCACCAAAACGATCCAATTATTTGGCACTGAGGGGCGGATGTGCAATGTGTCTGTCTACAGAAAAGCAGTGAAAGGAGAAATTAGAGAATGCTTAAATCCCCCCCAAATGGAGAGGTAATCGAATAAGCATATTATTTAGGGTTTTAAAAGCCAGTAGCAAAAGACATATTTACAAGAATTTAAAGTAACTATCTACGAAGAACACAGCACGGGGCACTGGAGGCAGGAGAATGCTAGGATTCATAATAAGCCTTAGGAAATGACGTGACCCTTTAAACAGTATGCATGCTAAAAGTTTAAACTTAACAGTCAATTCTTTAAAATCTCCACATAAACCCCATACCAGGGTCGGGGTGCCCTGGGAAGAGCCTTCTCCAATATCCCGTGGAGCTTACACCTCTTTCCCACTTCCAATGTCCCGTTGCTGCTTGTGAATTCTGATCACATATCCTTTTTAGAGAGGCATTTAGATCACTGATTAGCTTAGTCAAGTGGCTCTTGCTGGGGTTACAGGAGGTATTCTATGGCCTTTCATTAAATGTCAGTTTGATTAGCTTAACTGCGAGGTCAATGGTATTACGGCCTTTGTCTCCAGGTTCTTGGGGGAAGGTCTTCTCTGGGATTGAAGTACTTGGACGCTCTAACTCCGCCTTGGGTGATTCTGGGCAAGTTACGTAACCTCTCAACTGTAAAAGGAAATATAGTATCAAGGCTGCCTCATACGAAATGAAGTAATAAAGTTCGTAGCCTGGAGTCCACACACACAGAGCTCTGAATATAATAGTCTGGTTCCTGCCCCTCTGAGGGCACACCATATGGAGAACCCTAGGACAGCCACAGCCTGGTCAGGATCAACGCAAGCTGTCCACAAGAATGTCTACAGGAGGGCACTATTGCAACTCCTCCTTTACTAGATTAAGAAGCTGAGACTGAGGTTACAAATGATCTAAGGTCATACAATTGAACAGAAAGTTAGGAATCCAGCCAGGACACTTCCCCCTGGTCCCTAATAGTTATAATTTCTTTGTTATGGCAGCCAGCCTCAAAGACAGCCGCCAATGACCCCTATGCACTAGTATTCACATCTTGTATTACCTCCTCCACACTAAAGAAGGCTGACTTTTATAACCAATAGGATATTGTGGAAATGACATGTGACCTATGAGGCTAGGTCAGCGGTCGCGAGCCACATGCGGCTCTTTGGCCCCTTGAGTGTGGCTCTTCCACAAAATACCACGTGCGGGCATGCATGTACAGTGCGACTGAAACTTCGTGGCCCATGCGCAGAAGTCAGTATTTTGTGGAAGAGCCACACTCAAGGGGTCAAAGAGCCGCATGTGGCTCGTGAGCCGCAGTTTGCCAACCACTGGGCTAGGTCATAAAAGACATGTGGTTTCTGTGTTTTTCTCACAAATCATTTGCTCTGAGAGAAGTCAGCCACCATGTGTGAGGACACATGGCAAGAAACAGAAACATCCTGCCAAGAGCCAGTACCATCCTCCCGGCTGTGGACACTCCAGCCCCATTTAAGCCTTCAGATGACTGCAACCTCAGGAGAGACCCTGAGGTCGAACCACCTTCCAAATGGCTCCTGAGTTCCTGACATACAGAAACCGTGTGAATAATAAATGTTTACTGCCCGGCTAGTGTGGCTCAGTGGTGGAATGTCAACCTATGAACCAAGAGGTCACTGGTTCAATTCCCAGTCAGGGTACATGCTGGGGTTTCCGGCTTCATCCTCACAGGGGGCATGCAGGAGGCAGCTGATTGATGATGTTTCTCTGTCATCAATGTTTCTATCTCACTATCCTTCTCCCTTCCTCTCTAAAGATCAGTAAAAACATACTTTAAAAAAATGAATGTCTATTGCTATTTAAATCACTTAGATTTGAGGACATTTGTTATACAGCAATAAATAACTAATATAGTTTCTATTATAGGCAGTACTTTCTCCAAGAAATGTGCACCTTCTACTTTCTCCTTCTGAATTCCAGGCTTCTCTTTCCAAAATGGATTCATAAATCCACTTTTCAGTAGTTCCCTAAATTCGCTGTGAGACATCAATCAAGAGAAGTTACTGCAATAATCTGATCACCCCACGGCCTTTCCCCGGCAGCCCCAGGCTTTCATTCTGTCCCCAGGCAATTTCCTCACAGTAGAGTCAGGTCTAAAGCCCGAGATAAGGTTGGCTGAGCAGAGTGACTGTCACAGACTCCGTATCTGATCTGTCCTCCGAGGAATATATTCCGATCTGAGAGGCACTTCGTTGAAATACTGCATCCTGAAATGATAGGGTCATGGCACTTGAATATACTCTTGTTTATTTAGTCCAGACCCCATGCTTCTCTCTTCTTTAAATGCTGCTACCATTCTCCTGTCTCTCATGATCTATCAACCTTATTACTTGGAAACCGAAAGCACAGACGCTGGTTGTTACAATAAGCATACTTACCCTTCTTTAAAAAAATGTATGTATGGCCCTGGCTGGTTTGGCTCAGTGATTAGAGCGTCAATACTCCAATAAATTTAATATTTTTAGAAAAAGGAACTGGCTGCCCTGGCTGGTTTGGCTCAATGGTTAGAATTTCGGCCTGTGGCCTGAAGAGTCCGGGGTTCGAGTCTGGTCAAGGGCACACACCTCGATTGCAGGTCCCCCAGGCCCCATAGGGGCATGTGCCAGAGGCAACCAATTGATTGTCTCTCTCATTTCCATGTTTCTCTCTCCCCCTCCTCCCTCCTTTCCACTCTCTCTGGAAATCAATGGAAAAAAAATACCCTCAGGAGAGGAGTTTTAAAAAAGGAACAGGCTATGCTGGGAGCACAGTTAGGCCGAAGTTTATAGTCATTATGCCATTGGCCTACCAGCTCAGTGACTTCCCTTGTGACATTTCAGCCCCAACATCCTAAAGGCTCCAGAAAATAATTCCAGCAGGGGAGTTACGGACTCATTATGGCTTTCCTCACATTACCACATCCTGCGGACTTCTCAGGTTGCCAGAACAGGTCTGTCAGCAAAGACAGACTCAATAGGAAATGAAAATTGAAGTTTAATTCAGCCTGGGAGGAAAAAAAGATTAACCAAGAGACAGGAGATTAACCCCCGGGGCCACATCTCAGGGGTGAGCGGGGCTGACTGTTCTGTGTTCATTAGAAACAATTAAGCAGCGCTGTCTGCCCCAGGATCGCAGGGAGGAGGCTTCCTTCTAAGACCGAACAGGCCCAGGGACATGGGCAGGGCCTTACCTCTCACAGCTTCTCAGGACAGGGTTGGACCTGAATAAGCAGATATCTGGCTTTCTAGAGGGCGTGAGGAGGCTGGTGAGGCCAACGTGGTGTTATTTATTATTTTCCACTTGCAGCACTTCCGAGGCAAGAGTGCTTTGCGTTTTTACCAGTTTCTCTTAAACAGGAAATAGTCATGAGATCAATTCTAGAAAGAGAAAGAAGTGGGCAGGCCTCACATTCTAAAACCTGGTGTCAGACCCTTTAGAAAAGGTGTGCGTACAAATTGGTAGTTACAAAACAGTCACAGGGATGTAAAATACAGCATGGGGAATACAGTCAATAATATTGTAATAACTCTGTATGGTGCCATGTGGGTACTGGAAATATCAGGGGGAACACTTTGTAAAGTATATGACTGTCTCCCACTACGCTGTACACCTGAAACTAATACAAAGTAATACTGAATGTAAACGGTAATTAAAAATAAAATTAGCCGAAACCGGTTTGGCTCAGTGGATAGAGCGTCGGCCTGCGGACTGAAAGGTCCCAGGTTCGATTCAGGTCAAGGGCATGTACCTGGGTTGCGGGCATATCCCCAGTAGGAGGTGTGCAGTAGGCAGCTGATCGATGTTTCTCTCTCGTCGATGTTTCTGACTCTCTATCTCTCTCCCTTCCTCTCTGTAAAAAATCAATAAAATATATTTAAAAAAATAAAATAAAATAAAATAAAAATAAAAATTAAAACGAGCATGCACAAAGAATTAAGTGGCTATACACAAGAAATGGTGTGTGCTGGAGCTGGAGCTGGGGCTGGGGCTGGGGTTGGGGCAGAAGCTGGAAGTTTGAGTCTAGGGAGGTCCTTGCAACCACCGCCAGTTTAAAGTGGACTAACAGGAGTGATGACCAAGCACAGAACAGAAGAGCTACTGCCGGGGTCCGGTGCTGTGTTGAGCACAATAAAGGCAGTACGTCTTTCCAGCCTATGGAGGAGGGTGGATCTGTGACCTTTACAAGAATTAGAGGGATGTTACGGGCCTGCTTCCACAGGCAGAGGCTATGCCGCAAACAAATCTATTTTCTGTATCAACTGACTCTTTTGGTAGAGACAGGAGATTCAGTACTGATCAGATTGCATAATTTGAGAGAGAATCGAGACACAAGAGAATGGAAGGACCTTGTCATCGTTAACCAGGATAGAAACACTACCTCCCGGTATTTTTCAGTCGCACCAAGCAGCCAACAGAATATTTGTAAGCTTTTTTGGTGGGCAGTGTACTGGAGATTCTGACCAGTTCTAGATGTAGCTACAGCTTCTTAATAATGCTTCCCTCATACCTCCACATCTACCTGAGAAAGGCAGCAATGATCTGATGGAACTGTCACCAGGTTTGGGGACACAACTAACCTTTCTGATCCTATATCCTCATCTGTTAAATGAGGCTAATCCTACTTACCCTACAGGACCACTGAGATGAGCAAACAAAACAATACTTGTGGAAATAACTCCAAATGCGGAAGTGGTAGGTGCTATCCTTAAAGGGAAATGGCTCTCCTTTTTCCTCCAGAGAAATTACCCCGTCTTAAGCCATCTTTAGTTTCTCGTTCTCTCTCAGATGGGGATTACAAGGGATGCATGAATCATCAACACTGCGCAATCTCTGCTTCCTTTTATTCCTCTTTTTTAAAAATATTCTTATTGATTTCAGAGAAGAAGGGAGAGGGAGAGAGAGAGACAGAAACATCAATGATGAGAGAGAATCATGGATCGGCTGCCTCCTGCACGCCCCCTACTGGGGATGGAGCCTGCAACCCGGGCATGTGCCCTGACTGGGATTCCAACCGTGACCTCCTGGTTCATAGGTTGATGCCCAACCACTGAGCCACACCAGCCGGGCCTTTGTCATCATTTTAAAGATGATAAACTCAGAGCTATTTTTTCATTAGGTTTGGTCTATCAGAATTCAGAGCCAGCCCCCCTGCTCTTTACACTATTGGTTAAGGCTGATAAATGCTAAATGACAATCATGCATGCAGTAAACATGATCATGTCTGCCTCTTTCCATTAGGCGTGAGGTCACCTGGAACACAGCGTCCTTTGTACCAATTCATGTGGAATCACGGCTTCGTCGATCCCTCAAGGCTGCCTGAGATCTTTGCCAGAAAGTGTGCCGTGAATCATGGGCATGTTTTATGCGGTGCAGTCACTTGCTTCCATCCAGTGAGGATTAGAGTCTTATTGGAACAGGGTCTTACAGTCTTCAGCTAAACCAGCTCAAAGCCCAATTCTCATTCCGTGATCCTATTAACAGACCTTGATATGGTGCTGGAACCTGCCTGTCACTCCGCAATTAATCTTTCTACCTCCTTCTGAGCCTGGGCCAGTTCCTCTAAAGAATAGAAAGTTGTTCATTTTATCCGAGTCTTCTGACTTAATCAGCTGTCCTGTATGTGGGCCATTAGAAGACCTCACTTTCTTCACCTATCCACACTGCATTTCAAATAAGGGCAAAGATATTTTTTCTCCTCTGAAATTTTTCCTCCTGTCCATGTCCTACAGAACAGAGGCTATGCAAGAAGCACCTAGTTTGTTGGTTGGTTTTCATGAAAAAGAAACCCAGAAAATGGATTTTATTTTCCCACCACTTATTTCTTAAGCTACACATATCTTCTTGTATATTTTTATTTCCATAAAAAATGTTTTAAAATTGGAATTAAACACACTGAAATAATAAAGGAGATTTTCAGAGTCAAAGAGATTATGGATATTTTTGCTTTTTCCTATATTTAAAAATATTTTCTAATTTTTCTGCAATTCTCATAAATGCTATTTCTTATCTGAGAAAAAATAAACTCTACTTATCAAAGAAGAAAAGCAGACTGTCAAAAAATATCTGGCCAGAAATAGCCTTTTCCTTTCTATTGAGAGCTTTATGTTATGATAAAAGTTAACTTGAAATACACCGGTTATGGCCATCTAATTGCATGCCAAATGGAAATTTAAGGTATCATATAATGCCTGAAAAATCTAGAAATGCTGTATTATTGTCTGCTGTAAGTCTTTCCAATGCTTTCAAAGATCGCTTTTATAATCCCCAGTTTGGAAATAAGCTAACAAACAACAAAAACACAATGACTTTGGAGAAGACACAATGACCCACAAAAAAGATGGCAAAAAGTTGCTTGTCATTTCACAGCCTCCATTTAGAAGCAATTAAGCATCTGGCCTTGTGCTTTTGTTTGTGATGTCAAATACCGGGGGGGGGGGGGGGGGGGGGTGATTACATGTGAAATAGACAACCGACAGCCTCAGCTTGACTCTGTGCAGGCATCCCAGGGAACCACGCCACAAGATGGGCACCCTTAGAGAAGTCCAACACTGGAGAACCTGTATGATTAGAGCTGACCTTCTGCAAGTTACATCAGCCTCCTAGGGCCTCAGCGTCCTCATCTGTAAAATAAGGGCTTGAGAGAAATGACTCTAAGGAGCCTCCGCGTATTAAAATCTTATGACTGAAGCCTGAACAACATCCAGGAAGACCGATCTTATGATAAAATCAATGGAGACGATAAGAGCACTGAGTATTCCACAACACTGTAATCTATTACAAGGCTGTTTCATTTACGCTCATCTTATCCTAACCAGCTTCTATTTGTGCGTGGGAATAAAAATATCATGATACCTATCTTGGGAGTGAGAAAACTGAATCGAAGTGGATATTGACATAATGCAAAAGGAAGTAGGGAATGACAGTGTGTTCTGAAAACATGGGACCTGGCATTACCCAGCTGTGAGCTCCTGAGCTTTCTGGTTTTCCATGTTTTGGGGGGTTGTTTGTTTTTTGTACTCAAGGACATTTTTTCCATTGATTTCTAGAGAGAGTGGAAGAGGGAGAGAGAGGGAGGGAGAGAAACATCGACATGCGCCACCGCGGCGGGGCGACTCCAATTTTCAAACGGAAAGAAGGGCCTGCCCATCTGCTCAGGCTGACATGCTCCATCTCCCGCCCTGACTGGAACGCCAACCAGCCTGCAGAGGGACCATTTCCAGAACACGCAGGAGCAGTGGAGCGCTCGCCCAACCAAGGCCTCGGGCTGGGACCTTGCTCTGGCTGTCAGTCCTCGGCCTGTAAATGAGTCTTGTCGGACAATATTAGCCTTTCAGCTTCCATTGTTCACCTATTCCCCCTTTGTTGGACCATGGCCATCACAAAATTGACTTTAATTGATTCTTTGAAGTGTCTTTTGTAGGGTGGGAAAATGCAAAAATTCCACACAGAGTAACAAGAGAGGTGGTCTGTCCCAGGAAAGCCTTAGAACAGAGGGGGAGACCAGCCGGCGTGGCTCAGCGGTTGAGCGTCCGCCTAAGAGCCTGGAGATCAGGGTTCGATTCCTGGTCAGGGCACGTGCCCAGCTGTGGGCTCGATCCCCAGTGGGGGGCGTGCAGGAGGCGGCCCATCCATGATTCTCTCTCATCATTGATGTTTCTACCTCCCTCTCCCTTCCTCTCTGACATCAATAAAAATATATTAAAGAAAAAAAGAATAGAGAGGGAGAAGGGAGACCAGGAGAGGTTCCGAGAGAGTGGGGCACTTGCCTTTCATTTAAAGACCCCCCCTAGAAGGTACACTCACTTATCACAATGAGTTTGGGGGGAAATATCTCATCTCCATGGGAACCACCTGATAACATGATCTAAGCGGCTACAACAGGAGGTGGTTTGCACACTGTAAGGTACCAATACAGGCTGG
Source organism: Myotis nattereri (assembly GCF_964212035.1). Classification (NCBI taxonomy): domain Eukaryota; kingdom Metazoa; phylum Chordata; class Mammalia; order Chiroptera; family Vespertilionidae; genus Myotis; species Myotis nattereri. Next base: position 14,907,608 of record NC_138097.1, read on the forward strand.
GGGGAAGGTCTACAGGGTGAGAGCGGGAGACGCGGAGTTTATCCTTGTGTCATTATTACTTACTAAATACGATTTTCCATACTTCTGCCCTACTGTGCATATAGGAGGTTCGACTTACTTTTTGCATTCTTTTGCATTCCTTCTCCCTATGAGTTCTCTTGCTTAGCTCATCAATCCTGCCTTAAAAGTTACACTCCAGCCCTAGCTGGTTTGGCTCAGTGGATAGAGCGTCGGCCTGCGGACTGAGGGGTCCCAGGTTCGATTCCAGATTCCGGTCAAGAGCAGGTACCTTGGTTGCGGGCACATCCCCAGTGCGGGGTGTGCAGGAGGCAGCTGATCGATGTTTTTCTCTCATCAATGTTTCCAACTCTCTATCCCTCTCCTTTCCTCTCTGTAAAAAATCAATGAAATATTTTAAAAAAAAAAATAAGTTACACTCCAGCCAGTCCTGTGTGGCACAGTGGTTGAGCGTCAGCCTATGACCCAGGAGGTCACGGTTGGATTCAGGCTCAGGGCACATGCCCGGGTTGTGGGCTCCCATCCCCAGGAGGGGGCGTGGGGGAGGCAGATATTCCACGATTCTCTCTCATCATTGATGTTTCTCTCGCTCCCTCTCCCTTCCTCTCTGAAATTAATAAAATGTATCTTTTAAAGTATTTATGAAATGGCCCTTAACAAAAGAAGCCCCCTTTTCCCTGCCCGAACCGCAGCCCTAGTGCAGCGGTTCTCAACCTGTGGGTCGCGACCCCGTTGGCGGCGGAACGACCGTTTCACAGGGGTCGCCTAAGACCATCCTGCAGATCAGATATTTACAAGACGATTCATCACAGTAGCAACATGACAGTGATGAAGTCGCCACGAACATAATGTTATGGTGGGGTCACCACGTGAGGAACTGGATTTAAAGGGCCAGAAGGGTGAGAACCACTGCCTGAGTCTGACATGCGCCCCCTGGAGTCTAGTCAGGGAACCAGTCCCAGCGGCAAGGGACCCGCCCACAACACAGCGGCTTTGCGGCCCAACTTTCCTTCCTTGGACCAGCCCTGCTGCTCGCGGTCCCAGGTGAGCCACTTGCTCCTTAGCCAAGTGTAGGTGCATTTCACCTACTGCTTTTCAGTTCAACACATGAGGGGGGTCCAAGATGGAGGGGTACCGGGGAGGCGGGGGGAAGGACGCTGAGCCCGCTCCCCGTGGGCAGAACCAGGGCCCCGTGAGCACAGGGAGCCGTCACCCCCGAGTGACAACAGCGCCCAGTGACGCTCTGACGACAAACGAGGGAGAGAGACGCACAGAGAAGCTGGGCCCAGGGCGCCCGGAGCCGCGGGACCTGGGCCTGAGGCGGCGGCTCCGTCCCTCCACCTCCATGGCGGCCGCCCTCTCCTGGGCCTGGGCCTACCTGCAGGGTCCCCTCAGCGGTCCCGCCGCACGGCCCGGAGCCTCAGGCCTCGGAGCACAGGGAGCAGGCGGAGCCGCAGGCGGAGCCGCAGGCGTCACCACAGCCAGGGCCTAGCAGACAAGAGCCCTCCTGTCAGGCTCGTGCTCGGCTCGTGCCCCGACGCCCAAAGCGCATGCTCAGCTCCTCCCATCAGGTTTGGTGCCCAGGCGCCCAGAGCGCATGCTCAGCTCCTTCTGTCAGGCTCGTGCCCCGACCCCCCATGCGCATGCTCAGCTTCTCCCATCAGGTTCTGTGCCCAGGCGCCCAGAGCGCATGCTCAGCTCCATGCAACTCCCGCCACTACCTGGAGCACAGAGCCACGTGGAGGTCGCTTCTACGGGGTAACTTTCGGGTGCAACAAATCAGAGAGAGAGAGAGAGACTACACAGAGAAGACTGGGGAGTCAGCGAACCTCTCCAGGGTTAGAGGGGCTGGTGATCTGTGTGGTTTGCGTCCCCTCCACCTCCTTAGGGTGGGCGAGAGCTCTATCCAGGTGCTCTGGCCTGCCTGCAAGGTCACTGCCCTGTTTTTCCGGACCATCGCTGGAGCCGTGTGTGTAGCCCATGCATTCATTAAAGATTTATTTAAAAAAAAAAAAACAAACAATAAAAATAAATAAATACATTTATTTAGCAAATGAGTCGATATGGCGTCTTCATCACATTTATAAAGCCACACATTCAGTCCTCCATATGGCTAAAACATTTTAGGCCACAGAATAAACTTGGGGTGGGGGGAAGGGGTGGGGGGCCTGGACCTGGATGCTGTGTGTCATTGCCCTGGACGAAGCCTGCAGATGGCTTCACTTTTCCTGCCACAGGCACAGTCACACTAATGTAACATGCAGCGCTGTATTGCCTTTCTAGGATGCTGGCTTGTCTTCTCGGAGAAGAGATGGTTTACAGTCAAGAGCTTTATGCCCTGAGGTATTCCCTGCCATCCCTCAGCAGGTGGCAATGCTCTGATGCCCACAGGACACCAGCCCAGGTAACTGATGCTCAGCCAGGAGGCCTTAAACCTCCCCATGAAATAGTTTTCGTCGCCCAGATGGTGCAACTCAGTGGCTGAGTATCAACCTATGGACCAGGAGGTCATGGTTCGATTCCTGGTCAGGGCACATGCCCGGGTTGTGGGCTTAGTCCCCAGTGGTGTATGTGCAGGAGGCAGCCAATCAATGATCCTCTCTCATTATTGATGTTTCTCTCTCCCCCCACCCCCACCTTCTCTCTCTCTCTCTCTGAAATCAACAAAAATTTAAAAAAATACCAATATTCACCAGTTTTACTGGTGAGTGGACCAGCAGAGTACCTCACTCTATCCTGCTGAAAGTGTCCAATCAACTGACCTCCTCTAGCATTGGTAATTAATGTAGATGTAAATTAAACAGCAACAGACCTAGAGGATAGTTCACTCCAAACTTCATCGTTTATAGATGTAGAAACTGAGGCCCCAAGTCCAGTGATTCCTCCTCATGATTCTTCCTTGGGTTATCTCTCCCCAATGCTATGGCATCCTTGGGAGCCCAGGCAGACCCAGAAAAGCTGTGGCTGGCACAGATGAAAGGACATGAGAATCTCCATGCTGCTCAGCCTGTCCTCCCCAGTTCAACCCGGCAGTTCCAAGGAAGGGGAGGGATTTACTTATGTAGCCAGAGAGATCCCCCCCACCAACCCAGTGCCAGCTAAACCAAACACCCCTGTACAGCCAATTCCCAGGTTCCCATAGAATTGTGACATTCAGTCACTGCTCCTCAAATCTTGTGTAACTAAAGATAACTCTGCTTTGTTTGACAAAAATGCATCTGGAGTACAGAATCTTTAAAGAGAATGTGCCCAGATGGTCGTAATATTTAAGGAAATACTGTTTCCCAGTTAGGGAATGAGTAACCCCCTCTATTTTTCATTGGTATGATTTTTCAAACCCCCTTCTTGGCCGTATACAGTTCAAGTTGTCAGGGGAGTTTCATGATGTAGTCATGGTAACCGTGAAGCCTCACTGTGCTACCCACCGCCACCCAGCCAAGTGCCATACACACACACACACACACACACATACACACACCACTTTACCCACAATCCATAATTCACTCAAACTCCACAAACCATTTATATCCTGAAGAGGAGCTTAAAATAAATACCAAAGTTGTATGAACCTCCACATGTTGTGTTTTTTGTCACTACGTGTAATAACTTTTTTAAATAGATTTTTTATTGATTTGAGAGAGGAAGGGAGAGAGAAACATCAATGATGAGAGAGAATCATTGATCAGCTGCCTCCTCCATGGCCCCTACTGGGGACGGAGCCCGCAACCTGGGCACGTGCCCTGACTGGGAATCGAACCGTGACCTCCTGGTTCATAGGTCGATGCTCAACCACTGAACCATGCCAGTTGGGCTAGGACAGAGTGTTTAAATATGGTAATGTCAGCAGCCACCTCCCATAGATGGAAGAGTTCAATTTTTGCACAGACACCTTGTGAATATGCAAACACCACTCACTTCTACGTCCTTGTTTATAACACTTAATCTTCACAAATCCCCGGGGCACACCCAGAGAGTGTTTTGCTTATATGCAATTACCCAGCAACAGTAAATGGTGAGGGACTGGTTAAATAAGCTTGGATCAAATGCCAGCCGTCTGCTACGATGTGCCAGGCATTTCCACCTGCGCATTTCATAAATATTCTCTGGAATCATCGCCACATGTAGATGCATCCTAAAGAATAGAGAGAAAACACTTGGGTGTTTTTGCAAAAGCTGCCTCATCTCCCTTGATTGAAACTGGGAGAGCCCGCTCACCAGCCCTGGAGTACAGGCCTGTTGCACAGTTCCAAGGTAGCTGCTGCCCTCTAGTGTTTGTAAAGCAAAATGCATACCTGGTAGAATCTAAATCCGACCTCAAGCTTTTCATGGGTCCTTGGAAACCACTACTAGCCGAGGATGCTGCCCTGGGGTTGACAAGTCCTTCTCCTACGGTTTCTATTCAGCCAGTTCCCACTGGCACCTCCATACCTGTTAAAACACTGAAATGATTCCATATCAATTGGCAAAGGGCCACTACCCTAAAGTCCCTGAATGCCCCCCCACCACCACCACTCAACCAGGAGACTTCCCCGAATTCCAGTGCTCTCCACCATCCAATAACTTAACCCATTGTGCTCAGCAAAACAGGGCCTCCAAGACCCTCTCCCGCCCAGAGCTGTGGCTACACTGTTGGGTTGGCATTCAGATCAATCCCATGATGAAGTATTTTGAATATGACATGTTCATGCTCCTCACCATTTAAGTAGGGGAGCACTTTTCAACCTTGCTCATCTCACAGCACACATAAACTAATTACTAAAACTCTGAAACACATCAGAGTTGAGATATATATATATATATATATATATATATATATATATATATATATCTTATTTATTTGCCTGACAAAAGAAAAAAATAGCTATAAAATAATCATTCATTCACACCGGATGGCTATTGTTGTATTGGCTGTCATCATTTTTTTAAATATCTATATTTTTTTATTGATTTCAGAGAGAGGAGGAGCCCACAACCCAGGCATGTGCCCTGACCGGGAATCAAACCATGACCTCCTGGTTCATAGGTTGATGCTCAACCACTGAGCCATGCTGGCCGGGCAGCTGTCATCATTTTTTTAATTTGACAATCTAAGGGAAAAGAAGGAAGTGGAAGGTAAGGGCTGGTCACATTGTCCATTATCCAAAGACCCTGTGGGGGGCGCTGTAGTAGCACATCGGTGAGGAATTAGTCCCGAGTTATAGAGAGAGCATCTCTGTAAGCCTCGTAACCCGCTTCTAGGATTATGCGTCAACTGAGACACATCATTTAACCTCCCAAGGTCCCCGTGTGCAAAACAAAGCGAAAGGGAACGATTCTTGATGCTCCTCCCAGCTGATCCTATCAACGTGGGGATCCAGAAGACCTCAGAAGCGGAAAAGAATCTCTAGCCTCAGTGCTTAAAGGTCTGTTTACAATTGTTTTTATTATTTTTTTAATGAACGCACACAAGGTACCAGGACACCTTAGGCACGGAGGGGTCTGTGTACCATGACCTCGGGCTCATGTGCTAAACACTTCACAGACTGACACAACCCCTCGCACTAATTATTTTCAATGAAACAAAAGATCGGAGATCGGCATCAGGAAATGACACAATACAGTGGAGACTCTTCAAAGTAACCACTCCCAAACTGGGCGTCGTAAAGTCCATCATGAACTGGGTACAGATTTGCTCGCCGAAGGAGAACCTCATTCCTTTCATTCTCCACGATTCCATTTCTCTGGGTAGAACACGGATGCTGTACATTCGCCGCCACCCCCCACCCCACGCCCTGCCACAGAGACTGTATTTAAAGAAGCATTTATCTCCGCAGGAGTGGCAGCATTTGAGAGGTGGGCACTTGCCGGTGCCCGACAATCCTTCGTGGGGAAACGCAGGGATGCGATGAGAATTGCCCTTGGTTGTTTAGGTGGTTGGTATAAGGACCCAGAAAGAGAGTGCAGAAGTTAGCGCTCGGACATCAAAGGGAGCTTACCCCCAAATTATGGCGGCCATCCCAACACTAAAAAAGCAATCACGTTTTAGATTTACAAGATCCACCGTAACAAGAAATGCAGCTTCTCATGGCCTTGTGAATTTCTCACGTGCTAGCTGCTCATCGAGCCCCGCTATCCCGTTGAAGAACAATGCTACGAGGGCTGTAGTCATCCCAGGTGGGCACGGCTCTCTCGCAGAAAACTAGCCACTGCATTTCACATCCTAAGAATGTGGCGAGTATATTACAGCTATGTTACACTGGGCCTCTCCTCATCAACCTAGCATTCCTGTTAGGTGACGTCTGCAAAGCCCTGGAAGAAACACTAACCCACAGTGGCGTATGTATATAGTTGGGAGGGTCAGGATGGCAAATCAGAGCCCATGTGTCTTCATTGTACAGAAAAAATAAAGGTGAACAAAGGGGTGGGACACAAGAGAAGCAGAGGAAATATTTTAACCATTAAAACCAATCTCGGCTTGAGGGTAGAAAGATGCCCTCCACCGTCAGTCACTCCAGAGGGCCACAGGGAGACGGCCCCCAGCTGTCTTGGGACCCGAGCGCCTCTCAAACCCTGAGACAGCACGTGGTGAGCCATCATCACTGTGTTTAAGATTGTTGGAGACCGCTGGTCGGGAAAGGGGCACCTTGAAGTCCTGAGCGTCTCGCTTATCGCCTCAAAGCGTGCGTTCTTCAGGCTGCCGCTCACCGCCAGTGGCGCGAGTCCAGAGTTCACTGCCCCTCCATGCAGGACAGTTCTCATGGACGCAACGTCAGCCTTTTCTCACGTCCACACTTCAGCCCACTGCTGACCCCTGCCAACGTCGTTTGTCCTCCGCTCCTCACCCCACTCTTACCCCCAATTCATGTCCAAACGGGGTCTCAGGAAGGAGTCCCCTTAAAGCCCTCGAGGAAAACGTGTTTGACATCCATGACACTCCCTTCTCCCATGGCAATGGCATCTGCTTTAAAAGTCCTGGACCGAATAAATCAAAGAACGTATATACTTATAGGCACAGTCCATGGACATGGGCAACAGGGCAGTGAAGGCCTGGAGGGGTGAGGAGGGGCAGGAAGGAGGGGAGCAAAGCGGGGGGGAAATGGGAGATGAAAAAAATTAAAAAGTCCTGGACGGAAACACAAAGCATAGATTTCTCCTGGGACCAAATCTGGGTCGTGTCTTGCTGCTGAAAGGAACAGGGAGAATTAGTGCTTTGGAGAGCTGTGGGGACACTTCCCTTCTCCCTCCATCCCGCGTGTTGTCTACCGTGTTTGATGCTCACCCACAGACACCAGGGGCCACTGAGCACGTCCCATGTTGTTCTGGGGGAGCAGCAACATCAAGTGCCAGACCGCAGACAGCGCGCCTGAGCTTCACAAGCGATCAGTGTAAGAGAGGCTACACGAAGGGACGTGCCTAGACTCCACGAACTATGCGATGTGGGTCTGCAGAGCGCATCTCCCCACAGCAAGCTGAATGGCTACAAGAAATTGTGCTTGCATTTCATTCCATCGGACCCAGTTTCCCGGGACCTCAATCCCCGAGTCCTCCCGAAATATGGCTATATAATTGCTGGCACATGTTTGCAGAAACCATTTCTGCAAAGGAAACCCAAGTAGAGTATGTACAAAGTTATTTCACAGAATACCTATCCCATTAGGTTTCTTTGACTAGATCGAAAAGGGATAAGTATCTTTCTTAAATGTATCACCTAATCGTCCTGAAAAGCTCAGGACACTTGTGGTAGGGAGTAGGTTTCTATAGATAATGCTCAAATATTTGTTTTTCTGTATCAGCGTATCTTCCCCGCGGTGGTGCCAATTTTCAAATGGAAAATATGATAGGTGATTCTTTTCAATGCAAAAAAATGTATGGACCCTGTACTTCAAGTCCAACATTTATACGATGATGCTAACTTCTTGCCCAGTTAACGTGTTGTTAGGTCACTGGGCTCCGAAGAACTTTATGAAGGAGCTTGAGGGTCCTCACGCTCAAATCCACCTTCAAGCGCAAAGATGTCCTTGCACCTCCTTGCTTAGCACGCACCCCCCTGGGGGGTGTTACTCCTCCTCCCCTGCCTTGGGCTGGGGCGACCTAGAACCAAGCACACAGCTCCATGATTACTAGGGCAGCTCAGGACACCCCAAATCGGTCACCTGAGTTACCAACATCTTAAAGCTGAGATGGGTCCTAGATTAGGGGTCGCAAAGTCAACATCTCCTCCGGTGTTTCCAAAGTCCTCTGGGCGGTGACGGACAGGAAGTGTGGATGCCCTGAGGGTCCCCAGGAAAGGTTCTTCCAACATTTCCTCTCCCCGTGGCCGGTTCACATCAGCACCTGCTCTCGGGTCTCTGGCAGCCGAAGAGCAATCAGGCCGCCCCCAACGAGAGAAGTGGCAGCCAGAAGGATGGGGACCACTTTGGTTATCCCAACAAAAGAAGCAAAGATGGTGTTTCCCAGGATGGCTCCAAATTTGCATAATCCATTGAGGATGCCAAAGGCGGTTGCCCTGTAAGAGAAGGAGGAAGTACATGCTGACAGACACCAACTAGACCAGTGGGTTCTCAGCCTTCCTAATGCCACGACCCTTTAATACAGTTCCTCATGTTGTGGTGACCCCTAACCATAAGATTATTTTCATTGCTACTTCATCACTGTCATGTTGCTACTGTGATGAATCGTCATGTAAATATCTGATAGGCAGGATGTATTTTCATTGTTACAAATTGAACATAATTAAAGCATAGTGATTCATCACAAAAACAATATGTAATTATATATGTGTTTTCCGATGGTCTTAGGCGACCCCTGTGAAAGGGTCGTTCGACCCCCAAAGGGGTCGCGACCCACAGGTTGAGAACCGCTGAACTAGATGTTCTTTCTTTTCCTCACTGTGGGGGAAGGTGTAATGAAGGTATGGGAGGGAATTTTTTTTCCCCTTAAATATAAAGATAATACATTCTCATTTTAGTCAAATTTGGAAATACAGAATAGCATGAAGATGCAGGGATATATAACCCTGCCACTGAAAAGCGATCACTACTATTAACATTTTGGAGTATTTCCTTCAAACTTGCTTTTTTTTTTTTCCTTTTCAGACCACAAGTTAATTAAGAATGTGGCTATATATTTATACTTTAAGTTCTTCTTTATATTTTCTTTTCTGAAACCATATTACCCTTACAATCCCTAACCCCCAATTCCAGTCTTTTGTTTTCAGAATATTCTTGGATATTTTGACAATTTTATTTTCCAAATAAGGTCTAGATTAATTTTCTCAAGTTCCTGGGGGAAGGGGGAGGAGATCTCATAGAATTTTCAATGGAATCTTTTTTTTTAAAATGTGTTTTTATTGATTTCACAGAGAGGAAGGGAGAAGGAGAGATACATCAATGATAAGAATCACTTATTGGCTGCCTCATACATGCCCCCTACTGGGGACTGAGCCTGCAACCTGGGCACCTGTCCTGATGGGGAATGGAACCGCACTCTCCTGGTTCACAGGTTGATGCTCAACCACTGAGCCATACTGGCTAGGCTGAATGGACTCAAGTTAGAAAAAAAATCTAAAAAAAATTTGACATTTTTGTAAGATTAAATCTTCTTAGAATTCAATAAGATATTTCCTGATACACATTTAAGTCTTCTTTTATATCTCTCAGTAAAGTTTTATGGTTCTCTCCATGTAAGGGTTTCACCTTTCTCATCAAATTGATTCCTAGATATTTTATGATTTCTGCTGTTATGAAACGGATTTCAATTTCACTTTTAATTGTTTAACATATTTTAAAGTCTATATACATTATTAACTTAGTTCTATTACGGACCATCTTACCACATTATTTTATCGTTCCTAATAGTCTCTTCAGGTTAATTCTCTTGCGGTTCCTAGATGTGAGCTCACATCCCATGCAAATAACGATCATTTCTCCTCCCCTTAATTTTTTGTAAGACTTAGGTGTTCCCATGGCAACCTACCTCCCAGTAACTCCATCACCAATTTAGGATTTTTTGCAGAATTTCAGTTACCTGCCTTCCCCACCACTTCACAGTCCTTTTTGACCCCAGGCCCCCTTTATCTGCTATTCTTAAAATTCCCACTTCCTCCTCTGTGAGGAGGAAGAGCTGCCTTGTCCCGAGGCCTTTAAACCAGGTCTCTCCTCACATGGCTTGTGTAAAATAAAAGTACACCCTGGGAGCCCTAATCAGTTTGGCTCAGTGGATAGAGAGTCGGCCTGCGGACTGAAAGGTCCCAGGTTCGATTCCGGTCAAGGGCATATACCTTGGTTGCAGGCACATCCCCAGTGGGGGGTGTGCAGGAGGCAGCCGATCGATGTTTCTCTCTCATCGATGTTTCTAACTCTCTATCTCTCTCCCTTCCTCTCTATGAAAAATCAATAAAATACATATTTTTTAAAAAGTGCACCCTGGGCAACCCACCACATTCTCTGCAAACGCCCCAAACCGTCACCCTCATCCCCCCTTATCTCCCTCTGCCTCTCCCAGGCCTGTGTTTACCTAGTTCCTCCCCTTCTCACTTTATCTCCCAATGGAAGGCATGTTCTCACCTCTTTTTGATTGCATGGTGCATACGGTATTGCCCTCCTCCTTTCTCTCCTGGGCATGGTTTCATGCACCCTTTGAATCTTGCCCTTCGCCCCACCCTCGTAAGCCTTGGTCTGCCCACTTCCAGGCCTGTGCCAGCCCCCTGACACAAGAAACTCAAAAACCTAAGAAACATTCAGTCTATGAGCTCCAGGAAGATCAAGGCGGACCCGGGCAGGATCGGAGCAGGTGGACTTCTAGCTGAAGTCCTACACAATCCCAGGAGGAGCCCGGGGGGGGGGGGGGGGGCGGGGGGACTGACCTCTGGGTGGTGGGGTACAGCTCCACGGTGACCACGTCCAGAGCGTTCCAGGCCGCGATGCTGGCCCCGCAGAACAGGCACTGCCAGCCGATCATCGCCGACTCGCTGTTGCCGAAGAACAGGAAGAAGCAGCAGCCCGCCGAGATCAGCATGGAGCCACCTGTGGGGAGGGAGCGAGGGCAGGGGCCCAAAGAAACTTGAAGCCTGTGGCTCGGACGAAAAGGTTACCCACACCTGTTAACCCCATCTCCCACCCTCACAGGTACACTGCAAGGAACAGGCTACCTCCAGTAAAAGGCCCATCGGGCCCAGCCGGTGTGGCTCAGTGGTCGACCTATGAACCAGGAGGTCGCAGGTTCGATTCCTGGTCAGGGCACCTGCCTGGGTTGCAGGCTCACTCTCTCCAGTAGCGGGTGTGCAAGAGGCATTTGATCAATGATTCTCTCTCATCACTGATGTTCCTCTCCCTCTCTCCCTCTCCCTTCCTTTCGGAAGCCAATTTTGCTGGCTCAGTGGTGAGAGCATCGGCCACTGAGGTTCGATTTCAGGTCAAGGGTGCATATCTCTGTTGAAGGTTCAATCCCTGGCCCTGGTTGGGGCACAAGTGGAGGCAACCCACTGATGTGTCTCTCTCTCTCTCTCTCTCTCTCTCTCTCTCTCTCTCTCTCTCTCTCTCTCCTCCCCCTGCCTCCCTTCTACCCTCTCTAAAAGGAAAAAAAAAAAGAGCATTTTACATATTTTTCTGACAACCTTACAGAGGATGCAGAGTGGGTATATTTAACATCCCTATTGAAGTGCTAATAAAATAAGTGATTGTCACAGAATTGCTCAGTCAGGAAATGGAGATGAGACTCGGCCATGGAGATGGAGCCTGGACATGGATCCTGTCGCCAGTCAGCCTAAGGGAAGAACTTGGAAACTGTCACTCTGGGTGTCGCCACAGCCCCGGACAACTGGGGACCAGGCAGAGGTCGGTGCATGAACAGTCTGTTATATGCCAGGCCTTCTTCTGGATGCTTAAGATACATCACTATCAAAAAGCCCTTCTCGGATGAATGGGGCTCTTTGGTATTCACAGGGCTGAATATCTGCATTTGGTTGCCTACTGCTGACTCAATGGCCTAAAGCAAACTCCCCCAACCTGATAATCTTACTGTTTACTAAACATTACCATTGATATGTCTATTTGCATTCCTAAAAGGCAATTGTGTATTCTAGTAAATAAAAAACAGATGGGAACGGAGACTCAGTGGAACTTGGTCCCTTGTACCAAGCTCACAACTGGCTTCCCCCATAATTTCCAAATTAAAAAAAAAAAAATCCCTTCTCCTGGAACTTACATTCTAGTGAGAACACACCTGTGAATGGGCTACAGAAGGGAACCCTGCTTATGCTGCATTTAATCCCCTCCCATTCCCAGTCACGGGACTAGAGGTGTCAGACCACCTCCTACGGGGCCCTGGGATTTTGCCAACGTGCCTCCCTGACTCCACACCGGCAGATTCCATCTTACCTGTGTGGTTTCCTGTGCAAGATTTCTTTAAGAAAATGAAAAAAGAAAAAAAAATGCCACCTTACACCTTACGTCTCGGCCTTGGCCCTGACAACTCACCGATCATCTTGAGCCTCCCGATCCTATCCATGAGCAGGGCGGAGATGATGTTCCCCGGCAAGACGGACAGGCTGCCCAGGAAGCTGACCAGGTAAATCAGGAAGTCGTTATCTTGCTCCAAGTCCATGTGACAGCCCTCCTTCTGGTCCAGAAAGGTCGAGTTGATAAAGCGACAGTCGATGAACTTATGCTCGTAGAGGTCTGGGAAGAGAAGGAAATCTTGGGCTCGTGTAAAGTGGGGTAGGGGAGCCGGGGGGGCAGGGGGGGGCAGGGATGAAGTAGGGCCTCTTCCATGGGCAGCCTGCACCAGCCTCTGGCCATCAGACAGTTTCAAAGTCAAGGTAGCGCTCGCCAAGGCGTGGAGGAAGCAAAAATCCTCTACACATGCAATGACCTGCTCAACTCCAATCGGGAGGGAAAAGGAAACAAGCATTCACTGAGAAGCTTGTGTAAATACATCATCTCTCAAGCACAGAGCAGTCCTCTGAGGCTACCCAGCTTCTAAAAGCCAAGAACAAAAGAATTTGATCCAGTGAGGCGGCCACCCCAGGGCCCATAGAGAAACCTGAACATTCTTCAAAATAAAGATAATTTGGTCAGTCGTTTCTTTTTTTGGGGGGGGGGGGGTGCAGGGGCCAGAGCAGGGGAGATGAATGGAGAGTACAGAGGGTTTTTAGTGTTGGCAGGAATCCCCCTGTTAAGAATATGCAAACATCGCCCTGCTGGTGTTGCTCAGTGGTTAGAGCGTTGGCCTGAGCAGGGAAAGGTCGCAGGTTCGATTCCCAGTCAAGGGCACGTACCTGGGTCGCAGGTTCCACCCGTGGGGCACATGTGGGAGGCAACCAATCGACGGACGTGTGAAAAGGTGTGCCACATTTTTATCACAAATAAGAATGCGGAGAACTCATTGTTATTTTACATGTGATAAGACGGATGCAGATCCATGAAATGCTTTGGTAAAGACTGTGCAACTCACCTGCGCCGTCCCTGGGGCGGGAACCGTTTCTCCACCCTCAGGCTCAGCATGGGTATCTGTGCTGTATTTGCCGCTCCTAAAGCTTATGACCATTTTGGCTCTTAGACAAGACTAGTCCACCCCCATGACAATCTCCCCGCTCTGCCCCAGTTCTTACCTGTGTTATAAAAGATGGTGGATTCGATGGTGCAGTTTTTGAAATAGGTATCCGTGGACGTAACATCTTCAAAATAGCACTCATCAAAGAACGTGTCTTCAAAGAGAACATGCTTGAAATACATCTTTGTGAACCTGTGGAAAGACATTTGTTCCTGAGAGATCCACCAGGGGGACAGGAGATTTGAGAGTGAAATGAAAACCACAGGAAGGCATAAAAAGGGAGAACTACAAACCAAAAGATCCTGAAAGATGATTTTCAGCCCAAACTAGTTCCCCCCACTTTTGTGTGTGTGTTTTGTTACTCCTCGCCTAAGGATTTTTCCACTAATTTTTAGAGAGAGTGGAAGAGAGAGGGAAAGACAGAGAGAAACATTGATGTGAGAGAAACACATTGACTAGTTGCCTCCTGCACACACCCCAACCAGGGCCTGGGCTGGGGAGGAGCCTGCAACCAAAAGTTGCCCTTGACCAGAATTGAACCCGGGACCCTTTGGTCCACAGGCCAACACTCTATCCACTGAGCCAAACCAGGTAGGGCTAGTTGCCCCTTTCATAGCTGCTGGTTTATAGATGAGGGAAGCTCAGGAGGGTGGAAGCTGGTGTCTAGTGCAGGGACCTATGGGGCTACCCCATCAGCCTGATGGTTCTCAAGTGCAGGCCCCTGGACCGTCCACATTGGACTCATAGAAATGTGAACCATGCGAAACAAAAATACTGGTAGCATCTCACTTTATGAGGAACTTTCAAATCATGCAGGTCGCTCCACTGGTCTTAGTAGGTTTAAAAACAAGAGATTTAAGGCATGGTCGGTTTGGGCTCAGTGGATAGACCGTCAGCCCGTGGACTGAAGGGTTGCGGGTTCGATTCCAGTCAAGGGAATGTACCTGGTTGCAGGCTCGATCTCCCTTGTGGAAGACAACAAATCGATGTGTCTCTCTCACGTCGATGTTTCTCTCTCTGTCTCTCCCTCTCCCTTCCACTCTCTCTAAAAAAAAATTCAATGGAAAAATCTCCTCCGATGAAGATTAACAACAACAACAACAACAAACAAGAGATTTGTGAGAATCTTCATTTTTAAAATCGTCCCAACAAAGATGTGGGGAAATAGGCAGTTTCACTCATATTGTTAATAGAATGTAATTGGTGCAGCCTGTTTGAAAAGCAGGTTTGCAACATTTTTAGTGCACAATCCCTCTGTCCTAGGAAAAACCACCTCTACGAATGAAGCCGACAGGCACTTGCGCAGGCGTTCAGAGAGATACATTTGGTGCCCGGCAGGTGTGGCTCAGTGGTTGAGCATCGACCTATGAACCAGGAGGTCACGGTTCAATTCCCGGTCAGGGCACAGGCCTGGGTTTCGGGCTCAGTCCCCAGTAGGGTGTGTGTAGGAGGCAGCTGATCAATAATTCGCTCTCATTATTGATGTTTCTATCTCTCTCTCTCTCCGTCTCCCTTCCTCTCTGAAATCAATAAAAATATATTTATTTTAAAACAAGGTGTGGGGCCGAAACCGGTTTGGCTCAGTGGATAGAGCGTCGGCCTGCAGACTGAGAGGTCCCAGGTTCGATTCCGGTCAAGGGCATGTACCTGGGTTGCGGGCATATCCCCAGTAGGAGATGTGCAGGAGGCAGCTGATCGATGATTCTCTCTCATCGATGTTTCTAACTCTCTATCTCTCTCCCTTCCTCTCTGTAAAAAATCAATAAAATATATTTAAAAAATAAATAAATAAAAATAAAAAAATAAAACAAGGTGTGGGGCCGAAACCGGTTTGGCTCAGTGGATAGAGCGTCAGCCTGCGGACTGAAAGGTCCCAGGTTCGATTCCGGTCGGGGGCATGTGCCTGGGTTGCGGGCATATCCCCAGTAGGAGATGTGCAGGAGGCAGCTGATCGATGATTCTCTCTCATCGATGTTTCTAACTCTCTATCTCTCTCCCTTCCTCTCTGTAAAAACTCAATAAAATATATTTTTTAAAAAAACACAAAAAACAAGGTGTGGGGTCTCAGGAAAGATGGTCTGATAGATGCTCCTCAGTCAAATGCCTCCATCCTTGGATGGATCAGATAGCACAGGTGATGAGGGATGACTGGGCGCCAACACGACACAGGCACGGCCTCCCGGGGACTTAGAGGGTCTCTGGCAGCCATGGGAAGTTGTGGGACCACAATATTCTTGGAGTTCATTCCCCGGCCATGGATTCCCATCTGTCCAGTGGCTCTCTCCCAAGAACAGTCCCCTGGACCATCAGCTGATCGAGGGGCTGCCTGAGTCTCTCACTTACTTGTCATTCACAAGCTTGCCGTGCTGGTGGATCTGATTTTCCATCGTGAAGTTGATGGTGGCACCGAACACGTGCTCGCCGAAAAATACCTTCATCTTGGACTTGTATTCTTCCTCTTGAAAGTACCGGATCATGTCGGGGAACCAAACGGTCAGGCCGTAGTAACTGGAGCAGAGAAGACACAATATGTGAGCAAATATTATTATCTCATGAGCAGAATCTGCATCCCTGATTTGAGGTAGATAACACTCCTTTTAAATGTATTATTATCGTTCATTAGTAGAAACTCTCATCCCAGCATGTCAAACTCAAAGGCTAACACGGGCCAAATCAATGAGGCATGTGGCCCGTGAGCCACGAGTTTGACATGCTTGCTCTAATCAGATAACACATCATAGTAATAGATCTAAGGGGAAAAATTCAATACCATCTCCATAGATGCGGAAAAGGCATTTGATGAAAAACAACATTCGTTCCTGATAAAAATACCAATCGGTTGGGACAAACGAAATGGACAGTCCAGCCCACTGGTTTGGCTCAGTGGATAGGTCGTAGGCCCGAAGCCGGAAGGGTCCTGGCTTTGGTTCTGATCAAGGGCACATACCTGGGCTGGTTGCAGGCTCAATCCCCAGCCCCGGTTGGGACGCATGTGGGAGGTAACCAATCGATGTGTCTCTCGCACATCGATGTTTCTCTCTGTCCCTCCCCCTCCCTTCCTCTCTCCATGACATGTAAGAAAATGCATATCTCAGCTCAAAAAGGAGAGTTTCACTTAATGGGGAAACACTAAAGACATTCCCCCTAATGTCAGAAACAAGACTGGGACACCCATTTATCACCACTACTATTGAACACTATAGCGTAGGTCTTAGCCTACCAGTTAGACAAGAGAAAGAACATAAAAATGTAAAAAAGCAAAAGGTAAAACAACTATTTGTAGACGATATGGTTTTATACCTGGAAAATTCAAAATAACCAACTCAAACAAATGGGCATGAGACATGAAAAACATACTCCATCCCACGCAGAATAAGAAAAATACAAATGAAAAACATACTGTGTTACCATTCTCGCCTACCAGATTGTCAAAACCTCAAAGATTGCCAAACACCCTGTCGGTGAGGCTGTGGGTACACAGGTGGTCTCAGACATTGCTGAGTAAAGGATAAAACTGCATGATACCATATGGAGGACAATGGGTCAATGTCTAAAGAAATCACTGATGGGTTTCCCCTCTTTGACTCCATAATCCCACTTCTAGGAATCTATTCCACTGATAGAGTTGCACAATACAACGTCGCCTCCAGACAGTGAGTCATTGTGGCAGTGTTTGCAACAGGAGAAGTCTGAAATCTCCCCATGAGTTGAGCAATGAACCCCTGGCTGGATACAGGGAGGTACTTTTCTGTGGAGGGCTGTAAGGAGTGAGGAAAATCTCCATTTACTGGTCTGAGAGATCTCCAGAATATATTGTGGAGTACCTGAAGCAGATACAACGATGTATTCCTTTGAATAAGAAAATGAGGAAGGCCCTGCTGGTGTGGCTCAGTGGTTGAGCATCAGCCTATATACCAGGGGGGTCTTGGTTTGCCTGAGGCAGAAATTCCTCCTGTGGCCTGCCTCCCTATGGAATTTCGGTTACAAGAGTAAAAAATTTCATTAAAGACGCTACTAGAGTACCTTGCCTGTGATTTGCGGCTGAAAGCATCCAGTCCTATTCAGACTCCACGAGTTAGAACGGATCACAATCATCAGTTATGAGGCCCGTGAAGCTCAGAGAAATTAGCGAATTTAGTAAGGACTTACCTGAAGGCCATAGTGAACCAGACCACGGCCAGAATCAGCGTGTTCATCCTGTAAGGCCCCAGCAGGCAGTACTGAGCATTATCCCAGACCTGAAACCCACACCAGACCACGGGGGTTAAAGGCAGGAACTGTGACTCAGCACAACTCATTTCTAAGGCTTCCTCATGAACTGCCCTAGGAAGCCATGGTGACAATGGGCGACGTTATCTCCCGCGAGTGGCAATCCTGTTCCAAGGAAAGCCTTTTCTCTTCTTACTGTCTGGCCTCGACCTCTAACAGTCCCATAGCATCTTCCCTGGAAACACAACAGTATCCCATGCGTGTGAGCAAAAGCACACTGAGTGGGCCCTGGCCAGTTGCTCAGTGGTTAGAGCATTGGCCCGCAGACTGAAGATTCTCGGGTTCGATTCTGGTCAAGGACACCAGAATCCTTGGTGGCAGGCTCAATCCTTAGCCACGGTCAGGGTGCATTTGAGAGTCAACCAATCGACGTGTCTCTCACATCAATGTTTCTCTCTCTGTCTTTCCCTCTCTCTTCTACTCTCTCTAAAAATCAATGGGAAAATATCCTTGGGTGAGGATTAATAAAAAAAAACAAAAACGCACAGAGTGGGGATCTCAAGCACTGAATACGCTTGAGTGCTGAGTTCCGCTCCCTGCCTGCAGGAATGGGTTGTTATTCCAAACATTAAAGGGCCCTGCACCAAGGGCACCAGTCTCAGCAGACTGGCCATCGGCTGCCTTGGTGCTCAGCAGCTGGCTTGCCTGTCGGAGGCACTTTTCTGCAGAAATGGCCTGGCCCTTTATGAAGACTTTCTCAGATATCACTAGCAAACCTCGGGGGGCAGGTGGGGGTAGGGGGGCATTTATTTCACTCACTCCTTTCTTCTGATGGATTAAAGAGAAGATGCTAGAAAGAAGGATGTTTACTCAGACGACACATTTTACCTACATTCAAAATCTCTGCCTTGGGGAGGGAGAGCAAAGAAAAGAAGCTAAGGTGTGAGAGAGTATGTGGCCCGAGGACTCACAGCAAGTGAGAGGTGGTCATGGGCTTGGTCCCAAAGGTCCCCGTGCAGGGCTGCTCCCTCCCCCTCACACTGTCTCGGGTGGATGGGGATGCTCAAGACTTCTGCTTTCTCCACTGAGGTTCCAGATTTCCACAGAGCCCCGCCTCTCAGCCACCACACGTCCCCAGTCATACCTGCTTGAAAGTGGTCTTGAATCTGACCAGGCAGCGCTGGTACCAAGTTCCTGTTGCATTTTGGATCTCAAAGAACTCATCCATCTGCTTGGGAGTCTTGATGTGCGACACCTGCAAAGCATAGATGAGCCAGAGAATCTTACCCCTACTTTCTACCAGACTTTTCCATTTGCAGTTTCATGGAGGTGACTTTATTAATGTATTGAGGGCCAAAGGAGCCTGTGGCGACCCTCTAGTTCAGTGATGCTTACCAGGTGTACCGGTTAATAACGCACATTCGGTGTACCGGATAGTAATGCGGATTTGGTATAACGGTTAATACCAGGTAGTGTACATTTGGTGTACCGGTTAATCATGCACACTTGGTATACCGGTTAATAGTGCACATTATAACCAAAGATGTGCACAAATATCTTTGGGATATTTATCCCACTGCAGACAAAAATGAATCATTCGTATCCCTCAGTCAAGCCTTGAAGTTAATGGGTAATAATTCACTAAATTCCCATGTATATCAGATTTTTTCCCACAGTACGGTTGACTCTACCTTAAAATTCACAAATTTATCCTCAATGGTTATTAATAACATCACAGAAGTCTAGAACCCATGTAGGCAATAGTGTGTGTGTGTGTGTGTGTGTGTGTAATGGGGAAATGGGGATTGCTATGTAGGACATTTTAAAAGCACGACAGAACAGCCCTAGCCAGTTTTGCTCAGTGATTAGAGCATTGGCCCATGGACTGATTCTGGGTTCAGATTCTGGTCCAGGGCACGTACCTCGGTTGCAGGCTCCACCCCCAGCCCGGTCGGGGTACATGTGGGAGGCAACCAACTGATGTGTCTCTCTCACATCTATGTTTCTCTCTCTGTATCTCTCCCTTCCACTCTCTCTCTAAAAAAAAAAAAAAAAATCAATGGGAAAAAAATATCCTCAGATGAGGATAAAATAAAAAGCGTGCTTAGGGCCCTAGCTTGTTTGGCTTAGTGAAGAGAGCATGTGCCCTTGACCGCCGGGATTGCGGGCTCAATCTTCAGTGGGGGTTGTGCAGGAGGCAGCCAATCAATGATCCTCTGTCATCATTGATCTTTCTCTCTTTCTCCCTCTTCCTTCCTCTCTGAAAGCAATAAAATATATATTTTTTAAAAGCATGCTTATGAACACTATGAGACAACATACAGAGTACTCATGAGAACTCTTAAGTAACACGTACTTGTGAATACATGCAGTTATGTTATCCCCTCATGAACACAGCTAGTTTTATCTTTCATTATTACTGATACTGAAAAGGACACCCATGAAAATGCAAAGAACTTATTATGATAAGAATGTCAGGGGTCTTATTCATCAGAGAGAAGTTTTCTGGGCTGTGCTTACATAACAACATTATTTTTCAGCAAACCAAACCAGAAAAGAGGAGCAGTCCCTGTTGCTGGCAAGGCGACCCCCCCGACTCACCGTGAACACCTTCTCCGGCGTCCCCTTAGCTCTCATGTTGGTGTCATGGACTCTCTTGAGAATCATCCAAGCTTCATCGTGTTTGCCCATCTGGTAAACCAAGGAAAGACAGGTGAGGAGCCCTTTGCTATTTAATGCTGACACCTGAGTTTGAGGCGACAGGCTGTGGACTTGTGACTACGCAGGGCTTATGAGAGATGAGGACACATTTCTGTCCCCAGCCAACGGTGAAAGGATTATGAGGTTGTGCCTTCAAGGTGTGAATGCGCAGTATTAACATCATTTTGCACTGCAGCTGCTGGAGCTGTAAGATTGAATGGGCTCCTTGGGTGAGGGTCATTTAGTCCCTGACAGGATAAAGCAAAGACACAGCATGGCACGAGTTGCACTGTGTCCCTCCCCCAAAAGATAGGTTCAAGTCCTAACCCCCAGGACCTCACAGTGTGACCTTTTTGGAAAAAGGATTGCATTCTGGAGTAGGTGGGCCCGTAATCCATAGGACTGGGTCTTTATTAGAGACACACAGGGAGGACACGGGTGATGACAAAGGCAGGGACTGGTGTGATAGAGCGTTGAACCCAGTAAAAGAGGTGAGGAAGGATTCCCCTGGGGGCTCCAGAGGGAGCGTGGCCCCGTCCACACCTTGACTTTGGACTTTCAGCCTCCAGATGCTGAGACAACAAGTGTCCCTTCCTCTGAGCCACCCAGTTTGTGCTTTGTTACAGCAGCTCCAGGACGCTAATACACAGCCAAGGGTAACTTTTGAGATATCCCTAGTTAAAAACACTCCCTGCTGCCCAGCCGGTGTGGCTCAGTGGTTGAGCATTGACCTATGAACCAGGGGGTCACAGTTCCATTCCCGGTCAGAGCACATGCCCAGATTGCGGGCTCCATCCCCAGAAGGGGGCATGCAGGAGACAGCAGATCAATGATTCTCTCTCATCACTGATGTTTCTCTCTCTCTCTCCCTCTCCCTTCCTCTCTCTGAAATCAATAAAAATATATTTTTAAAAAACCCACTCCCTGCTGCATCTGTCTCCTGGTCAGTGGGAAATTTCACTCTGAAGAAAGGTCAAGAAGGAGTCCCACAAGTAGACACAGACTTGGGGCTGCAACAGCCTGTGAGTCCTACTGCCCCTCTACCAGCCCAACCCTGTCCGACCGCTGCACGCAGGAGACCCCGAGGTGGAAGGCTCCGGGGACTCATCTCTCAGGACCCCGGGAGCTGCCTTTGGGTGAGGAGGCATGGCTAAGAGTCCTAAAGCAACAAGCTTCACCACAGACCTCCCAAGGAGAAACGTCACGCAGCTTTGCAGAGCCTCATTACCGGGACCCAGAGAGAGTGAGGAGCGGAAGCAACTCAGGAGGCACCCCCTCCAGCCCCTTCGCCCAGCGCTTGGTAAGCCCCTGAGCCCCCTGCCTAGGCAGTCCATGAGTTCAGGGCAAGCCACCATCACAGGCAGTAAGCGAAGATGAGGGTCTAAAGGGCTGAGAATGCAGAGCCAGCTCTGGGCGCTGTCTCACCTCCAGCAGAAACCGTGGGCTCTCGGGCATGAACCTCAGGGCCACCAAGGACACGGTGCAGGGCAGAGCGCAGACAATGACAAACACCCTCCAGCTGTGGTAGTGGTAGTGGGTGCCCATGCTGAAGCCCCAGCCTGCCAAGAGGAGATGAGAGGGAGAGGGAGAGAGAAACATCAATGATGAGAGAGAATATTAAAAAAAAAAAAAAAAAAAAAAGATACGCCTGGAGCCTCCACTAGCTCAGAACACACACAGGACCACATTTAAAACAAGGACACCAAGCCCTAGCCAGTTGTCCAATGGTTAGAGCATGGGTTGGCCTGAAGGGTCCCTGGTTCAATTCCCTCAAGAGCACTTAACTTGACTGCAGGCTCAATCCCTGACCGCAGTTGGGGCGCGTGAGAGAGGTAACCAGTGGATGTTTCTCTCTCACATTGATGTTTCTCTCTCTGTCTCTCTCCCTCCCTTCTACTCTCTCTAAAATCAATGGAAAAAAATATCCTTGGGCGAGGATTAACAACAACAACAATATGAGAGAAGTGTTGGTTAGCTTCAGGAGCAAGATGTCTGCTATCCCCATCCCTCTGCAGGTCCTAAATTATGGCAAATCCTACACCATCATCGGTGTTTTTCTGGAAATGATTTTGAAGGATGCTGATGGTATTTGTCACCCAGGATACTCAAAAGACCTAATCAAATTCAAAACTGCTGCCTTCTCCCTACTTCACTCTTCACAAAACCAACAGTGAAAGTTAACATTGCCAGGTCTCTGCCCAGAGAATCGACTTTTCACAATTATCCAGATAATAAAATTGTCCCGGCTGACACCAGGCCTTGTCATAAGATCTGCTCTTGAGCCCTGGCTGGTTTGGCTCAGTGGATAGAGTGTTGCCCTGCAGTCTGAAGGGTCCCAGGTTTGATTCCGGTCAAGGGCATATGCCGGGGTTGGGGGCTCGATCCCCAGTGCGGGGGGGGGGGGGGTGCAGGAGGCAGACAATCCATGATTCTCTCTCATCATTGATGTTTCTATCACTCTCTTCCTTTCCCTTCCTCTCTGAAATCAATACAAATATATTTTTTTAGAAAAAGAGCTGCTCTTGTCTTCAAGAGTCCTGCCTAGGGGCTGGGGATGGTGAGGCAGCATCAGGATTCAAGGTCATGCCAGGTGACCTAGCTAAGTCACCAACTTCTCTTGGCTTCTGTTGCCTCATCTGTAAAATGGAATTACCGGAGCCTCACTTGTTC
Organism: Myotis nattereri; assembly: GCF_964212035.1. Lineage (NCBI taxonomy): Eukaryota > Metazoa > Chordata > Mammalia > Chiroptera > Vespertilionidae > Myotis > Myotis nattereri. The sequence continues at coordinate 14,930,735 of NC_138097.1, forward strand.
AGGGGACCATGGCTGAAGGAGATTACAGGTGAAATTCTTTCAAATAAAAAAGAAGGAAAAAAGAAAAGGAAAGGAGAGAATTAGGGAGGAGGAAGGGGATGTGGGCGGGAGGGAGGACAGACTGTATTACTTCCTGAAACACGTAACAAAATCAGCCAATGGGTCTCCAGTGTTGGAAGTTCTTTAGGAAGATCGCGGTCATACCCAGGAACTGCGTGCGAGCATGGGGAACGAGGCTGAGGACAGGAGATGTCGTTTGGGTGCAGGTGCCATAGTAACAGGGCCCCTGGCTACTGAAGCCAGCGCTCACCATAATGCGGAATGATGCTCCAAGCCATGGCGGACGCATAGATGCCCCCGGTCATCCAGAAGATGCCCAACCAACTGAGGTGCTCCCCTCGCTTCTCCCGAGACAAGAATTCAGAGAAATAGGCAAACACAATGGGCAGAGCTCCGCCAATACTGCAGGGCGGGAAAGCCAGAAGGAAAGAATCAAGTCATACACTAAAAATGGTCACAGCCGGTGGTTCTCAACCTTCCTAATGCCGCGACCCTTTAATACAGTTCCTCATGCTGGGGTGACCCCCAACCATAAAATTATTTTCGTGGCTACTTCATCACTGTCATGTTGCTACTGTTATGAATCATCATGTAAATATCTGATATGCAGCATGTATTTTCAGTGTTACAAATTGAACATAATTAAAGCATAGTGATTCATCACAAAAACAATATGTAATTATCTATGTGTTTTCCGATGGTCTTAGGCGACCCCTGTGAAAGGGTCGTTCGACCCCCAAAGGGGTCGCGACCCACAGGTTGAGAACCGCTGGCCACAGCAGAAACCAAGCAGCCTCTACCCCACCCATAGGCTCTGTGGTGAAAGAACCAAGTGCATTTGAAAGACAGGCGGAGGCCCTAGCCGGTTTGGCTCAATGGGTAGAGCATCGGCCTGCGAACAGAAGGGTCCCGGGTTTGATTCCAGTCAAGAGCACATACCTCAGTTGCAGGCTCCTCCCCAGCCCGGACCATGGTCGGGCGCGTGCAAGAGGCAACCAGTCGATGTGTTTCTCTCACATCGATATTTCTCTCTCTGTCTTTCCCTCTCGCTTCCACTTTCTCTAAAAATCAATGGAAAAATATCCTCAGGTGAGGCTTAAAAAACAGAAAGAAAGAAAGCCTGGCAGAGACAGGGTCATGTTATCGTGACTTTAAGTGAGGGTAACTTTCTAAGGGTAACTTCAATACAGTATCTTGGAATCCAGGCAAACACCCAGTCCCAGGATTTTTGGAGGTACGGCTCAGAGCTGGAGTTCCAGGAAGGACCGACCATTGTTCCAGGAGGGTCCAGCTGAAGCGCCAAGACTACATACCCGATGCCCGAGATGAGTCGGCAGAAGAGGAAGGCTCCGTAACCCTGCACGAAGGAGGAGATGGAGGCGAAGGAGGCGTTGAGGGCCAGAGACATGCTGAGGACTCTCTTTCTCCCCAGCTTGTCAGCCAGGCCCCCCAGGACGAAGGCCCCCGACATCATTCCGAGGTAGACTATCATCCCTGTTGGGAAAGAGAGGGGAGAGAGGATGGCCTTCACTTTGAGGTCTATTTTGTCAGATATTAGTATTGGTACACCAGCTTTTTTTTTTTTTTTCATTTCCATTTGCCTGAAACGTTTTTTTTTCCATCCCTTCACTTTCAGTCTGTGTGAGTCCTTTGTTCTAAGGTGGGTTTCTTGTAGACAGCATATATATGGGTCATGTTTCCTTATCCATTCAGCTACCCTATGTCTTTTGATTAGAGCATTTAATCCATTTAAGGTTATTATTGATAGGTACTTGTTTGTTGCCATTTTTATTCTTTATGCCTGTATTGCTTCTTCGCTTTCTATTTCTTTACTTTTATAACAGTCCCTTTAGCCTTTCTTGCTTGGTGGTAATAAACTCCCTTAGTCTCTCTTTTTTTTTTTTTTTTTGTCTATAAAGCTCCTGATTTCACCTTTAATTTTGAATGATAGCCTTGCTGGATAGAGTATTCTTGGATTTAGTCCCTTGCTTTGCATAACTGCGCATACTTCATCCCATTCCCTTCTGACCTGATGTGTGTCAGTGGACAAATTAGTTGATAGTCTAATGGGAGATCCCTTGTAGGTAACTTTCTGTCTCTTTCTGGAAGCCTTTGAGATTCTTACTTTGTTGTTGACATTTGCCAGTTTAATGACAATGTGTCTTGGTGTCAGTCTTTTGGGGTTCATTTTGTTTGGGACTCTGTGTGCTTCTCGGACTTGGGTGACTTTTTTCTTCCCAAAGTCAGGGAAATTTTCCGTCATTATTTCTTCAAACAGGTTTTCTATGCCTTGCCCAGCTTCCTCTCCTTCTGGCACCCCTATTATGCAGATGTTGTTTCATTTCTTGTTATCCCAAAGCTCCCTTAGACTCTCTCCTGCTTTTTAATTTTTTGCAGTTGCTGCTCTGCTTGGATTTTTTTTCTACCTTGTTTTCTAATTCACTGATTAGGTCCTCAGCTTCCTCTAGTCTACTGTTGAAACTGTCCATTGTGTTCTTTATTGAAGCTATGTCATTCTTCATTTCCTCTTGATTCTTACACATGTTGGTTAATTTCTTATCCAGACGTTTGAGCATCCTTATAATTATTACTCTGAAAACTGTAGAAAAGCATTTGAAAACACTTAGAATTCACTGCTAAACTGCTGCAAACTGTGCAGAGAAGTGTTTGAAAACAGTTAGAATTCACATTTACAGAGCTGTCAATTGTGTAGGAAAGTATTTGAAAATACTTAGAATTCATTCTTGCCGTATTGGATTTCAGTAAACTGCTTCACCATAGTTATAATTACTAAATGATACATATCCTAATTGTGTTATGAATGCTCCAGCAAGCTCCCCAAGTAAATGAAATTATATTACAGTATTTCACTGAAGTTAATAGCTTTCCACACACTGGGTTAATCTATGTATTCCTTCAAAGTGCGGACCATCTTACCAATAGATAAAGCATGTATTACTCTATGATAACACATAAACAATATATTTATAAACACTACTAGCTAACTCTGTCTGGAACACTCCCATTTTCATGTTTTAAAAAGCTACGCGTTGCGTAAGAAAGTGTTTCAAAACACGTAGACTCCTGGTTTTAAAGAGAGGGCATTGTGTAGAAAAGTGTTTGAAAACACTGTATTCTTGACTTAAGAGGTGCTTATTGTTTAGGAAAGTGGAGCAGTTGGAATTCTTGTTTTAAGGAGTGTGTTTTGTGTATGAAAGTGTTTGAGAACAGTAATAATTACTGTTTTAAAAAGTGCTCATTGTTTAAAAACCTTATTGCACCTAATCCCACACTATCATGCTGTTCTCAGAATTTCCACAAGAGGGCTCTGTTGCACCTAATCCCATACTAGGATGCTGTTCTAAAAAAAAAAAAAAAGACAAAAAAGAAAAAATATCCTGGGATGGGGATTAAAAATAAATAAACAAACAATACCCAAAATACTACTAAAATTATGTTGGTGTTTAAAAGCTCTGGTTGACAGCCTTGCTTCTCAAGTCATTTCTTCTGGTTGTGTATACTCCATGTCTTTTCCCTCCAGGGATAATTATGGAGATTTAAAAATTTTGTATCTTAATTTTATTTGTAATGACTCTGTATCAGAGGCTAGCAAGCTACAGCCTATAGGATAAATCCTACCCATTGTCTTTTTCTGTAAATAAAGTTTTATTAGAACACAGGTACGCCCACTTGTTTACCTATTGTCTAAGGCTGCTTTTGTGCTACAGAGGCAGAGTTGATTAGTGGTGACAGAGACCATCTGGGCCCTCAACGCCTACCATATTTACTATCCGGGCTTTTACAAAACATGTTTGCCACCACTGCTGGAAAGCAAGCACTGGGGACCAGAATAGCACAGGTATTTCATAGCCTGTACTAAGTCTCTGTGTTTGTGAATACCTGCTCTACGTAAGCTCGCTGAGAGGCAAGGATTGTGTCTATCTAGTTCCTTATTTTCTCCCCAGGGGCTGGACACAGAGATGAGCATATGGAATACAAGTAGCAAATACTTGTTAAATGAATAAACAGTTGCTAGATAGATTTTTAGTTCTTGGGGGCCATTAAGTAGGTTTCAGTCTTGAGTCTGAACCTGACTCCTAGGAAGCTTTCAAGAACTGTATGTTTGCTAACGGATCCATGGCACAGCCTCTACCTTTGGAGAACGAATGGGTTTTGCAGGACATTGAATGACCAGGACAAATCCTTGTCCATAGGCTGATGAATCTCTTCTCTGCCACATTCCTTCCTCAAATGTCACAAAAATCCTCGCTGCATCAAGACCGGATGGCTGATGCTGGCTCTGAGGGTGCTCACATCTCATTGATTTGCAAGCTGGGCCTCCACCCTGCAGAATCCATCTGTGCTTCACCACATGACTCTCAACTGCCTGCAGGGGCTCCGTGGGTGTGCTCAGCCCAGCATCTATCCCCAAGACATGTGGGCATTGGGCCGACTCAGACTTGCATACAAGAGAAACCAGCAGGAGGGTGGATTCTGGAAGGACACGGAGGAGAGCACAGAGGGGAAGAGACCTTGGCCTGCCACTCACAAAACGTATTTGTCACTTGGATATGGAAAACGGTTTAATATGAAAGAGAGAGAGAGCCCAGCCGGCGTGGCTCAGTGGTTGAGCATTGACCTATGAACCAGGAGGTCACGGTTTGATTCCCGGTTAGGACACGTGCCCAGTTGCAGACTCAATCTCCAGTAAGGGGCATGCAGAAGGCAGCCAATCACTGATTCTCTCTCATCATGGATGTTTCTATCTCTATCTCCTTCTCCCTTCCTCTCTGAAATTAATTAATATATATATATATATATATATATATATATATATATATATTAATATGAAGGAGAGAGAACTCAGACTCTCAAGGAGGGCACAAGACTTGGAAAAGGAACTAAGAGCTTGCCCTAGCCAGTTCTGCTAAGTGGGTAGAGTGCCGACCCGAGGACTGAAGGGTCCCAGGTTTGATTCCAGTCAAGGGCACACACGAGAGGCCACCAATTGATGTCTTTCTTTCACATCGATGTTTCTCTCTGTGTGTCTCTCCCTCTCCCGTCCACTTCCTCTAAAAATCAATGGAAAAATATCCTCGGGTGTGGATTAACAAAAACAACAACAAAAGAACTAAGAGCTTGAGAATCAAACAAAACTGAATTCCAAGCCCCGGTACTCATTAGCCGTCTAAATGTGAACCAATTAATTAATTTCTCTAAGATAAAAAACACCGTCATGGCAAATTGTGTGTCAAATGATAATGCTGAAAGGATATGATGACAGATTTAAGATGCCTAACAGCGACAGGTGCTACATAAATTTACTGTTCTCCCCCCTTCATATTTTAATGCCAGGAAGAGAATGATCTTTGGAAATTTCCACTTACCAAGCATTCCTTTCTTGGAACTGGACAGACACATGTCCTTCTCTGCACTAGGCAGGGCAAAACTCACCACAAACACCTCCACCCCATCAGCCATCAGGGCCAAACCCAAGACGAAAAACAGGATCCACTGGAAGCGCCCGTGGCCACACTCTTCCATGATGGTCTCATACTGATGAGCCAACTCCTCCTCATCTTCCAACCTTTCAGCTATCAGGTCCGCCTGGCCCCGAAGGTCCTCCTCCCTGGAGGACGCCATCTTGGTCTTCTTGGCCTTGACATCATCTGGGTGAGGGATGCCCTGGTACTCCCCCTCGTAGATCTCATCCTCCTCATCATGGCCTTCGGTAACATCACTCTGTGCATCCTCCTCTGGGTTGGACTCATTGCCGGGATAATAACCATCCGTGTGGGCATAGCCCTCATAATTGTCCTGATATTTATAAGCATCCATTCCTTGCTTCCGCGACTGCCTGGTCACCTCTCAAGCTATATCTTGTGCACCGTGGTAGAGGTTCGGGCTGTTTCAATAACCATCATCCATTCTGTGTGCAGAGGTTCAAATGGAGAATGTGCTCGTGTGACTTCTTAGGTAAAAATAACACCTGTATTCTCCCCGCTATGTCCCTCAATTATAGCAGATTTGTGCAAGGCAACCTACGTATCCTTTTGCACACAATGTCTATTGGAAGTCTGAAAATTTTCAAATTCTGGTCTGGTTTCCTTCAGTGACCCAGAGATGGGGGGGGGGGGGGCGGCGTGGGGGAGATGTTGATTAGAAATGGGTCCAGCTGGGCTCCTCCACAAGGTGCTGGCAGGAACGGGCAGCTTGCTGAGTGGCCTGATTCGTTCTGTTACTGAAGGTTATGCCCTGGAAGTACAAAGAGAAAGAGAAGAGGATTACAAACTGCTAAAACTCTAACAAACACTCTCAGAATTACTAGTAAATATTTTACTGATGCCAGTGCTTCATGTGGAAGGTGTAGGAAATCTGGATGAGACATTCAGATCCATGGTGAATGAATGAGGACTGAATCAGTGAGACAAAGAATAAGGGGAGAAAGAATAGGTCAGAGAAACCCTTGGAAGTGTTGATTCACCCATAAAAGGGGTCAAATCTTGTATAAGAATGAAACAGCCCGGCCAGCGTAGCTCAGTGACTGAGTGTCAACCTATGAACCAGGAGGTCACGGTTCGATTCCTGGTCAGGGCACATGCCGGGGTTGGGGGCTGAATCCCCAGGTGGGGTCGTGCAGGAGGCAACCAATGAATGATTCTCTCTCATCATTAATGTTTCTCTCTCTCCCTTTCCCTTCCTCTCGGAAATCAATAAAAATATTTTTTTAAATCAAAATAAATTTGATTTCAAAGAGGGTTTTTTTGTTGGTTGTTTTTTTTTTCTGATATGTCTTTGAGTTAACATTCAACTGGATGGATGGAACATCTGTTTCCAAAGAAAGCTCCGGGGACAGGAGAGAATAATTTCCAATATCAGATCTCTTTTAAAATGAAAGAAACTTTTATGAATATTTATTGTCATCAAAGTGGACTCGGAATAATTTTATTATCCTGACATTAATAGATCCAGTGTATATGTCTGTTCTCTTATGCAAAATAGTCTGAGAAATCTTAAGACGCCGTGGTGACATTTTGACTTTGAGCTTTTAAGCAAACATGTGAGGAGATGAAAGGTGTTTGCTTCTGACTGCTTGAATTTTGCATAAAGTGGTGAAGGTCAGATAGATAAGTTGGATGCCAATGATAAAATGGAACATATGGCTTTGAAGTAGCGAATAAGTCATGAGTCGGCACTTTTCAAGCTCACAAAGAAGCACCTGACCAGCAATGGAAAAAAACAAGCTAAAGAAGAGAAAAACTGGGGAACAGAAAGTCCTAGGGTGATGGATCAGAAGTCAGTGTAGGCTCCAAGAGCAGGACCTTGGGGAAAATGCTTAAAGAAAGGGATATTTTATTATTTTTTAAGATAAAATATTTTTAGTTTTTAAATAATTCTTTGTTGTTGAAAGTATTACATATGTCCCCCCTTCCCCCCATTGGCCGCCTCCAACCCGCACCTGCCCCAGGCCCTCACCACCCCACTGTCTGTGTCCATGGGCCATGCATATATGCATACAAGATCAAGAAAGGGGTATTTTAGAGAGCATTACCAAAGCCAATTTTCCCTCCCAAGGAATAAACCTAACCCTAACATTAACACTAACAGTAACACTAACCCTGTGGTCGGCAAACTGCGGCTCTTTGGCCCCTTGAGTGTGGCTCTTCCACAAAATGCCACGTGCGAGCGCACACATACAGTGCGATTGAAACTTCGTGGCCCATACGCAGAAGTCGGTTTTCGGCCTGGGCGAGTCTATTTTGAAGAAGTGGCGTTAGAAGAAGTGGGGGTACGTTCGCTGAGGTCGACCCCTCAGATTGAGGACGTTTTTAGCAAAGGCCAGCTTAGGAGGACCCTAATTAAGCGAATAACAATGTCCCTACCTATATAGTTTAAGTTTAAAAAATTTGGCTCTCAAAAGAAATTTCAATCGTTGTACTGTTGATATTTGGCTCTGTTGACTAATGAGTTTGCCGACCACTGCGCTAACCCATCAAATCCCACAACATCTGACATCCATTGCTCATGATGCCCAGGTAAGGTGCTAATGGGTAGCATGTATTGAAAAGTCACTTATGTGCCAAGCATTGTGCTAAGCATTTTATGAGCATTCTTTAATTCTTAAGCTTCGGAGGTGGGAATCACTATCATCCCCATTTTTCACATGAGAAAACAAAAGCGCTGAAAAACTAAACAACTTGATGAAGGATGTGTACCAAATCAACAAGGTTGCCCAGGTACGAACCCGGAAATGTGACTCAGAACCCATGCTCTTCCCTACAAAACTGTACTTTGGTATCCACAGTGGAATAAATTGCTTGAAAGTTGAACAAAAATTTTCATAGAGTTCAACCTAATATACTTTTAGATTTAAGGTCTTAAAAATGCCTATAATCTAAATATACATTTACTAGAGGCCCAGTGCACGAAATTCGTGCACTGGGGTGGGGGGCCCCTCAGCCCGGCCTGCACCCTCTGGCAGTCCAGGAGCCCTCAGGGGATGTCCAACTGACGGCTTAGGCCTGCTCCCCACAGTTGGACATCCTTAGTGCTGCTGCAGAGGCAGGAGAGGATCCTGCCACCGCTGCTGCTGTGCTTGCCAGCCGTGAGCCCAGCTTCTTCATTGAGCATCTGCCCCTGGTGGTCAGCGCACGTCATAGCGACTGGTCGTTCCACTATTCGGTCAATTTGCATATTAGCCTTTTATTATATAGGATACCTCTCTCTCTGTCTCTAACGTGCAGCCCCACTTCCTTCAATAGTAAAATCTCATATCATGAACCATTCAGATTCTCATCAAGCCTTTCCTTGGTTAGAACTGACATCACAGGATTGTCCCACAACCTTGGGGATAAGAATCCTGTAGCATCTGGGACTGTCTTAACCTAGGCAGTGTTACCTTCCTTTAAGCACTGCTTCTGAGTAGCCTAAGGCTTTTTTTTAAGTTTTATTTTAGCTCCTTATCTTTAAATAATGACTCACCCGATTAACCAATTACATAAATAATGGACAAGTGGAATAATCCATTTGACGACCATCTTGAGGTTGTTACTTCTCTGAGAAGAGGGGTTGTCATCTGTCACTTTTTCCACGTGGGAGTTATGGTTGAACACTTATTGGGTTATTTTTAAAGTAATGTAAGAAAATTCGTAGCATCTGGTCTCTTAGAACCAGAAAGAATTTAGTTCAAGCTGGATTATAAGTCTCTGCAATCTATCTTGAAAGAGAGAGAGAGAGAGAGAAAGAGGGGAGTGTGTATGTGTGTATATTTACATTATAGGCATTTTTAAGACCTTAAATAAACACTGAAATTTTGCACTTTCTTTTGAAATACTTACACATCTCAAATGTAAGATTGTCTAGAGCCACCTTTGATCGGCCTTCTGATTTTAAAAATGCATTCAAACTAAGAACACACTGACACTTCAAAATAAATCCAATTGAGAGAAACAGGCTTGAGAGGGGAGGCTGCTTCTCCTCGGGCTGATTTAAAGCAAGTTCAAGTCCCTCCTCTTGGAAACCTCCCATGACAATGTGACCATCCATCTAAGCGCCATTGTGATGGAAGACCTGCTGTGCTTCACGTCCTGCGCTAAATTTAGTGCCTCACAATTGCGGCAGGCACACAGCAAGGGCTCAATTAATATTTTCTGAGTGTATGTAATACATGAATAATTGAATAGAAGGGACCTCAACAAGTTCGAAATCTAGACATTCCTATTTCAAGAGTCTGAAATAAGATGAGGAAACCTGAATCAGTTCCATCGATGACAGCACTGCTGATGCTGAAGACCATGACCGTGAACTTAATTCCCTTGGGGGCTGGTGAGCTTTGGTGATTCTGAGCCACCACACTGAGCGATACATCCGGCTGGGCCATCTCTCACGTGTGTGCCACTGACCGCAGGGGCATCACGTACAATGGGTCAGCATAGAGTCATACCTGGATAAACTAGTCCAACCGCCTGTTCTCGGAGGACAGGACCATCTCTTTGGGTCTTTGATTTTTTTTTAAATATATTTTATTGATTTTTTTACAGAGAGGAAGGGAGAGAGATAGAGAGTTAGAAATATCGATGAGAGAGAAACATCGATCAGCTGCCTCCTGCACATCCCCTCACTGGGGATGTGCCCGCAACCAAGCTTCATGCCCTTGACCGGAATCGAACCTGGGACCCTTCAGTCCGCAGGCCGACGCTCTATCCACTGAGCCAAACCGGTTTCGGCTGGGTCTTTGATTTTAAGGAGTTCCTCTACCACCTTTAAGAATGCCGTTTGTGAAGGGGGAAAGCCACAATTCTGTTAGATAGCAGTTAACCATGAACCAGGCTCAGAGAATACAGAGCTGTCAAGTTTGGAAACTGTCACGGAGAATTGTGATTCATCTGTATATCCAGGGGCCCTAAGATTTGTGCTACTGTTAATGTTTGTTTACACATTCAACAGCCTCTATTGAGCACCTATGGGGTGCCAGGCACCGGACAAGGCTAGAGAGATCCTGCCCTCATGGAATCCATAGTCCAGGCAGCAGACATATTACAAATAGATAATCCTATAGAAGCCAAGAAGAAGGCATCATTTACAGTAACTTACCAAGGACTTTACCCAGTAGTCCTCAAGACAGACGTCCCTAAGGAGGTGGCCTTTGAGATGAGAGCTGAAGGCTAAAAGTTAGCTAACAAATAGCTATGATCAGCCCTAACCTGTTTGGCTCAGTGGATAGAGCGTCAGCCTGCGGACTGAAGGGTCCCAGGTTCGATTCCAGTCAAGGGCATGTACCTTGGTTATAGGCACATCCCCAGGAAGGGGTGTGCAGAAGGCAGCCGATCGATGTTTCTCTCTCATCATTGATGTTTCTCTCTCTCTCTCCCTCTCCCTTCATCTCTGAAATTAATAAAAATATATATATTTTTAAAAATCAATAGGCATGGGGCATGACTACCCACCACAGCCTGCCCAGTTAGGAATTTATGATCAGAGCACCCTGTGAAGCTATTCTCCCTTCCTCTCTGAAATCAATAAAAAATATATTTTAAAAAAAAGAAAAAGAATGTCTTCTAGCCTTCCCCATAGACTCAGTCCTACCGTTGAACCACTTTTATTGCACTTCACAATCACTGTGCTGTGGATCGCCCAGACATTCATCCAGAGGACAAAGGAAATGAAAGCCCAGTCCCAAAGCTGCGTGAAAGGCAATGAGCCAACAGATCAAAGAAGTAAAGAAGCCACACCCACATTCACTTGTGATTAACAGAAAAACAGAGGGGGAGGAAAACGACTATTTGCCAAGGACAGGATGGCACACAAACTGAATTTTCCTCCTGGCCTTTGAAAACGTTGACATTTTCATCTGCTCATCACTTCAACATGTCTTGTTTTCACAACTTGCTTAACACCCTAGATAACAGCTTGCCCCCTCCCTTCAAAAAAAAATCCATCAGGGCTTATTTAATTGCTGGTCCTGTTGAAAAGATACTATATTGCCTGACGTGCGTGTCTCAGTGGTGGAGCATAGTCCTGTGAACCAGAAGTTCACGGTTCGATTTCCAGTCAGGGCAATCAGATTGCTATTTTGGAAAGACAATTCAGAGAGGGGGTGGATCAAGGAGGCAATGATATCTTCAGTCATCTCCATTTTTGATCCATGGAGCAAGGTAGAGTCACAAACAGCGAAGCACTTTATTTTTTTTAGCTTTTTAAAATATGCTTTTATCAATTTCAGAGAGAGGGGAAGGAAGTATTGATGAGAGAGAGAGAAATATCCATCAGTTGCCTTCTTCATGTCCCCCACTGGGGATCCAGCCTGCAACCTGGGCCCTAACTGGGAATCGAACCTACAACCTCTCCGTGTATGGGATGATGCTCAACCAACTGAGCCAGAGCGGCCAGAGCTGTTGAAAACACTCACGGGAACATTGCTAATTCACTGAGTTTTGTCAAAATGCTCAGAGAAAAGAGAGCGCACAAAACCACGAAACTGGTCTGTATGGGGGAAGCACAGGATTTTTCGTGAGAGCAAGCGACGGCTCTCAGGAAAGCCGCAGCAATCCATGGACATCAAGAGGAGAGATGATGGCCATTTAAACGGAGTCTGTGTGCTTTATGACTGTGGGCACAGCCTCTGAGTCCCATTCCCAGCACAAGCTCGGGGAAAATTAGCTGCCAACTTGATACACGACCCAACCCAGCAGACCAGGGCAGTGGAAAGCATTCGGCAGCAACTGCAATCTATTGCACAGAGCTAGGCTGTTGCCAGAGTTACTGCAGTGGCAGAAAAGGCAGCCCGGCCCAGACATTCAAGACCCCATATGCCACCAGCCTCGTACACCCACCTGCTCAGAAGTCCAAACAACCCGGCTGGTGTGGCTCAGCGGTTGAGCACTGACCCAGGAACCAAGAGGTCACTGGTTTGATTCCCGATTCCTGGTCAGGGGGCAGCCAATCGATGATGTTTCTCTCTTATTGATGTTTCTCAATCTTTCTCTAAAAATCAATAAAAAAATATTTTTCTTAAAAAAAAAGTCCAAACACCCAATGTGTCTGTGCTCAGAAATAATGATACAAAGTTACTCTTATGGCCCAGCTGGCGTGGCTCAGTGGTTGAGCATCGGCCTACGAACCAGGAGGTCACGGTTCAATTCCATGGTCAGGGCACATGCCTGGGTTGCAGGCTCCATCCCCAGTGTGGAGCGTGCAGGAGGCAGCCAGTCAATGATTCTCTCTCATCATTGATGTTTCTCTCCCTCTCCCTCTCCTGTGCTCTCTGAAATCAATAAAAATATATTTTTTAAAGTTATTCTTGTGAACTACTTACTATGTGCTTTACACTACAAGCGTAGTGGCATTAAAACTCAGACCTGAGTGATTTCAGTGGATAGATCCCTTGCACTGTCCTCATCATCCTTAAGGCCCCACTGAACGCCCTGAGCAAGCTGGGGACCACTCTTTGCACCCTAGAGCAGTGGTTCTCAACCCTCTGGCCCTTTAAATACATTTCCTCATGTTGTGACCCAACCATACAATTATTTTCGTGGCTACTTCATCACTGTCATGTTGCTACTGTGATGAATCGTCATGTAAATATCTGCTGTGCAGGATGGTCTTAGGCGACCCCTGTGAAAGGGTCGTTCGACTGCCAAAGGGGTCACGACCCACAGGTTGAGAACCGCTGACCTAGAGCCTGGTAGGCTTTATCAAGCAGGGTTGGTTGTGTGTTTTTCTGCAGTGTGAATGGATCCCAGAGCCAACCGCTACATCTACTAAAGCTCTAGGCGCCTCCCATGAAAACCCGTCCTATTCATCACAGCTTCAGGGAAAACAGTAGCCTCCTATATGCACATTAATTAACCCAGCAGAAACAGGCTTGAGGTGTTCATTATAGTGGCTTCCCATTTAAAAAAAAAAAAATGAGGAGCAGGCCAGCTGCCAAAGAAGACTCCGCATCCCAGAATAAAGAGAGGAAAGTAGAGGAGGGCAGCATCTCTCTGGTGTCTTCACCTGAGAGATACTCCTCTGCTGAGAAGCAAAAGGTTTCATGGCCTTGGAGCTGGCCACGGGTCAGAAACTCTCTCTCGGCCTTGCCCACGTTACAGCTCCCTAAGGAAAAGCTGCCCGCCATTAGAAAAGATGTGCGCATCCATTATTAAGTAGGGCTTATATATCAAGGAGGAAGGAAAAACTGCATGCCATTTTCCTAGCATTTTTTTTTCATTGTTTACCGCCAGTTCCATCTATTTAGGAAAGAATGAGCTGATGCTTTTTGTTGTTATTGTTGTTGTTGTTAATCCTCAACCGGGGATATATTTGCATTGATGTTTAGAGAAAGAAGAAAGGGATAGAGGGAGAGAGAAACTTCAGTGTGAGAGAGGCATTGATTGGTTGCCTCTTGCTCGTGTCCTGACCGGAGCTAGGGATTGAACCTGCAACCCAGGTATGTGCCCTTGAACAGGAATCGAACCCATGGCTCTTTGGTCCACAGGCCAATACTCTAACCACTGAAAAAAAAACTGACCAGGGCTAGTCAATGCTTTAAAAAAAAAAATCCATGAAAGCTTCAACTCAAGAACTCGAGATATCTCGGGCGTGTATTCACCATGGCCAAAAAATATACATTTACCACCCAAATCTCTGAGTTTTCTTTTTCTGCTTAAAGCATGCCAAGGAAACATGTATATTCCCAGACCACCTCAGCCCTGTGTTTACTGTTCCATTTTCTAAACTAAATATATCAGCTAAGAATCTCACCTTGGCCCCTCTGGCCAGTTCCTGCCTGTGTATAACATTATCCGGCTTCATCCAAGTGAAATGTGTATGGTCTGCTGGCATTGTCAAGAAGTACTACTGGAGCCCTAGCCGGTTTGGCTCAGTGGGTAGAGCGCCGGCCTTTGGACTGAAGGGTCCCCGGTTCGATTCTGGCCAAGGGCATGTGCCTGGGTTGCGGGCTCGATCCCCAGTGTGGGGCATGCAGGAGGCAGCCCACCAATGATTTCTCTCATCATTGATGTTTCTATCTCTCTTTCCCTCTTCCTTCTTCTCTGAAATCAATAAAAATATTTTTTTTAAAAAAAGAAGTATTACTGGAGTAAATGACATTTTTTCATTACAAAGAGATGTGCAACCAGATATTTTACAAGCAGCTCCATACTCTATCTTGTCCAAAAAGGAAATATAGGCAATGTTACCAGTTGTCACTGCCCGAGAGAGAGAGAGAGAGAGAGAGAGAGAGAGAGAGAGGAAACTAATGTAGAGTCATACCAAATTGCAGGCTGTAAAAATATAAGGATATATCCTAAACTTTATTTTTATCAGAAATGGTTTTGTAGTGAATTAGATCAGAATAAAAGCGGAACTAAATACCATTTTAAATATATATTTTATATTTATTTCAGAGAAAGTGAGAGGGAGGGAGAGATAGAAACATCCATGATGAGAGAGAATCATTGATCAGCTGCCTCCTGCACGCCCCTTACTGGGGATCAAGTCCCACAACCCAGGCATGTGCCCTGCCCAGGAATTGAACCATGACCTCCTGGTTCATAGCTCAGTGCTCAACCACTGAGCCATGCCAGCTGGGTGGTAAGAGGAAACTATTATATTTATTTTGCCAATAACTATAATTGTCTTGAGGGCTAATACTCTCAACATACTCATTTCTATATGTGTGATCTAATTACTGTCAGGCACAATAAATATTTATAAAATGACCTGACCCCAAAGATCTCACATACACTGTCACGATGATTCTTTGACCCCTGTTTGAAAACCAGTTGAACAGACTTGCACATGGCAATATAACATTCTCACATTCAACTGGGGAGGGGGCGGGGGAGAGGGGTCCAGACCCTGGATCATTCCCTGGGCCACTCACTTGCTCCGACTTCGTGCAGAAAAAAAAAAAGAAAAAGAAAAAAAAATTCCCACCTCCAAGCTGCAAAGTGAATTTTCAAGGAAAGAACAGAACAGCTTTTGCAATCTGACACTTCCTCCTGCTCTCACGTCCCACCTTCTCAGAGAACAGCCTCTGAGGATGACTCATGGGTGGGAGGGTTTGAAACATCGCCCGGGAGGGGCCGGCAATCTCTGCCAGACACGGCATAGGCCTGGTGCTGGCATCTGTCCCCAGAGGGTGGGGACCCAGGGGCTGCCCAATCTCGGGTTTGCTTTGAGCCCTTGGGATCAACCTGAGAAAGGTAAGTGCTCACAGCTGTGGGCTCCTTTGTCCCCGTGGAATATGCTGGAATACCTGGGGGATGCTTTTCTCTGCAGATGTCATTATTCCCTACCTCCTCCCAAGTCTCCTCACAGCCCATAAATGACATGTCATTTCAAGGCTTATAAAGAGGGAAAGAAGAGAAAAGCTCCTGAATCCGTTAAGCTTGGCAGAGGGAACACAGAAATCCTGGTTATCGCCTGGGACTATTTCTGCACCCCAATATGCAGGAGTCAAAATCGGGACTTTGCTGATAAAAGCATCGTGCTGGAGCCCAGCAGAAGGCTTAGGCCAAATGCCTCGCTTCCTCCTCCCCTCCCCTCCCCAACCTCCCCTCTGGCGTCTCAGCTCCCTCCCCATCCACACACCCTTCTGGGCTGTCCTTGGGCCCATCCTGTGTCTGTCATTCCTCTGGGGTATGTATTTTATTTCTCATCCAAGAGGCTATTTGTTCAAAAAAAAAAAAAAAAAGAGCCTTTCTGCCAGAGGATGCAAGAACTGCTGGACAGCGCCGCGGGCACGCAGGTCTGGCAAACAGAGTGTCTCCCCGGCAGCCTCAACAGAGGGCACAGCCTAATGAGCTGCTTCTGCAATGGCCTCACCAAGGGCGCAGCGCATCTGTTTCCTGCCCAGCCTCTGCCCCTTAGTTAGAACGTCCCAGAAATGCTTACACTCCCCGCCCACGCTCCCCACACCATCTCTTCCACCATTTTTTCCCCCTAAAGAGAAAGTCGAGCATCCACGTTGAAGTCCTAACCACCCCCAGTGCCTCCAAATGGGACTTTATTTGGAGATGGGGCCCAGGTGATGCCCCAGCCAGTTTGGCTCAGTGGGTAGAACGTCAGCCTGCGGACTGAAGGGTCCCAGGTTCGATTCTGGCCAAGGGCACATGCCTGGGTTGCAGGCTCGATCCCCCGCAGGGGGTGTGCAGGAGGCAGACGATCAATGATTCTCTCTCATCATGGATGTTTCTATCTCTCTCTCCTTCTCCCTTCCTCTCTGAAATCAATAAAGAAATATATTTTTAAAAAGTTTAAAAAACAAACAAACAGGGGATTATGTTGAATGAGGACCTAAGGGCTGCCCCCAACCCAGTCTCACTGAGGTCCTTCTAAGAAGAGATTCGGATACACAAAGAGACATCCGGGATGTGCACACACAGAGGGATGGCCGTATGAACGCCATCTGCAAGCCAAGGAGAGAGGCCTCAGAGGAAAACCCACCTGCTGGCACCTTGATCTTGGACCTCTAGCCTCCCGAAATAGGAGAGCCAACTTCTGTGAAGCCACCCCAGTCAGTGGCATTTGGCTCTGTGAGCCCTAGAAAACGAATACACTCTCAAGAACAGATATTTCTGGCACCTCTGGACATCAGAAAGCTGACGCACGACTTAAAAAAAAGTCCCTGATCCCTCTGTGGGCCTAGAAAATCTCTGTTTTGTGGGGTGAGAATGCCCCTGCCCCCCAAGAGTCCCGTGTGGACAGTCACGTATCCTAGCCTCGCAGAGGAAACACCACTGGAAGATACGAAAAACTGTAAAATCACAAATGGCAGATTCGTGACTTCCCTGAGGGAATAAATAGCAGGAACAGATGGGCCCTGAAACTGGGAGGTTTCGTGTAAATCTTAATAAATAACGTTTTGATAACTTAATGAATGTGATAAGAATAGCAAACCAGTCCCGGCAAGCCAACACACGGTTTGCCCACCCTGATGATGGTCCCATCAGGAGGGGCACAAGGTTACATGGATAAATTATTTCCCGAGGATTTATTTACATCATCTCCTCTGAACTGGCAAAACTGAACACCTCGCAATGGGGTGGCTTTCAGAGCAATACAATGCACCCCATTTTCCCCCATGCACATCTTCTGGGCACCTCGCTGGGCCACAGTTCTCTACATGGGCACAGGGAATTTCCAGGTAAAGGGGTAACTTAGAGACTTTTAGGGGACACACAGGAAGAATGCTCAGAGGTCAGGACTGTCTCCCCTGGAGATTGCTTACCCAGCAAATCCAGCCTATTCCCAGTTACTCTCTCCTTCCTCATCTCTGGAGACCTTCAGAGAGGACATCCCCGAGAGAGAAAAGAGCAATGGATGGCGAGTCCAAAGGCCTGGATGGCAGCCACGCACCAACTCTGAGTGACTTCGCTTTTCTACAAGGCAGGAATCATACTTCCCACCCCACAGGAATTTGTTGGAAAGAGCAAACGCAGTCTACTCCTTAGAAAATGGTAGGCAAACAAGTGGCATCCGACACATGCAAATCGCTCTCAATCGTGTCCCCCAAATAGCACAGTGTGCAGGGGGGCCCATGAGCATACGCTGCACGGATCTTGACTTTCTAGGCTATTCCTAGTCCACAAATGCTGCTTCTCTGGTTTTATGGCCCTCCCTCGAGCTCTTATTTCCATGTATCTGTTGGAAAGTGCAGGACGAGCCCCGCTGGCGTGGCTCAGTGGTTAAGCATCGACCTATGAACCACGAGGTCACAGTTCGATTCCCAGTCAGGGCACATGCCCAGGCTGTGGGCTCGGTTCCCAGTGTGGGATGTGCAAGAGGCAGCCGAGCAATGATCCTCTCTCATCATTGATGTTTCTCTCTCTCTCTCCCTCTCTCTTCCTTCTGAAATCAATAATTTTCTTTTTTTTTTAAGTACAGGATGAAGAACAGACAAAAGGCTGGAGAAGATGAGGCCCCGATGCAAAACAGCTTAACTGGGGCATCCATTTTTGTGAAATGACTCAGGGAGACAAAACACGCAGCTAGAACAGCAGGAAGGATGGCGAGGGAGCGGAGCCAGCTCTGCAGGAAGTGTGCTGGCGGAGAGCAAGCAGGGGACGCTGCCCAAGGGGCCCAGAGGCATAAGGATGGAGCAAAGTCGGCCCAGCAGGAGAAAGCTGAGCCGTTAAAGACGATTCCGACGGGGAAATGAATCCCAGGCACTCCTGCTTTCCCAGCGGAATCCCCAGGAGGATGTCCAGGGACCCTTATCTGTGAGCACCATGATGTAATTCTTAACAGAGGGAGAAAGGACATGTTTGAGCAACTGCTCCTCTGATTCAGGCTCTGTGTTTGTCTTACCTGCGTCCACAACACACCTGGCCTCAGGGGAAATCTATTTCTAGGACCTGGCATAGTGGGCATTTGCCTGGTGGGGACTGGATAAACACTGGGAATAGTTTTTGTAGTCAGACTCCTGGAGACAATGGACAAGCGTTATTTTAAAAAATAGGATTACTGCCGTAACCGGTTTGGCTCAGTGGATAGAGCGTCGGCCTGCGGACTGAGAGGTCCCAGGTTCGATTCCGGTCAAGGGCATGTACCTGGGTTGCGGGCACATCCCCAGTAGGAGATGTGCAGGAGGCAGCTGATCAATGATTCTCTCTCATCGATGTTTCTAACTCTCTATCTCTCTCCCTTCCTCTCTGTAAAAAATCAATAAAATATATTTTTTAAAAAATAGGATTACTATAAATAAATGCTTCTTTGATGCTTTCTTGAGGTGGATGCAGAAGGGTGGGGAGTGGCATAGAGGAACGGATGCCAGTTGGAATGGGGACCCACATGGTTCAAGAGAGCTGATGTTCTGCTCTCATTTGCTTCTATGTTGTTGTTGTTAATCCTCACCCGAGGATATTTTTCCCATTGATTTTCAGAGAGAGTGGAAGGGAGAGGAGAGACAGAGAGAGAGAAACATCGACGTGAGAGAGACACATCGATTGGTTGCCCCCTGCACCCACCCAGACCAGGGAGGGGGGTCCAGCCTGCCACCGAGGTACATGCCCTTGATCGGAGTCAAAACCTGGACCCTTGGGTCCACCGGCCGTTGCTCTGACCACTGAGCCAAACTGCCCTGTGCATCATTTGCTTCTATTTTTAAGTCAAATCCTCTCTCTCTTTTCTCTTCCAGGTCGTGGGTGCTCTGTTTGGTTCACCCATCTCCCACAAGCCAAGAAAAATATAAAACAGTAAAATTATGAGAGAATATAATGGACATGAAAGGCAGGAATAAAGACAGATTCTACCCAAGAACTGTGAGTAACGCTAGAAGACAAATAAAAACAACAGAAACAGAAATCAAAATTGAAGGTTTACTCCGTCCCTGGGTTTCAGCCCTTGGCTACAGATGACAAGCACCGGCAGTTTCTTTAACAAATTTCATTTCCCAGCCCCATCTCTATAGAGTTTTGGCTTTAAATACTCACTAATTAAACTAATAAATTTGGGTAATTTCAAATCCCCCTGCAAATGCAAGGCTTCGAATAAGTCTCAATGTGTGTATTATATTAGTTTACAACAACCAGAGCCAGGAGGGAACTTTGTCACTTGCTAAATTCAGGCAGGTCACCACGCGGCCCAGATTTCAGCGTAAGAACAAATGAATTCTCGCCATAGCGTTGTACTCGCATCTCAAATGATAAAACCTCCGGCACCTCCTTTCCTTGTCCACTTGAGCCACGTAATCCCTCCCGGAGAGCTAAGGGATTGTCAAATTAGGGAAAGATGCATCTTTTTTTTTTTTTTAAGATAGCTCTAGCCGTAGCCGGTTTGGCTCAGTGGATAGAGCTTCGGACTGAAGGGTCCCAGGTTCGATTCCGGTCAAGGGCATGGACCTTGGTTGCAGGCACACCCCCAGTGGGAGGTGTGCAGGAGGCGGCTGATCGATGTTTCTCTCTCATCGATGTTTCTAACTCTCTATCTCTCTCCCTTCCTCTCTGTAATAAATCAATAGAATATATATTTTTTTTAAAAAAAAAAAAAGATGGCTCTTACCCTTGGGAAAAGCTTGTTTCCCCAGAAATGCCAACCCTTTGCTCACTGCAACACTATGCTCGGTGCCAGCATTTTATGTATGTATTTTGGACTCCGATTTAGTCTTAAAAAAGTGGGCTAACTTGGCTGAGCATCCTGCAGAGGATTCCATCTGCTGCCTGCCAGACAGAAGCTGGGGATTAAGAGTAAAAGCTGGAGCCCCAAGCGGATCAGCCAGCATGCCACCGCACCCCCCACCCCCCACCCCGCCTCCGCCACCACCCCCGCCCCCCTGCAGGCATAGCCTCCTAGTGCAGAAAGTTTGGGAGGCCATCAAATAGAGCTGAAGGGAGGAGCGAAGGAGCTATAAGAGAAATCAGGCCCTAGCCAGTTTGGCTAAGTAGATAGAGCGTTGGCCTGTAGACCTAAAGGTCGCGGGTTTGATTCCAATCAAGGGCATGTACCTCGGTTGCAGGCTCCTCTACAGCCCAAGCCCTGGTCTGTGTACATGCAGAAGGCAACCAATCAATGTGTTTCTCTCACATCGATATTTCTCTCTGTCTTTCCCTCTCTCCTCCACTCTCTAAAAAACACAATGGAAAAATACTCTCGGGTGAGGATTTAAAAAAAAAAAAGAGAGAGAGAGAGAAGTCAGGCCAGGCCTGTGTGGCTCGTGGTTGAGCATCAACCTATGAACCAGGAGGTCATGGTTTGATTCCCAGTCAAGGCATGTGCCTGGGTTTTGGGCTTGATCACCAGTTGGGGGGAGAGGGCGTACAGGAGGCAGCCAATCAATGATTCTCTCTCATCATTGATGTTTCTATCTCGCTCCCTCTCCTGTCCTCTCTAAAACCAATCTATAATAATAAAAGTGTAATATGCTAATTAGACCAGACAGTCAAACGTCCTTCCAGATGAAACCGGGGCTGTGAGGGCCAAGCCCCTTGTATGAATTTTGTGCACCGGGCCTCTAGTATATATATATAAAAGCAGAGTACCTAAGCCATCTTATTTTCAGATTTATGCTCTGAATGCCCATTCTCAGACAACAGAAAAGTCCCATCCTGTTACCTAGTTAATTTGCTTTGGTAGATCAGATTATCAGTTCCAATTCTTCTCCCCCAAGTAATATGACTATAATCCACATTCTGGGTCACATAACAATGCAATGCTTTCTACGGTGAGGAGTATACTTCCCCTCTCATTGATTTTGGGTTTGGCCAGGTCATTGACTTTGGGCAGTGAATGGAGCAAACACAATGTGCACAGAGGCTTTAAATGTGCCAGTATAGTCTGGCATCCTTTAAGGCCTTCTATCATTTACTATGAGAAAATGTCCCTAGTAGCTGGATAAGAGACACGTGGAACAGACCTAAACCTGCCCTGCAACATGAAGAAGAATGTCCCCAGTTGGGTGTGAGATAAATAATGTCTATTGTGGAGCCACTGAGATATTTGGGGCTGCTTGTTACACAGCATTAAGATGACGGTGCAGTAATAGCTAACTAATACACTTGCTTGCTATATGCCCAACATTTTGTTGAACACTGAATAAATCTCAACTTGTTTCTCTTAACAACTGTCTCATATAGACCATGATTAATATTACCTTTGTTTTACAGATAAAGAACATGAGGAACAGAATATTTAAGCATATTTGGTAAAGGAAGGAGATAAGTTTCCACTCTAATAATCTGATTCCAGAGTCTATACTCTAACCACCACGGAACATAAAACAGAAGGGGAGAAAGGGGCAGCTCTGTGATCTTCTAAGTCTGTACTGTACTTGGGTGCCGGCCTTGGGCTAAGGCCACGATGGCACTTATGAGCCCTCTGTCAGCACAACCTGAACAGATCCCAAGGGCTGAGGCCATTTTCCAGCTCTCTCAGTGTGTGCAAAAGGAATGAGACAGGCCCTAGCCGGTTTGGCTCAGTAGACAGAGTATCAGCCCACAGACTGAAGGGTCCCAGGTTCAATTCCCATCAAGGGCATGTACCTGTGTCTCTCTCACATTGATGTTTCTCTCTCACCCTCCCTTCCACTCTCTCTAAAAAAACCAATGGAAAAATACCCTCGGGTGAAGATTAATAACGACAAAAAGAATGAGACAGGCTTCCTTTCCAGAATGCATGACCCTTCTCTGAACTGCGAGCAGGGGAAGTCCCATGGGGAATTCTACCAAAGAACCAAGCCAGCCTTTGTCAAGTGCAGTCAGCCATCCGCCGCTCTGCACAGCCTTGCAACCGCACATGTCATTCTCTGCCTATTTTTATTCTCTCTAAGCAAATATCTCTGGATTTTTCTTTTGAATATTATATTATTTCCCAGTTGCCAGCTGCTGGGATTATACAAATAACCTGATAATAGCAAAGCAACACGCTGTCCGGTGTTCAAACACCAGCACACAAACAAAGCAGGCGAGGCTGGCAGGCCCCATTCACAGCCTGCAGATGAAGGCCACCCACGCGCTCCAGAGAGCAGAGCAGCAAGCAGTTCAGTCCCAAGATGGATTTTTTTTTTTCTCTCTTCAACTTGCAAGATGTTCTATGCACAGGGAGAAGGCAATGCTATGTTCTTTGGCAGAATAACTCGTCAGTGTGATTCAACGACTGACCGAAGTTGACTTCTCTTGAACCGAGGTTGGTATCCCTGATGGGCAGCAATGGTGCTTACAGGTCTCCAAGTGAGACATAAGCTAACAATTATGAGGCAAGGGCCGTATCTTCTTTAGTTACCACTCACTCCAATGCCTCCCACAGTGGGCAGTCAAGAAATATCTGCTGTGCTAGCCGGTTTGGCTCACTGGATAGAGCGTCGGCCTGCGGACTGAAGAGTCCCAGGTTCGATTCCGGTCAAGGGCATGTGCCTTGGTTGCAGGCACATCCACAGTAGGGGGTGTGCAGGAGGCAGCTGATCGATGTTTCTCTCTCATCAATGTTTCTAACTCTCTATCCCTTTCCCTTCCTCTCTGTAAAAAATCAATAAAATAATTTTTTTTAAAAAAGAAAGAAATATCTGCTGAGCCTAGCCTGTGTGGCTCAGGGGATGAATGTAGACCCATGAACCAGGAGGTCACTGATTTGATTCCCTGTCAAAGCGCATGCCCGGGTTGCAGGCTCAATCCAGGGGGGTGTGCAGGAGGCAGCCTATGGATGATTCTCTCTCATCATTGATGTTTCTATCTCTCCTTCTCCTTTCCTCTCTGAAATCAATAAAAACATATCTTAAGAAATACCTATGCCAAACTGGTTTGGCTCAGTGGATGGAGCGTCGGCCTGCGGACTGAAGGGTCCCGGGTTCGATTCCGGTCAAGGGCATGTGCCTTGGTTGTGGACACATCCCCAGTAGGGAGTGTGCAGGAGGCAGCTGATCGATGCTTCTCTCTCATTGATGTTTCTAACTCTCTATCCCTCTCCCTCCCTCTCTGTAAAAAATCAGTAGAATATATATTTTTTTTTTAAAAAAAAGAAATATCTGCTGAGTAAGTAGATGTGAAAGGGATTTAAGGAGGAGCAGGGACTCAATCTTTGAATTTTGCAGATATTAATTCTTAAAATGGCAAGGTTAGGCCAAGCAAGGACAGGGTTATGAAAATTGGAACCCCTTAGAAATGAATGGAAGGAAAGATGGAAATACAGCCAGACTTTTCAAAGTCTTGGACACCAACGAAGCTAACACTTTGTAATATCATTTCCGTAAGGGAAGCCAGCTCCGTGTGGGGTGGACTGCCTGTGGGCTTGGCCCACCCAGCAACCCTGACCCTTTCGTTTGCTAAGAAGTCCTCCATTTACCTTTGAGGAACTGCCCTTCCCTCACTCCAGATGGGACTCATAGTCGGGCTGACCTCAGGAATGGGCCAGGCAGATCTCTCCCATTCCAGAACGTGAATCTTACGCTGAGCACACAAACCCAGAAAACAGTTGGGGTTCTCAGCCCCTTTGGGGGTGTTTCTAAATAGCCCATCTGTCAGCCAGGGAGCAGGCTGGACTTTTCACAGACAGAGACTCTCCAGAAGACACGCGGCATGAACGTCCGTCCCGGAGTGCTCCCACTGAGTCAAACTCCTCCCCTCGGACCCTTCCCTGAAGACGAGCACGGGGGGGGGGTGGGGGGGGGAGAACTCCATGGTGGAAATAGGGGTTCTGATAGCAAATCTGCCACAAGAAATAGATGACCTCCCCTCAACAGTATTAAGGGGCTGGGATTAAATAACAACAAAGCAGCCCTGTGTGTTGGATCAATAGAAATTGATTCCTGGAAGCCCTGGGCCTTGGCAACGCAAAGCTCACATTGTCAGGGCCCGTGAGGCTTGGAGTTTAAGGCAGTTAATCCCCTCGATGATGACCGGGACAAAGAGGATTAACCCTCAGACGAGAGTCCTCGTCCAAATATAGAGCAATCCCAAGCACATTAGGAACGTGAAGCACCCCCGCCTTCTTTTGCAAATTCTTGCTCCGTAACCCTTTTTAGGTGAGCTGATCAATGAACCCTCCAGCACCCCACGGTCTCCACATTCCTCCACCTTTCTCCTTCTCCAATCCAGGGTTACAGGATTTCTCCTTTGAAATATGCAGGTTTCTTTAAGGTGCGCCAAGTTTAATGACTAACAGGAGCACCTACTGTGCGCCGGGGACTGTGTTAGACACCAGAGCTACTGTGGTAGACAAGCTCCCAGCTCTCAGGAAGCTTCAGTCCAGTGGGGAAGCACCTATTGAGTGCCATGTACCCCGCTAAGCACTAGACAACTGTTATCTCTTTGACAAATGCCCCTCAATAAGCCCAGAAAGTAGATCTGATTGTGGCCATTTCACAGATGAGGAAACTGAGGCCACTGGGAAAACAGGAGGCCACCAAACCTGTGATGTGAGGACTGGAGTCCAGCACAGCTTCTCTTGCCGGAGACTGGCTGGCACCACCCAAAGAAGAAGAAAAAAGTCACCCATCGTGGGGAGTGAGAGGAGAACATGGCTCAGCATCCCACCTTCCACGTTGCTTCTGACCCTTTCAGCACCTCATCATGGTTCCTCTTTTTTGGTTGTTGTTAATCCTCCCCTGAGGATATTTCTTTCCATTGATCTTTAGACAGAATGGAAGGGAAGGGGAGGAACAGAGAGCGAGAGAAACATCGATGTGAGACACACATCAATTGATCATCTCCCACAAGTAACCGAGCCTGCAAATGAGGTATGTGTCCTTGACCGGAATCGAACCTGGGACCCTTCAGTCTGCAGGCCGACACTCTATCCACTGAACCAAACCGGCCTGGGCTCATTGTTCCTCTTGAGTTTATCTTCTATTATTTTAATTTTTAAAAAAATATTTTTATTGATTCCGGAGAGGAAGGGAGAGGGAGAGAGAACATCAACGATGAGAGAATCATGGATCGGCTGCCTCCTGCATGCCCCACATCGGGGATCAAGCCCGAAACCCCAGCATGTGCCCTTGACCGAGAATCGAACCCAGGACCCTTCAGTCCACAGGCCGATGCTCTGTCCACTGAGCCAAACCAGCTAGGGCTATTACTTTGATTTTTTAAGCTACTGCTTTTACATTGCTTTAAGGGTTTGCATTTAATCCATGGCCCTTTCATTGACCATGGGTAGGATGCATTCATCACTTATTATCATTGGGGGAGGGGTGGAGCTGAGTCCCGTGCACTCTTCAGGGCCAAGGTCAGGAGTTTCTGACATTGTGTGACCTCTCCCGCCCCATCCCTGGGCCCAGCACTCTGCCCAGAGCAGGCTATCCCACAAGGCCATTTCCTCTCCCCAGAGCCTACTGCATGCCAGCTGGGCTCCATTCCTCAGTGCCATCTGCTGCCCCCAGGATGGGGAGGGAAGCCACAGTCAGATTCTGTCCAGGTTAGGAGAGCAGCGGCCGCAGGCTAAATAAGAGCAGCCTTCACTGGGCCTGGGTTTTGGGAGCCAGCAGGGGAAATCCTACAGGATTCTTCAGAGGAAGCTGTTGAGGGGCCTAAGAGGGATTTCACGTGCCTGTAAAAATTAGCTGTGGATGACTAAGCATAATAAGAAAGAGAACCCGGGCTCTGTTTTCCTCCTGTTCTCTCTTGACCTCTACCCTCAGATGACCTGATTTGGGGCTCTGCTCTGATCCTCTTTCTCATTAACTTCCTTCTCTAGACTCAGCTCCTTCCTTTGCTGAGTAAGGAGTGTAGAGTCCTGCTTTGTAAGGTCCCTTCAGCTCTGAAACACTAAGACCCCCCTACCATTTCAGGTAAGTGCTTGCATTGCCTTGACCTTGTTCTGGATCTGAAAAGCAACCTGCCCAGGAAATATATATGAAAATAAAACCTGCACGCTCAGGGATGATGGATGGCACATTCATCCAAGGACAGATTCTGTTCCTTCTCCTTAGCATCTTTCATTTGCAGGTTTCTGTCATGGAAAGACCTTGAGCCTGGCCAATGTTGCTCAATGGTTGAGCATCGACCCAGGAACCAACCAGTCACCAGTTCAATTCCCGATCAGGGCACATGCCTGGGTTTCGGGCCTGATCCCCAGTGGGGGATGTGCAGGAGGCAGCTGATTCACGAGGTTTCTCTCTCATCCATATTTCTATCTCCCTCTCCCTCTCCCTTCCTCTCTCTCTAAAAATCAATAAAAACATATTTTTTTGAAAAAAAAAAGACTTTAAAAATACACTATCACTGCTTAGGTGAGTTATAGGAACCCAGAGCTCCTGCCAACATATGCACCATCTGGGGTTGACATAAGAAGCAACTCTGGCCCTGGCTGGTTTGGTTCAGTGGATAGAGAGTCGGCCTGGGGACTGAAGGGTCCCAGGTTCGATTCCAGTCAAGGGCATATGCCTGGGTTGTGGGCTCGGTCCCCATTGGGGGGCATGCAGGAGGCAGCCGATCAGTGATTCTTTCTCATCACTGATGCCTCTCTCTCTCTCTCTCTCTCTCTCTCTCTCTCTCTCTCTTTCTCTCTCCCCCTTCCTCTCTGAAATCAATAAAAATATATTTTTTTTTAAAAAAAAAGAAGCAACTCCAGCTTAAACAGCCAACCTCCAGACCCAGACATCTGTGGTTCAAGAAGGTCCCAGAGGCCTGGCAAAATTAACTTCTCTTGCATCTACGCATAGCTAGAAGCAAAAGAAATGACATATTTCCCAGTCAAGAAGCAAGAAGGAAACTGAAGAATACTTGAGTGTTATTACTACCACCACCATCATCAGCTTCATCGTCATCATCGCCATCATCTTAGAACTGAGGGGAAACCAAGGCTCACAGATATGAAATAAATCGCTTGTGTTTATACATCCATAAAGTAATGGAGCTTGAGCTCAAACCCGGTTCTGTCTGATAGCGCACCCATTACTTCATCCTCTGCCCTACATGGTCAGGCTTAGTACACACACCTAAAAATGGAGGCCAATTTGCTATCTTTCTCATACTTCTGGGCTTTAATCATGTTTTTCCTTGATTGCCCCCACACACACAGAGGCAACCCTCCCCCTCCCCTCACAATATCCTTGCAAACAAAACTCACACACTCACACTCACCATATTTAGCCACACTATGGGGAGGGAATGGACAGCACCTCAAGTCTGAGGTTGAAGTCATTCCAGCCCTCCCCTTTTCGTATAAGGTTATATTGCCTGCTTCTCTCCTTTTATAAACAGAAGCACATTATTCAAGATGCTGTAGATAGGGGATTTTTTTTTCCCTTTGGCATAAAATTGATTTAAATAAATGTCTCCCTTCTTCAAGATTTTCCCCTGATCCTGCTTACTTTTAAATTAAGAGCAGTACAATAATAAACCAAGAACATCACACCCCTAAATTTCAGCCACCTCTCTCCAGAGGATTTTGTCTCCTTTTTTTTGAAAGTATGAGCTATTTTTTGGCTTCCACTCATTTCTCTTCTTACTTGTCATCACACATTGCTTTCTGTAAGATATAAGCAATTGGAGCCTTCACATTGAAAGTCTGTTTTTAGACCAAGAGATCCACAGTGAGGCTCCCAGGGGACCTTGGAAAGAAAGGGAATAACTTCAGGGAGTTACACTTCAAGATCCACTGAAGCAAAGATTTGCAGTCACCTCTGGTGATTAAATGGTTCCATTCATTCATTCAATAAAAATTCATTGAGCACATTCTATGTGCCAGGCAATATTCTGGGCACTGGTGATATGGTAGTGACTTGGCTCATTAAAGAAACAAATAAGTAACATGGGAATGTGTGGGAATGATACTCAAATAAATATATATATATATATATATATATATATATATATATATATGTCCTTGCTTCAACTCTGTTAAGTAGATAGAAGATATAACTACCTACTTAACATCTCCCATTGGATGGCCTACTGAACCCCATAACTATTCCTTCTCCCTCTCAGTAAAGGGCCACTCCTTCCAGTTGCTCAGGTCAAAATATATAGAGTCATCTTTGACTCCTTTCTTTCTCTCATAAATTAACCTACCAGCAAGTCTTATCTCCTCTATCATGAAATATATCCAGAATTTGGCCTTCTCTCACCATCAGCCACTATCTACCCTGGTCCAAATTGCCATCACCTCTCACCTGGAACATTGTAGAGGTCTCATAATTAAACTCCCTGTATTCACTCTTGACCCCCTAAGAGTCTATTCTAAGATCTAAAACTCAATAAGTGATCACTACAAAACATAAATCAGGTGATGACAACCTGTGCCCATTTTCCAATGAGCCCAGCCAGTGTGGCTCAGAGATGATTCAATTCCTGGTCAGGGCATATGCCCAGGTTGCAGGCTGATCCCCAATGTGGGGCATGCAGGAGGCAGCCAATCAATGATTCTCTCCCATCATTGATGTTTTTTTCTCTCTCTCCCTCTCCCTTCCTCTCTGAAATCAATAAAAATATATTTTTTAAAATTCTTCAATGGCTTCCTATCTCAGAGTAGAAGCCAAAAATCTATGCAAGACCCTACCCGACCCTGTATTACCTAGCTTCCCACTAATTGTCTCATGTCATCTTCTACTACCATGCTCCCCTTCTCTCAGTTAATTCTACATTAGTCTCCTTGCTGTTCTCAGAACATGCCAGTATTCTATTGCCTCAGGTCCTTTGCACTTATTTCTTCTGCCTGGAAAGGTCTTTCCCCCAGATATGCATTATATAAAATGCCCGCCCCCAACTCTACCTTAGTTCCCTATCCCAACTCAACCAGGCATTTCCCATCTTCCTTTCCCTCCTTGATGTTCTTTCATCACCTGACATTACACAGTTACGTGTTTACTTGCATATTATGTGTCTTCCCAAACTAAAATGAATGCTTCATGAAGATGGATCATGTGATTTTTACCGCTGGTTTCCCTGCCTATAATGTGCCTGGCACATTGAAAAAAAAAACTCAAAATATATATATATTTAGAAATATATATGTCTAAAGTAGGTCAACCATGAAAACACAGAGAGAAAAAAAAAAAAAAAACGCGTTGCAGCCATTGTCCATTCAAACAGAGCCCAGGGGGAAAAAAGGAGCCCAAAGAGATTGCAAAAATATCCTCACTTCTTCCCCTTCTTGGGTCCGTGTTCTTTGTAATGTGATGATGTTGCTCCTCCCATCAAGAAGTGGAGTCTACTCCCTACTCCTTCACTCTGGGCTGGCCTTGTGACTGGCTTTTGTTCAATAGACAAGGATGAGGCGACAGCATGTCAGCTAGAAGCTTGGGTCTCAAATGCCATGCAAGTGTCCACTCTGTCTTAGACTCCGACCTTACATTTGAACATGTTGGGGTCACGTGTTGGAGGATGAGAGACCACATGGAGCAGAGTCAAGTCACCCCCAGCTGAGGCTATCCTGGAGCAGCCAGTTCTCGGCCACACCATCACCAGGCCAAAGTCACATGAGCATATCCAGATGAGATCAACCAATCACAGCCCAGATCTGCCCAGCCAACCCGTAGACATGTGAGAAAATATTAAATGGTTGCTGTCTTCAGCCGCTAACTTTTGGGGTAGTTTGTTCTGTCGTCCCAATAGCAAGGTTACCCATGACGTGTGTGATCAGTCCTTAGAGTGGGCATCTCAGCTCTTTGCCCCGATTACATGTTCACCAAGGAAACCTTCTTGTGATGACGTTCTCATGAAGGGAAGTCTGCAGGAAGGAGACACACCAGCCATGCCACACAGTGCCTCGGCCATTGCAAATCAATAGAATGGCATGTAGGTGAGCAAGGTCACTGTCGTGAGACCCACAGAGACAGATCAGGTTTCTGAGGCAGCAAGACTAAAAGCCAGATCTTAGGTGGGGTAAATTCACAGAGGTAAATGTTATCTTCTGAGGTGACCTAGGGGACATCCAGCCAGACACCCTGACCATGCCCCAGCCTCACCACATCCTAGGTCACAGAAACTTGGACCGAGTTCTCAAGCATCCGGCCCTATTTCCATCCATGAAACACACTGCGGTAGCCCTACTGCACAGGGATGCAGGATCTATCCTGCGGGGTTGAGCTCTCAAATCCCAAAACCATGCTCTTTGGAGGAACAAAGTCTCAAAGGGGCAGAGCAGCAAGCTCATCCTCATATTAAGCCTATAAGCTCAAATAAACTCATCATGCCATGTTATATATATGCATTCCATGGTACACCAAAGGTCTATGCATTTCCAATTGATTCCAACACCTTTCCATAACCATAGAAACTATTGTTGCTCTCAAAGAAAAACGAATAATAACTAGCAAGGACAATACCTGCAGGACTATTCAATAAAGGTGACCCTTTCTTTCACAATGGGGGGGGGGGAGCACAAACATACCACAAAGAATCAAAATGCCCAGAATGTTCTTTCTCAGACAGCTGCCTGACTCACTCCCTCATTTCCCCAGGGGTCTAGTCGAATGTCACTTATCAGCAAAGCCTTCCCTGACCAAGCAGCTTAGAAAAATAACAATCCATACCCTGCCCTCTGGCAGCACTCCAAATTCCTTTTACCTTACTTTATTTCTCTCCATTACAATGCATCATTGGCTGATACACTCTCTAGTTACTTATTTATTTGTCCAATATCTTACACACACGCACAAGTTAAGCTCTTTGAGGGGCTTTATTTAGTTCAATTGTGTATTCCCCTTACATAGGGCAGTTATCTAACACATAATAGGGACTCAATGAATGACTGCCATTAAAAAAATTTTTTTTTTTTATTTCAGAGAGGCAGGGAGAGGAAGAAAGAGATAGAAACATCAGTGATGAGAGAGAGTCACTGATCAGCTGCCTCCTGCGTGCCCCCCATTGGATCCACAACTGGGTATGTGACCTGACCTGGAATGGAACCGTGACCTCCTGGTTCATAGGTCAACGGTCAACCACTGAGCCATGCTGGTCAGGCTGAACTGCCATTTTTTGAGTACCTGCATTTGTCAAGCAATTTATATCGGACAATTATTTCACAATGAACAAATATTTTTAAGTACCTACTATTTCATTATTATAACAACCTATTGCTATCTCCATTTTACAGATCAGGAAACCAAAGCTCAAAGAGAGCTACGTAACTTTCCCAAGACACTCACCTCGGTCTGTCTAATCATCAAAAGCCCACACTCCCTGCACTGTGCCAGCCAGCTTTTCAAATACCTTCCTGATGGTTTAGGTGACAAAATGCATGTGATGCGCATCGCTGGCAAACATGCATGACACGAGAGCTCTTCGTTCTATCATTTTTCGTTGCCCACCACAGCTTTTGTCCAGGACGAAACATCCATGAGACTGGATTTTCATCTCCCAGGGAAGACAACTCGTACCAGCTTTAGCTTCTCTTTATTCCACCCACTCAGAGTCAACGTCAGAGCTTTCCTTTTGAACTGGGCTGGGCCATGCAGATAGGTCAGGGACCCCAGGGGGGAAAAAAATCAGTTCACCTGCTCTGAGACCTCCCCAGAATTTTCCAGAATCCCTGCTTTGGTGAAGTACTGCTTCAAAATCTTCCTGGTCCTGGGAGTTAGGAAAACAATCCGCTTTAAATATATATATATATATATATATATATATATATATATATATATAACCAAAAGCATAGCCTGACCTGCATTGAGCGCTTTCCTCCTTTGGTGTCAGCCTGCGTGTGTCTTCTGGGATCTGATCAAATGCCAGCTCTGGGGTGACCTGTTAAAGCCCTTCCATCCAGTGGCAGTGATGGTGATGGGTAATAGAATGATATGGGTCACAGACACACGAGGGACCCAGTCCCTACTGAAATCCATGCCAAGTCTCATTGATGAGAGCATCGTTTACAAAAATAATCACTGTTCCGCTTCCTCTCTGCCTGCACCGCTCTCTTTTCACACTTGCATTACTGAATGTGCCACGTTCGCTAATACAGGTGTTTGCCCCCACCAGGTGTGAGCTGCCGGGTTAGGGTTGGGACCGTGTTTATGTCACCTTGCGCCCCCCAAGGATTCATCTGGCCTCTGGCATATGCCAGCTGCCCGGTGAGTATTTGCTGACTCAAGAGAGATGTGGAATGTGCCTGTACTGTGTCTGCTGCATGGGCTGGGGCAGACAGGCCACGGCTCCTCTCTGGAAAGGGCAGGAAGCAGAAACATAGAGGAGACCACTGCTGACCAGAAGGACCGCCGGCAATGCCCAGATCTCCCCCAAACACACACACCTCTTATCCCTCACTTGCCGCTCCCTCAACCTCAAAGCCACCCACATTTACCTCCCCGACAGGCCTTTTGTAAAAAAAAATAATAAAATAAAATGAGCAGGCATTCTCCAGCGCCCCACCCTACCCCCATGAGAGCCCAGGGCACCATAAAGTTACCTGTTTTGAGCTAGCTTGCATCTGTGATTTGCAGTTAAAGGTTTTGTTTCAGCAGCCCGGCTGCTGGACAGCAGAGATACCTAATACGGGTCTGCGGAAGGAACAGCAGTGCCTCGCTCCTCCCTGGCTAAATGCATTTGCTCACCCAACCCTGCAGAACAAATCATGTTCTTTTCCTTGCGCTGACATCCAGCTACAAAACAAACCCTCCGTGTCCCTAAGAAACCGCTCCCACTCCCGCGGAGGGCGCCCTCCACATACAGAAATGCACACTCACAAACCCGGACCCAGAGCCACTAGGTGTGTGTGTGTGTGTGGTTTTGTTTTTTCATCTGTTCTTTTAAGAACAAACCAACAGCAACGACGAAAATCCATCTCCCAGGAATAGAATGGAAACTCAAAGCCGCTGGCTTAGGGAAACGGAGTTAGCCTAAGTTGCAAAAACTAGGCGAGCTAATAGTTCTCACAGGGTGCTTAACACAGCCCTTGGGGAGTGCCACCTTCCCAGAAGCGCGCAGCCTTGCACGGAGGGCAAGTCCTGGCTTTTCCCCCGATCCTCCCCGCGTCTTTTGTGCCTTTACTTCCCGCATTCAGAGGTACCAGCATGTATGTTTCCGCTCCGGCAGGCGAGCCTGGGAACCCCCAGTCCCCGCGTCCCCTGCGGGTCTGCACGCGCCGGGGCGAGCAGCGCCATCCCCTACCTGGGTGGGAAGTCCACGGGCGGAAATCCACGAGCAAGCGACCGCCACCGGGTGCCCGAGGAGCAGCGTCCGCCCTGGCGATCCCGACAGAGGCAGGAGTCCGCGGGTGTCACACCTGCAACACAGCGCCCACGCCGCCGCCTCCTCCGACGCCCGCCCCGCCCTGGCGCAGCGCTGCAGCGACACGGCACAGGGAGGTGGGCCGGCTGGAGGCCCGGGAGGCTCCTGGGTCTGCTGTTCTGCGGGATCGGATTCTAACCCGCTTTCTTCCCGGCAGGAGCCTTAACGGTCTGCGCTGTGGGCAGGCAGCTCTCCCCTGCTAAATCCTCTTCTGATGCCGGGCGGAGTGCCTGCCAAAGGGACCCACCAGGGGCCCAGGCTTTCCGCATTGGCAGACCCATGGATGTTAAACTTCCTATTGCACGAGTTTCCGAGAATTTTCCTTATGCATGTAAATCAATTTAAGCAGTTGATGATGGTAGTCATCTCTCTTGGGTCCCTCTTGGGTCCCCATGCACCATCTCCCAACTAAGACATGTCATCAGAGGACAGGACTCAAATTCTGGGGAAGAAGAACCCTCCATGGCCCCATCCCCCCCAAAGCATCTCTGCTAATGGAGGTCATTAAATCCCTCTGTCCTTTTAAACGCACAAGGAAACAGGAAAATAGCCTGCTTGGGGAGTGGAGGAAAGGAGGAAGTGGTGGGGGCTTAATGCATTCAACAAAGTCTCCCCCCTTTCCAACCCCACTCCCCCACCTCCACCCACGAAAGGGAACAGCAAATTCCACTGAAAGGTTCTCTCTTTAAGAGCAAGGCTCCTTCTAGGAGGCAGCGAGAAGCAACGGAATGGCACTGGAAATTCAGAGGGGAAAAATCAAACCGCATACCACAGGTCCCTGGCCTCCTCCAGCAGGTGGAACTACATTCCTTTCCAAAAGTGCCCAAATGCAGCCAGCTCCTGCCAGGCTCTCCCGTCTTCCCCACCCAGCACATCCTACCATCACACCGTCTTCATTTCCACTCGCCACTATCCAGGCCCCATCTTCTCTCACCTGGACCACCTGCAGGGCTTCTCCGACTCATTTCTTTTTTTTTTTCTTCTCCTTTTTTCTTTTCATACATTTTTATTGATTTCTGAGAGGAAGGGAGAAGGAGAGACAGAAACATCAATGATGAGAGAGAATCATGGGTCGGCTGCCTCTTGCACGCCCTCTACTGGGGATGGAGCCTGCAACCTGGGCATGTGCCCTTGACTGCAATCGAACCGGGGACCCTTCAGTCCACAGGCCCATGCTCTATCCACTGAGCCAAACCGGCTAGGACCCCAGACTCATTTCTTAAAATGTCAATGTGACTTGGACTCTTTCCTACCTAAAACTATGCATTGGCTTCCCAATGCCCTCAGAAAAGCCAAAGCTCTTTTAACATCTCATTTAGTCACCAAAAAAGTCGGCCCCTGCTGATCGCCACCATCACTTTGCCTCTCCATCACCATCTTTTCCCCTGCACTCAAAACTTGTAATTATTTGCACATGCCTCCCTCTCTCACCTTCAGGCCTTTGGTTATATTGTTCCCAATACCTAGAATGTTCTCTGCCTCCCAATTTTCTTATCCCTGCCTAATGCCTGATGGCTCTCAGTTCTGCCATCTCTCCCTCCAGGAAACCTCCCCCTCATCCCCACAATAATTGAGTTCTCTCTGTTCCCTGTGCCTAAAGCCACCATTATCTCCTCCACCAACTTGTTACCCAACACACGTCACTGAAGTTAGTGCCTAATGTCTTCTTCCCTAGAATGTAAGCATGTCTCTCTTATCTGCCACATGTGCACAGGGCACAAAGCATATAGTGTCTGCTCAATATACCTTAGTACAGCCACCATCCAGGCTAACATGTAGAACAGTTCTGTCATCCAGAGGTTTCTTTATGCTTCTTCCCAGACAATAACCACTTAGCCCCCAGATGTTGTATGAACTATATTCATGTCTCTAGCATCAGTTAGTATTACTTATTCTTGAACTATATGTGAATGGAATCATATAAATATAAATCCTATATAATAAAAGGCTAATAGGCAAATTGACCAAACTGGGGAATGACTGGTCGCTATGAGGCGCACTGACCACCAGGGGGCAGACGCTCAATGCAGGAGCTGCCCCCTGGTGGTCAGTGCACTCCCACAGGGGAGCACTGCTCAGCCAGAAGCTGGGCTCACTGCTGGTGAGCACAGTGGTGGTGGTGGGAGCCTCTCCCACCTCCGTGGCAGTTGGACATCCCCCAAGGGTTCCTGGACTGCAAGAGGGCATAGGCAGGGCTGAGGGACCACCCCCTCCCCCCTCACAGGGCACGAATGTCATGCACAGGCCTCTGGTATAAATATAAATACCTAAGCAACGGTCCAACCATTCAACCATTCGCCCGGTAGCTATGACCCGCAATGACCACCAGGGGGCAGACACTCCTACCAGTAGAGGAGGGAGCCAGATTCCTTGTGGAATCAGCGTGGGTTAGGTTGCTGCTGGGGCACTGTTGGCCCTGAATCTGATTCACCGGCACCCCGGACCCAGAGAGGAGGGAGGAGGGAGCCCGTGGGCATCCAGTTCCTGGGGGCAGGGCCTGCAGGAGGGGTCTCGCAATCCGGGACCCCTCAAGGGATGTCAGAGAGCCGGTTTCGGCTCGATCCCCACAGGCCAGGCAGAGGGACCCCACCAGTATATGAATCCATGCACCAGGCTTCTGATAGATAGATAGAGAGATAGATAGATAGATAGATAGATAGATAGATAGATAGATAGATAGATAGATATAATTTGGTGTATGGGTTCTTTTACTCAAAATAATATCTATGAGATTGATCCATATTGTTTCACATATCAGTAGTTGATTCTTTGTAATTGCTGTATAGTATTGCATTGTCTGAATATAACACAATTTATATGTCTCTTTCCTGGCTGTAGACATTCTAGTTGCCTCCAGTTTTTAGTTGTTATGAATAAAACCACTGTGAATACTTGATGGACATATGCATTTTTTTCTTTTGAGTACGTAACTTGGAGTAGAATTGCTAGGTCATAGGGTAAGTGCCTGGCTTTTTTTAGTAGATACTGCCAAAATTTCCAGTCCCACCTGCAGTATTTGAGAATTCCAGCTTGGGGGGGGGGGGGGGGACCAAAAAACGAAAAAATCAACAACTCTCTTCTTTGATCCATATGAAAAGTGAGGTCACAGGGCAAACCCCTACTCCCCAGATTAGAAAGACAGACAGGCAAATACAGAGAATCACTGTTCCCAGAGCAGATTCCCACAAGTGGGAACCCCCACAGGAACCACTGCCAGGACAGGAAAACCTGAGCTGTAACTGACGAATTTCCGGAGGCTCCAGTGTGCACTTGTGTGTGAGATAAAAATTCCAGGGGGGTTTCAATTGTGTGCGTTTTTCCTCCAGGGGCTCAACCAGATGCTCACAAGGAAGATGAGAAGAAAATTACCACCTACCCCCCATGCTTCTAGCAAACGGAGGAGAAAATGGGGCGGGTTTTTTTGCAATACGCCAGAGCATTCTGCTCTTTCTAACAAAGCCTGCCCGCAGGAGAAACTATTTTGTCAGAGCAAAATAATGCATAAGGGTTTTGTCAGAGCCTCAGCAACCTCGGGAAAGGGGGAAAACTCAACTCCAGCCCTCTCCGGGCACTTGTGAAGTTCATAGGCAAGGATCACAGGCTCACTAAAAGGCTGAGACCTAACCCTAGGACAACAGAGCGAGCCTCCCCTCCCTCCACACCTCACCACGTCTCCAAAAGCCGCCTTACTGCCGTTTCTTTTACCCAGAACATCATGTTCTGCTTTCAACAACAACAGAAAAAATTAGAAGGCATATCAAAAGGCAACATATGCAGTTTGAAGAGACAGAAGAACCACACTCATCCTTGGCAGGGTGTTGATATGAACAGATCTTGAATGTAAAACAGCTGTGATTAATATGCCGAGGGCTCTGATGGAGTGGGAAAATAGGTAACATGCAAGAACAGATGGACAATGTAAGCAGAGGAAGTTCTAAGAATCAAAAAAGAAACACTAGAGCCCTAGCCGGTATGGCTCAGTGGATAGAGCATCAGCCTGCGGACTGGACGTTTCCGGGTTCGATTTTGGCCAAGGGCATTTGCCTGGATTTTGGGCTTGATCCCCAGTAGGGGGCGTGCAGAAGGCAGACAATGAATGATTCTCATCATTGATGTTTCTATCTCTCTCCATCTCTCTCCCTTCTTCTCTGAAATCAATAAAAAAGAAAATACTTAAAAAAAGAAATACTAGCCTGACTGGTTTGGCTCAGTGGATAGAGAGTCGGCCTGCGGACTGAAGGGTCCCGGGTTCGATTCCGGTCAAGGGCATGTACCTTGGTCGCGGGCACATCCCCAGTGGGAAGTGTGCAGGAGGCAGCTGATCAATGTTTCTCTCTCATCGATGTTTCTAACTCTCTATCCCTCTCCCTTTCTGTAAAAAATCAATAAAATATATATATTTTTAGAAAGAAATACAGGAAATAAAAATTAAAACACACACACACACACATACCAAAAAAAAAGAAAAAAAAAGGAAAGAAAAGAATAAAAAACAACAACAACACTATAGCCCTAGCAGGTTTGGCTCCGTGGACAGAGCATCAGCCTGTAGACTGAAGGGTCCCGGGTTCGGTTCTGATCGAGGGCACATGCCCAGGTTGTGAGATTGACCCTCCCCCCAGTAGGGGGCGTGCAAGAGGCAGCCAATCAATGATTCTCCCTCATCATTGATGTTTCCCTCTCTCTCCCTCTCCCTTCCTCTCTGAAATCAATAAAAAAATATGTATATATTTTTTAAATTCCACTGTTTGAAACCTCCAGAATGTTAAACAAAAACAAACAACAACAAAAAACACGCACTATAATAGAAATGAAAAATCCTTTTGATGGGCTGACTAGTACCCTGGACTTGGTGGAGGGGGAGTGGGAATCCCTGAGCTTGAGGTTATATCAATAGAAACTTCCAAAATGGAAAAGCAAAGCGGAAAAAAGCCTGGAAAACAAAACAAAACACCAAAAATAAAAAATAAAAAATGGCCCTAACCGCTTTGGCTCAGTGGATAGAGCATCGGCCTGCGGACTGAAGGGTCCTGGGTTCGATTCCGGTCAAGGGCATGTACCTGGGTTGCGGGCACATCCCCAGTAGGGGGTGTGCAGGAGGCAGCTGATCGATGTTTCTCTCTCATCAATGTTTCTAATTCTCTATTCCTCTCCCTTCCTCTCTGTAAAAAATCAATAAAATATATTTAAAAAATGAAGCGAGAGGAGAAGAAGAATGGAACAGAATACGCAAAGCAATAGTGACTGAGGCTTTTCCCAAATTAATATCACAGACCCAGGAAAGCCAGAGAACAGGCAAGATAAATACAGGCCGTGCGGCCGCTGAGAGGCAAAGTCCTTGGACACAAACGCCCAGGAGGAATTTCTCTGCCGAAATGGACTCACCATCGTCAACCCGGAGCCCAAAATGCAGGAGGACGCAGCCGCCATCCGCAGCCCGATGGGTCCCGGGAAGAAACTCTGACAGAACTCCGAAGGCTCCTTCCTTTCCCGCCAACCTGCCTCTTCCACTTCTCACCTGGAGACAGGCCGGCCCCGTCCAATCAGAACTGCTTCCTCACGACCAATCAGGAGGGACCAATTCGAGAACCAATCAGAGCGAAGTTTAGAGCCTCATTTGCATAAAGCCGACCCGCGCGCATCACCTGGGCGGGAACTTTCTGTGGAAGACCGATGCCTTCTCCTCTCAGAGAAGCTGGTTTCTCGGCTGCCCGGCGTGCAAGTTGGTACCTGAATAAAGCCTCCTTTTCGGGCATATTGTCCTCAAAACGGCAGAAAACTAAAAATGAAGGAAACATCTTGAAAGAAGCCTAAAAGGGTGAAAAAAAAAAAAAAAGCCTCCACCTGTGCAGGAGCAAAACCTGAAACTCCGTCCAGGTTCTCATCAGAAACCAGGCGCCAAGAAGAGGGGGACACGGTTGACGTGCAGAGAGCAAAACAAACACCAACCTAAATATCCTTCGAAAGTGAAGAACAACTGCTTTTCTCAGACGGGACCGGAGGGGAGGCGCTGCCCAGGGGCCTTGCCTGGTTGATAAGAAGATCCGCGGGGAGAAGGAGCTGGTTGGAAACCCGGAGGGAGCTTCCGGGGGGCCCTCAGGCCGTGACCCCCACACTCGCAGGACAGGACAGGGGAGGCCCTTCCAGACCCGGGGGTGGCGGTTTAAGCAGCGAGGGGACTGAATGAGGGGGTTCACCTCAGGGAAGTAGCTCTCGGCACCCGCACCGGGATCTTAGGGATCCGGAGGCCTTCACGGGGTTCAGCCGCACACTGTCCGGGGGGGTCTCAGCACCCCGCTGCTCTCTGCAGGCTGCATCCTTGAAAATGTCACCCACCGTGGGGATGGAGAGCGGACAAACCATCCAAGGACAGGGGAGGGCATGAGAGGCCTCCGGTCATCCGGGTCCTGCTCGGTTATCCGGGTCCAGCTCGATTATCCGGGTCCAGCTCGATTATCCGGGTCCAGCTTGATTATCCGGGTCCTGCTTGATTATCCGGGTCCAGCTTGATTATCCGGGTCCAGCTCGATTATCCGGGTCCAGCTCCATTATCCGGGTCCAGCTCCATTATTCAGATCCTGCTTGATTACCCGGGTCCTGCTCGGTTATCCGGGTCCAGCTTGATTATCCGGGTCCTGCTCAGTTATCCTGGTCCAGCTTGTGGGCCATGGGCAGTGATGGCGGCCTCTCCATGAACAGAAGGAAATGGACACAGATCAGAAATTCCCGCCTTGCTCAAGAAAGGGAGAGCGTGTAAGTAAAAACTTTTCTTTTTCTTACTCTTGCTTGATCAGACTGATAAGAGCTTGTTAAAAAGAACAGCAGCAGCGCTGTTTGATTATGTATGTTTACTTATATATAATGCATGGTATATATTTAATACATAGACAATAGCATCTATAAGCATATTTTTTTACTTTTTTGGGGTTTTTTTTCTTTTTTTTAAAAAAAAACATATTTATGTCTGTATGCGGTAAATGAGATGAATAACAGTAATGATACAAGGTACAAGCCCAGGGCCAGGAGGAAGGAATTAGGAATATCTGGTTGCTGTAAGATACTTGCACTACCCATGAAGCGTTATAGTGTTATTTGAAAATGGACT
Source organism: Myotis nattereri (assembly GCF_964212035.1). Taxonomy (NCBI): domain Eukaryota; kingdom Metazoa; phylum Chordata; class Mammalia; order Chiroptera; family Vespertilionidae; genus Myotis; species Myotis nattereri. The sequence goes on from NC_138097.1 coordinate 14,971,976, forward strand.
TGGATTAGCTATAAATATGTATTATAAACTCTATCTAAACCACTAAAAAAGTAGGTATATGTATAACTGATATGCTAAGAAAGCAGAGGAAATGTAATCATATAAAATGCTCAATTAAAACCACAAATAGCCCTAGCCAGTTCGGCTCAGTGGATAGTGTCGGCCTCCCACATGCCCCGCTGAGGGCGAGGATCAGACCTGCAACCCAGGTATGTGCCTTTGACCAGAATTGAAACCACAACCTTTCCGTCTGCCAGCCGGCACTCTAACCACTGAGCCAAACCGGATAGGGCTCAGTGTTTGTGTGGTTTTTTAACATAGATGTTTCTCTCCCCCACCCTTCCAATCTCTCTGAAAATCAATGAGAAAAAGGTATCCTTGGGTGAGGATTAACAACAACAACAACAACAAAAGAAAAACACATTGAAAAAGTGGATTGCAACCCTCCAATATTGGCATCCAGCTTGGGTCTATCCTCCTAGCCATTCCACCCTATAACCCAAAGGGCAGTGATAAATGTGACTCCATGGCCCTCTTATGCATAATGCAAAGCTTATTGATTTAGCAGGGACTGGTGGTCTGTAAGTGTTCGCAGCAGAATCAGTAACAAAGCGTTAATATTTCATGACTTTTCTGTTCATGTGTGAGGCCAACTCAGACTGGGCTTCCTGAGTCACGGGGAGAAGGCCCAGACTATTGCACATGGCAGTTTCCTCTGAAACTGCTGAGCGCAAGGAGGGATCTCATTTCACCTCCACGAGTCATCCTAAGACTCTGAGACATGGGTGTGACACCAAGATGTGTGTTTAGCCAGGAAGCATATTTCTATGGCCGTCTTACATTCCTGTGCCTGCCTTTCTTCCTCCATCCAGTGTGTTAAGTCCCCTGAACCTCTTGTGGGCTTTGCCTATCTGCCATGCAGCTGGGGCCTCAGCTGCTTTATGGACCACTAATAATCCTGGGAAATTAGGCCCGAACCCAGACAATAATGCTCACAGTACTTATCTTGTGATTGCTCGCCATTACTGAAGAATCTGTTTTCAATTTGGAGACATTCACAAAGATTTCACAAGGAAAGTCATTGTTACATTATTTGTAGCAGAGAACACTAGGAATCGCCTTAACACCAACGAGAAAGGATTTTTAAAGTAAATCATGGTAGTACTTGTGATTAGATTATTATGTGGAAGAGGCGGATCTCCAGTTCTAGCTGGTTTTTCTCAGTGGATAGAGCGTCAGACTGCAGACTGAAGGGTCCCAGGTTCGATTCTGGTCAAGGGAACATGCCTGGGTTTGGGGCTCAATCCCCAGTGGGGGGCATGCAGGAGGCAGCCGATCAATGATTCTCTCATGCGTGATGTTTCTCTCTCTCTCTTTCCCTCTTTGAAATCAATACAAAAATATTTTTTAAAAAGAGTAAAGGAGGGTCTCCAAATAGACTATACAAAAATATTAGCCTGATTTTGTTTAGATGTCTAAGAGGTGGGGTGGGTGCTCCAAAGAGTTGATTTCACGCAGTTGCACCAAAGAAGCATGACTGGGTCCTTCTGTATGACCCTCACCACGGCCACTCCAGATGTCCAGAGCCGGGCTCCAGCTGGGCTCACAAGTGTTATTGACCAAGGAAGCAGGCCAGGCCACACAAGGTAATTCAGGTGGCGGCTAGTGGCGTCTGAGGAAACAGATGGACAACACTCATGCCAGTAGATCAATGAGCCAGAAACCCACTAGCTGATCTCCGTGGGCGTTCCTAGTACAATGGCAGGGAGGGAACACCAACTTAGTTCCTTGGCACTGGTAAGACAAATGCTTACTCATGTGGGGCACAGTGGCCAGTGGGGCTTGACACAGCTCCCTCAAAGCTCTCCATTGCCAGCAACAGATAGTGCATTCTCAGACAGAGGCTGGGTAGCAGCTCATGGCTGGGTCCCCTCCAGGCTACATAGTCCCTCCCGACCCCACTCATCTCTCTCTCAGCAAGTGCTCTGGGTCCTTCCACTTCCTTCCCACAGGCTGGGGAGTCCTCATCTTCTGGCTCCTCTCCCCTTCAATACACTTTTATTTACTGAACTCATTGCAACGTGAACTTTCAAAATATTCACATCCTAGAGCTTGACATGCAAGGTTCTTAATACTGACATGTTTCAGAAGACAGTGTTGAACCTTTAAAAATTGATTAAGTAGCCCTAGCCAGTTTGGCTCACTGGATAGAGCGTCGGCCTGGGGACCCTTACTGGGAACCTGAAGGGTCCCAGGTTCGATTCCGGTCAAGGGCATGTACCTCGGTTGCGGTCATATCCCCAGTAGAGGGTGTGTAGGAGGCAGCTGATCGATGCTTCTCTCTCATCGATGTTTCTAACTCTCCATTCCTCTCTCTTCCTCTCCGTAAAAAATCAGTAAAATACATTTTTTTAAAAAGAATTGATGAAGTAAATGGGGGCGGGGGTGTGACAAATGATCCACCATAGAGGGCAAGATTTGCAATGGGGAAAAGTGCCTAGAATAATATCGCAAAGGTGTATCCTACCTCATAAATATATGTGTGGAATAATATTAGAGAGCTATCTATAGACCCTTAACAGCCATTACAATTGTTATCTCCATGTAGAGAGATTAGAGTTGGGTTTTTGTACATATGTCACTATGGTGATGACTCGTGCTCTTATCATGTTACCGGAATAGTTTATCAGTAAAGCAAATTATTGTGTATAAATCTCTACTTACCTACAACAGATAAATTCTACAATGTTTCCTGTATCAATACTTCTGTTAATAATAAAAAAAAACACTAGTTAAAATGTTACTGTAAAAATTAGATTCCTTTTCATGTATTTTCCCATCTACCTATAAGAACTACTTGAGATAATAATACTTCATTGATTCTTCTTTGCACAGCTATCTTTACCTGTTCAAATTCTGACTCTCAGAGAGGCTTATTCTGAAAATGTCTGAGGCAAACAGCATGATGGTCTCCGTCATTGAGAACTTGCTGCCAATGTGCCTTTTCAACTAGTGACAGCAGCATTCGAAAAGCATTGATTTCTCTCTCATAAGAACTTTGTCAGTTTTCTTCCTGCTCTTCAGCTGTCCTCTTGTTGAAAAATGAAACCACTGGGAGTCATTTATGTATGCAGTTGTTTGCACTATTTGGTTTTCTGGCTTTGCTGACTGGGAAACAAGTC